>NC_064252.1:39024123-40274123 GCF_003254725.2 Canis lupus dingo | reverse complement strand
TTCTTTGATTGTTTGTTGTGGTTGCTTTTATTCAAGTAATGAAAACAGAACAAAGCAGGCTGTGTTCAAACAGCAGTGATTCCGTAGTCTTTACAGATATTGTCCGAATCTAATTGGATTTTAATGAAATGATATTTCCTTTGTGATAAGTACATAAAAATTATGTTTTTAATTAACATCACAAGGTATAAGCTATAGATACCAAGTTTCAACAGAAGTAGTAATTCTTTAATGTTTTCTTCATTTAAAAAAAAGACAGAAGTAGTAACAACTTGGGAGAAAAAAAATGAATAAATTAACTGGACAGTGATTAGCCTGGGCCTTTTCATCCTAGGGGTTGTGCCAGATTGACAATGTCTATTTCTTTTACATTTAAAACCTTATTAGTTTGTTTTGTTTTGAAATACTTTCCAAAGGATTGTTTTTCCTTTTAATCTTTGTCACTCAACTTTAACAGTGTTTGTACAGGACTGCAAATAAACTAAGTTCAGTGTACATTGTGATAGTAATTTTAAGCAATGTTCAATGTATGTACTGAACCCTAAAACTCATCAAGCAAAATGAATTTTTTAACACAGAATAGTAGGCTTGTGAAATGCACCCGATTTTTCATATAAAAATGTTATCTATCTGAGAAGAAGAATAGTTGATTTTCAGGGGGAAAAAATGTGAGGAGGGAAGGCTGTTCTAGAACACTTAGGAGTAAATAGGAAAAAGGATTTCTCAGCTGTATAATTTCAAAAGTGGCATGAAAAAAACCCTGGAAAGAGAAAACAAAGAACAAGTTGTAGCAAATCAAGTTCAATCAGTCCTGTTCACATTTCTAGTAAGGATAGATTGTCCTGCTTCTATTAGTTATTAATTATATTTTCATTACCTGCTGGTGACCTGTATTAATGATCCATACAATGATCTATGCATTTAGTCACCTACTAATTAACAAAATGATCACACTGCTTTATTTAATGATTGATTATGGATTTTTTTTTCTTTTCAGTTTTTACCTCTGTTCATTGTATTTAAGTATACTCTATGGATAAATTTTTTAAAAATTCTCTGATATAGTTAATCATTAGTGCTTACTGGAACATAATAGTTTTCATAGGGAAGGACATATCAAACTTTAAAAGTTTCCTCATGGAAGTAAAATGAAGAGTGTGCCTCCTACTCTACAGCCCCAAGCAGATGGTATTCTGATAACCTCTTTCCTGGTTTAACAATTCTTCCCACTCAGTGTCGAAACCATTTTAAGAAAACTAAGTGAGCATGTGGAATCAGAACATATCATGAGCCTCCATAAGGCTGAAAGGCTCAAATTTTCAATTGAAGATTCCCAAATTTCTAAATCCATTGAGAATATTTGTACTTTCATTCACTTTCTGTAGAGCTGAAATAGGCACAATCACTCAACTTTAAAAGATTCTTAAATGTGAAAGAAAAATAAACAGAGACTCAATTCACATTCAAATAATGCAAATCACCCAAGTTCAAAGAGTTCTATTAGTGAGCGTCTCAAACAAATATTTATTTCCAAAGATATAGATTTTTGCTGGACTTTTTCCCTTAACTTTCTTAGCTAAATATTTGACATTTTATAAACATTTCCATGTGCTAGAAGTTATTGTTTGCTTGTATTTTGGTGATGTGTTTTTTTAATCAAAGTATAATCTGCATGAGTAAAATATATAAATTTTAAAGGTACATGTTGATGAGTTTTAAAATATTTTGAAACTGTGTAACCACTTACCAAACTGAAATATAGAATATTTTCTGCAACACTTGAAGTTCCCTATTGTCTTATCTCAATCAGTAACCCCAAAAGTGACCAGTATTTCTACACTATCATCATGGATTTGCCTTACATGGAGCTACAATGAAATAATATAAATACTTTGTGTCTGACTTTTTTCACTCAGCATGTCTCTGGGATTTATGTATTAATAATCTACTAACTATATAGAATAATCTACTAACTATATAGAATTCCATTCTGTGAACATACCACCATTAATTTATCCATTCTATGCTGATGAGCATTTAAATTGTTCCAAGTTTTTGTTTGTTTGTTTGTTTATTTGTTTTTTACTATGGATAAAATTGCTTTGAACATTCTTGTACAAGTCTACTGGTAGACAGAAACACTTTTATGGGAGTTGAATTGTTGATCGAGGAGTCACTGAGAATCTCCAAGGGCCAGAAAGAGGAGAGAAGGAAGAAGGGGAGGAGGATGAGGAAGAAGGGAACAGAAAAGACAGGAACAGCAACATCATGAGCTAAAGGCGTGGTCAGTGTGGTGTTTCCTTAGGGAAATTACAGGTAAGCACTCCACATTGTGGGCTAAGCCCAGAGTTCATCCTTAGAGGCTAAAGCAAAAGACAAACTGCCTCATTAGGTTAACATCAGGGAGTGTGCTACAGTGGAGACTTACAAGCCTAGGTTACTGGCAAATGGAAACCCTCTCTGGAAAGTGGAAAAAAAAAAAAAGAGCTTCCAGTGAAAAAATTCTCACAACAATACCAATCCTCCAGGGAAATAGGTGACCTGAAGTAAGAATCAGGAAAAATAGAAATGACAAAAATGGACTCCTGGAGAATTCAGATATTGAAATCATCAGGTATGGAAGATAAAAATAACTATATACTGTCTAAAATATGCAGCCAGATGAGTCACTATATTATATAGTCTTTTACTGTAAAAAATACATTTATTTATTTATTTATTTATTTATTTAAGATAAAAATAACTATATACTGTCTAAAATATGCAGCCAGATGAGTCACTATATTATATAGTCTTTTACTGTAAAAAATACAACATTTATTTATTTATTTAGAGAGTGAGTGGGGCAGTGGAGGAACCTGAGGGGCAGAGGGAAAGGGGAATCTCAAGAAGACTCCTTGCTGAGCACAGAGCCCAACAAGGAGCTCTATCTCGTGACCCTGAGATTGTGACCTGAGCCAAAACCAAGAGTTGAACACTCAACTGACTGACCCACCTAGATGCCCCCAAAATACAGCATTTAAAAAGAAATTTACATACAGTATATGCTAACACATTGCTGGCAGAATGCAAAATGGCACAGCCACTTTAGAATGCAGCTCAACAGGGTCTTGGAGCTAAATGTACACTTAACCTCTGACCCTGCCATATCACTTCTTACTCTTTACCCCTTAGAATTAAAACTTATGTTCACACAAGACCCTCTATACAAAGGCGCATAACAGATTCATTAAAAAAAAAAAAAAAAACACCCTAATCTGGAAACAACAAGGTATCAGAAAACTGGTACATGAATTAAAAGATGGAGGTACATCCATCCAATGGAATACTACTTAGAAATATAAAGGAAACAATGATTGATAATGCAACATGGATGAATCTCAAAGCATTACACTTAGTGAAAGAATATTTTATGGATGAGTCCATAAAATAACTCTGCATGGAAATCTAGAAAAGGCAAAGTTATAGGGATGTAAAACATATCAGTATGCCAGGGCCTGAGGTTTGGGAGAGAGTATTTCTTACTAAAGTTTCATAGACAACCTCCTGGCAGACGAAGAAGGAGAGACCATATAACTATTATGTATTTTGATTGTGGTTACATGACTGTATATACTTGTCAAAACTCACAAAACCAAACACCTGCAAGGAGTATATTTGATTGTTTCTAAATTATGCCTCAATAAATCTGACATTAAAAGGCAACTACAGGCAAATATTCCTTCTGAGTTATGAATTTAAGGTTATCTCAGGATTCAAGTTTGTAATAAGGATTTTAAATGCATAATACAGATTTTGAGATTAATAGATTAAGACAGGAGAAGTATAATATTCATAATAGATACAACCAAACCATTTGAGGACAGTCAACATGAATTTATGGTGTAAACACATTTCAAAGAAGTAAGAAAAGGAAACTTCCAATCAGATAAAACTATCTTATTTTTAAAAAATAAAATCATATGCCAACATGACTGTAAACGGGTAACACGTAAAGCATCCTCTTTAAAAGTCTCTTTAAGAGAATAAGAAACAGATAACCCCTTCTATTTAACATTGAAATGTGGATCCTGGACAGTGGAGTGAGAAATGAAAAGAAATAAGATACGAGGACTGAAAAGAATAGAAAAAGAAGTCATTATTCAGAGACATATGGTCATCTACAAAGGTAAATGCAAATAATATATAAACATATTATTATAATTAATAAAAGAGCTCATGAGCCGAGCAGAAATTCTGTAAAAAAAAAAAAAAAAAAAAAAAAAGACATTGCATTGCTCTATGTTTCATTGTAGGAAGATAAATGATGTTTGCAACTTATTTCTTTAGGAATATTAAAATAAGTCCACCACTTCAGGACTGAAGACCAGAGATAATCAGAAAATATATTCAATTAATTGAGAGATTCATCTATTTATGAATGTCATTCAAATCTAAATATCTGTAAGCAGACTTTTATGAATAATTCTTAGAAAAACGCCAGTGAAAAGAAGCCTCGACACAAATCAGTTTCCCTGTGAAACAGGCAGTCTGTGAAGTGAGGGGTTATCTGTCATCAGCATGGCTAGCCAGGCCTGTGTGCAGAGGTTAGAATAAGGGCTTCAGAATGCCGAGTCAGTATGGCCAATGCTTTCACAAATTAAATTAAATAGCAGCACTTCACTTTAATACTCCCTGAAAAGTAAAATTTATAGAAGCCTCATTTTTATATGATTGTTTTTTCCAACAAAATCCTCATTGATTAAGGATATTAATTTCTTTCTTGAAAGCATGTCAGTAAGCTAGAGAAGAAGCATTTCCTGTGCATCGTGTTTTCCAAGGGAAAGCAAGTTATTAAAAAGTGAAAAAGTAGCTTAAAGCCCTGAAACATTGTAAGTAAACTTATTATTCAAAGTGTCTGTAATCCTAGATGCTTACACATAATCAGAACCACGTAGTGCAGTACCCCACCTATATTGTTAAAGCCAGCAATGACTAGCAAAAAATAGCTTGGCTTAATCAGATGACATGATGTAGAAAGGGCAAGCACTGTAGTCAAGAAATAGACTTTCAAATTAAAACACTTCTTTGGAAAACAGATGACTAGGCAAAGGAACATACTGGAAAAATACTGCTGGCATCTTAGAGACCTAAGAGACAATGTCATCACCCATAACATACCAGGAAGCAGGCAGAAAAGTTAAAAGGATGTCTTCACTAACAGAATGAAAGCATGTAATTGTAGACATCTAACAGTCGTTTGTTTCATGCATTGGAGAAGTGTGTAACACCAGGAATACATTTATTCTGGGAAATCCTTTGGCTTCATGAGAAGCGTAATTTGAATTTGAACGAGCTGCTCTTGAGAATTTTGGAATCAGTTTAATTGCTTATTTAGAATCATCACTCATAGTTGATGATTTTGAAAGAGGCCCTGAAACTCCTCAGCGTGGCAGCCACGGTTTTCCACCACCACATTCAACTTGACCTGTTTGTTCTGCCTCTTACCAACCCCCCAGCCCCGCCCCACCCCGCGTTAGCTCTTACTCTGCAATTGTTGTATTGCCTTTTCTCCTTAGTGCTTTGCCCAGAGCTAGACTATATATACTGCTCCAATTCTAACCAGGTTTCCCTTTCAAGGACTTGGTAAAGGTTTAGTCCTGGTTCTTGATAACCTTTTGCTGACTTTTAATGCTCTTCCTACATGCAAAAATATATTTGTTACATAATAGACATCACCCACTGTTCCAGACACTGGACAGGCAATGATAGTCAAAAGAGTTAGAATTCCTATTTTGGGGGCATCCCCTCTAGTGGAGGCAACAGTATACACATAACAAGTGAACAACTACAATATGTCAGTGGAGAAGAGTATGGAAACAAATAAAGCAGGGGAGTGAGGGTAGCAGGGAGGGTTGATTTTTTCTAGTGGTGGTCAGGGAGATCTCATTGGCTGAGATGAGATTTGAGTGAATAGTGTCCTGAAGGAATTGAAGGAGTACACACGGAGGATGTGGGTGGAAAAACATTCTGGGCATAGGATGAGCACAGAGGCAAGAGGTTGGCCACATGACTACAATGGGGTGAGGAAAGGGCAGTATGGTAACAGAGGAAAGGTACTGAGTTGTGGCAAGCTCTGCCATGTGGGATCTTCCAAGCCTTTTTAAGGACATGGTTTTCAGATGGGAAGGGAGGCCCTTTGTAAAGTTGTTGCAAATGCAACATGTTGCAAACATGACTTGATAAACGTGTTTAATAGCTCATGAATTCAATCCAAATTAATAATATGATACGGTGTTCAACTATTAAATTATCTAGGGTATTTTTGTTGGTGAGGCCTTATGTTTGAAGAGTGGAGAGTGAAAAAATAATGTATACACTTAGTGTAGGAATACACATAGATACAACTTTTCTAAAGAAGAAATTCTTAAATGAAACAAAATTATCTTTTCAACAAAGTTCATAAGCATTTTTCTAGACTATTATCTGCTCTGAATTTATTCTAGGGATAAAGTGTAGACTAGGATTTAAGGGTAGGTCAAGATATTTACTCTTGATTATTTAAAGGGGAATTGAAACCCTGAAAAATTAGGTGCCCTGTAATCAGTTAAATAATTACCACTTAATGATTGAATTAAATAAACATTCTGTAGACTTCTTGTAGATAAAGATATTTCAGGGATGCTTGAGTGGCTCAGTCGGTTAAGTGTCCAACTCGTGATTTTGGCTCAAGTCATAATCTCAGGGTCCTGGAATCCAGCCCTGCATCGGGCGCCATGCTAGGTGTGAAGTCTGCTTGGGGTTCTCCCTGTCCCTCTCCTTCTGCCCCTCCCTATTGCATGCTCTCTCACTCACTCTCTCTCTCTCTCTCTCTTTCTGTCTCCAAAATCAATCAATCTTTTAAAAAAAGATATTTTAGTAAATTGGAAGAGTGCCCACTATATGATAGTGAGAAAAAATATCTAACTGAAAATGTCAATAGATTCTAATTAAGTACATATAAAAAAAGAATACTGTCTGTAGAAAAATAAAATTCAACACTAATAACAAGTATTACATCATCTCACCCCTCCCCAAGATGGGATAATTTGATCTCCAAATATAGCTACCTAGTCTAGAAACTTTGCAGCAAAGTGTTGTTATATGACCAACTTCTGGCCAATGATCAGTGAAGGGATGTGATATTTGATCAGTGTTTTAAAAGGAATCAACCTATTCTCTCCTTCTCTTTGCCTCTCCTCCAATTCACTGGAATTAAAACATTATGGCAATAGCCAGTGTAGCCAACTTGGAAACAAGACAGAAACTCCACAGTAGTGAGAGCAAAGCAAAAGTGATAGAAAATTCTCTGGTGACTGGGAACTACCATAGCAGCTTTAAAGTATCTACCCAGGATTTTATGTAAGAAAAAAACAAACTTCCAACCTACTTATATTACTGTTATATTGAGTCTCTCTTTTAAAAGAATTGACCCCATATTCTCACAAATGTATTTATCTTCTTGATACTTCTGTACATTTTCTATGTTTCCACAATAAATATGAATTATGTCATAAATCTAAAACTAAATGTGTGAAGTGAGCACAATATTAGGATGCATGTATAGAACCACAGAATCAAAATTGAGAGAAGATCTTCCCGGCCTTATGTTAAAAAAATAACCAGGTAGAAACTAAAGGAACAATAACAAAATAGTGCAACACTTCATAAATGGATATCCCATGAAATGTTATTGAAGGAATTGAGGTATTTTTATCTGAAAACAAAAAAGAAAAAGACATGATTGTTGCTCTTAAATTTTGAAAAGTTGTTAAATGAAAATCACCTAGTCAAGTTTTCATTGTACCCAATGCCCCAAGTTAAGAAAAATAGTAAGGTGCTATGATGCAGAAGGCAACACAAACAAGGAAGACCATTAGTACCACTTCACTTCTCAGAAAAGAAGTGTCTTATCCCCCAAAGGAAGTGAGAGCTGTGTCACAGGAAATGATCACCAAGAAATTGTTTGCCTCATCCCATGGATTCTGTACTTAGTAGACTATGTAATAAATAGGCTGTGAATCCCAGGAGATTTCTGGGCATTTCAGCTCTTAGATTCTCTGAGTACATTAATGGAAACTATATTTACTATGTATGGAAGTGTAACCTAGCAGGCTTCCTTATTGATTTGAGTATAGAGCAAGTAGCTTATTTGTTCAATTTCATTGGTTGTAGAGTTGACTTTTAAAATAACTGTGCCATCAAATAATCCATTTCATAGAATTGATTAAGAAAATATAGATGAGGTACCTGGGTGGTTCAGTCAGTAAAGCATCTGCCTTCAGCTCAGGTCATGATCTCAGGGTGCTGAGATCGAGCCCCATGTCAGGCTCCCTGCTCAGCGGGGAGTCGGCTTCTCCCTCCCTCTGCCTTTGCCCCTCCCTTTGCTCATATACTCTCTCTCTTTCTCAAATAAATAAATGAAATCTAAAAAAGAAAATATAGAGACACTATATTGCCCTGGACAATGTAGGTATTCTAAACTGAAGTCTATACTGTGTATGGAACATCTCTTTCTCTGCATTCTATAATAACCTACTTAATAAAGAGCTGCTAAGAACACTGGAAGTGTGGTCACAGAGCCTCCAAAAGCAAACTTCGGAAGAATCCTGTGTCTTATTATCTCAGAGAGTCCCCATGAGAGCAGGGCTTTATCCACGTTAGTACTATTTGACACCTTCCTCCCCAATCCTGGGATGCATTTGACTATAAAGGGCATCTTACCTTGTGGAGACCTTGCTCAGTCCTTCTAGAGCTATCCAGGTGACATGACCTCATGACTGGTCTTTGGAATTCACTCTCATCCCTCACACCTTAGTACTTTTACAGAATTATCCAGCTTGTACTGGAATTGGTATGAACACAGAACAATTACCAAACATATTGCAATGGCCAACTATAGTTATTCTAAAACCGGGGAGAAAAAAAAGATAATGACTGAGCAGCTGGGTGAAGTATCTTCAGCTTCTCTGTTGGAAGAACCATAAAAGAAGGAGGGTGGAGAGTAAGTAGTCCCTTGAGAGATTCAACAGAGGCAAGAGCAAACAAGCTTGGTGAACCCTGCCCTAGACATGTACCCAAGTCCCGCATTTTTATGGGCATGCACACTGAGGCAGTGGCTTTGCTACTACAGTCACCAGCTGTCTCGGGAGGCTCTTTGGGGGAGAATTGCTCATCACCCCAACTGGGCTACACACTACAGAGGAAACTGCCCTCTGCTAGTGTGAGAAGTGCTGAGACAAGACTTTGCTGCCAGGCAGGTGCTGGCTGAATGCAATTTCCTTGTGGAGTGTCTAAGCCATAATTGGATACTTGCAAAAGCTTCTGCTGGTGATGGTGTCCATGTTGCTATTGCTGGGAATCATGAGAAGTGAGGAGCAATCTCAACGGGAGCACACAGAACACTCTACAATCCAAGGAGCTCACCACCGTGTCACCAGCTATAACTCGGTCCTTTTCTCCCCCTGCTGAGTAGAAGAGATTAGAAAGCCTGAAACTATAATGGAACACCAGAGGTCACCAAGAGGAGAGGAAACCAAGGTCTAAATGAGACAAGAGAGGGAAGAAAATAAACTTATTTTGGAAAGCTTTGTTAGGAGTAAGTTCTTAGCTTTTTCTTTTTTAAGATTTTGTTTATTTATTCATGAGAGACACAGAGAGAAGCAGAGACACAGGCAGAGGGAGAAGCAGGATCCCCACAAGGAGCCCAATGCGGGACTCGATCCCAGGATCCCAGGATCACAACCTGAGTGGAAGGCAGATGCTCAACTGCTAAGCCACCCAGGCATCCCAGGTTCTTCATTTAAATGAACTTTTTGTTTAAGAAGCTCATCCGAATCTTGTCATTTGTGACAATGTGGATGGATCTAGAAGATATAACACTAAGTGAATGCAGTAAGATAGAAACAAACACTCTATGATTTCACTTAATAGGTAGAATCGGAAAAACCAGAACAAATGATCAACAAAGAAGCTGCAAGCAGAATCAGGGAACAACCTGATGGTGGCCAGAAGGAAGAGGGCTGAGCGGATGGACAAAGTGGGAGAAGGAGAGTGTGAGATAAAGCTTCCAGTTATGGAATGAATAAGTCACCCGATTAAAAGGTACAGCATAGGGGATACAGTCAATGGTGGTGTGATAGTGCTGTGCCGTGCTTGAGGGTAATGAACTACACGTGTGGTAAAGATAACCTAATGAATAGAGATGTTGTACACCTGAAACTAAGGTGACATTGTGCATCAGTGCTGTCCACACACACACAAAGAAGCTCATCCCAAGACCAAAGCTTGCTGTAGTCTAGACAGGTGTATCCGGTGTAGAGTGAGAAGAGGTGCAAGGCCTTCAGAGGCTCTGACTGCAGAGTCCAGCTAAGAGCCCCTGACCAAAGGCCTCAGCGGAAGGGCAGGGAGGATGGAGCATGGCTCCTTTGTTGGGCCAGGGGACAATGTGAGCTCTGCATGCAGTTTTCTCTGGCAAGCCTGCCTGGATTGCACAATGGAGCACAATGGGGGGATTCTGCTCATCACCTGAAGAAACTCCCGGGCCTCAGGAGCCAGTTGGCTGATTTACAGGCCTCCCTATTAAGACATAATATTCAGAGAGAGAGAGAGAGAGAGAATGCAAGGTGAGGAATGTCATAACAGAAGCACGATGACATTCCCACAGAATATGAGAAGCTAGTAATCCAAACCATTTTTCCTCTATTTTGGGGTGTTTTAATAAACCATAAATGAGAAAAATAAAACCTTTCCTACAAGCGCACAGGAAAATGAAACCTCCATAATTTGGTTTGCCTCACACCCAAGGAACTTGGCTGCCCTCCCCTCGGGTTGGGTGGCATGGAGGTCCCATGTTATAGCATATGAGAGTCTGCACATGCAGATTTATTTAGTGTTATTTGTCATTCAAATACCCAATTTCTTGAGATGACATGTAGAAACTATAGTGCTGTGTGTCCCTCACTGAGTGTGTGTCAGTGGTCCCAGAATTCAGCCTGTGGTGGCGGAGGAGAGTTCTATGAAGGAAGTCATGGAAGGGCGCCTAACATTTACATTTAAGCTTTGAGAAAGCATAGGTTTGGGCTTTCCCATTTTTACTGTGATTTTTGGCGACCTATAGGAGGAATCAGATGCTCGAATCATATTTTATTACAGTGACTTTATTCAACAAGGACAGTTCCAAGCAAAACCATCAGTGTTATTGGCCAAACCAGGGGCTTCGCAGTCTAGTGGCGCCACATGTCAATTAGCTACAACCAATGCCACTTTGCATCCCCCACTGTGCAGGGCAGTGGGTGCAAGTGTTTGCCAATGGCACATACCTGGACTCCTTGTTTCTTCTCTTTTGTAGAAGCCAAAAGACACTGTGAGTCAGAGGGAGATGGTGCTCAGCTTTCCATGCGGTGCCAGATTTCTCCAATGAATCCAAACTGCCTTCCATTATGACTCCAAGGGTGCCATTCGAGTATGAATCACATATTAACAGATTGGCCAGAATACTGCAGAGAATAAGTTTGATTTGGGTTGAAAGGCAAGAGCTCCGTACCATGCCAGATTCATCCACTTACAGAGAGCTTAAGGACTGTGCGTATCATACCTTTGTCATGAGGTGCCAGAGTTTGAGGCTCAATACCATGAACTTGGATGAATCTGTGACAGATGCTTGTCATTCACAGCTGTCTTTGCCTTCAAAACCACTAAGAAATAATGGTCAAGGAATGCATCTCCAGAGTGGCAAAGAATTATGTGCTCTGCACTCTCCAATGACATCCTTTAAGGGGGACTGTTTTGCCTTTGAATCATGCAAACTCTCGGAGGAAGAATCATTCTGCACAAAAGCGTATAAAGAGTAACTAGAAATGGGGAATAATCAATTGGAATCGGAGTGGCTGCTCTGGATTCCGGCTTCAGGGCAAAGTCCAAAGCTAAAAATACATTTTTTACACTATACCCCACATTCTTCAGATCCATAATTTACAGCCCCTTTCTATACTATATTAATTAATGTCTTTATCTATTACAGTCACAAAATGGGTGTATGTGTGTGTGTGTATTTCTTTTTGGTCTCAGAGTATGTTTCGCTATTCCCTTGTTATATTAGACTCCTAGGGCTGCCATAACAAATTACTGCAAAATGGATATCTTAAAAAACATAGAAATTTATTCTCTTGGAGTTCTGAAGGCTGAAAATCTAAAATCATGGTGTTAGGAGGGCCATGCTCCCTCTGAAGACTCTAGGGAAGAATATTCCCTTGGGTCTCCCAGTGTCTACTGGCTCCTGGCTTTCCTTCACTCATAGTGGTATAAATCTAATCTCTGCCTCCATGATCACATGAACTTCTCTGTGTCTCCTCTCCTTGTCTTATAAAGTCCCTGAGCCATGGGTTTAAGACCCACTCTAATGCACTATGATTCCATTTTAACTAATTCCATCTGCAAAAATTACATTTCCAAATAAGGTCACATTCTAAGGTTCCAGGCATGAAATTTTGTGGGAAAACATTCACTCCCATGACAGGAATTGATACGAAGGAGGGGCTGACTTTGGGCATCCATTTGGCTTACAACTAACAAACGTGAGGAGAGATAACAGTGATTCTATGCTGCTATGATATGTTAGTTGTTGCTAGAATCTGCAAATCAAAAGATTCCAGAATCTCATAAAGAGACTATTGGGTGTACTTGGGGAGAATCTTGAGGACAATAGCATCTCACCAGTCCCATGCCTCCTATTCATGTGAAATGATATTGAGAAAAGTGTAATGTTGGAAGGCGTTACTTCTCCAAGCTATTATATTCTAGTCCAGGATGTGCCCCAGGGAGACCAGCTACAAGTGGAGACCAGCCCTGAAGAACATCCTGGTGGCCTGTTGATTTCACTGATGGTGGATGTTGGGAAACACCCCCACACCACCACCACCACACACACATACACACAGATACACAACCCTGAAATTTCTAGAAGCCAAGTTTGTCATTATCTCTCTTGGACTGCCCTGTTAACACAGGGACAGTAGCTTCTAGATGTAAGCTTCTGTACCAGCAACCAAATTGGTGCAACCAAATCTCTTTATAAAAACACAGAGAAAAAGATCAGAACCCATAAATGTATATTCAACTCACAAAACTAATGTGCTTCATTTTACATTGTGTCAAGTAGTAGTTAAATAAGAGGGATTGGGGAGATGAGAAAATAAAAGAGGAAGCTCAATAGAGAAAGCATAAATAGAGAAAGAAAAAGAAAAAATAAAAGCACAAATAGAGAAAGAAAAAGAAAAAAATTTTAAAAAGATGGGGAGAGAAATGCCTTAAACATCAATTTAAGCTGGAAAAATTTTTTAAAAGATTTTATTTATTTATTCATGAGAGACACACAGAGGGAGGCAGAGACACAGGCAGAGGGAGAGCCTGATGTGGGACTGGATTGCAGGACCCAGGATTGTGACCTGAGCCAAATGCAGATGCTCAACCACTGAGCCACCCAGGCATCCCTAAGCTGCAAGAATTATGCTGAGTGAAGTAAGTCAGTCGGAGAAGGACAAACATTATATGTTCTCATTCATTTGGGGAATATAAATAATAGTGAAAGGGAATATAAGGGAAGGGAGAAGAAATGTGTGGGAAATATCAGAAAGGGAGACAGAACGTAAAGACTGCTAACTCTGGGAAACGAACTAGGGGTGGTAGAAGGGGAGAAGGGCAGGGGGTGGGAGTGAATGGGTGACGGGCACTGGGGGTTATTCTGTATGTTAGTAAATTGAACACCAATAAAAAATAAATAAATTAAAAAAAAAACAAAAACAAAAACAAAAATATTTAATCCTCACAAAAACCTGTGAACTACTTTATAAATCAGGAAATTGAAGCAGAAAAATGAAGTTTTCCGGGAACACTAAGCAGATCTCCTTTCCCCAGATTCTAGACTTTCTTTTTCATTACAAAGTGCTGGTGGGGAGGTAAAACATCTACTATTCAGTCCATGACCACTAGTTATATTTATAACGGGTACTTTGGAAGAGTTTTGCACTACCTAGTAAAATTGAACATTCAGCCCCCCTGTGATCCAGTCATCCTTCTTCCAGGAATACGCTCCAGCAAGAATGTGCCAAGCAGCCCCAGTTATAATGGCACCTAAGTGGAAACAACCCATATGTTCATCAATTAAGTAACTGAAGTATGATTTGTTCTTACAGAACAATTATCAACAACTGTGGAAAAGCACAAACTGTATGTCTGTGCATGAGAATGGATGAGTCTTTTTTTTTTTTTTTTTTTTTAGAATGGATGAGTCTTACAAATATTAGGTAGAGGGAAAAAAGTCCAGAAAGATTTTGTAAAGTTCAAAAAGCAGTCACAATTAATACTATTAGCATAATGTGTTCTTGTAAAGTTATGAAAAAAGAAGGCAAAGAAAGTAAGTGATTACTCTGTGGTAGGGAGGTAGGAAGTAGAATTGGGGAAAGATATAGAAGGACATGAATTTGTTAACTTTGAGATGAATAGTGAGGTCTTGGATATTCTTGATACTTTCCTTTTTTACATAATATGGGGAGTTTTAATCCTTCCTATTATAAATAATAAGAAAATGAAAAAGTGGATGCCTGGGTGGTGCAGTCAGTTAAGCAAGCAACTCTTGATTTGGGCTCAGGCCCTGATCTCAGGGTGTTGAGATCAAGCCTCATGTGGGGTAGGGTTCCAGGCTCAGCTCAGAGTCCACTTGAGATTCCCTCTGCCTCTCCTACTGCCTGCCTCAACCCCCTCTTTCTCTCTCTAAGAGAAATAAACACATAAATCTTTTTAAAAATGAGAAAATTAAAAAGATCATGGAGTGAGTGAGGCCATTGAGGAGATGGAGAAGTGAGAAGGAGACTCTAGGCTGAAAGATTAGGGGGCACACAAACTGCTGAATGAACATTTCAGGAATAAATTAAGGGATGGAATGCACTACTTTTTTCTTACTGATCCAATGATCCAATATATGTTTAATTCAGACGAATTGCAGAATATTCAATTTTGACTTCTATTTCTGGTGAGAATAAAAGGTTCTAATCCACAAGGGGAGAGAAAGAATTATAACTGCAAATGGGATGAAGTAAAACAAATCAAAATTTATTTATTTATTTATTTTTTTTTTATTTTATTTTATTTTTTTTTTTTTTTATTTATTTATGATAGTCACAGAGAGAGAGAGAGAGAGGCGCAGAGACACAGGCAGAGGGAGAAGCAGGCTCCATGCACCGAGAGCCCGACGTGGGATTCGATCCCGGGTCTCCAGGATCGCGCCCTGGGCCAAAGGCAGGCGCCAAACCGCTGCGCCACCCAGGGATCCCAACAAATCAAAATTTAAATTAGCCGCAAATAGGAACATGAATATGATATCCATGAGAAAATTATTTTGGCTACAAGTTCGGCTATAAAGTTAGTAAAAAAAAATAACTGGTATTCTCAATGAAAAAGCAACTCGTAAAGCTGAAGTTCTTCACAGGGAGCACACAAAAATCTCACACAAGGAACTTAATCCATCTTGAAGCTTTTATTTAAGAATGTGTGGAATGAACGATGACCCAAATGTATGTACCTAACTTTGAAATCTGATTTCAAAATATATTCCAGTTATCAGAAAAAACAAATCAAATAAACATTACTTAATTTATTACTTAATTTTATTACTGATACTGAGATAGTACCAAAAATTCCCACCTCTATATTCTATTCTATTCTATATTTTTTCTACCTCTATATTTAACTTAATTTTCAATAATTGTACTTTAATATACATATGCCATAATTATCATGTGGTGTATGTAGCACAAGAGTAGCTCAAATAATTTGTTGAATACATGTGTCAAATAAAGGGTCTGTGAGAGTTCCATTGTATTCTGGGAATCTCAGGTTTGTAGATTTGCATACTTTTTGTGTATTCTTTTAGAATTTGCATCTTATTTAGAAACTGAAATTCACAAACTTATTTCCTTTAATTTTCTAAATACATTGTTCCCGGGATCCCTGGGTGGCGCAGTGGTTTGGCGCCTGCCTTTGGCCCAGGGCGCGATCCTGGATATCCGGGGTCGAATCCCACGTCGGGCTCCCGGTGCATGGAGCCTGCTTCTCCCTCTGCCTCTCTCTCTCTCTCTCTCTCTCTGTGTGACTATCCTAAATAAATAAAAATTAAAAAAAAAATAAATACATTGTTCCCTTTTATGTGTCTATATCTACTAATTTTTCGAGGGCATAGGTATACCAATGAAACTCAGATTAACTGTGCAACATTGACAAGAACAAGAGAAGTAGGAAATGTGAAAGGGAAACTTTTTTGGCAGGTCAATATCACCCTTTGAGTTAAGATAAGGTCATCTATTTTCCTTTTTTTTAACATTTTCATGTTTTTTTGTTTGTTTGTTTAAGAGAGAGTTATGAAAGAGAGAGCATAATTTATTTTTTATTTTTTGTTATTTTTTGTATTTTTTATTGGAGTTTGATTTGCCAACATATAGCATAACACCCAGTGCTCATCCTGTCGAATGCCCCTTCAGTACGCATCACCCAGTCACCCATCTCCCGACCCACCTCCCTTTTCACTACCCCTTGTACGTTTCCCAGAGTTAGAGGAGTCGAGAGAGCATCATTTAACGGTATTTTTTTTTTTTTAAGATTTTATTTATTTACTTGAGGGAGAGACAGAGAGTATGAGCAGGGGGAAAGAAGAGAGGGAGAGGAAGAAGCAGACTCTGCTAAGCAAGGAGCCCAACCTGGGGCTAGATCCCAGGATCCTGAGATCACGGCCTGAGTGGAAGGTAGATGCTTAACCGGCTGAGCCACTGCGGTACCCCTGCTTATCTGTTTTAAAAGTAAGCAATATTAGCACTTGCTCACTGCACTGAAATAAAGAATAAATATGTGTGTAGTTTGTCGAGACATGGTCAAGACAATAATTATAAATACATTTGAATCAGTATTAGAAAAGAAGCATGCTTTTTTATTATTTTAATTTTATTTACTTAAAATGCATTTATTTGAAATGAAAACAGTACTAGTTTGAAATGAAAAAAATGGTTATTTAAAATTTGCTATTTAATAATATCATAGCCCATTATTCTAAATAAGCTTTTTGAAGTCATAATTACCAACATAAGAAGAGATTTTGTGTCAAAGCACAATATTTTATTAAGAATACACAAGGAATCAAGGAAAGGAAACTTCCATTTATTGAGCACAAGATAGATGTTAGTCTTCTCAAATGGATAATTTCATAAATTATTCCAGCAGGTCTTTATAGGATATATTATCCTTATCTCAACCTGAGTTTCAGATAAATAATTTGTCCACAGTCACACAGTCAGGCCCTAACAAGATTCAAATTCTCTTCTGGAGCCCCCAGGTGCCCCAATCTTTTTGGCCTTCTGCTCAGGCCATGATCCCAGGGTCCTGGGATAGAGCCTCACATTGGGCTCCCTGCTCAGCAGGGAGTCTGCTTCTCTCTCTCCCTAGGGTGCTCCTCCCGCTTGTGCTCTCTCTCTGGCACTCTCTCTCACAAATAAACAAACAAACAAACAAACAAACAAACAAATAATAAAATCTTTAAAAAACAAAACAAAATCACTTCCAGTGCAGAGTGTTGTTCTTTATTTTGCAACAAATGCCTATACTTAAGTTCTGAAAGAAAACAATATGTTGACATCCTTTCTATCAAAAAAAAAAATTCATGCAAATCTTTTTTTTAAATCCATTTTGCTGACAGTTGGAAAGACAAGGGAGAGGGAAAGAGAGTGTGTTAGAGAGAGAGAAATATAAATACTTAGAGGGGCATCACAGGGAACTGGGAAGATAGATATACTTCTGATCTTTATACAACACTAATTGCTGTATAATAAAATAAATAAAAAAATAATAAAATAAAATAAAATAAAATAAAATAAAATACAACACATAATTGACTCATGTTGTTTGTAGTTAAATGCAAACTAAACATGTAAGTACCGTCATTGGTGCCTGGGGTGGCTCAGTCAGTTAAGTGTCTGCCTTCAGGTCAGGTCATGATCCCAGGATTCTGGGATTGAGCCCCATGTTGAGTTCCCTTCTCAGTGCGGATTCTGTTTCTCCCTCTCCATCTGCCCCTCCCCCTGCTCGTACTCTCTCAAGTAAATAAATAAAATCTCTGAAATAAATACTGTCAAATTATGATTCTGTCAGCTTACTGAACATCTAAGACTGAAATCAAGATATGATCTTGAAAAATAAATAAAATAATAATCATAAATAAAATTAAGGGTCAGAAAAGCAGTACAATAAACAACCTCAGCTATCAAGTATGAAGTTGTTCCAGAAAATGAACAAAGATAGGAAGGTGGAAAATCACACACATGCACACACACATACATACATAATCAAGACGAGTGTTTGTTTCACTTTGCCTGGAACAGTAAAGCAGATGCTAGAGCCAGACCAGGAGGCCGAGTAGAGTGAGAAAAACTCAGAAGAGCCACCTCAAGGAAGGAGCTCACAAGAGCCAAGAAAAGGAATACTGGTTTATATGCCTGGGTTGAAGGTTTATTTACTTTTTTTTAAGATTGTATTTATTTATTCATGAAACACACAGAGAGAGGCAGAAACATAGGCAGAGGGAGAAGCAGGCTCCAAAAGGCAGTCTGATGTGGGACTCGATTCCTGGTATCCAGCCTCACGACCTGAGCCCAAGGCAGATGCTTAACTGCTGAGCCACCCAGGTGTCCCTTGGGTTGAAGGTTTAAAAACATGGCGACAGTTATATGATTTACTCAACATCCCTCAGTGAGTCAAGGAGTGAAACAGTGTCAAGGAGTAGAACACTATTTATTGAATCAGGATGGGGCATTTGGAGGATACAGGAGTAAGTTAGAGAGTTTGGGCAAGAGTGGTTCCATTGGCAAATCATGTTCTATAGATTGGTTAGAGAAGGGACTCAAGGTAGCCAACAGTGTATATATTTATGTGGTCATAAATATAGTTTTGCATGCCATTCTGGCTGTGGACTTGACATAGTGCCTATCACATATTTAGCACTTGAAATGCATGTTAAATAAAAATATATATATAAATCAGAAGATGAAGGGCTACAGGATTGCACACACTTCTTGATGGCAAATTACCAATGTATGATTCATATTAAAATCCTAAACTGTAAAAATGTGCTTTATGATAAAATTACCATGGAAAAAATAACTAGATTTAACACTACACCCTAATTTTTATGTTTGTGTCTTTCAGTGATCTGTGTAATTGGCTGGAAATATCCATCAGTACAGTGATTGCAATAATACTATGGTTATAAAATATGTTTGGTTAACATTTTTGAATTCTAAACTTTCATTACGTATTTTATCCTCAAATAGCAAATTATCTAGTTTTTTTTTTTTCTTCTATACTTGACTGACTTATTTAACAAAATTTTTTTGGTCAAAAATTAAAATATTTTTATTAAGCTTAAATTATATTTATTCTTTTGTTTTAAGTCTACTGTGTTTCCTTCACAATATTAAGATGGTTAATGATTTACTAGGTCATCTACATTATATCTATGCCTCTAAAAATGATTATATCTGTCATTGAAAGATTTTCTACTAAATCCCTGATATTCTACTATGCCCTTCACTTAACTAATGCCTAAAGCTCATTTCCCAGCCCACCATATAAGATGTCATCTTCAACTTACAGATGTAGAAACTGAAGCTTGTGGAATATATAAGTCTAAATCTTTGCTCTTTGTAGATATTTTTTCAATTCTAAAATATTTTGAGAAAATTTGCATTTGTTCAAAACATTTGTTACTATTTTGCTATTATGCATGTTAATAGCTTTGAATTAATTTATTTTAAATAGCATTAAATGACTTCAGAATTTGGTCAGAATAAAGGTTTTGCAAACTCCTGTTATACACTGAAATATGAGAGTCAATTCCTTTCAGCGTTTAATGTGAATAAAACTGTTGGCCACTCTTCTAAAAGGCTGGGATATTGAGAAAATTTCTTGATGAACAGCTGCCATTACATTTGGCCTCCTTCCTGGCTTTCTGAAAGGATGAGTACTGAATGCTGACCTCTTGACCACTTTGGCAATGCACTAAAAACAGATCTATCTAGGAAGTCAATAGTCTAATAGTTACTAGAATAGGATTGTCAAATTAAGCAAATAAATACAGAATACTCACTCAAATTTGCATTTCATATAAAGAGCAGAAATACTTTTTAGTATAAGTATATCCTATTCAATATTTGGGACATACTTATACTAAAAAAAGGATGCATTGTTGGTCTGGAATTCTAATTTAGCTGAGTGTCCTATATTTTATCTGACAAGCCTATCCTGGGAGGATTGTTTACCAGGATCGGAGAGAGCAGGGAAACATAAATATAGATTAGCAAATGTCTCCTGAAAACTGTCCAGGGAAAGCATATTTTTAAACGGACATGAAATTCTCCCAAATTCTTAGGTGAAATGCTTCGAAATGCTCTTCGGCATGGGGCAGGGGGAAGATCCTTTTTCACAGGCTCATAGCAAACCAATTCTTGACAAGTGGTTATTGGCCAGAGGCAGTATGGAGTGTTTGGGAGAAAGCCAAGTGTAAACTTAATGCATCCTTAAATGAAGAAGGGGTTAGGGGAAAGCAATTGGAAAGGTGTTCTTCTGTCCATGAAGGATCTATGCAGCATGAAACTGAAACATCTTTTCTTTAAGCGTCTTGTCATTGGGTTTGCTACAATACAATCTTACTGTTTTTGAAAAAAAAAGTGTTGCCTGGGCTAACATCTTTTGTTTGGATTCTCTATAGTTTTCTACTATTAGGTGGTTTCTAGGGACCTCGTAAATTATACTTTAAGGATAGAGTTTTCTCAATAGGCAGATAATATTAATGATAAAAATAAAATTGAATTAGCCTGTAATAATAATTTAGTCTAGCACAGTGAGCTTATTCAGTAGGTTTAACATGGATTGCTGTCTTTTCAATCACCCCTGTCCAAACTGCAAATATAAACACAATATATCCTCTAAAGATTCATACAGGGACGGGGATATTTGAGAGTGCCTCTGCCTTTATGAAAAATAAATCTGCCTTTAGCATCTACTAAAAAATACATTGAAAGTTTTGAATTAAAAGGTAAAAATATTTATAACCATTAATGAAAATCTGTTCCCTGAATAGAAGGGAATTAAAAAGACAACAAATGTATCAAATATCAATTGGAAAAAGAAGATGAGCTTCATTTGAATTTTACCTGGCCATTACTCAATAATGCAGACATTTCAATTGTTCTATCTAGATGTTGAAATAAACATTTTAGTGAGGTCAGTGGAGTGGGTGGTCTGTAACAGATATTTTGCTCTGCTCATTTGATATTCTGCTGGAAGCTGGTAGAGGTAATTAAGGGGAAAGCCACTTCAAATCTTTTTGATGAAGCTCCTGATAGCATAATGTGGGTATATATTTTTATAAGTAAATATAATTCACCTGAAAAAAATGGGTAGGGTTTGAAAATGCATACATGAAATTACCTAATTTTGCTATATCACATATATTTTGCTCTGTGATCTACTCTTTCTGCTTCTTGCTTTGTCCCTAATAAATCCATCAGGCAGAATGTGGCCAGTCTTGGGCTCTGTCGTCTGGCACTTCACCATCTCCAGCACAGTTGCTTGAGATGGTAGGAGCTCTGTAAGTGTTTGTTGAATGAACGAAGACATGAATTATTAATTAAATCAATTATATGCTGACTGTGCTCCTTTCCCAAGACTGACAGCATTTTCTAGATGAACCCAGGGCCATTTACAAAAGCAACTAGATACACAGGGCTCTTGCACGTGGAATCCAGACTGTCAGTGAAATATTCTTTTTGGGGCTCCTGAGTGGCTTAGTGGGTTGTGTCTGCTTTCAGGTCAGGTCATGATCTGAGAGTCCTGGGTTGGAGCCCAGCATCGGGCTCCCTGCTCAGTGGGTAGTCTGCTTCTCCTTCTTCTCCTCACCCTAATTGTACATACTTTCTGATAGATGATAGATAGATAGATAGATAGATAGATAGATAGATAGATAGATAGATAGATAATAGATAGATAGATGATAGATAGATAGATAAAATGCTTAAAAAAAGAAATATTCTTTTGTAAGATCCAAAGTTGAACTACAAGTATTTCCAGAGCAATTAATAATGCTTTTCTTTAGCTGCTTACCTCTTATGTATGATGTTGGTACAGGCTGGAACCTCAGGAAAATTTCTTGATGAACAGCTGTCATTACATCTGGCCTTATTCATGGCTTTCTGAAAAGATGAGTAGTGAATGCTGGCCTCTTGACCATTTGGCAATACACCAGAAACAGATCGATCTAGTAGGTCAATAGTCTAATAACCCCTAAAATAAGATTATCAGATTTAGCAAATGAATGCAGAATACTCAAATTTGAATTTCAGACAAAGAATGGAGATATATGGGGTGCCTGGGGGGGCTCAGCAATTGAGCATCTGCCTTTGACTCAGGGCATGATCCTGGAGTCCCAGGATCGAGTCCCACATCAGGCTTCCTGCGTGGAAGCTTCCTGCTTCTCCCTCTGCCTGTGTCTCTGCCTCTCTATCTCTGTCTCTCATGAATAAATAAATAAAATCTTTTAAAAAAGAATGGAAATAAAAGAAGATAGATAGATGATAGATAGATAGATAGATAGATAGATAGATAGATAGATAGATACAGGATAGAAGATAGACAGAAAACAGATAGATAAAAAATTTTGCTGTAAATACACTATTTGATGCACAAGTATTTTCCTAAAGTCTGGCTTAGACGATTGTTCACTAGACTATAACAGGACACTTAATGACTGAAATGTACTGATAGTTATTTTAGGGTTTCAAATGTATTATTGAATACACAAAGATCAGATCTTACCCTTGGTCTTACACTATATGAAGTATTAAATACACATGATTGTTCCTTTTTGAAACACTTTTTCATTTACCCCATAAGATCTTATACTTTCTTGGTTTCTCTCCTAAGTCATTAACTATTCTTCTTCCATCTTCTTTGCAGAACCCTTACTATCTTCCTGAAGACTAAATGTTGAATTTTCTGGGATTCAGTATTTAGAAATATTTGGTTCTCTGACTGTATTAATTCTTAGGTAAAAGCTCATAAATTTTCCACAGTTTTCATTACCCTTAGTATCTCAGTAATTTTTTCAGAATATTTTCAGTCCGTCGCTTCTCAGCCTTTTGGCTAAAATCAAGTACAGAATACCCCAGGCCAAAAGAAAAACCTACCAATTCCATATTTTAAGCAGTTAGCTCCAAAAAAATCACTATTCACTTATGCCCTGTGATAGGCTGACAAATGGTCTCCAAAGATACCAGATCCAAATCTCCAGAATCTGGGAATATGTTACCTTATATGGCAAAAAGGACTTTGATTGAATGATTATTTCAAGGGTCTTGAGATAGGCAGATTGTCCTGGATTAGCTGAGTGGGCTGCTGTAATCACAGAGATCCTTACAAGAAGGAGGAAAAATCAAAGGAGACAGAAGGTAATGTGATACTAGAAATGGAGAGATTTGAAGATGCTGTACTGCTGGTTTGGATGATGAGGCAAGGGCCGTGAGTTAAGTCCTACAAGGGAAACAACTATAGAAGATAGAAGAGACAAGGAAATGAATCCTTGCCAGAACCTCCAGGAGAAGAGTGGTCCTGCTGACATCTTAGTTTCAGCTTAGCGAACCAATTTAGGACTTCTGACCTCCATAATTGCAAAAGGATAATTTTATGTAGTTTTAAGAAACTAAATTTGCAGTAATTTATTACAGCAGTCATAGAAAACTAATACATATTCTAACTACTACACAGTCATATTAAAATGCAATGTATTTGAAAGAAAAATAATATACTTATCTTGTTACCATTGTGGTATGTGCACCTGTTAGGTACTGTGCAAGTTCTCACATCTTAAAATCCAGCTGGACATTACTATCCTCACTTCTTGTGCCATACTGATTTTCATGAAATACTTATTTATATATCATAGTTCACAAAAATATGATGTCATTATTGAATGCGGTGTGATCTAACTTTAAAACTGTAAACTACTTGACATTAGTAGTTTAGATGCTATCTGACATAAAGCAAAAATCAGTATTTTTCCCTCAGAAATTTGAATGTCCTGTGACAGATTTAGGAACACATTTTGGCATACATTTTTGTACTAGGATCCTAGACGATTGAATCTGGTCCCACGATTTTAAAAGCATCTAGTATTGATTCTTTATACCCCTAGCGTGTATATCCAACAGCCTATACTTTGTCTCATCTTGAATAGCTAAAAAGCATCTCAAACTAAATGTGTCCAATACAGAATTGCCATTTCCTCCAAACTGTCTCCTAGCCTTGATAACCACAGTATAACCTTTCACCCTTTACTTGCACTGTTGTTGATTTCTTACCTAAGTCAATGGCTGGATCTAGGTTCTCCAGAGAAACAGAATAAATTAAATATATGATAGCTGGCATAAGAGAATATTTATTCTGGAAATTGACTCATCTGATTATTGAAGCTGGAAAGTCCTGCAATCTGCCATCTGTAAACTGGAGAATGAGAAAGTGAGTCTGAATCCAAAGTCCTAAGAATCAGGGAGCTGGTGGTATAAGTTCTGGCCCAAGTCTGAAATCTAGAAAGACAGAAGGCCGAAGAATCAGGAGTAATATCCAAGGGCAGGAAAAGATGGATGTTCCAGCTCAAGTAAACAGAACAAATGTACCCTTCCTTAGCCTTTGTGTTCTATTCAGGTTTTTAGTTGTTTGGATGATGCATTGGTGAGTGTGGATCTTCTCTACTCAGTCTACATTCTCTTCTCTACATTGGTGAGTGTGGATCTTCTCTACTCAGTCTACTGATTCAAATGTTAATCTCCTCTGTAATAAACATCACAGACACACCCAGAAACCGTGTTATACTAGCTATCTGGGCATCCCATAGTAGTGTCAAGTTGACGCATAAAATTAACCATTGAAATGACATTATCATTCTCTAGTTACCCTGGCCAAAAATTGAAGTCTTCTTTATTGTCTGTCTCTCACTTCCTTTATCCTCTCTATTAATAAGTCATATCAATAAGGACTTCAGCAGTTCCAACCAGGTGTATCTCCCCTGGATCTCTACCATTGTCTCCTCACTGGCCCACTAACCTCTCTGTTTACCCTCATGTCCAGCATGGTTCTTTACGTAATGTCCATCAGAGCACGCAACTTCTTTGCTCAAAGGACAATGACTTTGGATAACAAAGAATTACTACAGAGCACTTTGTATGGTCTACAACAGTGACCCTCAACCAGGAGCAATTTGCCACCTAGAAAACATTAGCCAAAGTTTAAAGACAGTTTTGGTTGTCACAGTGGGTGGAGATGGGTCAGCAGAGGTCAGAAAAGCTACGAAAAGAAACTACAATGCACAGGATAGCCCCTTCAACAAAAATTATCTGGTTCAAATTAAAATGACATTGATGTTGAGAAACCCTTATTTACGTGAGATACTGTGATCTGGTCCTTGCCAAGAACTCCCACTTGATTTTTACCAGTGTTTCCCCTTTGGGTCAAAGTGAGTTTTTTATTTCTTCAGCATATCACTTTCCTACTTTGGGGATGTTGCTTTGTTGTTTCCCTTGCCTAAAATATTTTCATCCCAAATATGCACACTTTATTTTATTCAGACCACCCAAAATGTCACCACCATAGATCCATGGAATTCAGTGCACATTGTGCCTGAATCAGGTTCTCACACAATCAACTGCTCAGCCCCTTGGGTCTATTCTGCTGTCCTTCTATGGCTAGTGGACTAATTCATAGTGTCATCTATTGCTGTATATGGTACCCAGTCCTGACCATCTAATCAGCATGGCCTGAAGACCCAGAATCCACCTCATAGCCTCACTTGAGCAGGAAACCAAGCCAGTAGTCCTACCCAACTGTTCCCAACCAATAGCTTCCTCCTGACCTGAGAGGAAGGGCAGTGGCATCACCCAAATATAGACCAGGATAAAATGAGCATATTAAAAGAGAAGTTAAAAAAATATCTTGAGGCAAATGAAAATGGAAATACAATATACAAAAATGTGTGGAATACAGCAAAAGTATTTCTAAGAGAAAAGTTTATATTTTCTTGTATATAAAGAAAGAAGAGCTCAAAAAAAAACTGCCTAACTTTACACTTTATATTTCAAGGAACTAGCAGGGGAAAAGGAACAAACTAAACCAAAAGTTAGCAGAAGGAATGAAATAACAAATATTATGGTAAAACAGAATGAAAGAGAGAATAGGAACAATAGAAAATATTAACAAAAGTAAAAATTAGTTCTTTCAAAAGAGAAACAAAATTGACAAAACTTTAGCTAATCAGGAAGAGAGATATAGGGAGAGAGGGCCCAAATAAATAAAATAAGATATGAAAGAGGAGAGATTACAACTGATACTACAGAAATACAAGGAATCATAAGACACTAATATCAATAACTATTTGTCAACAAATTGGACAACCTAGAAAAATAGATTAATTCATAGACACATACAACTTACCAAGACTGAATCAAAAAGAATAAGATCTGAGTGGGTCAATAATGTGTAGAAGATTGAATTAACATTCAAAAACCTTTCAACAAAGAAAAGCCTAGGACCAGATGATTTCACTAGCAAATTTTACTAATCACTTAAAGAAAGATGAATACTAATCTTTATCAGACTATTCAAAAAAAAAAAAAAGAGAGAGAGAGAGAAAGGAACCCTCCTAAACTCATTTTATAAGGCCAGCATTCCTTTGATATTGAAGCAAAATAAGTACACTACAAGAAAGGAAAACTACAGGCTAATATCCCTGATGAACATAGATACAAATAATCAACAACATATCAGCAAATTGAATTCAGCAACACATTGAAAGTACAATACACCAGAATTAAGTGAGATTCATCCATGGGATGCAAGTATAGATCAACATACATAAATAATGTGATACATCACAGTAATGAAATGTGTCCATTATGAAATGTGTTCAGTAATGTTCATATCAATAGATGCAGAAAAAGCATTTGATAGGTACGCCTCAGTGGTTGAGCATCTGCCTTTGGCTCAGGGTGTGATCCTGGATCTGGGGTTGGGGACTGAGTCCCACATCAGGTTCCCTATGAGAGCCCATTTCTCCCTCTTTCTATGTCTCTGCTTCTCTCTCTGTGTCTCTCATGAATAAGTAAATAAAATATTTTATAAAAAGAAAAAACATTTGTCAAACTTCAATTGCCATTCACGATAAACTCTCCCAACAAATTGGACCTAGAAGGAACATGCCTCACCACAGTAAACCCTACATATGATACACCCACAGCTAACATCAAATTCAACAGTGAAAGTTTAAAAGCTTTTTGTTTTGTTAGAAAGGACAAGAATGCCAGTTCTCATTACTCCTATTTGACACAGTACTGGAAGTCCTAGTCAGAGCAATGAGGCAAGAAAAAGAAGTGAAAGGTATCTGATTCAGAAAGGAAGAAGCAAAACCATTTGCAGATGGCATGATGTATTTTTTTTCATTTTCATTTTCATTTTTTAAAAGATTTTATTTATTTATTCATGAGAGGCAGAGAGAGAGAGGCAGAGACACAGGCAGACGGAGAAGCAAGCTCCATGCAGGGAGCCTGATATGGGTCTCGAACCAGGATCTCCAGGATCAGGCCCTGGGCGAAAGGCGGCGCTAAACCGCTGAGCCACTCGGGCTGCCCAGATGACATGATTTCATATATAAAACATCCTACACTTCAGCTAAAAATTTACAGAGATAATCAACAGATTCAGTAATGTTGCAGGATATAAAATCAATATAAAACAATCAGTAGAATTTCTATACACTCAAAATTAGTTATCTGAAAAAGATAAAGAGGAAATAATCACATTTACAATAGTATCGAAAACAATAAAATACTCAGAAATACATTTAACAAAGGAGGTGTAAGATTTGTATATGGAACACTCTAAGACTGTGGTGAAAGAAATTAAAAAGTACACAAGTAATTGGAAAGACAATCTCTGTTCACGGATTGGAAAATGGATACCATTAAACTACCATATTTCCTAAAACCATCTATAGATTCAGTGCAAGTCATGTTAAGATTCCAATGACATTTTTTTTTACTGAAATGGAAAAATCAATCCTAAAATTTATATGAATCTTATAATACCAAAGACCCCAAATAGCCAAAACAATCTTGAAAAAGAAGTACAATGCTAGAAGCATCACATTTCCTAATTTCAAATTCTATTACAAAGCTATAGTAATTAAAACAGCATGGCACTGGCATAAAAAAGGACACATAAGCTGATAGAAGAGGATCAAGAACCTAGATATAGACTCCTGCATGTACATTCAACCAATATTTTACAAGAGAGCTAAGAATACTCTATGAAGAAAAGAAAATTTCTTCAGTAGTGATTCTGGGAAAATTGGATATTCACATACAAAAGAATGAAACTAGACCTCTACCTTATATCACCAAAATATTAATTTGAAATGGATTAAAAACTTAAATTTAAGACCTAAAACCATAAATTTTCTAGAAGAAAATGTAGAGATAAGGTTCTGACACTGATCTTGGCATGACTTTTTGTGTGGAACACCTAAAGCAAAAATTACAAGTGAGACCATAGCAAAATAAAAAGTTTCTGCATAGCAAAATAAACAATCACCAAAATGCAGAGTTGGATAAATATTTGCAAATTACACTATCTGATAGGGAGTTAGTATCTAAAATATATAAGGAACTCACACAATTCAACAGAAAAAAAAAATCCAATTAAAAATGGACAGAGAACCTGAAGAGAGATTTTCCCAAAGAAGACATATGAATGGCCAGCAGGTACATTAAAATGTGCTCGACATCACTAGTCATGAGGAAAATACAAATTGAAACCCGAGGAGGATATCATCTGTTAAGATGACTAATATCAAAAAAGTGAGTAATATCAAGTTTTGGTGAGGATGTGTGGAAAATAAATTAAATGGCCATAACCTATCCAGTGTGGAAAATAAATTAAATGGCCATAATCTATCCATGACTATTATATTCCTCTCCTCCTCCTTCCCCTCCTCCTCTTCATCATCATTATATGTAGAAAGCTCCAGATCAAACCTCAAAAAAATGGCAAAAGAAAACCAAATGAGCAAGTATATTTTCAGGTGTCCCATACACTTCACACGAGGCTAGAAAGCATAGGGAATGTCTGCATCTGATAGGAAATTCAATCAAGAATATACGTCTCCAATGAATTAAAACAACATGTTATAAATGGAAGAGCTAAGGAGATCCAGGTAGTAAGTGATGAAGATTCTGGAAAGACTGTGAACTGGTGAGAATGGAAATTCTCCCTTGTGGTTACAGCTGACCAGATGAGAAGAGAAAGGTTCAGGGAAATCACAGCAACGTCCCCCATCCATTCACCTGAAGGAAAATTTTGCAAAGCTACCCTTTTTTTTTTTTTTTTCTTTTTTTGTCTCTTCTGGTTTGGTGAGAATATCCATGTTTTTTAAAATGATTGACTGATTGATTGATTGATTGATTGATTTGACAGGGAGAGCATGAGTAGGAGGAGGGGCAGAGGAGAAGGAAAGAATCTCAAGCAGGCTTCCCACAGAGAGCAGAGCCTCATTCAAGGCTGGATCTCATGACCCTGAAACCATGACCTGAGCTGAAATCAAGAGTCAGGCATTTAACCAACTGAGCCACCCAGGCCCCCTGAGAATATCCACTTCTCAAATAAGATTCAAGAAACATAAAATGGAAAATGGGAAGGCAAAATAATATTGAATAAGAAAATAAGACTTCTCTGTAAGAAAGCTCTTTCACTTTTAGTAAAGCAGAGCAGTTGGACTATTGAAAATTCCATCTATTGCAAATATCAGCACTGGTAAAGGCTGGTGATGTTTACCTTTGTTCAATTAGCAATTATTGTGTACATTGTCACATTATACCACTAATGATGTCTCCTTATTACTGAACTAAAATTCCTCTATGAGATACTGTAGAATTTGGAGATGTATGATAAAAGGAATACCATAATAAGAACAAAATCCTATTTAGCAGAACACGACCCTGCTCTGTAACTCCTATCTTGCTGGACGTTTAACAAACATGACTTAGCGCAAGATTATGTGGTCCAAGAATATCCTAGGACTGAAGAATTGGGTTTAGCTTCCCTTGTCAGGGTGCAATTAGTTCTCTCTAAGCCTGTGTATTGATTTGGAAATTGCTTTTTTATATGATGTAAAGGGATTGTCTAGAGACTACTGATGCGTGTTCATATCATTCTATGTTCTTTCCTTGCTCGTCAGCAATGGGCATGGAATCTGCCATTATACACATCTTTTCTCAAAAAAAAAAAAGGAAACCAAAGAAGGCCTCAGACATGAAACTTATATCTTCAGACTTCATCACTAGGCCCCTTTGTTCTTACAGCGGGGGGATACGTTCTCGGTGAAGACAGAATGAGTCATGTTGTAGCGGTAACACATTTTGATCCTACAAGTGAGGATGCTGACTTTCCCAGGAGACAAAGTCATGAAATGGGGGTTTGGTCAGTGAGGTGGTTGGCTGCCAATGTTTTGAGCCTGGGTAGATGCATTGGGGAGTAAGGTTGAAATTAGGATAGTCTGCATTTGAGGTTTAACTGCATTTTTGATTCAGTGTATGGCTTAACGTGACCCTCTACCTTTTCACTTTCCAACAATCTCTACACTTGGGGGGAAATGTGTGTCACCTGTTTGAGTCATCACCAAAGAATTATGAGCAAAGTGAAGAGATGGGGCGTATGAAAAATAAATTTTGTTATGCTTTCTTGTGGAATACAGTATAGAAATATGAATATTTTTTGCAGAAGGTATACTTTGATTGGAAGTCTGACATTTGTGCTTCATTCCCCTTCCCTGTCTGTAGATTATATATATATATATATGGTTGGAGTAGTCCCGCCAAAGGCTTGCTTTCCTTCCTTTGGCTGCTAACCTAATCAAACATTCACTCTGCTAACAAAGGTGGAACCAGGAAAGTTTTTCTTGTATTTCAATTGCCACTTGAAATCAAAGACACAGCCTCCCTGGGATCATTCAGAATGCCTTGTTTACAGTTGGCATTTGCCCTAATGCATAGGTCTTGAAAGCTTTGAAAAATATACCAAGTCTTTATCTAGAGTAGGGGTTTCAGTTTCTGAATTGGAGTCTGCAAATATGCTCCACACAGTTCATGGTATTCACCAAATATGGTTTATAAAGGGTTAGGTTGGCACCATTTAGATGTGGCATGGATGCAAAATGTTCCTGAAGCTCCCCATCAAGGATGCAATTGTTTCTAAGTTTCAGAACTGAATGCTTCATTAAATGCCGGAGCATGTGACATAATGGGGTGCCCAGTTGCTAACTTAATATTTAGCTACCCAAATTCACAGACAAACACCTTGATGCTCCCCTCAGGTCTCCACAATTAGCCACGTTTGTTCATCTTTCCCAATACGTCTCAGTAGACAGAGAAGAATGCAGAGTTTTAATTTGCTAATCACCCAGTTGGATAGGGGCTGTGGGGGGAGATGCTAATCGTCTGCAGACATCTGTAATGACCCTTGGACAAAACCGAGGAAAACTAAATCAAAGCTTTGACAAGGGCAGGAGAGCGGAAACAGAAGCCCTAATTGTGGCCATGTGAAGTGCACTTTCCCTTTTGTATCTTTTGTAGTAGGATCGTACAATACCGTGTCAAGTAACTTTTATGGACAGCACCAAAAATGACTTTTTCCATCTTTTGGGATAAATGGTCAAACCCCATCTGTGAAATATGCGAAGAGAGACCGACATTATGGTGCAAATGTAGCAGACAAAGGGGTTTGGGCGAGCTTTTGCCAGTTAATTTTGGCTAACCTGCAGAAAGCCTATTGTCAAGCCAGCCATGCTTCACTGAGCTCCTTCCACTTTTGTTGTCATGTTTCCTCTTTATGGTTAAGTGAACCTCAAAACAATGACAAAGAAATATGCACTGAGTCACATATTCTAAGAAATAGACTGTACTCTCTTCAAATCGAAATAACGGCACCTTAATTCTTGGATTTTCCACATTTTCATTGGGAAAGCTCCTATTTGGTTTCTTTGACTCTCTATCAGTTCATGCAGTTCTGCCAAGGGGGGAAGCTTTGCGGGACACTGGCACTTTAGCACTTGAAATATTAAGATGAACAGAACAAGCAAAAAAGGTAAGCTTGCTTCCTTGCAGTATTTTGAGTGTCTGTTTCTTTGCTGGTGAAGGTTTAAGTTTTCTTGGTGGAGAGAAGTTTTGTTTACTATCCATCCTGCGTCAAATAAACTATTCTTGTTGCTGTTTTTAATGGCTAAAGCACGGGAGGGGAAAGAAAGAAAAGGAAAAGCTAACGCCACTCCACTTACAAAACAGAGTAAAAAGCCATGGGTTTGCACTTCAGTCTAGTGGTCTCCTTATCAGAGGTGAGTCTTGTGTCCTCAAAAAAGCATAACTTACTGAATTTCCTAGGTTCAGGATTTATTATTTTTGGAGAGCTCCCAGTGAACTCGTTTTTGAGGACACAACTCCCGTTAGGTAATTCGATCACGGAAAAACATAAGCATGATCTAAATAAGCTTAGACTAAAATCAAAAGAGCTGTCAATTATGTGACTATTTCCGATTCTTTGTTGCACTTTCTTGTCGTGACTCAAATAACCCTGATAAATGGACGTTTTAAAGCATTTTACTTTAGAATGCCCTCCAAACAGCTAAACTTCAGAGATGGCTTTTTTTTTTTTTTTTTTTTTTTTTTGTAAAAGTTGCTACGTCCTCTCAGGGTGGATGGCTGACATTTACATTATGTAGCATCTAATAATTGCCCTTTTCAGGGTTGTCTCGTAGAGAAAGGATCTAATGGAGAGACGAATCTTTTTTACTTTTCTCCCCACAGCAAGTTCTCCGTTTTCAGCCCTCCAAAGTCTCCAGTATTGAGTTTTCTTGCTGGAGGAAAGGCAGGCAACTTTCTCTAAAACACTTTCTAAAAGCCCTCCATCAATACGTCGGTCCGTACCCTCCACTGTCTGGACAGCTCCTCGCCCTGTCCCTCACTGTGTTCCACCCCGGATGCTCAGCAGGTGCCTCTCCACATGCATCCTGAGCCAGTCGTCTTTTACCATCCCCAGGGAAATGCAAAATGCATCGATTTCTCCAGCTCTGTGTTATCTGCCCTACTCACGCAGGAGTAAATGGAGTTCTTAGGTGAAGGGCTCACGTTGCAAAACTTTTCACCTCTCCAGGAGTTGCACATGCCCATTTCCTTAGATGAGCAACAACAACAAAAATAGAAACTCAGTTTCTATCATAAGTATTTCAAAGGTTGCTTGGAGTATTTCTGAATTAGGAAAAGAAAGTTTTTTTTTTTTTTTAAAAACAAGTCTTAAAGACAAAAGCCGTCAAATTCAGATTTTGCAGCAAGTAGCTTTACTTTCCTGAGAGTATCTGCTTTGTGAAAAAAAAAATCGATATACAACTGGCAAATACTTATGAGGACAGCCTCCCAAAGAGATGTGGCACCCATGTGACCAACTGCATCTACTTTTGAGGGTGAAGAATCCAAACACAACATTCAGCATTACCATGTTGGTAGGCTCAGAAAAAAGGCAACACATTGTCTTTAAATTTCATTTGCTAATCTCTTCTAGGAAAGACATAGATTCATGTGGAAGTAAACGGGCTGATAGCTTACTGAAGTCATGTTTTGAACTCAGAGGATGCTGCCATAGAATGGCAGTTCAATCCCTTTTAAGAATATAGAAAATAAAATATAGAAGGAAATAATATTCATAATGTTATTGTTTGGAAATGATATTTAATAAGACTACAGATACAAAGGTGTAATGAATACATATTTTTAATAAGGTTACTATGGATATATGTCATGTTTAATAGGATTGGAGAGTTCTCTGGTCCATGAACATGAGGTAACTAGGAGGGAAAATTCACACAAATGATCCATGACTTCTTATCTTGGAGTCAGAAATTCAAGGACTGTCCTGGTAACCTTTTTAGTAGCTTTTCTCATGATTATTTACTTTGAAATCTGAAATTCTATGTTTCCCGATAAAAAAAATGTACATAAAACAATATCTGAGCTAAAAACTGTTTGATGAACTGTCATCTGCAGTATTATTCTTTTCATAGTTTCTAGGTGTATCTGATGGAGATACAAAGTGAAATTTCTAAATTGTACTATGAAAAGATTTTAGGGAAGCTTTATACTTCTCCAAAATATGGAATTTCTACAAACTTTGGTTACTATGAAATTTAATTAACAGCTTCTTTAAATTTTAGGAACATCATTTGTATTTCTTTTTCTATACCTCCTGTATGCAATACTCCATGGTAATTTTCTAAGTGTTGTAAGTTTATGTGTTGGGGTTAATTGAACCTAGAGTGCAAGAAGGAATCAGGGGAAAAAACTAGGTTAAAAAAATGTCAATTTCACTTTTCAAAGGGACTTAGCATTAGTTTATAATAGGGAAAGCATTACAAAATAGTGGAAATGAAAGTACTGTGAAGATTGTGGAGCTGTACTGGGTATGGTCCAGCATCATCTGCTCTTAAGATCTCACATGGGTAATTCTTTCCTGGTCCAGCTCACACTGTACACCCTCTGACTTTCCAATATTTGACCAGAGTTGATCACATTACTTTTTTGATGAATATTTAGGGTTTTGACTGTTTTACTAGATAACTGACTTAAAATAATAAAAGTTAATTTCTGATTTCTTTTTCCACTAAAAGCAATACCTGCTAATAAAAATCAATGTTTTCTTTTTTCCAAAGTCAGCTTACTTAATCTGGAACTTAAAGAGAGGGTATGAATATTACTTAATTAACTAGCATTCTATACGTACATGTGTATTAATATGAGAGTTTATACAGAGTATTATATTTGGGCAAAATATAAGCAACTGTTATATAATATGTATTTGTGTGTGAGCATATGAATTTGCTAATAAAGTGTCTCTCAAAGTTTCATACACACACACGTTTCCTAAGGTTTTAATAATGATTACATACAAAGTCAATGATCCAGACCAAATCACTATTCAATGTAGGACATGAGGGCATCCTCTTGTATTTAATTATTATCATTGGGAATAAAATTAATCTAGAATGAATAGAAATGTGGGTTTTGTTTTTTATTTTGTAACTTGTATGTAATTTTCCATAGATTCCATCCATTACCTTACTTTTATAAACTATATCTTTATTGCTCTTAATTTGTTTTTATACAATAGGAAAAGATATAAATACTGGTATGAGTATGATTTTGATCTGGATTTGATTATATATCAGTGTGGCTATCTGATATAAAGATGAGAGATAAACACTGTCATCTTTAAAACTGTACCTATTGTACGGAAATTTTGTTACCTATAATCTTATTAATACACTCCAATTATACATATGCTTAAATCTCATTAGTTAATTGTAAAGATTTAGACTTTTCTGAGCTTTGATTTTTCTATCATTTAGCTTGTGTTATTGATACTCTAATATTTAAAAAATCATAGAGTTTACACTTTTGCTCCTGAATATTCACTTAAGTAAAATATAATCATTGAAAATTAATTGGTGGAACCCAGCTATTCCCACCATATATGTAGGTATGTATAAAACTATGTACCAAGACTTTCAGTAAGCAAAAGGTAATGCAGGAAACCTGCTTTAGGGAATAGGAAATTAAATGGTTAAAATTAACTAAAAAGTAATTTTTGTTTCATGGGACCTGGCTCTCCTGATTTCAACTTTCATATGTATTTTGTCTTTCAAAGAAGGCTTACTATATGTAGTATTTAAATGGTCTAATTCATCTCCCTTTAACCTATTGTTCATTTATTTTATTCAATTTATTTTTATAATTATTTTATAATTAAAAGTACTCCCGCTCTATGTGAGAGTGTTATAACTTGAGTAAAGCAAACACTAACTCAAAGAACAACATTAACTTTGGACTGAAACTAATCATAGAACATTATAATCTCGAAGCATGATTCCTAAGGAGGTTATTACAGAATGAATAAGTTGATTATGATGGAAATTTCCCTCCTGGTGTCATTCTGGTCCTCACTTGCATACACTGCAATAGAACCTCACTAGCACTCATGTTCTTCAATATTTGCTGGTGTAACAATTCACAATCGCAGTCTCAACAGTGATGGTAACACTCAAATGAAATTGTTCTACATAATTTCATGATATATGAAAGAGATTAAAATAATTGAATTGCTTTAATATATCCCATTAGTGCTTGAGATATCTTGATTCGCATTTTCTTTTTAAGCCATATAAAGGGTAGTTTCTGTCCTAGCAAAGCAGTCTTTCATGAAGTTGGGGGTTGGGTAGAGTGAGTCAAGACACTGAGAGAGAGGGTGTGAGGAAAAGAGAGAGAGAGAGAGAGAGAGAGAGAGAGATCAGAAGTTGACGTGTATTTGAGGGGAAAGAAATGATAGTCTCTGGCTCTTTATACGAACCTGTGGGTTTGGATGAAAAGACATCGTCCATGCAAAACTTTAATTTTACACTTTAACTATTAATTAAAGTACAAAAAGCCAATTTTAAGGGAAAACAACCCACTTGTTTTGCCCTTTCATATCTGTGTTTGGGGAATATAAATGTCAAGGAAAAGACACATACTATTCATCCATCTTTTGAGATTACTTGACAATCTCAGTGGTATTAGCCAGTGCATCATACACCTGGGCAATGTTTAGAACTAAAATAATGTGTGTTCTTCATTCAGAAAGAGGGTCCATAATGAAAGCTTTGTCTCCTTTTTAACACAGAGAGATTACAACTGAGTGACTATTTGCTAGTATGATAATTTGGATTTAAGATCACCCCACTGCACCAATATCAGGATGCAATTAATCACATGACGTCCAAAGGAGACTCAGCACAAGAGAGAATTGAGAAATGAGTACATTGTAAGTCTTGCTTAATGTCGGGGGAAAGAAATGTGGTGGGACTCTACTCTCTATGACTTGGCTTAGGAATGTAGAGCTGCTATGGCGACTTGCTGCCAGGATCATGTCGCATTTACAACACCCACAATGTTGTCTTGACAGAGTTTGCCAGATGATTCTGACCCAAACTTCAAAGGCTAAGAAGTACTCTCAATCATAGTAAACAGCATTAATATCCACACCGCCCCCCACGCACACACAGAGGAAATCATTACATGCAAATGCATCCAATTCTTCTCCGAAGATGTTTCTAACCACAATGATTACATGGCAAAAATCAGAATTATCTTAAAATCCAGCCTCTGTATGGTAGAAATCGGATGAGACACACATTTTTCCTCCAGGTGAATACAGTCTTGACATTACAATTTTCTCTTTGAATCAAAAACTTCTACTGAAAAGAAATGAACCCATGTGAGCCCGACTTGGGTGAAGAACACTTTACCTGAACTTTGCTCTAAAAGATTATTCAGCATTTTGACTGTGATAGATAACTGTTCTTGGTCAGGCTTCCTGTGTTTGCATGACACCCTTCTAGCAACGGGAGCAGGACAGAAAGTCTCCATGTCCTTCCTTCCAGTCCTTGGACAATAGAACTGCTTCCATGACATTTTGAAACATTTAATGTTTTACTACTACCACCACACATTTTTCTTTGAAATGAAATCAGATTCAGAAAAATTGGGTGAAAAGAACTCAAGATGTGCATACCAGACAGCGAATAAAGTAATTCCCTTTAAGTCTGTGATATTGCCACTTACCTTAGCAGTCTTGATTCTCCTTCATAATGGTAGTTGCTTAGGACTTAAAGCCACAGAAAATATAAAATACCTATGGGACATATTCCAGTACTGTACATTAAATTTGAGGATTTTACATGTGATAAAGTATGTCAGTGTTGCTTACAGGGAATTCCAGTGATACCTCAGCTTTCTTGGACTTATTATAAATCCTTTGTTGGAATTATTGTGGCTGGTTCAATAATTCAGATTAGCCCTCATGTTTATTAATGCACTACATCTGTGCAAACAACATGTCAAGCAGAGAGTTTATTGTAATTGCCTGAGCAAACAGAACCTGAAAGAAGCAATTTCCAGTTACAATGTGCTATGACAAGTAATGAGGTAATTGGCATTCTGTCCTGATTACTTCCACCTTCTTTTTCATCAGGTCTATATTGTGTGTGATAGATAGTTTTATAAGAAATGAAGGTGTTTGATAATATGGTTCGCTGCTGCTTAAGGTTAGTGATTAAAGACAATCATCATTTTCTCTCAGAGATCTTATTAGCTTTAACATTATTTATTCATATGTGTAAGAATGTGCCCAGGACCCAGCTCCTCGATGCACTGCATGCTGTTAAAATGTAAACGCAAACTGCCACCAAGTGAATGCAGAGCATGTTCTAGGTTTCCAAGCATGATGGGACACGGCAACTTTTGGCAAACGGAATCGACGCACTAACAGTGTGGGTTAGAATAATGGCTTCGAGCCTGCATCTGTAGCCAACATTCACCTGCTTTAGAATAACAGAAGCAGAATGATATTTAAGGGCAAGATGGCAATGTGGTGCTGAATTCTCATTTCCAGGATTTTATAACTTTCTATAAACATTACCCTTTGCTTCTAGCCCACAGTGAGGAAAAAGATGGAATGCATCCCATTTCTAGACCCAACATTAATAGTTTAGAAAGTGTCAGTCTCAGATTTTTTAAAAGAAAAAAAAGAAAAAAAATGAGCAGAAGGTATTTTTGGGAGAAAGGAAAAAAAAAGTTTTATTTTTGTTTCAAGGGAGTTTTCCCCCTCAATTTAGAATGTTCGTTCTTGGCACTCTCAATCTCTGGAGGAAAAAATAAAGTACAGTCCGTTTAGTTGAAGAAAATGCCTTGGGAATGACCCACATTTACTCTCCTTATGCCATCACTTCTATGCTATCTTTACATGTGTGTTTTCCCAGCTAACTTACCTCCCGTCACCTTCCAAGCTTCCACCTGGGCACCCTCCCTGTGCACCCTGATTCTGCTCTCAGGCCTCTGCCCATCCTCTACCCACATCACAGGGACAGGGAGATCCTCATTCGCATGTCTGTCTTTCTGGCCAGAGACTATGAACTCCATGAGGACAAAGAGATCCTGTCTCTAACCTGCAGGCAGTGTAGCCTGTGGACAGTGATGTCAACTTTGGAAGTACGCTGTCTGGGATGGAACCTCTAGCTCCGTCACTCACAAGTGACATGGAATCAGACCAGTGGCACAATTTCTCTAAGGTTTTATTGATGCATTTGAAGCTCTATTCTTTTTTATTATTATTATTTTATTTATTTATTCATGTGAGAGAGAGAGAGAGATGCAGAGCGAGAAGTAGGCTCCATGCAGGGAGCCCGACATGGGGCTTGATCCCAGGACTCCAGGATCACACTCTGGGCCGAAGGCAGGTGTTAAGCCGCTGAGCCACCCGGGAATCCCCGAAACCCTGTTCTAAGGCTCTTAAAACTGTGCCTGGCACATGTAGACTACTCAGTTCATATTTCATGAATGAACACATGTGGATTTGAGACAATTCATCTTTCAGATTTCATTTTCTAGAAATACTCTGTGTTCCCTGATATTAGTAAGTCAAGCAAACACAAGTCAAGCAAACATGGGACGTGAAATGTTATTTATAAATATTGTAGATTCTGAATATACTCCACTCTATAAGGTTGCTAACAGGAGACATAATGAAAGTGGGAGAATGTGTATATAAAGAAAAATAAATTGTAGCATTTCTGTGGTTTACCTCCTTACCAAGGACCTAGAAGGCATCCACACTCTGGGAAGCTCGGTGGCTTATCAGGCTAGAGTTGAAAATCACAGGAAACCTTCAGCAGCTGATGACCTCTCATTAGCAAGATCATAGGCTGCACCACCTCATGCGTGTCTTCTACTGGAGAAGGGATCTTACTTCTGTCCCTGGTACAGACGTATAACACAATGACTATTGGGGTGAATGAAGGAAGGTCTGTATGAACATCTCCATCCAAATATCTGCTGGTCAGTAACTGATAACAATCCATATCTTCTGATGTGAGGGGCCCCATCCAGCCACTAGCAATAAAGAGAAGTCTTCCACTCACTCATTTGCACATTTCAGTACCAACTGAAGTAACTTAGTCATTTTGCATACATTTTCATTTGTCCTAAAATGCAAAGAACTCTACAGAAAGAAAACTAAGAGAAATCACTTCTGCCTCAGGAGGCAGAGGGACAGGAGAAGGGAGCCAGCTTATAGGACAAGACTGTAGAGGTGGAATAAAACCCTAAGGAGGACAGGCATGGTTACGGAGGGTGAGAAACCACACCTGTACACACAGCCTTGTTAGCGCTATCTTTTCAATTTATTTTTAATTTTTTTCTCTCTTTTATCAATATATTTTTAAAGATTTTATTTATTTATTCCTAAGAGACACGCAGAGAGAGGCAGAGACATAGGCAGAGGGAGAAGCAGGCTCCCTCTTGGGAGCCCGATACAGGGATTCCATACGAGGATCTCAGGATCATGACCTGAACTGAAGGCAGATGCTCAACCACTGAGCCACCCAGGTGCCCCTATCAATATTTTTTTTGAAAGTTTGCCATGTGCCAAACCCAGCACCTAGCAATAGTACCTACTTAATAAAAAGCTGTTTTCAACGAATGGATAGGTGGATAGGTAATAGATAAAGGTTGTGCCAGGCACTGGTACCCAGATATCTTATTGTTACCAAAGACGCTCAGAGGGGAAAAGTCCAGAGCTCTGTTTAAAGATACCATTGATTGCCTGTTAAAATGCCGTGTGGTCCTTTATTAGTGTCCACTTCTCTGATGTAGGATAATAGTAGCCACCTAATTTGGAGATTGCAAACCTAAAAGGAATCCGTCCATTGTTCCAGTAGAATGGTAGCTGAAAAAGAACTGGCCAGCCTCCTTCCCTGTGCCACTAAGAAAATGCTCAATTGAGCTCTCCCAGCCTAGAATTGGAAAATCAAACATGGAATGCTGACTCTTGCTTGAGAAAACTGGGGATGGTGGGGAGGACCCTCCACAGGATGGAAGCTAACTTGTGCTCCATTTTTCAAAAGCTTTGAGAATATATGATGCATGAGGTGACAGGGCCAAAGGAAAGTGTAGAAAACTTTGCCAATTTAGACAGATTTCATTGAAGTAGTAAAGAGTTGTGTTAAATATTTTGATAAGATAAAACTATCAGTCCATATTTTGTGGCTAACACTATGTGCATCCCAGAGGAGAGGCACACAAAAGAGAGGGAGGGTTCAAATTAATTAATTAGTAAGTGATTAATCAATTAAGGAACTGAGAAGCCAAAACAGTGGGCAAAAGGTGTGGTCATTTGCAGAGAGTGTGGCTGGCCCTGGGCAAGTGTATTATCCAGCATTTATTTACCACTTATTGTGTACTGGAATGTTATGTTTGCACTTGCTAAAATGTTAATTCTTACATAAAGTCCTGTAAAAATTGAGGCTAAGAAGGTCTGAGATGGAAAAGGCTTTATCCATCCCCAAAGTCCATGCATTTTGAAGCATTCCGCATTTCCCCTTTGGAGGCGTGTTAGAACACTAGAGGAATAGCTGGTCGGTACATAAAGGACGGGAAGCAGAAAAAGCAACAATAGATGAGTTTGTACAGAGGCCTGGCCCACACCAGCCCTCCGTGGGGATCTGAGAAGGGGCCGCGGTGCAAGGTGCAAAGGTGAGCCGTGGCGGGGCTTTTGCTGGAAAGAGACTTTGACAAAGGTAGTGCCTCAGCTCAGCAGGGTCTGAGTGCAGGGAGCTTGAAAGCAGAGATCCAATGATCCCAAAATAAAAGAAGTGAGCGAGAGGCCAGGGACACAAAGAAAAGTGACCTCGCCTAGAAGTAGCTCTGTAGCAAGAAAGGACACAAACTTGACCTCACAGATCCTGAGGCTGGCATTGATCAGAAAAAGGTCTACAGCCTCCAGAATGGGCTGCTGTTTGAGCTCAGTGGGCCACTAAATGCAGCAATGAGTCTGAAAAGACACAGACTGCCATTGATTACAAGAAGCATGCTGCGTTGGCACATATCATTGCAAATTTGGTGGAATTGGAATTAATTTCTGCAAAAAGGACAATTTAAAAGGGAGTTGTATCTATCCCATGCCCAAGAAAATTGCTTGGGGAAAATTTGAAAGATTTTCTATACATAGAATTAAAGGAATATAGCATAAGAATACATTTTATTAGTTCAAATTTCCAAGCCCTTGATTCAGCTAAAGAATGAGTAAAAACATTAGTTCTGGCTATTGTCTGCAATAGTTAGACTCCTTAGTGGAATCATGAACTAAAATTGTATTTAAACGGTGATATTCTTCTTTAGTTGCCTGTGACTAAGTAAAAAGTAGCTTTAAATGTATTTTAATTGGATATTAAAATCCACTAAATACTTCAAATGTTGAAGTGTACAATCAGGAATTTTCTTTAAAAATGATTAGCACTGGCCCTAAAAGTATATACAATGAACTTACTAAAAATTCTGTTCTAACAGGTATTACCTTTTTAGAAACATTACACTGTCAACCCTGGCTACATACAGATTCACTCAAAAAAGAATACAGTGAAAAAAAAAACTATATAAATAAACAGGTTTGACCAAATATCTACAGCTAAGCCAGCCGAATTGCCAAAACAGAAGAGCTGTTTTATTTATTGCCCACTTTTTCAAACACTCCTTTAGTCAGTCAACAAACATTTTGTAGCATGTCAGTAAGTTTGCTAAAGGAAGATAATGAGATCGACTCTCATCTACTCACTGTCTCACTTGTTCTTATATGTCTACTTAGTCCAAAAGTCCCACAGAATGTATGTTCTTCATAATTCTCAAATGATCTCGTCATATTTCCGCACTCACTAAATTAGTAAGTCATCACTTCTTGTCTAGAGTTCTGGCAGCTTCCTAACTAAACTAACTAAACTACCCTCATAGCGGAAGAGAGGAATGACAATACAAGATGGCATGAATCCATCTTTGAATTCCACACGATTCAGTATGTCTGGAAGAAGAAGACAAGCAGGCTGGTGGTGCAGCAAGCTCTGCAGAGGTAGAAGGGGGCTAAGTAGGCAAGTATTGTGTTGGCGAAGCTAGGAAGTTGAAGTTCTATTTTGGATGGCATATGAAAACACTGAGGCTTTTCTCATCAAAAAGGATGAATCTTGCCATTTGCAGCAACATGGATGGATGGACGATATTATGCTAAGAGAAATAAGTCATACAGAGAAAGACAAATACTGTATGATCTAACTTATATGGGGAATCTAAAGAACAAAACAAATGACTAAACAAACCAACCAAGAGCAGAATCAGACTCATAAATGTGATGGTTGCCAGAGCAGAGGGGGTTGGGGCATGGGCAAAATGGGTGAAGGGGAGTGGAAGATACAAGCTTCTAGTTATGGAATGAATAAGTCACAGAACGAAAGGCACAGCATAAGGAGTATAGTCAATGGCATTATAATAGGATTGTATGGCAATAGACAGTAGTTAGCTATACTTGCGGCAAGCACGTGGTAATGTATAGTTTTGAATCACCGTGTTGTACACCTGAGACTAATGTAACATTGTGAGCCATCTATACAGCAATTAAAAAATAATTTAAAAATAAAAAGAATGCTCTCAGTTGAAGACAAAAAGAAAACACTGAGGATTTTAAACACAGGAGTGGAATTATACAGCCTACGTTTAGAAATTCACATGGTGGATCTCTGGGTGCATGATGGAGTTTTTAATTTTTGAAGTATCATACAAACTCAAGGTATGATTAATATTAACTTATTTTCCTCACTATTCTCTCTTGAAGTGAGGCATGCTGTCCTTTGTATTATTCCATTTTGTTTTACTTGATTTTATAGTGGTGTTTCTAGTATGAGTTATAATGCATATATTAGGTGGGCAAAATAAAGAAGATCCTTACCTCACATAAATATCAGTTAATATGAGTTAAAAAGTTAAATGTGAGAAGGGAACACATTACAACCTCTAGAAGGAAGTCCAGAATATCTTTAGGTGTGCAGAGTGAGGAGGTTCATGTGTAATCCACAGAAAGCACTAACTTACCTTACATTAAAATCAAGAACCTCTATACATCAAAAGGATAACCATAAGAAACTGAAAAGAAAAAGGATAATAATTATACGGTTTCACTCATGCAGGGAATATAAGAAATGGTGAAAGGGATTATAAGGGAAAGGAGGGAAAAAGAGTGGGAAAAATCAGAGAGGGTCACGAAACATGAGAGACTCCTAACTCTGGGAAACAAACAAGGAGTAGAGGAAGGGGAGGTGGGCAGGGGGATGGGGTGACAGGCACTGAGGGGGGCACTTGATGGGATGAGCGCTGGGTGTTGTACTGTATTGGTAAATCGAACTCCAATAAAATATATATATACATATATATGTATATGTATATATAAAGAAAAAGGCACAAACTGAGAGTTGATTTTAGACACATGAACTAGTACGTCAGAATACCTGAATAACTCTAGTAAATTCACATAAAAATCCATAGAAAAATAAGCAAGAATGTAAGTCAGTCAGCATTTCAAAGGAGAAGAAATATGAAGATCAATAACTATAGGTGAAGACATTTGATCTCCTTAATAATTGGGTAAATTAAGTCACAAAGAGATACAATTTGCAACCACCAGATTGTTAAGGAAAAAAAATAAAAGTCTAACAATGCCAAATGTTGGCAAGGATATGGAAAAACCAGAAATTCTAAATGCTGCCAGTGGGAGTGAAAATTGGCATAACCTCTGTGGAAGCAAATTGGCATTATCAAGTTAACTCCCACACATGCATGAATTAACATGCTAGAAAATGTTTACAGCAACATTGTTTGTGAGACCAAAAATAACTAACTCACTCCTTGAATAAATAAATGCATACAATTTCTATAACTACATCATGAAATACAATATAGCTGCGAAAACGAGTGAACTAGAGCCACATGCCACAAGATGAATCTTAAATACACAAAGTTGAAAAAAATTAGCAAGTTACAAATTATTCCTCATTACAAAAGGATGTAAATGGATAACATCTTCTACGAGCTTCAGAAACAAAGTAAGTAATACATGACTTAGGGACATCTCCAAGTTTCACAAATCCATCAATGTATGCCATTATTATTAGTAGTAGTATTAATTTAAATTAAGGATTACATTTACCTCTCAAGGAGAGGTGAGAGTTTGGGAATTGGTCGGGGAGGGCCATGAGGTTATCAGTGATAATAATAAGTTTCAGTTTCTAAAGTTGAGTGTTTTAGTATAGCTTCATAAATTACATATATGGCCCCCATATTCTTTCACATGGATCAAATTCTTCCCAGTAAAAAATATAAGGATAGAAAAAAGTGAATGAACGAGTGATGTTTAGTACTTCTTTTCTTCTTTTTCTAAAAGATTATTTATTTATTTATTTATTTATTTAGTTATTTATTTATTTATTTGACAGTGAGAGGGAGAGCATGCACACACACACGCATACACACCCGAGGAGGGTGGAGGAGCAAAGGGAAAGGGAGAGGGAATCTCTAGTGGACTCAGTGCTGAACTCAGAGATGGAGTCGGGTCATGGGCTCAATCTCAGGACCCTGACGTCAAACCTAAGCTGAAATCAAGAGTCAAAAGCTTGACTAAGTCACCCTGGGACCCCAGTATTTCTATCTGATAAAGAAAGTAGTGGCATCACAATTTAATCTGAGATATGGAAATAAGTCTATGAGTTTATGTCTCAAATGACTAGCCAATTCTCAGTGATTTATCACCTCTGTCTCTTCACCATTGTCTTGGTTTAGATGTCATCATTTTGTTCACGAGCCTGATATAGCTTTGCCTCCGATTCCAACAACACCAGAACCAAACACCTCTTTAAAAGGTGCAAAACTGACGATGACCTCTCTCTGTCTCTCTCTTTTTTCTTTCCCTTAGAAAGAGAGAGAGAGAGAGAGAGGGAGTTCTTTCCCTTAGAGAGAGAGAGAGAGAGAGAGAGGGAGAGAGCATGAGTATGGTGAGGGGGCAAAGAGAAAGGGAGAGAGGATCTTGAGCAGACTGTACATTCAGGGCAGAGCTCAATCTCATAGCCCTGAGATCATGACCTGAGCTGAAATCAAGAGTCAGAGGTTTGGAATGCCTGGATGGCTCAGTGGTTGAGCATCTGCCTTCAGCTCAGGGCCTGATCCCGGGGTCCTGGGTTTGAGTCCCTCATCAGGTTCCCTGTGGGGAGCCTGCTTCTCCCTCTGCCTATGTCTCTGCCTCCTTCTCTGTGTCTCTCATGAATAAATAAAGTCTTAAAAAAACAAAAAGAGTGAGAGACCTCACCAACTAAGCCATCCAGGTGCCTCCCATCTCTTTAAAAGTCTTCAGAGTCTCCATGGCCCTAAGAAGGAAGCCTAATCTCTATAACATGACATGAACCATATCTTTCTCCCAGAACCCAATTTCCACTCACTCTTCTAGCCTCATTCCCATTCCCCACATTTCACTGGCAAGGAGGCTCCAGCTACAGTGATAACATTGTTGAACACTTGTACATTGCTTCCAAAGCCCTGGATACCCTTCCAAGCACTTTATGTATATTAACTCATCTAATCCTCGAAACAATTTTACGAGGTAAATACTATCATTATACTCATTTCACATTTAGAAAACAAGTCCAGAGAAGTAACTCATCTAGGCTGTAATCGAAAGTTAAATGGCAGGGCTTGGATTTTTCTGCTTGGAATGGTTGACCCTTTATTTCTGACAGTTTGCCTGCTTGATTCCTACATGGTCATCCAGACTTACATTAATTTAAGACTTTTCTGATCCCACCCTTAATACAAGAGCAGATGTTTTGATGTCTGTGTGTTCTTGCAGCACCTAGTACATGACTCTGACACAAAACTCTCTCATAAACACCTCTCCAAGATTTCACTTGCACCATTATTACATTGTCAATTCCTGGCACACGGTTGTACTCGGTACACACTGATTAAATTCATGAATGAATGAAGGCTTTCAGCTAAATTGTGACCCTTTCCAAATTTTAGAGAGTCTTATCTTTTCAAAAATAGTATTTTCTGAATTTCCTATGACTTAGCAGTTCTAAATGTTATTATTCTTATAAAACAATAAGAAGAGTAAGGCATTTAGAAGCCATGCAAGCAAGTTCTATTTGAACGTGTTCGTGATTCACTGTGTTCATATCAAGTTATGAGTTAAAAACATCATAATAAATAAAATAAGCTTGAAATGATAAAAAAGGGGACTTAAATTTTCCCTTAAATATATTTAATGTGGTCTATTTTCTGCAGGTAAGTTTAGTACTAAGTGACTTAAGTTATTAATTATGGCCAACTGAACTCTCCTAGAGAACTAAGTCATCCACTCTAGCTGTAGAGAAAAGGTTTAAGATCATAACACCAGGAAATAAAAAAAGGTTATGAGTTTGCTCAAGTTCATATCACCTTAATTGGAGTATTTGGCTGACTGTGTTCTGTGTAAGGGGCCTCCTGGCATTGAGTGAGAGGATTTTTGAAGCCATTTAACACTCACAGAAGTCCTTGGTAATGGTTATTGTAAGTAAAGGGATAGAAACCTGCAGTGTTAGTCACAAGGCTTCAGACCTGATGCATTTGCTGTTGTTTTCTATCATTTCAATTTAGTGTAATATTTTCTGATTCAAGGAATTATCAGTACTTTCAAGAGCCTGGAAAATACCACCATGCCTGGAACACAGAATGGGCTGTATCAACAGCAAAACACAGCCCAGTCTTCTTGGGTAGGGATGCAAAAAATTACCATGGAGATAATGAAAATCAGGCAATCCACCTAATGTAATCTTTTGGTGATTCTAAAATTAAGAAGTACCCTATAACTATTCCCTCAGGTAAGTGCATATGTCATTACGAGCTCTTTGTAAAAATCATCGAAACATTAAAAAACAGAAAAGAGTGAAAATCAATCTTTTACTTATTCCTTGAAGTCAATGAGGCAATAACTTTCTCTCTCTTGCTCCCTCTCACATCCTTTCCCCTTCCTTTGTATTCTTCTTTGTCAAGAAATTTAGTTATTTAGTTCCATTGGATCGTGTTCTTGTTGCCTGATGTAATGATATGGAAAAATGGAAAGATGGAGGGGAGCATAGGGGATATTGATAAGTGTATGGAATTTCTTAGAAAACATCTAAGGGGAAATATACTTTCAAATGAGTTGTAAAAAGAGGAGCATAGCTATTCACTTAAAAGTGTCCACTGGAAGACGTCAAGCAGGTGGGGGAAACAGGCAAGGAATTGCTAGAACTTCATCTGTGCTCACATGTGCACCGACAGCTGGGCTAGTGGGAGATCAAGAGAACACATGTCTGCAGAAGAGACTGAGCAAGTACATCAACATGACCTGCAGACCCATGTGCCCCATTTGAAGAAACTCATTTGCAAATCTCTCAATAGTTTCATGCCTTCCTAAGGCGTTAAAATGCTCCATTCAGGATATAGAGGTCAAGGAGGGAATCCAGGTGGAAAGCATGTGCCAAGGGCTTTTGATCATTTCTGATAAAGAAATAAGAATCACTGGTGATTGCATTTAAAACATTAAAACTATATCAAAGCTTCAAATACCTCTTTATCTAAAACTATAGGTCATTGCAATGAATTAAAATATTCTTTACATTTAAAATATGTTTCTTGTTTAACTATTTCTGCAGTTTTACAATATGTAATGTATTCCAAGTACTTTGGCGATCTTTATTCTTTAACATTTCTAGACACGTGACTCTATTAAAATTAGGATAACATCATCAAAAAAGTCTTTACTTTGTACCTACCAGGTGCATGGCACTTTGCTGAGACAGAATTTACTACTATTTATAGTGTGATATTGCATATAATATATTTTTAAGGTCCACAGATAACTATGCTGCCTGCCTGTGTTGTCAATAATAGAAGTTCATGACATTTGATTTGAGTCTTTGTAAGAGGCAATGTTATTCTGATTTAATAGCTTCCATCTGTTCTTCTCATTTTCATTGCTCCTTTTACAGTTTCCAAATTCCACCCTGTACCCTCCAGGGAAATTTTCTCAAGCATTGATTCTATTCATCTATGAATTGGAGGAGGGGGGGAGCATTCTTCTGCAGCCTTATGGTTTTGTTTATTGATCTTGATTGTTAGGCAACTTGTTGACATGCAAACACTTGCTTTTTTATTTCTTATATATATATTTTTGTGTGTTGGTAAGTGCTTGGTGTAATTGCAAAGACTTGATTCCTGGACAAAAGTTGTGTTGCAATGTTCCTTTACAAAGTTTAATAGAGAAACATTCCATGAATAAAGATACATAGAAAAGAGACCCCTCCTATATTATTATTTGTTTACTAAGTAAACAAATAATCTACAACCATAAAACAAAATTACATGTTTAAATTTGTCTGAAATCAAACAATTTGAATCTAAAGCTTAATTTACAATTATTAAAATGTATTGCAACATTGGTCAAATATTAGCCACTGGGAAGGCTCATAGCCATATTGGCAACATGTGGCATTACTTTTAACCTTTTCATTTTGTAAGTAGATACTATATTTAAATTAAACTGGATAAAAATAAGTGTAGTTCTACCTCGACATTATATGCCATCTGATTTCATGCTAGATCTCTGAAGTAAAAAATTGAATGTACATTATTTTTACTCTGCTATAGCAAAGGCTTTACAATTGAATTTATCTCCCTATGGTTAAGAAGTAAAGGAAAATATGATAATGAATATTTTACAATGACCTATTATTTCTTTTTTGAGAAGCCATGTTTTATGATATACTGATGCTTGAAATGCTTTTGGTCTCAATATAAAAATCTCAGGTGGAGAGGTGCCTGGGTTGCTCAGTCAGTTAACCATCCAAGTGGTGGTTTCAGCTCAGGTCATGGCCTCAGAGTTTTGGGATTGAGTCCCACATTGGGCTCCGCACTCAGTGCAGAGTCTGCTTGTTCCTCTCCCTCTGCTCCTCTCCTTGCTTGCTCTATTTCTCATATAAACAAATAAATAAATAAATAAATAAATAAATAAATAAATAAATAAATAAATAAATAAAATCTTAAAAAAAAAACCCTCAAATGGAGGGGGTGTATAGGTATATTTCAAATTAACAGTTAAACGTGCCATTAATCTCTACCTTTGGTAAAGCATTCCCCATATTTATTGGCTGCAGAGTAAGATTAATATTTTCAGGCACACATTTTGGAGAAATTTACCAGAATACAAAAAGAGATATGACACATGGATGAAATCGACTGGGTTTAGGTGATAGGAACTGTCTTTGTGGAATCGTGGAAGAACCACAGATCCATATGGAGACCTGGACTTTGAAGTTCCTTCTGGGCTTCTCTGATTGCCATTTTCATTCCTAAGGGTCATTTGAAGTCTAGCCTGGCCTGAAGCCCTTTCACCCTAGCTTTCTAGACTCTGACAATAAATAGTTGTATAACCTCACAAAGTCAGGTTTTGCTTCACCTGCTTCATCTGAACACTTCCTTTCAATTGAGAATTTCAAAATTGAAAATCAAATTGCTGCTTCATCTATTATTTTGCAGTGGGTTCCATTTTTATTTTATAATATTATTCTCCAGATATTTTGATAAATAAAATAATTGTCCTAGCAAACCATCCAGGGCATTTCTAATCCTGTATGTTCTCTAATATGTCCTACCTGTGCTTCCATTTCCTTGCTCTGCATTTATTTACTATATTAACCAAACTAGATTATTTCATATATACTTTTACCCTTGTCATCTACTTAAGTAGATTTTAAGTTCTTTGGTGCAGAAGACATGTCTTTTTCTTCTCAAAACACGAGGCATGGTGCCTTATACATAGTAGGCTTTAAATACTTGTTTACCATGAGGAAGCTGCAAAACAGTCATTTGTGTCTGCATTTATGAATGTATTCATTCATTCCACCAACATAATGAAGACCTATTATATGCCTGCCATAGGCAATGCTTGAAATGTAAATAGATACAACACTAAATCCAGAGAATCCAAACAGTTTACACAAAGTTTGAGGTTGTAGCTCCTGAAACAGTGAAAATATTATTCTAAAATAAAAGCTGTAATAGATTCTAGTTGAATGGATGTTCTAAAAAAAAAAAAAAAGAAATTTAGATACCTAAATCCTCCCAAATCAATTTCACACCTCAGCAACTCCTACAGGTTACGCCTGATTAATTACTTAACTAGATCCTCTATTAATCAGTTATTTCTCACATTTTGAGTAAAAGATTTTTAAGTTCAACTATAAGTTTCTCTAAATAATTTAATTTTTGAAGATTGGTTTTCTTTATCGCTAGCATGATGTTAAACTACTGTTTTTCTTTTGTTTGTATATTAGTCATTGTTGTGGTAAATATTGATTATACATTTCTCTGCCTTAAAGCAGTTTTTTCTTTCTCTAGTACAGATGTTTTAGATGCTCTTTTTTGAGCTAATTGATGTGTGTGTGTATGTGTGTGTGTGTTCTTGGACTCACTGTTGAGTCATCCATTAAAATACCCCAAACAACAAAACAAATTAAATGTATTATAAAAGCTTTACTTTCAAAACTCACCTAAAGTACAGACCTAGATACTAAGGCAATTTGTTGTATAACAAAATTATAATCATTGCTGTCTGATATTGACCACCAATCTCAAAGTTCCATCAATTTTCCAGCTCATTCATATTTTATTTCATTTTATGGATGGTATTTTCTGAATTTAAACACAATTTTATTTATTTAGATATTTAAAAACATTTATTTAGTTCCATTGAATTTTTTTTCTTTTTTCTTTTTGTTCCATTGAATTTTTATTCCTGTTCATGCCAGGTTAGTAATACACTCAAATTTTAAATTCTAGCACATGACATTTCCCTGTTATTCTTATTCTCATGTTATTTTCAAATAGGTAATGAATAATAATTTTAATAAAATACCAATTGCTTTGACTTTCTACTGGAAGATCTACTCTAAGTTACCTTATAATACTTTTTGAAAATAATGTTTATTTTTTTAGATTTATTTATTTAGCTTGGAGAAAGGGGGACACAAAGTGAGGAGAGACAGAGGAAGAGAGAGAAGGAATCCTTAAGCAGACTCCCCATTGAGTGTGGCGCCTGATGGAGGGCTTGATCCCAGAACCCTGAGATCATGACCTGAGCTGAGACCAAGAGTCTGACACTCAGCCAACTGAGCCACCCAGGCCTCCCTGAATATGCTGTTTTATACTAATTCATATCACTGAATCAAGTTTCTCACTAAGATTATTAGAATAAATTTACATAGTAATATTTATGAGTCGGCATTTAAAAAATACGTATTCATTTATTTCACAGTTAACTTTATGACTTGCTGGAAATAATAGCCATTCTTTCAAGAGTGGCACACATTCTTTCAATGGCTGATACACATTATGTTTTGTTGGTATGCTATGTTTAAAACCAAATTTTTTTTAAAGATTTTATTCATTTATTCATGAGAAACACAGAGACAGAGACAGAGACATAGGCAGAGAGAGAAACGGGCTCCTTGCAGGAAGCCTGATGCGGGACTCAATCCCAGGACTCCAGGATCACCCCCTGAGCCAAAGGCAGATGCTCAACTGCTAAGCCACCCAGGCATCCCTTAAACCAAATTCTTATCTTACTCTTAGATGTAGGTAAAATCCACTTTTTTAATTTGAAGGAAACCAATACTACTTGATTTTCCCACTAGCTGGTTCTTTCAATATCCTTAGTGCTAACATTTTGTTTTTTGAATGAATTTCTATAATTATTTGCTGGAAAGATTTTTTGTTGCTGTTTTTTTTTTTTTTTTTTTTTTTTTTCTGAGAGAGATGCCATACAGCCTTAAATGATGAAATGTACTAAAATATACAAGAGACTTGGAGATGTAATGGGAGAGGTTGAGAGGAATTCCATACAGGATGATCTTCACATATGAATAACAAACTCTTTTAAAATGTACTTCTTTTTCTCAGTCCTATAGTCACAGTCTATATGCATATTTTCAAACTTTTTGTGCTAACAAAGATGATGAAACCAACCCATTTTAACTGGTTTTAGCATTAGAAACTTGAATGCATTCGTAAGAATCTTCACAAAGGAAAGAAAATGAGTAAGTCAGGATCTCCCAAAGTATTATCAAATCCATATATGTAAACAGTAATAATGTTGAGTATATGCTATATGGTAAGCACAATATGCTGAGTACAATAAACACTTAACAAAGAGAAACTTCAAGACTCTTGTGATAAAAGTAAAATAACATAAATAAGTGTAAGCATTAATAGTCAGTCAATGGCCTGATATTAATTATATAAGTTTTATGCCATTTCATGTAGAAATTTTGACCTTTACAGAATATTCTATAATTAAGGCAATATGATGTGGAGGATTTTGAGGTAAGTTTTACAACAGAAGAACAACTTATACCAAAGTATCATTAAGGTAGCCTATATTAATATTCCAGAAACGTTGAGCACCATTACAAAACATTCCAGGAGAGTTCCAGTGTCTGTGTTGTCAGGTTTTATGAACAGTAAATTGCCTTCACATCCTTTCTCACTTCCAGTACCAGTAGCCATAATTCATAAGCAAACTGTTACAGTTGTCCAACCTTGAAGTAAAAGAACAATTTTTGTGTTTACTGCTGAAAAGATGGCAAATGGTTTGGCTAGTGACTCAGCAGAGGTACTGATGACTATTTGTGAGTAGTCTGAGGATGGGGCACATACTTCACTGAATATTGCTAAGTGGGATAGAGAGGTGAGATTCTTACAAACAAACCTGTCTGCGCTTCGAGAGAAGGTGGAAGGTAACTGAGAAGGCTGGCCTGTAAGTCACTGACCTGTTGTGACCAGTATCGACTGGAACATTTTCTACAATTCTATTCACTGTTTACCAATTGAATTTTAAAAAAAATAAGATTTATTTATTGTAGAAAAAGTAAGCGAGTGGTGAGGGCCAGAGGGGGAGAGAGAGAATTTCAAGCAGACTCCCTACTGAGCACAGAGCCTGATGCGGGGCTTGATCTCACAACTCTGAGATCATGACCTGAGCCAGAATCAAAAGTCAGATGCTTAACACATGGAGCCACCCAGGCGTCTCTCAATGTTTCTGAGAACTAGAACCTCACATCTTAATATGAGGATCATGACATTTTGCTTCTCAGTTGTATTTAAAGAGCATCTGATCAATAGTTATTTGGGGGAAACTTGTATTCTGTGGGCTCTCTCGCACACACATACACATGCATATGCAAACACACTCTTCCTCTCTCTCCATCCGACTCCCAGCCATAAAGCATCTGCATCTGTTACTTTCTAGAAACATTTTGCATATTCCAGTCATTTTTGCTAGGCTTTTGTGTTTCTTAGTTGCCACAATTTCCCCCTTCTTCCAGCCACAACCTCAGGCACTTCCTACTAGGGAATGACACCAAACAACATGTCAAGAGCCTTTCAAAATTGCTGCCAGACTTTAGTGACATTCTTACAGCATATGGAGTACTGATGTGCTGAAAATATGGCAGAAAGCTACCTGATGCTTACCGTGTCAGGAAGTTCCAGTCTGGCAGAGGGTTCTGGTTCAGATTTGCAACATAAACAGGACTTTAACTGTTTTTTAACAAAGCGTCTAAGTAAAAGTTACCAAAAGTGTCCTTTTCAATCAGTTCTTCATTCCAGCTCCCACCGTCCAAGCTCTGCCAATAGAAAAGGAAAAATTCAGAGAAAATAAATATTAAAATTATCCCGAAGCGATCTTGGCTAATAGAATAATTTAGTTATAATTTAAATGTGCTGTCTGTTATCTTAGATCCAGACAACATCATGGGAAAACTACATGCTCTTTCACGTGAAGCAAATGTCTCATAAAACACGACACTCATAATTGCAAGAGAAAAAAAAATACGAGTTAGGAAACTCAGTAAATACCCATTCAGAACATGTAGTAAAATAATTATTTGCTTAGCTGGGATATACCTTTGAACTCCTTATTGAATTAGTTATTTCTTCAACAATATACATCATATATGCATGAATATATATATGAATTCACATCCATACTATGTGTGTGTATACAGCACCTTAATGGTTTTTATTATTTTATTTGAAAATTACAATCATATTAATAACATTTAGAATAACATCATATACAACAGTTTCAGGCAGATGTGCTCCTGTATGTTTTCCAGGTGGAGATAAGTTTTCCCATTGATTCTATATTTCTGAAATTGAAATATTATCTCTTATGACAAAAAAACATAAAGATTGAAACGACAAATATTAGAGAATGACATGGGCCTAGATCTTGTCCTTAGAATTCAGTTTCATTATAGATTTAAATCAATAACCTTTCAAAAAGGTCTTGCTTTATTAATATAGTCATTTAAATAATACTCCAGGCAGTCTTTTTGTTTGTAATACAGTTTTGGACAAAAAAACAGGTCATTTTAATAAACACTGAGACTTTGAACAGTTTCCTAAAGTTCATAAAGCTTTGGCTTTCATAAAATGCATAATAACAAGATTTATTTCATAAATATTTCTTATGAACTAAATAAGATAATGCATATGTATTTAATAGGACAATGCTGACATGCTCAAAAATACGTCATCATTTTACTTAAACTGTTTGCTACTTTTTATTGATACAATTTTATCTGAAACAGATTTTTGAATGGTTGTTAACATTTCACTATTTCTATGGCAAACAATGATTAGATGGATTATTAGAATGTTAGCTTCTCTCTCATTCATGTGGGATTATCCTTAAATCTTATTTAAAATTCTCCTATGGCATTTCTGAAGTTGGTCTCTGCCAGTCTCTCCCCTCATTCCCAAACCTTAATTAGCCAAATTCACCTTACCTTGAACATCCTGGTCAAATCTGCAGTTGGCCTCATCAAACTTTTGAATCTATTTTCCATTAATTTTTAATATAACCCTTTCCCTCCAGAGGTCTACTTTGGAATAGTGACATCCTAGAATGAAGAGTAAAAGTAGTTATTTCGAACCTTCAAGAAAAAAATAGTTCCCACCATGTATAAATTGTTCTAGCACAGAAAGAAATAAAAATTGTAACACCATTTGTAAAATTACTGTTTAACCATGATACCAAAAATTGACCGGAAAAAAAAATCTGAAAAACCTTGAAAACACACTGTCCTGATAAAACACATTTTAACTAAAATATTAGTAATAAAATAAAATATGTAAAAAGATTAATACTTCATTGCAAATATAATTTACTTAGGAAACAGGTTAAGCTTGTTTATTACATAAGCCAAAAATAATGACATTCATAGTTACTTCAATGGTGTAAGAAACTGCCCCAAATGTTTAAAATTAAAATAAAATAGTGTAAATATCACCTATACCTATACTGGCACTAGAAGGACCTGTTCTTGACATGAAAGGTACCTAATTCCAAAATAACACATTGTATATACTCAGTGGAGAGGGAAAGACGAAGAGACAGAGAGAGAGAGACAGAGATGAGAGATTAAATTATGAATAAAGGATGGATGCCGGTTTTCAATGGAGACAATTGCAATATGATATATGAATGAATGAGGAATATAACCATTGTAAAGAAGGAAACTTTTCACTATTTACAGACATCTTCTTTATCCATTTGAAAAACTTAGGAGAATCAACAGCAAAAAAACTCACAAAATTATATTAACAAAAAAGTTCAATAAGAAGACTGACCACTAAAAAATAAATGAAAAGTCAATAGATTTTCTAAAATGAATTGGTGTTTGCCATGGAAGAAAATTCCATTCAAACCTATTACTAAATATAGACAATCCTGGAATCAAAACAAATAGGAATTATTTGTATAAAAAACCTACAACTATTTGCTGAGGTATATAAAATATAATGATGAGTGACATAAGACCATTCATTCACAAGAAGAGTGGAGGAAGGATGACGGAGAGCTACCAATTTGTTTCAAATTAATGAATCACTCTGCTACTTGACATAGAAAGAGAAAGACCAGGGTAGGAAGACCCAGGTTCTTCCCTTCCAATCAATCTCTTATCCGTATCCCCCATTGGCCAAACTGGCCAAACATAACCAGAAATAACAGGCAAGTGTACATGCAGCCATCCAAGTGGAAAGGAGACAAGACCTGGGAGCAAACAAACAAATGCACATTCATTTTATCACTCACCCTTTGCTATTTTTATGCTGTAGTTTTGTGACTTTACCCTTTGCTATTCTTCTACTCTGACTAGATTTCAATCCCATCAAAACAAGTTTATGTTTTTCTCTTAACATGATTCAACTGTAAATAAAACAAATATGCTCTGAAACCTTACAAAAAGGGGATCCACATGCTATTATTCACAATACACACTTCTGGGGGTGCTAATTCCTCTTCAGCCAAGATCCCACTTGAACATGCTGTGATCTAAAAACAGATTATTAAATTAAACACTACCGACATTATTCTTATAAAAACAGTTCAGTAAAAGGGAAGCATTGGTTAATATCTACAAAAACACACACAAAATTATGAGCTCTTGTTTTCCTTCCTAGAACTATGAATTAGCCTGAAGTTGTTCTCTGTAAAATTCCTTTTCCTACCGTCACATTTCCCTATCTTTAGCCAGTGCACACAGATTCTAGAATCTCAAGTGAATGTGCTCCCGTAGATAAATTTGATATGATCCAACTTTATGTTCCATCTCCTTGGCTTTATGCCCTTAAAAGAAATTCCACACATACTTCTTAGATATGTAACATAAATTGTCACAGTGTTGTAATTATTTTGCACTTGTATTCCTGTGCCTGTTGGTTCTGATTCCGGTTATAGGTCTGAAATGAAAAAGAGACAGTGAATATGAAGCCTGAGGGCAGACAATAGGACTTTTCTTGCAAACAGCTGTTTGAGGTGGGGTCATGTGAGGTCTTCACCTCCAGAAGAAGAAAATCACATCTGACAGCCGCTTTTGCTGGAAAGGCAGGCTCAGGGTAATTTGGAGGTACAAAATTCCCAGAATTTTCTGAGTCCACTCAAGTGACCACATCCATGTCTTTCTCACTCCTCCCAAATCCAGATCCCAAGCTCTGCACAGAAGACATGGTGAGGCTTTGCCTGCAACTTGGTTTGTGATTCTGCTACAAGGACTATCAAGATACGGGGCTTGAGTTTTTTCACTATTTCTGTACTACAATTTTAAAAAGTAAGACAATTTTAAGCATTACCAAAATTAATTACCAAAATGACAGTTTGGCGAGTTCTATTGTTCTAAGAAAAGAACTAATTCTCAGGTTTGTAAATTTAATGTCACAATGGTGAACCTTCTAAATATTTTTTAAATATTCATAGAATTTCTTAATGCCGACCGTTTTTCATTGCGTTTGCTCTGGGCGCCTACTCTTTACCCAGATTAGCCTTGCCAGCTGTTTAATAATGTTAGTAGTGTTTTCAAAGTCTTTTTTTATTCAGTCCTTTGGAAGGTAGTCTATTTCATTAGTGGCCACTCTATATTATTTATTTCTGTCTTTTTAGTTGCTTTAAGTTGTGGTCTACATTCTGACTTCTTGAAACAAATAAGATTATTGATTTCCAACTTCATTCTTTTCTAACCTATGCATTCAAAATGACTCTATGCATTATTATAGCATCATACAGAATTGATATAACATGTGTTTATCACAGTGCAGATTCTAATTTCTATTTTCATTTTTATTTCTTATTTAATCAATGAATATTACTTAATTTTTAAAACTTTGAGATTTTTCTTAATAGCTTTTCATCACTGAGATGTATTTTAGTTATATCATGTCAAAGAACATAGGTCATATAGTTTCTGTCCTCTGGCATTTGTTGTTTAATGGGGCTAGCATAGGGTCAATTTTGGTAAAAACTCCATGGATGTTGACACATACTGTGTAATTCTTTTGATTTGGTGTTTTACGTATTACCAATTAGGTCATACTTGTCAAAAACACTGTTCAAATCTACACTTGCCAATTTTTTTGTCTGATTTTTCATCCTATTACTGGGAAAGGGTTGCTAAAATAATCCACTATATGGTCTTTGACTTCTTTTTGTTTTGGAAATTATCACTTTATATACTTTGATGGCATATGCTTAATTATACATAACTTTAGAGTAAGTTCATCTTGTGTATTGAAACTTTAATCATCATCAAGCATCCCACTTTATACTTTACAATTACCTTGCCTTAAATTATATTTGTTTGAAATCAGGATATCTACCTAAGCTCTCTCTCTTTCTCTCCTCTCTGAATGAATCATCAATTTATCTTTATGTGAAACTGGTTTATTTACCCTCACCTCTGAATATTGTTGCCGGATATATATTTCATCTCTTATCAGTTTTGGAAAATTCTTAACCATTATATTTTCTTAAACAGCTTCAGTCCTGTTCTTGTTCTTTTGAGACCATAATTACATTTCCCACATGTTAAGCCCCTTTCTGTGTTGTTGGTCGTTTTTCTTCCTGTGTGATTTTGTCTGAATTTTTATTTTATCTATCCTTCCAATTCATCATTTGTACTTTATCATTATTTAGAGCTCTACTAAATTGTATTTAATCAGTCATTAAATCATCTGAGTTCCTGGTTCCAGCTTATTGTATGTGTATTTATTTTCTACTGCTATACATACTTGGCACCTTAAAACAACACATATTTATTAGCTCATGGTTCTGTAGGCTAAAGCTCCTGATGGATGGTTTTGATTGAATTCTCTATGTAGGGTTTTATGGGATCAAAATCAAGGTGTGGGCCATACGGGGCCCTTATCTCTGGAGAAGAATCTGATTCCAAATTCTTTCAGATTTTTGGTCATTTTCAACTCCTTGCTGGCAAAAGACAGAGGTCCCCATTTCATTTCAGCCATCAGATGAAGGCTTTCTGCTCCTAAATCATACGGATTTTTGACAAATGACCCCTTCCAACCTCAGAGCCAGGAATAGCAAGTTGACTCGTCCCCATAATTTGAATCTCTGACTTCTTTTTCTGCCACTTACCAGAGAAACTTTTGCTTTTAAACTGCCCATGTGATTAGGCTAGTCTCACTTGGCTAACCTCCTTAGTTTAAGATCAACTAGTAATATTCCTAATTGCATCTGAGAAGTCCCTTTAGCCATACGTCCTAATGTACAGGAATAATGCAAGAGGCCATCTAGAAATCTGCCTTCCATAGGATACTTCAGTTATAGAATCTCCATTTGAGTTTTTCAACTTTTTTTTTTTAAGATTTTTATTTACTTATTCATTAGAGACACAGACAGAGGCAGACACAGGCAGAGGGAGAAGCAGGCTCCATGCAGAAAACCCATTGTGGGATTCGATCTCAGGAGTTTGGGATCATGCCCCGGGCCAAAGGCAGACACTCAATCACTGAGCCACCCAGCTGTCCCTGAGTTTTTCAACTTTTGATAAAATTCTTCAAGTCTTTCAAAATTTCTTAAACATGTTAATTAGTCATAGTGAAAGAATGAGGATTATTACTCCAAACTACAGACAGTCTTGCGCATGTTTCTGTTATATTTTGTCTTAATTTTTGGTCATTTGTTGTCTTTCCTTTTCTTTTAAAAAATTTTAAATATGTATTTATATATGTATGTATATATTATGTATATATTATATACATAACATATATATTATTGAGTGACTAGAATTGTGTATGAAAAATTGTAGATTTAGTTTTGTGCAAGCTTTTGTGGACATGTTTTCACTTATCTTGAGTGAGTATCTAGGAGTGGAAGTACTTGAGCCATAAGGTAAGTGTATACTTAACATTACAGACAGTTGCTAATTTTCAAGTGGTTCTATTGTTTTACTTTTCCTGCAACAGTTAGAGTCACGGTTAGTCTGTATCTCTGCCAACACTTGTTTTTGTCAGTATTTTAAATTCTAGTCATTCCAATGAGTGTGTAATGATATCTCATTATGCTTTGGCTTACACTTAAGAATAAAGATGTAAAGCACATTTTCCCATGTGCATTGGTGGTTTGTATACATCCTCTGCAGTAATATATGTGAAAATCATTGCTATATTTATTTTTTTAATATTCTATTTATTTATTTGAGAGAGAGAGAGACAGTACGCACAAGTGGTGGGGGGAAGAACAGAGGGAGAAGCAGACTCCCTGCTGAGCAGGGAGCCTGATGTAGGGCTCAATCCCAGGACTCTAGGATCATGACCTGAGCCAAAGGCAGCACTTAAAGGATTGAGCCACACAGGTGCCCCTTTATCCAGTTATTGAATTGAAAGGGTTCCTTATACATTCCAGATACGTGGTTTTTTCCAGATATGTGTATGTCATGTGAAGTATGTGAGTATTTTCTCCCAGTGAATGTCCTTGTTTTTCATTTTAATAATGTATTTTAAAAAGTGATTTTTAAAAATCTTGATAAAGTATAACCATGTTTTTCCTTATGCCTTTTTGTTCCCTATCTTAGAAATGACTGCCTACTCAAAGTCTGCACAGATAGTATCTCATGCTTTCTTTTAGAAGTTTTTCTAGTTTTACGCTTTCCATTCCATTTGGGATTACAAACCAATCCAAGTTCGTTTTTGGCACAGAGTTTGTGGTAATATGGAGTTCAGTTCTTCTAGGTAGCATTGGGTTGTCCAGAGCCATTGGTTGAAAAGACAATCCTTTCCCTTCATTGAATTATGTTGGCATTGCTATCGTAAATGACTATACATATGGTTCTATTTTTAGACTCAATTTCGTTCATTGATATATAAGTTTATCCTTACACCAGTACCACTCACCATTGATCACTTGAGCTTTGTAGTTGATCCTGATTAAGTAATGTCAATCTTCTAATTTTGGCTATTCTAGATTCCCTGCATTCCTATATAAGTTGCAGAATCAGGGGCACCTGGGTGGCTCAGTCTGTTGAGCATCTGCCTTCAGCCCCACATCATGACCCCAGGGTCCTGGGATCCAGCTTTTCCCTCTCCCTCTGCTTGCCACTCCCCACTCTCATGCTTGCTCTCTCTCTCTCTCTCTCTGTCAAATAAATAAATAAAATTTTTGAAAAAAAGTTGCAGAATCAGCTTGTGAATCTTTACCAAAAGAAAGAAAAAAAAGCCATGAAGTATTTTCTTTGAAATTGTATTGAATCTATGGATACATTTTGGGAAGATGGTCATTTGATAATATTGATTCTTCCAATCAACAAATTTTATCTCTCCATTACTTAAGTCTTTCCTAATTCTTTCTCTTTAGTGTTTTATAAGTTTCACTGTACAATTGTGTATTTGTTTGTGGCAATGTGTCTGATAGTCCTTCCTTGAAAACTTGCACTAAAATAGCATGCTATTCACTATCTAATTATCCTTTTTTATTTTTCTTCATAACAGTTATGTTATCTATCATTCCATCATATATCAAATTGTTCATTTTTACTGACCTCTTCACCCCAGGAGAACAAGCTCCATGAGGGTGGATCAAGTATTTCTCTCGTTACTGATCTATTGCCAGTGCTTAGGAAAGTTCATGGTTCATACTTGACATTGAACAGACATACGTAAAAAATGAAAGAGGATTTTTACTCTCACTACACTAAAGTCTGCTCACAGGAAAACTGCCTTGTGTCACCTCTTGTATCTAGGACCTAGATTTTTCTTTCACACTTAATCTTGGACATCTCATATCTGCCTTAGGCCCATGTATCTCTGTGATCCATCATTCCCTCCACCCTGATGGGCCTGTCTTTGACAAATATTTTCAGAAAGTGAGCCTTTCCAGGGAGGGTCATTCTAAATCATTCTCTTAAATGTTGATTCTATTTACTTTATCACTGAAGAGCAGGAGAAAATAGGGTTTGATTTCTATTATTAAGATTATTTCGGATTATTCTACGTATCTACTTTTGTTTTCTACAGGAGTGAATTGGAACTCTTGGCTTTTTAGTCTGTATCAAAGATGTGTTCTCTTTCATGCTTTAATGATGGGTTCTTCAAGGGCACCTGGTGGCTCAGTCAGTTAAACATCTGCCTTTGGCTCAAGTCATAATCCTGGGGTCCTGGGATCGAGCCCTGCATCAGACTCCCTGCTCATTGAGGAGTCTGCTTCTCTCTCTGCCCCTACCTCTGCTCATGCTCTCTCTCCCTCACTCTCTTTCATATAAATAAATAAAATATTTTTAAAAATAAAGTACTTAACTCATTAGTTTGTTACATTGGGCCTAATTTAATAGATTAGTTTTATGTATGTTTAAGTGACACACACACACACACACACACATACACACAAACTCACGCACACACACTCTACTTTGAGAAGTGTCTACTATAAGTCTCCAGGACTTTCAGTTAAGTACCATAACTTTCAAATGGCTATATCTTCAATGAGGTATAAGAAATAAAAGCATGTAACACTTTAATTCGAAAGTATGTGCTACTTACTCTGATCATAATGATAAATAAAGGATAGCTGTTTACAAAAAGTTACTTATTAAATAAAATGAATAAAAATCCATTTAAAGATAAGTCAGTTTAAGCTTTATTGTTTTTTTAACTTCTAATATATGAACATTGTAAAAGTGGGAATGTAAGTGATGGTGAATATGAATTTTCCTTTAATTTCCTTTCTATATCATTAATTCTGAATTTGCCAGAGACAAAATCTATCCTGAAAATGATTTCCTTAGAATCTTTGGTATATAAACTTTGTTTATCAACTTTAATAATAGTTTCTCAAGCCACAAAACTATCTCAGAATTAATCTACACCTGTGTTTCTAACCAGGTTCCTACTACTCAAAAAGAAAGTGAAAATACAACACAAATCACAAGCATTTTATTTTTATAAAAAAACAAAAGTGCAATGGACCAGAGAATAAAGTATAGAATCCAGTCATATAACGAAGAGGTGATTCAATGCAAGGATTCATTATATGTGTGCATACTTTAGAGTTACATAGAAAAGATTTAGAATAGATGTTAAAGGATATTCCGTTACCTTTGCCTCAGTGATATAAGCCATGCATTTGTAAAACTGATAATAATATAGAGACAGCATAATATAAAGGACTAAGGAAACATGTCTAGCCTCTGTTACTGTCTTCTTGAACTGAATTTCCTTTTTGTAGAAATTGAGCTGAAATAGATGGTTTTCAAATATTTTTCTGTATTGAAATTTTATGTCAAGCTTTGGCAATCTCCATCAAAAAGAATTTTGGGGATTCCATTATTTTACACAGCTTCCAAACATTAATTGAGAATGTGAATTTCACTTGGGGAAGCAGTTTTGCTTCATTTGTTAATTTTTATATCCTCAAAGCCTAGCAGAGACCCTGACGCATAATAAACACCTAATAAATATTTGTTGAGTGAAGAATGAGAGAACTGACCTAATAAGCCTCAAATATTAAATGAGGAATAAAAAAACAAAATGAAAATTACCATGATTACAGAGCCTCAAGTTCTAAAAATTTGGACACTGTTAACCTCTGATCTAAAGAATTATAAGATTTTTAGGGATCTCTGGAAAATTGTGTCTTGCCCTAATACATATTAGTCCAAACCTAGGTTAAAGAAGAACAGGTGATCTTGGGTATTTATTTTCTTAGTACCTTAGTATTTTAAAAATAAAAATACACTTCTGGCATTTGACAAATGCTATCAGAGTGAATAAATTGGGAATTAATCATAGGCAGTCATTAGGGCTTGATGCTTGCTCGTCTATGTTGAGACCGAAATCAATCAAATGAACTAGCCTCTGTGCAAAATGTCAGTTGATTCCGGGCTTACAAACAATAACGCTAATAAAATTACTTTTATCGAGTTCAGATATTATTAAATTAATGAAATACATTGGGAAGGGTTTTAAAAATCAATTTTATTTCCATACTCATTTTTTAACTAAATAAAATTTACTTTAGACTTTGTTGTTATTCTTTCATTTTCCTGTTTGTTTTGTTGTTTACCTTGATACATTGATATTTTTCCTGCTTGATCTATTGCAATAACCTTTTAACAGGTTTCCCTGTCTTGAGGGTCTCATCCATTCAACTTAACTCAAATGGATAGCACTACTTCTATCTCCTCTGATCAAAAACCTGCAGGGACTCTCTATTACATAAAGAACAAAGTTCAAATTCCTCTCCCTTCAAGAAATGATCCCTGCTGCTCCTCCCTGCCTCTTAAATATATTTCAAACACAAGCATTCTCCCCATCACTACCGCCAACATCTTAGCTCAACTACCACTTGGATCATTGCAATAGAAACCTCCCTAAATCTGCTCTACCCTTTTCCTCCTCTACTTACAACATTGTACAGACACGAGTGAATTTTCAATTAAGCCCAATCATATCTTCACCCAACCGCCCTGCTTATTACAGCCTGATAGTGTACCTGTGTGCTCTTAAATCCATTCGCGATGTTTTTCTGTGCTGCTCTTTATTCCAGGGCACTGTTTCCTAAGGCCTCTCTCCTCCTGGTTGGTTTCCTCAAGGTTGTGAAAAATGAGATGTCACTATCCCAGCTGTAATATCAGCTTCTGTCCAGTATCACTTCCTCTGTGACCCCAGGTATCGCCATGAAGGCCAACCATGGCTTTCTCTTGTTTCAGCTTCACCACACCACTTCTTCCCTCTATCCCTTCAGCAGAATGGTAAGCAGTGTCTTCTAGGTGCACCAAAACTATAAGCTGCTTCATTATCCTCCTTTTGGTTTCTCCACTTTCCTTTCACCTCTGTCATCAAGTCTTGGTGATAGAATCTTCAGTCTGAGACATCTGAAATGGTTACTGTTTTACTGCTGGAACCCTTATTGGTAAATACATCTTCTCATTGTATTTGGGATGGAATTCAGTGGCTGTACCATAGCCTTCGAGGCCCTCTGTGATCTGCTCCTTGCTATCATTGGTAACCTTACTCCAATTACTTAAATTACCTTTAATCATACCCTATATCTACCGCCAAGAAGACTCTTGCTTCTACTGAGTCCAGGAAAATTCGACTCATCTTTTAGCTCTAAACATGAATGAAATTCTTTACAGAAGAGCCTTCCCTGACCTACTCAAATGATTTTGTTTTCTTTTGTGCCCTAGATTGCTATTAACTGGTTCATTTTGTGGTGAACTGGTTAAATTAGTATCTTCCCTACTAAGCCATGAAACTCAAAGTACCATGGATCACATGTATACCAAGGGACTAGTACAGGGGTGGTTACATGGGTGACACTCAACAAATATGTGTTGAGCTCACATTCAAATTCACCCTTTGGACAATATTAAAAGTTATTGAGTGTTAGGAACCAAGGATATAAGAAATTCCTCTGCTGGTAGAGAAGAGAACTAGAAGGCATTAAGTACTGCGAAGGATGTGAATACAATGACATAGCAACATCACACAGATAACTCTAGCGTGGCCTGGGGGAGGCCGAGGCAGTTAGAATGACCAAAGTTATACTGGTGAACTTGGGAATAGAGATATTTAAACTTGAGAGTCACAGTTGTGACCGAGGCAGTTAGAATGACCAAAGTTATACTGGTGAACTTGGGAATAGAGATATTTAAACTTGAGAGTCACAGTTGTAAATTCACCTAAGAATCCACAAGTATTAAAAACCAATGCCCATTCTCAAATAAATCAATTAGCAATTCTGGTGTAGAGCCTTGATTTTCTTTCATTACTCTATTCTGCAGGTAGGATTGAAAATAACTGATTTGTTAAAGACTCGGTATATGCAAAAGCATAGAAATGTTAACAGAAGGTGAGTAAATGAACTTCATACAGCACACATCTGTGTGGACTGCTGAAGAGATTATTTGAAGATGATAAAAGATAAAACCCCAAGAAGTAAGACTATAGCAATAAGCAAGGAAAAAAATTGGAAAAAAACTATTTTTTTCCAGTTTATATGTTATAACGATATAAATGGGACACCACTGGAAAACTTTAAGCAGGGAAGGGAGAGATCCACTCAGGTCACAGTTTGAGAAAGATCCCTGGATTAGCTGCATGGAGAATAAATTATCAGACTAGATAGAAAGCCAAATGTAGCCCCACGTAGATATGTTTTGGAGACTTGCCATGGGGACTCATGACAAAAATCCAGTGAGCTACATCTAAGGTGCATTTGTAAGGAGCTGCTTCTGTTTTAATTGTAAATTCTGAAGTCTTTGTGATAAAGAAATTCATTTCATGGGGCACCTGGGTGAGGTGACTCAGTAGGTTAAGTACCTGCCTTCTGCCCCAGTCCTGGTCCCGGGGTCTTGGGATGGAGCCCCAGGGTGGGAGGGATACCAGCTCAGCAGGGAGTCTGCTTCTCCCTCTCCCTGCCCCCCTTTGTTCTCTCTGTCTGTCTCTCTCTCTTTCAAATTAATAGAGAATCTTAAAAGAAAAAAAAAGAAATTGAGTTCCCAACATACATTTAAAATGAAGAACAATACAATTTTAGGGTTTTTAAACCTCCAACATGCTTATTTCACACAGTTCCCACAGCTTCAAGAGCCTGAAATTTGATGACACTGTACTCAGTGTAGGTGACAGGTGTGATGATGTCACTCACTACTCTTGCAACACTCCTGAGCACCTGAGTGTGCATGTATAGCTCACGGGACGTTGAGTGCATCTGATTTTGAGCCGCCTTCTGCTTTGTGCCATCAATTTGCAAATGAACGGTCAGTGGTGACATGGGGGGAAACCCAAGCCACTCTTCCTTTAGTTTCTTCTGGGCTTTTAGGCTCCTGAGGGCCATGGACCAAAATACAAATCCTGCTCGGCCAGGAGAGAAAGGGACGTGCACATCCCCCTAAGTCACTGTGCCTCAAGGCTAAGAAGCTTGAAACAGCATCCTCTGGCCATGCCCTTCGCGAATGAGGTCGGTGAGAGTCCTCCTGAGATTTCTGTCTGCAGTCTCTGGGGGACCACTGGTCCACAGTTCCATGGGGTTTTCAATGGAGAGACTCAGCCAGTTCCTCCAGCTGCGCTCCATTGAATAGGGCCACCCTGAGTAGTGACTTTTCTTCCACCCCCGTAGGAGACAAATAAGCACATGGCGTATTTGGACTGGTGAGTGCCCTTCTCTCTCTGTGCCCCATGTGGCCGGTTGTTTCAAGTGCCTCTCGTCCAGGCTCTACACATCAGTTAAGCCCAGCTTACTCAATTGCTTGCAGGTAGCTGAGTGTGCTGGATGTTTTAGATGGGACTAATCTCTGGTTCCCATATGGGGACAAGAGTATTATCACACTTCAGCCCACTAAAAAAAAAAAAAAAAAAAAAAAAAAAAAACAACCACTCCTAAGTGGGGAAGTAAAAGCTTTGCAGGTGTTCTCCTCCCTAATGGACCCAAACACTGCAGCTTGTGTATACTTTTATTTGCAAAGTGTTTTTCTCTGTCTGCATGTTTAGAATAAGACTAGTATAAAGCACTGCTGTTTAATTACTAGCAGGGCCAAAGGTTTCATTTTAATTCGAGATTATTTAAATAAAAACATTATTTATAAGTGAAGTACTGTTTTCTGTCCAAACATGTAAGAATGCTGCTTCTAGCTGGGATCCAGTGCTGCTACAGAAGAATTAAGTGTTGTTTTTGTATTTGCGTTGGATTTTTTTTTTTTTTAGAAATGGGATTTCTATTAAACCACTCATTATTTTAATCATGCCCAATTTTAAGATAAAATGAAACAGTGGAACACCCTTATGTACGAGTATTTCATTTATACCAATACTGATTATCTTATACACAAGCAAGATGTCAATATTATTGTTTTTCCATCTAGTTGATAAAACCACGTGATTGTCATCATAATCATTATCCTGATAAAAACATACATTAACACCACCTTCTATTTACATATTACTTGTTACTTTTTGAAGCCTATATACATTCATCATTAATCACCAAATATACTTTATTCTGTGCACTCTGTCTTACTGTGTCAGGGATTGTGGTCAATTTGGAAAAAAATCGGTAAAACACTTGAAATGCTTACAGAATAATATGAGACTACGATATCTTCTGTACCTTATCCTTCTATGTAATTATATACAGCCTCATTACCAAAAGTACTAGGCAGCTTACCAGATAATATGAAAATTAAGTCACAAGTTTTCTACCCTCATTAAGAGTAAGGGAAAGACCAATACAATAACTTGTAAGTGTTTTCTTTTTCAAATGTAATCTTCTATGATATGACCTTTATGTCCAGTACAGAAAACTTTTATGCTAGAGTTAGGATTTGAGTTCAAATTCTGTAGATGTATGAGCCTAGTGAGGCAGAGAGCAGCTCTGGAAAAGGACAGACGTATTTGATTCTGGTCACGTTATACTGGAACAAACGAAGGCTGAAGGGCCTTAAGGAATTTACCCAAAATCACTCACCAAATTCTATTGAAAACTTGTACCTTTGTTATTTATACTTACATGCGTATACAATATAGATAATATAACACAACTAGAACGGGAACATAAACTAGACAGGTAATTTGTACATGTTACAAGTGGTATAAAAGTTTTGAACTGACCCTATATATAATTGTCAATATTTCACTGATGGAGGAGGAAGATATTATTACTCTATAATGCAATCATGTATTTATTAGTATTTATTAGTCATTGAGTCACAACAGTAAGTGAAAGAGACATGCTCCTTCCTTCTAGGACCTTCAATTCTCATTGAGGGAGACTGGTAAAAGGAAATGAGTGGAAAAAGAAATATTAGTAATTGCAGTTTGGGAAGGTGTCAGGATGAAATCTATAAGGAGGAACAAGGAATAACAACAAAGGAGGCTGATTTTATTTAGTTAGGTCGGTCAGGAAAGAGAAGACTTAGGGCAAGGACCATTACAGCTGAGACTGAAGGGTTGAGAAGGTATTACCCTTTGTGAAAGTAGGGAAGCAGAGCTGGCATGTGCAAAGATACTGAGGCTACAGGGTGCTCACTCCAGCTGAGGAACTAAATATCAGTCTCCATATAGCATCCGGCTCTTTGTATATTTGCCTGTCTTGGCATTTATCAAAATGTTTTCAAATTGGTGGTTTATGTGTCTATTTTACTCAACCTAGGTTATGAGTACCTTAAGGACACCTAAGCATAAAACTTACTTATTCCTACAAACATTGTTTGTTAAGTATGAGTTATCACTGTTTTCAAAGATCTCAGGTGCATACTTTTGATAAACCAAAATGAAAGGTTTAAGAATTTTCTGGAAATACTAGCTTGTATATGTTATAATCTCATTTTTGGAAATAAGTGATTATGACTTTACACTTTAAAGTAATGTTATTAGGGCGGCCCAGGTGGCTCAGCAGTTTAGCGCCGCCTTCAGCCCAGGGCGTGATCCTGGGGACCTGGGATGGAGTCCCGTGTCGGGAGCCTGCTTCTCCCTCTGCCTGTGTCTCTGCCACTCTCTCTCTGTGCCTGTCATGAATAAATAATATCTTTAAAAAATAAAATAATGTTATTAAATATTTAAAAATGACAACCAATACAGATTCATATAGAAACTTTTGCAAAGCAAAATGAGAAAAAAAGTAGAAAATAATCAAGTTTCCTACGAGCCCTAATCTAAAACCATTTGAGCTTTATTTGTAACTTTATGAAATCTAGGCGCTTGGGTGTGCATGTGTCTGTACAGAGATATATAAATGTAGATATATACATACATATACATTATATATAATACACATTTAATGTAGAAATATACTGTGATATCATCTTTAAACCTTTACTTTTTTTGTAACATCCTATTTTCACTTAAAATGATATCCTGAAGATATTTACATACATAAGAAATCACAGTTACTGTGAGAATTTTAAAATTTTATTTTATTTTTTTTTATTTTTATTTATTTTTATTTTTTTTTAGAATTTTAAAATTTTAAAATTAAAATTTAATTTTAAATTTAAGAATGTCCACCAGTTTTTAAATGCTTTCTTTGTTATTTTTATTGAGGCTATATATTTTCTGTGTTAAACTTTTTCTGTAGTAAAAACATATTGGATCATTGTGTAATATTGAAGCAGCTCTATACTACTAGGATAAGTCATACCTGTTTATGGTTGATTTTTAAGTGCCTTAATTTTATTGGTAATGTTTTCTTTAATATTTTTATATCCATATCCTGAAGTAAAATTTGATAAACAGTTCTCTTTTCTTTTTCATTTTTACATGTTGATAGTCAGACTTTTTCTAGAATTCTAGAATGAATTGGGGGACTTTTTTCTATGCGTATAAATCTTTGTATGATAAAAATAGTGTCAATTTCATGATAGATTTCTGGTGATATTTGCCACACATTCTTTGGCTTTGGTATATTCAGCCTGTCTAGTTTCCTTTGAGTTAATTTCAGTCTTTAATCTTTTGTAATAAAAATAACTTATTTCACGTATAGTTTTAATTTTCAGATGTAAAATTGTACCCAGCACTGTGGTGGTGATCTTTCTTGTTCTTTGCTGTTTCTTTCCTTTTGCCTTTACCAAAATTGAAATTCTCTACTAGGTTTCTTGCGTTCTTTTTAGCAGTTGGTAATGTGCGGATTGAAGCAGTAGGACAGGGAGGTGGCAAACATATTAAATGTATTCAGTTGGCATCTCTTTCAAAGAAGAGGCATTGCCTACACCTCAGAGTAGTGCAAAGTTATTTCAGTATTATTGCCCTTCTCAATCCTCAAACCCACCGCTCCACTGGTTCCCTGGTCAGGGTGGTGGGAAGGATACATATTATAGGAATGTAAGTAGATGCTCTTTGGTCCCTTGAGTAAAGTACCCAGCCAACCACACATGTCCCTGCCTCTGCCTCTGATACTGGATTTCTTTTCCCCTCTGAAAGAACACTGACAACCAAATGCATTTGAATAGCCTTCAGCTCTGATCGGAGCTCATTGTCTATTTATTCATACCCATTTTACGATTGCCAAAAGGGTTCTAAAACAGCATGTTGCTTATATATGAATTAAGATATTGGGATTAACACAGGAACATACTGAAATGGCACTTCTAATAACTTGAAAGATGTTCAAGACTCAAAAATATCTTTCTTCTAAAAACACAGTCTGAGTTGCCTAATATTTTCTAGGACTAGAATTGCATAACAGAAAAAGAAAGTCAAGGGCAAGGAAGAGGATAAATTCTGTATTTGGAGACTTCTAAAACTTTCATTCCTTGGTCCATTTATTTTCTTCTGTGATAAACTCCTGAAATAATTAAACTATAATTCAAAAAGATATATATTTCAAATGTTGTCTTTCTCTTATCTCGAAGTTCTGTTTGATTTTATCACAGAGTACTTACCACAGGAATCGTTCTGGTAAAAATAACAATAACTGCTAACATTTGTTGATTACTTATATCTCAGGCACTACACTAAACTCTCTGCCTGAAGTAACCCATTTCATTCTCCTGACCACAATAGGAAGAGGGCATTATTAAGAACATCTAGGCATGGAGGGGTTAAATAACTTGGCAAGGTCACACAGCTAGTTAGTGGTGATCCAGAATAAAAACCCAGATAGTCCAACAGAGAATTGATGTTAACAATAGGTGGATTCATTTTGTGACAATTAAAGTTAACATTTTTAAGTAAAGTCTCAAAGTTCCCTTGGTGATATATGATATTCAAATTCTACTTATGATTATATGTCATAAAATCAAATATTGATCAGTGTGAATCAAATACCACTTTTATAACTCAAGTTTAAGAAGTACAGAAAGTGACTTTTTAGCTGCATTGTCAAGAATGTGGAAGAGAGGCAATACATTTGAAGGTATTTTTAAAGCCACATTGCTAATATTAAGTAGAAAAGTCAGTACCAGCCCTGAAACCTCAGAGGGAATGCCAAGGAGGTTTGGTTGGGAGTGTTGTTGTTATTCTTGTTTTTTTTACCCATGACATTACTGACTGCAGCTGTAAATGATCTTAAAACGTGCGACTCTGGCTGTAGGATTCTCTGCCTATATTTGCAATGCTCTGAGAATTTATTTTGTACAGTGAAGTTCATCATACTCCTGCTTCTCCGGAAAAAAACAAAACCCCAGGCAGAACACACCCCAGGTATGTCACTTTTGCTTTTTGTTGCCACACACCTCCCTAAGGGAGTAAGCACCAAGCAGGCTGTATCTTCTTAGTAAGCAAAGGGAAAAACATGTGATACATCCTCCTCTATTAAATGACTCTCCTTTTAGTAATCATTTATTCATGCTGTTGTTGATTAAGAAGACATTTTTGATAATACACAATGACTCCTTTGCTGTCTGATGAAACAAAGATACATAAACAATAACCCAGATCGTAAAATGCTATAACCTACTAGGTGACGCCAAGTCTTCCTTCTCTCCCAATTAGTCAAGCAACAGATGGTCAGTGGATGAAGTGGAAATTTAAGAGCCTTCACACAATTATATCAACTGCACATCAAACTATTTGAAAGGTAGTAGGATGATGTACTGCATCTTGTTTTAACCATGTTAAGAACAAGGTTTCAGATACTATTTTTTTTTTTTTTCCATATAGGAGGTCACCTAACAGTCTGGTCAACCCAACACGAGAACAAGTTTTAGAACTCAAGCTTAATGTCCTTTCTTGCACCAGAATGCATTCTATAAGCTCTTGTGACAAGACAAAAAACAGGGCCTGGTTGATGTTGACTTCCAATGAAGACTGAAGCAAATCTAATATTCTGGGACAAATTCCATACTGTGTGTAGCAGGAAGTCAGTGAGGGAGAAGGAATAAGCCAGGGGCTAGTTTCTCCATCACACTAACTCCATTTCCTGGAGTAAATCAATCTCACAAGCCTCAATTTTCCATCTACAATGACAATATAGTCTCCTGAGTCCTCTTGAGGGATATTTGAAGAACCCCAACTAAGGGCTGGTAAAGAATCTTTCCACTTTTAACATGCTGTCACTTTTATAATTCATTAATAACAATGTTATTTCTACCTCTATTCAGGAATAATTCTTGGTGATACAGATGTGCTATGTATGCATTGTGTAGAGGTAGCAAGATTGACACACAAAAATGTAACATTCATTATGTTAAAATGCATTTGAGAACTTCAGGTTGATTTCCATTTATCCATAATATTAATGTTAACATATTATTGTTAATAATATATCATCAAAACTCCCTAAGCAAACTGAATTATTTGTCTTGGCATAGATGTGGAAATTAGTGTCATCCCATTTGGTGATTGGCAAACTGTTCCTTAGATGAACACTCTTTTTTGTGACATTCTGTTTTAAGTGAATGCATTTATTGTTTACTTTTTCTCCCTTGGGCCAGATGTAAGATACTTGAAGTTAGCTTCAGATCTCAAATAAGTTTTTCTACCTAGTATCTAGTCTGACATTATAGAGACATTCACAATTAGTAGAAAATAACATATCTGTGATATTATTTTGGAGAAAAATAAAATTTGTAAAAGTTCATTTTTAAATATTGCTACTTTACTATTTTACATTTCTCTTTCTAGTAAATTTGACAAATTTGTGTGTGTGTGTGTGTGTGTGTGTGTGTGTTCTCCAATAATACTTCACTTAAAAAACAGGCAGTGGGTTGACTTTATTGGCTGATCAACAACTTTATACAACTGATCAATATTTGACATTAAGCTTGCTTTCTTCCTCTTTCTCTCTTGAAAACTCTGATCCAGATCTTTTCTTATTTTACTTAAATCTTTTCTTATTTTTTCATATTTAAAATAGCACAAACCATTATGGAAAAATAACAAAGAGTATAAAGAAGAAAATCACATTAGCCAGAGATAAGTATTTTTGTTCTGATTACAAAAATAATACATAAATAAATTTGAAGACTTATTAAAAGGATTAACCTTCACACAAAACAGGTGCTCTATTTTCCTAGTACAATGATTCAACATTAATATGTTACCACTTCTCTTCTTTACCTCCATTGTTTATTATTGCATTTTCTAGATTATAACTGCTGCTTGTTTGCAAGGATATTTACACATTTTTTCTCACATACAATCTCCCAGATAGTGATCCCAAATGTAGAAAATATAAAGAAATGGTGGGAAAACTTAGTACATGAAAATATACTAATAATTCCAGACAAAGTACTAGGGAGAAGCAATATCTAAGGAGAAGCCAGGAAGTCTGTAACCTTGTATTAACCATATTTTAGAAAGGGAGGCAATTCAGGAAAAACCTGGATTTAGAAGGCATTTATAATTTAATACACGTTTTGGCCTTTACACACGTTCTGTAGTTATTGCTGGGCATTTGAATATCTCAGGAACAAATCAACAATGCATTAAAATTAGCTATAAAATAACTACCGTCTTTGTATTAATTATGAAATTAAAATGCTCCAATGAACCTTGGGAAAAGTAGTCTTCCCCCACCACTCATTGCCAAGAAATAACAAAGGAGAGAGTTCATCCCAAAGAAATGACATTTATAGCAGAAATCATTGATGCTACAGTACTCTTGCAGATAAACTCTGCAGAGTTGGAAAAGAATAAGGCTATTTTAAGGGACTGTGTATCCCAAAACATTCTAGTAAAAGTATCTATGAAGAAATATAGTTATTCATTCATCAAGTAAAAGTCAAGTAACAGAAACATCTAAATAATTAATTTCTTAAAAGAAAATCTGCAAATATGATCTTTGAGTTGTCAGTTTTGAATCTTTTCTAAGGCTCCTAATGTTTATGTCTTAATAGGAGGAAACCTGTGTGGAGAAATTTTAAGGACCTTTCTTCTATTTTAAATCACCACTTTCATGGGGAAACAAATGGCTTTGAAAACCAGGTTGTGAGAAGACTTTTATCCAGAACTGACACTCTGTGTTATTTAATGGAGTTGGTTCAAGTATTGAGTATTCTTTAAAACCCTCTTGCATAGAATGCAAAGAGAAATTTTATTTGAGGGATTTATATTTATATTTAGCCTCATATGAATATGATATGGGGAAGTAATTTGCAATTAAACAAAGAAGTTTATTTTTTAATAATTTTTTGGATTTCAAGTGCAGTGAATGCCAAAGTGTACCCTACATTCTATCACTTTTGGGAATAGGGCACTGCAAAGAATTTGTCTTCTTAGAGACCATCTAACTGATCCACTATAGAGTTGAGAATTACAGAGGGGCCTGCTTCCAATGCATGTCTGCCGTTAGAATCACTACTGGCTTGATATGTTGTTGATCCAATAACCAATGTGAAGAATCAACAGTGCAATTGGAAAATTCATTCAACTAGCAAATGACTGCTTAGGGAGATTAGCTGGACCCTCTTCTCTTAACTTGGCTAAGATCTAAATTTTATTAAGAGAGATAGAGTAAAGATGAAGTGCACTGAATCATTAAGCCGTGTCAGAATACATAAGACTTGAGAAAGAATTGAAGACAAAGAAGTTTGCAATTCCATTAGAATTTCTCCCAAAGAAAGGGGTGATATTACATGCTTATGAAAAAGTAATCCATCCATTTGCTTGTAAGTGCATGAAATTGTAGGTATTTCCACATACGTGGTTAATGTTTTGTTCATGCTAAGGAACATGTGCTTAGGATTAATCAGTGTGGAGACTTTGTTAGATTTCCTCATCTTCCACCACCTTCTTTTCTCCAGTATTCTACTTGTGTCTCCATACAGAAGGTCACACATGCTTAGCATGGGACTCTCCTCCTAACAATGCTCACACTTTTGGAGAGAACAGTGCACTAGTTACAGATTAATCAACTTAAAGCATTCGATTTTAAGCATCCAATTTGTTTGTTTGTTTTTACATGAAAAATCTCTACCATGTCTAAATGTCTTCATAATGGGTTATCTATTCTTCATACTCAGAATGCTGGATTTTTCACATGTATTTTAGAAATTCAAAGGGAGTAACATATAAAAAAGAGATTACAGACAAAGTTGAAAATGAAATATAACTACAGCTGAAAATTGTCATGCATGCTTTTCCTTAACTATTTTGATTAGTGGTTCATATTTTTATTAATAAAATAAACAAAAGTACTTCACTTTTCTGCTAATATTGACCTGGTCAGTATTTTAAGTACTCTCAAAAATTTTCTTCCTTTGATTATTAAGTTAGTCAATGGTAGCAGCCATTAATGGTAAACGCACATTACTTTTTCAGTTGCAAATGACAACGTATAAAGTAATTTTATATACCATTTGGAAAGATTTTGTCTTATTAAGCATTGGTGGACATTTAAATTTTCTTTTATTCACTTTTCCATGGATTCTTTATTTCAAAGAAGTCAGGGCATTTTACAAATAACTAAAATTATTTAAAATTACTTTCAAAATAACTTTTAACAGTACATGTGGGAGCAGAATAAATAGTTTTTTGTATCATAACCAGGACTCAAGTTATATGAGATCTCTTTCAGGTCTGAAAACATTTAGCTAGTTTGTTTTCCATCCCACATGTCTTAACTTCCCATACCATAGTCCTTTCCCTGAAAGCAATTACACTGGAATGGGCATGAGATGTATCCTACTATTTTCTGAAGACTCATGTGAGCATGCTAGGGAGAGAAAGTTGTGGCTTAGAAGTCAGGCTGCTGGAGAAATGGAGAATGTACCAGGCTTCTACTTTTAATTCCTTCCTCTTCACAGGATACTTGATAGTCATAATGAAATTGAATTGCTGGAATCACATGACCTATCTTAAAAATAGAGAAAGAAAGTGGGGATCTGGGTGGCTCAGTTGGTTAAGCATTGGACTCTTGATTTTGGCTCAAGTCATGACCTCAGGGTCATGAGATCCCCCTCCCTCCCCTGTGTAAGACTCTGTACTCACACCTGGTGTGGAGTCAGCTTGAGATTCTCTCTCCCTCTCCCTGTGCTCCTCCCCCATCTTGTTCTCTCTCTCTCTCTCTCTGTCAATAAATAAATAAAGTTAAAAATAGAACTACTCTAGAACCCAGCAATTACACTGCTGGGGATTTACCCCAAAGATACAGATGCAGTGAAATGGCAGGACACCTGCACCCCAATGTTTATAGCAGCAACATCCACAATAGCCAAACTGTGGAAGAAACCTTGGTGTCCATCGGAAGATGAATGGATAAAGAAGATGTGGTCTATGTATACAATGGAATATTCCTCAGCCATTAGAAATGACAAATACCCACCATTTGCTTCAACGTGGATAGAACTGGAGGGTATTATGCTGAGTGAAGTAAGTCAATTGGAGAAGAACAAACACTGTATGGTCTCATTCATTTGGGGAATATAAAAAATATTGAAAGGGAATAAAAGGGAAAGGAAAGAAAATGAGTGGGAAATATCAGTGAGGGTGATGGAACATGAGAGACTCCTAACTCTGGGAAACGAACAAGGGGCAGTGAAAGGGGAGGTGGATGGGGAGATGGGATAACTGGGATATGGGCACTGAGGGGGGCACTTGATGGGATGAGCACTGGGTGTTATGCTATATGTTGGCAAATTGAACTCCAATAAAAATATACAAAAAAAAATAATTAAATAATTAATTAATTAAAATCTCTTCTGAAAATAGAGAAAGACAGTTATTTAATGAAAGCAGTATGAATAACTAGTGATCCAAATTTAACTATAACTAGCAGATCTTATTTACTGACTTGCTTTGACATTAGGTCTAACGCTTAAGATTTCATCATTATCATTCATTTTGTTGAATTGGTGTATTGACATAATTAAATTATCATTCTACTCTAGAAAGTTCTAAGAAAAACATTTCCAGCCATACTGCTTACCTTCATTGCTTACAGAAGGTATCTGTTTATAGGCAAATGAAATAAGAATCTTTCATTTGAAGAAGAGAACCCAGCAAATGTATGGAGAGCTCAGTTGGACTTGATATCCAACTTAGAATTAATGCATTCATTATTCTCTCATTCTGGTGATGTTTAAGCTGACAATATGGTCTGGATCTATTGCTTGCTATCGTAAATATTCCCAACATTAAGGAAACACTTATTCAAATAACAGTATAAGCGTCTCTTTATCAAACTAAAGTGTTAAGGTTGAATAACTTTTGCATTTATCTGGATATAGTTACCAGGTTGAAAATATTGGAATAAACTACACTTGTAAAAATGAAATGGATTTTAAGTATAGACTATTAGGTATTATTTCTCCTTTTTAAAAGCTCATTACAAAAATAATAGGTTTTTGAAGCTATCGTTTTTGTTAACAACTTGAAATTTTTATTTTTCTGTTGGTCTTTATGCCTTGGTTTGTGGTTATAATAGGCTACAACCCCTAACTTCCACCCACAACATATATTACAAGAAAAATGCTAAATGACTAAAAGGACAAAATTGGCCTACCACATTTATTTACAGTAACAATCCCTTTACTATCTATTTTTTCTTAAGATATTATTTATTTGAGAGAGGGAGAGAGAGAGCATGAGCAGGGAGAGGGGCAGAGGGAGGAGGAGAAGCAGACTTCCCACTGTGCAGCTATGTATCAAGCCTGACATGGGGCTCAATCCCATGACCCTGAGATCATGATCAGGGCTGAAGTCAGATGCTTAACTGACTGAGCCACCCAAGCACCCCACCTTCAGTTTTAGATCATTAGCACCAGTGCTATAACACATTTTAGTTTGAGTGGTTTCATACAAAAGTACAGTCACTTATGGTTATTTATGCCTTGAGAAGCCACCCATTGTCTTTTGGCCAAAGTCTAGGAGTCACTGAGGAAGGTTTTAGTGTTCCTTAAATTCCTTAGAACACATATCCATTACTAATGTCAGCCAGCATTTTAATATCTGACATTGAAATATTTTTCCCTTTGCCATGCCTTTACAAATCCCAAATATCCAATAATTTTCATTTCATAGGATGATTATGAATTTATATAAATATGAATTATTTCTTTTGTCATGGGAAGGAGGTTGTGATATTCTATAAAAGCAAGACTTAAAGTAAAAAATGGTGAAAGTATTGTTTTACTTCTACCTCAAAAGACTTAAGGCCTTCCTTCTCCTGTGTTTATATTGCCTCTTTCACATGGGCATTGATCCCACAGAGAGATACTCTTTAGTACACAGGAGGCATAGAAGTCACAATGGTAAATGAGGGAATCATTTTCATGCACAAGGAGTAAAGAAAGTCAAAATGGAGGAACGAATGGCTTTTTTAGGACTTCTGTAAAGTAGAAATTCAAAATGCTGTTTGAAGTAAAATGTCTTCTGTAGAATAAAATAAATAAGTAAATTCAGCTCTTGGTCATTTCTTAGCATACAGTAGGCACTCTGTGAATGTTTATCAATGAAAGAGCAAATGATCAAGTGTGTTCACAACTCTTCAGTGCTACATCTTGAGTATGAAACGGTCATTGTCTTCTGATTGTGGGAGTTCCTTGGTTTCTCTTACAATTTGCTTGCTCTGCTTCCACTATTCAGACTCTCCAACTTACCCCCCTTTGCCAGACCTTTCCCTGCTGGTACCACGTTATGCTGAAATGCTTTTCAAGCTTTTTTTTTTTTTTCTTTTGGAGATTTTATTTACTTGAGAGAGAGAGGGAGAAGAGGCAGGGGAGGGACAGAGGTAGAGAGAGAGAGAAGGGGAGAGAGAGAGAGAATCTCAAGCAGACTGATGCAGGGCTCTATGCCAAAACCCTGAGATCATGACCTGAGCTGAAACCAAAAGTCAGACACTTAACTGACTGAGCCACACAGGTGCCCAAAATTAGCTTTTCCAACATAATCTTTCACTGTTATGCTGTGAGTTCTCTGAAAGCAGGACCAAAGCTGTATTTTTCATTAAGCCTTGTTTCCATTTGAGCCCAACTGCCCTTTCTCCCCCTTCCTTCTCTGTTGACTGCCAATCCTTTCTCATTATAGCCATATGAGGGGTTCATTTCCAACCCAAGTATTATTGTGTTAATATTTTATTAAAATGATTAAATGACTTCCCATTGCAATAAGGCAATATCTAAAATTATCCATTATCAGATCTTTGTCTCCTCCAGATCTATTGTGTACTTCTCATGCCTTGTGCTTTCGTCTTACTGCTTTTCTTTCAGTGCCTTTACTGTGTCAAGTTATTTTCTATCTCAATTCCTCCTCTCCCTGGAATGCCTCAATTTACTCCCAGCTCTGCCTGGCCAATTACAATTCAGCCATAAGATCTTCATAAAAGTGTTAACTGTGCATGGGAATCTTTCCTTAGTTTTCCTGTTTTAGTAAATTGATCTGCAGCACACTGTGCTTTTTCTTCTTATGAGTGGTTGGAATTTGTAATTAGATATTTATTTGTGTGAACCTCCTCAGATTAGGGTCCATGTCTTTCCTATTTAGTATAATAAAATCAGCTTTTATCTTAGTAGCTGACACAGAGTATATTCTTATGAAATATTTGATTAGTAAATAAATCTTGGTTTTGCTTCCAATTATGAACACTCTAAAGGAAAGAAGACAAAACCAAAAGAAGAAGGGGAAAAAAAAGTGGGAGGAAGAACAGTTGGTGAACAGTTTTAGAAGACATGATAAGAATTTGACTTTGAATGGTAACACAATTTCAAGTGTCATGTGCACTGGAAAAGTGAACGAAGGAAATAGAAGTTTGCAGATGCCTGATTGAGTCACTCCATACCCACTAAAGAAGAGCCTCTTAAGATGGGGCTCATCCATCTGCATATTTTAATGTCCATAGGAGATTCTCCTATGAAGCTGCCTTAAAGAGCATGCCCTGGAGGAAGCAGGGATCTCAGGAGGCTGACTGAGGAATCAGAAACACATCTTCTTACCTCAGAACATCTTCAAGGGACCAACAAAATACTTGAATGTACTGATTGTCTGAATATATAGCCAGATGTTTTAACTCTGTAAGCAACAGCAAATACATGCAAAAAAACATAAATAAATATGTGCTTACTAGTTGTTCACCACATTGAAAAATAAGCAATTTGAGGCTTTTGCCAATATGCAAAAGTACAAAAGGAATTGCTAGAATCTGCTTCTTCTACTAGTCTTCTCTGAACTAGACATAGGTAAACCATTATCCAATTTTCACTGTTCCCTTCAAGATGTTCAAGAGATACTATTACAGGGAAGATACTAGGATATTCTGTGCCTAATCATGAACAAAGTGAAAAATATCCTTCCAACTTAATCTAAACATTATTGACCTATTTCTGAAATCCTTTTTAAAATTCAATTCATTAGAGGGTTTAAAGGGTATAAACACCTTAGAAAGGGGCAGAGCTGCTGCCATATATGGTTACATGCTAATCATAGATATTAAGAATTATCTACAGAGCTAGACATTGTGCGATTTATATATAGTGCAATCAAACACTGGAAAGACCAAATGTCTGAATTAAAAATCTAGATATCCTGGTTCCTCATAATTTTAAAAAATTTTCCTGCAAAATTCTTTCTTAAAAAACAGAGAACTTGGGATTCCTGGGTGGCGCAGCAGTTTGGCGCCTGCCTTTGGCCCATGGCGCAATCCTGGAGACCCGGGATCGAATCCCATGTCGGGCTCCCGGTGCATGGAGCCTGCTTCTCCCTCTGCCTGTGTCTCTGCCTCTCTCTCTCTGTGTGTGTGTGACTATCATAAATAAATAAATTAAAACAAAACAAAACAAAACAAAAAACAAAAAAACAGAGAACTCAGGCACCCTGGGTGGCTCAGCGGTTTAGCACCGTCTTCAGCCCATTGCCTGATCCTGGACACCCGGGATCAAGTCCCATGTCCGGCTCCCTGCATGGAGCCTGCTTCTCCCTGTGTCTCTGCCTCTGTGTCTCTCTCTATCTCTGTCTTTCTCTCTCTCTCTCTCTCTCTCTGTCTCTCACGAATAAATAAATAAAATCTTTTTTTTTTAAATAGAGAACTTACTGTTACTACCTCAACTCCATAAGTGAAGTACAGTTTTTGTCCAATGAGGGGCTGAACTGTCTTTTGTAGGAGGAGAGGCCAACTGAATAGAATGCCCCCTGCAGGAGCCAAAATTGAAAATGGATCTTTTCTGGTATCCTGCTTCCAATAATATCAGCCAATCATGTCTACTTAAGTTGAGATAATTAATTCTGTGAGAGAAATTGCCAGCCTTGGGATGAATTTGGATGACAAAGTTAAACTCTCAAGGCAACTTTGCTAGGATTACTATATTAAGTAATGTATAGGTAAGGATTATTTATATAGGATTTGTTTCATTTCAATAGAATTCTGAAAGTTTTGCTTATTCTGTGAATCAGTTCTATGGGGATACCAGCACAAGGCATATTCATGCTCAAAATATGACTATTAAGAGAGAAAGTGATTTAGCAATTGTATTTTAAAACACAGAATCACCCTAAATTATACTATATGTATATGGTATATATAAGGAGTTGTGGGAAAAATGTGTTTAGATAGAATAATCCTCTTGTTCTAGCCATGCATTTAATTTAAAACATATTTTTTATCCTTTTAAAGAAATAAGTCATTTTTAAATCTACCATTCTTTTTATTTGAGTATATTAGAGTTAGTGCTCTCTTACCTAATATATATGTTTTGAAATTATACTATATGCAGAAGATTTCTTTCATTAGATGATTTATTAGAATAAAAACATCTAATATAGTCACAATCATCACTTTCAGATTTTAAAACAAAAAAAGCAAAATGAAAAATTTCTTTGTGGTAAAGTATTTACAAGATGCTAGAGAGACAAGGAGAACAAGAATACACTAGAGAAGGGCCTAAAACTGAAAAAGAAAAAGGGAAAAGTAAAGAAAGGAAGAAATTGCATGAGGAAATAATTACCAGTTGGATAGTTATCAGATATCACAAAGTCATTTAGAAAAATCAAACAGTCTAAAAGAGACTATAAAATCAGTAATTTTGGTTACCAGAAATAAAATTAAAAATACAGAATATCAAATTTTGTGGTAAAAACTGAATTTCAAAACATAATGTATTGGTTAAAAAAGAAACTAAACACAGCTGAAGAATCAATGAGTGAATTTAAAGATAAATTTGGGAAAATTATGGAAATGAAGCAAACAGAAATGAAAACATAATACAGTATTTAAGATGTAGGAAAGAAATTCAAACATTTGTGAAATGGATTTACATAAGTAAAAATAAGGAGAAATGGGTGAGCTATTAGAATATACATCAGCTAAAGACTTTATAAATGAGAGAAGATTTGATTCTTCATTTTGAAATAAGCCGCTAAATTCTAAGACAAGAAAACAAGAATAAATCCACTCCTAGGTAAGTTGATGTTAAGGAGAATAAATGCTAAGGATAACCGCAGAGTAAAGAAACAACTTTTAATAATAAAAGGATAGACAGAGGTTATTACATCAGCAATAATAGTATGCACTACGTAAAGGGATTAGCATTTTTCAAAATTTTCCAAAAATTTTCACACAGTGAAAATAATTGTCAGTTTAGTATTCTATACCTAGCTGAATTATTATATAGACCAAGAAAAACGAATACTTTTAGGAAACAAATAAACATATTACCACTGGCAGACCTTCACTTAAACATATAGTCCAGTAAGAAAATTGAACCCAAATGGACCTTAAGGATACACAAAGCAGTGTTTACCAAAATATAGTAATTGTTCATTAAACATAAATATGTCCTGATTCTTTAATGACATATGTATAAATATATATAAACAACAATGCCAATGTTTATTGAATGTCAATACACATATAAATTAAAAAGTTGAATAATTCTAAATATTTTCAGCAGAGCATACATAGTTAAATTCAGAATTTATTAAAAGAAGACATGTTAAAAACATAAATGTAGGGCAGCCCAGGTGGCTCAGTGGTTTAGTGCCGACTTCAGCCCAGGGCGTGATCCTGGAGACCCTGAATCGAGTCCCACATCCGGCTCCCTACAGGGAACCGGCTTCTCCCTCTGCCTTTGTCTCTGCCTCTCTCTCTCTCTCTCTGTCTCTCTCGTGTGTGTGTGTGTGTGTGTGTGTGTGTGTGTGTGTGTGTGTGTCTCATGAATAAATAAATAAGATCTTAAAAAAATAAGTGTATCCACTGAAAGACTGGAATATAATTTCGAAATTAGAAGAAGAAAAGTAGGGGCACCTGGGTGACTCAGTGGTTGAGCGTCTGCCTTTGGCTCAGGTTATAATCCCGGGGTCCCAGGATTGGGTCCCTCATCAGGCTTTCTGCAGGGAGCCTGCTTCTCCCTCTGCCTAGGTCTCTGCTTCTCTCTGTGTGTCTCTCATGAATAAATAAATAAAATCTTTTTTTTTTAAAAGAAGAAAAGTTAAAGGAGGAAACTAAAGATAATTCAGTAAATTCATTATAAAAAATGAAGAAATGAGAAAAATATATACAGACGTGATCAAAATGATGGCAAATAGAACAAACATAAATTTCAGAAATAAGTATCTATATATATGTGTGTATATATATTTAAAGTTACAATAAATGTAAAATGTAAATTATTTTTAAACTAGTATTTATGAATCTAACAAATTTCATGTAAAATTTTCAATAGATAGCTGTGAAATATAACAGCACAAAAATGTTTAAGATGAAGGGTAAAATTCAGAAAACCCACAAGAAGTTAGTAAAGATTTATTAATATAAGGTCAAATATCAATTTGGGATAAGAATAAGGAAAAGAATTACTGTAGATATATAAATATGTAATTATACAGAAACAGTTTTGGGGTTTTTGTTTTTTGTTTTTTGTCTTTTTAGGAAACTGTTCTAACAATGGACCTGAAAATATATGACAAAATATCTCGTAAATATCTGGAACCTGGAATGCTAGCTAAAAGAATGACAATGTAACACTTCCAACAACTAATAGCACAGAGACAGTTGAACCTGGATAGTTTTCAGTTTCATCAGAAAATACAGGAATGTGCATCATGACTAAAACAAGTACAAGTTCTCTTTTTATGTTTCAAAGTCTCTATAACATTTAGAAGTTTTGCTTCCTTTACAACTCCAGAGTTGGTAATTTGGCCACTTCAGTTTTATTGATTTTCTGTGGTTATTTCCCCCTCCATTTTGTTAATTTGCATTTTATCAATATTGCATCTTTCCACTTATTTTTAGATTTATCCTTTTATTCTATTCAATTTTTAGCTTTCTAATTTGGCTGCAAACTCATCGATCTGAGCATTTCTTGTTTTCTTGTATATGCATTTGATGCTGCAACTTTACCTATAATTAGATTTATTTGCATCCTATGTATTGAGTTCTAAATAGTTCATAGTTTCTGTTATAAATATTATCAGGAAATCTTTTTCACATTCCTGATGACATACATTTTCTTTTCTATGATGTATAGATTCTTTTTGTCCTTGATCAAGATAGTTCTTGGTACATATTTCACGTATACTTGAAGTAATTATCCATTATTGTGTAATTGTGGGTTATTCACTAGATTGACTTTGTTAATTTTTAGATTCAAATTCTTAGCTGTCATCCTCATGATTATTAATAATTTGGTTCATGTATTCTGTGAGTTTCTCCTAGGAGAGTTTACAACTTTGCATTGAGTTTTGTTTTGTTATTTACTAATGAAGCTGAAAACTGTCCAGGTTCAACTGTCACTGTGCTATTTCTAGGTCTTCAATTCTGTACCAGGTTTAATAACTCTACCTATTGTTACTTTCTTTCTACCATTTGCAAAGTTAATTTTGCATTGACTAATGAGCTAGATGAATAAAGATAACTTCAAAACTTCTAAGAAGAAGTAGAGGAGATTTTCTTTATGATTTCCATACATGGTCAGTAGGATTAACAACTACTGGCAATATATAAATAAATTGGAAATGAGAGGTGCCTGGGTGACTCACTTGATTACGCATCTGCCTTTGGTTCAGGTCATGATTTCAGGGTCTTGAGATTGATCCCAGAGTTGAGTTCTGTGCTCAATGAGCAGGCTGCTTCTCCCTCTCTCTCTCTACCCTTCCACTCCCCACTCCTGTGCTCTCTCTCTTTCAATAAAGAAAATATTTTTTTAAAAAATGAACATACCATACAACTCAGTAATTTGAAGTACTTATTCGAAGTACTTACCATAAATAAACTTTCAAAAGGTAGAAGCACTGTTATTGCAGCATTGCATATTATTTAAAAAAAAAGGAAAAAAAAGTCCAAAACAAAGAAGAGGGAAAGTAGACCACAGACTAGTCATAAGAAGACATACTGCAAAGCACTCAAAGAGCGGAATATCTTAATGCAACATGTACAAATCTGGAAGACATGATATTAAGAGAAAAAAACCTCAGAATGAAAAGTTCTTATAAGGAATCATGTAAACCATAAAGGCAGTAATTTAGTCTCTCTCTCTCTCTCTCTCTCTCTCTCTATATATATATATATATGGACTAAAACATTTGTAATATGTTATATATATGTTATATATATGTTATATATATATTTAGTAATATATAATATAAATATGTATTTAGTAATATGTTATATATATTTAGTAATATATAATATAAATATGTATTTAGTAATATGTTATATATATATTTAGTCCATATGTATATATGGACTAAAACATTTGCATTAAAGTATAAAATATGCACCTAATTGATGCATGCCATCCTTGGAATAGGTTGCTTCAAGAGAGGTGGAGGATAAGTAGAGAACACTTTGAAAGCAATTGTGTCCATAATGATTATGCATTAAATATGTACATTTGAAAAAAAAAATAATAATAAATATGTACATTTGTATTGCATGGGTAATGGGTACATGAGCATTTAATTGTTTTTCTATATTCTAGGATATATAAATATATGATAGGATTAAAATAAATCAAATTAAATTAAGCAAAGCCTGGATTTCAAGTGACACAAATAAAACTTGAGAAAGTTAAAGCTAGCAGAAAATTTGTTGACTGGGGACTTAAAATTTATGGGCAGCAGGCATCAGGCATAGATGGATCCAAGTACTCAAATAATATCATAAGTAGTCTACCTTATTCTCGTTCTGTCACTGGGGCCTTAATCCTATGTGCTTTCTTTCTTCCTTCTTTATCTAAGTTCTTCTTGTCTTATTTCTTTTTTTTTTTTCTTGTCTTATTTCATTCTGCCTACACCTGTCCATGTGATGACAAAGATTGTCCCAGGTAGCTTCCCTCTTCTAAAGCCTCTGCGTCTCACTATCTCACAAAGAGATAAAGCATTAAGACCAGCCTCTCAAAATGGCACTAAGTTGAGTGGTTCTTTCCTGGACAAAGATTGAGTGGTCTCTCACAGACTATGGTGAAGAATTGGGTTGGTACTCAACTAGTACGCATTAGTCAGACCATATTGATTATTTATGGCTAGCATCTCATGGGTTGGTAGCCTATCTCAGCAGTTCAGCTCATGTGCTGCCTGGTTCTATTTTTATATCTTTTGGAATGGGGTAATTCCATTGGCTGGCTTGTGTAGGTGGTATGTGAGGTAGGAGTTCTGAGTAGTCATTTAATGGAAAGGAAAAGGGAACTCCCAGAGGGAAGTCAGGCATGGCAGACAAAGCAAATGATAGCATCAGGATATACCGAACAGTAAACTGACATAAATCCAATGTTAATATGAAGCTTCGATATATTCATCTCAGGATTTGATAGATTGACAACAAAAAATAAGGATGGAGAAGATTGGAATGAGATAATAAATAAGGGAGGACTAATATGTTTGTATTATGTGGAGGACACAGCTTCTTCTCACACTTTCATGAAAAATTAATTGTGCTATGAATGAAAAAATATCTTCAAGAATATCCCACGCTAAAAGTTTTGCAGGCTACAACTTCTGATCAGACGCTATTACATCTAGTTAGTATTTTACAAAATTGACAAATGCCCAAAGTACATGGAAAAAAACTTAAAAATTGCTCTTTCAAAAAACTCTTAAGCCAAAAGGAAGTAAGTATATATCTTCAAAAATAATGAAAAGAAGCATTTAAGAGAACACATACCCCTGACTGGATATGATTTTGCCTCCAAAGCCGTGCTCATTATTCTAAAGCTTTGGTCACTAGCAGCACACCATTATTCCCAATCTTTGCCCACTCTCCAGGGCTTTGTATTGCTTCACTACCACAAATCCCTTTAAGAATCTTGTGGAAGCTCTTTCTCCTTGAAAAATGCACAGGTGCAGTCATAAATGAATTCATGTACACACACATACTCATACATATACACACACTGCATATATTTCAAATATACCAAAATCTGTGCATCCCAAATTAAAAATTTTTTCCTAAGGTTTTTGTTTTGTTTTTGCATCAGAAACAAACAAAACAATCCAGAACGTCCTTTTGTCCCTTTGACAAACCTTTAGTTATTGTCCTAGTTTTATGTTCCTGACCCTCGTTCCTTGTCTAGGTCTTTGCCTCTTTTTGTCTGGCAGGGGGAAATTCTTCATGGGAACCCTTAAACATGACTGGATTCTATTAAGTCCAGTTTTAAGAAAGGGAGTAAGAGGGCCAGTATCTTACTTTCTAACTTCAATTTCTATCTCTCTCCTGCATAATTCACATCAGAAATTCTTACAAGAGAGACTTCATTCTCTGCCCTCACTCCTTAAAATAAGAGTAACCTACTCTAAGTTCTCAAAAGAAGGCTCATTGTAACTCGTCACTCAATAAACCTAAAACTCCTAAAAGTGGGTTAAGTGTGTTAGATTTCATTCCCTGAGTATGTTATACTTGTGCTTAAGGAAGGGTTCTCAGAGTCCTAATACAGCTTTTGATTTTTGTTTATTTTGTTTTCCTGTGATATAATAAAAGATGATAAATTTATTTAATCACCAGAGGAATGCCAATTACAAGATAATTAGCGAATGGTTGAAATGAAAAGAACTGGCATTACCATGTGTTCACAGAAATGGGGAACAACTGGAATTTCCAAATATTACTGATAAGACTATAAATTGGTACAATCACTAAGGGAAACTATTTAGCAATATCTATTAAAACTTAGCACATTAATACGCTATGACCAGCAATTCCAAACCTAGATATGTACTTAGTATGCAAATATTCAGATGGAAGAAATGCAGAAATATTACATAGCCACACTATTCTATACTAGTTAAAAATAGAAGCACCTCAAATATTCATCAACAATAGAATGGATAAGTAAATCATGGTAATTTCACATAATAAAATGGACAATCTGCTACATGCAGTAACTCAGAAGGAACTATGGTGAAACATTACCAGACACAGTGAGTGCATACTGCACGATTCCAGTGGGCTTTAGTGATGTTAAAAATGTATACACCATGTCTCCCTAAATAAATATATGCCTTCAAATGGAAGGAGTCAAATTTCTTGTTTAAAAATATCTGTCTCAACTTGACTCCTGTAAAGATAGAGCAGAGATACTTTTATGTACAGTTAAAACCCTGGGCATTATTTGTAAGACAAACACAAGTGACACTGAAAGGAAGAAAGAATAAGGCAGAATGTCTAGCAACCTCAGGACCAGAGGAAAACCTTGGTAGTTAAGGCCTCTGGATTTTTTTTCTGCTATATACATACCAGACATAGAGCTGAAGATGCCAGTAACCCTGACATGCCAACAGGCACAGACAAAAACGTCCCAACAAAAGTCTACTTTCTCTCTAACCAAAGGACCTCGAAAGGGGAAGACTAGCAAGGTAAACAAACAAATAACTACTCTACACCAGACAAATGTCCCAGAGGAGACTACGGTCCTGCCCCCACCCATGCTGGCAAAACCTACATGGAGACCCTAGACTTTCACTCTCATGAGTTACAACTAAGTGCCTTAATGTCCCACAAGGGATAGTGTCACAGGCGAACACATAGACAGACTTTCATCTCTAGCTAGTAGTGCACTCTCTCTCTTTCCATGGTGATAGTGGAGACCATATGAAATGCCTGAATTCCCATCCTCATTCAGCAGTAAGGAAACACCTCTGTACTCACTGGGGGTGGTGTCAGGGGACAACTATTAAAGAGTTAAGACTTTTTCCATTCATTGTCCAGCAGGAACAAGGCAACTCCCATCATAAAATCAGTGGAGATCAGTTGGGATCCCCAAATCCCAACTCCACCCCACAATTATAAGGTATTTCCCTTCTCTCAGGAGTCAACAGATGTCAAATGGAGGACCTACTTCCACCTGCAAGAAATAAGGCAGTGCCCATCCTCCTCTGCTAGAGCAGCTAACAAAACTAGTTAAACAGAAATAAGATACAGGGTCTCATAACACAACAGGAAAATACTCATATTTACTTGTAAAATTCTTGTCATAATAGGAACCCAAAAGATCTCAAATCGAATGAAACAAAATAATCAATACATATCAATATTGAGATGACAAAAATGTCAGCACCGTCTTTAAAAAAAATATTGAGGCAGCTATAATAAAAAGAAAAGCAAACATTTTGAACATGCTCAAAAAAATGGAAAAATACAAAAACCTCAGCAAATAGAGATTCTAAGAAAAAAGAAGTAGAAGAAGCAGAAGCAGAAAAGCAATAGAGAAAATTCATGAAACGAACAGCTGGTTTTTTGAAGTGATTGATAAAATTGGCAAACTTCTGGCAAGATTGACAAAAAAAAAAAAAAAAAAAAACCACACACACACACACCCAAACAAGAAAGACACAATGACCAATATCATGAGTGGACCAGTGACAATCTTTGCACACAGAGTTACAGTTCAGTAATTATTATCATGCTTCGCCACTTAAACCATTTCTACTAGAACCAATGGTAACTGTGAATGTACATCCTAATTACTTTTGTGCCTCTGTATTTATCATAGCTAGGAGAGATATGTGTGTGCTTTATGTGTGTGTGTGTGACTTTAAATCTGATGGATGTCAGGCCATTTCTTAGGTCAGACTTTCACAAAGGGTATTAAAATGTCTTTGCATTTTACAGTCTGTGTTCCTATGGAGTATTTTTTTTAACTATTACTTTGTGATGTCCCTATTACATTAAATTATTGAAATCATTTGCTTAAAGAAGCTACATCAATGGTTGATAAGAATCAAAATAATGTGTTTCACCTTTAATGGCAATTCCAAACAATGAATTCTAATAATGAGCTCTTCTAAAATGTTAGGGATCTTAAATTTTTTATGAGAGCTACATTCTCAAAATAAATTTGTAGAATCCCAGTAAGGAGAACAAAGAAGTAACTGTCACGGACCTGCTACTTACTGAAGCCCCAAATAGTATGTGCTCAGTTTTTTTTGTTTGTTTGTTTAGTCTCTACACCAATGCTCAGGAATAATGGGGTAGGCATTCTTATTCTCATTAGCAGTAAGGATATTGAGATTTAGTGATACTGGATTTTTACACCAGATCTGACAACCGATAAATGCAAAAGTTAGCATTTCACAACCCACAGCCTTCAAATATATGAGACTGTCTCTCAAATAGTGGAGACAAATAACCAGGATGTTTAAATTATGTTATGTTACTTTTAAAAACTCTCATAAATTTTTGGCCTTAGTTCTATACACAGAAGAAATCTTGAGAAAACCGAAACTGGCTCTGTTGCTATGTGGCCCAATCGAGTGATCTCAGATGCTGAGAATATATTGGTATTCTCCCAATTTGTTCTTGAACGACGTCCCTTGAAATATTATCTGACAAAGATGTCCTTCTTTTTGTCTAGATTTGTCTCAATAGTGATCTGCTTGTGTGGATAGTGCTGAAAATAAGCTTCCCACCGTTCTTCTGGCCCCCTAAAAAGCTCAGTTCCAGCATGTCACTGGTGATTTATGGCTACTCACTACTTGGCATCATCAAGGGGGTAGAATATATATTTGCCCTCAGGAAATGAAAAGGAAACATAAATAAAAATCGCATGGTTGATTGGCCTGTTTCTGGTGAGGTAGGCCACACTGAATAGAAATCACTTTTTCTTCTCTTTGCGTAGCTTGCTCTATCACTAAAATAAATGGAATTTTTGTCTGGATGCCTTCCCTTACTCCATTTTAAAAAATATAATTACATCCAAAAGAAGGGAAGTCCAATTAGGTCGTGTGTGGTCAGCAAAGATCAAATTAGAAGGTGTCTTCCGTTGAGAGAAAGGGGAGACCATGCCTGGCCAGGGGAGTGCCTGGGCCTCGTGCAGCCACCATCCCGACATGATTCTAATATGTGCTGGAATAAGAACTGACTACAGCAGAGGATGTATGTTGAGAAGGAAAAGGACAAACAAACAAACAAACAGTTAAGTAGGTATATTACAGAGCATTGTGGGAACAATCCAAAATGTTTCAATACAAATGAATCAGCAAGCACAATTTAGGTTATATTTTCAAATATATGTTCTGATCACCTGCATTAGGAACAATGTAATAGTTGCTAAAGATACATCAAAAATGGTTTCTTATGTTTTGGTAATGCCTTAGTTTTCAAGATGTTTCTCTTACATTTCTTCATTTATTGCACTCAGCAGCACTCCAAAGTAAAAGAAGCCAGCACTATGCTTTTTTTTCCAAGACTGTAATAGACTCAGGCTTAGAAAAGTTAAGGATCTATTCACTTGGTTCCAGGGAGAGGTACCAACTGCTAGCTTTTTGCATTCTTCATGATGTTGCATGGTGGATGGATTCAGACGGCTTTCCTTCCCCATCTTGATGATTCTACTGTGGTGGAAATTCTCCATGTTGCAAGACAAGTATACAAGTATACTTTCCATTGCTGTTGCCTCCTTTGGGAAGGCCAGGTGGCAAGAAAATAAAAGACAGCTAGTATGCTGACCAGCTACTATGGGCTTTTAGCTTTAAACTGTCATAAAGCTTATGAGGTAGTATTATATCCCTATTTTGTATACACATGCACAGAAACATACACACATATACACAGTAATAGTGCTAAAAGAGGTGACATACTTCCTCAAGAGTGGACAGCTAGGTGGTGGAAGCATAATGGCAGACTCAACTCTGCTATGCTTTTCTGTACTTTGTTCTTCCCAAAGGCATTTGTACAAAGCTTTCCTATAAAGGATCATGGAGAGGGAATACAAATATTTTTATTTTACATTATTTTTAAATTTGTTATTTAAATTCAATTTAATTCACATACAGTGTATTATTATTTTCAGAGGTAGAATTCAGTGATTCATCAGTTGTATATAACTCTCAGTGTTCATTACCTCAAGTGCCCTTCTTAATGCTCATCACCCAGTTACCCTATTCCCTCACCCATCCTTCCGGCAACTCTTAGTTTGTTTCCTAGAGTTAAGAATCTCTTACGGCTTGCCTCCCTCTCTGTTTTTTTTTTTTTTTTTCTTATTTTTTTCCTTCCTCTCCATTATGTTCATCTGTTTTGCTTGCTAAATTCTACATATGAATGAGATCATATGGTATTTGTCTTTCTTTGATTGGCTTATTTCATTTAGCATAATATCCTCTAGGTCCATCTGTGTCATTGCAAATGGCAAGATTTTATTCTTTTTGATGGCTGAGTAATATTCCATTGCATATATATACCACCACATCTTCTTTATCCATTCATCTGTCGATGGACATCTGGGCTCTTTCCCTAATTTGGCTATTGTGGACATTGCTGCTATAAACACTGGGGTGCATGTGCCCCTTCGAATCACTATGTTTGTGTACCCCTTGGATAAATACCTAGTAGTGTAGTTACTGAGTCCTAGAGTCTATTTTTAACTATATGAGGACCCTCTATACTGTTTTCCAGAGTGGCTGCACCAGCTTGCATTTATAAAACCAGTATTACGAAGAAACTAAAGCTCAAAGGAAATATGTCCCCCCTAATAATGCTTGTGCTCTTTTAGATTATTCAACATGATCTAGAACTTATGAGTTGAAGTTTAAGAAGAGCCCCAATGTTTGCTAAAACCTTGAGTAATGTTAGTCTTAAGACTATCAGCCATTCTATAAATTGCCTCAGTAGCGTTCAAAAGCTACTGAGCTTTTGGGTTCTCAAAAGATATCCAATTAAAGCCCTAGGAAATCATAAAAACATACTATAGCATAGTGTGTGATCAGATAGAAATTACCAAAGAACATACAGTTTTAGAGAAAAGAAGTGTTCGTTGACTGCAGTCAGCTGCTTCTCACGTGGTAGGGATGCAATAAAAGGCACTTGTACATCAAGAATTGGTGGTGATGGTGGTAGTGTTAGTAATTGGCATGGGCAAGTTGGTTTCTCATTGAAGTTCTTTATGTACAGGAGAGGAAGTGCTCTCCCCTCCATGGAAACAGGGGTTGGAGTAGTTAAGGGAACAGGAGATTGAAAACCATCTTTTTCTTCATTTATATTTTAGTTTAATTTTACATCTATCATATTGGTGTGTTGGTATCTTCTGTTGAGAGAAAAATTGGATGAATTTCATGCTAGAAACTCTTAAATTATCATGGTAACTACTCAGAAAAATATAGACTGTCAGAACAAAAGGAAAATTTAAGGAAGCATCCCATTTATATTTGCTAAAGTCTCATAGGTGGAAAGAAGTAAATAGACTTTTAATAGTTATCTTTGACAGTATTGCTTCCCTGGGGAATCTATCCACAAAGGTCACCCATGCTATTCCTAAATTATCCATCCATTTATGCAAAGATCAGGACCACTAATGATTTGCAGAGTCAACAAGAGCAGCATCCTTCCTCTCTTCTTTTTCACTGTCTCCAAGCTATCTCTATTCATGCCCCCTCTTTATTTTTTTAAAGATTTTTTTTTAATTTTTATTTATTTATGATAGTCATACAGAAAGAGAGAGAGAGAGAGGCAGAGACACAGGCAGAGGGAGAAGCAGGCTCCATGCACCAGGAGCCCGATGTGGGATTCGATCCCGGGTCTCCAGGATCGCGCCCTGGGCCAAAGGCAGGCACTAAACCGCTGCGCCACCCAGGGATCCCTATTTTTTTAAAGATTTTATTTATTCGTGAGAGACAGAGATACAGGCAGAGGGAGAGGCAGGCTCTGCAGGGAGCCTGGTATGGGACTTGATCCCAGGGTCCTGGGATCAAGGCAAAAGGCAGCCCAAGGCAGATGTTCAACTGACTGAACCACCCAGGCATCCTCATGCCCCTCTTTATTCTCCTTTCTGTCATCTGATTTCCTTCACTTTTACCATATGTGTGACTCCTCCTCTTCTTTGGTTTTGCATTGTCTGTGTTGTGATATGCACTCACTCATCCCAAATGCCAGAAGTTTGCTGGAAAGAAAGTGCACCTGATTACATTATGGAATGTAATCAGAAAGTCTGTCCATGAGCAAGATCCCATGTGTTATATTCAGAAGTCTCTCAGCCACTCCCCTGTTACTGTTTACCTTCTTTTTCCTATTATTGTCCTTTCTTGAAATCCATCCTCGGTGTCACCATCTGTAGTGTGGAAATAAAAATAACACCTCCTCTATCTAGTTTGTACGGAGGGAGTTACTGTTCACAAGTATGGGTTTTTAAGTTACACACCTGGGTGAATTTCAGAGTTCCAGTATTTACAGCTGTATGACTTTTATAAGTTACTTAAACTCTGTATGTCTCTATCTATATAATAACATATGAGAATGTCTTGTAGGCTTATTTTAAGATTCAAGGAAAAATTACGCTTGAAGTACTTAGCATAGTGCTAAGTATTTGTACACAGTACTCTTGTATAATGCTAAGTGTTGAGAGCCCTTTGTTGAGTGCGTTAATAAACAAAATAACAGCACTCCCCAAAGATGTCTGTCTGAATCCCCAAACCAATAAATACATCATCTTACATGGCAAAAGGGATTTATCAGTTGTGAATCAGTTAAATATCTTTAAAGGAAGAGGTTATCCTGGATTATCTAGTTGGCCTCAATATAACAACAAGGATTCTTATAAAAGGAGAGCATAAGGGTCAAAGTCGTGAAGATAGGAGATATGACAAAGGAAGCAGATGTTGGAATGACACTTTGAAAGTGAAGGAACCACTAGCCAAGGAATGTGAGCAGTCTACAGAAATCAGAAAGATCAAGGAACAGTCTTCGCCTCAAAAGCTCAACAAGGAATAGAGCTCTTCCAACACATTATTGTTAGTCCAGAAGATTCATTGAACACTTCTGACCTCCAGAACTAAAAGATAATATGTTTATGGTGTTTTAAGCCTCAAAATTTGTGTTAATTTTTTACAGAAGCAATAGGAAACAAAGATTAGAAAAATGAAAAATGTAATTAGAATTGTTCTCATAAAAAAATAGAATTGTTCTCATTATCCTCTCTATCACCTTCTGTCTATCCTTCCCCATTCAAGCTTGGCTCCTTATCTCCTTATCTAGGAGAGATGGTAAGGGAAGGTGGAAAAGAGACAGGGAGAACAAGAAGGACGCAAATGGTTGGATGCAGAGAAGGTATTCTACAGCTGTCTTTCTTTATCTAAGAGAAGAAAGCAAAGTCATAAAATCAAACAAGCCACCAGCAACAAAGTCTTAAAATGCTTTTGTTTTATTTTCTCACTACAAGACATCTAAATCTCACTTATTCCTCAAATCAACACGACCTGGGTTCTACGCAGACCACTCCTATAGAAAAAAAAAAATTTTGCCATCTAATAAGCAACATGTTCAAAACCTAAATTATTACTCCCCTTTCCACCTCTAAAACAAAATTCTAAACAAACAAACAAAACAAAACAAATGATGATCTTATATCTATCCCACATTCAGGATTTTGAGAAATTCACTTAGTCACTCCAATTATGACCCTTAATATTTTCATCAACCACTCCATCACCTCCACTATTCTTAGTAGTATTTTATCAAAGATAAGTATCTTCAATCTGTTTCCCTCACTATGCTCATCACCTCTTGCCTGAATGTAGGCCCAAAGTATTTTTCTGGGGCTCTGCCCCCTTCATTTTAGCAATCTTGCTGCCATGCCCACCATCTCAAAACACAATTTTGACCTTATTGAAAGTTATTGATGATGACAGAGGCTGTTGAAGCTTGAGTAATGTAAGAAGAATAACCAGATGGTAGGGAAGGGGTAGTGATAATCAACCAGGTGGAAATGTCAGAGTAGGAAAAAGAGAGGCATGGAGATAATGGTGATAGATGACTTAGATACAGGAGAATAGATCAAGTATATTGAGAACAGTAGGAGCAGTTTCCTCATTGTTTCAAAAGGGAGTTGCACATAAAGAGTACCAACTAGAATAAATCTGGGATGTTGGATTGAAATGGAGATGCCAGTGCTAACTCATTATTTTCAATATAGATAAATAAATATGGATACGCATAAGTGAATGTGTGGGTGTACATGTGTGCATGCATGTATTTCTTCCATCCAATGACAGATACTAGAAGAGGTATTACCCCAAGAGCACATCTCTAGCACCTAGATCTGGATTTATAAACACCATGTCACAGGTCAGGGTTCCTCACAGAAGTGACTGCATCCAGTGCTGACGCAGGAAAAATACAAGATCTTGGAACGTCTTAGTGCCCCTAGCAAGCAACGGCTCAAGACATGATTGTGATATCCAAAAACTCAGAACAGTCTCTCACACATCAGAGATAGCTCAATTTGATTATCAAAAGAAATAATGATCATAAGAGGTTCTAACCCTCTGGCTAAATTAGGAATCAATATGTGTCTCTGGATATAAACAAACAAATAAATGGAAACAGCCATTCTGATGAAGAATGGGATATTGACATTGTCTCAAAAATACTTTCCACAAAATCTTTATTAAATTACACAGGGAAAAAGAATTGTTTTACATTAAAGAAGTCTGAGAGATGCCCCTTAAATGATGTGATCAAAGATAACATCAGCAATAATGGGACAAGTTGACATGTTTTGCCATGAGGCAGAATGCAGGGACAGAACACTGCATCCCCCTGCTAAAGTTGAACAAACTGGTTCTAAAAATAAAAAAAAATAAAAAAAAATTAGACAAGCTCAAATTGAGGACATTCTACAGAATAACCAGCCTAAAACAATTGAACATGTTACGTTCACGAAAATCAAGGAAAGGATGAGGAAATACTCCCAATTGAAGGAAGTTAAGAGCATAACAACTAAATACAACATGCATTTCTGGACTTGATCTTTTTGTTAAAAGGAGCATTTGGGAAACCAAGACCACTGGCAAAAGAACGGAGTTGGCCAATTAAGTGCTAATAACATACCAATGCTAGCTTTCTGATTTTGATGATGGCATTATAGTTATGCAAGAAAAGTCCTTATTTGTAGTCACTACTCGGCAAAATGTTCAATGTAATGAGGCATTATGCCAGCAACTTACAATCAAAATATTCGGGAAAAAATGTTATTTGTACTATATTCATTTTTACTGTATGATTGAGATTATTTCAAAGCAAATGTTTTTCAAAAGTGTTTGATGACCTCCTATTGCTTGTAAGACATAATCCCACTGCATTAATATATCATTCTCACTCCACCCTGGCCTACCATTTTCTTTCTGAAATATTTATTTACCTGCATTTATGTTGGCTCTTTATAAACTTCTAAAATGAACAAGCTGGTATGAAGTCTCAATGTTTACAGAGTCTTGAAGTGAAAATGACTTGCTGAAATCTTGCTGTTAAGTTTAGCTTAGGAGATGTAGATAATGAAAGAAAGAAATACAGAGAGAGAAAGAGGAAGAAAGGAAGGAAGGAAGGAAGGAAGGAAGGAAGGAAGGAAGGAAGGAAGGAAGGAAGGAAGGAAAGAAAAAAGAAGGAAGAAAAGGAAGGGGAAGAACTAGAAATCTTGCCCCAGAACAGAAAAATTTGGTGGCTGGCTGCTAGTAAATCCACCAGACTACCCACCATGCACTTGCTTAATAAAACACATTCCCTTTCCCTAAAGAGTCCATATTTTACGGTTTTCTGTTTTCATTCATGCTTTTCCATATACATGTTTGGCCTTTGCCTGAACTGCAACCCTTTTCTTCTTTTTAATAGAGAATGTCTGCCCATTATTCAAGATCATCAATCTTTTCAGGGCACGACTAGAAAGAACATGTAGTTCTATTATAACTCCATGTTACACCATGATTATTTGTTTACCAATGTGTCTCCTGACCAGGGATGAGTTTCTGGGGGTTAAACATTAAGTCATACTCATCCTGTAGTCCCCAGGGGTACTACAGTGCCTGCTGCATTGTGAATATTTATTGCTAGTCATTGACTAACTAAATGAATGAATGAATCAAGTCATGAATGAATGAATGACAAATGAATGACATAGCAGACTTAAATTAGAGTGAAAAGTTATCAACTAATTTTGTTCTTTCTTACTTTAGTAAAATTAAGACCATAAAGCATTGCTATGGTTTGTGAAAGAGTATCAATGTGAGACTTTTGTGTATTTTTGCAAAGGTAACAACCATTGTTACCTTTGTATGAACTTTCACATGCTTAAATATAGTTATTTTGTTAGGATTTGAATATGTTACATGGTGGGAAGTTGATGATGATGATGATGATGTGAACCTATGAGAAAAGAGAAACTGGGATAATAAGTGCTCTTAAATATTGAGAAACTGAAACCTAAATCAGACCAGTGGGGTTTACTATGGTCAGACCACCTTCCTTTCACCTTACTTCTCACTTTCAGGGAAAACAATGCATAGTATTAGCTTGTGACATTCTGGGGGGCAGGGGAAAAATCACTATAGATTTGTGAGTTTTTGCCAATCAGGATACCTCAAAAATTGCCACAGTATTACAAAATAAAACTTTATTTGTAATTATATGAATATCATTATAAAAATGTGCTCCCTATTTAGAAGGTTTCATAGCTGTCCTAAGAACTCTGTAAAGTCATAATTTGGTACATTGTTGGTTTTAAATCACTGATTTTAGAGAGTGTTCTTAACATATATATCTGCTTGATAAGTCTTCTAAAAAATATGATATTAGGGGCACCTAGGTGGCAGTCAGTTGAGACTCTGACTCTTCACTTCAACTCAGGTCATGATCTCAGGGTCGTGAGGCAGAGCCCCCAGTGGGCCTCCACACTCAGTGGGGGTCTCCTTGAGATTCTCTCTCTCTCCCTCTGCCTCTGCCCCTCTCCCTTCCTCACTCTCTCTTTAAAATAAGTAAATAAATCTTTTTTAAAAAATATGATCTAAAATACTTCAAAAGCCCTTTAATTATATGACTAAGCCTTACTCATCTTTATATATCTGCCTTGGATCCAGACACTGCCCTTGAAGTTCTGAGTTCTTATTCCCAAGTGAGTAAATACAACTGATTTTATGAGAGCAGTGCAATAGACCCAGCCAACTATATTTGTGTAACTTTAGCTATCTCTTTGAATTTTACAGTATTCTGTTCTTCTAGCATTTGTATCCTATCAATGCACTACAATAAAATGTACGAATATGTTTTGATGGTAGATTATTTATATGAAAGCCGACAAGAGTTAATTACAAAATGTGTATAAGAAGATGGGCAGTTTAGGCTTCCTTTTCTGTCTGTTTAATCTAAACCAGGTTCTAGGTATTAGAGAATTTTTAATTTTTTGGTTTATGTTTTTTTGCATTAGAAAAACGATATACACCCAACCTTTTGAAGTAAAAACATTCAAGTCAGGCTTAGGTGCCCCCAAAAACCACACTGTGATGATGAAAACAAATAGAAGCTTTGTACTCATGTAGATTTTCCAATGAAGTTTTGAAAAAATCTTTAATAAACATTCTCTCATTAATCCCTTTACCAGGCCAAGTTGCAGAATGTGGAGATGATAAAGCCACAAGTCTATCAAAATAAAGAGAAAATATGTTTTATAAGAAAGCCATCTTTTTTTTTTTTGATGTTTTTTTAAGAAAAGAATTTATACTAATTACGTGTCAGCTTTATGAATGTTATTACAGGTAGTAAGAGTTTGAGATGGTGGATCCCAATTTCAGTTACTTCATTAGTTTGTCCACTTTGTACAGAATAATCCTGTCCACCCCGACCACCTCACACAGTTGTTATAAAGATCAAACGCCTGTGAAACTTCTCTGTAAATTTTAAACTGCTTTTAAAAAATCAACTGAAACCAGTTCAAAAAAAAAATAGAGGAATATTCTGCAAGCTGCTAATCAGTGCTGAACAATTTGGAGGATTGGTGATTATGTTTTGGCAATCAGATGGCCTCCCCTGTCCCACCCATGCTCCTCTCACATAATTCTTCCCACCACAACAAAGTGGCATAATCATCCCACCTTAGAAGGCCTAACGATTTTCTCTCTCTCTTTGTATTAAGACCAATATATTGAAAAAGAAAGGCCTCCAAGTACTTACAGAGTTTGCTCGTAGGTGAAGCTGGGGACTGTATTCCCCACCTGCCTTCTTCAGCTCCTTGGAGGCTGTCCCACTACAGGACCTGTACCTACGCCATTCCCCAGAGCCCCCACATCTGCGCTGCTCTGTTCATTACACACACACACACACACACACACACACACACCCCTCTTAATTAATTCCTCCTCATCTTTTGGATCTGATTACTTCAAGAGATCATCTTTCACTAACTTTTAAGACCAATTTTAATGCCCTCCATCTTTAGAAGACCCTGTAGCACTGGGTCCCCCAGTATAACACTTTTTAAAAATATTTTGTTTATTTATTCATGAGGGACACACAGAAAGAGGCAGAGACACAGGCAGAGGGAGAAGCAGGCTCCCTGTGGGAACCCTGATGCAGAACTCAATCCCAGGATCCCGGGGTCACGCCCTGAGCCTAAGGCAGACGCTCAACCACTGAGCCACCCAGGTGCCCCCAGTATTACATTTTTAAAGCAGATGTACTTGCACTCTTATGATTATTTGAGGTATGGCTCTTTCCCTTTGTAAATTTTAACCTCCATGTGAACAATGGCTTTGTTTTTTTCTCATCAATACATCTTCTGTCACAAGCACCAGCACCTGACACTAAATAAATATTAGTTGAATAAATGCATTTGAGAAAAGTGGATCCCAAAGAGCATAGCATATTGAATCATCTTCTTTGATAAACTCATCTAAAGTTGAAGCTCTCCTGTTTACTTCTGAGAACAGATCCATCTACTACCAAGAAAGGATAAAGAAATGGCTAGTTTCCATATTGAGTTGGATTAGACAACTTTGAATTGAGGCTTGACAAGAGGTAACTGAGTTAATTGGGAAATTTTTCCAAATATGTGTTTTTCTGAAACCTGGGACATTTTCTTTCTTATATTACAGAACAGGTAATAGAAAAATTTCACATCAGTAAAATTTGATTGCACAGATGAAGAAAGTGAGGAGGAAGAATTACTTAATTTAAAACATTTTACCCTTAAAAATTAACCCACTGAAGTAGAATTTCTAATCCACTCTCACTGATAAATGACAATGGAGAAAAGAATGTACTTTGTCCAGATCTATAGCTGATACAAGGTAACTTAAATTATCGTTTTTCTTTGTAATTTAGGATACTTGTCCCAGAAATTTCAGAAATCCCTTCCTTTTTTGTTCCACTAAGGAAAGCCTTAAAATCAGTTTAGATTTTCTGTTTTTACACCAACTAATAGAAGTTGGGAATGTGTATTGGGTATCATGAGAAACTCTGAAGGTACAAATCTGCCTTGTGGATCCTCAAAGTTGTACTTGTATGGGGAAAAGTGATGGCAAAATGAGACATGACCTGTCTGTCATTGTGCCACCATTCCACCACACATGTGAGGCTGACCACCTCCTCCCCCTGAACCCTCATTTCCTTCATCTTTTCTTTAGACTGTGTGAGCCCTTGGGTTGTAGTAATAAAAACCCACCACATCCAAAATAAGATGAGACAAAATGATTATTCTAAGTATCCTTCTCATCCTACCACATGTGTTAGGGAGGAAATTATCATTACTCAGATTTCACATTGATTTTACTTAAAAAGAAAGAAAGAAATGTCTATTGTGACAGATCATGTACATCTTCCCATATCTGATTTATTTTATTTCCCCCAAGCTTCAACTCCACACTTTGACTCAGATCTAATGCAATCCCCAAGGAACTGCCTTATTTCCGTCTCTGATGAGATCAGATGAGCCCCTGCAGGACCCCTTTTCAGTGAAGCAGGAGATAAGTATACTTGATTTTCCCTAGTTAGCTGCCTATAGACATTTGGAAAGATTTCAGACTAGGATTCTGATTAACCTGCGGAGGCAAAATTCTGTCTTATTTGTATATTATATTTGCATATTGCTTGGTATCTTGTTGAAAATACACTTGATGCTATCTGCTTACTGGTAGCCAATACCAATGTCAATTTTTAAAAATTTAAAAATTTTCTAAATACCCTTTAAGGAGAATCTTTGTAACCGTTTTTTAAAAAGATTTTACCTATTTATTCATGAGAGACACAGAGAGAGGCAGAGACACAGGCAGAGGGAGAAGCAGGGTGCCTGATGTGGGACTGGATCCCCAGACCCTTGGATCATGACCTGGGCCAAAGGCAGATGCTCAACCACTGAGCCACCCAGGTTCCCTCATTGTAACCATTTTGATCAATGCTTAATGTCTCCCCGAGAAAGGCAATTAAGTTCCCCTTCATTTCCTTTCATTTAAGCCCTTTCTACAAAATATCTGTCCCTGAAAGGGAGAGGAACTAAGTTTCTCAAAATAGGTAAGTCATGCATACATTTATCTCTTCCCTTCACCAAAGAGTTCGGTGAATTGGGTAGGACCCCAAATCTGAACAACTGCAGGTAGGTCGTGCTGAGCATTGGTCATTCCTCATAGCTAAGATACTTCAGTACAGTTACACATAATTTAAGCCCAGAATAAGCTTTACTATTTCATTTCTAAAAAAGAAGAAGAAGAAGAAGAAGAAGAAGAAGAAGAAGAAGAAGAAGAAGAAGAAGAAGAAGAAGAAGAAGAAGAAGAAGGAAAGTAAAAGGCAAAATACTTTTGGAACAGCAAGTTGTTTGTGTGTTACATTAGATGCTTAGATGCAGACTTCCTAAACTTATACCTTAAGACTTTAAAACTTGTAAACCCATAGCATTAATACATTTTTGTGGAGAAACAAGATGGGTGCATGCTTTGAATTTCAGGATAAGGCTCAATGCATTTTCTTTCTAATAAATTTCTGAACAACTTTGGGGGTTAGAAACATTTGCGAGGGGATGGCAGTTGGGGAGCTGCGGCTTCATATGACATTTAAGGGAGCAGTGACATGGCAAAGGGCACTACCACCCGACTTGTTTGTTCCACAACTGTTTCTGACATCTAGATGAGGGATATCAGTTGTTATCAGCTTTATTGATGCTCCTGTTGTTGTTAATGTCGTCATTTTGGATGGTGTCTGTATAGAGGGGCCACTGCACTGGCCAGCTGTGGAGTCCCCAGGGAGTCCCTAAATGCTTTGGGGCAGCCCTTCAAGATGCAAGTGGAGTGGCCCTTGCTCTTTCTTGTTCTAGCTATGTGAGATTTAGTTTCCAGCCTGGAAAAAAAAGCGGGGGGTGGAGGGAGTCTTATTACATGTTGTTTACAGTTCTGTTGCATTAGTTGGTTTCTTTTATTAAACCAGATACAAGTTGTGACATGCTGTTAATTCAATCACTAATAACTAGCTCAAATTGCAAATCTATGTCAGCAGGTTGGTGTTGATTAAGCTGTGGCCGCCACTAACATATTGTTTTAAATGCTTGATAAATTTTATTTTCTGCGGCGATAGACGGCATGGTTTATGTGTGTTCCCTTTCCTGTCTGAGCCCAAGGAGTTGCCCAGACGTCCCTCCGTGGGTCCTCTGCGGGCCTCTCTGCTTTCCCTCCCCTGCAAGGCGGGCTGGTAACCACTAGAGGGGAGGAGACAGCCGGCTTTATTGAAGGCTTCCCCGCAGAGCCCCGGGAAGCTGTCAGCGGCCGGGCAGCCCAGAGAAAGGGTGTGTAGTGTTGTTATCAAGGTTTGCAAAAAAGAAACAAAACAGGCTCCGTGCGGCAGGCTAGAAATTCACCTCGAATGCGATAGAACCGAGGGCAAGGCCGGTTAGAGTGTCGGAGTGTGCCTGCCTGTCAACCCACCGGCCCAGGCATCAGCAACATCATCTCTGAGATCCCAGTTAACCCTTAGGAAAACAAACGGCTCTCTCCATCAGGACGGTGGCTAATGCACACACATGCTAGGAGGAGGAGTGGGGAAGTAGGAGGAAGAGAATCAGACATGACTGGGCTGCTGGGGTAAAGTGGAAAGTCAGCAGACGGCTCATTTTCTAAAGTACTCCAACATCTGCCCCCTGTTCCCATCACTTCAGGCCCCACGTCCTATTGCTAAGGGGGAGGCTGCAGGAGGAGACATCAGGGAAAGTGGAAGATTGATACCTACAGTGAACAAAGAGGGTGACGGAGAAACTTTGTTGAACCTTCCTGAACATTCCAGGCTGCAGTTAATTTTAAGACATGTAACTGAAAAAATTGTCATTCAGGATTAATGAGAGACCCCCATGGATATCATTCGAATGCTACTTTTTGATTTAAAAAAAAAAATAAAAATCCAGCTTGACCTTTTTAATCTTTTATTTTTTCTTAAAAAACAGAAAAAATACTTAATATTAGTATTGTTAAAGTGCTATAATGTAGAACTGGAGGCTGTTCTATGTACTCTCCTGAGTGTAATTGCACTAAGATCATTCGGTTTCCATTTGGAAAGCCAGTGGCAATTACTGGAATACAATGTATCATGCATTTGCTCAGTGGATATAAAACGTATATACTAATTCGCAATAAAATGTAACAGCTGTCAGTGCATTTTCTGCTCTGTTACTTCAATAAATTGGAACTCTGAGTAGAAAATGGGAATATTGCATTTTTACACACTCTGTAATGTGTTTGCTTTTTGCAAATACAATTTATTTTTTTCATGACAAAAATTGTGGTTTGTTATTACTGCTAGTGGATAAATATTCCTATATCAGAATGAATTACATATGGTATCTGTAAAGAAGTAGTAATATTTTCTGCTTTTTATTGTAGCCTGTCTCCAGTAAACAAAATACACTTAACCTACTTCTGTCACAGACTGAGTGTGTGTGTGTATTTTTTTCCCCTTGCAATGGCTGTGTGTTGGGGGTAGGGAAAGGAAGTAGGAGTTGTGGGTTGTTGTTTTTTTTTTCACCCTACCTTATCAGGTGTCTAGGTTGATCATTAGCATTTATTTCCAGATACCATCATTCCCTTCAGAGCTTATTTTTGCTTAAGTGTCCAAGAGCTCCCTTCCTACATTTGCTAATCAGGTTTCTTTAGAATATGAAGCAGTGGCTCTGAGTTTTATTTAAAATAAAATGCCTGCACATTTCTGTAATTTTGTTACTTGAGGTCAGACTTTTCACAGATAATTAGCCTTTTACACACTGTGAAATCAACCTGCATTGGTTATTTGGCTAGACTCTTTGCTTCTGTTCTTTATTTCCCAGAAGGTTAACGTGTTGAAAATCTAGCTTCCAGCTCAGAGTACTGTCTCTTTGTGTTGCTAATTATCCCGTTGCATAATTATTAATATCAGGAGCAGGAAGAGGAAACAAGCACACCAAATAGTCGTGAACGCTGGTGTTCTGGCAGGAAGCAAGTCCTGCATTAATAAAATGTGCCTGTACCAATATCACAGGAGATAGGAGCGTTCCTTGTTAAGGATCATTTATTAACTGAGATCATCTTTTAGTTCGCCTTGGGGTAATGACTAATGTCAATGGCAAATTTCACAGTTGTCTAGAGAAATGAATTAAATTTGTAATAAAAAGCCCTTCGGCTTGTTGTACATGTTCATTTATTGGAGTAGTTGAACTGAGAGAACTGTAAGGCAACCAAGAACATCGGCTTAATTTTCCTTACATATAATAGTGACCTTTAGCTCCATATTGAAAAAGTTACCTATTATGGACTGGCAAATTAAATGAGAAGTTCCTCTAATGCAAAATAAACTAGATGACTGAGCTAAGTTAAACGGCCTCTGAGCCTATAAGATTCTTCCTAGAAAAATATTCTTTCTTTTTTAATACGACGCCTCTACTTAAACCATCATAAAATAAGTCACTTGACATATAAGCAGGAGAATAAGATCATTCAAAGTGAGATCTCATACGGCGTGACACCTATTTTTATTTCTGCAAGTTCTTTGGGTGGTTTCGTTTTGTGCTCTGATGCAGAGTTTTTAAAAGTGTTGTTTTAACACTCTCTTTAATTCTAAATACACAGTGCATTTTTTATTTACTTGGCATGGCATGTTGTTACTGTAATTATTTATGGAAGTTTTTGTGTTGCTTTATGTAGTTAAGGAAAAGCATATTTCCCAAGAGGAAGAACAATTACACCACTGTCTCTTTTTTTCTGATTTAGAAAGACTCATTCCAGATTCCTTTTCTGGGAGTGAATTGGACTTGGGGAATGATAATTACTTTTAAAACAAGCACTATGACCAAGCCGGGTCTTCTCATTCGATAGCAGAAAATATAGAACAACCAGACTCCTTATGCAATGTGTTATCTGCACCGTAGTGCACTTGAAACAAATTATCCTAATCGAGACACCAGCCCAGCTAACGATGGCAAGGGAAAAATTGACATTTTTTTTTCAGCAAGTAAAGATAATCGCAATATTTATGTAAATTGAAATGTAATATTTCTTTCAGGGAGGTGAACTTTCATCACATGTTTTCCAACTTGAAAATAATGCCTCAATATTTTCACCTTTAAATCATATTAGTCAAACCTATTCACAGACCTACAAAGGCTCCGTTCCCTTTTACGACGAGACAGACTACGCCCAGAAAAATACACACGTACTGCATATTCCTGCCACACTGGATGTGCTGCTAAAGATGAATAAGCATCCCGAAAGGACCCGTGGGAAATAAAAACAACAATAAAAAGGAGCAATGAGAAATATAGTTGATTTTAGTTGCCCTCGTTTTTAAACACATATGAAAATGCTCGCTTGGAGCTTCCTCCTTCCCAAATTCTAGGTCTCTGGAGCTAAAATAAAATGCTTACTTTTTCTCAGTTTTAATTCTTTTTCCTACTACTTCTCTTCACGAGTTCCCTTTAAACCTGATGTTGGAGCCCTGCTAGACCAGCTATTACATCATGCAGGGGTGGTTGGGGTTACCCCAAGATTGTTTTGTTGCTAGCTTGTTGGGTGCACTCTGGGGTATACCGTGTGCTTATGCATGACTTAGCAGAACCTCTGAAATTTGGACGTTTCTTTTTTTTTTTTTTTTTTTCCCCCTCTTTAATGCAGATGCTCCCAGCATTCCTAATAAGGCCAGGGAAAGAGTTCACAGTCCCTTTACCCACTTTCTCACCTCAGCCCTTTCCAGCACGGAACCTTATTCTCTGTGGATTACTTGGATGAAAACCAATTAGGGAGCAGCTCACAATATACATGCATACAGATGATTCCAGATTGAACATTGCCCAGGCCCACTAATCATAGACTCTATGATGCCCCGAATGGTATAAATAGTAAAAAGTTGAGAGGGAATGGACATGCAGCATTGAGAAAAGACTCCGGATGCCAAATTAGAGCTAATGAAACATATAAGTGAAAGTGTGCATTCCCCTCCCTCTGCCTGCTGTTTTCCTTCTTTGTGGAGATATGCCCACAGGCCTCCCGAAGTGTGTTCTCCTTCGCTAATCCTCCCACAATGGTCCCCATGAAGTTTCCGAGGGGTCCCCCATGCCCTTCTTTCTATGACTGTCAGTTTCTGACTAATAAGCCAATCTGCCCTCCCTGCCTTTTCCAGAGGGCCTCATTCTCGAGCTGGGAGGGGACAGCATCTCAAAGGCCAGGACAGCGGCGAGAATTCCTGAGTGGGCCAATCAGTATTTAGCCACCACGCTTTTCAGCATGCTTACTGGGATCAGTGCAGTAAGGATCGGGGAAGGGCGGGAGACACCAAGTTCTCCCAGTCGGGACTTTTGGGACATGGTTGGTTTATTTTATTTATTTATTTATTTATTTATTTATTTATTTATTTATTTAGAAGATTTTATTTGCCTATTCATGAGAGACACAGAGAGACACAGGCAGAGGGAGAAGCAGGCTCCCTCTGGGGAGCCTGATGGGGAATTTGATCCTGGGACCCCGGGACTACCACCCTGAGCCAAAGGCAGATGCTCAACCTCTGAGTCCCCCAGATGCCCCTGGGACATGGTTGAGAAGGCTAACTTGAGTGGCAGAGACACTATGACCAAGTTACTGACTCATGTTCCACTTCTGATTCATAGCGTGATAAGGATCAGCTTGCAAGCTTTTTGGCACATGCTTGAAGGGGCAAAGAAGTCTCTTTCCGTGGCTCTCCAGACTCTTGGAGTACTCTCCCCCAGGTCTTCCTCTGTTTCTATCTCTCTCTTTCTTCTTCCACTTCGTATAATCTATTTTGATAGCTTGCAAGCTAGAAACATTAAGGTGAGACCAGTACTTTTGCGGTCACATATTTAAATCTGTTTCCCCACCCTGAGTCTGTCTCCCTAATAATTTTGCGTATGCTGAGTTCTTCTGCTAAAATCACATGGAATGAATCATCCCTGAACTTCACAGGGGTTATATGATTTGTGCACATAGTGTTCCCATGAAAGCAGACTCAGATTTCATAACCATGGGTGCAGGGATAAATAAGTTTCTGTGTAGAAGTAACCATCATAATTCCTTACCCCCATCCTCCGTCCTCCTTTTGTGACTACAGGGACTGGTAAACTGGAGTGCATGAGGTGGTCGTTACAAAGTTGTTGAAGTGTCTCCAGACTGTGGCAGAGGACTGCTGTGGTCTGTTCTAACCTGCTTTTCTCTTCTCTCCTGGCCAGTTTCACTAACTTTTTATGGGATCAAAATCTATGAGTCTTTTGGTAAATTGGGATAAAGGAGAAGCAAATGTCTTCTACAATTTTTTCCATATACTGTGGTATTTGAACGACATTCATAAGTATTTTAAACACCTAAATGGAAAGATGTTGCCTGTAAGCAGGGCTGGTCTTAGGGAGTCACATTTCGGGAGAATAGAGAGTAAAATGTGTTTTTCTGTGCACACTGGGATTACTGATTTTTTTTTTTTTTTGCTCTCTTCTCCTATTGTTCTGACTTTTGTTAATATTCTACAGTAAACATCTTTTATATTTAGGAGGAAATATTGAGAAGAAAATTTCTACAGTGTGCTGGTTTGGGTGAAAGCAAGAATTGTGGCGTTTAACAATCCTAAGGTCATACACTTGCTCTTCCATTTACTAATTTCTATCAGCTTGTAGAATGCATCATGTTGCTGCCTTGAAGTCTATACATAGTCTGTTCCCTCTACCAGGAAATAAAGCCGAGTCTTGAACAACACAGGGGTTAGAGGTGCCGACCCCCTACATGGTTGAAAATCCGTGTATAGTTTTTGACCACCCCCCAAAAAAAATCACAAAGAGCTACTGTATTGACCAGAATACGGGTAACATGAATAGTCACTTAACACATATGTTGTATTATGTAACTGTACTCCTACAATAAGTACAGAAAAGAAAATCTTATTCAGAAGATCATAAAGGAGAGAAAACATATTCACTGTGCCATTATAAGTTTATCACTTATAAGTGGACGCAGGCAGTTCAAACCCATGTTGTTGGGGGTCAGCTGTACTTACACATCTCCCCACATCCCCAATCACCTCAGATCTCTCACTGTACCTCCAGTAGCATGTGACTCCCTCAGAAAGGCTCTCTCCACTTAACGAATAAGGACCCCCACTTGGTCCATTTCCTTTATGAACTGACACTTTAATTACATGTTGGTATGTTTCCTGGGATAGCTTTTGTCCTTCACACCAGACTGTAGGTTCTCTTGAGGCACCGTCCCTACAAATTTGCTCATCATATGCCTGATAATTACATAAGGACTGGAGCATGGTAGGTGCTCAAAAATAGGTGTCAGCTTAATGAATGCCGAAATTAGTTGTAAGACCACAAATTCCTCACCGTTATCATAAGCCTCAATGTGGCCATATTTAGTATTAGAACACTACCTTATTTACAGAGCGGTTATAAAGAAAAAAAATGAGATAATATTTGTTTTTTGTTTTCTATTTTAAAAAGATTTTATTTATTTGTCTGAAAAAGAGAGAGAGAGAGAACATGAGAGGGGCAGGTCAGGGAAAGGGATGGAGGGAGAGGGAGAAACAGACTTCCTGCTGAGCAGGAAGCCTAAAAGGGGGCTCCATCACAGGATCTCCAGATCATGAGCTGAGCTGACGGCAAATATTTAGCCGACAGAGTCACCCAGGTGCCCCCAGATAATTTGGATAAAGTTCTTGGCCAGTGGTGGCAGCTAGTATTAAGATTATTATGCCTTGTATTGTTATTTTGTGAAATAATAGTAATAATGATAAAGCAAAGCAGAACGTCTACAGAATTTTAAATTCAGAGTTTAAAAAGTGAAAATAAACCTTCTACAGTTTAGGAAGAGCTTATAGCAACTGGCTCTTTTGGGGGGAGGGGCAGGCACAATGGACCCTTCCCTCACTGTCGTGCATCATCCCACTCCAGCTTTGAGAACCCTGGTGTGTCACTACCCATCACTTACTTACATGTCCGTTTCCAGTATACCTGTAGAGTGGCATCAGAATTGTTAACCCGTGTACCCATGGGTAAAGTATTTTATCAACTATAGTATAGTGATTTTATATAGTTCTTTTTGCCTTACTCTTACAAATTCTACTCAGATCCAAAGTAGCTTAGGTCAGAAAACTTTTCCCCACCTCTTCAGTAAGGTTATGTCCCAACCTTAGTAGAGTTAGAGTCTATTATCTCATTCGCCATAGCATCACCAAAATCACGGATTTGTTTATTGTCTCTATTGTTTGCTTTACCAGGATGTCATTTAATTGGAACCATATAGTACTTAGCATTTTCAGACTGGCTTCTTTCACTCACGAATATGTATTTAAGATTTATCCACATCTTTTTGTGGCTTGAAGCTCATTTCTTTTTAGTGCTAAATGATAAATATTCTATTGTATGTAGATGCTAGAGTTTGTTTATTCATTAACCTATGAAAGGAAATCTTGGTTGCTTCCAAATTTTGGTGAGTATGAATAAAGATGCTATACACAGTCAGGTATGGATACGTTCTCAAATCCGTTGGATAAATGTCTAAGAACCTGATTGCTCGATTTAAAATAAAGACCATGTTTAGCTCTGTAAGAAATTTCTAATCTGTCTACCAAAATGGCTGTGCATTTTTCACTTCTATCAGTAAAGAATGAGAGCTACACATCCTCACCAACATTAGGTGCCATCAGCTTTGAGTTTCAACAATTCTAATATATGTGCAGTGGAATATTGTTTTATTTTGCAACTTCCTAGTGACAGTTGGCATTTAGTATCTTTCATATGGGTATTTGCTACCTCATATCTGAGATGAGGAGTTGGTTCCAAACTTTTGCTACTTTTAAAAATTGGGTTATTGGTCTCTTATGTTGAGTTTTAAGGTCCCTTGTATATTGTGAATACAATTCCTTTATCAGATATATGTTTTGCAAGTATTGTCTTAGAACTCATAGTTTGTTTTTTTTATTCTTTTAAGTATCTTTCATGGGACATAAGGTTTTAACTTTAATAAAGTCCAGCTTATCACTTTTTCCATGCATTGTGCTTTTGTGTTATATCTAAAATATAATTGCTAATCCAAGGTCACATAGATTTTCTCCTAGAAGTTTTATAGTTTCGCATTTTATACTTAAGTACATGGCCCATTTTGAATTCTTACGAAAGGTGTAAGGTTTGTGTTTCTGTTCATTTAAAAAAGTATGAAGATCCAATTATTTCAGTACCATTTATTGTAAATAAGTGTTTTTTTCTCCTTTGCCAAAGGTTAATTGATTATATTTGTGGGGGTTGATTCTGGTCTCTCTACCTTTTTATGTGAATCCAAGTATCTTTTTTTGCCTATATACCATGGAATCTTGATTACTGTAAGTCTTCAGTTAATTTTGAAATTGAGTAGTGTGAATCATCTAACTTTGCTCTTTTTCAGTATTATATTAGCTTGTTCTGAGTCTCTGGCCTCCGTATATAAACCAAAATAGCTTGCTGAGATTTTAATTGAGATATTGCTGAATCTATCAATCATTTTGGAAAGAACTGATATTTTTACAATATTGACTTTTATTTTGAGAGCAGGTACTATTTCATCATTTATTTAGATCTTCAGTGACTTCCTTTTTTGGAGTTTGGCTGTTTTTTGCTTATAGATACTATCTATATTGTGTTAGATTTATACTATTTACTTCTTTCTTTCTTTCTTTCTTTCTTTTTTTTTTTTTTTTGGTGCTACCATAAAAGGTATTTATATGAATTTCAAATTCCAACTCTTCATTGCTGGCATAAAAGAAAATAATTGACCTATGTATATTAACTTCATATTCTGCAATCTTGCTATAATTTCATATTAATTCTTGGAGGTTTCTTTTGTTTGTTTGTTTCATCAATTCTTTGGGATTTTCTACATAGCTAATGAAGTTATCTGTATTCACAGATAACATTGTTTCTTCCTTTCCAGTCTATATGTTTTTAATTTCTTTTCAAGTCTTATTAAATTATCTAGGACTTCCAGTATGTTGTTGAACAAGAGTGGTGAGAAAGGACATCATTGCCTGTGTTCTGATTTTTGGGAAAAAGTGTCCAGTATTTCACTGTAGTGATTAATTTTTGTGTGTCAATTTAAATGGGCCACAAGGGGTGCAGATATTTGGTCAAACATTATATTAGTGTTTCTGTAAGGGTGTTTTTAAATGAAATTAACATTTTAGTAGGTAGACTGAGTAAAGCAGAATATCCTCCCCAATCAGTTGAAGAACTGAATAGAACAAAAAGCCTGAACCTTCTCCGTGTAAAAAAGAATTGCTTTAAAGATGGCTTTATTTTTTTAAAGATTTATTTATTTATTCATCACACACACACACACACACACACAGAGGCAGAGAGAGAGGCAGAGGGAGAAGCAGGCTCCCTATGGGGAGTCCGATGTGGGACTTGATCCCAGATCTTGGGGTCACTCCTGAGCAGAAGACAGACACTCAACCACTGAGCCATCCAGAGGTCCCTAAAGATGGCTTTAAAGCTGAGATATAGGTTGTCCACTGCCTTAGTACTTGAACTAAAACATCAGAATTTCCTGGATCTCATTTCTGTTGGCCTTGGATATGAACTACATCTTTGGCTTTCCTGGTTTTTAGATTTTAGGACTTAGACTGGAACTAAACCATTGGCAGTTCTGAATCTGCAAGTTGTCAACTCACCCTGAAGATCTTGGGACTTGCCAACCTCTATAATAGCATGAGTCAATTCCTTTTTAGCTATCATCTATCTATCTATCTATCTATCTATCTATCTATCTATCTATCATCTATCATCTATCTATCATCACCTATCTATCCACCTGTCACCTATCTGTTTATACTATTGGTTCTGCTTCTCTGGGGAACCCTGTCTAACATAATACTCACCATTAAGTACGAAGACAGCTGCAAGTTTTTGGTAAAAACTTTCATCACATTAGGGAGGTTCCCTACTATTCTTTGTTGCTCTGATTTTTTTAATTGTTGATTGATGTTGACTTCTTTATATGTCTTTTTGCTGACCACAGAAAAAACTTTCTTTAATTTATTTATTTTATTGATTGAAAGTTTATCAGTTAGGGGGCCTTCCAAAGTAGCAATTGTATTTTTGTTGCAGTCATTGCTGATAGTTATCAGCCATTTACAATTTTATATGAATTGATTACTTTACTTTTCATATACCATTTTCTAGGAAGGTTTTAGTTCTTTCATTTTACAAAGTGGTATAAAAAAACTATTTGCCCCATAGTACCACAGTATAAAAGGACAAAAAGCTATGAAACCTTTAGAAAATAAAGGTTTACATAGACACTGCTCATTCAATATTTTTATCAGTATGATTACAAACATTATAATTGTCATTTGTTAAGCTTAGGGATGGCATATATAGTAGTTACCCTAGAAAGTACAGTTGCAGAAATATAAATACAATGAGTCTATGAAAATAAGAGTGGAAGAGTGCCCAAGACTAACCAAATATTATAAAAGTTTACCCACGTTTGCCTCTGCAGATGGAAAGTCTTCACCTTTTTCTTGCACAAATGGTGGTCATTAATAATAACCATCTGTCATATGAAGGCTTATGCTCTACTTGTAGAACTCAACTTCCCATCCTTATATTGATTTCCCTGGAATGAAAGTGAACTTCAATTTCCAAACGAATGTGTGGGACACGATTTTTTTGTAATTCTGAGGTTGAAGCCAGGGAAATGAAAAATACACTTTCACTAACAAGCACTGACTCATTCAATGTCAAACAGAATAGATAAGGCACCTCAATTGGGGTCTTCTCACTCATATAACTGGCTCATTCTGGCTATATATATATATATATATATATATATATATTGCTCATTTTGTGCCTTTGAACATATTCTTGTGTACATTTCATGCATTCTGGGAGAGTCATGTGGGATTACAACACAGACAACCAGAAAACGATATCTAAGAAGTCTAAGGATTGCATTGGATGGTTAATGGGGATGGAGCTCTTTTAAATTCTGAGAAGAAAGCCATATTTTAAGAGAGCTAATTGTTTTGTGAACTATTTAAAAATGTATTTCAACTTTGTCTTTATTTATGTGCTCAAGCAAGAATGAAACTAGATTCATTGTCATAATTCAGGTTCTTCCATTCCTGCAGTAGGAAAAGGAAGAATGCCTTTCTGAAGAGAAGCTACCATCTGCAGTCCAGCTAGGATGTGTCTTGTGTGTTACTACCTGAGAGTTGTACTCATATTGTTTTTCTCATTGCAATTGCTCTAGTCATCCAACAAAGCAAATCAGAATGCTTCCTGGACATTAGCTATAAACTGAACAAAAGAAACAAGAAAAATAAAGTGGAGATTAGTATAAGAGAAACTGAAACATAGTTTTATAAACTCTATCTTTTTTCAGGAGTTTTAAGTTACATATATTAATTAAAAACAGATCTGTTCATCCATCCCCTACTCTTCATAACACTTCATTTAGCATTTCAAATTTTGTTCTATCAAAGCTATTAAAAAACTAAAGAAAGGAATTTGAAATTTCTTACCTTCCCTTGTTGCAGATTACTAATTTGTATTTTACTGCAAAAGGAAAGAAGTCACTGGGTGATTGGGTGGCTCAGTGACTAAGCATCTGCCTTTGGCTCAGGTCGTGATCCCAGGGCCCTGGGATCAAGTCCCACATCAGGCTCCCCATGGGGAGCCTGCTTCTCCTTCTGCCTGTGTCTCTGCCTGTCTCTGTGTGTCTCTCATGAATAAATAAATAAAATCTTTAAAAAAAAGAAGTCATATATGATATCCCAAAATATTTAATATTCATTTGGGATTTTGAAATCTTAATTTATCTACAGCATTCATGAACGTCAAATTGTTTTTGTTATTTAAGTCGATAAATAAATATTAGTTATAGAAGTAGTTATGTGTAGAAGAAATCCTACTTGCCCCGGTCAGAATGCTTGTTCTACAAGAGTTGTCATGTGGTTTTGGGAAAGACGTGTACCCTTTCTGAGCTTTAAAGCTTCCATCTGTTATAACATTAGGACAATTAAATCTACATTTAGGACTCTTGTATAAATTAAATGAATACTTTATGTGGGATACTTAGCACATTTTCTACATAATAAGACCTATTTAAACATGTTTTTATGTAACCAAATTTTGCATCCTCAAATTTCATAATATTCTACATATCCTACATTCTTTTGCTTGAAGACTCAAGAGAAAGCCTAGTTTCTTTATTTTTCTTTTTGTGTTCTAACATGGAGTTAATTTTCTTTTCAGACCAAATTACAGTCTGTTTAGTACAGAACCATACAGCATCAGATGGATTTACTTTGGAGCAACTGAACCTTTATGTGCAGCAGCCTTTGTTCTGGTTGTGAAAATAAAATGTAAAGAGTTACGTCCAGGTAGAAGTAGGGCAGGGCTGCCTTCTAGGGATAAAAAAAAAAGAGTAAAACATTATTTTAAAAGCCCCAGTTTTCTACCTGTAGTTATAGAGGCAGGATGAAGCCTCAAAAATCCCTATCTCAGATGATTTTAAAAATACCAATTCTATAAAGAAGGTAGGCAATGCCACTTTCATATTTTCCCCTCCAAAAATCATACACAAGTTCTAATGAATGGATTCCAGATTTTGTAAACCAATATTATTTTTCTCCATCAAGTCAATTACCTGGCATGTAATGAGTGGATTCTAATTTTGGTTTTACTGCCCATAAGATAGTTTTAAGGAGCCACCTAAAGACCCATGTTTGTGCTTCATGTGCTACACATTAAGAATTAATAAGAAAAATAAAAGTTAAATGTCATGAAACATTCTATATTCACTACTGTTCACTAATTAGTAAGTAATTCATATGAGAACGTGCTTACTTTTACTTCAATTAAATCTGGTTAACTAAAAAAAAAATCAAAGCCAAATCATTTTTACAAATGTTGATGAAGCTAGCTCTATGAGAATTGATCCCCAAACCATTTTCCTATACTGTCTGTTACAGAGCTAGACATGTTACTGAAACATACGGCATGTTGATAGTATATAAGGAATAATTAGAGATTTTATGTTTGGTATGACAGTAAAAAGGCATATTGAAATAAAGGAGAAAAAGGCTTTTGCCCTGAATTAGTTTTGTGTGTATCAGGGTATATTTGGATACATGCTTACATGCATGCACACACACATACATGCACACACACACAGACATACTCATCTATATTCTTGGGAAGCCACAAAGCGTGCTACTGCATAACTGTTATTTAATGAACGTATTCTGAATGCACTACATACAATTATTATTGGTATTATGTTTAGCATTTCTGTAAGCACCAACATCCCGCTCTGAGCCATGCAGAATGATGGAGCAGTACATCACATCTGCCCTGTAGGCACACAATCTCAAGTCAAGAAACTGACAAATATGCTATGCCTGGGGAAAGGGGGAGAAAGATGGGTACTAGTATAGGGCAGAGACTAGGAATGCATTATATCACAAAATTCATTTCAATCATCTTTAGTCCTTTATTTTAATTTAGCATTAACTTTATATAAAAGAAATATGTCATTAGTGGACATTTAAAAAAAAACAGAAAAATACAGGAGAGAGGAAATGCCTCATTGTGTAGTGAGTTGGAACATTCTTCACAATAAGACTTATGTATAAAACAATATAAATATGGGAGTGAGATAAACAAATGAAAGTGACACACTGTATTGAAAACCTACCAGAACAAAGTTAGAGTAGGGCAAATATAAGCAAGGAAGTCCTATGTATATGTGACTATAGGCAATATATGTTTATTTTCTTCTGAGAGTCAGAGAATCATTTTAGAAAGTGGTTCGTATATATACATGCTTGTGTATATATCTAGAGACCCTTTTAAAATGTCGCTGAAGTCTTATGACTGCATCAAAAGGTCAGTCAAATTCAATATAGAGAAATACCTGTGTTTTCCTTACCCCTGACTGTTGAAATAAGTAAATGTATTCAAGATATCCTGGGGCAATTTTACCTACTCCCCCACACCATTTTATTAATTGTGAAATTTTATTTAATCATTACATGTGTTATGTTCTTTCTCTACTTCCCAGATGTTCAACTATATTAACCAAAAAAAATATTATCATGAGTCATAGACATGCTCTATGTTGGACAAGAGTTTACCTTTTTAAAAGACAAATTATAAAATGGATGCAGAAATATTTAATTTCTCCCTCTTTCTCTCATGGCAATTCTGATTTCTTTTCTTAAAAGAAGAAAGAAACACAAACACCAAATTTGTTTTTTGTTATTTTTAATCTGCATCTTTTTTGCTAGCCATTAGCTCCATCATTATTCAATTTAAATTGAGTCATTTTAAGTCAAGTTTTTTGGGGGTGAGGGGTCTGTTGTAGGAGATATGGGGAGAATTGAGAAGATGAAATAAGATAAAAACAGAAGGAGGCAAATCATAAGAGACTCTTAATTATAGGGAACAAACTGAGGGTTGCTGGAGGGGAGGTAGATGGGGGAATGCGGTAAATAAGTGATGGGCATTGAGGAGGGCACTTGATGTAATGAGCACTGGATGTTATATGCAAATGATGAATCACTAAATTCTACCCCTGAAACTCATAATTTACTATTATTAAATTTTAATGTAAATAAAATCTAAAAAATAAAAAATAAATTTTTTAAAAAAGATGATTCTCTGAAAGTCTGACCATCAGGGATATAACATGGTTGACCGACATCAGGCTCATATTAGTTTTGTCAGTGACCAAAAGTCCTTTGGGGTGTGGGATCCGGCAGTGTCACTGTAGCTGAGAGCTAATCTGTGAGGCCTTGGACTGGTGGACAAACTTGTACATCAGGGCTCTTAAAACTTCCACCCAGCCTGACCCAGTGGTGGCTGCACCTGTTTTGAGAACATCCCAGTCCACTGGCCAAACCCAAATGCACTCATTTCCCTGCTCTCTTGATGCCCCAAATACTGACCCTCATGTTTTAAAGAGTTGGAATCCTATGTGAATAAGGTTGAGAAAAAGATGCGAAAAAATATATTTTAAATAATATTGAACTATACATGTCTTTGTACCATCTAAACTTCTTTCTAGAAGAAAGGAGAGCTGTGAGGAAATAAACAAAACTAACAATCCTCTTTGTATCACCCACAGCATCCTGCACAGGGTAATACTATGAACTCTGTATATGCACATGGAATAAGAGAAAATCCAAGTGTGACTTGTTTTGATCTAGATAAACCCACTATAATGTGGTAGTGATTGACACTCATTTCCCAACATGATCCTGTTTCTTATGTGATAGACTCTCTTCTTATTTCTTCTCCCCAAAATTAAAGTCGTTCACAAAATTATCAGCAATGGAATTCCCATTCATCACTTCTGATCAAATGACATCTTTTCTTCAATTAAAGAAAATCCTTGAGTGGGGTTTTTTGTTTGTTTTCATTCTATGTCAACAGTAACATTTGAAGCTTTTGGTAATGGCGAAGAAACTGCTATAAAAATTTTTCTGTCTAAAATTTAAATAAAAGTCAGGCAATACTATTAAATTATTGGTTGCTACCTTTTACTAAATCGTATTTCAGGTAGCCTTTTATAAGGGAGAGTTTTCCAAAGGAAATTATAGGGTGACACAAAATTGAAAGAAAATATTCCCCCCGAGAGCCCTTTTATTTTTCTGAATCTTAAATTACCTAATGTTAAAATACTTGAATTTTAATATTTTTGGATCTATTCAGCATTGTTAACCTCCTTGAGTCCATTTATTTTTCTTTAACTTATACATATAATATGATAAATTATTTGTCTTTGAGAGCTTCAAGATATTTAGCAATAGCACTTGAACTATTTAAAAATTACTAAAGAATCTTTTCACTATTTGATTATGTTTGCTGTGTTTATTTATTTAATTTTTTGTGTCTTTGCTTTACCTTATTTTAGAAAAATGAATTTAGGAGCCTTCATATGGAATTACTTCTAATCCAGCTCATCGTGGGGTAGATTGAAATTCAACCAGTGTCTTACTTAGGTTTTATTTTACAAAATAAGTGGAATTCACTGGTAATCTTCAGAGTGTTTCTCTATACTGTTAATCAGCTAAACATAACCATCAATTATAAATGCAAATTTTCAGGGTTAAATTGAGTGTTCAGATGCTCTAATGTAGCTTTTATTGGCTGTACATTGCCAAGTCTACACAACACAAAATAAAGTGTTGGGTCAATATTTATTTTTGAATTGGTGCTCTACAGAGAGCTAATATGGGGGTAATTCAGGTCAAGAAAAAAGAAATAAGGGTGTTACAAATGCAATAAGAAGGGTTTTTTATTTGCGTATTTTTGCATGAATTATCTGGATTATGTCAACTGTGTAGACGTCTGTCTGGGAGTAGGATCTGGGAAGTTTATTCAAATGCTGACATTTACAGGGAATAATATGAGGAGACTACAGAAATCAGAAAAATATATTTTCACATGTGAGGAAGAGAAAAAAATCATGGACACTTCAGATTATTTTTTTCATGGTCATTCCTTGTCCACAATTTTCTGATGAAAGCCTAATTAATTACCCATTTTCCTATCAAAATTTTATAAAGAAAAATAAGCAGAGTTTAATCACACGGCCCAATTTCCCCCCTTTTTTTATCAACATTTCCAGAATAAGAATCATTTATAAGCTTACCAGCAGTATACCATAGTGACAGGCTTCCAAACAAGGAGAAATAATTTATTAGCTCACAATGTTTTTCCAGCCTTCCCCCCACCCCACCCTGAGGTGGTGTATAGGTTGTGCAATGAATAAATTAAGTATATTTTCTGCCTTGTGCTTGGCATAAATCATTACTTTTCCAGGACCAAAGAGTGAGTGACTATTTGCAATACTATTCTGAGTTAAATAAGCTTTGTAATCAAGTGGAGTGGGGATTTCACTTTATTTATTGAAAAATATTTATTTGCAAGATAGCCGTTATGATTAAAATCATACTTTCTATTGTGAAAAGAAAAAAAAAATGTGACCAAAAAAGAGCAAGAGAATGAATCGCAAAATCACATTGGTTTAGTGAGTTTTAACTTAATGTAAAGATTTCTTTCCCTTTGGTTATAATTACAGCTTTTACACAAAACAGAACATATCCATAATGTTATTTTTGTTATAATTATCACAGCTAATGATATCACAACTTACAAGGAGGATTTTCTTCACAAAGATAGTTATGCACATATAAAATGTATCTTATTTTTATAATATGCTGTTTCATGTATTCCAAGGAGACTATTACTGTAGAATATATTTTCATGTGGAACTACTGAGTCAATGTTTTAAGGGAAGACAATTAAAATACTATTCAATGATGTATATTTATACATTACATTTTATAGCCCTTTTACATCTTAATAAACTAAGACAAATTACTTTTTTTCTTTAACGGGGATTTTAGGAAAAAATGAAGATCATAGCCTCCTCTATAGCTCTTTTCATCCTCAAGGCATTACATTAGACTTTCGAATCAGAGCAACAGATGTGAGCCAAGAGTTGCCACACCAAGCAAGTCATTTTGTGAAAAGGGTTTAGAACTCACTTTTGCTTATTGGCCCTAAATCTTAATTAAAGTGGAGCAGGATGATTTTCCAAACAAAGTAAAAAGTTTGTCAGAGGATGAAAAATGGTCAGAAAAAATAATTTTTAAAAAAGACTAATTTAAGGCTAATTTAAAAATAAAGATGTTAGCATAAAATCAATGATACACCTCCATTAGAGATGATGTGGATGATAAATTTATGATCACGGGAAGGAGCCTACAGTGTATTCAAACCTAGACAAAGCAAGTTATCAAACCAGTGTATGCATTATAATATAACTTTTCTAAAATTTCACAGATTTGCAGAAGTAAATCTGGAAGGAGAAACACAAGGATTTTAACGTTATTTGCTTCTCAGAATTAAATTCTCATTGCATCTTGCATGCTATATGTTCTTGCTGTTCTATAACAACTGGAGTCAGATTGCTTCCTCAATAAAAACTGACTTTGAAATTTCGAAGCACATATTAATTTCAGAATCTTTTCACAGCTTAGTATTGGAGTTGCCAAATTACTAATATTTAATAGCAAAGTAATCACTTACTAAAAGCAATTTTAATGAACTCCTTTAGTCATCAGTTTTAAAAATTAAAAGTAAAAATTAAAAGCAACTTTTAATTTATTCGTTTGTGAACTCATCAATTCATCTATGCTGTGTCAGTGACTGTACCAAGCTGCGGAGGTAGAGCATAGAAACAGGTAGGCATTGGCTATGCTCTCCTGGACCTTCAAGTGTAGCTCTGGTGATGAGATGATTTAATTCTGAAGACACTACCTTTTATTTAATGTTGTAGTTTCTGCTCTTGAATGCTTAACTAGCGTAATAGGAGAAACAACCTTTTCAGGGTAGGGCATAGTGTTTCTAAGATCCGAATTGTATTAAGGGAACAGCGTATATATGAGTGTGTATAAGTGTGTGTGAGTGCGTGTCTGTGTGTGTATATGTGTGTATGCACGAGTGTATATATGAATGTCAGTGTGTATGAGTGTGTTTGTGTATGAGTGTCTGTGTTTATTTGATGCATTCTAAAAGGAAAAAAAATCAGAACTGTAACAAACAGCTGCATACAAAGAGTTCACAGATATGGGAATCTAAAAAAAAATTTAACTTGACCCAATGTTGTGATATTATGCCAGAACACATGAAGAGAAAGAGAATTGACAATCATAAGAAATGACGTAAAAAAAGACTTGACAAGATAGAAAGAGTATTGGTATGTTTTAGTAATTATTTATTCATTTTATTTACTTGCCAACCAAAGATATTAGAATTTCTTCACCAAGATTTTGCGGAAAAGTGTGAGAATATTTCCAGACTGCCATGAACTAGGTATTTCAAGGTGACTAAATAAACAAAATGCATCATGTTGCAAGTGTTAATAAGTAGGGAAGATTGTGTGTGTTTTTTTTTAATTTTTCCTTCAAAATGATTTAACTTCAATAATTATTTGACATTTCTGTTATTACATCGAAAGATATAAGGAGATGAAATTCTAAAATGCTTGTGATTTTTTAAAAGCAAAACTGAAATATCCCTTCACTTAGTGCTCTCTTAAACTTTCCCTTGGGTTTTATGGGGAGCCGGGGGCTGTATACACAGGGGACCAGAAATAAGATTGAGAGTCATGTGATCATGTGAGTAGAACCAAAGGGCAGCTTGTCTGAAGCATGCAATATTTAAATCAGTGGCCTGTTGCAGAAAGCTTTAATCTGACTGGAATATTTAGTTTGGTAGTGTTCAAAAGAGTTTATAGAGTTTTGTTTTCTGTTGATGTTCTTCCTTTTTGGAGAAAAGATATGCTGCACACTTGATAAATATTTATACATTGTGATAAATAATACAATGCACTTCAGATGATGACAGCCTCTCAAACAGGTACAAATAATTTACCAGATCATATATGGGTTTTTTTTTCTTTTGCCTTATGTGTCTAGGGCCATCAAGTTGGTTGGGTTAGAATTTAAGGAAGAGAGGAGAAAAATGGTCATTATTGTTCAAAGTAGCAGTCACATGAAAAAATGTGAACTGTCCTAGGCATTATGAGAATGAACTCTAACTCTCTGCAATGATTTAGGCGTAGTGATTCCAGGCAGTAATTTGTGGGGTTTTGGGTCATTTTCCCATTAATGAGATGTCCCATAGCCAATCCTTTGTCTCTCATATTTGTAGTGTGAGACTTCCTAGTTAACATCCAGTCAGTGTGCCATGTTTAGCCAAGAATGAAAGCACTGTTTAGCATGTGAGCCTCAACATTTATGAGGTACATACATATATGAACAAAACAGACTGTTGGCCAAACCCATTATTTCTTAATGATACTCTTAAGACTGGCAGGACAAATCTCAAATTTCCTATCTCAGTGGAAAGAACTATCCTTTCCAGACAGAAAGATACTCTCTTTACTGTACCACATTCACTTCAAAGAAAATATTTAGCTGAGTTAGAAAGAGGACCCAGTTGATGGCTCATTCAGTGTCACTAAATGATGGAGGTTCTTCTCAGGTTCTTTGTCTTAGGTATTCTGCTCTTTGTTATAATACTTTCCAGTATATGGTTTCTTCAGTGAGCTCTGGATATAGAAAAAGCTAAAACTTACTTTTCAAAATATTCCTGTCATCCATTTTCACCAGAATCAAAGATCTACTACTGACCCTGAAAGTCACATGCTGTCCTGGCACTCGAGTCCACCTACAGAGAATTTTAAATGAAGTACATTAAATAAAAAACAAAATCCTATTTAGAGAGAGACTTCAATGAATTGTATTCATGTGACCCTCCGAGGGACAGAGAGAAGTCATCTCTACTTTTGCCTGGTTTTCTGTTAGTTATTGGTAAGAAAGGAATGTTGAAATGAGATGAGGTTGGGAGGGTAAACAGACTAGAGGAATTTCTTCTGAGAATTCTGTATTTCACCTCTCATATGGGAGCCTTTAAATCATATAAAACAATAGATTTCCTCTTGAATATATATATACTCTAAACATCTTATTGAACAGTAGAAATTCAATATAATGACTACTGTTTTCTTTTTATAACAAAGACATTTTTTTTTCCTCTAATTGCTCACCTGTATGTTACTCTCAATATGCTTCCATACCTTCAGTTATTCCCCTTGTTTCTGGGAAAAACACTGAAGTTTTTTTACCAATGAATAATGACATAGAGAAATACATGGTATGCATAACAAAAACCTTGCCAGTCAGTACAAAAAGACTGAACTTTCAAAAGAATTACTATCTTTTTATAAGATTTATTTATTTGTTTATTTATTTATTTTAGAGAGAGCCTGAGTAGGGGGAGAAAGGAGAATCTCTGCTGGAGATTCTCTCTAGAAAGGGAGAGAGAATCTCCAGCAGACTCCCCATTGAGCATAGAGCCCCACAGACACGCAGTCTCATGACTCTGAGATCATGACCTGAGCCAAAATCAAGAGTCAGGCGCTTAACCAACTGAGCTTTCTGGGTGCCCTGAACCTTAATACCAAATGAGAGATTGGGCATTTTAATAAAATCATGGGGAACATCGCAGACATAGGGCATCAGTTCTGATTTCACAAAGTTCTAAGTATTGAGACACTCATTCCCACTTGGTGAACCTGGGAAATGGAAATGTGGCATGCATTCATGAACACACTTGGGGATGCTTGTTTGGGGAGCAGCACCAATCACTAATCGAATTTTGATTGGATCAGAAACGGAAAGTGAACATTGAGGTGGGATTAGTGGTAAGCTGTGGGGAAATCATGTCCAAGGAGGTACTGTTTTGTGGTTTCAGCTGGAGAGGAACTCTGTAGCAGCTGGAGAAGAGACAATTCTGCATGCCATGATGAAGGAACACAAGAGTTCTGTGATGAGTTATTGACTTGTTATACCTTGAATGAAATAGAGACTGGAATTCTTTAATGCCTTTGACTGCAGGACCTGGTATTTCCTAGTTCTTTTAGGAACTATGGTCTTACTCAAGTTTCTTTTGTGCCTAAGGCTAACTAAGGCATCATATCTTTTTTTTAAGTTTTTATTTAAATTCTAGTCAGTTAATATGCAGTGTAATATTAGTTTCAATATGTGTACTATAGAGTGTACAATATAGTGATTCAACCCTTCCATATATCACCCAGTGCTCATCGTGACAAGTGCCCTCCTTAATCCCTTTGACCTATTTTACCCATTCCCCTAACCCCCATGTTCCCTCTGGTAACAATCAGTTTGTTCTCTATGGTTAAGAGTCTGATTCTTGGTTTCTCTCTCTCTTTTTTCCCCCTATGTTCACTTATTTTGTTTCTTAAATTCCACATATAAGGGAAATCACATGGTATTTGTCTTTCACTGACTGACTTATTTTTTTTTGGCATAATACTCTCTAGCTCCATCCATGTTGTTGCAAATGGTAAGATTTCATTCTTTTTATTGCTGAGTAATATTCCATTATGTGTGTGTATATATATATCACATTTTCTTTATCCATTTATCAGTCCAAGCACATTTGGGTTGTGTCCATAATTTGACCATGGTAGATAATGCTGCTATAAACACTGGGGTGCAAGTATCCCTTCATATTAGTATTTTTGTATTCTTGGGTAAATATCCAGTAGTGCAATTGCCAGACAGATTTTTTTTTAATAAATGGCAGGTGTGTCTTCTATCCCATGCACACTATTTTGACTTTGGCATGGAAATGCAGGACTGTGCATTCAGCTTTACTCAATTTTACTAAATTGGCTTTGACCATAATTTTAATCTATATATAACTCATATAATTATATTTTATTTTTGAAAAGATAATAGTATTTGCTGCCTAAAGATTAGAAAATATTGGGAAAGAAAAAAGAAATAATTTAACCCAAATCTCATTATTCAGAGAAAGCATTTGAAATAATAGCATGTTTTCAGCCAGTCTTTTTTTTCCCTAAGCTATAGATAGATAGATAGATAGATAGATAGATAAATATATGCACATACAATGCCTATACATAATTTCATTCCCTTCGAAAAAAAAACTACCTCATGGTATTCATCTTCAAAAACACACTTTGAATGGTGACATAGCATTTGATACACAAAGCTTGGTCAAAGAGGAGATGTTGAAGAAAACAACTAGAAATGGATTTTTTCTTTCTGATTCTTATCAATCAATTAGTCAAGTCTCGGCAATTTTTATCTGAATATCCTTGTATCATGCAATTAACATTTATCTGTCATGTCCAAAAGAAAAGTCAGAGAGTCATTGTTTTTCCTAAATGCCTGACTGAAATCAAGTTATAACTCTGTCAATGGCATTCCCCTCATCTACCACTCGTTAACCATATCAAAAATGGAAATGAGTTTAGTTTGGCATAACTCATAATGTCATTTGGGAAGAAGGCAGAAGGAGCAGCGCCAACATTAATGTGCACTGTGTGAATAATTTACTTTAATTTCAATTAAAGCACCAGGATGAGATGTAGGAAACCTTTTCTGTGGCTGCTCTCAGCTCTGGGATTTAATTTGGTTAGCAGAACAATTTAGATAGCTTAGGGACCTAAATTTGGAGCCAAGATGTTATGGGTAAGGATACAAAATAAATAGTAGTCTATGGTGTCTGCAGGCTTTACAATAGATTTAAAAGCCAGAAGGAAAACACCAGAACAGTTTGTATGACCAAAGACTGTAAATTAGTAATTTCTATGAAGGGCAAGTAAAAAGTGAAGATAAAACGGGTCAAGGATAGTTCTGAAGATTCAATGAAATGAAGAAGACAGGAGAATGTGAGTTCATGGGGGAAGCACAGAGGGTGCACATGTTGCCTTTGTATCTCAAAGATCTGGGGCTGTCTCTCTGTTGGATCCAGATTCTTATCTTTGCTAATTATCTGAAACTTTTGGCCAGTTTCACTGAAAGTCTCCCAAAAAATTCACCACTATTTTCTGGAATAACTAAGCTGATTGTATCATATTTCTGATGTATAATTTCCCTTTTCCCTCTTAAATTTTCCTCTGCTACTTTTGTCTTGCCTGTTATGTATCTGCAGACATTGAAATTTATGTTTTACCTGCACACTCTATTTATTGAAGACTGACTCAACCAGATATTAACCAAGGTCCCCTCTGTTCTAGCACTTGCCACACCTTCTACTTAGGGTAACTTTGAATCTATAATGGTATATTGGATATTTTCCCATATCCTCAAGATTAGTCTGGAAATCATGGGCAATGCAAAGACATCTAGCACACCAATATATGATCAGGAACAGTGTGCGATATATCATCAGGGACAGTGTGGATAGTGAGGCATTCACTTTCAAAGACTGTAGTGCAGAAATATCTGCCATTTGCCCAAGATGACAGAGTAAGTAGAAAATGATCTGGTTAATAAAAGCCAGAGCTCCCAAGTCTCAGACTACTTTTAGCTACCTCAACCAGTCTACCTATGTTACTGAATGAGGTGAGATGTAAATAACACAAACTACACAGATATGCAATGTTATTCATTTAGGATCTACTTTATGCACAATGAGTGCTATTATCTAGTTTTGAAAGCAGGCCCAATACTGAACATACTTGCCAAATATTTAGAGAGTGGTTAATTCAAATTTTATGTATATTAACAAAGCAGCCTCACATTTAACCATCCATCACAGGGGTTGCAAACTCCAATCCTTGAGCCAAGTCTGGCCCACCCACTGTTTTTGCAAATAAAGTTTTATTACAACATAGCCATATGCATTCCTTTACATATTTTCTATGACTATTTCTGTGCTAAAACTGCAGAGTTGAGTGATTGCCACAGAGGCTGTAAGGATCTGCTTCTTTACAGAAAAAAATTTCCAAGCCCTAGTCTTCCACATTAGACTATACACAGAAATTCAAGTGAGGGATCAAGCTATTTAAGTTACTAAAGATCTACTAAAGCAGATCTTCCAACATTCATTCAATCAAATATTACAGAGTCCTGAGAATAGAAAAACAATAGAGCCCACATACCAACCCTCTTAGGATATGGCCAATTAAACAAAAACTTATCAGGATTAAATTCATAAAAATAACTGAAAGAGAGCTGAGTATTTGCTTTGCATGACCAGGGTAAGCATAAAACAAGACTCAAAAGACAAGACAACATCGGTTGATATAGACGGAGGAAAGGAGCTAATGCTGAAATCCAGTTGTGTCTATTTCTTTTGCCAGGAGATTGTGGGAATTGGAACCAACTTCCTGACAAGAGACTCTGGTTGTGGAGCTGGCATAGTGCCCAGTCAGCAAAGTAAGGAGCATCAGCATCTTGACATGCAACTCTAGACACCACAGGGTGGTCAATGAGATGCTCCCTAACACCTGTTCTGCCTTTCAAATTCTGAATTCTATAATTCTATGATTCCATCTACCTGTTCAAAAAAGAAATAATTGCTGAGGTTTAAAATAAGAACGCCAGGTCTCAAAATTGCAAATGTTTCGATTACAGGAGATTTTAGAAATTCCAAAGACTATCATGGCCAGCTTTATTTGTACAGGTGATAAATCATGGGTTGTTTATGATCTGCTGTTCTTAAGCACATTTTTGCCTTATTTCCATGGAATGCTTTTGTCTAAAGATGAGCAGAAATCACCCAGTTATTTTCAAATGGGAAATACATGCATGGTTTATTCATATATACTCTTAAGTTTAAATATTCAACAGTTTCAAGTAAAAATAATCTTGAAACGAATCAATTTCCCTGCTATTCACTACATTGAATATCCCTTCTCACGCCATTTGCCCTATGAAGGTAGATGTGTATGTAGCTCTAGTGATGGCATCACAAAGAATTGTCAACTGGTTTCATTTCTTCACGCATATTCTCAACAAATACATTTGTTTAACAACCTCTGGTTCTTTCCCTCATCTTCCAATAATGACTTTTTTTTTTAAAAATTTACCATTGAGAGAGATTAATTCATCCGAGAATGTCTGCTTCATTTGCTCTTCTTTTAAAATGCAGTTATCCCTGGGCAAAGAAACATAATCTTGTAAGTGGTTATCAAGTCTCTTAATTGTCTGATAGAAGCAAACCATGTGGTTTCAGACTAGGCAGAAGGAATTTAAGGAACTCACAGTGAAAGGGTGTAAGAAGGACAAGTGGATCACTAATCAGATTTCATGGATAAGCTAAAAAGCTAAGGTGCCATAACCAAGAGATCCTATAAATCAGTTTCTTAAAGAACAAAGAAATCATTTCTCTCTTCGGTAGTCATAGACCAGGATGAGAACACGGGCTGCTTTGCACTGCATAGTCACACATTTTGTTTTTCCACCAATAGCATTTTGGAGAGGTGTGGATGAGCAGGTAAAGTTAGCAAAAAGTGGTTGGATTAAAGATGCATTACCTCTCCCCAGGTTTCTAGACTCAAAAGTGACTAATTTTCCCTTTCTGTATTCTTTGGAAGTAAGTCAGTTTCATACTCAGGGGGAGAGAAATTAAGTTCTATCCCTGGGAGGGTATATCTTCATTTAGTATTTGTATTCTGTAAGAAGTTTTGCCTCTTAGCCTCATTTACTTATTTATTAGTCATTTGTTTATATCACAATGGACTTGTTGATAATTACTTTTATTCTTTGGCCTATAATCCAATACTGGCATTATTTATTTTGTTGCTCAGATTGGTCTAATATTAGATACTGGTAGTTTTCATTTTGAGTTCTGTGTCCTTTTGACATGCATGCATAAATATATATACTTCTGTATTTGAGGGCACTATAAGGTGCTCCGGGCTCATCTTGTATTTTCTTGATCCCAGTCCCAGAATCATCCATTTCTCCAAGAAGCCCTGATTCCTCTATAATTGGAGAGCAGTATTAAGAAGCCAAGATCTGGGCACTAGGTATTCTTTTGTGTAGTGGAATATCACTGCTTCCAGGCACTTTCAGCAAACACAGATAGGGAAAAAAAAAAAAAAAAAATATATATATATATATATATATATATATATATATAATTTATATACCCAATGTGTGCCCGCACATGTATATCTGTATCTATAGGTCTATTAAAATAAACCTGAGTTTACACTGATATCTCTGACTCAAATTCTACACCAGTGCTCATTCAAGCACTCTCCTATTTATCTGTGACTTTTTTCTCCCAACACCAAGAGACTGGCTGGGGATGATTATAGTTGAAGTAAGCCAATTGCACTCATTGATACAGTGTACTATTTTATTTGTGGTTCCTTTTCTTACATATTTTCTTTCTTTCTGACTATTGGATGGATCTTGTGGCATTTATAAAGTTATTACTTACTGTTCTTACTGATTATGTTTACTATGAATTTATAAAAAGGTATTTGGTTCTCTTTTATTCCTTTAGATACTGTTGGTGCCCTGAAACTTGTTCTTGACCCCTCCTCCTTGTTTACCAAAGTCTAATTCAAGGTGATTTGTTAATACATAGGCTGTTATCAATAAATTTATTCTACTTCTCATTTAGTATCTTCATTTTCTTCTTCTGCTTTGTTAGCTTTAGTATTAACGTATCTATATTGTGAGAAAATACATTTACATTCTCTCTTTTTTTCTTCTCTTTTTTTCTTTCTTTCTAACATTTGCAATTGTTGATTTTGGTTTTATTTACTTTATATTTTTAATTCTATTTTTAATTGAATTACAGTTGACATACAATGTTTATATTAGTTTCAGATGTACAACATAGTGATTCAGTAATTCTATACATTACTCAGCACTTGCCTCGGTAAGTGTTGTCACCATCTGTCACCATACAATGTTATTACAATATTATTGGCTATAGTCCCTATGCTGTACTCTCCCTATTTGTGACTTATTTATTTTATAACTGGAAGTTTGTGCTTCCAGTTATACCTCCTTCATATATTTTGCCCATCCTCCTACCCCTCTCCCTCTAGCAACCACCAGTTTGTTCTCTGTATTTATGAACTGGGACCCTGGGATCATAACCTGAGCCAAAGGCAGACGCTCAACTGCTGAGCCACCCAGGCACCTCCTAAACATATTTCTGCTTTTCACTAATATGCGATTGTCTGACATTTGTTCTTTTCTCAGGAAGAAACTGTGGGAAAAATACTTCAAGCTCTTGCACAAACTTTCTCTATTTCTGTAGACTACCCTTTGAATAATACTTTGATTAGGGCTAAAACATTTGACTCTTTTATATTTTAAATATCTTAAACATGATGCTTAACATTTTGTGGATATGAAGTGCTGGTTTTGATATCAGTCTGATTTATTTCCCTGATTAGTGGCTTGTATTTTTTGCCTAGATGACTAAAGTGGTATTTTCTTTTTTTTTTCAAGTGTTTTTATTAAAATATGTCTCAGTGAAACAAAGTTCCTATTTAGTACCTAGGTTCATTTTCCTTCTCCCCAAGAAATAGTCACCTTTAATTTTCTGATAGTTTGGGGGGATTTTTTGTTGTTGTTGTTTCTTGGTTAATTCCATTATTTTGGTTTTCTATGTATTTTATAGACAGACACTGGAAAAGATATTCCATCTTCCTTACCTTTGTCCTGGATGCATAGTAATCTTTTTTTTTTTTTTTTTTTTTACTTATTCCTATTTTTTTCTTTTCCCACTTTTATAATGCCAGGTAATTTTTTAAATCTGGTTTCATTTTAAATTTTATTTTATTTTACCACGTTGTTGAATGTGCTTCCCTTGTGGTGTTGCTTCAGTTTGATTGTCTCCTTACAACACAATACCTATGCTTTGGAGTTCACCTGAAGTTTTTTCTGTCATCAGAATTAAGTGAGATGAGTTTTTGTACCTTAGGAAACTGATGTGTGAGATTTTCGGTTGACTTGAACAGTATTCCTGCCTCTCTGATCTAGGCCTCCCCCTCTGTGTCATTTCAATTTCTTTTTGCAACATTGCTTTTTCTGTTAGCCACCTTCACTATTCTGAACTGCTTCTATTCTGACCTTCAGTAAATGAATCTCTTATCTCTCCTTTATCCCTTGTCTTTCAGCCTTGGCCAATATAAATTCCACCTGCAGCATTTTCCTCCACCTTCCTCTTAGTAGGTCTTTGACATTCTAAAGAGGATAGGTTTGTTTTCTTTTATGTGGGTATTTTTAAGGTTTTTGAGAATCACACCAGCCATCATCATTGCTCCTCCTATGACCCCTTAGGAGAACTCCATGGTCTGTTTTTAACTTACCTGTTATTTAGAACAACAACAACAACAAAAAAACCATAATACCCCTCCTAGTTTCTCTGGGTTTTTCAGATTAGCTTGCTGAAGACGCAGCTCAGAGATGGGTTCTTTCTTTTTGTGGGTGATTATTTGATGGGCGTCTCTATCTTAGGCTGGTTTTAGGACCATCAGGACTTTCCTTTCTGTTCCTTTCACTATCTATGCAGTTGCCAAAACTGCACATGGTCACACTGGGCCCCCATTATGGGGAAATTTATGTACCCACCCACTTATACCTCAGGGCTCTAAACTTGTCATTTTAAAATGTTAAATAAATAGTATCACATGACATGAGATCGGTTTTATGTCATGCACCATATTTCCCTGAAAATGTATCCAAGGTGTTTCAGATAGTTTGTTCCTTTTTTATCACTGTGTAGTATTCTGAGCTATGTATCACAGCTTATTTAACCGTTCATTAGTTGAAGGACATCTGGACTCTTTCTAGTTTTTGGCTATTATGAATAAAGGTGATATGAACATCTTCAAAATGTAGGCTTTCCTTTTTCTGGGACAAATGGCTTAAAGCACAATTGCTGGGTTATGCAATAATTATGTCTTTAGTTTCATAAGAAACTGCCAAACTGTTTTTCTAGTGTGGCTGCACCATTTACTTTCTTACCAGCCATATATGATGAGTGACCCAGTTTCACTACATCCTCACCAGTATTTGATGTTGCAGCTTCTTTTGTTTGTTTGTCTTATTTTAGCCATTCTGATAGTTACCTAGTAGCATCCTATTATGATTTTAATTTGTGTTTCCTGATGACTGATTATCAAATATCTTTTAACATGCTAATTTGTCATCTGTATATCCTCTTTAGTGAAATGTCTCTTTATGCCTTTTACCCATTTTCCAGTAGGAAGGCTTGTTTATTTTTCTTTCTTTCTTTTTTTTTTTTTTTTTAGATTTTATTTATTTATTCATGAGAGACACAGAGAGACAGACAGAGATATAGGCAGAGGGAGAAGCAGGCTCCCTGCGTGGAACCCAATGCAGTACTTGATCCTAGGACCCCAGGATCATGACCTGAGCCAAAGACATGCTCAACCACTGAGCCACCCAGGTGCCCAAGGCTTGTTTTGTAATGTTGAGTTACGATGATGTATTATATCTTCTAAATACTAATTCTATGTCATATATGTGGTTTGCAAATATTTTCTCCCAGTTTTTAGTTTGTCTTTTCATCCTCTTTATGGATCTTTGATATGGAAAAAATGTTTGATAAGGTTTAATTTATCAATTGCTCCTTTCATGGGTTGTACTTTTGGGGTCATCTAAGAGCTCCTTGCCTTTTCTTAGATCCCAGAGACTTCCCTCCATGTTGATTTTTCTAAAAGTTTTATATTATTACATTTATATTAAAGTCCCTGATGCACTTTGAGTTAATTTTTTTGAATAAGATGTGAGATTTCATTGAAAGTTAATCTTTTCCTCCCTAGGGACATCCAACAGCTCCAGCATGATTTGCTGAAAAAGCTATTCTATCACCAAATTCCTTTTGTATCTTTCTTAAAAAATCAGTAGAGCATATTTATATGCGTCAGTTTCTGGGCCTCTATTTGATTACATTGACCTATATGTCTATCTCTCTCCCGTACTACACTGTTCTTGATTCCCATAGCTATATAATAAGGCTTGATAGGAAGTAGAGAGATTGCTAGTACTTTATGTTCATTTATCAAAGTCGTTTTAGCTATTCTAGGGCCAGTGCTTTGCATATAGATTTTAGAATAAGATTATCTATGTCTAGGGGTGCCTGGGTGGTTCAGTCAGTTATGCATCTGCCTTCAGCTCAGGTTATGATCTCAGATTCCTGGGATCAAGCCCTACCTCAGGCTCCCCACCCAGCAGGGTGTTGGCTTTTTCCTCTCCTTCTGCCCCTTACCCCAGCTCATGCACTCTCTCAAATAAATAAGTCTTAAAAAAGAAAAGATTTTCTATGTCTACATAATACTTTGGTGGGATTTCACATTTATATATACATATATAGAGAATTAGCATCTTTAATAGGTTGACCCTTAATGATCCATGAACAAGGTATAACTCATCATTTATTTGTCTTTTTAAATTTCTTTCATCAGTTTGTAATTTTCAGCATATAAATTCTGTGCTTGCTTTAACTGCATACCTTAGTATTTCATTTTCTTTGGAGCAATTATAAATAGTATTATGTTTATAATTTTGTTTTTGTAGATTCACTATTTGTACATAGAAATACCATTGATTTGTATACATTGTTCTTGTATTTCGTAATCTTGTTGAACTCACTTAACAGTTCTAGGAATTTTTGCATCAGATTCCTTGGGATTTTCCATGTAGATAGTAATACCTGCAACAACAGACAGTATTATTTCTTTATTTTTAATATGTATGCCTTTTATTTCTTTTTCTTGACCTATTGCAATAGCTATAACTTTCCAATAAAAGTAGTTAGAGCAGACATATTTGCTTCTTCCTCTTCGTTGAATCTATGGAGAAATAACTCGGTCTTCCTTCTGTTTACTATGATGTTACCTGTAAGATTTTTGTTAATGTTCTTTAACAAGTTGAAGCAATTTGTCTCTATTTCTTACTTACTGAGATTTTTGAAAAATAATGACTGGTATTGGATTCAAATATTTTTCTGCAAAAATCAATATGATCATGTGTTTTTTCCGTTTTAAAAGATTTATTTATTTATTTATTTATTTATTTATTTATTTTAGAGAGAGAGAGAGAACAGAGGGGAGGGGTAAAGGGAGAGGGAGAAAGAATCTTAAGCAGACTCCACACTGAGTGTAGAGCCTAAAGCAGGATTCCATCTTACCACCCTGAAATCATGACCTAAGCTAAAACCAAGAGTTGGATGCTTAACTGACTGGGCCACCCATGCACCTCGAATATGGGTTTTTCTTCTTTAGCTTTCTGATATAGTGGATTAAATTGATGTTTTAATATTAAACTAGTTTCACATATGTAAAATAATTCCTGTTGGTCATAATCATTTTTATACATTGTTGGAGGGAGTTTGCTAATATATTTTGGGAAGTCTTCCATTTAAATTTATGAGTGATATTGGTTTGTAGTTTCCTCAATCATCAAACATATTTAAGAAATAGAGAAAAGTGAGAGAGAGATTTCTTATAAGAAACTGGCTTGGGACACCTGGGTGGCTCAGCAATTGAGTGCCTGCCTTTGGCCCAGGGTGTGATCCTGGGGTCCTGGGATTGAGTCCCACATCGGGCTCCCTGCAGGAAGCCTGCTTCTCCCTCTGCCTGTGTCTCTGCCTCTCTCTCTCTCTCTCTCTCTGTCTCTCATGAATAAATAAATAAAATTTTTAAAATAAAAAAAAGAAAGTGGCTTACACAATTATAAAGCCTGTGAAGTTCACAATCTGTAGTGTGGATCAGCAGGCTTGAGACTCAGGAAAGTCAATGGTACAAATGAAGTCTAAATGAAGGCTTGTGAGTTTTCTTCTGCTCAAGGAAGTCATTCTTTTTGTTCCATTTAGGCCATGAACAGTTGGATGAGGCCAACTCACATTATGGAGGGCAATCTGCTTATTCAGTGTTCACTGATTTAAAAATCAATCTCATCCAAAAACATCTTCCCAGATGACACACATAAAATTAACGATCACAATGGTATGGTTTTTCCTCTCAGCATTGCACTAGAAGTATCCTATATATTTTGATATGCACAGTTTCAGTTAAGTTTTCATTAAGTTCTGTGCATTTTAAATTTTCTAAACTTGTTCTTTTACTCAGGGATTACTGGTAGGTGTGTTGCTTAATTTCTTTGTGTTTAGAAATTATCCTCTTTTTGTTAGTGATTTCTGGTTTGAGTCTATTGTGGCAAAAGAAAGTCCTTGACATGATTTCTCTCTATTTAAATTTGTTGATATTTTTCTTTTTCTTTTTTTTAGTAGGCTCCCCATCCAATGTGGGGCTCAAACTCATGACCCGGAGATCAAGAGTTGACACTACTGATTGAACCAGCCAGGGGCCTTTTGTTGAGAGTTGTCTTATGGCTCAGAAAATAATCCACCTTGATAAATATTCCGTGAGCACCTGAAGAAAAAAAACAACAACATGTATTTGATCTTATACTAGAGTATTGTACCATTCTCTTCCAGCCTTTACATTTTCAAATGAAAAGTTCTGTTGTCAGTAAAATTGGTTTCTGACACGTAATTTCCCTTTGGCTTCCATTAAGATTTTATTCTTCATCTTTAGTTTGTAGAAATTTACTTATTGTGTATCTTGGTGTGGATTTCTTTGTACTTATTCTTTTGAGGATTTTCTTACCTTTTCTCAAATTATATTTTTCAACAAATTTGCAGAGTTTTCAGTGATTATTTCTTCAAATACTCTTTCAAACCATTCTCTTTTCAAATCTCCTCTGAGATTTCAAATTGTCCATTATTGCCTTACAAGTCCCTGAGGCTTTGTGTTTTTTTGTTTGTTTTTTGTTTTAAGTTTACTATGTTCTCTCTGGTGTTCATATTGGGAAAATCCTATTGATCTGTCTTTAGTTCTCAGGTCTCCTGCTACTGCTTGTCCTCTCCACCTTCTGATTGAGCCAATTGTTTAATTCTGTTTTGTTTTATTTTAAATTTTGTGTTATTGTATATTTCAGTTCTATACTTGGCTCTTTTTTATAATTTCTATTTATTCCCTGAGATTTTCCCATTTTCTTTTGTTTCAAGAGAATTTGAAATCACTAGTTGTGACCTTTTTATGATGGCTGCTTTAAGAATCTTGTCAGATAATCCCAACAACTGATTAATTTTAGGATTGGCATCAGATCATTGTCCTTTCTTATTCAAGTCACAATTTTCTTTTTTCTTGGTAGATGAGAGATTTTCAGTTGTAACCTTTGTATTGTACCTATTATTTATGATTTTTTGAGTCTTATTTAAATCTTCGATTTTTACAGAGAATCATTTTGTTATGTTTAGCACATATTGGGGGTTGGAGTTCCCATGACGATTTAATCTTCAGGATGTTTATAGTTTTATTTTGGTTTGCTTGGTTTATCCGGTGCTGCTAGGGCTTCCACTGGCCTCCTCTGGTACTATGGGAAGGAGCAGACAGGATTTCCCCATTAGGTTTCCTAGGTATCTCTCAGTAGGGGAGGGAGTCAGGCCTGTATGGATAAAGAAGCTTTTCAAGGCAGGCAGCTCATGTGGCTGTGCCTACCAAGCCATGCTTCCTGGTGAAGGACAGTAGACTCAAGCCCATGAGGACAAAGAGGCTCCCCCAAAAGGGAACTTGTTATAGCAGAATCTCCCTGACTATTAAGGACAGAGAGTATGGCCAATCAACTTTATGTTGAGGTAATGTCCTCAATACCTCTGACATCTCTAGGTAGGGGACAGGAGTCTCAGTCCCTTGGGCACAAAGGCCTTCCTTGGCTGGTCTTCTTGCTGTGGCTAAATCTCTCCAGCAGATCTCACCTTCCAAAGTCATACCTCTCTGTGAGGAATGGAGTCTCTGGCTCTATGGGGAAGAAGAGTACTCTCCCTTGCTCTTGGGGTGTTAGCTCATCTGACATTGTTCTAGCCAAGAGGGAGATGAGCCAACCTATACTGCCTCTGCCTTCTTCTGTTAGGTCAATAATCAGAAACACCGAGCATGAGTCATCTCCTCTGGTGAGTGGGGAGATTACATTCTCTCTAGTCCTGGTCTCCAAAGCCTGCTTTTCTCACCTCTTTTCAGAATTCTCATTTCTTATATTATTTCAAGTGTTTTTAGTTGTGTTTAGTGGAGACTACCAGGGAGAAATAGTTGTAGGCCATCTGGTCTAGAATAGAAGCTTTTTTATTTTGAGGGCTATATGAAATTTGGAATATCATATAGACTATTCTACAATGAAAATCTTGCCCTGACAGAAAGTTCAGGCATGTTTTGAAGCTGAGTCAATAGGACTTACTCAATGATTAGATGTGGAGTTTGAGGGAGAAATAATAATTAGACAGGATTTAATTTGAGATCTGAAAAACTACATGAAGAGTGGGCCATTAACTGAGATGGTAAGAAAATTGAGAGAAGCCAAGTATCCTAATATAAAAGTTCTGTTTTTACACATTAAGTTTTAGGTACTTATCACTCAACAAAATTGGATTCAGGCATACAAACAGCTTATTATATGAAACTAGAGTTCATGGTAGTGGCCTTGTTTGAATAAATAAATTTAGAAGTCAGTATGTACATGGCAGGTGTAATATTAAAATAGTAAATATATTAAGATTTTAGTATATGTAGTAGCACTAGGTCAAGTACTTTGATCCTGTATCACAAATTTAGAAGTCTATCCAATGACTTGCTGTTGTTCTTAAGAGTCTATTAACCTTTACAAAGAAGGAGATGAGTATACCTAATTTTGGAAACTAAGTATAATTGCATCACTAAGCAAGTCTCCAAAATCCAGGGAGAGGAGATTAACTTGTTTAGAACTTGATCACTCCAAAATTTCACTCTTGTCCTTAGTTGAAATGATAGGGAGTATCTATTCAAAGTGTAAGAAGACTAAATGAGAAATCTGAAACAGACTTGAAAAATTATCATTTCATTGTAGGAGACACAAATCCATAGAGTTCCTTCTGGAGACAAGAGGACGATATTGAGCACTGCTGGTCCAAGCAAACAATCAGGCAGGCCGACCTCTCACACAGAGGACACACACTGTATAGCCTCAAGGCCCACGTATACTTTTTCTTTATTTTCCATTATAATACAAAATCTTTTCTAAAGAAAAGAAAGAGAAAGGAAGAAAGGAAGGAAGGAAAGAAGGAAGGAAGGAGGAAAGGAGAAAGAAAAAGAAAGAAAGAAAGAAAGAAAAGAAGAAGAAAGAAAGAAAGAAAGAAAGAAAGAAAGAAAGAAAGAAAGAAAAGAAAGAAGAAAGAAAGAAAAAAAGAAAGAAAGAAAGAAAAAGAAGAAAGAAAGAAAGAAGAAAGAAAGAAAGAAAGAAAGAAAGAAAGAAAGAAAGAAAGAAAGAAAGAAGAAAAAGAGAGAGAGAAAGAAAAATATTACTTAATTTCATTTTTTTTTCCTTCAGGGAAAGAAATAGACTCAGGGAACCTGGTCTTATTCAATTTTAGGAAAATATATTAAAGGCTTTTTATAAGAATCCATGACACAAGGGAAGCCACTAATAATTTCAGAGCAGGCCAACATAGCAACAGAAATCAATTATTGAATAGTCACTGGATATGGGTATTTAAGAAGTAACCTTGCATTTTAAAAACGATGGTTGGGATCCCTGGGTGGCGCAGCGGTTTGGCACCTGCCTTTGGCCCAGAGCGCGATCCTGAAGACCCGGGATCGAGTCCCACATCGGGCTCCCCGTGCATGGAGCCTGCTTCTCCCTCTGCCTGTGTCTCTGCCTCTCTCTCTCTGTGACTATCATAAAAAAAAAAAAAATTAAAAACGATGGTTAAGTGGCTGCCTTAGGCTCAGGTCTTGAATCCTGGGGTCCTGGGATCAAGTCCCACATCAGGTTCCTGGCAGGGAGCCTGCTTCTCCCTCTGCCTATGTCTCTGCCTCTCTCTCTGTGTCACTCATGAATAAATAAATAAAATGTTATAAATAAATAAATAAATAAATAAATAAACAAACAAACAAATAGTACACGTATATAAGTCAAGGCCAGAAGAGACTTCAATGGAATGTGTGAGGAAAGTGATCAGAGGAATTGGGAACCTATGATAGTTCCACTTTTCTTGATATCCTGCCTTAAACACATACACACACACATACACACACAGTTTTATTCATTGACTAAAAAGCCAAAAAAAGAAAATCTCACTTAAGTTCATGGAAAAGCCCCTTTACAATATGGCAATACAGTCTTAAAACACATTCACATCTTATTTGCACACTAATTTAATGTTCTTAAATGGCAGGCAAAAACCATTTTTAACTTTCTCCAATCTATTTGGTTATTTAGGACATTTCTTTGTGGCAACAAAAAGATACTAAGAGTCTTTACTTTTTTCCTTCCTAATCCCCGGTCCTGTTGTTTTTCTCAATATAAATGGTCTGGAATCAATCACTTTTTTTTATTTTTTATTTCAACTAATTTTTTATTTCTAAGCTGTCATTGCTGTTCTAGAAAACAAAACAAAACAAATTTAGTTCAGTAGCCACGGGTACCAATAGCTATTGCGCCCAGGTCTTCTGTGGTCACAGAGCATGATAAACTTCTTTGAGGCAAGGTTTAAAACATACAATGGATCTAGATTCCATGATCACATTTGGAAACCATATCTTTTTATTCCCTATTTAATTTTGGCATCCTTCAGAGTTCTATCACGTTTGTTTTGTGTAAAGCAACTTCCCCTTTGATCGCTGATGCATTTTACTCTCTGTAACATCTTACACCAATGCGGCAATACTTTTTGTTTTCCATCTCTTTTCAGAGAACATTCAACAGGGACTGTGTTCCGCAGTACCTTCAGAACAAGGGCACTGATCTCTCTGGTTGGAGTTTTAGGCCACCTTCTCCTTGTCACTCTCAGCTGTAATTTAAGATATCAGCTTTAAATTATTTAGCAGTTTATAAGTATAAATAATTCACCAGTCAACAACTAAGGTGACAGCCCATTAATCAGCCCGCGGACGTGCGCACAGGTGTCATGCTGTGGTCTGTGTTGTGCTGAGTCCTGATGAGGTCGACATGCTTGGAGCCGCTCCCCTCTTACCCCCTCAAAGATGTGACCCATCTCACTTGTGGATTAAATTGATTGGTGCTCGAGTTGAGAGGTGCCCTCAGGCACTCTAACCTTCAGAGACCGAACTAAACTTTGTTACAAGTGTAGATGCAATCTTGGCCTTTCTGTGGCTCACTAGCTCCAACTCCATGATGACATCATCAAAAGAGATGTGTGGAGAAAATGGGTTAAGTCATTAACATTACATGAGAAAGCTGTGATTTGAAAATGAAAGATGCATGGTAATATTGGATGCTTATTTTTGTCTTCTTATTTAGGCAGATGCATGGCAGCTTCTTTCTATAACCTATGAACACCTTGTTTATCCTTCAGGTTAACAATGGACTTTATTTTTGGTGTTCTTGCAATAAGGTTAATACTCTTTCAATAAAACTAGCAATGTACGTTAGTTGAAAATCCACCTAAAAAAAAAATAAATTAAATAAATAAATAAATAAATAAATAAATAAATAAATAAATCCACCTAAAATGTGTCTGACTGGCTGATGAGGATATCTTTTTGGCAGAATGACTCAGTACAGAAGGGTAACTGGTAAAACCCAGATCATTGCATGGTTCGGCAGGCCTCTTTTGGGGTATTAAAATACAATGAAATGAACAATCTACAGAGCAGGTGCTTATCTGAACTCTATTCATCTCCAACTGCTCTTTTCTTCCAGGCTCTCCTACACTAACTCTCTGAAGGCACAAAGTAAGCCCCCAGTTTTGTCTTGCCCTCCTTCCCCAACAGACTGCATCTACCCTGCATTAGCGCAGCTGTCTCCATGAGAAGGAGCCCCCTTGACATGACCTCTCTCTGCCATGTTCAGTCCCACTGTGGCTGAAGAAAGACACTCCTTTCCCATCTCTGAATTTCATTAAACCAGAGGGATGCCTGGGTGGTCAGTGGTTGAGTGTCTGCCTTTGGCTCAAGTCATGATTCCAGGATCGTGGGATCGAGTCCCACATCGGGCTCTCGGCAGGGAGCCTGCTTCTCCCTCTGCCTATGTCTATGCCTCTCTCTATGTGTTTCTTATGAATAAATAAGTAAAATACTTTTTAATTAAATAAAAAAATAAACCTGGACCAGAGATTACACAGTTTGTGTCCAAACCCTTTCAATGCTCCTCTGAATTCAGCCCCTTTAGCTTCAGCTAAGGCATGTGCAGAGGCTGGTTTCCAGGTGGTGTCCAAAATTCATATGGAAATTTCATATGGACTATTACCCAAGCAGCAACATAAGCCCTGTATTTGGAGTCTTCTCCTCAGTCTTCATCTTATACTCATCTTTGGCCCTGGGCAGGTAATCTTCACTAGTCAGAAGCTCTTCAGGCAAGTTCTGCATAGACTCAGACCCTTGTCCACAGAGTGCACCTCTAGTTTTCAGCTATGATCATCACTTAGTCACCTGTCCACAGTCCAATCCCAATCATGTGACTGTTGTTGGATAAAGGCCTATTATGTGCCAAGCACCAAGAAAATAATTTTGCAGACCTTTACCACTTAATCCCCCTAAGAACACACATATACTGACAGAAGTGCTTAGGTTACTGGACTAAGTGGTAGGAGAGTGAGAATCCACTTTAGGTTTGTAGGACTCCAAAGCCAATGCTCTTGAACATCTACTGTGTTATTTTGAGTCCAATCTCAGCTCTTGCAGTCATTGCTCCTTCACTTCTGTCTGAGAAGAACCCCTACACTCCCCCCACACTTTTCTTACTGTCTCTCAACTGCTTCTGCCAATGGAACTTCCTCATTTGGCCAAAAAGTGACAATGCTAGCCTAAAAATGCCCTTGCCCCCAAATCTGTTAATAATCATTGTATGAATCTATTTGTCTCCTGTTATATTTATTTAGGTCCCAATACCGGAAAAGTCAAGTGATGTTCTGTTCATTCTTCCATGGTTCATTTTAGTATAATTTGGAGGAAAAAAAAAAGTTTATTTTACATCAGATTCTAAGTAGAACCACAGAACAGACTGTGTCCCTGAGTCCTACAGCTCCAAAATGTAGCTCCTGGCTTGTGCAGCTTTTCTTTTCCCGCAGGTCCCTGTTTTCTTGGTGTGGGCACTGCCCCTTGAGATGTCACTCTGTGTCAGACTTTTGCTCACACTTTGTAAAGAATGAGGGAAATGAGCCTGAGGAATCACACAGCTCGGCAGAGCCAAGTATGCAAAATGCACCTAATAGTCCTTGGCCTCTTCGAAGTAAGGATTTCCTTCGGGAAAGTTTTCTTTAGGCCTTTTTCTGTTGTCAACTTCTTGAACCCTTCCATCTCTCGATACTCCTCATATTTTTCTTCTCCTCGAATTTCTATTTGCTAGTCCCCTACTCTCTCTCCATCCTTGGCTGCCCAGGGAAAATGTGCCCATCTTCCACTTTATTAAGCATTGCATAGAAGATGTCTCTTTGTATTGACTTGTTATGTTAGCTCTGCCCGGAACCAGAGATTTCTCAACCAAAACCTCTGTCAAGGGCCATTCATGTTTTCTTATATAAAATCAGCCATCTATATAAGAGATAGAGTATGCTGTGTCTCCAAAAGGCAGTTCTTCATGCATAATGGTCAAGCAATTATTTGCTGAATGAAGAAACACATTTTCTTATACTTACCATTCCCTTTGGTATGCAATTAAAAGTAATCTGACTTGTATTGTAAGGATATAAAATCACTCCAGCTAGCCTATACCTCTCTTAAGCACACCACTTTACACTCACTTTGGAACTTTCAACACAACTCACTGAAATAGCAGACCCAGACCCAAGCAACAGCCAATTATTTAGATATTTACTGAATTAATTTTGCTCAGCAAACAGTTGCAATCACCCGCCACTCTAAAACCTATGCTGGAGGGGGCCTAGAGAATATAAATACATACACATGCAGCACACACATGTTGTTTCTCTCTATATAGGAAGCTTACCCACACTCTAAGTTCCATTCCTCAATAATTCCTGGCCCTCATTGAAGACTTACCTTAAACTTTAGTTCATGGACAAATCTTCTTCTGGGCTTAAATCTGTGCCAACAATTGCATTTCCTTTATGTCTCTACATTCAGCACAGACACTGCTTTTGGCACACAAGTGCCACCCAAGAGGTACTTAATTAAAATAATGATTTTATCCTTAATGAGTTCACTTTGAATAAAAGCATGATAGTCTTATCCTAAGAAAAAGCAATACTGGTCAACTGTTTCCCCATCTAATAAATGGGGAAAATGATAGCACCATCAATCATTACACTTGGTCAAAGCAGACATTGAATATTTAGACCATTATGGACCAGTGACGATGCTTAAAAAATATCTTGGTGTGTTCTATTATTATATAAGTCTCAAGTTTTCCCATTAATTGTTGACATATTGCCATATACTCAGCATATTTGGGACATTCATCCTAAACAATAGTAAGAAAATATGGCTTATTTGTAGAATAAAAGCTTTTATATCCAGATGATAGGGTGCTTAGCAGAGTAGCTGGAGATAATTCTCGCCACCTGTAAGGAAAATTATGAGAAAGTCTATAATACATATGGATGAAAAAATAGGAAGTTATAGTTCTAAAACTCACTTAGAGTGAGGCAAAATGTCATACTCAATAACAAGATAAGACCTTAGCAACCACTTCAATTCTAGTAATGGTGACTTTTTCATCCCTATTATATAAATGAATGGATACCTTTGGAAAATGTGTATGATAAAGAAGCATTGTTATAAATAATTGCTAAGAGACTGGGTCTTTGATGAACAAACTTTACTTTGTAATGTGTAAAAAATATAGTTTTATTGGGACAAGATTCATATGGTTCATAGAAGGTATATGTTTGAAATGGCATTTTTAGTAACCTAAGTCCTCCTGCAGCTGAAAGTCTCCTTATGTATATTTTGTTGTCTGTGGAATAGCAACTTCCAGATGGTCGACTTCTGGAACTGTTCTAATAGGGATGCACAGGACCTCCAAGAATGCCCACTTAAATCTTGGGTTCTGTGCTATGAACACAGCTTTTTATGAAGACATCTCAGTTTTTTCAAGGGGTAATTTCTCTTAGAGGACATGTAATTCCCCTTAATGGGTACTCATAGACTAAATATCTAGTAGGAAGGTTTTCTAGACACTTTCCTCCTCCTTCTTTAGAATATTCTCATTAACTATTAGCAACAGTGAATGCCTAAGGAGATGAAACCCAGCAAGTTACTGTGTTCAGTACCAGGAGGTTTTGTAAAATGGGCAGATACTTTTAATATGTGGAAATTACCTAGATACCTGAGGTTTATTAATAATCATAAATATTATAGGTAGTTGAGAATTGGTGGTTTTGAATAATACATATAATCTTATTTACTATGTATAGCATTATTAATTTTGGAGGTCAGTTTGAAATAGTGAAAAGTATGGATTGTAGGGCTTGAGGACAGAAAGGAATCTCAATCTGAAGGAAACTCTGAGGACAGAAACAATGGGAGATTAGCAGAGGTAGAACCTAAATTTTCATCTTCTAATACAAAGTCCCTTGAACCTCTAGGAACATGTTTAATCCAGAACGCCTGCATGTGGCATGGTTGAGAAGTGACCGACTCTTGGTTTCGGCTTAGGTCATGGTCTCAGTGTCCTGGGACTGAGCCTCCCCACATCAGGCTCTGAGCTCAGCAGAGAGTCTGCTTGAGAATCTTTCTCTCCCTCCCCCTCTACCTCTCCTGCTTGTGCTGTGAGTGTCTCTCTCTCTCTTTAAAATAAATAAATAAAATATTAAAAAAACAAGCAAAAAGAACACACTTAATCCATCTCCACAAAAGGATATGAATATTGAAGTACAGATATTTAACTTTGGGCAGAAATGATATTTTCACTAAAAGCCAATCCAGTGCATGCAATCATATTTATACCCATTCATTTGCCTCACAATTACATTTCTAGAAACCCTCTGATGGGTGAACATCACCAGAGGCAGGCAGAATTGTCATAAATTCTATGTCATTGGCATCAAATTAATGAAAATTTGACAGAGCCATGAAAACATAATCCCTCATGCCATTCATCAATCCTACAAAATGTGCAAGTTTTTACTCTTTGGCAAAAACTAGGCATGCAGTAAACAGAAAGTGTCCCGTGGAAGGTACTAAATGAATCCCCAGGCAAGTAATCCTTGTAACAGTTCTTTAATTTTTATTGAACAAATTTAATGAGTATTAATGAATTTCTCATTAGTTCAGCAGACAAGACTCGGTGATATTTCACAAGTACAGCTCCAAATTTTAATAATGCAGTGTAAATGTTGTGATATAAAATGTTAGCATGTAAAATCCAGGAACTTTGGAAAACTGTGGAATGTACAGTGACTGATTTTTACTTTGAAAAACTGGGAGTAGAAAATATTTTCCATGCACTTTTAGAACTTAACTCTTATAGAATTCATAAGTTTTATAAACCTAGCACTATTTCTTTTTTTTTTTTAATTTGAGAGGGACAGTGAGTGAACTTGAGCAGGGGGAGGGAGTGGGTCAGAAGGAGAGGGAGGAGACTCCCCACCTAGCAGGGACCCCATGTGGGGCCCAATCCCAGGACCCTGAGTTCATGACCTGAACTGAAGGCAGATGCTTAACTGAGCAACCAAGGTGTCCCAAACCTACCATTATTTCATCTTTCATAGGTATTATCCATATTTTCCTTTTTTTTTTTTTTTTAAAGTAGGCTCCACACCCAATGCGGGGCTTGAACTCATGACCCTGAGATCAAGAGTGCACATTCTACTGACTGAACCAGCTAGGTGCCCCCTCCTCCATATTTTCTGAATAGATAAATGGGATGTATAATAGAATAGTTTACATGAAGACCTCAAATTCTACTTCAAACAAGGTAGAGAGGAAGATATATACATACATGTCTTCACATACATACAGGTATACATACGCAATTGAATACTTAAAGAGCTATATTAGAAATTTCAGGAATAGAAAAGTGAATTAAAAGATATGTTTGCTAAAGATTAAAGAAGACTATGTGTTATCTAGTGAATATACTTAATCTCCAGTGAATTTGAATTTCTGAAAAAAATTAACCACCATCTATTTTTCTTAGAACACACAAGTAAGTAAGTGATATAACTTGAAAGTGAGCACAGTGCTCCAGAACAGGAAAGAATTTTGTTTTAACCTACAGCAGAATGTGTTGGATTTGGGGACCTCTGGAAGAAAACGTATAAAGCACGCTACAATGGCTATGTTGTATGTACATATGAAAAGGAGTGAGATATAAAAAACAAAACAGAAATGAGTATTTATACATGAAGCTGTGTTCTCTTAGGAATTTTGAAACCTATAGGGACCATTTTCATAGCAGAAATGTTAACATGTCTGGAAGGTAAAAGCAGCAAAAAATTTAAGAAAAAGTAAAGCTGAAATGGCATCAAATACTATCAAATGCCTTTTCTGTTGCTGTAAAGATACATTTTGACAGTGAAGGCCCAGGCTGAATGTAACAACGAAAGACAACTAAAACAGAAAAGCTTTCCCTGCTTATCTGCCATGAATCTCCAGACTGGAAAAGGAGAAGCCTGAAAAGTCCTTAATTTAAATAACATATCTATATATTCCATGAGGGAATTAAGCTCCTTGCGTGTGCAGTGCACTCAAAAAATATCCAAACTTTAATGAGGTTCTAACATTACTCAAGACAGAGAGAATGAGCAAACAAGCTGAAGAAAAAGAGAGAGAGAGAGAGAATAGCTTAATAAAACTTATAATAAATACTTGAAATTCAAGAATCAGGCTTGTGAGAAAAAGATATTGTTTAGAAGTCAGGAGTTTGGGAGCATATTATTTGAGAAAAAAAAATAATTTAGAAAATTTTAAAATCGGTTAGCAAAACCTGCTAAAGTAAAGGCATCCCAATTTCCACCTTTGTACTTTGGTTGGCCCTCTGGATAGAGAAGTGATCCTAACAGGGGATTTATGCTTTCTTTCTTTTCTTTACTTTTTAAGATTTTATTTATTTATTTGAGAGAGTGCTCAAGAGAGAGCAGAGAGCACAAGCAGAGGATGGAGGGGCAGAGGGAGAGGGAGTAGCAAGCAGACTCCTGAGCAGGGAGCCCAGAGGTGGGTCTCGATCCCAGGACCCTGAGATCATGACCTGAACTGAGGGCAGGTACTTAACCAACTGAGCCACCCTTGCTCCACTTTCTTTCCTTAATGGAGGCTGAAAATTTTGTCATGCTTGGGTCTGGTTATGTCTTAATTGGCTAAACCTTTCTTAGAATACTCTTTTCCCAGGCTACCTGTGTGACTTCTAGGCAAAGTCAGTGGATCAAGGCTAAAGCTGCATGATTCAGCCGACCCTGAATGCAGAATGGCCCTCAGTTCTTGCTCTGCATCTCAGTTGTGTGTTACAAAAATTAGCAGTCAAGTTTATGTCGGGAAATACTCATTTATAAACAGTAACTTTTCTTCACGAAGTATTTGTATTTTTTACAGATTTTATTTATTTATTCAAGAGAGACAGAGAGAGTGAGAGGCAGAGACATAGGCAGAGGGAGAAGAGAGCTCCCTGAGGGGAGCCAGATTGGAGACTCGATCCCTGGACCCCTGGAATCACGACCTGAGCCAAAGGCAGACGCTCAACCACTGAGCCACCCAGGCATCCCACCAAGTATTCTTATTTATTTATTTATTTATTTATTTATTTATTTATTTATTTATAAATAACTAAGAATTTTTTGAGCATTCCTAGAAGATAATGTGCAGAGAGTATAATAATAAGGAGTCTGAAAGAAATGGGTGTGGAAAACCGCTCTGTTGTTCTTCAAGACATGGTGTAGACTAAATTCAGAATGCTGCCCATGATCTTACTGCCATTCATAAAGCCATGGCCTGTTTTTTAGGTATGTGATACAAACTAAATCTGAGAATCGGCTCCTTGCTGAGCTACAGAGGGTAGCAAGAAATTCAGCCTCAGAGTCACTGGTGCTTTGGATCTTCTCTGTCAGGGCAGGTGGAGTGGAGAGCCCTTGTGTGGTTTGCAGTTGTGGGGGTCAGTGGCTAAGACTCACTAGCCTGACCCAGAGTTTTGATGGAGACAGCCATGGACTTCCGATAGAGACAGACAGACTTCCTAATGCCATCCTAAAAGTATTCTCTCAAAAGAGTCTTCAAGGATGCCTGGGTGGCTCAGTGGTTGAGCATCTGCCTTCGGCTCAGGTTGTGATCCCAGGGTCCTGGGATTGAGTCCCAAATCGGGCTCCTTGGAGAGAGCTTGCTTCTCCCTCAGGCTATGTTTCTTCCTCTCTCTGTGTGTCTCTCATGAACAAATAAATAAAATCTTTTTTTTTTTAAAAAAAAAAAAAGAGTATTTGCTGATGGGAAAAATAGATGTAATTACTGCCAGTTTCATTTTTGTCTTGTACCAGATGAGGGAAGGGCCTCCCAGATTTAGCCTTTGGAGGGACACAGCCCTACAAGGCACCTTCCAGTCTTGCAGGCTTGGCACTACCGCAAATCACTCATATCAGGAAGCATTCTGGCAGAAAGAACTGTCTTCCAGAGTGTCACACAGAACAGGTGCTCATGAAGGCCATTTTGCAAAGATGTGAGCAGAGCAGAGGAACAAGGAACAGTGAAGCTCTCTGGGACCCACAACAGCTGGTCGCCCTTACCAGGCTTAAACCTGAAGGTTCCCCCGGAGGAAACAATGTGCCGAGAACCCAGAGAAAGCTGACCTGAGGACAAGGGGCACCGGGCAAGTACTGTCAGATTGAGAGCAGTCACTGCCCTTGTAATAAAATCTATGAAAACAAATATTATTTAAAGATCTACAGGAACGAGTTCGTGTCTCCTTTTCCAACTTCACCTACTCCAATTCTCTCTTTTTGGTCACCACATTAAAGCCACATTTGACTTTCTTGCTGTGTCCAGAAATGGCTAAACTGTCTCCTGTCCAAGGGTCTTTTCTGGACAAGCTGTTTTCTGAGCCTAAGGCACCACTCCCCTAGAATTTAGTATAGCTGCCTTCTTTTCTTCCAGATGCCGTCTTGGAGAAGCCACCTCCCAATACTGACCTAAATGGACTTACCCTACTTAGGTACCAGCACTAAGTTAGTTAGTTCTAGTTAGTTCTTTGTGCACTAGAATTATCTCCTTGTCTGTACACCTCTATTGTCTTTCTTCCTTCATTAGAATACTAGCTCCCTGAGAGCAGAGACTTTGCCCATCCTGTCCAATGTTCCTCCAGAGTAGGGCATGGCAGGAGCTCACTAAACACTTGCAGAATGAGCAAATGTGTATATAAATGAATTGAAGTACATTCAGACACGTATATCTAGTTAGAGATGCCTAAACACCCTCACAATCAAATGCTTTTAAGAATTCTTTCAGACACAATCTTTAAATCGTTACTTCATTTAACTTATTATTATGTTCCAAATAAATGTGCTAGACTCTGAGAGGGTTAAAAATATGTATAAGTTGGTTCTTACACTTACAATATTTAAATTCAATAAAGGAATAAGTAATTTATATATCACCATAGCACCAGACAGAACATTCATGCAATAAGAGGAATTATATAAGAAAGTGTTAAATGGTTTTAAAAACTGCAAATATGTCATTTGAATAGGAATTTGGAGGAAGTTTTATTTGAGGTAGTTATTGAAGATAGCTAATGATTTTAACAGACGGGAATGGAGTAGGGAAAGGCACAAGAACACACGTGTTAGCCAAAATGAAATATAAGAAATTGTGGACCATATTTGGGAAGAATGAGTAATACAGCACTGCTGGACAACCATAATGGTTAATATTTAGGCTGATTATCATGAACCACATGCTATATAATTTAATCTCAAAATGGTCTTATAAAATAATAATTAGAGTTATAGCCATTTTATAGATGAAGAATCTGAAGAACAAAGGTTAATTCACCCACCTAAAGCCATATAATTCCTAAACTGTAGAACTAGGGATTTGAACTAATGCAGTTTGAATCCAAAGCATTATTAAAAAAATAAACCAGAAAAACATACATGGAGGGACACAAAGGAGAATCCTTGAATACTAAACTGAAGACTTGCTACTTAATCTAGAAAGTGATGGAGAATTGGGATTTTTGAGAAATATTCATCTGGAAAGAGTAACATATTATATTTTGTATATACATGCACACACACAGACTTGAAGGAAATGCAACTCAAAGTTACTATTATTAATCTAAAAGTATAGAAACTATAGGAAAGTGTTAGTCTTCTTTTTCTTCCTGAATTCACCCTAATTTTCAAAATTTCAACCTACATCATTTTAATAATTAGAAAAAATAAAATGTGTATTTTAGAATATAAAATACATTGATGTCTAGACCATGATGTCTGGAACTGTGGCCATGAAGGTCGTTAGTAGGATGGTCTTCAAGATATTGGGAAGCATGTGAAGGACTCCGGAGTAATTATGGAATTCAGAAAATAAAAAAGAAAATCTCTTCTCACAGAGATATCTTACACAGTGAGTGCCAAAGTGTCAGAACAAATGGCTTTCTTTACTAAGTGAACATGCACAGGGTTCTGATATCACAAAGAAATAAGTTGATAATTCACAAGTTATTTTTTATTTTTTGGCAAAAGCTTTGTTCTTCTGTATATATGAACACATTCATGTTTTTGTGAAAAAAATGGAGGAGAATTAGGATTCCATATATATTCCACATATAAAAATACATGTGTGTGTATAACTTTTGTTTTTGTAGAAGATGAAAGTTATTTATTTATTCCAATACTATTTAACTTATGTACATTTAGATTTATTTATTGTGATAAGGACACTGAACATGAGATCTATCATCTTAACGAAATTTTAAGTGTACAGTATTACACTTCATATAATATTAGCCGTAGGCATGGTGTTGTAGGTTTCTAGGATTTACTCATCTTGCGTAAGCAAAACCTTATTTTTCAAGAATTGATTTACGTGTGTATTTATGCATGCATCATGTATATGGAGACATCTATTTTAAAGCTTAGCTTTAGTTTTAGCTTAAACCAAACACCAAATAATCATTAAGTACATAGTAGAGGAGAGCTTCCTCATGTTTCTCATTGTCATTGCCATTCAGGCATTATCACAATCATCTTTATCCAGGATTAATGGATAAGTAAAATGAAAATCTCCCCTCCCCACAAGTGTGAAATCTATGCTCTTTGTTGTTATATCAGCCTATTTGTTTTAATGATTGATGAAATGTTGAAAAGATTACAACATGTGAAACTTGCTCAGTGTAGAAAAAAAATTAAAATGGTGCAAGACACTGGAAAGGATAAAATAAGTATTATTTTTATTACCACATGGACAATCACTGAAAATCTTGGTATACATTTCCCTTCTTCCCTTGAAAAAAAATTACACAGTAGAGACATAAAGAATATACAATTTTTATATCTAACTTTAAATTGTAACATTATAGTACAAAAACTTCCCATATTATAAGTAAATTGATTAATAAATACCTTATATTTCATTATACGGAGGCACCCTAATTTATTTGACTACCTATTATCCACCACTTACTCGCCCTTGTCAACAATGTCCTTATGAATCAATTTATTTTCCGATTTATTTCTAATTGTATTTGAGAGATAGTGTTTACTAAGTTGTATTTTTAGATTGCTGAAGTCGTGCATGCTCATTATATTAAAATGAGATGATATGAAAAAAAGAAAAAAATTGCCAATTTATGTGCCATCTTACCAATGCCCGCTGTTGGCCACACTTTACTTCATCCTTGCAAGGTTTATGTTTAAGTGGTATCTTTATTTCTATCAGCATGGTTTTGCATATTTTGTATTTAACAACATATCACAAATATCAATAAACAACTGTCCAGATCATCATTCTTAATAGAGCAGCATATGGATTTATCACAATTAATTAATCAGTCTAGTGGTGTTGGGCAAGTATATGTAAACAATTCTTTAATAGATGTTCTTGGCCTACATCATTGTGCCCTTGTCATATCTTTTTAAGATCTTATTTAAATTCCAGTTAGTTAATATACAGTGTTATATTACTTTCAGGTGTACAATAGAGTGATTCAGCACTTCCATACAAAACCTTGTGCTCATCAGGACAAGTGCCCTCCTTAATCTCCAACACCTATCTCACCAACCCCTCCTCCACCTCCCCGCTGGTAACCATCAGTTTGTTCTCTATAGCTAAGAGACTAATTCTTAATTTGCCTGTGCCCTTGTCACATTTTATTGCAAAAGTAGAAGTGCAGAGTATGTACTTAAAATGCTTCATCGTAGACGTTGTCAAATTGCCCTACAATAGCCTCATTAGGGGACTGGCCTGCTACTTTCCCATACTTTTCCCTAGGTTCACCATTCTTTGTAGGCTTCATTCACCTAAAGGACAGAAAAATGGTGTGTGTGTGTGCATGCGTGTGTTTCACTTCATTTGCTTATCATCAGGGCCAGCTTTTTTGTTTATCATGTACTCGTAATTTTTAAACTATTGTTCAAAATGTTGTTTAATTTTTATGGAGATGTTTAGTGTTATTCTGACAGATTTGAAATTATTTTGTGTATTTCAAGGCTATTAAACCTTTATTGTATATTTTTGTGTGTGAGAAAAAATGTATTCCATAGATGTACTTTTTGCCTCTCAACTTTCATTTACATCCCAAAACTTTAAAAATTTTATACAGTCAAGACAGTATTTTTATTGGTAGATTCACATTGATAATATGCTTAGGAAGTTCTATCATAATACAATTAATATTTATATAAATATATATATATTAGTTTTAATGGTCTATTTTTATACTGAAAGACTTAATCCAGTTGGGGGTGTTTTTGTATTTTTTCTTTTTGCATTCAATGTAATAGCTTCCACATTTGTTTGCTAATTTTAGCCTTGAAATGATAGACTCAACTAATGGACTGTAATTCTTCTACCATTCCATATTTAACATTTCCCAAATACTTAGGAGCATGCTTGTGATGGCAAAGTTACGACTCATAGATAATAAGATGACAAATAGAACATGACCTATGTTCATGAAGGAACCAATTTATGGACAGTTTGAGAGGACAACACATCAGTCATAATAACAATTTTACACAAACTTAGCTTTATCAAAGCAATGGCAATTGAACAGTACATGTTAAGTACATGGAGTATTTTATAGGAAAAGATGAAATAGTAAGCATACCAGGCAGAAGAAAGAGATTGTCTTTTATAGTTTCTTTCCTTTTTGATTTTAAAGCAAACCACAATTTCTAATGTAATTTAATTTATTGATATCAAGAATGGAAGTTTTCTACTTCTAAAATCATGGCACTATTATATGTTATCTCTGCCGCATGATATCCCATCTGTGTTTATATTCGCATATATATTCATTACATAAATGCTAAAGAAATGGGAACTTGTCCAGTTTCATAATTTGTAAAAATAGATCATTGTGCTTAAAAAGTTTTCTCAAGAACTTGTCTGTTTCTTTTCATTAGTTGTTCATTGTTTTTAAACTTGATTTTTACCTCATCCCCCTAATGTACTTCCACCTTAGTAGGCAAGACTCACACTCACAAAGATTCCAGAGCAAAAATCTATGTTGGGCCACTAACCCTAAGTGGGCTATAAAGTCTTTTGAATCTTCCTCATGAGTAAAAAAGTTGTGCTGGCTGTAAAGTTACAAGGAGAAGAGGAGAAGCTATGCTGACAAATGCAGAAACAATTTCATGAGGGGAAAACAAAAACAAGTCATCATTTTTCACAAGCTCATTTTTTGCTCGGACCTGTATTGTAAGCTTGCATTGTTCTCACACCCAATGATGAATATATGTTGACGCCTTTTTCTCCTTTAAAAATACACTTCCATCTGAGTTCTGTTTGTCACAAATGTTTAGACACACAGCTGTCTATCTGCAGTGGTTCTGCATACTTGTATGTTGAAGAGTGCATTCCAGTCAACGCTCTTTCTAAGCCAACAGTATAGTCTCTTCCTTTGTTCCTGATTCAAATCCCTTCTTCACTTTAAGAAATTGTTATTTGTGCATAGGGCTAATGAAAAACAGCAATCTAAACATGGCTTGGAAATCATAACCCAAACCCAAGGAATATTGTATTTTAATACCCTAAAAATTTAAATACTCTTGTCTGTAGTTCTTGCAAGGATAATACTTCTGAAATGAATAATACTAGGGTTGGGGGTGGGGAGGAAGGCACAGATGTTCTATAACAAAGTGTGAGGGGAAATAAAACTGTGTGGCTATGCACACTTTTAAAGAATGAGGAAAGTCAGCAAGCCTAACCCAAGCTGTGCTAAATATCAGTATCATGTCCTATGGAGACTCAGTAAGCAGAGTTTTGGTAAAAATGTGTGCTAAAGGCTTACAGCCATAGACTTCTATAAGAGGAGAAAATGTTACAGTTGAGACTTTTAAACTTAGTGAAATGTAATATGTTGCTTGTGGACTTACCAAGAAACCGTTTTAGGGTTCTTATTTGTAGGTCGCAGGAATCAACTCTGACTTACGGCTATCTTAAACAAAATGAGGAGCAAATTGATAGGATGCAGAGGACTCAAGTGATCCACAGGAGACTGGAAACCTGTTTGGGAAACAGACAGACTCCCCATTGGAGTATAGCAGCCAGAAGCCAGGAAAGTTGGATAACAGGACCAGTAGTCCGCGCTCTGATGCTGCAGGATCCGTGGCAGCCAACTGACACTTCCCACACACTCCATCACCCCAGGCCTTCTGCTGCCCAATCGCCCCCTTCTCCTACCCTGCTCAGTTCATGCTTACACTCTTGACAGTAACTACTTTCCATCTTCTCTATTCTCCTGAGTCCAGTGATGCTCCAAGAGTTTTGGCCAATAGTTTGAAGAAACATAGTCCACCCAAGACCACTCTCACTTCTGACACCAATTGCAAGTTCCAAGAGTTTCCAAGACACCTTGAATTTTTACAAGTCACTAGAAGGGCTCATGGAACTCACTAACAGCTTACACTTGTGGTTATGTTTTATTGTAGGATAAAATGATACCAGTTAAAATCAGCCAACGGAAGGATTGCAGAGGGCAGAGTCTAGGGAAATACTGAATGCAGAGCCTCCATGATTCTCCCCCTACAGTCCAGACATTTTACTTTCCCTGCATTGATGTGTGACAGTGCTCATGGAGCACTGCCAACCAGGAAACTCACCTGAACCCCCGTGTCCAGAGCTTTTATCAGGGATCCATTGCATAGACATGACTGACTGATTACCCATGTGTTTGACCTCAGTCTCCAGGATGACTAATGCCTTATAACCCAAATCAAAGCCCCTATCCTAAATCAAATTGGCTATCTTTCTGACATTGCCAACTCTCACTCTAAATCATATTATTAGACTACCCTGTGTGACTCAAGACACCCAGACAAACAAAGACACGCCTGTCAGACAGGATATTCCAAGAGTTTAGAGAGACACCACTTCCCAAAAGCCAACATCAAAGGCCTATCCTCTTTGGGGGCAAAGTTAAAATCTTTTCAATACATATATCACCTTTGACACTTAGCTTTTAACAGTTGCCTTCATTTTGTATTTTACAGAGTTGATAGAAGCAACCAGATAATAGGATTTTCACACCTCACCCCACCAAACAGACTCCATCACCTGAACCTGCACACAGACTGTTCATGGTGCCTTCTGTTATGAGGGATGAGGATCTTTCTTTCTGTCTGAAACTAATCCCTGTACCTGTGCTCTGAATCCTACCCCCTGACTTTTCCAGGAACCTCATTCTTAGCAGCAAATGCATTCTCTTTCCTCGAAGCTCAGCATTTCTCTCTGTATTAACACATTTCCATTGACATGCAAATGTGCTTAACAGTCTTCTGACACAAAAATAACATTTCTCTAATCCTCAAGCACATCCTCAACTAGAGCCTTCAGGGCATGGCCTTTCCACTAGCATTGCTCTCCTGATGGTCACCAGTGACTTCCTTATTAAAAATTTCAAGGCACTCTTCAGTTTTATCATTGCGATCTCTTAGCAACCTCTAAAACTGTATTCAAATTCTAGAAATACTGTCTTATCTTGTTCTCTAGAAAAGTGTCTTATTATATTGACCTTACTCCTCAAATTTTTGGCTTTCTCAGAATGTCACTCAAATGTTGGAGTTCCTTCACCAACTACTCTGAACACTCTACTGTCCTCACTATGTGCTCTGTTCTGGGCAATTCCATTGGCATTCTTCCACTGTCATCTATACCTCCAGTTCCCCCGAATCTCCCAAGCTTCAGATCTACTTAGGTGGCTGTCATCTGCCTGCACCTCTCTTTTTGGATATTAGATAATCTCTTCAAAATCAATGTACCCAACTCAACTCACTACCTAGTTTTTTTCTCTGACGCACATCAAATCTGTTGCTCTGTTAATGCCTCTTGGTTTGAGGTTGGTATGGTAAACTTCATGGCTCACAGCAGAAACATGGGAATCCTGTTTGATTATCCCCTCATTTTCCATGGAAAATCACTTGCATTTCCATCATCTAGCACAGGGTTTACCACAATAGGTTTTTGAAGAAGTCAATGGCCATAAACATGAGACTCGAAATAAAAGCTAAGGATTAGCTGAGGAAGAATTTACATTCCAGGCTACTGGTTTTGTCCATGGAAGCTTTTTTAAAAAAGGAAGTAACATAATGAGACCTTACAATTTTTAGATAGCCACGATGCCAGCTCCAAAGGGCACTGATACAATTTTTTTTTCATCTGGCTTTTGCCATTTTTGCTGGATTATGTATTGTAATATACCTTTCACTTGTATTCCCTTTAGTTACAGAGATTCCAGTTATAACCACTGCATAAACATTTTCCTTTGGCGAGATTTACCTAGTGAGAGCTTATATTAGTCTTCGCACTAAGAATGCGGTCTCTTTATTACATTAGAATTTACACAGTACTGGGTGCCTGGGTGGCTCAGTGGTTGAGCGTCTGCCTTGGGGTCAGGTCATGAGCCCGGGGTTCTGGGATAGAGACCCACACTGGTCTCCCTGCAGGGAGCCTGCTTCTCCCTCTACCTATGTCTCTGCCTTTCTCTGTGTGTCTCTCATGAATAAATAAATAACATCTTTTTTTAAATAAATAAATTCTTTAAAAAAATTTTGCAAAGTACATTCACATGAAAACTTCATTTCGTCATTGAGGTGAGCTCTGTGAATACCCATTTTGTTGATGAAGTAAGTGAGACACAAAGAGTTTAAAGACATGCTAGCCATAGAAAAATGCTAGTGGAGGTAAATCTCACTAACGCCGATGCATTAGCTGGGCCATGTGGAATTGCCATTCTTGTAGGTAAAAATAAAATGGTTGGATATTGACAATTTCATATGGTTTAACCTAATACATCTTGAAATAATTAAGTGACAACAAAAGACAGAATACACATAATCAATTGTCAAAATGAGTGACAAATATAATGAATGCTATGGACAGACAATAATCACATCAACTCAGGATGAATGTAAAAAAACTTAGTTATTAATCTCTCTTCTGTGACTGTCTCCTTTAGTTAATTTCTCCCTCAGAGAAGTGCCAATATTTATTCAGTGTCCTGAGTCAAGTGTATGTTACCACTTGAAGATGCTGCCATAACTCTTGGAGTTAGTAGCACACATTGAAACCTACATCTCCCCATCTCTACTTTCACCATGTCATTCCTCCCATTGTTCTCACATTAAAAACTCTAGATTTCTCTGGACCACATTCTTCTCTTTCTTTTCCCAGGCCATCTTTCTGAGACCATGTTCTTGACCTCATTAATACAATTTCTTTTTAAAAAATGACTACAACTTTCAAAATTCCAGCATAGCCTATCTTAACTAGCAGTACAGGTTTTTTTTTTTTAAGAATAACTTTTACATTGTAGTAGAAATGCATGAAAAAATGCACATATTGTAAGTGTATGGCTCAGTACATTTTCACAAAGTTAGCAGACTCATGTAAACTACATCTAGGGAAGAAACACAGTATTGGTAATAATCCAGACGTTTCCTCATGCCTGGTCCCAGTGACTCCTACTTTAGACCATGACTCTTCTCTCCTATCACCACAGAGTAATTTTGCCTTTTTTGAACCTTGTATGAATGGGATTTTTTTCTCAACAATTTGTGAGATTTATTTTATTATATAATATATTATATGATACAGTAGTTCATTCTTTTTTATTATTTTAAAGTATTCCATTAAATAAACATGCTGCATTATTTTCAGTTTATGGCTTCTAGGAATCTTGGGGCTATTAATATTCTTGTACATGTATTCTGGTGCATGGATACACATATTTCTGTTGAGTATATACCCAGGAGTGGTGGATATAATTTCTGCTTCAGTAGATAATGCCAAGAATTCTTCCAAAGTGTTTGAAATAATTTATACTCTTCTTCACTGAGTTAGTTGCTAGTCTTATTAATACTGAAATTCCCATGGGAGTGTAATAATACCTCATTGTGGTTTTAATTTGTAGTTTGCTAACATGAATGAAGTAGGAAAACATCATATTTATTAACCATTTTGATATCTACTTTCAAAAATGCCAATTCAAGCTTTTTCTTTAAAAAAAAAAGTGCCTGTTCCTTGATAACTCCTAGGAGTTACATATTCTGAATAGAAGTATTTTGCCCAACATTGCTAGTGTTGTATTTGTATTGCCACTCTTTTAAATCATTCTGTATTTTTCCAATTCTCTTATTGGTATATTTTGGAGAATTGGGTATATTACTTTTAATATAGCCTGGTTTACCAAACTTCTCCTTATGGGTAATAGGATTTGTATAGGAAATTTTTATTTATCTTCAAGACTGTGAACACATTACCCTATGCTATTTTCTGGAAGCTTTATGATTTTTAAGCTTTCACAATTAGATATATGTCCATTTAGAGTTGGTTTTTGTTTGTTGTGTGAGACAAGAGAATTCATTTTTTTCCACGTGAAGAGCAAATGGTCCTACTAATATTTATGAAGAAGACTGTCAAAGCTTTACCCACTATTCTGGAATGTCAACTTGGTCACAAAGTGAATGTCCATATGTATATGAATATGTTTCTGGATTTTTATACTATTCTATTGGTCTATTTTTATGTCTTTAAGCTAATACCATACTGTCTTTTGGGGGGGAGGGTACAGAGGGAGAGAGAGAATCCCAACCTGACCCTTGCTGAGTGTGGAGCTGACATGGGCTTGATCTCAACCCTGAGATCATGACCTAAGCTGGACACAACTGACTGAACCACCAAGGCACTTGTAATACCGTACTGTCTTAACTGTTGCTTATTTATATCTGGAAATGAAATCATTCAACTCTATTCTTTCTCATGATTGCCTTGCCTATTCTTAGCCACATGCATCTTCATATAAATTTTACAATCAGCTTTAGAATCTTTGCAAAAAATGAAAATAACAAAAACAAACAAAAAACAAAAACCTAAATACCATGCTAGGATTTTCACTGGGATTATATCAAACCAAATGAATATGGAAAGGACTGACATCTTCATAGTATTGATTCTTTCAGTCCATGTACAATAATATATCTGGATAATATTCTGCAGGATTTTTGTGTTGCAGTCTTAACTATATTTCATAGATTTATTTTGAGACATTTGATGTTTCTTGGTATTAAGATAAACTGTATTATGTAAAAAAATATTCCAACTGGTTTATTGCTGTGATAGAGAAATGTAGTCACTTTTTATACCTTAGTCCTGTAGCCAATTAATTTACTAAATGCACATAATGAGGCATATAGGTGGTAGATTTTAAATTTTTCTTTTTTTTTTTTTTTGAGGGGGGAGGGCAAAGGGAAAGAGAGTGGGAGAGAGAGAATCTTAAGAAGGTCTCTGACCAGCACAGAACCCCACATGGGGATCAATCTCACAACCCTGAGATCATGACCTGAACAGGAATCAAGAGTCAGAGGCTTAAATGACTGAGCCACCCAAGCACCCCTAAGATTTTTCATGCAATCTGCAAATATTAATATTTTTATTTCACTTTTAAAACTTACACATTTCTCTTGCTAATTGCACAGGTGAGAACCTCCAACCCATTGTTGATAGATGTGGTGTTCCTGGATATTTTTGTGTCTTTCCTAATTTAATTTGGGGAAGTTTGTTAATATTCTAATGTTAAGTATAATATTTACTTTTTTTAGATACCTTATATCAAATTAAGTTTTTCTCTTTACTTTTCTTCTTTCCATTTTTGTTGTTGTTTCATTTAATATTGTTATTAAATTATGAATGCATGACGAATTTTTATATTTCCATTTCATTTTCTCTCTGTCTCTCTCTGTTTTTGTTTTTCTTTGTCCACCTCTCTCATTGCCTTCCACCCCTCAACATCTACTGGGAATATAAAAATGTAATTGTTCTCTTCAAGTTTCTTAATGTGGTTGATACATGGATGGGCTTTTAAAAGTTAAATTAACCTCACACTCCTGGAATACATCCACCTTAGTGGTGATAAAATTTTCTTTCCATGTATATTCTTGAACTTAATTTCTAATATTTATAAGATTTGTTTCTAATATTTGTTTAGGGTTTTGCATCTATGTTAATGAGTGATATTAATGTGTAATTTTCCTATCTGGTATTCTTCTGGAGAATTTGAAAGCATCTCATGCTGGTTTCACAAAATTAGTTTGGAAAGGCTCTCCTTTCTTTGTTGTTTAAAAATTGGATAAGATTCATGATATTTCCTTTTTTAAATATTGAGAACTCACCAGTGAAGCCATTTGAGATTATGTCACTTATTTCTGGGAAGATTCTTAATCATCAGTGTAATTTCCATTCAAATTTATTAGTTTTTATTATATTACAGTTTTCTAAGAACATACCTATTTCATGTAAGCAAATATACTGGCACAGATTTGTTGAAGACACTTTTCAATGATCATTATAATGCCCACAGGATCTGTACTCTCTTTTTCACACTGACATTGGTAGTCTCTGCCCTTGATTTTTTTTTTTTTTTAATGATAGTCACAGAGAGAGAGAGAGGCAGAGACACAGGCAGAGGAAGAAGCAGGCTCCATGCACCGGATGCCCGATGTGGGATTCGATCCCGGGTCTCCAGGATCGCGCCCTGGGCCAAAGGCAGGCACCAAACCGCTGCACCACCCAGGGATCCCTCTGCCCTTGATTTTTAATTTAAAAGTTTGTAGATCAGTTTGTCAGTTTAGTTTTTAAAGAACTAAGTATGATTAAGTTTATTTTAAATATTGTTTTAGGATTTCTGTTTGTCCTCTTCTCTTATTTTCTTCTAAATTATATGAATTCAATTTAATATTCTTTGCCTAACTTAAGATACATGAAAAAATGATTTTTAGCCTTTATTCTTTTGTTTCATATCTATAAAGGATAAGCATTTTCCTTGTAGGTATGGCTTTATTTGGGTCCCATGTGTTCAATATATTCCAAACTATTATTATTGTTATTCAATTAAAAGTATTTCCAAATTTTCTTTTTTTAAATTTTAATTTAAATTCCAGTTAGTTAATCCACAGTATAATATTATTTTCAGATGTGGTGTACACTATAGTGATTCAACATTTCCACACATCACCCAGTGCTCAACACAAGTGCATTCCTTAATCCTCATCACCTATTTCACCCAACTCCCACCTACCTCCCCTCTGGTAACCACCACTTTGTTCTCTATAGTTAAGAGTCTATTTCTTGTTTTTTCTCTCTTTTTACCCTTTTCTCATTTTTTTTTTTTGGTTTCTTAAATTCGACGTGTTATTTCACTTAGCATAATATTCTCTAGCTTCATCCACTTTTGTTGCAAATGGCAAGATTTTATTCTTTTTTATGGCTGAGTAATATTCAAAGTTTCATTTTGATTTTCTCCTAGATCTATGAGTTATTTAAAAGTTGCCAAATACTTTTAGAATTCTTTAGGTACCTTTTGGTTAATGAGTTCTAGTTAATTCTACACTTCTCAGAGCACATACCCCATATAATTTTAATCAGCATGTATCTAACAAATCTTACTCTTTCAGGCTGATGTTATGGTCAGTTATAAGAAAGAGTCCATGCTCAGCTAAGAAAATGATGTAACTTGCAGCTGTTGATCACAGTGTTATATGTATGTTGATTAGATCTCTTTCATTAATCATATTATTTACATCTTCCATATCCTTACTGATTTGTGTCCATGGCTCTGCCATTTAATGAGAATAGTACACAAAAGTTTTCCAATGATTATAGATTATCTTTTTGTCCTTTTAGTTCTTTCATTTTTTCTTTCATATATTTTAAATCTGAGTTATCCATTCATACAAACTTAGGAGTATTGTGTCTTCCTGGTAAATCACGAGTAATATTTCCTTCTTTACTATGTAATCATCTCATATCAGTATATCTAATTAGTCTTCTGACTTTTTATGAATAGGAGATCTATAGACATATTTTTTGTACATTTAAAGGGAGTGAATGGGTGACGGGCACTGGGGGTTATTCTGTATGTTAGTAAATTGAACACCAATAAAAAATAAATAAATAAAAAAAAAAAAGAAAAAAAGAAAAAAAAAAAAGGAAGCCAGGAAAAAAAAAAAATAAAGTGTAGATTTTATAAGCAGCATATAGTTGTTTTTAATCCCAGTTTGACAATATTTAATTTTGAATGATTTAGTTCATTTACATTTAACTATTTACATGTTTCAGTTTAAGTCTACCATTTTTCTATTAGTTTTACATTTGTTTCATCTGTTCTATTTTTCTCTATTTCCTGCCTTTTTAAAAAATAATCATAGTATTTATTGGTCTTAATAGACTATTTTTTAAGTGTTTTCTTTTAATTCTGGGAGAGTAAACATAGTGTTATGTTAGCTTCTCAAGTGTACAATAGAGTGATTCAGCAATTCTATACAGTACTCAATGCCCATCATGATATGTGCTCTTTAATCCCCATCACCTAGTTCACCCATACCTCAACCCATCTCCCCTCTGATAAACATCTGTTCTCTATAGTTAAAAGTCTGTATCTTTCTTTTTTTAAAAGAGTCTGTTTCTTTCTCTCTCTCTCTTTCTCTCTCTCTCTCTCTGTATCTTGCTCTTTTTTCCTTTGAATAGACTATTTTTTGAACAGTTTTAGTTTCACAGCAAAATTGAGAGAAAGAGAGTCTCCATATACACTCTGCCCCCTTGCATAGCCTCCCTTTTATCAATATTCACCATCAGAGTGGAATATACATTACAGTTGATAAGCCACACTGACTCATCCTTATCACCCAAAAGCCAGTGATTACATTTGGGTTCACTCTTGGTGTTGTATATTTTATGGGTTTGGAAATGTGTCCACCATTTTGTTTTTTATACAGAATAGTTTCATGGCCCTAAAAATCCTTTGTGCTCTGCCTACTTATCCTCTTTCCACCACTACCTCCTGGTAGCTACTGACCTTTACTTCATAGTTATTCCTTTTTCAGAGGCATATTCATATATGGCCATTGTGGCTAATTTCAAATAGTTGGAATCATGCAGTATGAAGCATTTTCACATTAGCTTCTTTCACTTAATAATATGCCTTTAGGTTTTCTCCATGTCCTTTTATGGTTTGAGCCCTATTTATTTTTACACTGAATAATATTTCATTGTCTGTATGTACATGGTTTATTTATGCATTCGCCTACTGAAGGGGTTCTTGGTTGCTTCCAAGTCTTGGCAATGAATAAAATTGTTATAGACATCACTCTGTAGGAATTTTTTTTTTATTTTTCCAACTCATTTGGGTAAATAGCAAGAAATCAGACTGCTGAATCATTTGATATGTTTAGTTTCATAAGAAATTGCCAAACAATCTACCAGAGTGGGTGTATCATTTTGTTTTCCCTCTGGCAATGAAAGAAAACTCCTGTAGTTTCACATCCTCACCAGAATTTGGTGCTGCCGGTGTTTTTGAATTGGGTCATTCTGATAGAAGTGTAATGGTATCTCATTATTGTTTTTATTTATAATTCTCTAAAGAGATGTGATATTGAATGCCATTTGTCTGTTAAGGTCTCTAGTCCATGTTTTAATTGGGTTTTTCATTTTCTTATTGTTGAGTCTTAAGAATTCTTGGAATATTTTGGACAGCAATCTTTTATCACATGTCTCTTTTGCAAATATTTTTTTCTCAGTCTGTGCCTTGTCTTCTTACTCTTGACATTGTCTTTTGCAGATCCCAAGTTTTCAGTTTTAATGAAGTCCAGTATATGAATTATTTATTTCATAGGTTGTGACTTTGATATTGTATCTACAAAGTCATCATCCTATTCAAGATCCTCTAGGTTTTCTCCTCTGCTATTCTCTAGGAGTTTTACAATTACATATTTTACATATGTAAAATTATCATCTATTATCATCTTGAATTAACTTTGTCAAGGTGTAAGGTCTGTGTCCAGATTCTTTTGTATTTGTATTTGTATTTGGCATAAGGAGGTTGAGTGTTTCCAGCACCATTTGTTGAAAAGACTCTCTTATCTCCACTGCAGTATCTGTGCTCCTCTGTCTAAAAGTAATTGACCATATTTATGGGGATCTATTTCTTGACTCTCTCCTCTTTTCCCTTGATCTATTTATCTAGTCTTTTGCCAATATCACACTGTCTTGGTTACTGCACTTTTTTTTTAAAGATTTTATTTATTTATTCATGAGAGACACAGAGAGAGAGAGAGAGGTAGAGACATAGGCAGAGGGAGAAGCAGGCTCCATGCAGAGAGCTTGACGTGGGACTTGATCCCGGGTCTCCAGGATCATGCCCTGGGTTGAAGGCAGCACTAAACTGCTGAACCACCCGGGCTGCCCTTACTGCACCTTTTAGTAAATCTTGAGGTCAGGATTTTAGTAAATCTTGAGGTCAGGTCAGGTTCTTCAATATTGAGTCTTATGCCTTCCCATATAAACATTAAACTATATTTGCAGGTATACAGAAAATAATTACAGAGGATTTTGATTGGGATTATATTAAATCTATAGATCAATTTGGGAATAACCAACATTTAAGAATATGGGTTTTCTTCTCCATAACTATGGAATATCTATCCATTTATTTAAGTCTTGTTTGATTTCTTTTATCAGAGTTTTGTAGTTTTTCTCATATAGTTTATGTATATATTTTGTTAGATTTATACCTAATTATTTCATTTTCTCAAAGTAATGTGCTAATTTAAGTGGCAATATGATTTTTTAATAGCAATGTGTTGTTGCTGCTATTATTTTTGTAGTTTCAAGGTTTTTGTTTAATTCCAGTTAGTTAACATACAGTGTAATATTAGCTTTAGGTATGGAATTTAGTGATTTATCAGTTACATACAATACTCTGTGCTCATCACAAGTACCTTCCTTAATACCCATCACTCCTTTAACCTGTCCCCAGCACCCACTTCCTCTCCAGCAACCCTTAGTTTTTCTCTAAACTTAAGAGTCTGTTTTATGGTTTGCCTCTCTCTTTTTTCTGCCACCTATGTTCATTTGCGTTGTTCCTTAAATTCCACGAATATGGTATTTGTCTTTCTTTAACTGGCTTATTTCACTAAGCATGATACTCTTTAGCTCTATCTACATTGTTGCAAGTGGCAAGATTTCATTCTGTTATATGACTGAGTAATACTCCATTGTATATTTACACATCTTTCATTACCCATTCATCAGTGGACAGACATTTGGGCTTTTTTCATAATTTGGCTATTGAAATGGCAATGTGTTTTTAATGTCAAATTCTACTTGTTCATTGCTAATATGTAGGAAAGTTATTGGCTTTATTTGTATTACCTTTATAACCTGCAAACTTGCTACAATCACTTATTAATTCTAGAAGCACTTTGTATTGTTGATTTTTTCATCTGTAAACGTTTTATTTCTTCCTCTCCATTCTTCTGTTGCCTTATCTAATACTGCATTTATTTTTTGCCATTCCTTTGGCCCTTTTTATGAACTTTTCATTCTTATGATGTCTTAGTGTTCCTAAATACATGAGAATTTATCTTAGAAACAGTATAGTCTACCTTAAACTAGATTTTTTCCAATTTCAGAGACTTTAACACACATTAATACAATGTGGTTTTTCCCTGCCATTTGATTTTTTGAAATTAGTTATTTTAATTGTATGTGTATATTAAACCGCAGAAGACATTGCAATGATTATTTTCATAGTAAATATTTAGATTTACCAGTTTTTACTCTTCATTTCTTCCTGCATTTCCACATTGTCATCTGAGATTGTTTGCAGTCTGCTTGCAGACTTTTTTGAACATTTTTTGGTCATTTTTTTAAGTCTACCATTTAAAAAAAAAATCTGTTTTTCTTTTTCTGAAAATGATTTAATTTCACCTTCATTTTTAAGAAAGCTTTCACTGGCTATAGGATTTTAATTACATTACATTTTTAAAAAGTGTTGAGCATTATCATCTTAGTATCTTTTATATGTGGTTTTGAGTTGAGAAGTTAGCTTTTAGTTGCTCTTTTGAAAGTGAACCTTCTACCTTTCTCCTCTTCTTGGTACTTTTAATATCCATTTGAGGTTCAACCACTTTCACTGGATTTGCATTTTTTATAATCCTGTTTAGGTTTTGTCCTATCTCTAAAACTTATTAAATCATTTAATTTTTTTAATTCCCAAAGGAACATTTCCTTAAACATTACTCTGTCAAATTTTGTCTCTTCTTTTCTTCTGGGATTCCAATTACATGTATATTTTCAGGCTCTGTAAATTTCTTCTCCTCATTGCAATATTCCCTATAGGTTTTTTTCTCTGTGTGTCAGTCTGATATTCTCTACTAATCTATTTCAGTTAATATATTTCCATTTTTCCAGTGTTTTACCTGCTGCTGATATCATTTGATTTTTAATTACATCTTTAGTTTTTTCTACTGTGTACATTTGATTCTTTGTATGTGTTCAGCTTCCCTTTTGAAACTTTCCATCATGTGATACATTTTTATCCTATTAATCACAGTATTTTATCATCTGTGTTTAATAACTCCAATCATCTGTGGATCTTCTTCTATTATTTCTTTTTGTCTTTATTTTGGTCCCATCTCTTGGTATGTCTAAGGACTTTTGATAAAATTTTGTTGGAAAACTTGATATGAAATATGGTTGAGGCTTGAAATGAAGGTTCTTTGCCCAGAGATCATTTATTTTTACTTTTGGAGTCTATAAGTATAGAAATATTTTACTTCAGTCTGGTTTGGAGTTGATCTGATTTGATGCTGAATTCAGTCTTTGTGAGTGCTGGTTCATTTTCAAGCCAGCCTTACATTTAAGGTATAACCCTTCCATGGCCCCAAGTAAAAGGCTGGGTTGTTCTTCAGTATATTCCCCTTGGCGTCTCCTAGACCCTAACTTTGTCTCCCCAGCATTGTAAGACTGCCAAAACCTCTGATCATTTTCTTCTTACTTGGCCACCACTTATAATAAGCAAATTTTTTTTGAAAGAGAAAGCAACATGGAATGTTGTGCCTATGTCTCCCTATTTGTCATGTCTCCCTATGTCTCCTATGTGCCTATTTGTCAATCTTGACCACAATGATAGGTCTGAAATACATTATTTTTTTTAACTTCATGGGTCTACTTGAAGCTTTCCTCAGCTCCTCAGCTTCTTAGCTGCTACTTTATCTTAAATGCTCAGTCTCTCAGCTCATCTTGCCTAAGAAGCAAATGCCTTCAGTGGAAAAGCAGAGCCAATGTTGACTCACTTGAATAGGTTTCCATTTCCAAGATCTTGGCTCCTCGAGTTTTGGCTCCCTGGATAGCTCTCTGATTCCATATTTTATCCAGATTTTATCTAGTTATTCCTGGCAGGAGGATTGGTCTGATCTTAGCTGGGATTTAGTACATCTTTGCCAGAAATGGATTCTGAATCTCCAAGTCACTAAGAGCTTAGATATCATCAACTTCTATGTCTTTTGTGAACTTCTAACCCATCTTTTTGCACTATCATTCATCCTTGGAATAAATATTCTTATGGCAGAAAACATACCTAGATTCAAATAGTGGCTTTGTCATTTACTAGCTATGTGACCTCTTGACATGTTACCTAAATTAACAATTAGTTTCCCTCATCTTTAAATGAGGGATGATAATACAAAGGGATTACTAACTAATGCTGCTTTAAAATTAAATGTGATAATGTACAAGAACTGATTAAGAAATTCTCTTAATGGACTTTTCAATATGAACTTCTAATCCCAGCTTTCATGATTTTGCTTGGGTATTAGAGAGTTGTGAATGTCAGATAAACCACCAAGATATTTGTAGTATAATTATGCAATATTTGAAACATACTTATATATCCTTATAATTGTCTTTTATATAAAATCCCAATTTAACTGGCATCCTGTATTTATCTGGCAAACTTATGTTAATTTGTCTTTTTTCATTTCCATCTATATGTCTCACCCCATCCTTGCCCATTGTCCCTTGCAAGTTTCAATTGATGTGTCTTTCTTATTATTCTTTTCTAGCTTTCAAAATTCTCATTAAAAATTGGATGCCTAGATTTCTCAGTCGATTAAGCATCCTACTCTTGATTTTGGCTCAAGTCATGATCTCAGAGTCATGATCACAGGGTTGTGAGTTTGAGCTCCACCTCAAGCTCCCCACTCAATGGGGAGTCTACTTGAAATCTCTCTCTTCCTCTCCTTTTGTCCCTCCCCCTTGTTCTCTCTCTCTCTCTCATATAAATAAATAAATCTTTCAAAAAACTCTCATAAAAAGGCATAATAGAGTTACTATCTAGTTAACATTGTGTCCCTGATCTTACCTATTGTACAAACACCCCTCCTAACTACGTTTCACACTTTGGTATATGTACACCACAACCAATATTTTTATTTCATTTCCCATGGTATGTCTGGAACACTGTAGATACTGAATTTATTTGTAATTTTTAGCCAAACTTCTCTTCTTACAGCCTAAGCTTTTCGTGTCACCCCCTTACCACTACCACACACACATACATACACACACACACACACACACACACACATGCACACACACACAGTCTCCCTAGTGGCCCAAAAGGAAAAAAAAAATCCTTGATGTGGAAGAGTGGCCTTTCAAAATCATTATTTTCCTCCAGGACTCAGAATTAAGCTCTAGTCTTACCTGATCTCTTGCAGTCAGCAGCCACTGCCCATGTGTGGCCATCAGCACTAAAAATATGGCTAGTCTGAATTGAAGTGTATGTAAGTGAAAAATGCACATGGAATTTCAAAGACTTTGTTATACCCCCCCCATGACATAAAGATGTCATTAATATTGTTTTATATAGATTATATGTTAAAATAGTAAGATTAATTCCAGCTATATTTTAATTTTTTGTATGGTTATTTGAAAATATAAAATTATACACAAAGCTTATATTATGTTTCTATCATATAGTGTTTTTCTGAATTGTCCTGGGCTCTTTCCCATAGGCCTTTGAGCATAAATTCACTACCTCCTAAAATTCTGTCCATTTATGGATAAAAGAGGTCTATGAAGCAGTCCCTGAATCCCCACTATGTTCCTAGGGAATGGTATAAATAAGTCTAACAAACACATTATTGTAAGTGCAACAGTCATGTGTTGTTTCTAAACACTAGGCTGAGCTTTTCTAAGTAAATGAAAGGTAATTGGTTTAATGATTCTGGTTGATCAATGGATGATGAAATTTAATTGTCTGCTACCTTTGGCACCGTATTTGGCAGATCCATTTGGTTAACAAATGGTCCCATTTCTCATATACAATATTTTGCTCTTATTCTTGTTTTATCTTTTACTTTATTACTTCTTGTGCTATCTTAAAAGGGACTTTTACCTGGACTGTTTAAACACTTTCCTGCTATATTCCCTGCTCTTGGAATTAGTCTACTTTGCCTCATATGTCATGTTTTTCATTTTATTTTGGCTCCCTGCCTGAATTTTCTAGAATGCGTTCCCACACATTGTGCCTAAAGCCCCATGACATATCCTATAACCTCTGCTCAGTCAGGCTCCTCAGTATAAAATACTGGTTTGCATGTAGCTGTTTCCTAATACTCAGAAGCCCGAAATTACAAGGATAGCACTTGTTGTCCATGTATTTTATTGTCTGCTGGTCTGCAACTCTCGATCTATCTTGCTTTATTGTCCATGCTTCCAGCTTCTCTATCAACACAAGAGTGCACATACAACTTGTCCTCCTGCATACATACAAATGCACATCAATTTAACTTCAAATCTATAAAACATGGCTATTTTAACAATCAACTAAAGTGCCATCAAACTCTAAATCATTTCACAGAGAATTTTCACTTTGTTATTTGGGGATTTCATTTAACTTCTTTATTTGCTTGTTCTCTCATATGCTGGGCATTTGTCTAATGGAGGTGCTTTAAAAATCAAATTGATATAAATAAGGCATTTTTATTAGCAAAGCAAATTATTAAGTATTGTGAGAAATCAATTTGTAAGCAAGCAAAGGAAGCATTCAACACTATGAATTATTTGTTATATGTCAATTGACTGTTTTGTTTTCATCTTGAAAGGAGTTTCTTCCATGTCTTCAGTCCATGGAGGCTGGAGAAGAAAAGGGATGCAAAGACATGTATAAAAATAAGAGCTGGCCATTGCCTTCTGCAAGAGTAGAATTTATTTGTGGAGAAAAGGCCATAAGAAATACAAAAGAAATGTCAAAGTTGGGAAGAGAATGGGAGTTACAGGGGAAAAAATTGCCAGAGCACAAAAAAAGGTAGAAGATGAAGCCCCTTCCAGCTGGGATTGTTCCAAAAAGGTTTGGTGGAGGATGGTGGCTTGAGTGGGGTGCTAATATGAGACTGGAGAAGGTGTTCAGGGAAGGGGGGTAGTAGGCCAAAGAAGCATGGAGGCAGCAAATGACCAGACAAATTCAGCGATGAGTTGATATGACTGGGTCCAAGTGGGCAGAAGTTGTGAAGGACATAGGCAGAGAGGGATCCAATTGTAAAGTTGCTTAGAGGTTAAGGCTCAGAAACTGAACTTGGTCTTGTGGGCAGGGAGTGAAGAGCTGCTGATGGATTTTGATTGAGAATGTTCTAGAAGGAGAAAATGGGCAGGATATATTGGCAGGGGAAAGAGATGTTGGAGATTCCATCCAGCATGCCAAGGACAACGGTGGGGAACTTAGAGAATGAGTGTTGGTATTGCGTCTGGGACACAGTAGGAACTTACTCATTCACTCACACTTTCTCTAAAGATTTATTGTATTAATAGTTGTTGAACAGACACAAATTGAATTAAAAAATCAACACTGAATCTTTGAAAAGTCAACCGTTGAACCAAGAATATTCAAGCACAAGATTTTGTGTCTAGCAGGCACTCCAAACTATTTTTAGACCAAATGAATGAATAACAATGCTGAACAGCTCTATGTGAATATCTGGTGCCTGAAACCTCAAGAATGATTTTGTATAAAGACTAAATGTTCATTATAGAGATGCATTCTGATGTGAGAACATTCCCCTCACCCCTCCACCCCAGAATGTGAAGTGAAGGTGGCCACATCTGCAGGTGAAAACAGGGAGCTTCATTCAGAGAGAATGTACTCACATGTATAACCTTTCTATTTCAAATAAGAGTATGAAGAAAATTGAATCTTTTAAAGAATCGCCAGTGTTGTAAATCTAGTCTGCTGATTTCACAAGTTTCAGAAAATCAATTGGACCAAAGGGTTCTTGTCCAGATCAAAACTCCAGTCTACTTCAGGTTCCCTGGGAACGACAAATAGAGATGCTGTTCATGCCTGCTTGATATTCCACGCATGCTAAGCAGCCAGGAAGCAGTTCAAGGTGTTGTCCACTAGCTTGTAGTTAGTATGGATATTTTATCACCCTTCTGGACCTTTCTTCCCACTGTGAAAAAAGGCATACAGCATTTCATTATGTTAATGGGGCATGAGAGACACAAATAAAGCACTTGGTTCATACTGGGTACCTGTGAGAAGAGAATATTTTTAAATATCTGTAGGTGGTTCACTAACACAGGTAATTGAGTTTCAACATATTTCTCCTTTGAGCCTTTCCACGGTGTTCTGTCACACTGTTAAGTTGGGAAATAAGTGAAACCTTTTAAGGAAGTATTGCCTTCCCTAGCTTGATCCTTTAAAAAAGTACTTTGTTAAGTTCCTTAATGCTCCCTTTTATAGCAATCTTTTTTTTTAACTCAAAAAGCAGCAAACCCCATTTTTAGAGAAATAGCAAAGGTGTTAACACTCCCACTTAAGGTAAGTGACATCGATATTTCACAAAAGAGCAGAGGACTTGTTCAAGGCGGTGTGCACAGCAATGACATGAGCACTCCTCCGTGTGCATTAGGAGGACAAATAGCTCTCTTGGTAATTCTAAACATGTGTAAGTTATAACCTTCTCTCCTGAAAAAGGATTTTCTTCCCTCTCTTTATTGTAATCATATGCTTTTCAGTGTAGGCTTACTTTACTTTCATCTACATTAAGAATAGTTGATGTTAAGGGATGCATTTAAAATTAGTTTTTTTTTTCCCCTCTTGCTTTTCCTGATTTAATAAATCTGTAGACCTCTAGAAAGAGAGAGAGAAAGAGAGAGAATATGGGACCATGGGCCCCAGGCACTGCCACAGTCTTTTGTTTTTATTTTCCAAGAGTCTCTCTCAGACCTCCCAATACTCAGGGTAGCGACGAAAAGGGAGCCCTAAGTAGTCTTAACACACCCAAAGACACTGTTCACTGTATAATGGAATTAGACATTTCCCCCAGCTTTATTGAGTTATAATTGACACATCCCATTGTTTAAGTTTAAGGTGTACAACATATTGATTTGATACCCTTCTATATTGCAAAACGATTACCAGGATCCATTCTTAACCTATGTAGTTGAAAGGATATAAAACAAAATGTAGGAAGTTCTTAAGAGTAATTGTAGCAGTAGAACGGGCATCAATTCAGTGTACGATTCTTATAAATGAGGAAATTGAAGCGTTGGTGGTTCATCTCATTCTTCAAAGGTGAGATAGTTTGTTTGCAGGACTGCGCGATTAACAAGTGGATCTAGATCTAGACTCAGCCACTGGGACTGTAACATTCTGGGTCCCCGTGCACATTGTGGGGCCTTGTGATGGCCATCCACCCCACTGAGTGGGAAGACAGCATGGTCAGGCTCTTATACCTGGCTATCCAATTTCGATAAACAAAGTATTTTCTCAAATGACAAAGGGCTAAATTCCATACGAGATTTAACGTCAGTAGTACCTTAGGAAATATGCTTAAAAATACAAACTTTACTTTGTATGTTTGGAAGAAAACCATTTTATTTGGCTCAAAAGGTATGGAAAGAGATATTTGCAATAAATCTACAACAACGCATTCCATGTAATTCCACAGGATGGCAAAGAGGGATTTTAAATAAATCCAATCATTTATTAATTTGTTAATATATTAATTCACTTATTCATTCAACCAACAGATATTTACAGAGATGTAGTAATGTGGAGGGAGTCATAAACAAAAGAGTGAAAGATCTCTGACCTCATGAACTCCTATTCTGGTGAGGGGAAGATAGACAATAAAAGAAGCAGACAGGGAAATTATAGAGCATGTTTAAGAGTAAAGAGCACTCTAGAGAAAAATAATGTGAGGAAGAGGAAATATCTTGGGGGTAGGGTGGGGGTGTGGAAATGAGTATGTTGCACTTTTAACAAAGATGTAAAGGAGATGATGGTGCCAGTCATTTATGCAAGAAGCACTTTGTATATTCTATCTCATTTAAACCTCACCCCAAACGTAAAAATTGGTTGTTTTGTTTTGTTTTGTTTTTTAAAGATTTTATTTCTTTATGAGAGATTGAGAGAGAGAGAGGCAGAGACACAGACAGAGGGAGAAGCAGGCTCTATGCAGGGAGCCTGATATAGGACTTGATCCCAGGTCTCCAGGATCAGGCCCTGGGCTGAAGGCGGCGCTAAACCACTGAGCCACCAGGGCTGTCCTTGGTTTTTATTTTATCTCAATTTAGGTGATTGAGGTTCAGAGAGTTTAGTGACTTGCTCAAGGTCACAAAGCTAAGGTATAGAAGTATCAGAAATCCACATCCAAGTTGTCTATCTGGTAACCTCTTCGTTAACTCAGTACCCATGATTTTACATTCAGCAAGATCTTGTTTATTATCAAATGATATGCTCTGTGTGGGGTGTGTGTATATGTGTGTGTCAAAGTGTTTAAGATGGAACTGGAAATTCACTCTAAAAGGAAAAATACAGTAATTCAATAATATTTTAATAACAAAAAATACGAGAAGCCAAATTTGGCTTTCCTAATTCATACAAGAAATACTATCAAAGGTATCAATTTGCTGTATCTTGCCACTAAGGCATGAAGTAATCCAACAAGAGGCACACACACACTTCTGTTTAGCATCTCAGCATGTGAAAAATTGTCATATTTTGTCCCTTTAAAGCAGGTTCCAGCCGCTATATCTGTGCAAAAGATTCAAGGAACAAAAAGACATCTGTCGGAGATAAGCACAATGAGGAAATAGTTCAAGAGCCACTATATTATCTTTTGTATTGTGAGGAATGTTCACATAAATTTCCTTGCCAGGTAGTCCTCCAAAAGTTAAGTCCCAATGGGTGCATATCAATTTTGTGTGACTTAGTTCAGGAAGCCCTATCCTTCTATATTCCTTATGCTGAAAAATCACACTCGCATGAAGACTGCATCAGACAAACAGTGCACTTTGGGATTCTTGGAGCAGCAATATCCATTTGCTATGCCAACCAATCTTTCCTTATCTCTTGAATTTGCCTCTACCACTGTGATCATTTCACATGGAGAGACTCTCAATTAGATTATTAAAGGCATTAATTCATTCCTTAATTCTTTGATTGCTTGACTTTTTTCTTCTTTAAATAAACCCCAGCAAAAGCTGGAGCCTGCATTGCAGATGCAACCTAAGGGTCCTGGAGCAGACTTTGGAGTAAGATATAGACATGGGAAGCTGGTTTCACTGCACAGTAAGAGATGGGCTTCTGCAAGTGGATGGAGCTTCAGTCCCTGTGTTTAGAGAACAGCTGTTGTGGGTTCTTTATGGGGATGGCAGTGACCCACCAGCACACACTGAGAGTGCGGCCGGATCTGCTGTCACTCTTCAAGTCACTTCCTACCACATTTGGCAGGCAGTGCCAGGACAGCAGGGAATGATGGAGGTGGAGGGGGACCCAATCAGCCAGGCTGCAATTGATACCTGATTGATGAACACGTGATTGTGGAAACGACCCATTAAAAGTGCAGCTTTGAGAGTGGAAGTGTCAAGCAGCACTTTCATGTGACTATAAAGGCTTGAAAATGATTTTACTTTTTAAAAGGGGAAGAAAACGACTTTCTATTTATCTGTTAAAAAGAAAAATGCAAATACAATATATTTTCATATCAAGACAACCAAGCAAAAGGAAAACAGCTTTAAATTATTCAGAGAGGAAATGAATAGAGAGTCCCCAATTAGGCTGAAATATTTAAAGCATTAGCATTATCGGTCTCGAGTCCATACCCCTGCATGTACAGTAAAATAAAAATATATAAAAATGGCTATGAGATCAAAGGTGACTTAGAAAGAGAACAACTTCTCGTAGCTGAAAAGTTAAGTAAACTTAGTTATTTTTTACTGGAAAAATGCTACTTTTTTTAATTACAAATTTTTAAAAACTCATTACATTAATTTTGAGTTGCGGTTATTTTTTGTTCCTCAATTAAATGTAGCAGTGAATATCCCCTTGCCACATAGCCTTACGCCCTCACTTATTCCTTTCCTTGGGGGTTGGGGGGGGAGGTCCCAGATTGAATCAAATATATGAGATCTTTCGAATTTACTTTTCCTGTCGAATGTGCCATATCATCCGTTGCTGGAAAGGAGAATCCATTCTGATATTGATTATGCTGTGTTAGATTTTAGATTTTTCTATGAATGTGTAAAGGCTGTAAACACCAGCAATTCCCTATGGTTTAACAGAATCATTCCTCCTCTGACCACATAATTGCTAAATTGTGCATGTCAAATGGCTTCAGGATATTCTGTCCCCTTTCCAGTAGGTTATCAAGGAAAACTTGCTGGAGAATGGTGTTGTTTGTGTGTCCTTTAAGTCAGGAACTCAAAGGTCAAGAGTTGCCAAAAGCCTTTTCACTGAGTAACTGCTTCTTTGCCCGAACTCTGTAACGTGTCTCACCAGTGATCCTTACCATTTATTTCTAAATGTGTGTGTCTAGCTTCTCAGCCAAAGTCAAGTTTTACGGCCAAGCTTGCTTACAATTAATCACAATGATTGGCTATATAAGGCATGCTTATTATGCGCCTGTATGCCAAGTGAACGCAGCAGTATTGATTGGTTTTCTCATAATTATTTTTGAAGACATTTTAAAAAATGTGTTTTTTTTTCCCCAATGATTTAAATTCCCGTATAAACAATAATTAAATATTTAGGGCACAATGGTGTTTAGTGTGATCTAAGAGCCCTTCTTTGTAGTGGGGTAGACATTCCTCTTAATGAGAGTGTTTTTGTCTGACTTCAGTGGTAAGTTAGGAGTAAGAAGATCCTATTAATACATTGTGAGTAATGCTAGAATTGAGCTGTTAGATCCATTTAGTGTGTGGTTCAGAATCTCTGCTCTTCCTGAGTGTTTTCTATGAGTCATACTCCTGAGCAGCTGCCATTGGTTGTTCTCCTGGTTTAACTGCTGCTGCAAGATTAATCTTGAGTTTTGACAGTTAAAACAGTTGCAGCAATTAATTACTAGGGAATAATTTCCCATCCCAAAAGCGCAGACTATGAAAACATGTTCATAAATATGCTACAATACTTAACCGTTTCCTCAAAGTATAACCTAAGACATCTTTGCAATGACAAGCCCTTAAAACTTGCAAATTGCTGATTCCTCTAAGTAAAAGGATATGCTGGGGGGGGGGGGGCATTTGATTTTTTTTTTTTTTATTCAAGTGAGATGTTCAGCATTTCATGATTCCCCTGCATACATGCACTTCACTCCAATCTTCTGCAAGGTCTTTTTCTTTGCTTAATTGTGGTGACATCATTTCAAGAAATGTAGTTTATGAAAGAACAAAAGCAAACGATGAGGAACATGACAGGACACTTACATTCAAAATACAAAGAATCTAAGCAGCAGATGAAATCTGCTGCATCTGAAACAAATGAAAGGAAAACAGATTGTCATCGAATCTTCATCTTTTTTTTTTTCCCCCAAAAGTTTGATACATATTTCTTTGGGGAATAGTTTGCAAATGATATCTAGAATATGTGAAATACAATTGTAAACAGACATGCAATTTACCTAGGTTACAATCTGTTCCATGATCTTTGTTCCTTCTTAAGAAAAAAGACAGGGCACGCCACTTGGAATAGGATCGGCCCAAAATAAATCTGAGATTGAATTATTAGAACTGACATTATTAATATTTTTTGAATATTCCATGGCTCTCTGCTGATTCTTCGCATGCCACATCTTTAGCAAACTCCAGTGCCTTAATCAGTTTAAGATTCGCTGCGTCCTGTCCTCAATAGCTGTTTGCTGGTATGCAAGCACCATCTCTCCGAATGGCAATAAGTATGCATGGTTACAAAGAAAACTGTAGTCAGAAAATCGTCGGGCTAAAGTATTAACTGCTATATTCAGTGTTTCTTACACTCTCGTTCGCTGAACACATGTTGCCCTCGGGTCTGAAACTGAGCTACCCTTGGCCTTTTGTGGCACTTGCGTTTCTTTCTTTCACCGAATGCGGGCGCGGTGGGGGTGGGGGTGGGGGTGGGGGTGGGGGTGGGGGAGGCGGAGGGGGCGGGGACCCTAAGGGCAGGAGGGGATGGGGGCTGCGGGACAAGGAAGAGGGACGCTGTCTGCGGGTCGCTTGCCGTCGCAGCCTGGGCGAGCCGCGCGCCAGCGGCCCCGCGCTCCGCGCCTCCCCGCCTCGCCCACGCTCCGGCCCTGCGCGCCCCCGGGGCCCTGGCCCTGGCCCCGGCCGCGGTCTCCGCGTCTCTTCTTTCACCCTTTGAGGTCGCACATGTGCCAGGGCGCTGACTGACGCCGCATTTTGAAGCGGATCGTGAGACATTGTCCGGCACAAGCCATGCAGAAACTGCAGCCGGCTGCGCGCGGGGCAGGGCTCCCAGCCGAGAGCGAGAGCGTTTCTTTCTAGGTGGTCAGGGGCCGAGCCCGGGGCCTGTGCCTTGCTGCAGAATCGCTGGGGTCGAAATGCAGGATGTGACACTTGCAAAGCCATGAAAAGGCAGGAGAGAGTGTGTGTGTGTGTGTATATATATATATATATATATATACACACACACACACACACAATTTTCATGTATCTTGGGGCTGGCATGGTCTTTATCGTGGAGGGAGACCCCAGTGTAAGGAAGCAAATTTATCAGCCCTTCTCCCTACCTGTGCTAGAAAAGGCTCCCCACAAGTCAGTCTTTACGGAGTTATTAAAAGGTATAGTTTGGCTAAGCCATATGCTGATCTTACTTAAACGGAGAAGAGTTTTCAAGAAAAATAAGATTGCAGCTGGTAGCTACGGTAGTTTTACTATTTTTGAACGGCTCTTTAGTATATGGTATTTTAATTCATCCCACAGATTCAAATTGGACTTTGACTGTGTACACTGGGATATACTGTATGGTGTTCTGAGTAATGCTGGTTTGCTAAAATTGCAATGTAGATTGATGCTAAAGAGGCAGCTTTGCCATTTCTAAAATCTTCTCAGGCATTTCGTACAGAATGAAAATGCTGACGGCTAGCTACCTCTGCAAACATGGGTGCTGTAAATGCATATAGGCTCCATCCTTCTACTTTCTAAGTACAGAATGGGTAATTAGTACTGCTCAGGCTGTGATAGTGAACGATACACAGTAGTCCCATTATACCAAGAATGCTGATTTTCAGGGGTTTATAATCAGGCTGCAAAAAAAAAAAAAAAAATGCTGTAGATAAAATTGGGACCCGATTTCCAGCGATGGGCAATCTTATTTTTATTTAAGAAAACGTGAAGTAAAGTAATCAAGGCTAGTCCCAGGCTACAAGAATGTGGCAAGTGGACCACGTCCAAACTCTCGGGGCTGCGGGCTGTTGCCCTGCATTCGTTTTCTTTCCCACTTTGCACTCGAAACACAACTTTGTGTGTCCCGTGTGTCTGAATCTCACAACGTCCTCGGGTGGGGGTCCCTGCTGCCGGGAGATGGTGGACCACTTTAGCGGAATGTACTTCTGGGCTCCGCATATCACAGGGTCCCGCGGCGCTGGAGCTTTCCCATTGGCCATTTGCTGCCGTCCCCGGCCAGAGCTCTGCCCCTGCTATTGGTGGTCACGTTGCGTTGGGTTTCCTTATTAATACTCTGCTAAGCCAAGGAAAACCTTACTCAGGCTACTCCACCACTGAAAGCAATTAACCTGTAACATGAGCTCTAACATCGCTGCACACTGCAGAGAACCAACAAAGATTTGTTATTTGGCGCGATGGCAAGTTTTAATCCTCTCCCAGTAGAACTCTCTGGGGGATTTTTAGCACATGGACATTACTGAACAGACATGTTCCAACTGCCCTGGTATGATGCACTGGATTTGTTCCAAACATGGAAAGTCTACCCAAAAGCCAGTGCATAATACAGACAATTGACTATAAAGCATCCATTAGAAACTGCATTCTGCTCAAAATCTCTGTTAAGTAAAGCCTAAGCCGGTCCTAAGAATAATATAGACAGCCTTTGGATGAAAGCATACCATAACTGGGCTTGTTGAGCTTACAAAAATTGTCAATATTTAGAGCATTATCTGAAAACACTTTCCTTCCTTCCTTCCTTCCTTCCTTCCTTCCTTCCTTCCTTCCTTCCTTCCTTCCTTCCTTCTTTCCTTCCTTCCTTTCTTTCATCTTTCTTCCTTTTTTTCATTTTTAAATTATAGGCTTTCTCCAGAGCCAGGCCATGACCCATGACTGTGTCCCTGCCCATTGGGAAGTACTCCCTGGTTTTAGCGGCATTCATTCATTCATTAATTCAGCCGAGCTACAAATGCGGCTTGTTTAGAGTTTTGCATTGCATTGTATTTTTAAAATATATTTAAATATATTAACATTTTTTTCTGTGCCCCCACTTTCATTTTGCATGCATTTTGTTTCCTCTACTCCCTATTCAATACAACCAAGCTGAACTTACACCCAAAAGTCATGACTTACTTCTGAGAGCTTCTCTATCTTCCAGTACATACTGTTGGCTTTAAGTACTCCTCTCTTTAAAGTGTGTATATGTTGGTTACCCTCGTCAAATGAATGTAGCAAAACTAACCACAGTAAAATTTAAGTATTTTAAATATCAACTCATTTGCCTCCTCATTACCTAGAAAGAGAAGTATTTTCTCTCTCCCTCTCTCTCTCTCTCTTTTTCTTTCTTTCTTTTTTTTTTTTTTTTTTTTTTTAGATCTCAGTTTCTCCATCTTACCCTTTTCTCCAAAAAATAGAATAGGACTATTTTGTCAGTGAAGTAACTTCCCTCTACAGCTATATCACTGTGTCTTACAGGAGTTAGGGTTTAATTTGGCTCCTATTTAACTTCCCAGGCAATGAAATATCTGACCAAGTTATTCTGAAGATGGGGTGTTTTCTTTAATGATATATTTTGCTTCTAACTAAATTGCTTTACTTAGCAATTTGTATTACAAGGGAAACGCTGATTTGATATTTTTCAGCATGAGGATAAGAAAATCATCCAGTGGCTAAAACCTATCTCCCTGCATCACAGAATTTTATTAGGAATGAGCACTTGCTGGTCCTGTATCTTTAGTACAACACTTAGTGTGAACATCATGAAATATTAAAATGAGAAAGAGGCCTAGCAAATCTTGAGTGGGTAACTTTTAAATGAGGCCTTCAGGAACTGATCACGAGCTTCCAATCTCCTGCTACTGGCCAGTAAAAAAGGAATTAGCACTCAAGGCTTCTGGCACAATCACTGATGCTCCTGTCACAGCGTGCAATAAACAAGAGAACAAACAGGCAAAAATCCACGGCCACTATTATGTGAAGCAACACATCACTTTAAAGAAAACAGGTAGAAAGAAATGAAAAAGAAACACAATAAAAACTTTTTTTCATTTAATTCAATTAGCCAACCTATAGTACATCATTAGTTTCAGATGTAGTATTCAGGATTTTATCAGTTATACACAATAGGTAAATCTTATTGGCACATGTGAGTGGAAGCTGGAGGAACCATGGGTTTAAACTGAGCAGGGCGGGTTTCAGGGAGATGAACTTCATCCCTCACTTCTCTCTTCAACAAATACATAAGAAAAATGTTATTACTCACAAATGCTTCCCAAAGAGGATGTTGTGAGATTGCAAACACATATTTGTACATAGTTAATGTAAGCGACATTCAAACGTGAGGTTGAGGTTTGTGAACTTGACCTTCTTGGATTTCAGTGTGATCATGTAGTTGATTAACACGTTTTCATTCATTGAAAAATACATACATTTAAGAAATTTGCTTATGGAGTCAAGAAAGTGAGCTGTCAAAGCCCATTTTTAAAAGAAAGCCAAGGGAGAGCAGGGTCTGACTTCCCATGTCCAGGTAGGCGGTGTGTGTAATCTACTCCCCGCCAAGGAGAGCAAGCCGTTTCATTTTCTCTGTGATCACAAGGATATGTCCTGGACTGTAGCTGGCATATTTATCCACTTCTCCAAAAGCAACCAGACAGAAAAGTTTCACATCTCCCGTGCTTCGAGCAACAGTTGCTGAAGCTACTGTGACATGCATGAAATGAGAAGAGCACACTGAGTACTGAAACACCAGTTTCCTGATTCCTCTGGCATATTTTGCCAGGCAAGAGGCAGAATCAGATCTTGTTGTACCAACAGTAGCTTCAGAAGGAGAAATGATTCAACCATTAATACTTTGACAGAAGCATTCTCCACAATAAAATTGATTTTAGGGATCAGAAAAATATTTTACAAATTAAGCTATTATCAAAGTGTACAGAAAGAAAGAACCTATTGAACGATTGACTCAGGATTGAATATTATTAAAAAAATAGCCAGATGCAGAATTTTCTGGAGCAAAAATGGGAGGAGTTCACTGATTTTGTAAACAATGGAACGTCTTGAATTGAATTGTTTTACCTGGGTGAATTATTTTGCCCAGAGATCTCAAATCATTTCCTCAGCAGCAGCAGCCTGTAGTCTGAGAGACGGAGCCCTAGTAGAAAATGCTGATTGATTAAAATTACTTCCAGTTCTCTTCTTCCATGAACTCACATAAACGGTGTGCATGCAACGTCATGGAGCAGGCTGATGCCCGCACCTCTTCCTGTTTAGCTGTTGGTGGAACTAACTGCTACATCTATCACTTGCAACAACCAAACATGCCTTCTCTCTGCATGCATATGTGTGATGGAATATTTTTATCCCCACTCTGAGATGATGTGATATATGTATATCAAAATATATATATACATATATATGTATATATATACATAAAATCACTAGAGGTGTCGAGCCTATTAAAATCACTGAAAATACCAATCTTAAATAAAAGTGTACTGGCTTTTATTTCCATGAGGTTCTAGAAAACAAGTTAAGAAAGTAACCTAGTAGGTCCAGGGATGTCTGAGTTACAAATTCAGCCTTCCTGTTGTGCAGTGTTTGACCTGAAGATGTGTTTTTCTCACCTTTAAAAATAGTAATAATTCCACTCTGTATGTTAGAGCCAAGTGGCATTTTCTTTATCAGGTATTGTTCGAAGTGGCACTTCTAACGAACCACTGTCATTGGATACCTCGAGTTTTGAGGTGAAAATTAAGGTCATCATTCCTAACTTGCTTTCACAAATAAAGGCTCTTGTCTAACAAACCTAGTCCTTCATGTCTTTTTAAAAGCCAATGCCTAATGCTTTAGCGATCTGAAGAGTTCAGTGGGGATTTCCTTTTCTCATTGCGGGTCGAAAAGAAGAGAGTACATCAAAATGTCTTATGACTTTCCAACTTACTTTATATAGTCAATGTTTGTGTTGCTTGGTGTTTTGGTTCTTCTTAATCTTAGGTTATTGATTCAACATCAATAGGAGGAAGTACTAACAAAGAACACTGTTTTGTCTTAAAATATCTTTAACATCCTCTTGTTGGCACCCCATGCAGATTGCCACTTTCACGAAAACCTGAAGCAGTGACAAGCCAATTACTGACCAATTTCTGGAGGTGGGATTTAAAAAGTGCTTTAATTGCTCCTTTTTCACGTAGGCTAGAAAACTGGATAAACCTACACAAATTTAATTCCAACTTTCTACAATATAAAATAAAATTATCTCTCTTTTATGTTTGCTTATACATTTTGCCTATGTATATTTAAATTTTAACTCTGTAATCTCTTTGAATTATGAGTAACACATATCCTGCAATGTATTTGTAAATAAGATTTCTATTCATTTGGGGAGGCAGCATATCTTCTTGTAGTATGAGAAGGAATGTAAATTGTCTGCAGATGATTTCTGTTATAGGTTATAAGCAAAAATACCATAGAGCAACATTTACTTTAAAGAGCAAAAGACAACCAACTTTTACTCATTTCAATACAATAAACAGTTACATTTCTCAGTTTAAATATTTGGAAAGGAGAGCTATAACATATGTGTTCTTTGTTCAAAATTCCAAAAAATGGTAGTTTTGTTTAAATTTTTGTTTGCCACTTTTCTACGAAATTTGTGTTCCAGGAAGCAGCAGATGTATAACATGCTCTATTAAAATACAATAAGATAGCACCCAGGGCACTTTATTAAAAGTAGCATTGAAATAATATTTTTGATGCCAAAGAATTGTATTCTTGGAAGTTAGTTTAGTAAAAGTAATTGGAAGCAATGGTTAATTGTTTCTAGAGCACTTATAAGTAAATATTATTAGCAAAGTATTTTAATTACTGTACTTTATGTGGCCTAAATGTAAGCATTTATTAATACAAACCAAGCACTCATTACAAATTTGCACAGAAAATGATAAAATATTATGTATGAAATGAAGCATTAGCATGGACCATTAAGTCCTCTATTTTCATTTAATTGAATTTGTCAGTAGTACCCTCTTTAACTGAAAACCAGTCATAACCACAAAATTAAATAATAATTAAAGAAACAACTATTGAAAGAGTGTTGCTTGGAAGCTAAGGTGCCATTTAACCAAAACATAGCAATTTCATGTAAATTGCAGACCATGTAGACGCAGTTCTGAAAATTATGCATCCTGTGGTTCCGTGTATGTGTGATTTAGCAAGCAATTTCAGCATTGCAGATTAGCTACCCTAGTTGAAGGCCCCATCTATAATTCAGAAAGGTGGGACATGGTTGAAAGTTCCTATAAACTTACCAATGCTGTTATGAGGCGATAAAAGTTCGATGTAACGATTCAATTTATTGCTACCTAATCAATGGCTTTGGCCTACTAATGCTTGAGTGGACACACAGGACCATGAGTGTCTGTGTTCTCGGCATTCTTGTTAAGTCACTGTGTGTATGGGGTAGGCGATAATCTAACTGGAATTGGGACCGGATTAAGGTACACATACTTTGCTATTGGGGTATCTAGCATCTCTGACTGTGCTATGTATCTTGACTGTCTTTCCTGTTAAAACTGTAATATTACCCTTTCAGATACAATTGTTCCTATTGATTATCAATTAAAAACTTCTGATCTAAGATTCAGGTTAATTTACCAAAAAGTCCAGTTTCCTTGCGGTCACGTGTGTGCATGTATTTCTATACACATGTATGCAAGTATTTATTTTTACTAGTAGTCCATCTAAAAGACCTCCAACCTTTGTCAACTGTATTTTTACTCTACCTAGACAAGTTCCATGTTGCACAGCCAGCAGGGGGAGGTAAGATTTAAGGAAATAGCAAAATGAACTTGATGGAAGCAACTACTTTAGGAGGCAAATAAACAAACAAACAACAACAACCAAAAATGTAATGAGCAGCATGAAGGGGTCTCTAATGTATTTGAGATAGATTTAGCATCTTAGATAAAATGCTGGCCGTCGATCAGAATTTTGATAAGCATTCTCCAATGTACTTTAAGGACTTAGATCTTGCATATTGTAAGCAGATGAATTCATTATTGGAGACCCTTTGTGATATTTTCCAACATGCAAACTATAGCTGAATTTGTGTATGTGGATCTTGGATCTGTAAGACAACTTAAATAATAACAAGTGTAGCAATCAACAAATATTCTCATGAGCTTGCAGAAAGTGTTGATTTTGTTTAAAAGTCTTACAGGATTGTGTCTGCTCACCTAATTGACTACTTGTATGCAGCAATTAATAAAAACCACAGAGTAACTGAAGGATTCTGGTTTTTAAAAACATATAACCTAAACTGTATTTCCATATTTGTACACAAGCAGTCAGTTAACTGTGTGGATAAACTGGATATGATGTGTGTTCTTTTTGAAAGAGACTTACATTTCCTTGAAAATAATCAAGATTAGGATTTGGAATAAAGCAGTACAATTTGCATATTTACAAACCTCATTTTGATAAACTCAGTTTAGCCCAGATGAGGGTTAACTCAGCTTGACTACTACAAGTCTGACAAATATAAACAGTGGATGTTTCTGTAGTTAACATAAAGTATATAAAAATGCAGATCGATGTAGAAAACCCATTAAATTACATTAAACTTGTCACCAAGGAAAGTAGAAAGTTAAAAACTGTATTTTACAGTTGTAAATAGATTTTTCATTACAAAATATTTCACAGGTTTTATTTCAGCTGATCCTCAACCAGCTGTAAGGCAAACTTGTACCCATTTTACAGATTGAAAAATATAGCATGTTTTTAGTACTTTAAAATAAACCTTGGTTTCACATATTTTATGGATTTTGTTTCTTATTTTAAAAAGATGTTTTTTAAACTTAATTTTTAAATGTTTAAACTCCAGTTGTAAGACTAAAAAATTTAGCATTTTCTATTAATTCAACTTCTTTACTATGAGAACTCAAAGCGGCCAGCATATATAAACACATCCTTTTACATTTTAGTTTCCTTGTTGCGTATACTAATATTGAGACTTAGAAAGCCATTTTTGAAAGAATTTCATTTCAGATGACCATGTGAGGCAAGAATCAAATTTCGACACATCTGAATTCTAGTTAAAGTAATTTAAGAATCTATGCTAACCCCTTCTTTCACACACACACATACGCACACGCACACATGCACACACCATAGCCACACACATACCACTGAAGCTCTAAGGCAAATTTACTGCATTTTCCAATATTCCAATTTTATTCTCTCTCAATCAATACATAACCACTGACTCTGATTTCAAAAGATTAAAAAAAAAACAATAACTAGAAAGCATAAAATTCAAAGATGAGGAGTATTGTAGACATTAGATCTCTAGTGCTCACACATGCTGTGAAGACACCAAGCCACTCTGAGTGCTTCACTTGGGGAATTCATATAGAAAAGAGAGACTGCAAAGGACTTTTGCTAAAATATCTAGTTCTTACTAAAATATTCATTCCTCTAAGCTCCTGAATACTTTATAATACCTAGATTAAACTGAGATTCATAGAATTTAATGTGGGGATTTGAGCTATTTTGGGATTTTAGATATGCTGATTTTATTCTATAATATCAATATACTTTCTTTCAAATTCATGTACAACAGTTGGCTTTTCTCATATAATACTTTGCCTCCTAAGCTTTTCCAGAATCTTTCTTTATTTTGAGCAGATCACTACAACTCTTGATTAACTGCTACAACCAATTTTAAAAACTCAAGTGAAAAGAATATGCCATTAAACCCTCAATATTTGTGGAGCTATGATACCACATTGTTATGTAAATGTGGTCATATCCCCCTCAGCCTTGAAAGAATGGGACATATGCTGTGGAACTGTAGTTTCCAGAGCATGCAAGGGGGTCGGATCGATATTTTATGTATTCATCTCAATAAGCCAGGCACTCTGTTTGGCTTTGGCATTTAGAATACGGATTAAAAAGATTTTGAAACTTTGCAGAGAAAGTCCAAAGTCAGAATGATGGATGGCTAAACAGTCATTCAGTGGAGAAATTATTTTTCCCGTCAAATAGTCTGGATTATGCTGAAATTACCCCACAGCCTGAAAAATCTCAGTAGCTTAAAGCAACAATCTAATCTGCAGTTCTGTTGAAGGTTCAGCACAGGCTGGAATTAGAGAAGGAGAAGACTAGTGTTTGCCCCATCAAGACACTGGAACCCAGACTGGTAGGGACTCTACTGTGTGATCTCATTGACATGTAGACACAAGAATGTGCTAAAACAGTGGAGGTGAGAACAAGGGATTATTATGCTTTGCCTGTCAGATGATTCTCTTGGAAGTGACACATGCCATTCGTCCCATCTATCCTTGACCCATAGCTAGTTATATAACCATTCCTTTTTAAGAAGTAGAAAAGCCTAACTTCCAGGGGCCTGGAAAGAGGAGAAAACTTGTAATGTCTCCAACAGTCAAATGAATATTAAAGGTATTAAGGGGTATTAAGGGGTTTTAGAAAAAGTATAAAAAGAATATAAAAAAGTTATAGGCTCTTTTTTAAAATCAATTTTTAAATTGGAATTGTATGTGACTCTCAAAAAATTCAGTAATTACTCAGAACTTTATAAATATGTGGTTAAGAAATGGTGTTCTTCCTCTTTGTAGGCACTCAGTTCAAGTCTGGTGTCACCCAGAATGTCCATACTTGCACCATATTGTCACACATTGCTATGGCTTGCCCTCAGTGTGCCTGTTTTGTTTTGTTTTGTTTGTTTTAAGAAATTAAATTTCCATTGCATGTGACAGATTCAGTCTTCCTACACTGAGTGATCCCTGAGTCTTATAAAATTGTTGCATGATTTAATCCCTGAGTGCTTTTGTCAGGTTCTGATACTGTTGTTAATCCTTCTAAACTGCCTCCCACATCTAAAGACCAAAGCCTTGTTAGTGTCAGAGGTTACCTTTGGATAACCTTTATCCAAAGGACTCTATATTGGTTACCTCAGTATAGACTCTTCACTTTGTGTCTAAAGACCAGTATCTAAGGTGTCTCCAAAGAATGACTCATCTATCTCTCAGTTAGAACCATCTGCACACATTAAATGGAACAGAAAACACTGAAACCACCATTTGTAGCCATTGGCATAGACCATGAGCAGTTAAAGAGATCCCAGAAAAGAAGGCGCGCCTGGGTGGCTCAGCCAGTTAGGCATCTGCCTTCAGCTCAGGTCATGATCCCAGAGTCCTGGGACCCTCAAGGGTCTCCCTGTTCAGTGGGAGTCAGCTAGTTCCCCTTCCTCTGCCCCTCCCATATGTCCCTCCTCCTTTGCTCTTCCCCCTGTACACCCCCCCTCATGCTCTCTCCCTCTCATAAATAAAAAAATAAATAAAATCTTAAACAAACAAACAAAGCAAAACCCATTGCCAAGGATCAAAATAAATTATTTTAAAGATTTATTTTTAAGTAATCTCTACATTCAACCGGGGGCCTAAACTCACAACCCAGAGATCAAGTCACAAGCTCTACCAACTGAGCCTGCCAGGCATCCCCAAAAGGAAAATCTACATAAAAAATATATGGGGTCCCATATCCCTTGTTTGGAGTTCCAAAATCCAAAATCCAAAGAAAAGCTTCTTGTTTTTTTTTTTTTTTTTTTTCTTTGTAAGTCTGGCAACAAACTCATTAAGCAATGGAACCCAACCTGAACTGAGAGGAGCTTTTAAATTTTGTGTTTGTCCTATTTAGTGTGAATAGCTACACTTTTCGTTGCAGAACTGTTAACATATTCATGTATGGGATATTATCTCAGATCCTACTGGGGATGCTATGAAGTATAGACCATGCGTAGGTAATACTCTGAAACATTCAGAACCCCAAATATCCAGCTCCGCAGATTTCCAAAAAGGAACTGTGTGCCTCTAAACAAAAGCTCATTTTGGTGAAAAGGAAGAGATCTGGATTTGAATCCTGAGTGCCCTGACCGTTATGTGCTGTTTAATTAATTCTGCTCTCTGTGCCCTATTTCCTTCATTTGCATGTCAAAATACAGACTTCCAAAGTCTCTCCGGATCTAGTGCTCCCTGACTCTATTATAATTTCACAATATATATTCTCTAAATGTGGCACATTTGTTAACTTCTGATATCACATCCTGTCTTCTTTGAAGCAAAATAGTCTTCTAGGGGACAGGCATAGTTCTGAACTGCCCTCTGCCACACAGCTTCATGCATGTCAAGTGCAGTGTGAGGAATTTACTTAGGGGATTTATTTTCTTAATCCCAGAGTGTCCACAAAAAAATATTGAAATTTAAAGCAATTGAAAATTGATTTAGACATAAAGTAGAGAAAAGAACTTTAACTTTGTATTTGTAAATTAGCTCATAGTTCTCCCAAATCATTTGGTTTTTATTTTGGCTTTTTAATATACTACATAAAACCTTTTAGACCTCTACAAGAATTGTGGTTTAGACTAAAAGAAATACTTTATGATGTTTTCTATGTAAGAGGGAAAATAATACTTTATTACAGATGTTGTGGTTGTATCCCAAATTCCCAAATCAATGTCATTTTTGTTAGAAGTGGTCAATATTATTTACACAATAAAATAACTCATTTGATTATTCCCTGTAATATTCTTGTGTACATATTATGAACCAGATTCTGCTCTTTAATACGCATAAAAATTTGACCTGACTTTAATACTTCAAATTGAATCTAATTGATTTCTAATTGACTTAATAGAATGGGTGTGTGTGATTCTGTGTGTGTGTGTGTGTGTGTTTGTGTGGTGTGATGTGTTTCCACATGTTCAAAACCTAGCTTTAGATATTTATATTTACTTATATTAGTATTTTTAAAGGCTCTTTTTACATAGATTTTCATTGCTAAGACATAGTTCTTTTTAATCACAAATCCGGAACATCTTGCATTTCATTTGTGAAAATAAAACCACTTCATTTTATGGGAGGAGTTATCAATATAAAAATATACCTAAATTTTAGAAAATGCTTTTTAAGTTCCCAGGTACTTCAGTTATGTATTGCTACATAGCAAGTTATCCCAAATCTTGGTGATTTAAAACAACAATGAATTACGTCTTCATGATTCTGTGGGTGGATAATCTAGACATGTCCACTACTGGTTTTTCCTGCATTCAGGTGGAGGCTCAGCTTGGCTTACAGTCTAGGATGGCCTCAACTCCCATGTCTGACAGTTGATGCAGGTTGTTTGCTATGGTGTTTTTGTTTCTTCTCCATGAAATGACTCATCATCCAGTAGGCTACACTGAACTTTCACATAGCATATTGCATTGAGGTTCCCAAACTTGTCTAAGTAGAAGCTGCAGGATTTTTTTTTTTTTTTTTTTTACGATTTATTTATTTACTAGAGAGAGAGAGAGAGAGAGAGAGAGAGACCGCACGCGAGAGTGCATGCGCAGGTGTGTGAGCAGTGGGGAGAGGCAAAGGGTGTGAGGAAGAAGCAGATTGCTTGCTAAGCATGGAACCCCGAGGAGGGGCCCCATATCAGGACCCAGAGATTATGACCTGAGCCAAAATCAAGCCTTGGTGGCCGATAGGACTGAACCACCCAGGCACTTGGAGATGCTGCAGGGATCTTAAAACCTCTACACCAGAATTCACACTAATGTTAGTTTCATGACTTTCTAGTGTTTAAATGGATGCAAAGGACAAACTGTTTAGTGGGGAGAGCAGAGCAGCAGCATTCTATCACTAAGAGGGTGTGAACGCAGGCAGGTGTAACTCAATGGAATCCTTATCTTATTGACATATCACCAGAAGTCTTAAAACTAGTAGGAGGCTCTAAAGGCTTTCTTTGAGCAACATTATTTTCTAATTCCCTCCATTCTTTTTTTTAAGAGTGATGTGTTCTCACCACAACCCACTTTCCCTCACTTGACAAAATATCATGCATTCTTCTTGCTCATCCAATATTGTAGTGGGGTGCCCTACTCCAGATGGCTAATCAAAGAGAATATCCAAAACACCGTTGTGAAAGAAGACTTGCTCCTTGATTTCTTGAATTCAGACATAATATAGAGTGGGAAAAGTGATAGTAATTTTTGTAAGGATTTTGCATTTTTCTTATCTCCAGTATTGTCAAAGAGCGCATTGCTTCAAGGGGAGAGTCCTACAAGAGCAACACGAACAGAGCATTGGAGGAAATATATCCTACTTCAACCCATGGTAGAGCTTGATGCTTTTGCTATCAATCTCATGCTATGTTTATATTGTTTTCAGCAATGGTGTACTCAATAGAGCTATAATGATAATTCCCTCCAGAGAAACATTATAAAACACAAATTGTTATGGACACAGAATATTATCTTTAGAAGTTTAATTACATACATTTTTGGTTGTAAAATTTTAGGAGTGATAAAAGATTTCTAAGTATAAAAATATACCACATTAGGACAAATTAGGATATTTAGGGAGAATGGAATGGAAATTGGGCTCAACAAGAGAATGGAACAATATAAAATTTCTGACTGTTAAAGAACATCCCATGCATGTATTTTTAATTTTTTTGCATGTGTGCGTATATTTTTTTAAATGCATGATGGTCCAAACCAAGGCCCTATGGTATTTATACTTCATTGGATACATTTTTAAAAAGTGGGGCAGCAGTTTTACTTTCAAATGTCAATATTTACGACATACCAGAAATTACATTCTTTGAAAATATTTAAACTTATGAAAAAAAGATTTTTCCTGTCTTATTATATGCTAGAGAGCACAGAGATTGTCCAAAATTTTTAGGTGTTATGTGAATACGAGAGAGAGAGAGAGAGAGAGAGAGAGAAAAGCAAAAAAAAAAAAAAAAAAAAAAAAGAAAGAAAAAGAAAGAAACCCACTGATCTAGTTCTATGTAATCCATTTTTCCCTAGATTTCAGGGCAAAATTAGTATCCTCTCTGTTGTCTAAAAGAGGCTGAACAAGCAGTGGGATATAGCTCAGGTTATCATTAATTTCACAGGGGTTAAATCAGGCTTAATACTATAATCACTGATGATGCTGGACTACATATGAGCCTCCAACTCTTGGACTTTTCAGGATACCAATAATCACAATGAAAAGCAGGTTTGTATTTGAGCTTTTCTCAGTTACCATTTAGATGTGCCCCAAGAAGATTAATGGTTGACATTTTTGCAGTCATGGAATACTTTAAGGATCTAACAACAACAACAACAACAAAAAGGTTGATACTATCATAATTTACATCCTTCGCTCCATACCCACATAAAAGTGCATATGCGCTCACACACAAAAGTTTGCATAGTAATTTCAGGGTTTCCTGGATGTGATGCCCAGGCTTTCATTTATCAAATTTAAGAACACCAGCTTCAAGGGAAAAGAATCACATCCTCCATCTGCTTTTATAACCTCCTACACTCTACATTATAGATATTCAGCACTCAGCAAATATTTGTTGATGATGATATCTGATATTTGTCTTCCTTGACATTGCTTTTGATAGTCATTTTCAAACAACCTAAATTCAGCATGAAAAACATTTTGGAAGGGGATGAATTCCCACTTTCAACATACTTCTGGAAGCATTTTGTAATTGACCAGGCTGACAAAACACCTAGCAGGCTGAGCCCATTCTGCTTTGTGCAAACGGTGGAGATTCTTGCTCTCCTACTTCAAAATAGTCCTGCCTCACTCAACTCAGAATCAAACTTACCATGAGGCATTAATTTTATGCAATTTATTAGATTACATATTCTGCTTTGAAATAATGTAACATCATAACAATAAGAAAAGACAATAGTAGGGAAAAAAAGACTTGTGTTGTTCTATTAACATTCTTTTTCCCTCCAGGCTTGCTTAGTTTTAGAGGTTTACTTCTGTCTAGCTTTACCCATTTAAATTCAAATCTCGGGATACCTGGCTGGCTCAGTCTGAAGAACACTGGACTCTAGATTTTGGGGTTTGGAGTTCGAGCCCCACATTACTTAAACAAATAAAATCTTAAAAATAAAAAACCCAGATCTTAATTTTGACTATCAGAGATGCTAGTTTGATAAGCTACCTTTATTCATTGGGGAAAAAAAAGTCCCACGTGAATTATAAATGTGTTGATATTAGTGTTCGTGTCCAATAGTATAAAACTGTAAATTACTTTAAACACTAAAGTTTTCTTACTTTTAATTTCCTAAAGACCATCAGGTACACATTTAATATAAAAGCAGTGTATTTTCTGCCATAAATACAAACTGATATTTAAAGATATTTTATGGTTCTGTTTTTATATACAGAAATCCAGAATTAGTCCAATTCACACAAAATAGTCTTTTGAAAGGAGACTACACAAATCTCTTAAAGTCAACAGTCATTGCTGTTGCCACCCAAGGAAAGGCCGGTGGTCTGTCCACGTAGATCCCTTTGTCAGAGAAAGTTCCAGAATTCCACACTTATGCTAGAAGCAAGGCTGAATCCAAACTGATCTGTTGGTTTAGTCATAATTATATTCATTTATTTTAGATGCCAAGAAAATCAGAGCTAAATAAACTTTGTTGACCAATGTGAGGAGCAAATACAAACCTGTGTGGTAGGTATTAAGACCTAACATCTATTGAGTGCCTAGCCTGTGACAGGTAGTGTTTGAAGGCGTGGTATCTTTCTTAATCCTCATGACAACTGTATGGGGCAGGTTTTATTATCCCATTTCACAGATATAAGCACGGGGCTCAGCAGTGTAATTTCTCCCAATCACATACCCACAAGACAGAATCAGGTATTTTTTCAAGTGCACGTGGTCTGGTTGGTATTTAAATATAAACAGAGAGTATTTTAAATTAAGGAAAATTAAAAATTTGGTTTCTCAGTTTCACAGACCCAATCTGCTTTACATTACTCTGCTTTACCAACCACTAGGAAAAAATAAATTGCAGGGGTTTGTAATCACAAATGACTTTAATCTATAAATGATACCCTACATTATTAAACTCGCTGATTTTTTTCTTCCTTGTTGACTACAATTAAGGTTTTGTCATAACGTAGCTATTACACAGGCAAAAAGTTTTCATTGACAAAACTGAAGTGACAACTATTACAATCTATACCTAGACACGGACTGGTGCCTCAGGGGTCTGGAAAATGTGCCAAAACATTTACCAAATTAAAAGTATTGCCAAACCCTGTTTCCCCAAGGAAGGATGGATCATAAGAAAGGGTGAAGGGATTACCAAAGTACAATTAAGAAATCAAAAATTAAAATTTCTGCTTCACGTTTTATTGCCTAAATAGCAATTGGATCATGGGTGACAATGGCTCATAAATTTAAAAAAAAAAAAGAAAAAAGAAAAAACATACCTGACATTATGTATCCAAATTGAAAATTAGGGAATGCATTTGGAAGCTTGGTAGATGGAAATAAAAATTTCATAGCAAAATAGGAATTAACAATCACCTCAAATAGTCTTTATTTTATAAAAGATTGCAGGGTGGAATTTATGTAAATTGCAAAGCCTCCAGAGGAGCTAAAAGGTTATTTAGTTGAAATGCAACACTGAGGCAAAAAAAATCAAAATGGCAACTTTACTTACCCTTAATGGTACTAAAATACATTTCAAAATAAAGTGAGTGAGTTAAAATTTTAAACAGCAATATGATTTCCATGCGAAGTTGTCAAGCAGTAATGTATGCTGTTAGGGAAACTCTCTGTGCTCTGTGCAACCTGATTAATCTTCAGAATTCTGGTTTTAAATCTAAATTAACTGCTTCACAGGTTGCATTGGAGCCTCTGTTATGACATGCAATGTATAAAATCTTTCCAAATAATGCTGGCCCACTGTACGTGGTAAATCTACTTATATTTGGGTTTGAGGATTTTTGAATGGGCATTAATGTTAGAGCTTTCATGAGAGCACATCCCTGCCTCTTTCATTACCAGTAATGAAAATTCTGCAGGCTTCTTGCTATTTGGAGTGTTTAGGAAAGAGAAATGTGTCCTATTGTCTACGAGGCATTTAATAAAGTTTCTTTAATAATACAGAAGAAAAGATTAAACAGAGGGTATAGGATGCCAAGTGTGAAGATCCTCTCTCTATAATCCTATCTAGTCTCCTTTTTCCTCCCTCTGGCCTCCCCCAGAGTCCACTGCAGCTGCAGCCTCAGCTCCTCTAGAGCCCCTGGCCAGCGTCTGGGGAGCTTTTTCCAGCCATCTCTGCTCAGTCTAGGTGAGACAGGGAGTTCTGAAGACCTACAGAAGCAGAGAGGTCCGGCCGCTTCATAAACAAGTGGCCCTTTGTTGTTGCTGTTATATTCTAAATGTCAGGAGAGCAAATTTTAATATGTTGACTTTTATTACGACTTGATATACTTACATCATTAAGAGTGAAAAAATCCAGGCTGATCCTTATGTCTCTCTGCTGACTTCCAAAGGTGAACGTTGAAGTGAAAAAAAAACAATACGAGAATTATTGCATTGTGAAATTAAAAACGTGAAGGCAGGTGAGTGCAGACATGGACTAAGTGATTTCTTTAAATATCTGCAAGCTTATACTCTAAGTCATTTTTAGAGAAGATGAGAGAAGCCTCCATTCCTTAAAACCTCAGCCTAAATCTTTTCTGTTTATTCAGAATTTTTGCCAAGTTTCTTCACAAAGTATAAATACGTGAACACAGGGTCTAAAGGACTGATGGTATCCAGGTCTCCAATTAAAACTCCAGCTACCAGCAACTCTGAATCTGTTCAGAGAAAATTAATGATTAATTAGCAAATTTTGACTTTTGCATTTTTATATATTTATACGCCAAACATAAAAGGAACAATAATAGTTATTTAATTTGTTCTTCTGAATATCATGTCCAAATATTAAAGATTTTTAAAAATCATGTACTTGTATGCACTGAAATGGTACAGTAGCAGAAAAAAAATCTAAAATTATTTAATAGTTTATGATGTCTATTTTAGCTTCAATATTCTTGGTGTAGCAAAATTAAAATGACTACTTAAACTGATCATTTTGTCTGACTTATATCAAAGACTTAATTCATTTATAATTTTAAATTGTGTTTGAGGGAAATTAGGAAATATTTTTAAATTCATATTGACTCCAAAATTTTCAAGCTTATAAATTCAGACAGTCTCACTTGAATCCCCAAATATCTTAATTTGCTTTGAAGAGAAAGTATTTTTTCTTTCATTCATATAATTCAAAATAGCTAAACAGATTCTACTTCAACAATTTAAATGATTCACATGTGAGAACAAATATGGAAAATCTAAGCCCCAAACAAAATTGCAGACTTAAATTATAATGATAATTTAAAATGTGTGTAATATAATTATAGTATAGGGTCTGCTATAATGAGCTCGGCGATACTATATCTATATCAAATGTGTTAGGACGGTGATATTAGATATGCCTTTCTCTCAGCATTTTTTTACACATTTCTGAATTATGATACCTGTGCCAGAATCAGTCTACTGTATCAAGGATTTTTTGGATGGAGAAATGAATTTTTTAAATTGTCAAAACATGATAGAGCAAACTTCCATTTTCCACATAGAATCTACTAAAATATGAATATCAACTATATATGAATTTTAAATATATAAAGATAGTCACATATTCATTTTGAAATATCTGTAAAAGAAAGTTAAAGATATATAAATTGATAATTCAGATTCAATAATTTTGTATAATCAAAGCAAACTGGAGACATATTTAATTATAAATATTAATCATTATTACATCTTTCCTCATAAATGCTTAACAGGCCTTTTAATACCAACGTCTTTTTCTCAAACTTATAAAAATACATCAGGCCACAATCCAGGCCCTCCTTTGACAGTTGCACCGTTGTTAATTATTAAATTAATACCATATTGTTGGATTAACAAATATACACCACTGCTCCCTATAAAAGTTTAGTGCCCAAGCAGAAAACTATTACGTGGCCTGTACTGTTTAAAAAAAAGCGAGTAGTTCTATGACAAAATACTTGAGGAATGACCCTATTTGTTGTTTGATAGGGAAGTACTGCTAAAATTAAAAACCCTTTAATTCCAGGTGGAGGCAGGAAGGCAACGGAGAGCAGCGAGGGCAATCAATGCACGGTGAATTCAAGGAACAACAACAACAAAAGGCATACTCTCCAACTGTCGGTGTCCAAAGAGTCATCCGTCACCCACCGGACTGTCCACCCGCCCCATCTACCCCGCCAGTGGCCAGTGAATAACCAGGTGCACAAAACCCTGGTGCCAGTATATGGGGCTCGGCTAGACCGCATGGGTGTAGCTTCTCCCCTAGCGGTCAGACGAGCGGACAACTGATTAAAATACAGACTCTGGTGAAATAGTGTTAAATATAAATGGATATGTCCCCCACTCCCCCATCCTCCCCGTGGCGACCCTCGGAAAGGGTGGTGATCTCAACACCAGGAAGCAGAGCAGGCTTCCCGAAGCAAGGTGCCGAGGGGTTTTGGGGGGCCCGGGCCAGTCGGAGCCATCAGGGACGGGCGAGCTCCCGAGGTCACCCTGCTGGCCTACCAGGCCCTAGTGCAGATCAAGCCCGCGCTTGGGTCTCCCTAAAAGTGCCCCGCGGGGGCAGGGAGCGGGGAGCCCTGCGGGGTGGGGAGGGGGGGCGGGGGCAGGGATGGAGCCGCAGGTGCGGCCCGGGGCGCGCAAGTGGCAAGTGGGGCGGTGCGCGGGGAGGTTCGCCGCGGAGACCGGGAACAGCCAGATGGCGAATCATATGGAAATTATGAAAACTGATGAGATAACATCTCCTCCGCTTTGAACTCTGCTGCAAAAGACAAGATTATGTTTGGACACCGAGACATGAATCAATAAAAAGAGCAGAAAGATCAGTACAAAGACAGGAGAACGAGGTCTTGAAATAACGCGCCTGTTGCACTATCTTTCCTGCCCGGTTCCTGCAAGTCTTCCTGTCCTTTTCAGAAGTAAGTGTGCAAAGAGAAACGGCCCCCCCCCCCACCCCCCCAGGAGCCAGCCGCGTTTTCCTTGCAGCTAGTAGCCTCTTACTAATGACTCGCTTCTGAATAAACAAATAGCAGCGTCAAGAGCTCTCTATCTCCAGCTCTGTGTTCTTTGCCACCCCAGTTCCAGGTCCAAGGCTCTCCCCCTGAGCAGAAGCCTGCCGGGGTCCGGGGCCTGGCTGCCAGGTGTGGACCTTGACTGATGAGGGCACAGTAACCTGCTGACCCCACCCCCAGCCCTGGTTTCCGGGCTGCCTTTTATCTGCAGCCTCGCCTTCTTTTTTCCCTCTCTCCCCGCACAAAGCCCGAGGAGCCCTGGGCTGATCACTGGCCGGCGGCTGTGCCCGCGGCCTGACCCGTGTGGACTCCCAGGCTTACCCCTTCATGTGCCTGTTGACCTCGACTTTGGATTCTGATTCAAGTTTAGGTAACGCCTCCTCTCTAGTTTCTGATTGTGGCTGGATTTGGGAACGACATGTCATCCTTCATTTACCCTTATCAGAAATTCTGATTTTGGCTTTCTGACATTGCCTCCCCACCTGGGATTCTGACACTAATTCCAGACTTGAAAAGCTTCCAGGTTTTATGTATGTACGGATGCATGCATGTAAACGTGTATGCATGTGTGTGCATATGCATGTATTTCAGCGTGGTACCCCCTTTTCCTTCCTAATGAAGGTAATTCTTGATTTCTAACAATTCACAGTGTGGGCCAGGACGTTCATGCTACAGTGCTCCGTGACCCGTAACTTCGCTCTACAGGCTGTGCTAGGTGGAAACTGGCACATTCGGTTCCTGAGGATGGGCCCCCTCTACCAGTGGGCAAGCAGGTTTCGAAAGAAGCTTGACATAGGTCTCTAAAAAACGCGCTTTAAATCAAAGCGAGTGTGCTTAAGATTCAGTGTTGTTGTTTTTTTTTTTTTAATAAATGATATTTTAAAGCATCCTTATAAAGACACTTGAGCGAATATAGTTATATTTCTAGCCTGTTTCCCTGGAATTTTGGATTATACAGGTTGGAGTGAAGTTATGTATAAACACAAGCTAGACTATTCCTTCCCAGCAGAAAATTCTTTCTCAGAGCCTAGTGCTGCTTGTGGTGAGAAATATGTGAAATAACTCTTTTACAAAGTAATAGAAGTTTAAGTCAAATTATGCTAATTTTTATATAAATAGACACAAATTCAGGGGGGTAATAAGATGCAATATGAATCATGCCCAATCTTCTAGACTGCCCTTATGGAAGAAAAAAAACTTTTTTCTTCTAGTTAAAAGACAGAAAGAAAGATATGTTAAGCTATTTCTCAATTGCCAATTGACTCATTAATACATATTTAAGAAATTCATCTACCAACAGAATCACCTCCTTTCCACTTTTCCAAGAGTTTCAAACAGAAATTAATTTACTGTTCTATCAATAGTATAAGATCTTTTGTTCCAGTCACTGTATTCTGTGGACACAAAGGTCTCATGTAAAATAGACCATAGAGAGTACAGTTAATTTTATAAATATATTCAGAGTTTTGCAGGGATTTTGTGATGTTTCAGCAGCATGAATACATTTTTTTTTCTTAAATATCAGTTCTCCATAGTCAACTAGTTAACTGCTGCTGTATCTTTAAATGTATTTTTAAATGTCAAATGACTCTTATGGCTCTTCCAAAATATTTAAACGGAGGTTGTTTTTTTTTTTTTTTCCACATCAAACTGTCACTTCTTTCTTAGAGAGAGTTTTAAAGTTTCTAAATGCTGAATGAACTATCTTATCACTACCATTGCCATCACCTCTACCGCCATGAAATCATGTACAATTATAATTGACTTGCTTGAAAAATGATACTTAAACACTGAAATAAATCAACGGCAGAGTATTATGTGATGAAATGTATAGCAAGTGTTTATCAAATTGGCTATAGTCTCCTTTTCTTTAGTAACACATGTATGCTGAGTGCCTGCCTCCCTTCTTCTCCTAATTTTGTTTTATTTTTTTTGTCCTTCTTTCTTTCCTCTTCCTCCAATCTTTCCTACGTTCCTTCCTTCCTCCCATCCTTCCCTCCTTCTGTCCTTTCTGCCTCTTTTATGCTTGCCCTCCAGCATCCTTAGTTTTAGAGTCTATGCTCATTCTGGTTTTTCCAGAATTGGATCTGCAAAACATGGCACTGAATCTGCCTTCTTCCAACCATGGTTTGAGGGAACAGATGACAAATATAGAAAAAGACAGTGGGAAAGATGGTTAGGATAGTTTATTTCACCCTTATGTTTGCCATGCTATTTTGTTGTTGCTTTGTGCAATGGGAGTCTTGTGTTGCTTCTAAAAGCTACCACAGGTCAAATAGGCAGGAGTAGCTGCTGTGTCGATTCTTGGAATTCGTTGACAACCAAAAAATAAACATTAAGACTTCTGTTGGGATTGGTATCTTCTTAATAGCTTCTTTGACAAATTTCAAAGCCTTGAAGTGGCAAAGTTTAGTGAGCTGACCTAGGGAATCATCTTTCTGCATATTTTGGTATTAAACTCTCTGTGGTGCCTATGTCTGTCTCATGTCTGTCTGTCTGGTTGAAACCGGTGCCGTGGATCAGAAGTGGTGCCTTTGCTTCTGCGTTACTAGAGCCCCACCATCTTTGCGAGTGCCTGACCAGCTTAACAGACATTAGGCACCCCTGCCATGAGTGCAACTGTGTGCCAATACATGGCCAAACTATCCTGGCTCTCAAATTTATGTAGACAAATTCACAATGTTGTTTGCTTGTGATTTATGATTTGTTTTTGAAATTGCAAAATCACTTTGATGTGACCTGCTATTCTCTGAACCCATTCCAGATGTGTTTAAAACTCTGGATTTGTCAAAAGAAAATTAAAAAATAATAATAATAGTAATGGTTAATATTAAAGAAAGAGAGTTCATCAGTACTTTTGGGTTTGGCACACTGTCTTGGACCGTCTCACACATTTTTTTGGTTCAGCAAAATTTGTTTGGCCAAGCATTTCCCCCTTAATTTTTAAACCCCTGAGTATTTCAGGGGAAACTTAATCCATATGTTTCTGGTTCACTGCCTCTTAAATCGTCAAAATGTTGTTTTCCAAAAGCTTTTTAGTGCTGAAAGAGGTTTATCAGACACTACACAAGTTCTCAAAAGTGTTTTTTACCCAACTTTTAGATCCCACTGGACATGAACTCAAACTCGTAGAGTTTGGTTCTAAATTTAACATCAACAAAACTTGACTGAGATCCAAAGCAGCCTGACTGCAGTTAGCCTTTGAAAAGTACTACATTATTGGAAGAACACATGTGTTGAATGGAATGTACAAATAAAAGCACACCAAAAAGGCAAAGTTTGAGGGATTGATGGCAAGCCTTCCAAGGAATGACTGTTGTGTAAATTTCTATTTGATTAGCTTTCCTTTACTTGTTAATTCTCCCAGCCACTACTCCTGGTCCCCTCAGCTCCATTGTATCCTGGGTAATTCCATTTCATATATAAAAAAAGGAAATTAAAACAACCAAGTATTCTGATAATCTTGTCAGAGTAGAAAAGGATAAGAAAAATGACAGAAGAACTTATTGTCTAGAATGCATCTTGTGATTTCCATAATTCACTAAAAAAAAAAATTCATTCACTGCCAGTTTATTTGATTTAACATCATCCAAAGTGTAAGGTTACATGGAATAAATAGCTAATTGGGTTAATTTAATAGCAGGTTAAATCTTTCTTTTATTTTGTCTAAAAGGCACATTAAAATAGTGCAATTTTCAAGTGGTCTTGGAAATCTAAAGTAGAGTTTCTTGATAAAAAAAATATATAGCTTTCCCACTGCTGGGTTTATAGTGGGAGTTGCTGGCATGCTTCCAGTTCACCGCGTGAAAATCTAAGCTGCCTGTATAAGTGCAGAATTTAGTGTTGGGTCTTAAGGTTTTGTTTGGCATCTTGCCAAAGATGTTATGCATTTAGCTGGGAAAATTGCCTAGAAGTTAATTGAGAGGAAAACACTAATATACAACCTCCCCCCTTACGAAAAAAAAAAAAAAAAAGCTACGGATATGCATACGGTGCTGTTCATTGATAAGATTTGTATGTATACAATACAGACTTAGAGTAAAGTCGATCCCAAGATCGCTAAGGATGGATTTTCACTGATTATCCACCCACCATATATCTGCTCCTTTGTGAATGTTTCGAGTCTCTCTCGGTTCAAGCTTTCCCCACAGTGCCCGCTCATTAGAGGCAGGAGGGGACTGAAGTCCTTTAAAAATGTCACTGACTAAAGAATGACTGGTTATTTAGGAATTCGGGAGAGGATATACATCCCATCTCTTATTTAAATGTTTTTAAAAGGGACGCTCTGGTGCAGGATCATGGGCTTGTCTCTCCCAGATAAGATGGGTGGAATATGCTATGCCCTAAGCTCAGGTCATGAGCTCGGGGGGAGGGGCGGGGGGGCCTGGGATGGAGCCCCTTGCCTGCCGGGCTCTGCTCCTCCCTCAGTGGGGGGTCCGCTTCTCTGTCTCCCTCCGCCCCTCCCCTCCACTCATGCACTCTGTCTCTCTCTCTCAAACAAATAAATCAAATCTTTAAAAATAAATAAATGCTTTTAAAAGGGACATTCTGGTGCAGGATCATGGGCTTGTCTCTCCAGATAAGATGGGTGGAATATGTTATGCCTTCAGCACAGGTCATGAGCTCAGGGTCCTGGGATGGAGCCCCCATCAGGCCCCCTGCTCAGCGGGGGATCTGCTTTTCTCTCACCCTCTGCCCCTCCCTTCCACTCATGCATTCTCTCTCCCAAATAAATAAATCAAATCTTTAAAAAAATATTAAAAATAAATAAATGCTTTTAAAAGGGACATTCTGGTGCAGAATCATGGGCTTGTTTTCCCCAGACAAGATGGGTGGAATTTGCTTGGGGCCCTCCTCTGAAGGGAGCCAAGGGCCTCCAATGAACCCCTCCAGCCCCAAAGGGCCACCAGTAGCTGAGTCGACCCCTCAAGGTTTGGTGGCTTCCAGGCTGAGGGGACATTTCTTGCTCAGGACTTCATGACTTTCTGTGTTGCCAAGAGTCTCAGGACCTGACCTGTGCTGCCCCTGGCAGCTCCCCCTGGCAGCTTGCTCGAGCTTTCTCTCCAGCACCTTGCACTATACTTGTCAAGAATGTGTGATCTGTGTTTGACCCATCCCTGGCCCACTCCCCCTACTCGTCCTTCCTTTTCTGACCAATAATTGTGACAGAACTAAGCAGGTTCCCCAGGAATCAATGGCCATATTTCCTTCTTCAAAATGAAAGTGAAGAGTGCTGGTTGTCCATATGTGTGCATTGTCCTGGGTCCAGTAGATGTGCCAGGGGTAGGGGTGGGGGGGCCTTGGCCCCAGGATGCCTCGGCGGTAATTCAATCCCAGCTCCCGCTACCTTCCTGCCACCGGGCCCTCCCCAGCCTCCTCCCCTCCCAGGGCTGCTCTAAGCCTCCAGGAGACGAGCAGCACCTCTCAAAGCCCCAGTCCAGCCTGAAGCCAGCAAAGCCTGCTCTTCAATGACAAAGCTCGCAGTCAGTGGGCTTCTTGGTCACTTTCCGAGCCTTTCTTTATGGGCTCACTGTGATCAGCAAGAAAGGACTTGAAGCCAGAGGGCAGTAAAGACAGAGGAACAAAGCTGGGGGGGTGTGCTTTGGGCTGGAAAAGGAGGGAAAGTGATCCTTTAATTAAGATGAGTGTTCTTTTGTACCTGTACTGTATCTTTTGGATGCAGTCGAGGTACAGAGGACAGGAGCAAAAGAGAAACAATGTAAGTTTGCTACTGTATGAATTCCTCCTCCTTATACTTAATCCTGTCCTTATTGGGGCCCAGGGTGGAAAGCTGATAATTTCGGTGAGCCCGAAAAGAAAGGCAGGGGCTTGCTTGAATTCCTGCCACCATCCCCTTGATAATGAACAGGCCTAATGAATGCGGGTAAGTGGTAGGAATCTGTGACCAGCTGCAACGGGGCAGGTAATACAGCTCAGATTTAATTGGGAGCAGGTATTGGAAGGCTGTATTACTTTAATTGGTGAGGGGTTTTCTAAATGGAAAGGACAAAGTATAATGGACAAATTGTGCAGTACAATAGCACTTAAGCTGGGATTGTATGCATTCGTTAATCTGCTGAGGAATGAGGCAATTCTAAACAATTTTCTCAGTGAAACCAACTCCAGAAAGCTTGTCCCTTTTGTTCTCCCTTGGGAAAATGTAAGATTGAAACAGAAAATACCTTTACCGAGGCAATCATTTGCCACGTGTGGAAAGCGGATACAGCTGTAAACTATGAAAAAGGGATCTTTGTAGTACAATAAAGGATGGAAAAAGAGATAAAGCTTGGGATAAGAGTGAGCCTGTCACTGCATCTAAAGGAGGAATAAAGTGATGGCATTTACAGTGACAGATGAGACTCTAAAGAGAAGGCAGGACAGTTTAGAGAGGGAAATTTGATATTTAAAAGAAAGGGCTGTGATAATTAAAAGTAGCATTACACTAAACTGTTACGCATATCATTAATGACAGAAGGAAACTGGTGCCTTTTAAAAAGTTAATGATTCTTATAAAACCATTCTTGAAACCTTACACTTTTAAAAGTCTGTATGAACATAAACTTGGCCCCACAGGTTGGTATTTCTGATTTCCAGCTTCCCTTAAAAATATAGAAAGCTGTGGGATGGGAATTATAGTCCAGTAATTGGTGTGGCATTATCTGCAGAGGAGTGTTCGTGTCCTGTGCAGCCAGAGAAAGGATGGGCTGAGACCAGTCATGGAAACGTGGCTATAAAAGGCTCTCTCTTATTGATATGTGGGTATAAAATGAACCCATGGGACATTCACAGTCAAGCTCATGCTATTTGCCTTATTTTCCTTTGATAATTTATATTTGACAACATCCAAGAGCATATCTATAGAATGGCATTTATGAGAAAGAAAAATTTGCTTCCAGGTTTGTGGTCCAGTGACCAGCTCTGATGAGACTGTTTAACCGGATTTTCAACTGGTTTAACTTAATGGTTGAGGAGCAATTGTACTGGAGCTCTTGTAATGGGACCTTACACTTGTATATTTCATTACAGGTGGGAAAACTGGAAAGATTGAATGTCCTTTGGAGTGCACAGAGGTTTGGCAGTGGGAGAAGGAAAACAAAACGGAGCCTGGTGGGAGTGTTGAGCAGACTTTCTCAAGATCCCAGGTGGGTTTCATGTACTGCCTAATGTGAAGAACAAGACTGATTCAGCTTCCCACACTGGCTGGAAAGGCCGAATTATCTTACCTCGGCTATTGTTCCCAGCTAGGAGCAAAGCTACAAAGCTTCAGTTTGTATAAAGATTTCTTTGGGAGGGAAACTATTTTGCTATCCACACATCTAGATCCCACACACTGGACAGCACCTATTTTGGCCTCAATCTGCTAAACTACAGACCATAATGGAAAAAGCCCCCTAGTGTGAAATCACACTTATTCTCAAAGGAAAGCACAAGACTTTTCCTGGCCATTGGTACATAATGACAGAATCCTACCAGAAACACGGCGAGAGATGCCGTAAACTGTAAGATAAAACTGAATATCAGTCCCGTCAAAGCACGTTCACAAAGAATGATCAAGAGACTCACCACCCTAGCGCATCTAAAAAGATGCTTGTGATCATGGCAATTCAAATCCGTCCCTGGGATTCTATGCGCAAAAAGTTAAATTCTGTCAAATTCCTCGGAGCAGGAAGGGTAGGATAGGAGTAAGGTAGGGAATTAAAAAGCTAGAGTCCCGAGTGATTCTTCATTTTGAGAGTGGTGGCTGGTGGAGTCCTCATTGGTACTGAAAAAGCCTTCATGCTTTTAATTGTGTGTATGTGCGTATGTGTGTGTGCTTGCACACATGTGTTTGAGCACTATTAAAGCTAATGAAATGTGACTAAGTTATAGACAAGTGTGACAGAAACTCAGAAAAAAACGCAATTAGACAGGCTCAAGTTTGTGTGAAACCCATGTTCCTGCTCCCCATTCCCCCAGAATTAAACTGAAGTATTTCTGTTTCCTTCCCCCCCAAGCCAATCTCTTCCTACCAAAAGAATAGCCAAAGAATAACTCCCTCAACCAAAGTCCTATACAAATTGTGGCTAAAACCCATTCAGCATTGGCAATATCAACTTATACTAAATTGTACTATCCTGAGACCCATTTTCACTGGGCGTGTAAATAAGAAAGACAAATCCTGGGGATCCCTGGGTGGCTCAGTGGTTTAGCTCCTGCCTTTGGCCCGGGGCGTGATCCTGGAGTCCCGGGATTGAGTCCCGCATCAGGCTCCTGGCATGGAGCCTGCTTCTCCCTCTGCCTGTGTCTCTGCCCCCCCACTTTCTATGTCTATCATGAATAAATAAATAAAATCTTTAAAAAAGAAAGAAAAATCTTGATACATACACACACATTTATTGACTACCTGCTATGACTTCTTTATTTCAGCTAGTTTGACACTGTGTTCTTCTTATCAACAACAAAATCAGCAATTGTAGTGTTTTTCTATGACATTCAATTAGAGGCTTAAATATCAACAAAATAGAGATTTCATTTAAATTTGATTAGGGGGAATCATACAGATATAATTATATCCCTTTCTACTATCAAGTTATCCAAAGGTGTAGTCACCAAGTGGAAAAGCAAAATAGAGGGTTGATGGACCTTGGGAGTTTTAGGAAATGAAATCCCACAGATGAGGATAACATTTGGATTTTTTGCTTCTGTATCTATCATCCTTTAACCTGCACCTTATGGCACTAGTAATGGCCACAAAGTAACCCTCTACTCTCCTAGTGTAAGGAGAAATATTCCGTGTAGGACATTTAGGTTTATATTTGATGTTCAATATTTATCATTTATGCTACCCATCTATACAGAAAGAGATTTGCATACACACACATATATGGTTAACATAAATGTTAGACGTTACCTGGTATTACAAGACATTAAGTAGAAACATATAATGAAATCTCCAAGTAGTTTCAGTAAATGGAAAAGAGGTCCTAATTTGGGGAGGCATATTACCACTGTCAGTGAGAATAAAGGATTAGAGAGTTTAGGAATCTCATTGAAGTAACTTTTTTCCCTTCGTCTTATGAAACATCAATGTACATGCATGGCCAGTAAGTAAATCATAAAGTTACAATATTCAATATCAACATTATTTGTGTCTTTAGCTAAGATATATGTAGATAGAATAGAATACATTAATTTCATAATGCCTGTGTATCTGTCTGATACACTTAAAAATGAATTGTATTCATTCATCAACATTGGGTAGTCTCTGAAATCTCACAAAGTGAATACTAACAGACTGTTCTATTTTGACATCATTCAACTATGTCTGGAGCATATACAAATTTTGTGCTTTTTGTGAGATGTAATTAATCAATGGAATGAAAAGACCTTCCCATGGGAAATGCTCTTCAACCGTTTGGAATAGAAATTGAAACTTGAGAAATGAAGAGAAAACAAGCAAAAAAATATTAGACCTTCTGTTGGTTAAAAAAAAAACTGTAGAGAGTTGCAAATAATACCTTCTGCATAAAATTAGGATTCTACAAGTTCTGCCCACTTCATAAAGAGGGCAAAGAAAATATTCACTACACCATCTCAGAGTAGAAGAAAATAGGCTTTCACTTTTTGAAGTTCTAGTGTGGAAGACTTTTCTATGAGGAACAGAAACACTAAATCTATGCCACACTCAATTAGTGGGGCTGGAATTCATTTTAGCTTGAGATGCTTTTATGTGGATATTTCAAGCTTATATCCCAAGAAGTCCAGCAGAAGCAAAGACTAAACTGTCTATAATTTTAAAACACAGGGCATCCAGGTAACCTATGGAAAAAATAATACTGCTGAGGATTAGCTCGTGATTTAAAGATACAAACCACATAAAGAAATTTACCAGCATTGAAACTGTCAGCAGATACAACAGATAGAATTGCTCTCCTCAAATACAAAAATTAATGTAATATTTAAAAATGAGTTTAAAATAATTATGTTTAAAATTGGTAGAGAAATAAAGTTGTAATGGAAATCATAGTGAAAGAAGAGCAGGTTTGGTGGGGAAAAATCAGAATTTTGAAAGAACTTCATAAAACTTCATTGCTATATATGAACTCAGTTAATTAACAGAGAAAGTAGACGTATATCTTCAGTTCCAAGAAATGTCCATCATAAATAAGCTCATAGAAAAACAAACTAATGAACTTATTATGGTTTTTGTTTTTTTTTCAGAGTTGTTGAAATTTAAAGAGTGGCAACTTATAAACAACATTATGTAATCACTGAAAACAGCCAGCAACAAAAAAGAAGTGACCATGAGTGTTGAACTTGATTATGGAGACTCTGGCCTTCCCCTATAGGTTTCAGAAAATAACAAGGGAATAAATAAAAGGTTTCTAGATGTGTCCAAATGGGGATTCTTGGGAGAGTGACATTAGCAAAATGGCAGATCAAGAAGCATCATTATCTTCTTCCTTGAACATAAACAAGAATGACAACAAGATTAAGAAACAACCAGAAACTATGGGAACCAACTTATAGGAGTTCTGGCACATAATCAAAGGTTTACAGCAGTCAAGCAAATGCTCCATCAAGAAAAAGCTATCTTCGAAATGCTAAGGAAGTTTTGTAACATTTCTATTCTTAATTCCCTCACCGCCTTCAAGCACAGAGCAAAGCAAGCCTGGACACCTGTTACTCTCTAAAAACCAGAAGAAAGAGAGCAGACTTGATTTGCAAATTATTGTATATGTTCATTCTAACTTGGCTGGGAGGTACTTGAATAAGCGACTGGCTCATCTTCATCTCACATAACTAGGAACATAGGTAGGAAAAGCAACCAGCACTGCTCATTAAAGTTAGGACAACAAATCCACAGACATCAAAGGCAAGAAATTCTGAGTGGAGATCTATAATAGATCATCTAAAACCAAGAGGCAAAAAAACAAAACAAAACAAAACTAGAGTGAGACATTTTAGGGAATTAGGACATTCAAAAGCAATAGCATATATAGGAAAATTTAGAAAGTCATGTGCATACCAGACAAGATACATGCTCAGAAGTCTTTTTTTTAAGATTTTATTTATTTATTAATGAGAAACAGAGAGACAGAGAGGCAGAGACACAGGCAAAGGGAGAAGCAGGCTCCATGCAGGGAGCCCAACATGGGACTCGATCCCGGGTCTCCAGGATCACACCCTGGGCCAAAGGCAGCACTAAACTGCTGAGCCACCCAGGCTTCCCCATGCTCAGAAGTCTTAAGAAGAACTTAAACTTTCTCCTCAGCTCTTCCGTAGTTCAAAACAAGCCTAGCTGATCGGTAAAAACATACACCCACAGAGAGCTAGTTTGTAAAGACTGAAAGAGATGGTTATCTTTTTTTTTTTTTTTTCTCTTTTTGGTGTATTTTTGTTTGTCTCTTTCAGCTCCTGGCATTCAAGAAAATCTCTGTCAAAACATTTGCTGAACACAAGCTAAAGGAACAGAGACAGTGAGTACACACACCAAAGAACCATTTTTGAAAAAATAGTTTGTAGAAGTCTCAAAACAAATGGACAGCCTTCAATTATCAAAACAACAGCAAACAAGCAAACAAAAAACAGAAAACCCTAGGGAACAGAAAATATCTGATGTACAATATTATAAAAATCAAATACCAATTTTCAACAAAAAAAAAAATCACAAAGCATACAAAAGAATAGACTTTGATTCATTCAAAGGAACAAAATAATTAATTGACAGAAACTGTCCCTGAGGTACCCCAGATGGTGGACTTACTAAACAAAGACTTTGAAATAACCATCATAAGTTGGCTCAAACAGATAAGGGAAAACATAGACAAAGAACTAAAGGAAATCTAGGACAGAATATAAATGAAAGGAAGATATCAGCAAACACATAGAAATGATAAAAAGAGAACCAACAAATTTTGGAGTTGAAAAGGACATTCACTGAAGTGCAAACTTCACTAGAAGAGTTCAACAGCGGATTTATCGGAGAATCAGTGAACTTAAAGATACAACAATTGAATTATGTAGTCTGAAATGCAGAAAAGAAAAGAAAAGAATAAACAAAGGTGAACAGTGCCCAACAGAATTGTGGGACACTATCAAGCAAACTAACATGCAAATAGAAATAGCAAAAGATGAGCTAAAGGGGAAGAATGATTATCATTTTTTAAAATTCTTTTCAAAAAAGAAGAAAGAAATTAATCCACAAATCAATAAAACTCAATAAATGCCAAGTAATAGAAACACAACAAGATCCTGAGATAAATTATAATCAAATTGTTGAAAGCCAAAGACAATATAGAATTTTAGATGGAACAATAGAGAAGTGATTTGACTTATGAGGGATCCTCAATTTGATTATCCACCAATTTCTCATTAGAAACCTGGAAGCAAAAGGGTAGTGGAATGAGATACTAAAAGTAAACACACACACACACACACACACACACACACACAAACACAAAACCCTGTCAACTGAGAATTCTATATCTGGAAAAATTGGCCCTCATCAATGAGGTAGCAATTATGAAATTCCCAGGTTAAAAAAAGAAAACAAACTAGGGAAGTTTATTACTACTAGACCTGCCCTACAAGAAATGCAATCTTTGAGTTGCAGTATAAAGACACTAGATAGTAATTTGAAGTGATACAAAGATGTAAAATTCTCTAGCAACAGTAAATACATAAACAAGTAGGAAAGCCACTATTATTATAACATTCATTTGTAATTCATATTTTTCATTTTCTATAGGATTTAAAAGAAAAAATATTTTAAAAATTATAAATCTGTTAATAGGAACACAACATATACATATATAATTTATGAGCTCAATAATATAAGGGGAGGATTGAACTTTATAGATTTACATATGCAATATAAGTTAGGTTGGTATTCATTCAAATTTTAAGTTTATAAAATAAACAAACAAACTGAAACAACCTACTGAATGGAAGGAGATATTTGCAAAAAATATATCCAATGAGTTAATATACAAAATATATAAAGAACATATACAACTCAGCACCAAAAAAACTAATAATCCAATTAGAAAATAGGCAGAAGACACAAGGAGACATTTGTCCAAAGAAGACATACAGATGGCCAATAGACACATGAAGAGATGCCATCACTGATCATGAGGGAAATACAAATCAAAGCCAAAATGAGGTATCATCAGAATGGCTAAAATAAAAAAACACAAGAAACAGGTGTTGATGAGGATGTGGGAAAAAAATATCAATTATGGATTAGAACAATGAGACAAAAAATCAATAAGGAATCAAAAGACTTGTAAATGCTATATGCCAATTAAATCTAACAAACACATAAAGTCAATCATTCCACTCAACAACAGCAGGATACACATTTTTCTCAAATGTATTATGAAGCATTCTCCAGTATAGAGCATAAGTTAGGTGACAAACAGTCGCAAGAAATTTTAAAAGACTGAAATCATATGGGGTATTGTTTCTGATCACAATAGCTTGAAGTTAGAAACCAACTTGAAACAGGAAACTGCAAAATTCACAAGTGTGTAGAAATTAAACATAACACATTAAACAACAAACTGGTCAAAGAAAAAGAAGAGGGAAATCAGAAAATATTTGGAGACAAATGAAAACACAACCTACCAAACCTTATGGGTTACAGCACAAGCAGTGCTAAGAGGGGAATTCATAACAGTAAATGCATACATTAAAAAAGGAAAAAAGTCTGAAATCAATAACATTACTTTCCACTTTAAGGAACTAGAAGAATTAATAGAATTAATAAGGGAAAAAATCTTTTATAATCTCAATTGATACAATAAAAACATTTGACAAAATTGAATACTCTTTCTTGATAAAAATACTAAAAAAAAATTAGCATAGAAGGAAAACTCTTCAACATAATAAAGGCCATATATAACATCCTCCCACTACCAGCTAGCACCATATTCAATGCTGAAAGAAAAAAAGGCTTTAAGATCAGAAATAAGACAAGGACACCTGCCCTTGTCACTTCTAGTCAATATAGCATTGAAAATAAAATTTTAGTCAGAAATATAAACGAGAAAGAAATAAAAGGCATCCAAATTGGAAAGAGAAAAGTAAAATTATCTCTGTTCACAGATAACATAATTTACATGTATTAAGCCTTGAGGAGTTCACACAGACCCCCCCCCCCCCACACACACACACACACCTCTTGGAACTTATTAAATTCATCAAAGTTTCAGGATACAAAATCAACACACAAAACAGTTGTTGCTATACACTGACAATGAACAACATGAAAAGGAAACCAAGAAACCAATTTTGTTTACAATAGCATGAAAAATAATTAAATACTTAGAAATAAAATTAAACATGGAAATAAAGGACTTGTACTGAAAACTATAGAACATTACTGAATGACTCAATTATAAGTGAAAAGACAGCCCAAGTTTGTGGATTGGAAGACAATATTATTAAGATGACAACACTACCCAAACCAATCTACAGATTTACTGCAAAGATCAGATCTACATAAGTCAGATCTACAGAAATCTCTGTTAAAATTCCAATGGCTTTGTTTTTCAGAAATAGAACAAACACATCCTAAAATTCATATGGAATCTCAAGGGGCTTCATAGCCAAAACAATCTTGAAAAAGAACAAAGTTGGAGGACTCACACTTTCGAATTTTAAAACATACTTTAAAACTACAGTTCTTAAAACAAGTTCTACTGGCATAGACAGAAACATAGACCAATGGAATAAAATAGAGATCCAAGAAATACTGATTTGGACAAGAGTCTCAAGATCCTGTCCAGATGGGGAAAAGGAAATTCTTTTCAACAAATAGTCCCAGCAAATTTGGATATCCACATGAAAAAGAATGAAATTGGACAAGCAGTGTACACACCAGATACAAAAATTAACTCAAGATAGGTCAAATACTGAACATAAGACCTAAAAACAAACCAAAACAGAAACAGAAAACAAACAAAACCCCAGAGAGGCAAGAAAACATAAGGGCAAAAATTCATGACATGGCATATGCCAGTGATTTCTTGGATATGATCTTGAAAGCACAGGTAATAAAAGAAAAAATGATGTTAGACTTTATCAAAATTTAAAATGTGATTTTTTAAAATTTAAAATGTTTGTGTATTAATGACACTATCAAGTGAGTGAAAAGACAACTCACGGAGTGGGTTATAACTCCTAAAACTTAAGTTAAAAAATAAAAAATAAACCAAGTACTTGTATAGATATTTTTCCGAAGAGATACACAAATAGGCAACAAGCACATGAAAAGATGCTTAAAGTCAGTAGTCCCTGGCAAATGCAAGTCACGATGACTATGAGATATACATTCACATCCATTACAGTGGCTATTAAAAAACAAAGCAAGAAAAAAAAAAGCAAGAAATAACAAATGTTGGAGACAATGTGAAGAAATCAGAACTGTTGTGCAATGCTGGTGATAATGTGAGATGGGATAGCCACTGTGGAAAATAGTGTGGTGGTTCCTTGAAAAGTGAAACCTTGAAGTATCATTTTATCCATTATATATATTACCTACCTAGAAGTGTATATACCCCAAAGAATTGAAAGCAAGGGCTCAAAAAGATACATAGACACTTTTGCATATAGCAGCTTGGTTCACAATAGCCAAAAGGTACGATCAGCCCAAGGTCCACCAGCTGATGAATGGTAAACAAAAATGTGTTGTATACATACAATTGCAAAGTCTTCAGTCTTAAAAAATGGAATAAAATTATAATACATGCTACATCATGGATGGGCCTTGAAAACATTATGCTAAATGAAATAAGTCAAAAACAAAAGGACAAATATACTATGACTCCACTTATAGAAGGTACCCATAATATTCAGACAAATAGGGAAAGAAAGCAACATAGATATTTACTAGGAACTCTAGGGAGGGACTAATGGGTAGTTTTTGTTTCATGAGTATATCATTTCTGTTTGGTGTGATGACAATGTTTTGGAAATGAATAGTGGTGATGGTTGTACACCATTGTGGAATGTACTTAATTCCCTGAATTATGCACTTAACCATAGTTTAAAGGCAAATTTTACATTGTGCATATTTTATCTCTCTCTTTCTCTCTCTCTCACACACACACACACACACACACCTTTTCACTCCTCAGCAATATAATGCTAAGCAACAATAGAAGCCTGTTTCTCAAAGTGTCTAAAATTCTAGTCTTAACAATTAAAATCCAGCAATTTCTTGAGCCAGAAATTGCCTTAACAACTGGATTGCAGTGATTTTAAGTGAACTAAATGGTTCGAGATAGAAGAAAAGGTGATTTTATTGAGTATATATCAAAGTTGTTTAAAATATGAAAATAATTATTCAGCCCATGATCATAACAGATGCAGAAAAATCTAACACACATTTATGATAAAAGCCCTGAATAAGCTTACAGAAGGGCAATTCTTCAGTGCTCTACAAGACAGAACTACAAGATATCTTCATAAAATCTACAGCTATTATAGCGCTCAATAGATTGAATGCCTTCTCTATAAGATGGAAACAAAGCCAGGATTTCAGTTCTCACCACTTCTATTTAATATTTTAATTGAGGTTGTAGCCAGTGTAAAAGGAAAATAAAAATAATAATAGAAAATAAAGATATCCCTATTAGAAAGTATGAAGTACAATTGTCTTTATTCATAGATGATATTACCATTTTTGAGAAAAATCTTAAGGAGTCCACAATTAAACTTAATGAAGGAAATAAGGATGATTACCCATGGAGGATCAATAAACAAAAATCATTCATATTTCTATAAATTAGTAACAATCGATCCAAAATGAAATTAAGGATCCCATTCACAAAATCATCAAAAATAATAAACTGTTTAGGAATAGATTTAAAAAAAGAAGACTAAGGCTTTTATATACTGAAAACTACAAACCCATTCCATGAGACATTCAAGATCATTTACCTAAATGGAAGGACACTCCATATTTTTGGATTGAAAGTCAGTATTTTCGTGATACCAATTTTCCCCTAAATTGGTTTATAGATTTAACACCCCCTGTATCAAAATCTCAGGGGAGGGGGTTGTTTGTTTTGTTTTGTTTTTCAAAAACTGACAAGCTGATCCTTAAGTTAGTAAATAATTGTAAAGGATGTAGAATAGCCAAAACAGGTTTGAAAAAGAAGAGTAAAGCTGTAGGACTTACACTTTCCAATTTAAAAATTATAAAGCTGCAGTAAGCAAGACAGAGTACAACTGGTGTGAGGATAGACATATGGATCAATGGTACAAAATTGAGGGTCCTGGGATAAACACTTACATTTATGGCCAATTGATTTTCAACAAAGGTGTCAAGGCAATTCAATGAGGAAAGGATAGTCTTTATATAAATAGTACAGGGACAATTGGATGTCCACATGTCAAAAGATTAATGTAGACTCTCACATCCCGTCATACACAACAACTACCTCAAAAATGAATCAGACCTGATGTAAAAGCCAACCCCATAAATATTTAGAAGAAAATAGGAGAATATCTTTGTGACATCAGTTTAGGGAAAGAGAAAGACACCAAAAGCAGAAATCATAACAAAAAAGAAAGATAAATGGAATTCATTATATTTTTTTAAAATTAAGCTTTGAAAGACATTATGAAGAAAATAAAAGATACAAACTGAAATATTTGCAAACCACGTGTTTGATAAAAGACTTATTTCTAGAATATACAAAGAACACTTATAATTCAACAACAACAATAATAATAACCCCACTTTAAAAATGGGTAGAATAAAAAAAAAATGGGTAGAATATTTGGATAGATATTTCCCCAAAGAAGACTTATGGGTTGCTAGCAGTCAGTCACATGAAGAGATGCAAACGTCTGACTCATTAGGGAAATGTAGACTAAAGAAATACGAGATACAACTTCACACTACCTTGTTTTGTTTTGTTTTTTTAAAGACAATACAAAATATTGACAAGATATGAAGAAACAAGAACCCTCATATGTTACTGGTGAACATATTCAATGGTTTAGCCACTTTGACAAAATTTGGCATGTAATTTTAAGTTAACATAAGCGTTTCAAATAACCCTCCAATTCCATTCCTAGGTATTTTCTCCATCCTCCCCAACTAGACAAAACTCTGTTTTATCCCTCTTATTATGGTGTTTGCTTGTACCATGTTTACTTTCTGTTAGTAATGAATATTTATTCCAATATCATAAGAATCTGTGATTGCACTCAAGCCACATAACTTTACTGAAAGGTAAATAAAATAAGAAGGGCACAATAAAAATGTCATAGGGATTTCAGTACAGAAGGGATTTTATTCCTTAGGAGTTCTCAGGAATGCATTGAGCTCATGAGACTGAAAGGGACCAAGAAAAGTGGATATGATCTTGAAGTCTGATGGAGAGCACAGACTCTTGATATTATAGATATTTATAAGAAAAGGCAGAGAAGAGAAACTCCCCAGTGTATGTTCAGAAAATAGCAATTACTGCAGTTTTCAATGTGTAGGTCTCTAAAGAAAAGAATGGTAGTTGGGCAGGTGAACTTCAACAGATGAGAGAACACATACACTTCAAGGCAATCTCCTGAATGCATAGAAGGATCACATTGGTTTAGGAACCAAAGTTAACATATATTTGAATAGGGAATTTACAACCCACTGAAGAAGTATTATAGGTATTATTATTATTTCAAAGGTTCCTGAAGCTTTATCTTCCAATTAGCATATTTTATTTCATTTTTTCCCAATAATCATATTTTAGATTCTGTCGTGAGTTCTTATTTTACTTTCATGGAAGTTGGTAGATTTTTGTTATGGCATGTATTTAGAAATAGGCACAAGCAATATTTCCATGTACATTCATTTTAACATGTGATAAAATATAATTAACTTCACATTGGTCATTGTTCAAAATAGTCTCAGAATTTGTGTTATTTTGTAATGGATTTGTGTTATTTTGTAAATTTTAACGAATAAGAAGTTTATGTTATTGCTTTCATAATGTCTTTGTGAGAACCATAAAATAGCACTAATCTAGGAACTTTTTCTTTCATGCACATTAATGATTTGAATGTGTAAAATATTTAATTATCCTCTAAATGCCACTAGGAGTGCACTGTTCCCACTCTCAGCTCAAGATATATTTTTATTTTTCATGTGGGGTCACTGGCATTCTCTTTAACTTTTTTGTTGTGTCTTTCAGTAGAAACTCCAATGTCTCAAAGACTTAAAAAAAATAGGAAAATATGCTGTTATACTTAATGATGGCTATCATCTTCATTCTTATGATTAGAGATAATTATTGATCAGAGATAAATATTTCTAATGTTGTATCCTCAAATATATATAATTATTTCTAATGTTGAGTTTTTAATTAGGGTATCTGCAACTCTTTTCTGAAACAAAATACTGTTTTGTCACTTTTTTTTCTCTCTCTTTTATAGGGGCTCCAAACTAAGAGTATGTTCCCACTTTTACTCACTTTTAATTCTGCTACTTAAGATAATAAGAAAAACAACTAGATTTTTTAATGACCTTAATCTATTTTTAGTGCATCAGTGTGAACTTAATGAAATAATGATTCTTAGTGGTTCTGTGGTTATTTTGAACATTTCTGCTTTATTTTAACTTGGGATTCTTGAGAGAATAGTTTTGTTTATCACAAAGTTTAGTCTGTATCTGGCTTACTGCAAGAAAGAAAGAGAAAGGATGGGAGAAGAAGAAACAAGAAAGAAAGAAAAAAGAAGAGAGAAGGAAGAAGGAAGGAAAAACAAAGAGGAAGGGAGAGACAGAGAAATGGCTAAACATGACAAAAAGTTACCATCTGAAAATCATGAATTAGGAATAATTATGGCCATAACCTATCTTGTAAGTTCTCTTCCTTGAACTAATTTATCTATGCCTGTTAACATGATTGCCTTCTATGCTTTTGAGGATTTTTTTTTCTAACCCCATAAATACATTCAACATATATTAAGTCTACTATTGGATATTCTAATAATTTGAAGGAATTTAAAGAAACAGTTACTGGTAAATTGCCTTGTAGAGTTTTGATTAATGGTTTAAATAATTTATTATTTTTAAAATAATTTATAGTAAATGTGGTATATTTTAATAGAATTTCTCCTTAAAAAGTTAGTAAGAGCCAATGAGTCTTTTTTTTTTGAGCCAATGAATCTTAAAATAAATTTACTTCATTATAAATAGAAATTATATTAGTTGAATGCATATGTATATTTGTGGGAGGTACCAAACAGATTAAAAACATTAAATATAAAATTAAAAGTTTGTATTTAACTAAGGAAATGAAGATAATATAATAGCAAAATTTTCAGCAGAGTATAATCTAAAATTATTCAGTGTTCTCAGAATATTTTAATATATATTTTCTCAACAGGCTCTCTTCACACAAGACAAAAATGCAATTCACTTTATTAACAGTTAGCATATCATCTCTAAATGAAGCTCATTGCCATCTAAAATGGGTCCTGCAAGGAGCTAATGAGCAAGCTCTTGCCTGATATTGACAATTAATCAGGCATAAAAGCATTTAGGATCAGGACCCATTGACAAGCATGTAGGCTCATACAAACTTCAATGAAACATGATATGTGAACATATTTGTCTAATTGTATATCAGGTTTTCGCACAAATTCCCACCAAAACACTTAATTATCTACAGAGGTGATGCATCCGCTTCAGAATCTGTAGGAAGCTTTTTGGTTTGCTGTAACCATATATAATGGATTGAATGAAGAGTTATTAGGCTTTGTTGCCAGTTTTCCCATTTTAATTGCTATAGCAACCTGAAGCCAAAGTTGGATCATTGGACAGAGTAACTGAGTGATTAAAAGCAACCATCATTGCACCCCTGATAGAATTATCTTTGGAGCTGAAGGAAAAATAAATCAAGTATTTAAAATAATGAAAAATCTAGAATATGAAGAAAAAGATTTTTTTCACAATTAAATTAGGGAATTTTAAGTGAATTTGTATTTGTATTTCCCCTTTTAAAGTTAATAATTGGAAACACTCAAAATGTATATTGTGTATCAAGTTCAAACCATTCAATGGGTGCTTTGTGTATAACTAATAAATTACTTACAACTGATTTCATTCTCATATATAAAGGGAAATAAAAACAAATACCTATTGAATGGTTTTGTTCTTCTTAAGAAGTCTTGATTAATTTTTGAAGTTATTATATAATATTTAAGGCACCTATATGTTTTGCTGGTAAGTTGAATTACGCAGTCATCTTCCCTCCCCTTCCTTTTCCACATTTGATTTTTAGGCCTTATCTCAATTTCTCTAATATTTTAATCTCTGCTACAATTAAAGGAAAATGCAAACTTTATTATTTTAAATGTTGTAGTTAAATATAGCCTGTGCATACTCGTGACAATGAAATAGTTCCAGGTGTTTTTTGACTGTGTTCCCTTGTTATAGATAGGTTCACTGTGTTAGAATACAATGCCATTCTAATAGTTTATGCTGATGTGATCCTTCTTAGTTTAGAAGCTTGCTTTTCTCTTTCAAAGGGGATTCAACAAAGAATGTTGCTTCCTTGCAAATTGGTAAGAAGGTTTCCAGCATATTAAAAAAATGAAAAAAGAGCAAATTAACCCAAGAATAAAACAGAATAAGTAGAATAAATACACCAGGAAAGGAGATGAAGGTAAAGGCTCAATGAATTAAAAGCAATTTTGGGGAAAACTGGAATTGAAAGAATGGGATGTGAAAAACATATTACAATGGATAATTTCTTTAACATTATACTGTATGGAAATCTATGGGGCACCTGGGTGGCTCAGTGGTTGAGCATCTGCCTTTGGCTCAGGTCATAATCCTGGGTGCTGGGATTGAGTCCCACATCGGGCTCCCCACAGGGAGCCTGCTTCTCCCTCTGCCTCTGTCTCTGCCTCTGTCTCTGCCTCCTTCTCTCTCTGTGTCTTTCATGAATAAATAAATAAAATATTTTTTAAAAAAGGTTCTGATAACATTATTTCTTTATACTAAAAGTATAAAGTCTACTTTAATTTCACTTAAGACTGTTAAGAATAGTTTATACACTAAGTCTTTGAGACAAAATGGTTGGTTTATAAAGAATGAACAGATTTAAACCCTAATTAAAACCAGAAATTCTAACTTTAAGCATACCCTGGTCATCTGTCTCATTGTAGGCTCTCTAACCACTTCAATAAAATATCAATGTTAATACAAACATAAAGAAAAACATCAATGAAAACAAAAATGGATGGCCAACTTATAGTCAAAATTGGAGAAATAAAAAATCTACAGTGCAGAAAAGACAATCACATATGTATTTTTTTGCTAAAGATAATGCAAATATGATTGTTTGATGAATAAATATTGATAAAGATGAATAAATATTTTATTAATTGCCTTCACACTGGATAGTAGTTCATAATCCATGACAGGCATCAATAAGAAATGAAGCAGCTGTACAAAAACAGCTTGGGTGGTGCCTTTGGTCCAACTTCCTTCTCCACAATCATCTTCTCTCTTCAACATTCATTCAGAAATGATAACTTCAAAGAAAACACAAGACAGAAGCAGAGAAGGACATGCTTGGATGAATTACATTATGAGAGGTGAGAGTGTTTTCTCTGCTTCTTCTGTCTTTGCAAGAAATTGTGGAAAAATTGGTAACATTTCATCCTTAAATATTTGGTAGAATTCAACAGTGACCTCACTTAGCCTGTTGCTTTCTGTATTGGAAGGTTATTAATTTTTATTAATACAAGCCTATTGAGTTTTTATTTCTTCTTATGTGAGTTTTGGCAACATGTATCTTTGAAGAAATTGTTCTCTTTCATCTAAGTTACAAAATTTGTGGGCACAGAGTTGTTCATAGTATACCTACACTAAAGAGTAACCTCTTCATGGTCCTGGGATCTGTAGAGATGTTCCACTTTTCCTTCCTGATATTAAGAATGTATGTCCTTTCTCTTTTTTCTTAGCCCTGGCTGGAGGCTGACTAATCTCTTTGATCTGTTTAAAGAACTGGATCTTAGATTTCTTGATTGTCTCTATTTATTTTGTCTTCCATTTTATTAATACCTGTTCTAATTATTCTTATTTTCTTCTTTCTTCTTCTCCATCTTCTTTTTCTAATTTCCTAAGGTGGAAGAATCTTATATTTTGCTGATTTTGGATCTTTCTCTTTTATTATATATATGTTATATATAACTAATAATGTATATTGTATATATATCAATCCTATAAATTTCCCCATAATCACTGCTTTTTGCTGCATCCCATAAGTTTTGATAATTATTCTTTACTTTCTTTTTAATTCAAAATATTTTTAAATTTCTCTTGAGATACCTTTTGATCCATGTGTTATTTAGAGGCTTAATCTTTAAGTATTTGGGAATTTTCCAGCTATCTTTCTGTTACTGATTTCCAGTTTAATTCCATATGGTCTGAAATCAGACATTAAATAATTTGCTTTTTAAAAATTTGTTAAGGTCTGTTTATGGCCCCCCAAAATAGTCTATTTTGTTGAATTTTCCATGTCAGCTTGAGAAGAATGGGTAGTCTCTTGTTTTGGGATGAAGTAGTCTATGGATGCCAATTATATCCCGTTGACTGATGTTGACATTGAGTTCAACTATATCCTTACTGATTTTGCTGGATCAATTTCTTTTCTTTTTCTTATTTTGGTGTGAACATTTACAAAAGATTTATTTGTTTGTTTTAGAGGTGGTAGAGGGAGGGAGAGAAAGAATCTTAGGTAGACTTCCCATTGAATGTAGAGCCCAATGTGGGGCTGGATCTTACCACCCTGAGATCATGACCTGAACCAGAATCAAAAGTCATATGCTTAACTGACTGAACCACCCAGGTGCCCCATGTTGGATCTATTTCTGACAGAGTAGTGTTAAAGTCTTCAATTATAGTGGTGGCTTCATCTATTTTCTCCTCATAGTTCTATCATTTTTTCCCTTACATATTTTGAGGTCCTATTAGATGCGTACACATTGAGGACCAGCAGTTATGTTTCCTTGGAATATTGACCCTTTTGTCATTATGTAATGCCCCTCTTTAACCCTGATAATTTTCCTTGTTCTGAAATTAGTATAGCTTTCATGGTTACTATTACCAGTGTATATAGCTTTCTTAATTTCTTTACTTTTAATTTATATGTGCATTTATATTTAAAGTGGGTTTTGAAGAGACAATGTAGAGTTGGGACTTGTTTTTTTTTTATCTACTCTGACAATCTGTTTTTAATTGGTCACATTGAATGTCACATTGACATTCAAGGTGATTATTGATATAGTTGCATTAGTATCTACCATATTTTCTATTTGTTTCCCTTGTCCTTGGTTTCCGTTTTTGTCTTCCACACTTTCTCTGCCTTTTGTGACTTTAGCTGAACACTTTTTATAACTCCATTTTTCTCCTTTCTTAGGATATCAATTGTACTTTTTAAAAACGTTTTTAAGAAATTGCTCTAGAGTTTGCAATTTATAATTACCATTATTCCAGGTCCACTTTCAAATAACATTATACTGCTTCATGGATAGTACAAATACTTCCTAATCACAGTGTATTCCTTATTCTTTCCTCCTTTCCCTTGTATTGTTACTGTCATTTCCCTTGTACATAAGCATACATAATTCTGTACATTAGAGTATTACTATATTTAAACACTCTATTATCTGTTTGAACAAATACGAATAAGAAAAATAAAAGTTTTGATTTTGTCTTAATTTACGCTTTCTCTCCTTCTCTTTCTTTCTTTATGTAGATCTCAGTGTCTGACCTATATCATTTTCTACTCTATAATTAACTTTTTAAAAACATATCTTGCAAGGCCAGTCTACGGGCAAAAAAATTCTCTCAATTTTTATTTGCCTGAGAAAGTCTATTTCTTCTTCACTTTTGAAAGATAATATCACAGGATAGAGAATTCTAGGTTGGTGACATTTTTTTCCAAGACTTCAAATATTTCACTCCCCTCTCTTCTTGCTTTTATGGCTTTTGAGGAAAAGTTGAATGTAATTTTTATCTTTGTTCCTCTATAGGTAAGTTGTCCCTGCCTCCACCCTGGCTTCTTTCAAGACTTCATCTTTGATTTTCTTAAGTTTGAATATGACATGTGTAGATAATGTTTCTGTAATTTATCCTGCTGGTATTCTTTGAGCTTCCTGGATTTGTGCTCTGGTGTCTGACATTAGTTTGGAGAAAATACCTTATTACAGAGTCAGATATTTCTTCTGTTTCTTCTCTTTCTGGTATGCCCATTTCATATATGTTACACCTTTTGTAATTGTCCTTCAGCTCTTGGATATTCTGTCTAGGTATTTTCAATCTCTTCATTTCGTTTTTCAGTTTTGGAAGTTTCTGTTGTCATATCCTTGAGCTCATAATTCTTTTCTAAGCCATGTCCAGTCTACTAATGAGCGCATCAGAGGCTTCTTCATTTCTGTTGCAGTGCTTTTTAGTCTCTAGCATTTTCCCCTCTTTCTTTGAATTTTTCTTTCTGCATACATTATCCATTTGTTCTTGCTTGTTGTCTACTTTTTCCATGAGAGCTCTTACATATTTATCATCATAATTTTAAATATCCAATCTTGTAGTCTTAATATCCTTGCCATATCTGATTCTGGTTCTGATGCTCTTTTAGTCTCTTCAAGTGTTTTTTGATGTTTAGTTTGACCATTCTGATAGATGAGTAGTGATATATCAAATGTTTTAATTTGCATTTCCCTAATGACTAATGATGTTAAACATCTTTTCATGCACTTACTAGGTTTTATATATCTTCTTTGATAAAATGTCTTTCCATTGCTTTTTGCTCTCTTTTGGACACGGTCATTTGTCTTTTCATTATTGATTGGTGAGAGTTCCTTGTAAGATCTGAATAAAACTTTTTTTTTTTTTACTTTATTCATTTTTTTAAAAAATTAAATTCTATTAGCCAATCTATAGCACATCATTATTTTTGGATATAGTTTTCAATAATTCATCAGTTGCATATAATACCCAGTGCTCATAGCATCACATGAGTAAAAGTCTTATATTGAATATATGTTTTGCAAGTATTTTCTCCCAGTTTGTTTCTTGTACTTTCACTTTCTTAATGGTATCTTTTGAAGTGCAAAATTTTTAACTCTGATGAGGTCTATCCAGTTTATACTTTATCAATTGTGGGTGATGCTCTCAAGCTATTTCATTTATATGTATACCAGACATCTATTTATCTCTCTATATATTATCTCTTGTGTACCTAATCTTTCAATCATATCTATGTCAGTGACACATAGTTTTAATAAGTGTAGCTTTATAGTATATTTTGAAGTATGACTAAAAGTCTTCCAACTGTGATTATATTTAAAAATCAATTTGGCTATTCTAGATGTTTTACTTTTCCCTATGAGTTTTAGGATCTGTTTGTCACATAACACAAACAAACAGAAAACCTCACAAAAAACCCTGTTGTGATTTTTGTAGCCATTACATTAAATTTGTACATCAATTGGGGAAGATTTGTCATCTTAACATAAACTTCTTCTGCTTCATGTACATGGAATGTTTCTTCAGAGTGTTATATTATCAGTTTAGAAGCCTTAAGCATTTTTATTAAATTTATTCTACATATTTCATTATTTTTGATGCCATTGTGAATGAAGTTATATTTTTAACTTTATTTATGAAGTGATTACTGCTTTTATATGGAATGACAACTGATTTTTGTATACTAATCTTGTTTCCTGTGTCTGTGATCCACTTGTTTAGTTGTTCTCGTAGTTTTTTAACTTTGTTGTTGATGTTGTTGGATATTTTTACTTTTCTATATACAGGACAGCATCACCTGTGAATAAAGACACTCTTACTCCAAACTTCCTATTTATTCTTTATTTTTCTTGCCTAATTTCACTGCCTAGAACCTACAACATTGTTACAATAGTCTGACTCTTTAAATTTTTGACAGCTGAGAGCTTCCAAATGCTACTACTATTCACCTTTTCCTTTTGTTTCATACCTTTCAAGTTTATAAGAAAGCCCAGGCTCTCTTTCTTGATAGTGGTGAAGTTTACCAAATCAAGCAAAATTTGACCTGTACAGGAACCCTCACACCAGTTCCAGCAGCAGTAAAAACGTGAAACACTTACCATTTTCAGACTGGCTTCGGTGCCTACCCTGCTCACCTCAGAAAACATAAATATGTAATAAATCTCTTCATACCTTCTTGGTGTGTGTGGTCAGCTGAGTAAGACCTTACAGAGATTCCAAGTCCTGAAACTCATAAATATTACATTTAAGAAAAAAGGCTCTTGCACATTTGATTAAGTTAAGGATCTTAAAATGGCTACATTATCCTGGATTTTTCAGGTAGGCACAAAGTGGTAACATCAGTATCCTTATTAAATTGAGGCAGAAGGAGATTTGATACAGTCAGAAGAGAAAAAGAACTGTACATAGAGAAGGAAGCAGTGTGAAGGCAGAGGGAGAGATTAGAGTGATATGGCCACAAGCCAAGTAATGCCAGCAGCCACCAGAAGCTAAAAAGAGGCCAAAAACAGATTTCTATGCTAAAGCTCCTGGAGGAAGCATAACCCTAATGCCACCTTGATTTTCACCCAGTGAAACCAATTGCTGACTTCCGGCCTCCCCAAATTGAAGAAAATATATTTCTTTTATTTTAAGCCACTATGTTTGTGGTAATTTGTTATTACAGCCACAGGGAATTAATACAGCATGTGTGTGGCATTATGTCTCAACACGTACGGGTGGTTAATCTTGCCTTCTGAGGGATAACTACAAAATGTATGTTAAATAGATGAGGAATAAAGGATATTTTTGTCTTGTTTCTCATATTTTGTCTATATTCACCAGTGGCATTGGCTTTCCTTTCTTCTTTTTTTTAAAGATTTTATTTATTTATTCATGAGAGATACAGCGAGAGAGGCAGAGGCATAGGGAGAAGCAGGCTCCATTCAGGGAGCCCGATGTGGGACTTGATCCTGGGACTCGATCCCAGGACTCCAGGATCACGCCCTGAATCGAAGGCAGATGCTCAACTGCTGAGCCACCCAGGCATCCCAGGTTTTCCTTTCTTGCAATGGATTTGTCTGATTTGGTATCAGGATGACACTGACCACATTGGAAGAGTTAGAAGTTTTCTTTGTCTTCTATATTTTGAAAGTATTTCTGGAGTATTGATATGAATCCTCCTTTCAATGTTTACTAAAATTCACGAGTGAAGCCACCTGGGCATGGGCTTTTCTTTGAGAAATGATCTTGACTTATTGATTCAATTTATTTACATGTTAAAGACATATTCCTTCAAATATACATATTTTTTCTGAGCCTTTCTCCTTTTCCCCTGGGACTAATATTCTGCATACATTGCTATACTTGTTGGTGACACACAGATTTCTGAAGCTGTGTTTATTTTCTTACATTCTTTTAGTAACTAAGATTAAAAGAGGAATCATGATAGATCTCTCTTCCAGTTTGTTAATATGTTTCTCTGCCAGCTCAAATCTGCTAGTGAAATTTTAAATTTAAGTTATTGTACTTGTCATCTCCAAAATTGCTATTTGGTTATGTTTAAAAACATCGTTTCTATCTCTTTATTGATGCTCTCACCTTAATAAGTCATCACGTTATACTTTTCTGTAGTTTTTTTAGTTATGACTTCCTTTGTTTCCTATATTTGTGATAACTGATTTGAAGTCTTTTCCTAATATCCAACATCAGTCTTCTCAAAAGAAGTATGTATTGACCAATTTTGTGTATGATGGGGTCATTCTTCCCTTTCTTTGCGTGTCTCATAATTTTTTTTCTTAAAAACTGCATATATTAGGTAATATGGGACTTTGGGAATCCTATTTCCCTCATTCTCTACTATTTTTGTTGGCAGCAGTTTGTTTGTATAGTAAACTTTCTGGACTAATTCTGTTATGCCATAGTCCCTGTAGTATGCAGCTACTGAAGTCTGTTTGGTTAGCTTAGTAATCAGATAATGACTGGTGAGAGACTTCCTTAAATAGCTTGATCCTGCAAGTTTCCCACCCTTTGCCAAAAGGCTTTGTGTATGCTGGGGCAATCATTCATGACTATGGCAGTTTAAAAGTCGGTATTAACCCTCACTTCTTTCTGGTGCAGAAACACAGATTGGGCCTGTACAGTAAATGATTGGTTCTAAGTTCTTTTCTGGGCATATGCATAGCCCCTCACAGCCTTTGCTTCTCTACAGGATATGTTAGAGCCCTACAGAGCACCCTATGAACATTTTGTTTTCAAATATTCTTTTAAAATTCTTGTCTGGTTTCTTGTTTGTCTTCACTGGTCTCACACCTTTAGGCAGTTTCTGGTCTTTTAAAATAAGACTAACTCCACTTAAAATAAGTGGAGCAATAAATTATGCAGTCTTTTTTTGTCTCCCTTATTTCATTCAGTGTCACGAAGCCATAGGTTCATCCACGTTTTAGCAAAAGGGTAATTCCATATTTAATATTTTGAAGAACTGCTAAACTGTTGTAGGACCATTCTACATTCTCACCATTGATGTATAAGGATTTTGATTTCTCTACTTCCTTACCAACACTTGTAATAGTCTGCCATTTTGATTAGAGTAATCTTAGCAGGTGTAAAATGGTATCTCTTCATAGTTTTATTTGCATTTATCTAATGATTAATGATGTTAATTTTCATCTCATGTGCTTATTGCTTTTGTATATCTGTATTCTGAGGAATTTCTGTTCATTTATTTGGTCCATTTTTATATTGGGTTATTTGTCCCTTTATTAATAGGTTTTAAGTGTTCTTTTATGCTGGACACAAATCTTTTACTGATAAAGGGCTACCTATGATTTGCAAGTATTTTATGCCTAGCTATGACTTATCTTTTAGTTTTTTATATCTTTTGAAATGCAATTTTTAAAAAAAAATTGATGAAGTTCAGTTATCATTTTTTTCTTTCGGTGCCTCTAATAAAACATTGGCTTATTGAACAGTGTATAGATTTTCTATTGCTGCTGTAATAAATTGCTACAAACTTAATGACTTAAAACAATTCCAATTTATCATCATAAAATTCTGAAAGTCCCACGTCTAAAGTCACTGGGCTTAAATTGAGATGTCCAGATGACTGGGCTCCTTCCTATAAGCTCTCAAAAAGAACCCATTTCTGGATTTTTCTAGCTACTACAGGCTTTCTCCATTCCTTGGCTCTTCCATCTCAAGAGCGTCTAATATTCAAATATTTCTAATATCTCTGTGACATTGACTCTCCCACCTCCATTTCTCACTTATATGGAACCTGATAATTTCATTCGGTGCTTTCAGATAAACATTCAAAATGGTCTCTTCACCTCAAGGTGAACTGGTTAGCACTCTTAGTTCCCTCTACAACTTGAATTCCTTTTTGCCATTAAGTTAACATAGTCACAATTTACAGAGATTAGGTCATGGATATCCTGGGAAGGCATTATTTTGCCTGTATACTGCATATGGTGTATTGCATTGAATGATTTTCAAATATTAAAACTTCCATTCCCAGAAGAAATCTCACTTAGTCATGGTGCATAACTTATAACTGTAGATTTACATGCAGGTGTGAGAAATAATACAGAGATATCCCATGTACTCCATATGCAGTTCCCTTCAAAGATAATATCTTGCAAATATGGAATACAATGCTAATCTGGTTAATATAGATAATATCTTGCAAATATAGAGTACAACGTTAATAAGATTCTGATCTGTTTCATTATGACAAAGATCTCTCATGCTCCCCTTTTATAAACACATTCATCACCTTTTCCCTCAACCCACCCAGACCCTGACCACTATCAATCAATCATCTGTTCTCCATTTCTATAATTTTGTCATTTCAAAAATGTCATATAAATGAAATCATATAGTATATGACATTCTGGGATTGATTTTTTTTTACCCAATATATAACTCTCGAGAGACTTATTCAGATGGTGTGTATAACAATAGCCTCTTTCTTTTTTGAGCAATAATCCATCGTGTTCTACAGTTTGTTTACCCATTTGCTTTTTGAAGCACATTTAGGTGTTTCCAATTTTTTTTAGCTATTATGAATAAATCGTTATAAACATTTACATACAGGCTTTTATTGAATAGAAGTTTTGTTTCTCTGGGATAAATGCTCAAGAATGGAATGGCAAGTTTAGTTTAATTGAAAAAAAATCTTCAACTTTTTTTTCCAAACTGTACCATGTTAAATTTTCATACATAACATATATGAAGCATCCAGTTTCTCAGCATCTTTTCTACTATTCAATGTTGTCTCATTTTTCTTTTTTAATCTTAGCCTTTTGGTAGGTTTGGAGTGGTATCTGATAGTTTTATCTAAAGGCTAAGAATGTTAAGCATCTTTCTATTTGTGCATTTGTTATCCATATATACTCTTTGGTGAAATATCTCATCATGTCTCTTGCTCATTTTCAAATTGGAATATTTGGTTGTTTTTTTATTATTGGATTTTTCAAGTTCTTGATATAGTCTAGATATGAATCCTCTGCAATATATGTGGTTTATAAATATTTTCTCCAGATCTCTAGCTTATATTTTCATTCTTTTAATAAGGTCTTTTGCAAATAAAAAAGTTACAATTTTGATGATGTTCAAATAATTAATTTCTTCTATTTTTCCTTTTCTCTATAATTCTTGTTAATGTTGATGGATTCAGATTGCCAGCATTTTGTTGAGAGTTTTTGTGTTTATGTTGATGAGAAATATTGGTGCTGTTTTTCATAGTAATGTCGATGTCTGGTTTTGGTATTAGGGTAATGGCTTCAGATAATGAATTGGAAAGTATTCTCTCTACTTCTATTTTTTGGTACAGTTTGGTAAAAATGATGTTAATTGTTCTTAAATAGTTGATAATGAAGCCATCTGGGTGCAGGCTCTTCCTTGTGGGTAGTTTGTGAATTACTAATTTAATCTCTTTACTTCTTACAAGTCCCTTGAAATTTTCTATTTCTCCTTGAGTCAGTTTCTTGTTGGTATCACAGCTCAGGGTGCTGTAGTATTAACCCTTCCTGATTTTTTTTTTTTCTTTGAGAAACACTCTGGAAGTAGGGCTTTCCTGTAGAGTAAGCTCTAGTCCGGTCAGAGAATGGCAGTGCCTTGCAAGTGAGGGTTTTCCAGAAGAGAATTCCAAGACAGAAGAATAAGTGACACTACCCTGGAGGTGGCACCTTTTGAGGAACTTATTTCCAGGTCTGCCCCTTCCAGTGGCTGCAAGGTTGCTGGCTTTGACAACTGTTGGAATTGTAAGGTTGATGGTTTTCAAGGGTACAGAGCTTGAGCAAAGAAAATGGGAGAAGGACAAACCACTAACCTTGCTATTCTTAACAAGCTAAAGCAACTTTTCATTGCTGTTCCCTAGAGTGTTACAAAATCTTGGTTAATTCCTAGAGATGGGAAAAGGTTGATTTTGACTTGCTTTTTTCTTTACTAACATTTTTAATGCTTTCATGAAGGTGTGGATTTATAGAAGTCTTCACTCCCACATTCCAGAATTTCTCCCAAATTAGACTTTGTTATTACAAGTTAATTTTAGATAAGGTAATACAATTTCCTTACAGGGAAATAGTAACATAAGCATGTTCTCACTAACTTTGGCAAATCCAACATCCCTATTTTGCTGGTAGAATTGCTGATTTTCTTCGATTTTGCCAATGAGAAATTAAAATAATACAAATTACAAAATAATTGTGAGTACAGAGTTAACATGCCCCATATGGACAAATTTATGGATAGTACCATAAGTAAAAAACATTTTACTTACACTCACTTTTATTTGAGTGGCTCAAATACTGGCACATATTTTTCTAATTATGAAATATTCCAGCTTCCAAAACGTAGAGGAACAATATGATAACTTTCCATGAACCATCACTAAGCTTAAGAAATTAAACATTTCCAGTCCTTTTGTTTATGACTTAATAATCCTATTAAAACCAAATGCCTATCACAATGATCTTTTCCTGAAATTCTCTAGAAAGAATGAGATTTTGGTTCTATTGTTAAAAATCAATAAATCTAAACAGGGAAAGAGCTGTGGTTGGTGATGTCTTTTTTCTACAATCTTTGGTATATAATTGATGACTAGAAAAACTTTAGTTAAGATTTCCAATCATCCACAGTATTTCTGACATAAAATAATGTACCAACAGTGATGATGGGTTCTTAGAAATTCTGCACTATTCAAAAGCAAGAGTGCTCATATCCACATTTGCACATACTGAAAATATCATTTGGGTGAGTTTTTGATTTATGAGGGTAGAACAGAACTTCAAATGAATAGCAAGAGTAAAATTCCTACTACATTAGTCCATATCTGTTTTCAATATTATAGGAATTCATTTGAATATGTTGCTTTTGTTCCATAATCCCCCAAACTAACATTTGTATCAAAGTTACCTGATGATATAACCACAGGACAGTGTATAATGAAAATGACTTTATATTTTCATCCCTTCTCCAGGGAATTGAAAGAATTGCTGAATCAAGTGATGGTTTTAACTAGAAACACAAGTACTCACTCATACCAAACAAATGAAAACCAAAGACATAATTGCACTTTTCACCATGGTGCTCTTTATACATAATCTATAAGAAAATGTTCTACCATTTTAACAAAAAGTATTTCTGCTAGTCTCCTATATATCATGGATATCTGGCAATGATGGAAATATCATGTTGACTTCACTCCCACTCCCATCATGTCATCCCAGTCATTCTTTTCCTTCATGAGAAACCTTAGGTTTGATGGTTTGATGAGCATCACATATTTTTATAGACTACTCATTAATGACAGTGCTGGGGCCTGTTAGGTCATGCTGCTCCTTTAGACATTGGGAAGGAATTTCTCTGAGTGATTTCTCTGGCATTTGAGTAGTCAATGGGAATGGAACAGACTTTTTAAAAATCTTACTCAAAACTGACTTTCCTTTATAAAATAATGTAGGTCTGTTTGTAAACTCAAATGACTAGATTCAAATTCGGTTTCGAAGAGGATGAATCACAGAGTCAGTAAACTTAGTGGTAGGGGAAGGAGAGAAAACAGTCCAGAGAGCAGAACAGAATCTTCAACAGTTAGGTTGCATGGGCACTTGCCTGAGTGGCATGTGGACTCTCCACTTTGCATAGGGGCAGGGGTGTGGATTTCTGGAGCAGAACTCAAATAAGAAGATACAAGAAATTTTCGTAAGAAAATACACAAATGCCTTCCCAGTTAATACTTTGTTCCTAAATCTCTTCCCTTGATCTCCAAATGCTCATAACCATTTTTTCAACTTGCTTTTACTCCCTGGATAGCTTAATCAAAGATATTTCAAACCTAAGACATTTAAAACTAAACTCCTGATGCCTGCCTTCCCATTCTTCCCTCTCAACCCTCCTCATTCCAGTGGGTGACTCTTCTATCCTGCCATGGGCTTTGGTCCAAAAATTTAGAGGCATTCATTACTCCTTGATTTCTCTTTCAAGCCATATCTGGTCCATCTGCAAATGCTACTGCCTTTGCTTCTTAAAGGTATTCAGTATCCATCCATTTCTATTCATCTTCATTGCTACCACCTAAGTTCAAACCTAACAGACCTTCTCATGGCCTCCTTTTTCCCATTAATCTCTATTTTAAAAAGCAGTACCGAGGTGATGTTCTTGAGACATGAGTCAGAGCATACCATTCTTAACCTCAAAACTCTCCAATGGCTCCTCTCACATTCAGAGTATGAGTGGAAGTGTTGACCACAACCCACAAGATACTTCCAGAGTTGCTCCATTGCTGACTTTCTGACTCAGTACCCATAATTCCCCTTCTTTCTCACTCTGCTAGAACCACTTAGGCCTCTGATCTTCTCCAAATGCCTCAAGCTAGCTCCTACCTCAGAGTTTTGTAAATATTGTCATCTCTGCCTAGAAACTTCTCCCAAATATCCACATGGCTCCCTCCTTATCTTCCTTCAGGCCTCTGTTCAAATATCACCTCATCATAGAAGGCTCCTCTGATGCCTTTTATGAAATGGGCTCACCTACCCTGCTTCCCTATCCATCTTAACCCATTTTATTTTTCTCCATAGCATTTATTATTACCTTAAATAAATTATTCAATTGAATATAAGCTGCAATAATGATAAGAATCATGGTTATTTTATGCACCATCGTAAAAGAAAATACACTGACAAAGTGTGAAACAATTCCTTCTTTATATAAAATTTTAGCTTAAATCATGATAAAAGAAAAATTTTAGACTTGTTTACCAACAGTTGCCCTTCTACAAAAAAAAAGAGACGTACAGTGAAAGAAATTAGGTTATTTAAAACTGCACATTAAGAAACAGGATTGTCAATATCCATCTTTTTCTACACACTATCATCTGGAACACATTCAAGAGCTTTCATAATTTATCACTTTAAAAAATAATGCTCCATTATTGTTCTTTGCTTTGGATTTTCTTCTTAGATATGGGTAGCTGTTGTATTTTCAATTGATTTTTTTCTTTATTTGACTTAACTCAAATATATAAATCTATCACTCCAGACTCATTGCTTTGAAGCATTTTTTAAAAAATCTATTCCAAGAGAGTTGGTAACATTTCATCCTCTCATGGTTCCATGGGGATTTTGCCCATATTGACATAGGCATGCACGCAAAGGGTTTCACTACCTTTTATCTGAGGAAGGCAGAACACCCAGCGGTATCTCCTGAGCAAGAGAGGAAGAGATGCTTGTGATGAGCTGCCCAAAGCCACCTTCTATTGGTCTTCCTAGCCTTTCTGGGAAACTGTTGTGGGGCAGTTTTTCATTGCCTCTCTGCATTCCACTCCATCCCCTCAAGACATAGCCACAGAATATAAAACTTCTCAGTTGAAGTCTAGAATGTGTTCCTGAGCACAAGGATGTCCCACAAATCATATTAGATTATCATCTGGCCCCTTTGGTTTGGGTGTTGTCATTTTTGGTCTGTAGGACAAGGACATGGAGGCTAGCACCATTGTCATGTCTTCCTTTTGCTGTATGACTAGCAACGAATCCAAAAGTGGCTCATGTCTTTAATGGCTGAATTGGGCCCTGGCCTTGGCCTTGCCTTTGCCTTGTATTTTGGGCTTGACACTGCCTTCGGCTGGATTTCTTGTTCTGTATTTGCCCAATGCATTTTGCATGCATCTCAGTTGAAACAAAAACAAAAACTATCATCTTCTTTTCTATGTTAACATCTTCCCTTTCTCAGTTATATAAAGCACGTGATTATTGCTCTTTGGGACAATAAGGAACTTAGGTTAGCCTCCAGTGATATGTATTTGTTTAAGTAATATAAAATGTATGCTTGGGATCCCTGGGTGGCTCAGTGGTTTGGTGCCTGCCTTTGGCCCAGGGCACAATCCTGGAGTCCCGGGATCCAGTCTCACATCGGGCTCCCTGCATGGAGCCTGCTTCTTCCTCTGCCTGTGTCTCTGCCTCTCTCTCTCTCTCTCTCTATCATAAATAAATAAATAAATAAATAAATAAATAAATCGTTAAAAAAATGTATGCTCTGCTGCTCTATGTCTCTACCTTTCTGCATAAAGATAAATTTGATATCAATGTAATGCCATAATGTAATCTTTTAGAAGAGATTTTTATGTGGCAGATAAACTCAGAATGGACATAACTCACATAACTCTATAGAAATGTTGAAAATATGAAAAGCTATAATTGTTACATTCACAAATGTCATTTAGCCAACAGTGAGTGTAAGGTGCATGTTGATGTCAAAGGTTTTTAAATACAAAAAATGATAGATCTTAGAATTGTCAAAATCCAGTGTTTACTTTTCTCTTTGTTTAATGGCCATCTTCCAACCCTGAAATGTAAATTTTATGAGGAGAGGGACTTTATGAATTTATTCATTACTCATATCTTCCAAACCTAAAACATGGTTGATGTATAGGGTGCCATCAAAAAATATGGAAGGTGGCAGCCCCGGTGGCTCAGTGGTTTAGTGCCTGCCTTCAGCCCAAGGCATGATCCTGGAGACCCGGAATCAAGTCCCACGTCAGGCTCGCTGCATAGAGCCTGCTTCTCCCTCTGCCTGTCTCTCTCTCTCTCAGTCTCTCTGTCTCTCATGAATAAATAAATAAAAAATCTTAAAAAAAACATGGAAGGAAGAAAAGAATGAAGGAAGGAAGAAAGGGAGGAATCAAGGAAGGAAGAAAACAGGAAGAAAGGAAAGAAGGAAGGAAGAGCTTTGTTTATCAATCTTGTAAGGCTGCAAATAACAAGATGGTGTGTTCCTATAGTCTTCATTTGGTTTTCTGATACTCGGTCACTGATAGCTAAGTAACAATAAAACTCAATGGCAAACAAAGTTGAGTAGAAAATTCAGATCAAAGTACCCTTGAAAGGCTAATATAGGAAGAAAGTATCATTTTTAAGATCACAGAAACAGAGATAAAAGAGAAAGATTGAACTTATTCTATTGCCATCTATCTTAAGGACCCAAATCTCTTAGCCTTTCATGAGGCACTCAACTATCTTTGGTTTCATTCAGGCCATTCTTCTCACAGACATCATAATTAAAAGTTTCATTTCCAGGATAAAATAATTTTTTTTAACACACCTCATCTTAACCCTGAAATACATGCTTTTCTCCTTTTGCAGTGCTCATAGATTTTGTATTGTCTCTAAATGTTAATGTTACGCTAAAGTTGGCTCTTGTGCCTGCCTTTTAAAATGAGACAAAAAATTCTTTTGCATTCATATCTTTATTTTTTTTTTTTTAATTTTTTTTATTTATTTATGATAGTCACAGAGAGAGAGAGAGGCAGAGACACAGGCAGAGGGAGAAGCAGGCTCCATGCACCGGGAGCCCGACGTGGGATTCGATCCCGGGTCTCCAGGATCGCGCCCTGGGCCAAAGGCAGGCGCCAAACCGCTGCGCCACCCAGGGATCCCTTTTTTTTTTTTTTTTTTTTTTTTTTTTTTTAAATTTTTTTTGCATTCATATCTTTAAAAATAAAGTATATATACAGCTGTGGGTAGAAAGATGCCAATCTAGATATGCAGTTTGACACACACAAAAGAAATGCATGTGTATTTATGTGCAAGGACTTATTTAGAAATGGCTCCACTAGGAGGTACTTAACCTTTGAGCAACCTGGGTGGGTTAAAAGAGATTTGGGGGCCTGTAACATTTATGTGAACTTTAACTGTATACATTCAAGTTGAAAGAAACGAGGAGGAACTTTCTGAGAACATAATAAAGTTTTATTGTTCTCTGCTGTGGGATCTATTTGAGCATTCTCTTTATTCCCTCTTGTTTTCAGAGGCAATAGTGCAAAGTTTCTCATGAAAGATGTCCAATGGTGAGGGAAATATCCCCAAACTGACAATTTAGAACAGACAAAGAGAGATTAAAGGCAAGAAGTGATAAGCTTAGCTATTTTAACTCTTTGAAGATCAATTTCTCCAGTTTTCTAGGCTTTCCATTCACTCCAAGTGCTTCATGCATTCCATGTTGATAATGTATAATTCATCCTAAGTGATTAAGTGTGTAGGATTCTAATGACTTCCCAGATACTGTGCAGAGCACTGACTAAACAATCATAACTAGAAATAAAAAATGCATATCATATGTGCATGTATGATGTGATATCATATATCTATATTGTCGAACATTAGCAGACATTGGTAAATATCTTTTGACATAAAGTGTCATTAGTTTAAAGCATTCCATTTTCATGACTGTCGTGGATTGTGCAAACCCCCCCGCCTTCCCCCTGCCCCTCCCCGCCCCAGAGATATGGAACCCAGCACCAAATGCATTAAGTATTCTAATGCAATTTCACCTCCTAATAAATTTCACTTAAACTGTGGTTTTGCAATAAAAAATAAGTTCTGGGCAGCCCTGGTGGCTCAGCTTTAGCGCCTCCTTCAGCCCCGGGTGTGATCCTGGAGACCCGGGATCCAGTTCCACGTCGGGCTCCCTGTGTGGAGCCTGCTTCTCCCTCTGCTTGTGTCTCTGCCTCTCTCTGTCTGTGTCTGTCATGAATAAATAAAATAATAAAAAAAAAAAGTTCTGAAGGATCCTACACTAGATCACTCTTGTAAACTATCCTCTTGGCCGTAATTTATCAAATATTGAAACCTGTCTGATTTTTTTTAATTGCATTGTTTTGAAAGTAAATATAGGCTATGCTTTGTATATAGGTATATACTCATTTATGTAAAAATATTGCAATATTTCTTTTGTTTCATCATGAAATCTCATTATTGTCTACATATTTTAGACATATTTTAACATATAGAAACAAGTCTTGGAATTTGAAAGTAGACATTGTGAAATAGAAAAAAAAAGATACAGAATATGTAGGACAAATGGCAGAGGAGCTATACCAATGAGCAAAAGTAGTGTGTTTTCTCAGGCTGTCCCTTTTCATGCCAGCAACACCAAGATCACTAAGAACCAGTGAGTAAAGTGGCACACATTTCTAGTAGCAAATGGAGAATTTGTGGGAGCCAGTCCTGATGTTGAAATAAAGAGGTTATCTGGGTTTTTATAATGCATGTGTGCGTTTGTTGTCTGTCCATGTATAGGAAAATAAATGAGTGTATCTGGATTTTTGTATATTATATAATTTATTAGATGGAACATAGCTGGACTGGTGTAATGTAAATAACATGTAACATCCATCCGTACATACATTTTCTAATTTATAATCACACTGAAATTAAAAAAAATGTAACATTTATATTTTGTCATCCATAAGAAGACATGAATTCCAATAAAATTATTTTAAGTATGTAAACGTTCAGCTTAGAGAATTTAAAATAAATGTTTTGGCAATAATCTTGTGGACTTCAGTGGCTTTCAAGATCCTTTACACTAGGTTTCCCAGAGAATGATTGACCTGTGTGTTTGTCTATCAACAAGAAATTATACCTATTTTATATGTATATAGAAATGTGCCTTATGGAAGTGTTTCCTTATTTTAAAATAGCACTATATATGTCTTTGTGTGTGTTTATCTATGTACACATGCTTAAAATGACTTTGCATATTACAGATATACTAAAACTTTTACACAAATTTTTGCATATAAACCTATATTTTCTAATTACTTGTATGTTGTTATATGTGGTGATGTAAAAATGAACATAAATTAAAACAAACTATTGACTTAAAATTCTCTTTAACTTAATTTATCAACTATTTTATTGAGCAAATGTTAGACATATGAATATTCATCTATCCAACTAAAATTTGTTGAATATCAACTTAATATTGGACAATTGATAGATATTAGAGAAACAAAGATGACCAAGATATGATCCTAGAGCTGATGATAATTTATCTGAGAAGAGGGTCTGTAAGGAGTTCAATAGTATCTCCAGCAAATCTGTGCTTACTCTAATGGAGCATATTTCTGTTTGCTGGGAAAAACAATGCTACTGCAAAAGCTCACTATATAAATGCATGTTCATTACTGAGACCATCTTAGGAAGGTGAACTTTATCACATGCTCCTCTGAGGTCTGTGCCCAATCAACCGAAGAACTGGAACAATCACACTGTGCAAAAGGAGACCAATTTAGAAGAGTAGGACTCTGAAGAAGATGGTCCAACTTCCTTAAATGACCTTCATTAATTTTACACCTTCTGCCAATTAATTGCAGTTATGAAACCTCCTTTCTCACTCTAAGCAATTGAATTAATGTTGGTCTATTTGTATTTTCTGTTTTTTCTTAAATGGTAATTTCCAATTATCAATATGAATCTTTATAATCATGTTACAACATTTCACTAAATTTATTCCATCATTCTTTACTCAGACAAAAATGAGTTCCTATTATCTAGTCTTAAAACACCTTGTTTTTTTTTATGTAAACACTTGAAATGTGGTGTTTGTTCAGTGATTATATTTAAACAAATATACTCCCTTTAAAATATAAGTTCGGTGAGTACAGATATCATGTATCTTATTCTTACCATTCTGTTTTCAGTGTCTCTTTGCATGTTGTACTGAAAAGATAGAACTAGTCTTTGTTCAGTAAACAAATAAATGCATTGCATATACATTTATTTTTAGCTCGCTGCATGTTATATTCACAAAAATGAATGAGAGGAAGATACATGTTTCAAGAAGCTCATGGTCTATATTTCAGTGTGGTCAGTGCAGTCATAGGTGACTTTACTGGTCATTATGATAGCACAGAAGAAGGACTAACTCAACTTTATAGGAGAGTAAGCTGCCCTCTTTACTTTTATTTTTTTTATTTATGTATTTTTTAAAAAATATTTTATTATTTTATTTATTTATTTGAGGGAGAGAGAGAGAGAGGGGAGAGAGAGAGAGAATGTGAATGGATGGAGAGGCAGAAGCAGAGGGAGAAACAGATACCCCGCTGAGCAAGAAGCCCAACCTGGGGCTGCGACCCAGCACCTTAGGATCCGGACCTGAGCAGAAGGCAGATGCTTAGCCAACTGAGCCATCTAGTTGACCTCTTACTTTTTAAATAAATAAATATAAATAATGTTTTAATCAAGTAATAGTTACCAAATAGACAACTAGAAATGTATATATTACTTAAAAATATGACTTGTTCTAAAATGTTCCCCAGCACTCACTACTGAAAGCAAAAGAGTTACCAGAAATGAAAAATAGTATTTTTTAAAATTTTAATCTCATTACTATGATATGAAACTCTAGAACATCAATCAATTGTGATCTTAATAAGAACCCATGACCTCCAGGAGGACAGTAAAGTAGAAGTATCTGAGGGCTCTATCCTTCAATATTTCATTGTACAATAAAGTTTCTGCTAAGTTAAAAATTCCTGATAGGACCCCAAACTAATGGCACCAATTGATCATGTTACTGAACCCAGGAGGCATTCCACATCCAATGAGATTTGTTAAAATATATTACTAAGAGCAAGCCTAAAAATTTTCACTTTTCAAAAGCTGAAAATTGGTTACGAAAAGATCTGAAACATGGTTCTTTTCCATCTGCATCCCCTTAGGAGGGTATGAACAAGCTGCATGATGTTGGGAGAATATCTAAACAGGGGCAACCCAATCCTGAAGCAGGCCACTGGCAATAGAATCATCACAACCAACATAACAGAGAAGCCATTTAGTCATAAATATGAGACTATACAAGCTGTCTTCTAGCTTTAACTTTATCTTGATTATAGAACAAACCAGGAGCAGAATACATAACTCCAGGCACTGAACTCAAAGAATGTATTTTTCAATTAAATATGCATCTCAAATGGATTATTTCCTAATGGATTACCACATTTATGAAAAGAAAAATTAGAAAAATATCACTAACCGTCTTTAAAAAGTCTATACCAGAAACAAAATAGAAGGGGGTAGGTACAGTAACAAACAGTGTGGTAGCTATCGTAAAGAAAGACATATAGAACAATGCAGTAGAATAGAACGCTCAGAAACAAACCCCCATGTCAAACCCTCATGTCAAATGATTTTTTACCAGGGTGCCAAGACCATTCAATGGATCAAAAGGCAGTCTTTTCAACAAACGATGCTTGGAAAACAATCCCCATGTGTAAAAGAATGATGTGTTACCCTACCTTACACTGTATGCAAAAATTAAAATGGCTAAAAAACCTAATAAAAGAGTTAGAGCTATAAAACTCTTTGAAGAAAACATAAGAGAACATCTTTATGACATTGAATTTGGAGGTCATTTCTTGAATATGTCACCAAAAGCAGAGGCAACAAAAGATAAAAGGCAACCCACATAATGGGAGAAAATATCTGTAATTCATATAACATAAATAAAGGGATTGATGTTTAGTACATATGAAGAACTCTGAGAACTCAACAACAACAAAACAAACAACTCAATTCAAAAATGGACAAAGGACTAAAATAGACATTTCTTCAGAGAAGATACACAAACGACCAATAAGAACATATAAAGATACTCAGTATTACTGGTCATTAGGAAAATGCAAATCAAAACCATAATGAGACACTACTTTGCCCTCATTAGAATAGCTATTATCCAAAATTCAGAAAATAGCAAACATTGGATAAGGATGTGGAGAAACTATAACCTCTATACATTGCTGGTGGGGATGTCAAATAGTACAAGCACTGTGGAGGATTGTTCCTGAAAAATTAAACATTGACTCACCATACTATCCAGCAATTCCACTTCTATGTATAAACCCCAAATAACTGAAGGTAGAATTCAAACAGATATTTGTACACAAATATTTATAACTGCATTATTCACAATAGCTAGAAGGTTCACCAACAAATGTTGGATAAAGAAATTGTGGTATAGACATACAAGATATGTGGCATAGACATAAAGGTGATATCATTCAGCCTTTAAAGGCAATGAAATTCAAACACATGCTACAGATGAATGAATCTTGAAAATATTTTGCTAATTGAAATAAGTCAAACATAAAAAGACAAATATTGTACGATTCCATTTCTGTGAAGTGTCTAGAATAGGCAAATTTATAGAGGCAGAGTGCAATGGTAATTGCTAAGGACTGATCAAAGGTGGGAATGGGATTTTTGGATAATATGTACAATTTTAGTTTGTGATGATGAAAAAGTTCTAGAAGTGAATTGTGATGATGGTTGCACAACTATGTGAATGTACTCGATTTTGCTGAGAAACTGTCACAGTCCAAAGGAGCCTAAAAAACCACATGACTAAATGCAATGAGATAACCTGGATGACATTCTTGAACATAAAAAGAACATTTGCTAAAAACCAAAGAGATATGAATAAAGTATGGACTTAGTTAGTAATACTGTACTGGGGCACATGGGTGGCTCAGTCAGTAAAGTGTCTGACTTTTGATTTTGGCTCAGGTCATGATCTCAGGGTGGTGAAACCAAACCTCACACCTGGTTCTATGCTGGGCAGGAGTCTTCTTGAGATTCTCTCTCTCCTTCTCCTTCTGCCCCTCCCCTTGCTCTCTCTCTCTCTAAAAATTAAATAAATACATCTTTAAAATAATACTCTATCGATATTAGCTAATTCATTATGAAAGATATATATGGTATAATATGTACCATGTTTATATAAATATTAATATTAGGGGAAATTTGGTGTGGGATATATAAGAATCCTGTACTATTTTTGCAACTTTTCTGTAAATCCCAAACTATCCTATAGCAAAAAGTTTATTTTTAAAAAAGAAAAAGAGTAGAACAAACAAAAAATCGTAGAAGTCAATCGCATTCCTTGAAGATGTAAGAACATTACTATTTGTAATTCTTAAGGAAAGTTTCAAAAAGATGTAAGATATCTTTATCACAAGAATACACAAAATTAATTCTTCATATCACTATTTGGTTTATTATCAGAAAGAGTAAATCATAACATTAATACAAAAGAAATTCAGATTATGGGGACAAAAATTTGTGCTCAAAGAGCTAAACAGCATGCATAGAAAATTAATAAAGATGATCAAAGATCAGGTGACCAAAATGGAAACCAAGAAACAAAGATTAACCCACTGAAAAAACAAGAATCTCTTGCAACAAGTTTTAACATATTAATAAGGAAGTTTCTAACTGAATAAAAAATCTGGGGGCACCTGGCTAGCTCAGTGGTTGAGCATCTGCCTTCATCTCAGGTAATGATCCTGGGGTCCTGAGATCGAGTCCTGCCTCGGGCTCCTTGCAGGGAGCTTGCTTCTCCCTCTGCCTGTGTCTCTGCCTTTCTCTCTGTGTCTCTCTTGATAAATAAAATCTTTAAAAAAATTTTTTTAAAAATCTGTGAAAGTTAACTTTCTTTGCAGGCAATTACACTCTTAAGTGTATACTCAAGAAAAAATTGTCACATAGAAAGGAAAGAGTTAAAGCAGCTGGGTTGTGATCTATTCACTCCTTTTAGGATTTCCTCAGGGATTCCCCTGGGGAAATAAGGAAGGGAAGTGAACTGGTCTATACTTGCCAATTGAAATAATTACATTTCCTAGGAAGAAAACATCTTATATTTAGAATAACTTTAGCAAATTGTCCCTAGCTACAGGAATAGTTATGGCAAGTAAACTCAGAATCCATGGTTTTATGTGACAAGGTTTCCAAGAGAATGTTATATTTTTTAAGCTCCTGTGTGTTTTGTGTACAGTATATAGTTGTATTATAACCAGTCTAAAAAGTGCCTTTGGATCTAAGTGTTTATTCCACTCTCATTTAGGATAATTATAAGTAGGGTTGGATTTACTCCTACCTTTTTACTATTTATCTTCTGTTTGTTGCTCATCCGTTTTTGTGTTTCTACTTCTTGTTTGTTGCCTTGTTTTATGTTAGAGAGATATTTTAATTTTTTAGAGAGATATTTTAATGTAATTTGTAATTCCTTTGTTGACTTGTTAACCATCTTAAAATTTATTATCTTACTGGTTGCTTTCAGAATTACATTGAATTTCTTTTTCTTTTTCTTTTTTCAGAGAGATTTTTATTTGTTTATTCAGGAGAGACAAAGAGAGAGGCAGAAGGAGAAGTAGGGTTCCTGTGGGGAGCCTGATACGGGACTCAATATCAGGACCCCAGTATCACGACCTGAGCCAAAAGCAGATGCTCAACCACTGACCTGCCCAGGTGCCCCTACATTACATTTCTTAACTTCCTAAAATCTATTTGAGATCAATACCAACAATTTTGATAAAATATAGAAACTCTACTGCAGTTCAGCCCTGTTTTCCTTATCTGTCTTTTGCACTATTCTTATATAATAGATAGAAATTACATCATATCTTTATAAACTCAACAGGACAATGCTATAATTATCACTTTATACAATCTATTGTTTTAAAGGAAAAGGATATATATCATATATATAACCTTTATATTTATTTTATATAAATTAATACATATAAAATAATATGTTATATTCATTTAAAGGAGAAGTATATACGACTTTATACTTATCCACATATTACCATTTCTAATAATCTTCTTTCTTGTGTATTTAACACCTGGTGTCACTTTCTTTAGGCTTTCAGAGCTTCCTTTAGTACATCTGGTAAAGCAGGTCAGCTAGGAATACATTCTCCCAAATTGTATTGGTCTAGGAATATGTTTATTTCTTTTCATTTATCCTGGTAAAATATATATTACATAACATTTGCCATTTTAGCTATTTTAAGGTATACAATTCAGGGACATAAGTACATTTGCAATGTTTATTTACCATCACCAATATTTTCAGAACCTTTTCATTATCTCAAACAGAAACTCTGCACCGTCTAAGCCACTCTCCATTCCAATCTCCCCCAGCCCCTGGGAGCCTCTATTCTACGTTCTGTCTCTATGAATTTGTCTATTCTAGATACCTCCTTTCTGAAGACACAGCTACTCAAGTCCTGTGCTCATTTTTCAATTGGGTTGTTTTCTTGTTTTTGAGTTTTAGAAGATCTTTATATATTCTGGGCATTATTCCTTATTAGATATATGATTTACAAATATTTTCTTCCCTTTTATGGGTTGTCTTTTTCACTCATTTGATACACATTTTTAATTTTAATGAAGTTCAATTTTTCTATTTAATCTTTTGTTGCCTGTGCTTCTGGTGTCATACTCAAGAAATCATTGCCAACTCCAATATCATAAAGTTTTCCACTATGTTTTTTAAAGCATTTCATATATTTAAGTCTTACATTTAGGCCTTTGATTCATTTTTTAATTAATTTTTGTATATAGTCTAAAGTATGGACCCAACTTCATTCTTTTGTGTTCAAATATCTGGTTTTCCCAGTATCATTTATTGAAAAGACTGTCCTTTCTTTATTAAATGGGCTGAGCACCTTTGCCAAATAATAATTGATCATGTATGTGAAAGTATATTCCTGAGTTCTCTTTTCTTTTTTTGTTTTACTGATCTATATGACTGGCCTTTGCCAGTACAACATTGTATTAATTACCACAACTTTGTAGTAAGTTTTAAAATCAGAAGTCTTCCAACTTTGTTCTTTTTCAAGATTGCTTTGGCCACTTGGGTCCCTTAAGGTTCCATAAGAATTTTAGAATTGGTTTTTCCATTTTTGTAAAAACATAAGTTTTGCTTTTTGGTAAGTATTGTATTGAATCTATAAATCATTTTGGATGGTACATACATGAAAAAAATAGTGTCTTACTATCCATGAACATGGTATGTCTTTCCATTTATTTGTCTTCTGTAATTTCTTTTAGCAATGTTTTATTTCAGTTTCCAGTGTGTAAGACTTGTGTCTCCTTGGCAAAATTTATTCCTGATTATTTTATTCTTCTGTTTTCATAAATGGAATAGTTTTCTTAATTTCCTATTTTGATTTTTCTTTCTTTTTTAAAAAGATTTTATTTATTTATTTATTTGAGACGTGGTAGAGAACATGAGCAGAGAGGAGGGGCAGAGGGAGAGTGAGAAGCAGACTTCCCACTGAGCAGAGAGCCCAACTTGGGGCTCACCTCAAGACCCTGAGGTCATGGCCTTAGCCAAAGGCAGATGCTTAATGGACTGAGCCACCCATATGCCTCATATTCATTGTTATTGTAGAGAAAGACAACTTATATTTGTGTGTTGATAAATTTATTAGCCTTAACAGCTGTGTGTGTGTGTGTGTGTGTGTGTGTGTGTATAATCTTTAAGGTTTCCTGCATATAGGATCATATTATTTGAGGATAGAGATAATTTTACACCTTCCTTTCAAATTTGGATACCTCTCATTTCTTCTTTATTTCTTTTTTCTTTCTTCCCTTCTTTTCCTCTTTCTTCCTTTCTTTCACTTTCTTTTTTCCTAATTGTTCTTGCTAAAACTTTCAATACTACACTTTCTTTTTTCCTAATTGTTCTTGCTAAAACTTTCAATACTACATTGAATAGAAATGACAAATGTAGGCATTTTTGTTTTATTCCTGATTTTAGGGGAAAAATCTCCATCTTTCATCATTGAGTATGATAGAAGCTATGGGTTTTTCATATATTCTCTTTATCATGTTGGAGAAGTTTTATTCTATTACTTGTTGAGTGTTCCTATGATGAAGGGATGCTAAAATTTGACATTTTTTCCTGCTTCAGTTGAAATAATCATGTGGGTATTTTCCCTTTATCTTATTAACATGGTGTATTACATCGACTGATTTTCATGTGTTAAACTAACTGTGCTTTCTGGGAATAAATCCCACTTGGTCTTGCCATATATTTCTTTTAATAGGTTGCCAAATAATGCTTTCTGGCATTTTGTTGAACATTTTTCATCAGTATTCATAAGGCTTATAGATCTGTAGTTTTCTTGTATTCTCTTTGTTTTGCAACCATATGAGAGAAAGTTGGCTTTATAAAATACATTGAGAAATGTCCCCTCTTCTACTATTTTGAAAGAGTTTGTGTAATATTGGTGTTCATTTTCCTCCAATGTTCAATAAACTCTAACAGTGAAGACAACTGGACTTAGAATTTTCCTGGCCAAAAGCTTTTCATTACTAATTACAAAATTTTAAATGACGTAAGTGTATTAACAGGTTTCTCAATCTTATTACAATTAATATTTGGGGATAGGTAATTATTTTTTTGTGGAGGGCCATCCCATTTATTAAAAGAATGAAAAATGTTCAGTAGCATTCCTGGCCTTTCCCCACTAGATACAATAACACTCACCATCCCCCCATATTGTGACAAACAAAAATATGTCTAAACACTGCCAATAGGGGGCATCTGAGTGGCTCAGTAGGTTAAGCGTCTGCCTTTGGCTAAGGCCATGATCCCAGGGTCCTGGGATGAGGCCCCTAGTCTGAGTCTGGCTCCCTGCTCAGCGGGGAGTCGCCTTCTCACTCTCCCTCTGCCCCTCCCCTCTGCTCCTGTTCTCTATCCAACTCTTTCTCTCAAATAAGTAAATAAAATCTTAAAAGAAATGAACAATCTGAATAGGAAATGAAGAAAACAATTCCAGTTATGAAAACAGGAGAATAAAGTAATTAGGAATAAATTTTACCAAGAAGACAAAAGATTTGCACACTGGAAGCTAAAAAACATTGCTAAGAGAAATTAAAGGGATCCCTGGGTGGCTCGGCAGTTTAGCGCCACCTTCAGCCCAGGGCCTGATCCTGGAGACCCGGGAACGAGTCCCACGACCTCCGTGGAGCCTGCTTCTCTCTCTGCCTGTGTCTCTGCTTCCTTCTCTCTGTGTCTCTCATGAATAAATAAATAAAATCTTAAAAATATATATATAAGCATAAATTCCTCTCTAATCACTACTTTAGTTGCAACATTCAGACACTCAAGTTTTAATACATTGTATTTTATTAATTTTGCTTTTATTTTTTCATCCATGGGATGTTTATAATGCCTTAATTTTTAATTTTGAATATTTTCTATATTTTTTTACTATTTGTTTATCATTTAGTTACATTGTGGTTAGTAAACATACATCATGTATGAGTTCAGTTCTTTCTATTTATTGGCTTTCATTATATAGCTCAGTATACAGTCCATCCTGACCAATGTTTCAAGTACATTTGAATATAGTGCATATTATGTACAGCCAAGCATATTATTCAATAAGGATTATCTAGATTAACTGATTGATAGCAATGTATAGCTATTCCACATCTTTATTTTTTTGTCTACCTTGTTCCTTTTTTACTGAGGGGAGCAATAAAGTCCCCAGCTATAATTATGTATTTGTCTCTTTTCTCACTTTCTAATTTTTGTTTTTTGTTCTCTGAATCTTATTTTTATCATTTATTTATTTATTTATTTTACTAAGAACATTTAAGTTACTCTTCTAGCAAATTTTGATTGCACAATACAGTGTTATCAGCTATACATTATATACATTATATACATTATATATACATTATATACATTATATACATTATATATACATTATATACATTATATACATTATACATTAGATTCTCAGACCTTATTTATCTTACACCTGAAAGACTGCACCCTTTACCACCTTCTCCCTTTTTCCCTTATCTCTAGCCCCTGGCAACCACTTTTCTACTGTGTTTCTATGAGTTTGAATTTTCTTCTTTTGTGGATCCTACTTATATGTGATACCATGTAGCATTTGCTTTCTCTGTCTGGCTTATTTCACTTAGCATTATACCTTCAAGTTCACTCTTATTGTCACGGATAACAGGATTTTCTTCCTTTTAAAGGCTGAATAATATTCCATAATGTTAAACCACATTTTCTCCAATCATTCATCCATTCGCAAACACTGATATTGTTTCCATACCTTGGCTATTGTGAATAATGCTGCAATGGACATGAGAGTACAGATAATCACTTCAAGACAATGATGTTTCCTTTGGATATATATCCAGAAGTGAGATTGCCAGGTCATATGGTAGTTCTGTATTTCATTTCTTAACAAAATTCCATACAGTTTCTGATACTGGCTTTACCACTTTACCAGTTTACCAACAGTGTACTATGGCTGTCTTTTCTACACATCCTGGCCAACACTTGTTATTTGTTGTCTCTTTGATAAAAGCCATCATAACAGGTTGTGATTGTGATTTGCAGTTCCTTTATGGGCAGGAATATTGAGCACCTTTTCATGTATCTAGTGCTATTTTTATGTCTTCTTTAGAAAAATGTTGGTTCAGGTAATTTATTATTTTTAATTGAGTTATTATTATTATTATCATTTGCTATTGAATTATATTAATTCCTTGAATAGTTTGGATATTAACCATTTATCAGATATGTGGTTTGCAAATATTTTTTCCCCATGCCATCAGTTGCCTTTTCACTTTGTCGACAGTTTTCTTTTCTGGAAAGAAACTTTTTAGTTTGATGTAGTCCTACTTGTTTATTTTGGCTTTTAGCATCAAACTCAAAGAGCACTGCCAAGACCAATATGCAGAGCTTACCCTCTATGTTTTTTTCTAGAACTTTTATAGTTGCAGGTCTTACTTTCAAGTCTTTAATCCATTTTGAGTCCAATTACACACATGTTAGACCATGCTGAATGTATATATATTTACCAATGAACCTTTAGAACTTTGTGCTTTCATACATATAGATATCCCTCCATTCTTTTAAATGATAGTGTTAAATAATATTTTAGTACCTAAAGTGACATAAAACTTTTTTCTTGTTGATGAATATTTCTGATATTTCCCTTTCCACAACAATGCATTAAAAATAAGTGTTGTGTGTTGCTGTACACATATACTATCGATATTACCTAGATATATAGTATTGGTTATTTGAAAGATATGTACACTCCAAATCTTTTGTGGTAGAATCTGCACTTTAAAAATTATTCATTATATTAAATTTCCAAAAAATGTATGAAAATATCCATTTGACCACACTATCAGCAAGAAATTATACTATTTTTTAATTGGTTTTATGGCTTGAGTGAAAAATAAGATTTCATTAATACTTAAATTTATATGTCTTAGCTACAAATAAATTTGAAATTTTATATACATTGACTCCCTAAATTGTATGCTTATAAGCTCTCTGCCCATTTTTCAAGTTTTTTTCTTTTCTTTTAGATTAATAAGTGCCTGGTATATATTGTAATTTTTTATTATTTTACTGCTTATACTTTGCAAATAAGTTTTTTTAAGACTATCACTTTTTTAGCCCTTAATTATTATATCCTTCTGTATACAGAAGTTTTTCTTTACTATTTATATTGTCTACCTAGGGAGGTAATATAGACTAATGACTATGAAGAGTTCTACATCAGCCTGGCTGCATTCAATTCCTAGTGTCCTTATCCAAGTTGAGAAAGTTTTAGTAAAAAAGTATCAGAGAAAATTGCTCCCATTGGAATGGGAGTAGATATTCTTAAGCTAGACATAAAACCAAGATTCTTTAAGAAATAATACTGAGAAGGGCACTGGGGTGGCTCAGTGGTTGAGCATCTGCATTCGCTCAGGTCATGATCCCAGGGTCCTGGGATTGAGTCCCACGTTGAGCTCCCTGCAGGGAGCCTGTTTTCCCCTCTGCCTATGTCTCTGCCTCTCTCTGTCTCCCAAGAGTGGATAAATAAAATCTTTAAAAAAAATAGTAAGAACAGTGAAATCTTCCCTATATTTTGGATGTGTTACAAGTATCAATTTACTTAAACTTCAGCAAAATTCTGAGGTATGAAAAGACCTTCATTTCACACATCAGCTTTTATTCTAATGCTTCATAGCTTTCCTTAGAAGTTAATTTTATATGGTTTAATGTAAATGTTCTTATCCAAAAGAAAGCCAAAGTTTCCAATAGCATTTATTACAGTTCTTCATTTTTTTCCATTAATTTGAGTGCCCTTTTATCATACTTGGATCAATTTTAATACTGTCTATAATGTTCCAGTGACTTTCTATTTATTCCTATGCCAATACCCTACTAATTTAATTACTCTGGCTTTATAATATATTTTTAATCTATTGGAACAAGTCAAGTATCTTTGTTATTTCCCAGGGTTTTTAAAAATAATTTCCATGAATTTTCTTTCCAGATGAAAGTTAGGATTTGCTTATGAGTTGCATTAAAATATTTCTGTTAGCATTTTTATTTGGAATGGCTAAATTTATAGATTATTTCAAGAATTGATGACTTCTTAATACTAAATCTTTCTGTTTTCTAATAAGGTAGTTCTCTGAATTATTTTATAATATCCTTTCAAATAACATGTAGACTGCTTTAGATATCTTATGAGCATTTCTAATCAAGTTAATCCACAGATATTTTATAGTTTGTGTTGCCCTAGCAAGTCAGATATTTTATACATAAATTTCCTATTCAGTTATTCCTGGAAAAAAGAAATTTTTAATGTTGAATTCTATGCGGACTTCTCTCTGATCTCCTTTATCACAATAGATTTTTAGCGCTTCTTCTTAGAGTTTTTTTTTACTTTTTTAGATTTGTCTGTCATATGGTCCAAAAGACAGTTTTTCTCTTTTATTGCAATCTTCATATCATGATTTTTTCTTTTTCTTAGCATACTGCATTGGCCAGGACATCCACTATAATGTTGTCTAGTGTAAGTGACAATAGCATCCTTATGTTTCTCTTTTATTCTATGTAAAAATATTTTTAGTTTTAACTTTATGTATGATTTTAGGGAATACTTTCATGGCTATTTTATTCAAGCTAAATGTGTTTTCTATTTTCAACATGCTATGTGTGCTCATTTTGGAAGGAAATTCAACTAAATCACTGCCCTTCATATATTTATTAATATTATTTATTTTATCTTTTAACTTGAGATGTCATGTAAAAAAATTCTCTAACTCGATTTTTTTCTGTATTTCTAGCATAAGATCACACATTCTTAACAAAACTATATGTTTTAATTTTGCAATTATTTATCAAATTATGTATCTTGGGTGTCAATCTTGATTAGAGAAAGTAGCAGGCATAGCTGAGAAAATAAGCAATGATAGAGCAAAACAATTTTTAAATCTCATCTTTCTTCTTTTTTCTGATTTACTCTCTGTTACTTTATTTTCTGCTTTGTATGGCATTTTTGCTTGAATAGCAACCTAGGCAAATGTGCTGACATATATAACATTGGTTTTTAAGAGCTGTATTCAGATACCATTAGGCAACAGTTTAAGAATTTTGCTAATTTAAGGGACTGATTTTTTTTTTTTAAGGCAGGAATTCAAGATGTTTCTGATCCATTTAGGGTTAAAAAACAAAGAGTGGATACTCTAAGGGTGGATGGCTGTACAGTAACAACTGGAAAACTGGTGCTAACTTTGTTCTTAGGGAACTACAGGCTATTTTAACAATTCCCTTCTTCAGAATAATTTGAAAAATCTGAAGGACATTAAATGTGGAGGGAAATGATTGGTTGATTTCCAGGTGGTACAAAGTGGCAAATGGACTCACTCCTCCAACATTTCTGTGACTGGCTCTCTGTATTAAATTCCCTCTTGCAAACTGCCCGGAATGGATCCTGACCCTACTGATAGAATAGGTAACATTTACTCAGTGTTGTCTGTCTCCCTGGCATTTTCTTAAGTATTTTGCATAACATTATTTCAACTTCTTCCAAACCTTATAGATTAGTATCTATTCGTGTCCACATAATCACAGATGTGGAACCTCAGGCACCAAAAAGTAAATAACTTGTTTCAGGTCACATAGCCGTAAGATCTGTACATTCATTTGGATTTCTAGCATCATTATAATTTATTCCATGATTATTTTAATCTTCTTCTAATAGTTTCTGCTTTATTTTATCTCAAATTCTATCAGATGTCGATGGAGTTAAAATATGAAATATGTAAACATTTCAAATTAAATGAAGTGGATATTTAAACATCCTGTATTTACATACGATTTATAGGGTTTCTCTAGTTTCCCTCTATTCTCTTAATTGGGTTGGAATAATAATATGATGTTGTGATGAACATGAGTTTCCTCGCATCTTTATTTAAATGAGATATTTAAATATTTTAAGTATGTTCCAGTTTAAAACAAAGCACCTTTGGTAAAACATTTTCTCTCAGAACTATCTCAGAAAATTCATGGATCTCAAAACAATGAGATGTGGATGTGTTTACTACTTTTTAATTTATATACATTTAGAATGTCAGTACTTAAGATAGGTTGCTGCCAGATTCAGTGTTCCCATCAGAGGGGCATTCTATTTTAACTGTTATATTGTGCAGGCACATTCCACTGGCTATATATAACATGGGATAGAAGTGTAACGGCCCCACGCTTGTAAATGTTATTTAAATGAAGACTTTTGATCTATACTATTGAAATACAATTTATTTCTATTAACCTTCTACAGCGGGAAAGAATCTCAAAACACCAAACAAGATGGTATTCAAAATATAGAACTTCTAGTTAAATGCAGATTAATTTTTTAACAAGAATTCCTATGCAGTAGGCAGATAGTTCCCACATCCCATTGTGATTGACAAGCCTGACATATGGAATAGTTCACAAATTCCCAGGTGACTGACAGATGGAGAATAGCAAGGCAGATAAAGTTGCCTAGAGAGCTGAGGATGATTTCATATTCAGCGGTTTTGATCAAAAGGATTCCAGATCTCACACTAAATTTAGCACCGCTGGCAATTAGTGCATGATTTATTCAGTCCTTTCATTTGCTGGTTGACAAATGGAAAACAAGCACAAAATTAAAAATAAGTTTATTTCCAGCATTTCGGATATTTAAAATGTGTGTGTCTTTGTTTGCACATAAATTAACATGAGATGAATTTATAGTGAGATTAAATCTGAACCGGAGATGCAAGCAATAAATAAGAGCTTTTTTATGTATCGTCCGGGCAGAACAGGTGTTTGAATTAAGAAACACTAATATGTTTAGCAGCACGGCTCCACCTTTAGCATTAGGGAGTTGATGCTTTCCTAAATTTAGAATAATCTTGCCACAATTTAGAGTTCTTTCATAAGCTTCCAACATAGGTGACCATCTGTATGACAATATTAATGCTTTTCAGGGTAGTAATAATAAAAAACTAAAAACAACTCCCGTTTCCAGGCTCTTACGCATTACAGTGAGTGACGGCAGGGCTAGAGGCTTGTCTCCCCGGTTTCTGCCTCTTGGGTGTCTATGGGGAGAGGCAGCAGGCACCCAAATCTGTCCCCCCTCATGCACTTATAAATGGAGTTATGAGATCACAACCTTTTTGCACTATCCTTCGAGCTAGACTGTGCGAAGCTCTGTTTCCAATCTCTCTTCCTATTTCATGAAACAACAATGAGATGAGCGAGATGTGCCGATGTCAACCTTCTGTTGTGTGAGTCAGAACACGACAATATCACATCCTCAATTGGAGGAGAACATAACTGTAAATAGCCCCTCCTAGAGATTTGGAGAGGCAGGAACATAAGTGCACTGGCTGAAGGTGTAGTAAATGAATCGAGCAAAAATCCCCATCCTATTAGTGGTTAAAAAAAAAAACAAAAAACAAACAAAAAAAAAAACAGAAACAAAACAAAACAAGCAAAAAATAAAAACAAAAAACAAAACAAAACAAAACAACAACAACAAAAAAAAAAAAAACAAAAAAAGATCCTATCTGTAAGACCTTGTGATTTCAGGGTAGGTGTATCTATTTCCTCAGAAATCCTCTTGGCACCATCTCATATAGCTGCTTAGAAAGATGAATGAATTGCTCGAAACACTGTGGAAGCTGGAACGATGTCTCAGAGTGGAAAGTACCTTATCACTCTTAGTGGAGCAGAAGTGGCCCAGTGCGGTGGCCTGACATCAAAAGCAAAGCAGAGCAACCGTTTATGAGGACATCGGGCCGGCCGCTGAGCCCCTGAGACTCCGGGAGTGTGGGGCAGATGTTTGGGATACTTATAGGTTTTCTTATTTGATTTGTATTCCAGGTCTGACATTCAACTTTATTTGTATTCATTATTCACAGTGGGAACTAGAATGGTTTTTAAAATAGCATAAAATCCACTTAAATTATAATGGAAAGAATCGTGTGCAATGTGATGCTTTAATTACTGTTAAGCTAACCTTGGGATATGGGAAATGTCAGTTTTCATTGGCCACATGAAGGCTGAGGCCAGGTTTAGCCCCCAGATATGTGCAGTCCGTGGGGGTGCCGCTCGTGGGCACAGCCCTGCCCAAGGAGCCCCCACCGAGCCTCCAATCTGCCTCCTCCGCCTGCCCACGCACCCTGCGGCACCACCACCTTTTTATTTTTTATTTTTTTTTTTATTTTTTTTTATTTTTTTTTATTTTTTTATTTTTTTTTTTTTATTGGTGTTCAATTTACTAACATACAGAATAATACCCAGTGCCCGTCACCCATTCACTCCCACCCCCCGCCCTCCTCCCCTTCTACCACCCCTAGTTCGTTTCCCAGAGTTAGCAGTCTTTACGTTCTGTCTCCCTTTCTGATATTTCCCACACATTTCTTCTCCCTTCCCTTATATTCCCTTTCACTATTATTTATATTCCCCAAATGAATGAGAACATATAATGTTTGTCCTTCTCCGACTGACTTACTTCACTCAGCATAATACCCTCCAGTTCCATCCACGTTGAAGCAAATGACCACCACCTTTTTATGACTGTTTTCTTCCTCCCGGGTTCTCAGCAGCAGCCCAAAGACATTTCCCAGGCAAACGGCTTCAGGCCGGTTGCATTGCTCTTTTGTCTTTCATGGATCCTCTCTGGGTAGCATGTCCTGGGTTTTCCACCCATCAAGACAGGAAAAGGGGAAATCTGAAACTCGCTGGTTCAGATCTTAAGACTCCTCTCTGACGACCAATTCCATTCCTTCTTTAAACCAGTAGCCCAAATGCCATGCTCTCCCCTCTGGCTCCTGTGTCTTCCACGTCCATAAATTACTGTATCTGCCAACAAGCGGCATAGGTTTTGAACTTCCAGACCTTTGGAAACCTGAGAATGCCTTCCTGGGGCAGGGGGAGTCGGTGTGATGGTCTACCAAAGACCTTGTGACCACCCTCCCCAAGGTGGTCAAGGGAGTTAGGTATATGGTAGGAGTACGATTGGACCCTAAATTCTTTCCCACAAAAAGAAGGAGATTTTGAATTTTAATTTATACCATCTATGTGCAAATTTAAGCCATATATTAACTGAGAGAAACAGACTAGAATTTTTTAAAGTCATATTCTTGTCAGAGAGTAGAGATTCACTCTCTATGTTGCAGTCTGGAGGCAAGTTATGGCACATATATATTCAGATAGATTTTTTCAGTTTGGTTTACTTTTCCCAAAAAGATATTTCCTGGAAATAATACATGTAGAATAACTTGAAGGTGGCTACACTTTAAAATGGCATTTGCCCTTCCTTCAGCCCAACATACAGTTTTTCTAAGTATTATAGACAGAATTGCCATTAGTCAATTGTGTTTAAACTTTAAAAATAACAATCTTGTATTGTTTAATTTAATGCAATCACAGTCCTACATGGGAGGAAGGCCGTGACACTCCAACTTCACCTTTGGGAACAAAAGAGGGGAGATTTTTCTTCTAAGACTTTGTTTGTCATGGAGAGAGCTATAAAGAGAATCTATCCCAACTGACTCACAAGACCTTGTTTTTACTCTTGCATACTTCCTTATCATGCTAAACACCAGCACCAAATAGAAATGTTGCTGTAATATCACTTGTATGGGCTATGATAATATGATACCATAAAGGAAAGGGGAAAATGTAACACTGAGTGACTCCTATGTGCCAGAAACTCAGCTTGGGGTTTTAACAGAGTATTAACTCTTCTTTTGAATTTTCTATAGTTCACTGAAAGAAATTTTGTTTAAAAAAAATCTGAAGCATAGGACTAAAACTCAAGTGGTAGTCACTTGCTGCATGTGTTTATTTACATTTTGATTTTAAAGAATTAAACTTAAAAAAAGAATTAAACTTAAACAAATTAAAATTTAACTCTTCCACTCATGCAAGAGACATTTCAAGTGCTCAGTTGTCACATGTGGCTAATGGCTACTCTTACACCAAGCAGAGAGTGAAAGTATTCATGCTCCCAGAGAGTTGTATTGGACAATGCTGGGCTAAAATGAGTCTTTCAAGGCAGGCGTTGGTCAACATAGCTTTCAAAGCTGCATTGGCTTTGAAATCACTGGCAAGCTGCTGATTGCAGTCTATTTTCAATCCATTATCACTTTTAGAGACTAGTCACTGACATGACATGTTTCAAACAACGTTATTTAGAAAAGAATTAGTGGTAACTTATTCCTTCAAGGTATAGTTAACATGAACTATTTAATAAATAGAGAATTCCTTCAAAAAGCCTTCTTCCTTTATTTTTCATATCTGTGAATTGGGCACTTTTCATATTGTTTTTTCTAACTTTATTAAGACTTTATGTGTGTATGTGCATATACTCAGCATTTGTATACACTATATATATATACATATATATGTACATGTATATATATGTGTATATATAGATTCTATTTCTAAAGTGGATCATGAATAATATGTTCCTCTTATTAAAAAGGGGGGGGGAAGCCTTCGTAAGTAGAAAAAAATCATAAAGCACTAATTTGTTGTTTTCAAAGATAAAAATTGTTCATCAGTTATGTATTTAGAGTATAGAAAGTCTATTAATTTCATGAAAATTGGAGTGTTTCTATATTCAGACTCCTATGGTAAATGCCTAGAAGAGTATAATGCATTGAAAACATCACAATCAAAGGAAACAATCAACAAAACTAAAAAAAGCAACCTATAGAATGGGAGAAGATATTTACAAGTGACATATCTGATAATGGTTAGTATCAAAAATCTATAAAGAACTTACCAAATTCAACACCCAAAAAACAAAAAAATCCAGTTAAGAAACGGGCGGAAGACATGACTAGACATTATCCTAAAGAAGACATCCAGATGGCTAACAGACACGTGGAAAGGTGCTCAACACCCCTCGTCATCAGGGAAATACAGATCACAACTACAATGAGATATCACCTCATACCTGTCAAAATGGCTAAAATTGATAACACAGGAAACAACAGATGTTGGTGAGGATTCAGAGAAAGGGGAACCCTTCTTATACTGTTGGTGGGAATGCAAACTGGTACAGCCACTCTGGAAAACAGTAAGAAGTTTCCTCAAAAAGTTAAAAATAGAGCTACCTTAGAATCCAGCAATCACATTAATCGGTATTTACCCAAAAGATACAAATCTACTGATTCAAAGGGATATGTGCATCTCGATGTTTATAAAAACGTTAACAACAATAGCCAAATTATGGAAAGAGCCCAATATGCCCATCAACTAATGAATGGATAAAGAAGATATGGTCTATGTATGCAATGAAATATTACTCAGCCATCAAGAAAAATAAAATCTTGCCATTTGCCATGATTTGTATGGAACTAGAGAATATTATCTAAGTGAAGTAGGTCAGTCAGAGAAAGGCAAATACCAGATGATTTCACTCACATGTGGAATTTAAGAAACAACACAGATGTATATAGGGTAAGGAAGAAAAAAAAGATAAAAGGAAGCAATCCATAAGAGACTCTTAAATATAGAGGAAAAAATGGAGGGTTGCTGGAGGGAAGGTGGGCAGAAGCATAGGTTAAATGGATAATGGGCATTAAGGAGGGTGCCTGTTTTGATGAGCACTGGGCATTATATGTAAGTGATGAACCACTAAATTCTACTCCTGAAACCAATATTATACTATATGTTAATTAACTACAATGTAAATAAAAAACTGATACAAAAAAACTATTAAAAATCCCCCCAAAAGAAAATCAAAATAAAAAAGAAAACATCACATATCACTAATGAAAAATGAAATAGAAATAAGATAACTTATGATGAATTCTAAACAGTAATTATATTTCTTGCTCCATATGAAAAAAATATTCTCACTTGGAGCAGATCTGGTCCATGAAGTTTTCATCCCCTTATAACTCTTTATGCCAACTCATTAAAGCTACAATATAACTTCCAGTTTACACCATCCACCTAGTGTCCTTGCTTTAAATATTAAGGCCATTATTTCCTTTTTCAAGTTTATCCTTATCTTGTCTTCCTATGCTAGTTAATAAAGTGTTCTTGTTTTTTTTCTAATATTTTATCTCCAATTTTTATCTTTTTGTTCCTTTAACACAGAGCGATCTCTTACACTATGATTTCAAACTCAGAATCAGACATAATATCAATTGAGTGCACACACAAGAGTTTAGAGAACATATTCACTCCCCCTGAGGATTTAAAGAATGATATTCTTTGAATAATTTCCAAATAACAAGCTATACTGGCATCAAACGTAATCTTTTCTGGAAGGAAAAGAAAAACAAATATTTTCAGAGTTATATCGAAACACAAAACAACTGGGAACAAAAGTTAAAATGGTATGTCAACAAATAGATGATAGTTCAAAAAGTGAAAAGCTTGGAAGTTTTTTTTTAACTTGAAATATTTTAATAGTCTCTGCCTTCTAGTAAATAGTTTGTATATATCTCTCTGTAAATATAATAATTAATATTCTAGTGTGAAACTTAACAAAGAAATGAATAAGGGGACATATCTTCCTTAGTTCTGAATGAATCATTGTCATTGTCCATTGGGGATGTGCTCTCTGTGGTCTTCTGATTGAGTAGCTGGCAGAGAATTGGACCAGCAAAATTACTGTTGAATGAATGACAGGAATAGCTGGCTGAGGACTGTCACAGGATGGCATCTGTTAATGGTAGTTTTGCTTCATCAAGAGCTGAGGATTGTGGCCAGTTCTTCACCCACTAAAAATCCTAACAAAAATGATTTAACCACTATTTAGCCTTTAGAAGGATGCATCTGTTGCTACAAGTCCTAGGTCTATGCAGACATTATTGGCAATGATAACCCCACAAAATTCTTAACCAGTCTCCATGCCCTCTAAGCATATGTACATATCTCTACTGCAACACCCACCACATTGCTTCTTCTTCCCTTTTATCTTTGTCCCTCTGTCTTCTCATCTCAATCTGCTATCCAGCATCTTTCTCATTATCTCCCACTATCTGATGCAAAGCTGAAAACCAACATAGATAACACTTCGGCAATCTCAGCTGTAAAACTCTCACCAAGATGGTGCCTGACGGAAGGTGTGGCAAGCTCCGTTTTGTGATCTGCCCATCAAGGTTTTGGTACTACAACCAATAAAACTTTTTCAATTCCCAATTATAATGAACATAGGGAAAGTTACCTGTTATGTAAACAGTAAGTGTTACTAAGTTGAACAAGGATGCGAGAGTTTTCTTTCTCTCCTTCCTTTTGCCCCCTATTTTTAGATTATTTTACTTCTTTTTTGGAAGAGGTTGCTTTTGCTGGGCATGCTATATAACTGTAGAAATATTTTTCATGAATTTGGTGGAGGAAACCCACCAAAATTTTCAAGTACATTTACCATTCTGTTAAGCCTGCCAAATTATATATTTCTCTTCCAGTGAATTCTAAATATCACTGTTACTATACTTATTCTCGATGTTGGTGAAATTACCAAAAGAAGATTTAAGTAAGTTATTACATGCCTGTTACCTAAAAGTGCTGTCTCCAGAGTTACATTTTGTACTTTTTCCAAACACAAGTAAATATCATTAAAAAGCATTTATTATCTCATTTGTAAGGTACTGTGCTATATAGCATGAAGAGCAACAGTTAGAAGTGTTTAGTGAAGATCCGTCTTACAATTAAAACAGACAATATTTTTGTGCACATACAGAAACAATATAAATGGTAAATCAAATTAAGATCAAGTTATGGATGGAGACAGAGAAAAAGAGAGAGAGAGATTTTTAATCATCATGCGTTCGTGGGTAAAAGCCTTTTAAAAATGCAAAATTAAGACATGAAAACACATATGCAACATCATTAGGATGGTTTATGGAAAAGCTAACACTATTCTTATGAGATATGTTCAAGCAACAATCTTGAGTTTCAGGGGCTATCTGAATTCTAAATAGAAATTATGGCAAAATGAAGGCCAAAACAAAAACAAACAAACTAACAAAAAACAGTATTTGAGATATCTTTCATTAGTTGAGAGAAAGCTCAGATAGTGACATGGGGTGAATCTTTATGACCACCCTTCCCATCACATTTTATTCCTACTTGGTGCTTGCAATTCATGCATAACTTTAGAAGGAATATGTTGTAAGTCTATACAAAAGTCTGTACTAAGAAGTGGGTGAACAAGGAAGAAATAATATTAGTTAGTAAAATAGATGTCATATTATCCCCAGCTTTGAGACAATGCAAGGGGCTAAGGTCAAAAATAAAACCTGAAAAGAGAAAATGCATCCAGAGGTTAGAAGTTATAAAGGAAAGCATTAAGATGTATAAATAAAAGAAACCTGAAAGAATGTGGAAATGTGCACAATTTGACATGGAAAAAATATTTCTGAAATGTCGGAAATGGATCCAAATCAATGATAAGATTAGCTAAGAGGTCTGTAATGTAATATTCAAAATGAATAAAACATTTTGAAAAGTTAGGATGGGGCAGCCCGGGTGGCTCAGCGGTTTGGCTTTGCCTTTAGCCCAGAGTGTGATCCTGGAGACCTGGGATCGAGTGCCACATCGGGCTCCCTGCATGGAGCCTGCTTCTCCCTCTGCCTGTGTCTCTGCCTCTCTCTGTGTGTCTCTCATGAGTAAATAAATAAAATCTTTAAAAAAATAAAAATAAAAAGTTAGGATGATAGCTGTATCTGAATATTTTCATGGGGGCCAAGGTGAGAAATTCCATAACTATCATATATTACTAAACTTGCCAACCCTCTTTGTCCTATTGAATGAAAAAAGCAAAACAAAAACAAAACAATGCAACAGCTGGTGTCATAGAAAACACAGTTGATACAGAACTCTATAAAAAGACCAATAGAAAAACTTAAAGATAATAACTCTCACAAGAAGTTGGAGTAAATGTAGCTTTTACCATTCCTCACACCTGGACATAAAATACAAAACAAACATAAGATGCCAAAAGTTAGAGAGAAGAAGGAAGAGAGGCAAGAAACTCTAGTGTCCCAGGAATGCTGCAACAGTGAGTTTTCTTCATCCCACTTGTATCTCTGATTATATTCTGAAGAAACTGACAGCCTGCAAAGGTATAGAAGAAGGTATAGTCAAAAAGAGCCCCAAGGCAAGCCTGCTCTCCATAATCAAAGCACCAGGAAAAAGATGCTTTAGCAAGACAGAACACTTGGAAACTAAACAACATATTTCTAAACATCCGTGGGTCAAAAAAAAAAGTCTTAATGGAAATTTTAAAAGTACATTGAACAGAAACAAAATAAAAATACAACAAATTGAAATTTGGGGGATATAGTTAAAGTGGTGCTAAGAGGGAAATTTGTAGCACTCAATAGAAGCACATTAGAGAATAAGTTTTATGTCAAAGTCTAAGGCCTTACCTCAAGAAACTAGAAGAATAAGAACACAGTAAACATAAAGCTAGCAAAAGAAGAGAAATAATAAGGATAATGGCAAAAAAAATCAATGAAATTGAAAACAGGAAAAATACAGAAATGTCAAATGTCAGGCTCATACTTTAAAGTAAATCAATAAAATGGACAAACCTTTAGCTAGACTGACTAAGGAAGAAAGAGAGAAGACACAAATTAGTAACAGGATGGGAAAAGGGTTATCACTACAGACCCTGCAGAAATCCAAATGCTGATATGAGAGACTACCAACACCTTCACACACACAAATTTGACAACTTAGAAAAATTGGATCAATTCCTAAAAAACCACAAATGATACACAATCACCCAATATAAAATACATAGTTTGAGTATCCCTATAACTATTTGGACAGCTTAAGTCATAATTTTAAAAAAATGCTTCATATCCAGATGGTTTAATTGGATAATTCTATCAAGTACTTAAAGAAGATGCAGGACCAATTTTACACTATTCCAGAAAACACTTCCCAACCTTTTGTATGAAGCCAATATGACTGTGTTATCAAAGACAGACAATACCAAAAATGAAAACTACAGACTTCTCATAAATATAGAGACAGAAATTGGGAAAATATTAGCAGAGGTAGACAGATATATATGCATACACACACATCTTGATCAAATGAGATTTGCTTTATGGATGCGAGGCTGGTGCACATCTAAAAATTGAGTCAATATAATCCATGACAGTATCATCCCAAAGAAAAAAAAAATCTAATGACAATGTAATTTAATAGAGGAAGAGAATTTGACAAGACTCGACACATGTTTATTATAAAAACCCCCAAAAAACTAAGAATAGAGAGGAATGTATTCATTCGATTAAAAAAAAAAGCCCACAAAAACTATAACTAACTTTATATCTAATGCTGAACAAGTAAATGCTTTCCCACTAATCAGGAACAAGACAAGGTTGTTCTCTTTTACCATCTTGTTCAACATAGTCCTGGAAGTTCTAGCCAGCATGACAAGACTAAAGGAAGCATAGTACATAAAACATGAAGAAAGAAATAAAACTGCCCCTACTTGCAAATAACATGATCACGTCCATAGTAATCTTTGCAATTATCCAGAAAATTAAAATACAGAGATAGAAATCTACTGTACAGGAGTTGAATGCTGAAAAGAACAAAAAACACTGAGGGGAAAAAAACAAAGATAAATAAAATAAATGGAGAGGCAGGATTTGTTCATAGATTGGAACTTAGTAAAATTGTCAATTCTCTTCTCCATCCCCCAAGTAAAGTTGAATACAAATCTCATCAAAATTTGGATCCCTGGGTGGCTCAGTGGTTTAGTGCCTGCCTTTGGCCCAGGGCAAGATCCTGAAGACCTGGGATTGAGTCCCGGATCAGGCTACCGGCATGGAGCCTGCTTCTCCTTCTGCCTGTGTCTCTGCCTCTCTCTCTGTGTGTCTTTCATGAATGAATAAATAAATAAAATCTTTAAAAAAAAATCCCAGCAAGATTTTTTTGTAGATATAGAAAAGTTTATTCTAAACTTTCATGGAATTAGAAGTTAAAATTAGAATAAAGCAATTTTGAAAAAATAAAGGTAAAATGGGAGGAATAATTCCACTGGTTAAGAATAGTAATCAATACTACATCAAATTGGCAATCTAAACATAGATGAATGCAACAGAATAAAAAATTCAAAAATAGCTCAATATGGTAAAACCAACATTTTTTTGGACACAGATGCAAAAGCAATTCAAAAAAAAAATAGTCTTCTTAACAAATGGTGTTAGAGCAATTGGATATTCATAAGCGAACAACAGAAATTTGTAATAATTACCTAAACTTTAACCTCATACAAAATATACAAAGGAACATAGATTTAAATGTAAAATATGAAACTATAAAATATTTAGGGAAAAAAGGAAATCTTTAAATCCTATCATTTGGTAAAGTAATTCTTAGACATGACACCAAAAGCAAAATTCAAAAAAGAGTGATTGGTAAGTTGGACCTTACCAAAATTAAAAACTTTTGCTCTGTGAAAGACCCTGGTTAAGAGATATAAAGCAGAAGATAAAATCTGGGAGAAAATACTTGCAAACCATATATCCAATAATGAACTCCTATTCTAGAATATATAAAGAACTCTCAAAACTCAATGTTAAAAAAAATAATAATAACTCAGCCAATAAGAAAATGAGCAAAAGATGTGAAGAGATATTTCACCAAAGCGGATATAGGGATAACAAATAAGAAAAATGCAAATTAAGACCACAATGAGATATTATTACACACCTATCAGAATGTCTAAAATAAAAATAGTGGCAACCAAATGTTGACCAGGATGCTGATAAGAATTGATACTGACCACTCAGGACAAGTTTGTCAATTCTTTAAAAAATAAAGATACACTTACCAGACAGCCCAACATTACACTCCTTGGCATTTGTCCCAGAGAAAAGAAAATTTATATCTATACAAAATCCTGTACATGATGATTCGTAACAGCTTTGTTAGTAATAGCCTCAAACTTGACAAAAACAAAATGTCTCTTGATTGGTGAATATTTTAACAAACTGGTACATTCACACCATGGAATACTACTCAATAATGAAAGGGAATGAACTATTGATACACTCAACAACTTGGATAAACTTCAAGAGCTTATGCTGAGTGAGTATCTGAAGGTCATGTGTCACATAATTCCATTTATAGAACATTCTCAAAATGACAAAACTAGAGTCAAAAAACAGATCAGCATTTGCCCTTGATTTGGGATGGGGAGAGGTAGGAAGGGATGGGTGAACTATGAAGGGGTAGCACAAGACCGATCTTTGAGGTGATGGAACAATTCTGTATCTTGATTGTGGTGGCTACCTGCACCTACAGCAACACCAGCATCACCAGGGAACTCATTAGAAATGCAAATTCTCTGCCCTGCTTTAGATCTACTAAATCAGAAACCCTCAGGATAGGACCTAACAGTTTGTAGCTCTAGGTTATTTTAATAAAAGTAAAGTTTCAGAACCACTGGTCCAAGGCTAGTGAGTCCCAGTCTTGAGAAAGAGAGCTATATTCCCCTTGAGTGTTTGTACCCCTGCCATATGTCATGTGTCACACATTTTGTCTGTACCTTAAAGACCCTTTCAGGGCAGCCCCGGTGGCACAGCAGTTTGGCGCTGACTGTAGCCCAGGGTGTGATCCTGGAGACTGGGGATGGAGTCCCACTTCTAGCTCCCTGAATGGAGCCTGCTTCTCCCTCTGCCTGTGTCTCTGCATCTCTCTCTGTGTGTCTCTCATGAATAAATAAATAAAATCTTTTTTTTAAAGACCCTTTCATATAGTCATAAGCTCAAAATCATTAAACATGAATGTTGAGATTTCAAAGTTCAGAAAAGCAAAGTTGCAATTTTAACTTCAGAATCCCAGATTTATTTAAAGCCCCAGAAAGTGAAATTGAAGTTGAATTGAACTCTAGATGCAAGTTGCCTTTAAATAATGTAAAATCAGAATGATAATGTTTTGCTGTCTAACTTACATGCAAACTATAAGACAATTGTTTGAAACTATAAGACAATTTTTCTGGAGGATCTGTAAATAGTTCAAGAATGATGAATACTCTCTATCACAATTAATTGTATTTGTTAAATATCCTCAATATTATACTTACCACTTATGAGCCAATTCCCAAATGGCAGTTGGCCTCAAATACTCTCTCTATCCTTCATAGGAGTTTTGCAGTACAGATAATTATCTCTAGATATGGGCATGTTGATCTGGAGCTGTGAGATAATTTGTCTGTGGATCCCTTGTGAGAGATTGAACTTAGATTTGAATCAGGCTGGACTATTCTTTTTTTTTTTCCCGAGTGGAGTATTCAACACGACACTCTTCCTTCACATTGTACCCCTGAATCTTTCTAGTTACAAACTGGATACCATATATATGTATATTTACTTTCTTAGTAAGTTTCCAGTCTAAAGCACACATGTTCAAGTTTTCAGCCATTGATTGTTCAGTGGACAATAAACACAGCACTAGCAAAAGGAAAAAAAAATGTTGGGTATATGATTGTACAAATCCAACTATATAACTACCCCACATGATAATACGAATTTGTGCCTGGAGATGAAACTGAGAAAAAAAATCAGCAATTCACTTTTAGTAAACTTTTTGAGAAAAGCTGAATTTTATGAGTTTTCTTTGTAAAGAATAGAAAGAAACTCAAGTTAGTTGGAGAAAGTAGAAAAAAAAAATGCCCAGAGGTCAAAGTTGAGAAAAAGATGTCAGTAATCTTTCTAAGCTGACTTTCTAGGACATATCCGCAAATAATAAGGACATTACTATTTTTTAAAGTAAAGAAATATATTTATGGAAGGAAAGGCAAAAGTATATTTGATGATGGTCCAATTTTTCATATCAATTTTTTTAAAAAATTACTTATTGCCCCCAGATGCATGTAAGGGCAGAGGTCCAAAAGAAGTTTAGGGAAAATGGTCACATAGGTCAATGGCTGATCATGAGCAGAAGGCCACTGCAGGAAAAGAGAAAAATGCATATGATATCCATAAATTTGGTAATGAGCCTGCTGGTCATCACATCTCCTCTACTGATAAGAGAAACTAACTGTGTTTAAATGCCATGACCTACATTTCTTGCCTTAGGAAAATTAAAAAATATGACACCTTATGCTCAGTTTAGGGCCCTCAACACAGATGACTCACTATGAAATAGTGACTTCAACCATATAAATGATTCTGGTTTGGATCCAAATACAGAATAAAAGAGAAAATGCAACATTTCAAGAGGATGCATTCTTTGCAAAAGTATGATAAGAGGTGGGAGCAACCAGTGGGATAAAGTAATGGAATTCTACAAAGGCCAGATAGGAGAAATGGAAAATATTAGATGACAAATTAATGTCTACCCAAAGGTTGGGAATGTCACATACCAATAAGTATGTTCAGAGTGGTTCAAGGTCAACAGGGATAAATAAGGAGGTGCAGACAGTAATCAGGGTCAGAGAGAAGAATATGTGAAATACGAAACACTACATATAGACAGAACTGAAAAGATTATAGAAGGAATTCAAGTGTAAAAAATATATCACAAAAGCAAAGGTGAAAAATGAAAGGAAGATTACAGAAAAGTTTAGATAAATATCAGAACATTTTTCAAAGAACTAGGGGACAAGGGTCAGCATCAAGGACAGTAGAATGTTGAAAGGCAGAGAGGGGAAGTGTATTGACAAAATGATATAATCTTAAGAATTAAATGTATTCTTTCATCTGTTTTGCAAACACACACACACACACACACACACACAAAAGATAAGAGACAAGGTGGGGCTGTGAGGTGGTCCTTGATGAAAGGAGATGTGTTTGAGAGGTTGACCAAGAAATTAGAAAATATGAAAGTGAGGAAGTTGCTATATTATGTTTTTCTTTTACTGAAAGGACATCAGTAAAGTTAAATCTTAGATATCAGAGAAAGCATCAAGGGAAAATCTACATCTAAGAAGATAACTCAATTTTCTATATTTTAATCTTTAAAGTATACCTTAAGTTTATATTCTGTTTATGTTTCTTATAGTTGAGTTGAGGTGCTTCATTCTGAGGGAAAGAAATCTCTGTCTCTGTATGTATGTATGTGTGTGTGTGAAGGATATTTACTCATTTCTCTATTATCTTTCTTTTCTTCTTCTTGAGTGTATACACACACACACACACACACCTACACACACATCTTTGGCATATATGTGCCTGAATATATATTTGCATCTATATTTGTCTACATATTTTTCTCAATACGTATACATACACCAATACATATACATATATACAGAGACAGACAGAGACAGAGAGAATTTCAATTTGGAAATAAAAATATTCTTATATTTACTAACTGGGAAATTGCTCCTCTTTACTTAAGCATACTCTGAAATTTGAGTAATTTAAACAAGTAAATCTTAATACCATCTTCTGTTCTTTTCTCAGGAAAATGTTCTGGGTAGCTTATATTGGCACATTTTACCTAGAAAAAAATACCTGGTTTTTAGAAGGTCCATCCAGTTGTGTGAGACACAGATGAATGTAGCCTTTCTCTCCCCCCGTCCCCCAAGTCTTAGTATTCAGAGAAAATAGAAGCAAAACAGCTGGCTTTTTTCTTGGCTCCATTTTTAAGATTTCTGTAATCACTTCTGGGTGACCAGGAAATGGAGCTGATTCCTGTAAACAGCAGTTGTGTTATCAAGGATGCTGTCACTCAATCCTGTACCTATCAAATTAACTTACACTCCACACTTTGCTAGGACTGGCTTCACACGGATGCAGTGTAGGTGAGCTTCATCCCCAATTGTGCTGCTCCTTGTCCTGCTTCTTTGACACCTCACTCTCAGAAAGGCATCCTCTGGGTGCTCTCAGGTATACAGAATGCAGAAGTCAGGGGGAGGTCAATGCTCCCATGGCAACTCTTGACTAATGGAAGACACAACCTGATGAATAAATTCCTCCTCTCTCATTCTCCACAAGTTGGTTCCAAGACATTTTATAAAACTCTCTACAAAAAAAAAGTAAAAAAATAAATAAATAAAAATAAAACTCTCTACAAGTTCAAATGATGAGTCACGCTTGTTGGTGGCCATCAACATAACGTTTTCAAATTAACATTCCATTCACAACACTGCTAGTTTTCATGCAGGGAAACACAAAAGAAACATAATGGTTAGAATTTCGATAGATAGATAGATAGATAGATAGATAGATAGATAGATAGATGATAGATGGATACATGGATGGATAGATAGATATAGATAGATGATAGATGATAGATAGATAGCAAATAGATCTCTTTTGGTTTTTGACACTGGGAATACAGTGAATTAAAGCCTTCCTTCTCTTCTCTTGGAGGACACATTTTGACTCAGACAGACACTCTGAACAGATATGGACTAAAGCAGAGTGTTAGGTGAGGGCTCTTTACATGTGCTATGTTCAAAAGGGGCTGCCATAAAATATAACTACCTTAGGGACTTGACTGTATGTTTGTCCATTCTTGTCAGCCTTTTACTTTTGTTCCAGGAAGATGAATATTTAGTCAGTATTCAGGAAAACTCAGAAGTCATAAATCTTCAGAATGGCAATAGAAGCAGTTTTTTTATTTTTTTTAAAGATTTTATTTATTTATTCATGAGGGACACACATGGAGAGAGAGGCAGAGACACAGGCAGAGGGAGAAACAGGCTCCATGCAGGGAACCTGATGCAGGACTTGATCCCGGGTCTCCAGGATCATGCCCTGGGCTGAAGGCGTTGCTAAACTGCTGAGCCACCCAGGCTGCCTGAAGCAGTATTTTTTAAAATATGATATTGGCTACATATAGTGATTCCTACTACATTTGTATGTCTTATAGTTCTTTGCATTCAAAGTAATGTTCCCATGACCTCTCCTACATTTTCAACTTCAAGATCAAAGGGTTTATAAAACAAAGCCAACTTTTTTTTTTTTCAAAATGGACTCCTTATTGTGCACCAGGCCCAATACCAGTTGTTTTATATAAATATATTGGCACTAGGACATATAGCTAAGAGGAAGCTATTGACTTGTGGTTTCTGGTCCAACAATTAAAGAGCTTAGAAATCATCACTACCGTTCTCACAACAAGAAAAAAGCTAAAGAGACTAAAAATCAACTCCATTTAGATCCATCAGAAGACTGAGGTCACAGAAGAAACCACTAGCTCAGAAGTTGGGTAGACTTATGGATACAAAGAATCACAGCTTACTAGGATCAGAAGCCATGTTGGAGCCAGCCAACTGGGAGGCACTTACAGGACCATGCACTTATTTCTGGAAACTGGGCATGGATTGGGTTGAGAGGTCCTAGCCTTGGGGAGGACTCCAAACTTTATAAGTTTTATTTCTAGGAGTCTGCTGAGGTTCTTATTATGAAAATTAGAGAACATTTCCCTTCTGGTATGGAGAAACAGAAAAGTAACCATCTGAAATATACCTAGAGCTTTCCCTTCTCCTTAACAAAGACTTTCCCTTGAGGGAAAGTCTTTTACCCATAGCCTAATGAACGCGTGGCTACCCAACGTTGTACCCACAATCAAATGTCCAATTCTAGAATCCTCTAGTCTTCAATGGGTGGTAAGGGACATGCCAATCCAGATTTACTAAAATACTGGGATCTAATCACAGGATTACACAACATTTCCCTACCCCTGACACCTTACCATCACATCAGTAGGTTTCCTGGGAATTAAACAGAAAGAATGCCAAGGCCCAGACCCTATTTAAGAAGGAATCTCTAGGGAAACCTAAAGACAACAGGGAAGACAAAATAAGGACACCAGAGGCAAGTTAACTTTTGAGAGCATATCTATAGCAAATAGTAAACACACCCCAAATCCTAGCCAGGTAAACATAAAACATCAATCAAAAGCCTATTTGCCCCAGTTCTTCATACCCAATGGATCCCCTCTGGTTTTCCAGAAAAAAAATATTACAAGACCTGATGAAAGACAAAAAACACAGTCTGGAGAGAAAATGCAAATCTAAGAAACATGCAGATATGGCAGGGATTTGGGAATTATCAGACCAAGAAGTTAAGATAACCATGATTAATGTTAGCTTTTCCATTAGCTTGGGTGCTAATGGACAAAGTGGACAACATGAAAGTACAGATGGATAATATAAGAAGAGACATGGAAACTCTAAGAAAGCAAGCTATTCACACCCCACAGTATTTTGGAGGATTTGCTGAGAAAAGTGAAAAGAACAGTCATACTGCCACCCACTCATTCCCCTGGATATTCAGCTGCAGTCCTTGCTAACCCCATAGAGTCATGAACTTGAGGGAGAGCAGTTTCGTTTGAGGAAATGCCTCTTCCCCTAAGCCAAGTGAAGAAAAGTTCCAAGAGATCTACTCATTAAATATTGAGGTGCCCACATGATGAAGACACTGCGTTTTTGTTTCCCATTTAGAGGTCCAGCAGGAAGATCAAGGAATTTGCTAACATGTTCCCTCACCTATCTGGACAGATGGAGGACAATTTGAAAAGTTGTGGTCCTGGAAAAGCCCATTCTCCCCCAGACTGACAAGGCAGCCATTTTTGTGGACTCCCATAGTCAAGACGCTGACTGACCCACCATAGATACTAAGTGGGCTTGAGGCATCTTTCTGGTACTCAACCCAGGAGACTTTAGAACACAGAGACCTAGGAGGATTGGGAGATGTCAAAGAGAGCTGTGTCTCCCACATCAGGCACAGGGCAGTGCAATAGCACCTCTGGAGAACTTTCACATGAACCCTCCTTAGATGCCAGGCACAGAAGACATCAATGATCTGTCAGTAAGAGTCAGAGAAGCAACATTAACTTACAGGAAAAGCACCACCAGAGAAGCCAGCTAATTATAGGCACAGGTTCCTTTTCCTCTTTTTTCATCCCTTCTGAACACATGGGCATAGCTAGTCCTTGGAGAGAAACGAGAAAAGAGAGCACCCGGAGAGAGATCATACCATGCTCTAAATAGTCAGTGTTCCAGCTCAGCTTGATTTTGGCATTTGGGTGAAGGAACAGAGTTAAATAAAATTTCAGGCTAAAGTGTTAAATCAAACAGTGTTTTAATACTCAATGTAATTGAAAAGTTAAGAAATCCACCCAAGGTTTCATTAAGGGACTAGGAACAGAGATCCAAGAGCAATGTTGAATATTGATGGGAAAAAGGTCAATTCTTTTCACATCTGCTCCAAGCAAAGATGGGACCAAAAGCCAGTTATAAATGCCATGGAAATTAATCCTCCTATCAGCTTTGTGATGCGTGTACTCCTATTTCTACTTTCCGAAGAATAAATGAGCAAAGTTCAGGTTAGTCAAGCAACACACTCAAGGTCTACAACCAGGACAGATGGAATGTGAACCTGACATTCTTATACTTCAAAACTATATTGTTTCCACATATCCCACTGCCTTTATGGGGATTAGAATGCAGGAAACCAGGAAACCTCCTAAGTCAGTTAACACTCTATTTGGCATTTATCTTGGATTGTATAGAGGATAGAGCCCTTTAATCAGTGGCCCCTGGCACTTTATACATTCACACAACAGATTAATAATTGTGTTATTTCTAAGGTTTACAAACACCTTAGATTTTTTTAAGAAGAAATTAATTTCAAATTACACTACCTCTAAAAAAAATCACACAATCTCTAATATTTCCTAAATGATGTTATCAATTGTCTTTCAGTAGCCCATATTTTAACGATACTTTCGATAAAGGATCCACTAGATTTGGGGATTTTTCACTGCCAGCAGTTCTTATCCTTTTGCCATTGTAAAGCAGTAGACAGCAGCCATAGCGGCTTTGAGGTTTTATTTTTATGGCCCCCTTTGCTTTCATCTGCATGATCTTATACACAGATCACTGTAACATCTCCTGTCACTAGTACTAAAAACTGGTAATTTTGCTCTCTCTGGTTTTCCTCAATATCATACGACTAAGTTCCTATTTCTCTTAAGCTTCTCACGAATTCTCAGATACTCCTTTCCCAAACACCAGGAAGTCAGGCTCCCACAGCAGCCTCATTCCTGCCCTGTCTCTCCCACATACCTCTCTTTCACTGGGAATGGTTCCAACACTATCTCTTAACCAGAGGATCTCATCCAGGATGTCTCCTGCTGAGGATTTTGCCTTTGAGAGGCCTGCTTAGCCTCTGAGGAAACGTAAGATTTTTGTTTTGTTTTGTTTTGTTTTGTTTTCCCATATGGCTCAGAGAATTTTAGTACAACTCCTCCATCTACCTTAAGTTCATTTCAATGAGAGCAAGTCTATGGAGATGTTGATAGTTGCTCTGCATTACATCTGTTCTTTGCCTTGACTTCTTGATGCAGGTCACACAGGGCATGGTTCTAAGCATTCATGTAAAACTATTCCTGCTTACAAAGCATCAGCCTATCTTCTTTCATACTATCTTGACTGTCCAAGGATTGTAATGCCAGGCCCCTGCTGAATACCAAGTGGTCTCCTTGTTGATCTCACTGCTGGGACAGGAGCAATGATGCCTGCATTTGCACCTTTTCTCATCAATGCCAACTGTTCAGAATGGTCTGGTCACCAGGCTGATGTTTTCAGGGAACTGAGAGAGGAAAAGAGGGAAGCCTACATGATGAGAGAGGAGGCCAGGTATGGAGAGACAAGAGACTTTGAACCTGGGCTGAGGACAGACAGACTTCTCAGAACCCTGAGTCAGTCTGTTTGATCAGAGCCAGAGCTTAGTAAAAACACCAAAAGTCAAGGGAGGACCTAACTCTTCCTCTTTACTGGCAGCTTGTGCATTGTCAGTATTAAGCCATACTAAAAAATCCAACCTTGCTTATATCTCTTCTTACTTGCATTTAAATTGTCTGTATGTATGAGCCAAATATTTTTAAGGATATTTTGGATTTTAAGGGAGCATGCTCTGTATACTGTTGAATAGATTTTTTTTTTTTTACAGGCTGAGTATTTGTCATGAAAATTGCTGACACCAAGCTGACATAACATTGGTAAACACCTCCATAATCATGTAAAAGTGAAATGGGAAGAAAAACTATGGCTTTGCTATGACTTTGAAGGAAAGCCAGCCTCCACCTCATTCCCATCATCAACTCGTGCTAGCAAATGAAAGTGATCAGCATATACTAGAAAAAAAATGAATATGGTTTTCAATTCCCACCGATGTCATTTCTGAAACACTTGGCATAAGACCTATGAGTCCTAGAGGCTGTTATTTGGTTTTACCCATTCTGCAAATTACAGGGGGAAAATCACAGGCTGGTATCAGGTGTCCAAATCTTCATCTCAAAGGGTGAATCATAAAACTATTATAAAAAATGCATCCTGCTGCAGTGACAGCTGTCATCCCAAATCTACGTGGTGCAGACAACTGTGGCGGCAGTCATTAATGACTTAAACGTGAGATTAAGTTGTGGCATTTAACAGCATGGACAAGAAACACTTTTTTCAAAAAGTTATTAGAAGTAAAACTTCACCCCATTGGTAATGGATTAACCAGTTAAGGGATATGAGATCATTTAAATAATCATGTAAAGTGTTGTATATTGATATTATTGTGTGGTTTTTGTGTGTCGTTCCCACTTGTGAGTAGGTAAAGTATAAATTAAAAGGACTGTGTATTTTGTTACTATTACTTTTGATGTTGGCAGATCTGTCCTTATTTGCTGCTTTAGAACATGTGCAAAATTGCATGAGGATAAACACAAAGAGTAGAATTTCAGAGCAGATGAACCTATTTTACAGGAAAGGGAACTGAGGTACAGAGAGAAGATAAATTTGTAGCTTATACTTCCATTACCAATTAGCTGTCAAGGATGGACTAAAACTTAAAAGCTTTCAATGTTTTGTCTGGGAGTGAGTTAAATATTCTTTTGATAACTGGAGCAAAATCTGAGATTTAAAAATTTTGGTTCTCAGGATTTGCCTTAAAAATTTGTACTGTGTTAAAGACTTTACCTGAAAATATTTAGTGGTTCCTTGAATTATGGCAGAAAACCCAGAATTCTATTAGCATGCACTCTGACTTGCAAAGCCAAAAAGATCAGGAACTGCAAAACCAAATGTCCAGAATAGACTCCCAGAACATCGGTCACAAACAGAAATGAACAGGAGCTAGGGGAAGCCTCTATGTATCAAAGTGAATCTCATCAGAATGACTTGGAATAAAAAAATTTTTTACATAGAATACCATGCAGTAAAATACCAGCAAAATATCTTGGAGTGAAAACACAAAAGAGCTTTGGACTCCCTTGCCCTTCTGTCTTCACCCCAATGATACCCTGAAAATGCTTTCACATTTTCCCTACGCCTTGAGATATCCTTTAGAACTAGAGAGGTCGCTGAAATTCTGAAATAATTTACCTTTCCCAAAGACTGTGTTGGATCCTTCTGGAAAACGTATCTGGGCATAGCACTCACCCTCCATCTCCCTGGTCAGGCTGTTTATCTAACATCTAAAAGTAGAAGGGCTGAAATAAATCAACAAACTTTTGAGGATACAGGAGAAAAGAAAAAGTCTTTTGGAGCTGGATAGATTAGGGATTTCTGCCCATAAACAGACATTCTCATTCTTTTATCTTTCCTCCTTCTAAAAACCTAAGTTTTTATTCCATCTCTAGCTGGTTTCTTGAGAGCAAATGTTGTCAATGCACCACAAAAAACGGGGGAAAAAAAAAAAGAAAGAAAAGAAGGAAGGAAGAAAGAAACCACTTCTGCTATCTACACTATGATCTTTGAATTAAACCATTTGAACAGAAGATATGTGAGATCTGATTCCATAGGGTTTATTAAAGCAAATTGTCTTAGCAAATATGTCTGTTCCATTTGATTTTGAAGAATAATTGGTTAATGAGAGAATGATTACTTTGTTCAGACATGATTACTGAAAAAATGTTTCATCCATATGTTGCTGAATAATGGGAAATTCTCCACTGAAGGGGGTGGGGTGGGGACAATGATTAAAAGAAACAGGATAGCTCAAGAAAATATTACCCAATGTGTTACTAAAAAAAAATTTTTTTAACTGGCCAACTCTAAGTATAAGGTTTCTTTGTATAAGCCTGGAAGTTCAACATGCTTAATAGGATGAAACTCTTTGTTGGAAAAAAAAAAAAAAAAAAAGCTAGGTAGGTTTCTTTGTCTTTTGAATCAAAGAACCAGGCTTCTTCTGATATATTCTGTAACCATAATAGCTGTTTGCTACCCTAGCATCCTTTGTGTAGCTAATGTTATTCAGATTGTGGCATTAAAAGGCTAAGCCATATAATGATAGCTTCAAAATATTCACCAACATTTTTGGTTAAGACCTCTCTCTGCAGGAATTGGCCACATCACAACTGGAGCAGGCGATAAAGAACACAGAATGTTTAATGGTTTTACTTTTAATCACAAATGGTCTGAGGTAGAAAAGTGGCCAGTTGACACATTCCATATTTCTCAAAAATCAGTTAAAAGTTAAATGGGGAAACAATAACTTCGTCTCAATAAATCTTTTTTGGCCACTTTACTTGCTACGTGGAAAGACACATTCTTCTAGTCCAAAGAATAGAGTTGACCCTACATCTTGAAGGTTAACTGGCTTCCACTCCCTATCCAAATGAAACAAAAATAAAACTCCAGTTTTAGTTTCACACAAGTAAAAACACACCAAAGTAAGTGACTCCCTTTAATTCATATCCGGATTTTTCTGAAAATGAATACTTCACTTTTTTTTTAAGTTAAAGACATATTTTATTTCTTTAATTGTGCTGTTTTAGGTAGTAAATGACCAGAGGCTGAACATCTTGAATAAAGCTGAAGGTTATAATTAAATACAATTGCAACTAGGATTATCTCTCATATGTTCGAAGAACAAAGTGTTATGGGCATCTCTTCAGGGCAATTTACTCTGCCTGGGAATCAGGGAGGTGTCACACAGTAGAAACTATTTTAGCTGGGTTTTGAAGAATGAGTAAGAGTTCATCCAAGTGAGCACGAGATGATCTGGGTAGAGAGCTCAGCATGAGGGAGGAGCCCAGAGTCATTTGAGGATGGGCATTGTCCAAGAGGCAGAGAGTTCCCACATAGCCAGAGTGTTGCTCTGTGGAATTCTTATATTCAATATGAATATCTGCGTGGCAATGCACATTTACCAGAAACATTCTGGAGCACAGCAAGATGGGTGGGATTTCAGGTATAAATCAGGTATCAGCAGAGGATAGATGTTCATAGGTGCTATAGGACTCAATATGAAGCCTAGAAAAAAGAGAAGATAGAACATTAAGCCCAGGAGGAGGCCGAAATCTAAGATACAGAAACAAGAAAGGAAAATGAAATTGACAAATAGAAAAAGAAATCAAGGGTTAAAAGAGGATAGAGAAGAAACAGTGTCCCATGTGCTAAAGGGCATGAGAATATGGAGAGAAAAGAGACCTATGATTGTCAGCTAGGAGAAGGGGTCACATGGAAGGAATGCTGAAAAGAAGCCACTGGATCTGGTTACCTCCTGGAGGTTAATAGTAGTATTCCCAAAGGAATTTTAAGGAGAGGTCTACCATTTCCCCTCCCATCAAAGGATTATCACTCTGTTGGCCTAAAGAACTGGCAGCTCCACCTCCTATCTCTTGGATGCCTGTTCTGGCACCTGGACATCATGCAGTGGTCACCCAAGAAGCCCATGGAATGCCAAGCTTCGACTTCCAGGCCAAGTGGAAGCCATTAAAGAAGGATCCTCCAGCCACTCTTGTCCTCATTCCAACTGCTATCCCGTGGATAGAGATGAGATGGTCTGATCTGCCCCGCCCAACTGCAAGTTCAAAAACACGATAAATAACTTTTTTTTTTTTTCAAGACAGTCAGCTTTAGGGAGAGTTGTGATGCAGCAATAGTAACTAGAAGAGTTGGTGATAAAATGACATATAACACGGGACAACTGGATGGCTCAGCGGTTGAACGGTTGAGCATCTGCCTTTGGCTCAGGGAGTGATCCCGGGGTTTCGGGATCGAGTCCCACATCAGGCTCCCTGCATGGAGCCTGCTTCTCCCTTTCCCTGTGTCTCTGCCTCTCTCTCTGTGTCTCTCATGAATGAATAAATAAAATATTTTTTAAAAAATGACATATAACAGCTTTGTAAGTAGGTTGGAAATGAAGAGAATGACTTAAATAGGACAATGTTTTAAAGGAAAGCGGATAGATGGGAAGGCTTGTCAGGATTTAGGATCTTAAGCAAGGATGTGCAGGAAGATATGGGAGAGAGAAAGATGGAGACTGCAGGAGGCAGTTTTTATTATTGTTCAGCCAATGAAAAAGTGACCCCATAAGATGGAAGAACACAGGAGGCATATCCAATCTTGGCAAGGAGGAGTAAGAATAAATAGAAGGAAAGAGATAAGGAGGGAAGGAACAATGGAATAGATGGCATAGCATAGAGTAGAATAGCACTGAGTAGAATGATGTAGAACATATGCAGGCTAATATTGGTTTATGGAAATCATCTTCAGAAAACCGATGTCACCCACTAGGAAAGCTAGGACAGAGAAGGACATTTCCATTCCCAATACAAGTGAGATTTTTCCGGGGGTATCAAGAAGTAAAGTCATTTTAGCTTTTAAAGGGATTAATGACTTTGGTACTCACAGAGGATTCTTAGCCAACAGAGCCCGGGATGTAAATGGCTTCAGAACATCCAGACTCTATGCACAGAGTGAGAAACTAGGAACTCTAAGTTAAGGCAAATATCAATTCTTAACAAGTTAAACAAGAAGGAGTTAGGGACAGTTCAACACTTGTAAAAGAGAGGTTGGCAAACAATAGCCCACAGGTGGGATCTGGCCCACTGCCAGCTTTTAATACAGCCCATGAGCAAAGAATGGTTTTACATTTTAAATGGCTAGGAAAAAATCAAAACAAGAATAATATTTCATGACATTTGAAAATTATACGAAATTCACATTTCAGTGTCAATAAAAAAAGTTTTAATGGTACACAGTTAACACCCATCCATTTATCTGTAACTGCTCTTTGACTTCAACAGTAGAACTGAGTAGTTTCAATCGAGACCATATAGCCTGTAAAGCCCAAAATATTTACTACTTTCTGGTCCTTTGTGGAATAATTGGGTAGCCCTTGAAACAGAAGGTTCTTTATTTTTCCTTCATTCTTGTTTTAAAATAGATTGATTTCCCTATATCTGTTCCCATGGAGTCAAATTTGATTGATAAAGATTTGTGTTAAAAATTGAAGTTTGTGTGTGCGTGTGTGTGTGTGTGTGTGTGTTTTACCAAAAGAAATGATAATTTGGGGGCAGTTATTGATTTGTCTTTTTCTGAAGACACTTGGACAAGACCCAGACTTTTAGTTTGTGTCTACCACTGAGCTAGTATCTCCTCAACAGTTGCACAGACTGCAAGCATATGCTTGTAGTAGAAACATTATTTTTATCCATTTGCAAGTATTTATTGAGCATTGTCCTAGGCATCCAGAATGTGACAGAGAAAAGGTCAGCCAAAGTCCCCATCCTCACAGAGGGTACATTCCTGTGGTGGGAGACAGATGATACAGAGGTAAACAGATGAACTTGAAGAAATGTGATTGTGGTAAGCCATAGATATACAATCAATAGAGGTAGGGGGCTGGTGACGTGGCTGGATGTGGAGAGCTTATGAAGAGAGAAAAAGAAATGATCCTTGAGCTAAAGCCTGAAGGAAAGAAGAAAGCAACCATGCACAAAACCCAGGGAAGAGTGTGCCAAGCAAAGGGGTAATAAACACAAGCCCTGCAGGCCAAGAGTATCAGGTGATATCTGAGGAAGAGCTAATGCATGATTGAGATTCACTGATGAATGGAAGGCTGGTAGGAGGGTAGGAGGGAAAGAGGGGATGGAGAGGTCACAAAGGAAAGTCAGGACCAGATCTTGATTTAATGTCTATTATATAGCAGTGAGGAGTTTCAATTCTATTCCAAGCACAATGAAAAATAGCTAGCAATTTTTTTATTTTTTAACTTATTTTCTTAAAAAAGATTTTATTTATTTATTCATGAGAGACACACAGAGAGAGGCAGAGGCCAGAGACATAGGCAGAAGGAGAAGCAGGCTCCCCATGGGAAGTCTGATGAGGGACTCGATCTCAGGATCTTGGGACTATGACCTGAGCCAAAGGCAGTCGTTCAACCACTGAGCCACCCAGGTGCCCCCAGCTAGCAGATTTTTTCAAAGGTTGGAGAAAGTGAGATATGATTACATTTTCAAAATGGCCATCTATGTTTCCTTTTTGTTTTTGTTTCAAGAGGGAGAGGGGGAGGGGTGGGAAGAGGAAGAGGGAGAGAGAGAATCTTAAGCAAGCTCCACCTCCAGTGCAGAGTTGATGCAGCAAGCTCCACCTCCATCCCATAACCCTGAGATCATGAACTGAGCTGAAATCCAGAGTCAGACACTTAACCACCTGAGCCACCCATTTGCCCTGGGGTCATCTACATTGTACATTGAGCCTATCTACGGTTGCATGAGTGGAGACAGAGAGCTTGTAGAGAGCTACTGCAGAAGTGTAGGGACTGTACAGATGGTAAGAAGTGGGAAAATATGAGTTATGTTCTGGAGGGAAAGCTGGAAGTCTTGGATGTAAGATATACAAAGAAAACAAAGGAGGAGTCAAGAAAGAGAAATCAAAGTTTTGAAAATGATTCCAAGCCCATTCCAAGCCAACACTGATATAAAAGTCAAGCTAGGAGTGGGGAAGGTTCAGCCCTGGCAGTGCCTGGAAACAAAGAAGCTGGAGAATTGGAAATGACCTCAGCATCTAAGAGAAAAGGGATCTGGAGCAAGTGCTAAGATTGCTTAGCACTTTATTGAAAGCCCGTGACCAGAACGAAAAACAAAACCAAACCTGCTTGCTAGCACAAGATGATAAAAACTCACTGTGTGAAACTTTGAGATAAAAATGTGAAACCAAGCACCTTTAACAAGACTTTAACAAGAGCTCTGAATAAGAAAAGCAGCCATCAAATGTCTTGTTTTGTTTTACAGGAGACTCATATACCCTAGCAGAGGCACGGTGGTTTGAACTGATGGTCATTGGTGGATCCTAGATAATGTTCCATCACATTATGTGGAAAGTAACCCAAAATGGACACACATTTACTGATAACAAAGTTCAATCTGCAAGCGAGAGGTGGTAAGGACAAGGCATTCTGGCTCCGTGAAAAACTCTTCTGGTGCTGAAGTCCTGACACTTGGCTCTGCGGCTGCTGCGGGGCTACTCTCATCCTGATGGACCTCCAGGAGCACCGGTGGCCCAGGTGGCTGTTATGGAAGTTACTTCTCAGAAATCTGGGAGGGAGGTTGAGGTTTGAAAAAGCCATTTTCAGTGTAACTTTGGAGATTTCTTCAAATGGTGCTATGTGTATAAATATGAAAAATTTTCGGAAAGAATCATTTATTTATCTTGGAGAGAGACTGTGTGTGAGCAGGGCGGGGGGGTGGGGGCAGAAGGAGAGGGAGAGGCAAACTCCCTAGTGAGTGAGTGCTGAGCCCAGTGCTGGGCTCTATCCCAGGACCCTTAGATTATGACCTGAGCTGAAATCAAGAGTCTGATGCCCAACCAACTGAGCCCCCCAGGAGCCCCCAAATATGAAATATTTTAAAGGAAAACTGAGGGCATTACTTTTGCAAACGGGAGCACAAATTTAGAGAGGACTTGAAACCCTAATCTTTTATAGATTGCTCTGGACAGATAAGGGAATTGAAGCAGAGTGTTTAGGTAACTTGCCTAATATCACACAGGGGAGTATCCAGGACCCAAAACCAAGTGTTTCCTTATTGTTGCTTTATTAAGTCATAGTTAATAACATAAGCAGTAAAAGGAACTCACACCCAGAGCTGACCTCTTGTCTTAGAGACAACAAAGGGTCTGACTCAGTTAAGAGCCTGGTCTAAGAAAACCACATCTCAGGTACATCTTGAAGAGCCTTCACTGGTGACAGAAATGAGTAAAGTAGAATGAAAATATTTGATTTTAATATTACTTAAATGTTATTTTCCTAAATTTCTTATAATATTTCTTGCCAGATCCCCAAAGTTCGTTCTTTCACCATGATTTTGCGTTCCTGACGCCCTACCTGCATAGTTAGAAGGCTGGCAAATGTAAAAGTTCTTCCAGCTTTTCCATATGATTTGTTTTAAAGTTCTAGATGGAAAACTCATGTCAATCTTCATTTTATCCACATCTTTTTTTCCACCCATTATCATCACAGTATGACAAGCTAAACTCTTTTATTGCAACAGCCTTTTTTTGGTATAGCGATATGCTTAATGTTTTGTTTGTAGAGAAAAAGGGCTTAAAATGCTATTTTTCTTCTCTTCATTTAGAAGCAATCAGTCTCTCTCTCACTGAGTGCTTACTATAGGCAACCAATATCCCGAATTAGACCATATCAGCTGTGAGAGGGGAAAAAAAAAGAAAACAAAAACGCCTGCATTGTTTCTTTTTTTCATAAGCAAAGTAGTATTTGCCAGTTAAATCCCCAGGTAGTTAGCTTTCAAACAGTCAGATATAAAATTAGCAAATGAAACATCTGTTCTTCACTATTATTTTATAATCACATTAATTGGCAGATGTCTTTAGGTAACAGAGAAAAGCATATCAGCCATTACGTGTATTTGCACGGGGTGAGGCAGGGGACCACCCTAAGCACACACCTAAGAGACCATCTCGGCAGGAGACAAAGTTGCATTGGCCTCAGAGAGCAGCCAACTTTCTCCCTCTGCAAAACCCCCTGGCAGGAAGGCCAACTGCCCACTGCCCACAGAAGCACGATGTCTCCATACACACCATTGGGGAAGACCTTACCCTTACTCCTGCCAGGTTTGCTTTTTCAATTATCATGTAGTTTGCACAAAAGCACTGTGCCAATTCAATTACTGCCTGATTAATGGAGTGTTGCAGCTTTATTTCAGGGGTCTAGCTATCTATTAATTAGCATATTGGGGCCTATACTCTACTGTTTTGTCCTGATATGCTTTGAAAAGTCCCCAGTGCAATTAAAAAACTCTAATATGCTTTAAATAGTTATTTGAGAAAACACATCCAGACTTTTTTAAACTCCTCGGGGAATTTTTAAGCACATCAGATTTATTTATAAGACATCTAAAGTTCCTTTAAAAACACATTCTCCTTTCGTCTACTAGGTTCTGGAGTTTATCTGTACTGGATGCGCAGTTCTGCATTGGGCCAGAAAGCTCCTCTTTCCTGGCTGGAGGTGGGGGGTGAGAGTGGGGGGAAGGCCACATCCGCAGCAAAGACCAAGGTTGAGAATCACATTGAGTGGTTTCCTTCTATGGCATCTTCTCCAATTTGCTTTGAACTGTAAACTCGACTGGAGATGGAATCTAACTTGAAGTCTCTCAGGGCATCAACACTAAGTTTGTCAGTATTCACTAAAAAGAAACTTTGAGACTGAGTTGTGAATAATATTGGATTTGTTTGGCTCTTCCTCCTCCTTCTCCTCTTTCTTTTTTTTTTTTTTTTTAAATGCCATTAAGACAAGGCTCCTTAGTGGGCAAACGAAGAACTTCTTCATAAAAGCCACCATATTTGTCACTTTCACATACCGGTGGGCGAAGAACAGTGTGGACTCTGCCATTAGTATTCACAAATGCCACCCTTAAATTCAAGATGGAGGTAGTAAGTAGACTCTTTGCTTGTGGTAGAAAACTCCTGCAGGAGCAAGATGGGTGGTTAGAGGGCAATAGGAGAGTGTGGCTGCATTGTTAAGATCCACATTAACAAGGTGACTCATGTCATTGGCATCAAGGAATGCTGACAGCATCATGACACTTTACATTATGAACAATACTTTAAATATATATATTTATATATTATATATGTTTATATATGTTCATATATATATATTGCTCATATATATATTAACTAATATATGTAGATGAAGTATATGTATACCACGTCATATGTCACCTACCACATAATAACTCAGTGCTTTCAGCCAGAAATGGGGATGATGGTCTAAAGGTCTGCAAACTTAGCAAAAGTAATAGAATGTTTGCCAACTGCATCCTTCTCAGTATGAAGAATGCTACATTATGGGCATCCAGTAAAGCAACAAATATTTCACGGTAATGCTTTTATAACATTAAAAATCCCCGTACCCACATCAGCTTAAGGTAAATAAATACCAAACAACTATATGTAGACTGTTGCCCCTATCCTGTAAGCCCACACAGCGGATAATCTAGCTAGCACTGTGACAAGGATGCACACAGAAGCCAGCAGGGGTGTAGGCAGAATAGCATCCATACATGGTTGTATTTTCCAGTCTCCCAGTAGCAGTGCACTGGGAAATCTTTTCAGGAGACTGATAGGTAAAGAGGCTATCTCCCCCAAGACGTGCTTCACTTGTGTATTTACCAATTCATTCTTGCACTCCTTTATTCAATGACTCCCAGGAAATGTGCAAAGAACCATGTTAAACATTATGCATGCTCTTAGTGTTGCCCGCAACTGGCATGAGACTTCATCATTCTTTATCTGGTGCCCATGAGAGGATATCAGCATAAATGATATTTCCTGAGAAATGGATTCAAACATTAGCTTTCAGATATCCACTTCTACCAAGTGTAGAAGGACAAGTGGGGGAAAAAATGAACAAGAGTCTCTATTTTCTGTAATCCAGAGCATATTAAATTAGTTTAAGATATCTCTTCTTTCCCAAAATACTTACTAAGAAACAAATAAACATTTTAGAAACCATCTACATTTCCTACTGAAAACTTCAGGATATGAATAGGCCAAGTTTGGGGTCATTTGCATCTGTAAAGTGCTACCTAGAAGTCAAAAAAAGAAAAGAAAAAATTTTTATCCTATGAGAAATGGTACGATTGTTAAACGTATATATTTTACTGCATTCGAAATAAAGTCTAGGTCTCTAATTTTGGATGAAGTCAGCATTCTGCTCTGTATCAGGGTTGTTGAGTCTTCCTAGTACAGACCCATCATTAGTTTTCCCGCTTGAATGGCGAGTGACTTGTTCTGATTCAGTCCACAGGGAATGATGACATGAAGCATTTGCTACTAGGCAGTGAAGTGTAAGCAAGTCCAAACACTTAACGTGGTGAGTGGCAAAGGATGGAGAATTTACTAAATCATACACATTGTAGGCTCAGGGAAGTGGAGCCCAGGAAAGTTCTCAATTCCCAGGAGACTGCAGTAGTGGAAGGTAGGCACAAAGCCAGCAGAGCCTTTGGGGATGAGTGTATAACTTAACAACACCGGGGGAATAAGTCAAAAGTTCGTGATTCCAACTCTGGAAAATTGTTCATTGACTTGTTTTTCCATGCTTGGATATCCTGCAGGAGTGTATGTGTGTAGCCGAAACTGAAGATATTACAGTCACTAAATCTCATGATCAATGTTTCAGATTCAGTGTGAAGCCTCCAAAGTATTTCAGCCATATCTCTCCCAATCTGAACTTTTAGTCGTGTACTGTGAGAGATGTATTCCATATGCTTCACAGCTAATTTTGAGTAAACATGCACCCAACATTCCACAAAATACCCATTTTTTCTCACTTCCAAAATATAAGAAACAAAAAAAAAAAGCAAAACAAGACAAAGAAAAACAAACAAAAGGAAAGATCTTCTGAGAATGGTTGGAAGGTATTGAAAAAGACCTAAAGGCGCTTTTAAGTAATAAAGCAAACATGTGATTTGAAAACCATTTGCCTTGGATTTAACCCATTGTTGTGACAGAGAGATTTAATTTTCAAAACATGCTTTCCTAATAAATGGAAACCACGTCTAAGCAAACAAACAACTTGGTTAAAATAATCAGTGTTCAGAATCACCATGAGAATAATGAGAATTTCAATCATGTATTGAATCTAACTAGCAAATAAATTTGGCTTTTCAAGTTCCAATTTTATAAATCTTTTGAAAATTTTACTTCAAAGCAGAACATTGAACTCATTCAATTTCAAAATAGTATTAATACCCTTGATACTTGGGTAACTCTTTTCCTCAAAAATAATTTTTTAAAATGTATTGCAAATATATACTTTAATGGGCTTCCTAATTATCTTGTTAGCATCATTTGGAAAGCAACTTTAAATCACCATGTCACAATATTTCATCACCTGACCAAAAGCTAAGTAGGTTTCCTATGTTGTTCTGGATTTTTAAAATGATTTAATTTGAAATGTTATTACATACTTTTGTCTAGTCAAATGATCATAAAATACTTTAAATTATCATTAGATTAAAAAAAAAACACATACTCCATTCTCCCTAATACAGAAAATAAATGTTCTGTCCATTTTCTGTTCTGAATTGTTGTGAGGAATTCTAACTTCTACATTTTTAGGTCATTTTTTTAAATGACGTTTTATTAGGTCAATGAAAAAAAAAAGTTCCAAAAGATCTAAGCACTTCTGTAAAATTTGCCCTGTGTTTAGGAGAAAGATGAGCCCACTCTAGTTTTGTACTACATGCCAAGTTTCAGCCCAGAGAAACTGTTTATGGTTCAGATATAAAACCTCAAAAATATAAATGTAAGACAACCTTAACTACAGTTCTGCAAATGCAATGTTGTAATTTTATATGTTAATCTATCAATACACAGCATGTGCAAACATATGTTTATAGACAGGGAGACAAGAATATACAAATGAGGAGATAAAATTCTTGTATCTCATTTGATGCTCTATAATTTCTATCAATTTATGAATGTTTTGTTTTTGTGTTATGATTTCATTTGAGGTTGACATAATGCAACTTGTGCTTATTTGCAAGGGCCTCATCACTGGCATTCGTGGAGCTGGGGCTGCCAGCCTGCTCAGAACACGGAGAGGAAAGTCTGCCTGCTGGGACCATTACAGGCTGCACGAGGAAATCAGAACACAGTGCAAGAGAAAACTTTTTTTTTGGGGGGGGGGGGGGGGGATGGCGTTTGGTAGGCAGCACAGGTATGCATTCAATTTTGTGAGCACATCTGGTTTATCTACATTTCTAAATTTGGCCCTTAGGGTTCAACAGAAAATTGTGGCAAAGGAAAGATAAAACGGTGCATTAACAGTCTCCCTCTGACCCACCAGAGGAGCCCAGTTCATTTGCTGGCCATTATGAAACTGAATCAGAACCCAGAAACAAACAGGACAGTTTATTTTGTGAAAGACCACCACTCCCCTTACCCCTTATGCAGAAGACAGCCCTCCATTGATGGCATGGTCTGTACTGCATGGTCCTCAGCCAAAGTTTAAAGAAGATCTGAGGCCCTGGTTGTTTCCTCTCTTGCTTGTACTCAAGTTACAAGATTTTGCAAAACATTTAGGTGAGGTATGCTATGGAATTAGCAGATGGCTTTAATTTTCATTTGGGATAGTAAGGCATATCCCAATTTTCCTTGCTAATGTGATGAATGAGTTTTAAGAAGATTTAAAATTCTAAATTTTATTTTGATAGTTGCATAAGGAATGAAAATTACTACTAAAAGCTAGTATCAAGTTTTTTTAGAGGCTGTGGGGGAAAGCTTTAAATAGTCTATGGTAGCAATGATATACTTTTTAAGAGAAATTTTGTTTCTAGGAGAAGAGATCCTTAGGGCTAAAGTTCTCAAAATATATGCTATTTCCCCAGAGAAACATCTAAGGTCTTTAGAGTTGTTTTTTTTTTGGATTATTTTCCCAAAATAATCTCACTTTTTCTTAATTATAAAAGAAACAGATATGCAACGTAAACAATTTAGACCACTACATATAGCTTAAGTGATTATAGAATTCCATCGTCTAAACATAATCACCACACCAATGTCTTTTTACCTAACCTATTTCTATGAGCATACAAAACAAAAACATTCTTATGAAAATGGTATCATAATATCTATATTTTATAACCCTTGTTTTTTATATGAAAAAAATTATGTGTGTAGAAGTGTTCATTCATAAACACACACATCCCTCCTCATCAATAAATATAGACTTATATCCCCAGTTTGATTTTCTGAATAGAAATTTATTTTAGGAAGATACAGTTAGTTAAACAGTTCTCTACTGTTAGATATATAGGTTGTTTCCAGTGTTCTGCTATTACCAGGATATGTTCTTTTTTATCGAAACAATATTTATTATTCATTCTATTTTTGTATACTTCTCTTCTTCTTCAATTATTTCTAACAAATAATTTGCCTTTTTTCTTACTAATGTGAAAGAATTTTTAAAAATTTAATGATGATGCTACTTTATCATATATTTGTCAGCTTTCTAAAATTTTAAATATGGCTGCCACTTTTAGCCATATAGGAAATTTTTAATGTACTTAGATGTATCAGTTTTTAAATTGTAATTTCTTAAAAAAGCATTTTCATTTACACCTATAAAATTGAAGAAGTTTGACACATTTCAGAATAAAATTTCATTCCATTTGTATATTACTATCCGTGTTTATATGTAGTTACACCAGTTGGTTTATTAATTCTGGTAACAGTTTTACAATTTAGTGTTCAATAATATTCTTTGTCTCATAGGAATTAGTGAAGCTCACACCAAAAGTTTTAGAATACGTTTCCCAAATTACAAAATTGGGAGATATTTGTACAAAAGAGATATTTAAAAAGACATGTAGGGCCTCACCACATCCTGTTGTGTCATCTTGAGACTCTAGTAGCATAAATAGTGAAATTCCTGTTACCTCCGGGTTTATTCATTTAGCCATTTATTTTCAAAATCAACAAATATTTTCTGAGTGCCTGCTTTTAGGCAGATACTGACCTAGGTATAAAGTTATATAGAGGTGAAGGAACTCACACGTTACCCTCTTTAATGAAACTAACATTAGTTAGTTATGGGAGGTGGGAGGAGACTTAAGTTTCAAAAAATAATTAAAGTTGTTTAAAAGGAGAGGCAAGTACTACTGAAATGATAGCTGGAGGACTAACCCTAGTCTGACTCAATCAGGGAGGGCTTCCTTGAAGAAGTGACATTTTAACTGAGATTTGAGAGATGCTTTAGAATGAGCAAGGTAAAGAGGAAAGCGGATTGGATCCCAGGCAGGAGAGATACATGCAAAAGCAATGACATGGGAAGGAGACTGACACAAAAGATGCTCTGAAAACAATAAAATATTTACCGTGCAACGACAGAAGGGTTGAGTTGTCTGAAGAGAAGCCAGAAAGACAGAGTAGTGATATATTACATAAAACCCAGTTGACAGTGGTAAGGAGTTTGACACTTATGCTTTGGGCAGCTGGCAGATTGCATAGACAGCCAATGAAATGGGGAAACACTTCAAGTAACAAGGTTTCCAACAAGAGTTGGGGGAAAAGATGAAGATTTTGAATTCAAATCTTAACACAAAGAATTTGAGATGCCTATGACATCATACACTACAAGTGGAGACCTTTGATAAACCTTAGATATGGGGTTGGATATATGGATCTCAATCTGAATAAAGGTCTAGAACAGTTATTCTCAGCTGCCCACATCCTGACCCTCCAGCCCAGGGGGGATATTTGGCAATACCTATAGACACTTTTGGTTTTCAGTAATGAGAAGGGGGAGATGTGCCGGGCATCTAGAGTGTAGAGATCCAGGATACTGTTTAGTATCATACAGTGCACAGGATGGTCCTTCCCAACAAGGAATTAACCTATTCAAAATGTTGGAAATGACAAGGTTGAAAAAAACAGTCTAGAAAATGAAATCTACAAGTGGATAAGTTATTGACTGGTCTTTGAGGAGATACAAGCAAATAAGATATCCTTAGACTGGAGAGAAAGAGGAAAAGAGGACCAAGGATGGAGTCTTAAGAAATTCTAATTGTTAAAGTCAGGGCGAGGAGCAGGGATGCCTTCAAAAGGGTCTAGTAAAAAACAACCGAGAAATGTGGACTATGACTTGTCATTGAAAGCAAGTGGGTAAGTTACCTCTTTCTATGTAGCAAATCACCCCCAAACTTAGTTTTGCGTCTTAAAATAATAAACACATATTATCTCACACAGTCTCTGAAGATCAAGAATCTAGGAGCTTCTTATCTGAGTGGTCCAGGGTCGGGTCCTTCACAAGTCTTCAATAAACTTCTCAGCTGGGGTTATAGTCACCTTAAGGTTCAACTACGGTTAGGAAGTCAGCTTCCAAGCTCACTAACTGTGGGTATTGGCAGACTCAGTTCGTCAGGCTCTTGACAGGAGTTTTCAGGACCTCACCTCATGGGGACTGCTTAAAAACATGTTTCCCCCAAAATGAAATATCCCAGAAAAAGAGACAGAGACAGAGACAAAGAGAGATGAACAGAGAATCTTGGACCCAAGTCACGGGCTTTTCATTACCTATTCTCATTAGCATCAGATATCATGTTTGCCATTCATTAGTGACAGCTGCTAAACCCAAGCACGCTCAAGAGGAGCAGAATGAAACTCCATGTCCTGGAGCCATAGAATTCTTGCCTGAGCTTTACACAATTGACATATGGCCAACCAATGAACTGACTCACCCTGGGTCATGGGTTGTCTTCCCGTCACATCCGTCCTGGAGAGCAAAGTCCCTCGGTCCAAATATACTGGAGTGATCACCTTGGGGGAACGGCAGTGTACTGTGCCTTGGAGAGAAGCCATTTTCAGACAGAAGTGAGCTCTGGGTAGTAGGGGATGTAAGAAAAAAAAGAAAAAAAAAGCTGGATCCAGCAGAAACAATTTAACTCATGTTACCTATGGCCCCTTTGCCCTCTGTGGTTAGCGACAACCAGATTTTCATTAAGAAGTTGGCTCATATCCTATGTGATTTTTCTGAGCAAAACATAATGATGCCTGACTTTTGCAGCAAGAATTAGTTTACTGAGATCAGATAAAAGTCCACTTTTAGTGAAAACTTGAATATTTCCAAAATATTAACTGACTTTATCTCCCAAGGAAAAAACTGTATTGCCAAAAATATAGATTTTATTTTCTTCGAATGTTCTTAGTTAATAAATGATATGGCCCTGGACTAGGAATTTTAAAGCATTCCTCCTTGGTGGCTTTGAGTACTAGAAGCCAGCTTGAAGTTAAAGATAATATGAATTTGACCTGTGACTTATTCACAGGCTAAGACAATGTATCCAGCACCATTATCACCAGGTGATTACATGTCAACTGCTCATCACATGCAATTCTTAGGCCTTTTTCTTCCTCTGTCTCTAGGTGATTTGAAGAACTACACTGCATTTGGGGGAAAAATTTACAGAATTGGAGTCTGGTTATGTGTGGGCATTTTTACACTATAAATTTTTATTGGCGAGGCTTTATAAAAATAGCTATTTTTAGGAGAAATGGATTTATTACTCCATCACCCATTGTAATGGAAATGTATACAGTGAGTCATATATTTCCACAGAAATGTACCCTGGGCCACGGATGGTACTGAGGAGCTCTGGCACAGACTCGGTCTGAATATTGGCAGGGGCCCATGGCATCTCAAACATTGGCAACAGAGGCTCATTGGAATCATAAATGCTGACCATAGGCAACTTATTTGTGGAAACCCACAGCTAATGTTGGCTCTGTATTTCCCTCCCCTACTCTCTGTAGACCTCATAATCAACACGGCTGACAGCTCTGGCTCTTCGTGGCTCCCCAGGTGATACACGGTAATGGAGTCCATCATAAAGCTCATTTAGGTGGATCATGCTATAGCTTTATCATGCTTTCACTACTTGGATTTTTTTAAATATCTCTCATGTAAATCAATATTACAATGTGTAAAACATGCAAGAGGCCAAAGCTCTTTCAAAAAGTATACATTAACAAACTAAAATCAAATTATGCATTTTTACAGCAATTAAATCAATATTATCAATATTACATTGTATGAAAAAAAGAACTGAGGCTAATATGAACTATTTACCACAGTGATCACTAGTGGAAAAAATGCAAGATTCTTATGAACTCATGTTTTTCAGAAACATAAAGTAATTTCTTTGAAAGTAGTTCTCATCTTATTATCTTAATATCTGGGTACTCAAAGGTCCTGAAAAGGAAACTCACTTAGGTTATAGGCCAAACATATTTTTAAAAAATGACATGTCAATGCATTTGTGTCTGCTAACCTCAGCTTATTTAATAAGCAAAAGCTTTATTATCTTCCAACCTCTCAACCTAAAAAGAAGGGGTCATCTCTCCACCTAGGAGCAAGTGACTAACTGAAAAACATAGATTTGTAGATAACTATACATTGTGAACTTGGAAATTGGGTACTTTCACTTGGTTTGACCAAAATATATGTTGGCATTTTTTTTTAATTTTTATTTATGATAGTCACATAGAGAGAGAGAGAGAGAGAGAGAGAGGCAGAGACATAGGCAGAGGGAGAAGCAGGCTCCATGCACCGGGAGCCCGACGTGGGATTCGATCCCGAGTCTCCAGGATCGTGCCCTGGGCCAAAGGCAGGCGCTAAACCGCTGCGCCACCCAGGGATCCCTATGTTGGCATTTGATTGCACATCTCACATTCGGATACATTCAATTTGGATGATGTAAAATAGAATTGCCTAATGGCAAGGTAACCAACGACATAAAGCCAATGTGAATAAAACTAATGTTAACCTCACCCAGAATAGATTTTCACCAAGCAAATTTTGCTTTCTCAACAGTTCCGTTTGCTTGTCTCTCTCATGCTTTATATTTCATGAAGACCCCATCTAAATGAGATAGTGACAGAAGCAACTTTTTTGGTCACTGATTTTAAGTGGAACCTGTGACCTGAAGACTCTCAAAGCTTTCCAAATTCCAATCAGGGCCATTCAGTGGTTGGGAGAATGTTCTAGCCCCAACTCTAAGTCTGGAAAAGCCAGGAATAGCAAGAGGAAAAGAAGTCTTCAAGGTCACTCAAGGTCAGCAAGTACGACTTGAAATCCAATACCCCTAGTACCTACTCTGCAATTTTAACCAATATCTCATCCCGCTTATCTCGTTCTGATCTGCCTAATGAGCAGCTGTCGAGCATTAAGCAAAATCATCCCATTCCCTTCCTGCTAAAAATACACTGTATATGACAACTTTCAAAAAGGAAGCAAAGGAGATGATGTATAGTTTTCTGTGTCCAGGTGCTTTATTCAGTCCATGGTCTTTATTTAGTTCTTGACACATTCCCATAGTCATCATGTTTGCTGACACTTCATGACGGCATCAGAAGTCACCGTTTTTGGGAGTGGTTGCACAAGATCATTCCACATTCATGATTTGAGGGAAGAGATTATGAGCCGGGGACAGGAAATATTTATGGAGCTAGAACAAGGGTAGGGTGGTGCCTTAAGTGACAGGGAATGTGCTTTGTCTACCATTATGCTTTTTTCAATTATAATTTTCCTAGAAAATTAAAAAAGGAGTCAGCTAAGTATGTTATTCACTTCATACCATAAGATTTTTTTGCCTTTCAAATTTATTCTGATCTTTTCCCTTCTATTCAATGGCAGAGTTAGTATCCAATTCACTTATCCAATATACTACAATCCTTAGAAATAGGTACACATTCCACCCAAATATTTCAGCAATGATATCAAAACAATTGACTTAATTATCATCATAATTACTCCCATATTTCCAAAATACAGCTTTGGGTTCATTTTCAAACTACTTTCCAAACATATTTACAGATATACATATATAAAAAGTAATCTAGAAAACATAGGTTTAGGCTGCACAGACAGCAAAGTATATTTATATAGTTTTAGACACATATGATGTATTTAATGAAATATCTCCAACTGCTCTCATTGTATATTAAAATTATAAAGCATTTTGTTCTTTAAATGTAGATTAGTAACGTTTTCATGTTATGGGCCCTATAAACTATCCATGACATTTTACATTCAGGGTTTAGGATGTGTCTGGTGATTGCCATGATAAATGCAGTGTAGAAATTAATTTAAATTGAGACACATGACGCGAACCATCACAATGGCAACCAGGAGGCAAGGTAAAGCTATACTTTAAATGAGCCCTGAGGCAGAGATATAGACAGGCAGATGTTGCAGAGTTGGTATTATTAGAAGTGCTATAAGAAGAGTGATTGGAGTGAGAATGTGTGTGTGTGCATGTTTTCTAAGAATAGGAGAGCCAAGATCTTTGGCCAGGAGAGCAGAAATATAAGAAAGAAGCAGCTCAACTTTTCTGAGTGAAAAGAAGCAGAAAACCTATTTAATAGAAGCTAGTGGTAGAAAATAAAACTGAAATGTATTTGAGTCTCTATTGTATTGTGCAGAAAGGCCAGAGGGAAATTGCAGAACTAATTTGTGAATGACCTCACTCTTAAATTCATGGAAATGACTCCCACAGTTATCTCTTTGACTAGTCTGTTTCAATAATAAAGTGGGATCAAGGATGTATTTATATCCAACAGTATGTTGATTTGGATGAAGACTCCAAGAATGCTTAGAAGCAACACTAAGGAATACTGATCGTTGCCAAAATTATGCAAACAGTGATGCTAAATGCCAGATGAATTACAACTAAAAGGTGTCTGTTTGATACATAAAAAAAATCATGTGTGTGTCTAGGTGAAAATATATATGTACGTGTAGCATTTTAGAGTGGAAAGAAGGAGATAAATTCAAATTAATTTCTAAACATTATCTTGTTAATTCTACTGTGCTAATTGAGGAGTGTGTCAGAAGAAAAAAATCAAATAAATCTTTAAATAATCTAATAAAAATTCTAGTACTCAGTGAGGGATGACTAAAAATATTGACCATGAGAGGGCAATGGACATTAAGTCATCATTTATCAAAAATTAAATTATTGAGAATTATCCCTTTACCTTAAAACCTCATCATATTTCAAACATCTGTTGGCCCCTTCTATATTTTGCATCAGGAATTCTATCTGGATTCCTTTTTTTATTTTTTTATTTTTTTCACTCTGTTACAGTGTCTATAATTTGCTGTAAAGTAATTCATATTAGGCAGTGTTGTATGTATTTGAGGCTATACCAGTGGTCCCCAAATTTGTCTGAACACTGGAATCACCTAAAGAACATCAAAAACACTCTTTCTTGTATCTCAGGTCCAGAGATTCTAATTTAATTGGTCAGAGATGTGGTTTAAACTTTAGAATCTTAAAAAAGAAATCTCCAGATGATTCCAATAGGCAGGTTGGGAAACCATTGAGCCATACCCTAAAGATGATTAGTTACCATTGGAAGAAATGTTGTGTGAACACAGGGTTTCATTTCACTTGAGTAAATATTTAGGAGTGGGATTTCTGGGTCATATGGTAGGTGCATGTTTAACTGCATAAGAAGCTGCCAAAATGTATTGCAAAGTGCCTTTACTGTTATGCATTCACACCAGCAATGTCTGAGAGCTCCATTTGCTCTATGCCCTCACAGTCATAGGATACTGTCAGTTTTTGCTATTAAAAAAAAAAAAAGTATCTAATGATATTTCATTATGCTTTTAATTTACATTTCCCTAAAGACTAATGACATTGACCATGTTTTCATGGTGGTTATTTGCCATGCATAGAGCCTTTTCGGTCAAGTTTTTGTTAAAATATTTTGCCCATTTTTACTGGGTTGTTTATTAGTTATTGAGTTATGAGAATTCTTTTATGCATTTTGGATATATTCTCCTTTAGATATGGCTTTTGAAGTATTTTCCTTAAGTTTGTAGTTTGTATTTCTGTTTTATTAACAGTGTCTTTCAATTACTAGATTTGAATTTTTATGTAACCCAAAATTTTCTTCAACAAATTGTGCTTTTTGTTGTCATGTTTAAGAATGTTTGCCTAGCACAGTTTTTCTCTTATGTCTTCTAGAAGAATTAAATTTTTGGTTAAAATTGTGAACTTCGAGTTAATTTTTTGCAGGTAGTGGATGGAAAGAGTAAGTTTCTTTTTGTTTTTTAATGTGGAAGCTTAATTATACCAGCATTATTTTTTGCGAAGACCATTTGTCTCCATTCAATTGAAAACATGTTTATTTGTTATTTCTAATACCATTTTCAACACTCTCCTTAATTATGACTCTTTTCAGAAAATGAGTGAAATAATCCAGGCACTTTTTGCTTTTTTTAAGATTTATGCATTTATTTTAGAGACAGAGAGAGAGCATGAGCAGGAGGGGCAGAGGGAGAGAGAGAAAGAACCTTGAGCAGACTCTGAACTGAGCTCAAAGCCCGACGTGGGGCTTGATCTCACCACTGAGTGGAAATCAAGAGTCAGCTGCTTAACTGACTACACCACCCAGGTCCACCTGGCACTTTCTTCAGTAGTAAAATTTTTGTTTCTGCTATTCATTTTAACTGCTCCTATCCTCGGTTAAATTCTAATACATTTTTAACAGCATCATTGAAATATAATTGACATAAAAAATATATATATATAAATATATATAAACTATATATATGGAGTATAATTTGATAAGTTTGACACATATATATGCACTCGTCCCGATGAAACTATGAACACGTTCAAAATAAAGAACATATTAATAATCCCTTTGTAATTCCTGCCTCTTTGGCCTCTCCATCCCATCCCCAGGCACCACTTATCTAGTATTTATACGACAATCATCTATCTGTTGTTAAATAGATCAGATTATATGTTTTTAAAATTTTGTACAAAATGAGATCATAGAGCACATACTTTGGGTTCTGTCATTCAAAATAATCATTTTGGAGTTCATTCATATTGTTATGTGTATCAATAGTTCACACCATTTTATTGCAGGCTACTGCTTCATTGCAGAGGTATATCACAATTTATGGAGTTATTTGGCAATTACAAATACAGTTATTACAAACATTCACATACAATTCTTTGTATGAATATATCCCCTATTAATCTTGGGTAATCACCTGGGAACATAATGGCTGGATGGTATAGATAATGTCTGCTTAACATTTTGAGAAACTGCCAAACTATTTTAAAATATGTTGTATTATTTTATAATCCCTTCAGCAACGTGTGACAGTACTAGTTGCTCCAAATTCCCACTAACATTTGGATGATAAGTATTTTGAATATTACCTATTCTAATATACAAACAGTGCTATTTCATCATGTTTTTAAATTTGAATTTCTTTAATGACTAACGATGTTACACATGTTTTTATGCTTCAGTGAAGCATACCTAGATTAACTGTGTTGTTTGTTCACCGTCAAATGTTGATTGTTCTTATATATATTCTTGAAAGAAGTCCTTGTTGGATGTGTGATTTATAAACATAATGTGCAGGTTTTATACTAGTCTTTTAGTTTCAGGCTAGTGTAGGTACTAGAGAAAAAGTTATTTTTAAATTTTGACGGACTGCAATTTATCAAATTTATATTTTCTAGAAATGCATTTGATATCATGTCTAAGTACTATTATTTATTTATTTATTTATTTATTTATTTATTTATTTATAACAGGATATAGAAAAATTGCATCACTCCTGTATTGCTGGTGGGAATATGAGCTAGAACAGCCACTTACATACATGCAAGTAAAATTGCATAAACAATTGCTAAAACTGGAAAACCCAGAGATCCTCCAATCAGTGAATGTTTCAAGGCACTGAGGTATCCCCTTCCCATAGAATACTAGTCAGCAAGAGAAAAGAATGAATTATCGTTACTTGCAACGACATAGATGAATCTCTAAGAAATTATATTAAATGAAAAAAGATAATTCCAAAAGGTTACATACTTTAAGATTCTATTTATAGACCACTCCTTAAATGACAAACTATAGAGATGGAGTACACAGTGGTTGCCAAGGAATAAAATTTCATAGAAATACACATCACACACACACGTAAGTAAGACTATGGAAATTTGAGAAAGATAGGTGGATCATAAGAATGCCAGTATCCTGGTGTTGACATTGTACTATTGTAGTCCAGATGGCACCACCAGAGGAAACTATGGAAATGGTACTTGGCTATTCTTTGTCTTTTTTTCTTTTTAACAATGCAATCTTTAAGTGTCTCAAAATAAAAAATTTAATTACAAAATTGTATACAAATTTACCTTGTGGTTTTGATTTACATTTTCCTAATCACTAGTGGCAGCAAAAATTTGCTTCATGTACTTTATAGTCATTTGTATACTTTTTAAAAAAGATTCATTATCTTTTCATTATCATATCTTCATTATCATAAAGATTTATTTATAAATAAATATATTTATTTGACAGAGAGGAGATCATGACTTCAGGAGGGAGGGGCAGAAGGAAAGGGAGAAAGATTCTCTAAGTTGGACTCCATGATGAGCACGGAGCCCAGTATGGCTCCATCTCACTCCCCTGAGATCATGACTTAAGCCGAAACCTTATACACTGCACCACCCAGGCGCCCCAGTCATTTGGATAATTTTTTGCAGAAATGTTTATTCCTTATACATTAATTGAGTAGTCTGTCTTTTTATTGAATTGTAAGAGTTCTTTGTATATTTTGTTTATAAGACCTTCATCAGATGTATCATTTGAATATATCATCTCCCATTTTGTGGGGTATCTTTTCTCTCTTGATAATATTCTTTGATGCATAGAAGTTTTTAATTTTGCTAAAGTCTATTGTTTTTATTTTGTTGCTCATACGTTAGGTGTTGTACCCAAGAATTCATTGCCATCTAAAAACATGAACATGGGACGCCTGGGTGGCTCAGCGGTTGAGTGTCTGCCTTTGGCTCAGGGTGGGATCCCAGAGTTCTGGGGTTGAGTCCTGCATGGGGCTCTCCGCAGGGAGCCTGCTTCTCCTCCCTCTGCCTGTGTCTCTGCCTCTCTTTCTGTGTCTCTCATGAATAAATAAAATCTTTTAAAAGAAAATAAAAACATGAATATTATATTTTTTCTTCTAAGGTTTTTATAATTTTCACTTTTTTTGTTTTTTTTAAGATTATTTGTCTATCTATCATCTATCTATCTATCTATCTATCTATCTATCTATCTATCTATCTATCATCGACAGAGAGAGAATGAGAGCACAAGCAGAGTGAGGGGCAGAGGAAGAAGCAGATTCCTCGCTGAGCAGGAAGCCCCAGGATCATGACTGGAGCCAAAGGCAGATGCTTAACTAACTGAGCCACCCAAGAGCCCTTAATTTTCACTTTTATATTTATGATATTGATATATTTTATTTTTATACATGGCGAGGTAGAGGTCAGTCAAACTGTGCTCCTTTACATGTGAATATACAGCTGTTATAGAATTACCTGCTGAAGAGCTCTTTTTCCCCATTGAAGGATGTTGGCACCTTTGTTGAGAGTCAACTGGCTAGAAGTATATTAAGTTATCCTGAACTTTCAATTATATTCCATTGGTGTCTATGTCTAGAGAACTGTAGCTTTGTAGCAAGTTTCAAAATTGGTTAAGAGTTAGTCTTTCAACTTTGTTCTTTTGCAAGATTGATTTTGCTTCTTTGGGTTCCCTTCAAACCAATATGGATTTGAGGATTGAGTTTTCCATTTTTTGCAAAAAGGCTGTACGAATTTTGAAGGGATTAGATTACATATGTAAATAGATCATCTTGGGTAGTACTGACGTCTTAACCATGTAAAGTCTTCCAACCCATTAATAGGGATGTCTTTCCATTTACTAGATCTTAGCTATACTCACTAATGTTCTGTAGTTCTGTCCACACACCTTTTTCACCTCCTTTTTTAAATTTATCTCTAGGTATTTTATTCTGGATATCATTATAAATGAAGTTATTTTAAATGCCTTTTTAGAGTGTGTGCTGTTGGTACATAGAAACAGCAATTAATATTGAACTTCTACGCAGAAACTTTGTTGAATTCATTATTTTTCTCTAGAGACTTGAGACTAGGATTTTCTATGTAGGACCATGCCATCTGCAAATATAGTTTTAATCTTTTTTTTCCAATCTGGAAGTCATCTATTTCTTTTTGTTGCCTAATTCTCTTGCTAGAATTTCCAGTACAATAATAATAACAATAATGAAATCATCCACTTTGTCTTCATCCTTATCATACAGGGAAAGCTTTCAATCTTTCTGAGCACGACATTATGCATGTTTTGTAAATATCCTTTATCATGTTGAGGAAGTTTCCTTCTCTTTCTAGTTTTCTGTGTATTTTTATCATGGAAGGAGTTTTGATTTGGTCAAAAGCTTTTATGCATCATTTGTGATATCAAGTATTTCCCCTCTTTGTTCTGTTAATGTAGTATATTATATTGATGGGTTTTATTATAGTGAATCACCCTTCAGTTGTTAGTATAAATCCCATTTGGTCATGGAGTACAATCCTTTAATATGTTATGAAATTCAGTTTGCTAGCATTTTGTTGAAGATGTTTGGGTAGATATCCATATATATCCATAAAGGGTATTGTTGTGTGATTTCCCTTTTTTGTGATGCCTTTATCTACCTTTGGTATCAGGATAATGCTGATATCATAAAAATGATTCAGGGAAGATTCCCTCCTTTTCTGTTTTTCAGAAAACTTCAAGAAGAATTTTGTTAATTCCTCTTTAGATGTTTGGTAGAATTCAGAAGTGAGGCCATGTGATCCTCACTCCCTTTTTTGGGAAGGTTTATATTACTGATTGAATGTCAGTTTGTTCAGATTTTCTTCTTGAGTTAATTTTGTTAAATTATGTGTTTGCAGAAATTTGTCCATCTGATCTAGGTTATCTTATTTTGTTGACATATAATGATTCATAGTATTCTTTTTTAATCCATTTTATTTCTACACATGTTTCTGATTTTAGTTCTTTGAGTCTTTGCTTTTTTCTATGTCAGTCTTGCTAAAAATTTGTCAATTTTGTTGATCTTTCCAAAGAACGGCTTGTTGATTTCATTTGTCCTCTTTACTGTTTTTCTGTTCTATTTCATTAACCTCTGTTCCACTCTGTGTCTTTTCCTTCTTTCAGCCATCCTTGGATATGCTTTCCTCTGAATTTTCTAGTCCCTCAGAATGTAAAGGTAGGTTATTCATCTTAGAGCTTTCTTCTTTTTAAATGTAGGCATTTACTGCTATAAATCTTCTGAATGCAACCTTCATTTCATCTCATCAGGTTTTTTTAATATTTTATTTATTTATTTATTTATTTATTTATTTATTTATTTATTCAATCATTCATAGACAGAGAGAGAGAGAGAGAGAGAGGCAGAGACACAGGTAGAGGGAGAAGCAGGCTCCATGCAGGGAGCCTGATACGGGATTCCATCCCGGGACTCTGGGATCATGCCCTGAGCCAATGTCAGGCGATAAACTGCTGAGCCACCCAGGGATCCCCTCATCTCATCAGTTTTGAAGTGATTTTCATTTCCATTCATCCCTAAATATTTTCTTATCTCCCCTGGATTGTTTTTTCTTTGATCCATTGGTTAAGAGTCATTTAATTTCTAAAAATTGGTGAATTTTCTGGCTTCCCTTCTGTTATTCATTTAGAGCTTCATTCCATCCTGGTCAGAAAAATTAGTTTGTAAAATTTCCATCTTCTTAAATTTAATGTGACTTTTTGTGGGCAAACATATGCTCTATCCTGCGGGATGTTCCATGAATGCTTGAAAAGAATGTGTACTCTGTTATTTTTGGATGATATGTTCTATATATGCCTGTAAGATCTACTTGTTCATAGCAATGTAAACTATAGGTAAGTAAGTAACCTCTATTCCTTATATCCTGTCTAGATGTTCTATTTACCGAAAGTGAGTAATGCTGTCTCCAACTGTGGTAATAGAATTATCTATTTTACTTGTCAAGTATGTCAGTGTTTGCTTCCTATGTATTTAGGGCCTTGTTGTTTAGTAGATATATGGTTATCTTCATACCTTCTTGAGAAATTGACTCTTTTACCAATATGTAAAATTCTCCTTTGTCTTTTCTAACAGCTTTTGACTTAAAGTCTATATTTTGTCTGATAGTATAGCCAACCCAGGTATTTCTTGTCTCAGCCATAGACTTTTGCTACAGGTAGCTGAATTTTTTCATTCACCCTAAAATGCTTTTGAACAATGCCAGCCAATTTTCCACACTGACTGAATTTTGAGTTGGGAAAACCATCGACAGGAGTCTTGCCTCAATCCTTTAGGTTACCTCTAGCCAGGTAGAACAGATAAACAATGATTTGCACAGAAAGTCTATTTCAATCCCTTCCGAAACAGATACAAAGTTTCCACACTGGAAACAGGGTTTTCTTTCTTCAAGAGAGCCACAAAGCACAGGAGCCAGTATCAGAAAGGCAATTCAAAATGGCATGAAGGGGACACCTGGGTGGCTCAGTCAGTTAAGTCTCCAACTCTGACTTGAGCTTTGGTCATGATCTCAGGGTCATGAAAACAAGCCTGGATCGATCAGGACCCACATTCAGCAAGGAGTCTGCTTAAGATTCTCTCTCTCTCTGACTCTCCCTCAGGTTCATGCATGATTACACTCTCTCTCCCATATAAATAAACAAACAAATAAATATATAAATCTTTAAAAAAATGTTATGAAGTGGCCCAAGAGGGTGATTTGTGTAGATTCTGAATTCAAGTAGTCTGTTAAACTCTGACTGTGTTCATTTATCTTGTACTGCCACCTAGAACTGCTCTTTAGGCAGTACCTGAATCAATTATAGGGCTCATATCACCTCATCTCTGTCTCCTCTCTCAGAAATCATCACCCTATATTGCCTGATGTTCAATGCCTAAAAACTATTGCTACATATATTTGGTTCTGTGTTTAATTAGTTCAGGGGGAGAGTAAACCCAGTCTTTGTTACTCCATCTTGGCTGAAACCAAAATCCCCAAATAATGGTCTTTTTAAACAATGCCCTGTCTTTCTTTCTTTTAAGATTTTATTTATTTTATTTATTTAGTCATGAGTCTCTCGTATTAGTCACGAGAGAGAGAGAGAGTGAGAGTCAGAGACACAGGCAGAGGGAGAAGCAGGCTCCATGCAGGAAGCCTGATGCAGGACCCAGTCCTGAGACTCCAGAATCACGCACTGGGCCAAAGGCAGGCGCTAAACTGCTGAGCCACCCAGGGATCCCCAATTCCCTGTCTTTCTTTGCACTATTTTTAGATTTTTCTATTTTTCATTGATATTTTTAGTACTTCTGATTTTAACTTGCATTCCACTTGATTGTTTCTTATAAAAAGATATTCAAACTATTTTTTTCACAACTAGTTTATCAATAAGGCATCATCCTCATTTTACTTCATAATTTCCCCTAACCATGTAAGCATTTAAATACTATATCTAGGGATTTTCATTCAAATCAAACACCCAAATTTAAGAACCACCACAGTTACATACTCAATAATAAAAGTAACTTACAAACTTATACTGCTTTTTTTGTGTCAGGTCCTGAGTTGAGTGCTTTAAATGTATTTAGCTTATTAACATTAACTGCAAACCAACATTTCTGTGAATAACCCAACTTTACAAGTGAAGGACCTGGATCTGTCATTAATCAAATACCTTATTCAAAGTCAGACAGATGGCAATGCTACTTCCACACTTGAAACCAGGTCTGAGAGTAGCTACAGCTTATCCCCCCATCACTGTTACTTGGGTCATGGGTGAAAAGAGTAGACCTTTGTCTAAACAATTCTAATATTGGGTGCCTGGGTGTCTCAGTCGATTAAGTGCCTGCCTTCGGCTCAAGTCATGGTCTCGGTGTCCTGGGCTTGAGCCCCAGGTCAGACTCCCTGCTCAGTGGGAGACCTACTTCTCCCTGTCCTCATTGCTCTTGCTCTCTCTTGCTATCTCTCTCTCTCTTGTTGAAGTAAATTTTAAAAATCTTTAAAAAAATAAACTTTGATATTACACAAATTTTAGAACTAAAAATTGTACTATAACCACAAAAAATATCAAAGAACTAATTCTGTGATCCTATGAAGCAATGTCCCATTTGCATGAGAAAACATCACAGATGTAGATCTGATATAGAGCACTCCCTGTTGCACTCTCCTCCTTTGTTTACTTCTCATTGCCCTGAGAAGGCAATGAGCATATCAAGCATCTAGTCTAACACCTGGTTCTTAGGAAATGTTAAATAAATGTTAAATGAAAGAATCTTTCCAATCTACTGATCTAATGCCATTTATGTTATATTTTATTACAAACAAAAATAGAGAAATGGCAGGAAATTTATTTTCTTTATATTAAATTGGTCTACCCACATACCTCCATATATCCATGCCTATACTAACTGAATCCTAGGATTTGCCAGCAGAGATTCTTAGCTGGGCATTCACTGAAAGCTTTTGATCTAATGAATGCATATCAAAGGAATTGAAAACTTCCTGGAATTGTTTATAAAAATGTGGGTATATGTACTTTTTTCTTGGTAGAGGATGAATAATATTTTCAGAGGGATCTGTGATTTTGAAAGTCTAAAAATTCCATTAAATCCCTTTAAAGTGACCCACCTCTTTCTTTCTTCGTACAGAAAATAGAATAATATAGAAGAAAGAAGGGAATGATGGATGGAAAAAAACAAACAGGAACAAAGAAAAAAGTTTCAAGGGAATATGGTACAGGAGGCTATAAGATGTTCTCCAGTTTTTTAATATCATTTTTCCTGAGTATGCTACTTCTACCTTCAACCATCAAACCAAACTAGCTTTGCCAAAGCTAACTTACAATGCATGTCTTCCCAAACATAAAGGGTTTGTTTCAAGTCTTAACTTACCACATGTCTTGGTATATTTGATAATGCCTCCTCTTTGAAACTTACACTATAAGCTTCTACATACTGCTGTCTTCTTATTGCTTCAGTCTGATGTTTTAGAGAATTCTCTGCAATTTACTTCCTGTAGTTGAGCTAATTAATTGACCGGATCTTTATGATGCTAATCAATTATTTAGATGCCTAGACAAAGCCTTTCCTATTGAGAGGTATAAAGATAAGTGCCTGTTGGACATCAGTCCTTGGATGTTCAGCAGGTTCCTTGGCCTATAGATGTTCAGAGCTAAGCTGACCTGATTTCCAGTATTTTGCCAAATTCCTTACCTTCCATCCTACTCAGGCACTCTTTTTCTGAGTTCTCTTTTTGCCACATAAGTCTACTTATACTCTATAACTCACCATAATGGAGTCCTCCTTTTGACTCTATCATAGCAGTGATCACAATAGATTATTTACTTGATTCCTGCCTTCTAAGCTTTTAGCGGCCATGCAGTAATAATTCTGTCCTCTCTTTCTGTATTGACAGTGTAATACTGTCTATCAAAATCTGGCCACACTGAAGGGTTCCCACAACAAAGGTGTGTTGAATAAAATGAAGGACAAGTCATTAGAGTCACATGTAATAGCAGAAAAGACACTACACAAAGAGCCAGGGGACCAAGCAATAGTGTTTTCTCTCTCCCTACTTAACATTTGACTATTTTGTCTCATCTCTTTATTTCAATCAATAATGCAGCCTAAAGTTTTGTTTGATGATGCCCTGCAATTGTATGTAAAATAACTTTAAAAAATATTATTGTAAAATATTTTTAGAAATATGAATGGGTATTCAAACATAATATACCATGCACATAAGACAGACATAGTGAATTTTATACACATTGATCCACATAGTTACATTTTGAAAAGATTTTATTTCTCTATTAATTAATTTGTTAAATTTACTGAAGTTAGGACTCTTCCATAATAGAGAGTACATTATGATGAAGTTTAATATTAATATATTGGGATATACTATGAAAATACTTTATGGGTTCCTTGGAACATCTATTAAATTCAATGAAAATGATTAACCATAAAACCAAATGAACTTGTGCTCGTTCTTTTATGGCCCTTTAACCTAGAAGATCCACCCCTGATCTACGAAGCTGGTATGACATAAAGATGGCAGATTTCCCACATAGTTCTGCTCAATCTCCAATCTCTCTCACATTCTATTTCTTAAAAATTTTTAATAAACTTAATTCTTACACATAACTTGTACAACCATCCTTGATATTTAAGAGGAGTCCATGTTTTAAAAATAAAAAGTAATTACAACTGTGGGTTCTACTCCACTTGTCAACCTGCCAAGGAATATATTCTTGTTAATAGCAGTACTGTTGATAGTAAAAAAAATAAATTAAAATATAGTAAAACTAGTGTAAAATCATCCCTAAACAAATTTGACGAGGGAAAAAAAAGGAAAGATTGCATTCACTTAATGCAATTCACTTAATTCTAGGTTTGGGTAAGTTGTCCTTGAAAGAATAAATCTTTTATTTTAATAACAAAATGAGCCACTGATCCTAAATCACGTAGCTCCATTCTAAGTATTTCTCTCTGGAAAGGGCTTTTCTCCCTAGTGGTTCAAACAGAGTATAAGATACAGTATTTTTTTAAGTTTTTATTTAAATTCCAGTTAGTTAACATACAGTGTAATATTAGTTTCAGGTATAAAATTTAGTGACTCAACACTTACATACAACACTTGGTGCTCATCATGACAAGTGCCCTCCTTAATCCCCATCACCTATTTCACCCATCCCCCCACCCACCTCACCTCTGGTAACCATCCATTTATTCTCTATAGTTAAGAGTCTGTTTTTTGGTTTGTCTCTCTTTTAACCCCCTGTGATCATCTGTTTTGTTTCTTAAATTCCACATATGAGGGAAATCGTATGGTATTTGTCTTTCTCTGGCTGACTTATTTCACTTAACAATATTCTCTAGCTCCATCCAACTCATTGCAAATGACAAGATTTCATTGTTTTTAATGGCTAAATAATATTCCATTGTATGTATGTACCACACTTTCTTTATCCATTCATCAAAAAAATGGATTAAAGACCTACATGTGAGACAGGAAATCATTAAAATCCTAGAGGAGAACACAGGCAGTAACCTCTTTGACATCAGCTGTAGCCACTTCTTACCAGACATGTCTCCTCAGGCAAGGGAGCAAAAAGCAAAAATAAACTATTGGGACTTCATCAAAATAAAAAGCTATGGCACAGCAAAAAAAAAAAAAAATAATCAAAAGACTAAAAAGGCAACCTGTGGAATGGGAGAAGGTATTTGCAAATGACATATTTGATGAAAGGTTAGTATCCAAAATATATAAAGAACTTATAAAACTCAGCACCTAACAAATAGTCCAATTATAAAATGAACAGAATACATGATGAATCTTTCCAAAGAAGACATATAGACGGCCAACAGACACATGAAAAAATACCCAACATTACTCATAATCAGGGAAATACAAATGAAAACTACAATGAGATATCACCTCACACCTGTCAGAATGACTAAAATCAAAAACACAAGAAACAGTAGGTGTTGGTAAGGATGTGGAGAAAGAGGATCCCTCTTACACTATTGGTGAGAATGCAAACTGGTGCAGCCACTCTTAAAATAGTATGGAGATTCCTAAAAAAAGGTAAAGGAAAACTAACCTATAATCCAGCAATTGCAGTCTTAGGCAGTTACCCAAAGAATATAAAAATACCAATTCAAAGAGATACACGCACTCCAATGTTATTAGCAGCATTCCCCACAGTAGTCAAATTAAGGAAACAGGCAAATGTCTATCAACAGTAGTTTTTAAATAAAAGTTTCACTCAAATGCCTTCAGAACACCTCTCTCTGTTAATACACATTAAATATCTTACTGCACATGCTTTCCTAAAAATATCTTCAGACATTCTTTGGAAGCATGTAGCATAAACTCAAATTGTTTAACAAATCTTTATGTGATTATAGTTGGTTTGTGAGTTATAAGATGAGGAAAAAATATGAGCAAAGAGTAATAAATATTTTGATGCCTTACTTTCTATCTTTTCTCTTCAAAGATAATATACAAAGAGAAGGAGTAATTTACAGTTGTCCTAGTTTTATTTATTATATACCATGTAATTGCAAAATATTTCGATCCATATTATTAATATTAAGTGATATTAAGATCTTGGAATGTAAATAAAATTTTCTGTTAGGAGAAAAACATGAAGTATTCAACTATTATAAAACAGGACTTTAACAATTTTTAAGAAGTTGCAACTATTTTGTTTGTTTTATGAAAGAGATGTAAGATAGTTTTGCCTATTAATAAATGCATGTTTATATATTTAGAAATACTCCCATTATCACACATGTACAATAAATACAAAAACCCCCACAATATAAGACTTTCATAAAATATTTATTTATTTAGATCTTCATACAAATATTTAATAATGGAGAATTCAAATTATAAAATACAATTTAAAAAAAAATTGTAGCCACAAAGAAATCGAATAGCAAAATCTATAGAGTTGAGGGACATATCTTTCCTTGTCCACTGTACCTCTTTTTGCTGTAGCTCACTTGATTTGCACTTGAAAAACTTTAGGGACGTGTTAGTACCTTCTTCTGTGCATGAGAACACTAGATAAACATCAATTTAAAACAAAGCTCAAGGTAGGGCATCCAGTAGTGTGTACTGAGGACTTTTATAAATCTACCCAAACATTCAATGCAACAAAAACACTGGTGAAATTGTCAACACTGATGTTTTCATGAAATTGCAAGTGATAAATAAAGGACTGATCTCATACAAAAGATTTTCAATATAAATCAATGACTGACTTCTCAGTAGAAACCATGGAGAACAGAAAACTGTAGGATGATATATTCAAAGTGCTGAAAGGAAAAGAATATGAATCAAAAATACTACATTCAGTCAAACTAAGATACCCATATAAACAAAAACAGAGGATTTCTTGCTAGCAGATCACCATATAAGAAAAACTAAAGTTAATTATTTAGGCCATGTACAATGAGAAGAATACAATGAGAGATGATAGGTTAAGAATAAACAGCACTGGTAAAGGCAACTGATTAGGTAAACATAAGAGAATATAAATGTGTTTTTGGTAATATTTTTTCTCTCATATAATTTGAAAGGAAACTGCATAGAATAATAATTACAAAAATAGGTTAATTAGCAAATAGTATTAAAAATCTAATGTAAATGATAATAATAGTACAAAGGAGAGGAAAATGGTGGAATCTTGGAACAAAACCTCTAAACTATTTAAGTTAGTATTAATCTGAGCAAGATTGTTTTGAGTTAAGAGGTCAAATGCAATTCTCAGGGCAACATTAAGAAAATAGAAATTATAAATATATAATTTGATTTGCACTTTCATATATATATATATATATGAAATAACAAGGGAGAATTTATTCTAAACAACAACATGAAAACGTAGGCAAATAAAAAACACACTATGAAAGTAAGTACATAGTACATAGCCAAGTTCAGAATACTCTAATACTGTAAGATAGTGTTGTATTAACCATTAATTCTAGCATATATTATTAATATATAATAATTAAATTTAATTAATTTAATTATTAATTATGCAATCGCTATAATAACTTGTTACTGGATAAAAATATAAAAGGATGTAAATTGTTACATCAAAAACATTAAAATAGGAGGAATAAAAGAGTAGTTTTTGTGTGCAATCAAAATTAAGTTGTTATGAGCTTAAAATAGACCATTATAACTAAAAATATTTCATATAAGCCCCATGATAGCTACAATACAAAAATCTATACACAAAAGTGAAAGAGAAAGGAATAGAAGCATACCAGTAGAGAGAATCATCAATTTACTAAGGAAGGTAGAAAGAGAGGAACAAAGGAATTGCAAAACAGCCAGAAAACAAGATGTCATTCTAAGTCCTCATCTATCAATAAGTATTTTAAATGTAAATGGACAAAAGTTTTCAATCAAAAAACATAGAGTAGACAAGTAGATAAAAAAATAGCAAGAACCTACTGCACATTGCCTAGAAGAGACATACTTCAGCTTTAAGGATACACATGGTTGAAGTGAAAGAATGCAAAAAGATACTCCACGCAAATGGAAACTAAAGAGAACAGAGGTAGCTGTAAGTTTAACAGACAAAATTGGCTTTAGGTAAAAAATGTAGCAAGAGACTGAAAAGGTCATCATATAATGATAAAGGTGTCAATTCATCAAGAAGACATAACAATTGTAAGTATATATGCATTAACTTGGAGCACTTAAGGATACTAAGCAAATACTAACAGATTGGAAAGGATAAATAGAGAACAACAACAATAACAACAACATAATAATAATAGTAGAGGACTTCAACACCTTACTTTCAGCAATAAACAGATTATCCAGACAGAAGAGCAAGAAGGAAACATTGATCTTGAATTGTACTTGAGACATATATGAATCATTCCATCCACCAGCAGCAGAATACTCATATTTAAGGCAACACAGAATATTTTCCAAGATACATCATATGTTAGGACACAAAGCAAATAACAAATTTAAGATTAAAATCATACCAAGTATCTTTTACAACCACAAATGTACAAAAGTAGAAATCAATTACAAGTAGAAAATTGCAAAACTCATAAATATGTGAAAATTAAACATTATACTTCTAAACAGCCAATGTGTCAAAAAAAAAAAGAGATTAAAAGAGACAAAAGAAAATATCTTAAGACAAATGAAAATGGAAGCACAACAAACCACATTTATGAGATGCAGCAAGAGTGTTAAAGAAAGTTTTGGATTTTTTTTAGGAAAAAAGAAAGATCTCAAATAAACAAGGAACTTTAAACCTCAAGGAACTTGAAAAACAAGAACAAATTAAGCATCGAGTAAACAGAAGAAAGAAAATAACAAAAATAAGAGCCAAAATAAATGAAATAGAGAGCAAAAGCACAATAGACAAGATCAACAAACCTAAGAGTTTGTCTTTTGAAAAGATAAACAAAACTTAGCTTAGACTTAAAATTAGCTTAGACTTAAATGTAATACCTATATCCATAAAACTCCTAGAAGAAACATAAAGGAAAGGATCTTTGACATTGGTCTTGACAGTGAGTTTTTGCAATATGGCACCAAAAGTGAAGCCAACAAAAGGAAAAATGACCAATTGGGTTTGCATTAAGCTTAAAAGCTTCTGAAGAGCAAAGGAAACTATTCAACAAAGTGCAAAGACAATCTACGAAATGGGAGAAGATCTTTGCAAACCACATATCTGAGAAGAAGTTAATGTTCAAAAAATATGAGAAACAATAGCAGAAAATAAATGAATGAACAAATAAAAAACCTAATAAATAAAGTAAGGACCTGAAAAGACATTTTTCCAAAGAAGACATACAAATGGTCAACAGGTACATGAAAATGTTCTCAATATCACTCACCATCAGGAAAATGCAAATCAAAACCAGAATGTACTATCTCCTGACTTCTGTTAGGACAACTTTTATCAAAAAGACAAAAAACAAGCATTGGCCGGTATGTGGAGATAAGGGAACCCTTGTGCACTGTCAATGAAAATGTAAAATTGGTGCTGCCACTGTGGAGAACAGTACAGAGGTTCTTCAAAAGATTAAAAATGGAATTACCATATGATCCCCAAATCTCACTTCTGTATGTAAATCCAAAGGACATGAAATCAGTATCTAAAAGAGGTATCTGTCCTTCATATTCATTGCAGTATTATTCCCGATAGCTAAGATATGGAAACAGCCTAAGTGTTTGTCGACAAATGAATGGATAAAGAAAATGTGTGTGTATGTATGTGTGTACATAAAATGTAATTTAGCCTTGAGATAGAAAGAATTCTTAACATCTGCAATAACATGGATTAACCAAGGGGAAAGTATGCCAAGTGGAATTAACCAGATGGAAATACAGATACTATATTATTTTCACTTATATATGGATTCTAAAAAAAAAAAAAAGTTGAATTCATAGAAATAGAGTATTATGGTAATGATCAAGACCGAGGAGAGGGAGAGATAGACAGATACTGGTCAACGTACAAATCTTCCTTTATAAGATGAATAAGGTTTGGAGATCTAATGTATAGCATGGTGACTATAGTTAATGAGACTGTGCTATGTATTTGAATTTTGTTGAAAGCAAACCTTTAGCATTCTATCTGCATATATACACACACATGTACACACACAAGGTACCTATGTGAGGTGATGGACGTATTAATTAATCTCATTGTGGTAATCATCTCACAAACTATACATATGTCAAATCAACACATTTGCACACTTTAAATATACACAATTTTGTCAATTATACTTCAATAAAGCTGAAAAAATTAAATCGTCAGCCAAAAGTGGCAACAACCCATATATCCATCATCTATTGAATGGATAACAAAATATGATAGTCTTCAATAAAAAGGAATGAAGTACTGACACACATTACAACATGGATGAACCTTGACAACTTTATGCTAAGTGAAAGACATAGTCACAAAAGACCCCATACTGTATTTCATTTATGTGGGTAATTTAGGATAGTCAAATTCATAAAGAGGAAGTATACTAGTAGTTTTCCTAGATAAGGTGTGACTGCTGACAGGTACAAGATTTCATTGTGGGGCAATGAAAATTATTAAAATGTAGAGATGGTTGCACAACTCTGTGAATATACCAGCAAACAATGGATGGATTTTATGGACGTAAATTCTAACTCAATAAACCCGTTAAGAAATGGAACTTCCCGGTTTTTACTACATTTATCTCTTTGAATGTCCATCTTCTCCAGTAGACTATGTTACCCAAGGAGGTGGACTATGTCTTAGTATTAGTTAATCTCCAGCTAATATTTAGTTTCTGGTTTGATTCCACTGATCGTGAAATATTTACTCAATACACAAATACAAATGGTATGTTTTCATATCATAAAGCTGAATTAGGGCAAATGATTGTCCCTTTAACTTTTTAACTCTTGTAGAACCATCAGCTGGAATAATCTTGTTCCATCACAAATACTCAATACATATTTATTGGATAGATAGTTATCTCAGTCATCATTTTTGTGGGACATAATGTGATGATGATAGTGTTGAAGGCTTTGCAATAAGACCAAACTTCTCTCTCTCTCTCTCTCTCTCTTTTTTTTTTTTTTTTAAGTCTGGAACTGTCTAACCCTGTAACACACAGACAGTGTTTTTAATTAGCTAGGTAAACTCTTCGCTTTGGTAATTTGTAATATATAATTAATATCTGACATACGGCTTTACTTCTTGTCTTATTTTGTATTAATTTGTCAAAGGATATTCTAATAAATCTACTGCTGTCATACAATTTTTTTCTGCTTCAGAATATGAATTATATCTAAAATGATAAAATCCTTGAAGGCAGAGTCTTATCCAACTGTAACTTTATTACCTTCAACAATGACATCTCAAAGTATATCAGTCAAGATAATCAATATTTGGCAAGTTTATCAAATTTCTTTTCTAAAATAAAACTCTGATTTCTGCACAAAATAAGGCCTCATTTCTGTGGTATATAACAAAGAGATATATCCCCTAAGTAATTCTAGAATCCTGGAATTGATATTCTTCTGCTTTTATTCATTTCTTGGTTTACATTCCTGAATAACATATGCTTCTTTCTTAGTATGGTGTTTCAGCTTTACGGAATATTTTCTTATTCTTCCACCAGGTATAGTTATTTTGTAGAAGGAGGCATTTCTCAGGTGGGTCTTGGTGGCATTTGCATGTTTTTCTGACTCCTGGCATGGCTATTGAGACCATCTTAAGGAAATCTGTAACCATAGAAAGTAATAACCCTTAAGGATATATACAAGGTGTATAAGGTAACTACTAAGGTAACTACTAAGTAATGAAACTACTAATAAAATCCATGCTCAATGGGGGCATGGATCCTATTGCAGGGGCTATGAGTTTTTTAACCTATACAGATTCCCAGTATTAAATTTAGGTTTTATTTTCGATAACGTCTTATGATGCTCATGCATACATCACTGGGCTTTCTCCACTTGCCTGCTTGCATGCTGCTAGGGCTGGGTGTCCTGAGTTTTCTTGCTGCCATTTTGGTACCTTCCTATTACTAGAGATTTCCTGTGATTCTGAGAAGCCACAATCGTGCCCCCCAGAGGGTCAGTGCCTTGGTAGCCTCAGTGAGTGTAAATAAATAAATAAATAAGAATAAAAAGACAGGGCCCAGTCCCCCAGATTTATCCTCCAAATTACATTATCAAAAGGCTTCTAATAAGGTATCTGTTTAGGTTAATGACGACCTTGGGAGTATGAGAAGAAGGCTGGCTTGAATTTTTAGAGAGCAGTGTTCTAGAAGTTGCAGAAGATACAAAATAGGACCAAACTAAACGAAACAAAAGCAGTCATAATGTAAACCAGACAGGAACAGTTTTCATTTTCTTACACAGACCATCAAATGTGAGACAGAGAAGTCTGGGGGTCACCTGTAACTTTTAAGTGTAAAAAATTAGCATATTCTCTCAAAATATATTCTTAGCTCCAGAGTCTGGACTGGCTGAGAAAGTGTCCACCCCAAAACATTCTGTGTCCAGCTAATGGCTGTATCAGGAATTGTACTTTCATATATCTAGGATAAGAAAGCATATTCTGCTTCAAGCACTGTAATACAAATGTTCTAATTTAATGCGTGAGTGATTTTGATTTGGCCAATTATTATTCATATTGTTGGTTATGGCTAGTGACTCTATGAGACTTTTGAAACCAGTGTGTCAGCTCTGATGCTCCAGGTTTTAATCTGAGTTTGTATAGATCCTCTTTTCACTAATTTTCCCATAAATGTGTCTTAACAACCCGACTATCTCTTAGTTCTGCATGATCCCTAGTTTGCGGTCCAACATCATCTTTGCAACAGAATGAGGCACCCATCTGACTTTCTGATTTTTATGGCTGGCACTTCGGTCAACCAAGCTTCTGCCGGTGCCTCATTGAAGTGAAATCTTCACCCATCTCTGGCTTCGATTCACCCATTGTCTGCAGTGATCTTATCTTCCGAACCACATGGCTCTGATGGTCTCAGGTCTAGCCCCAAATTGAAGCTCAATGCAAAATCCTCTCATGCCAGTTGTAAGCAACTTCTCATTTCCAGTCTCCATCCCTGGTACATCTAACTCTCTCCCACAATATTTGCCATGTTGTTGTTGTTGCTCAATAGTATAGTTTGTGTGTGTGGCTGACATTTGCCCTGTCCCTGAGGCTTGGATTATTGCCATTTTTTATCCCATAGGATTATAAGTGAAGATATTAAGTGCTTAACAAACATGTATGAGTACATAAATGAAAGAACTAGTATAGAGATGATAAAGAGGCAAGAAACAAATGATTAGTCCTCAGCTGGGCGACCTGGGACAAATTGTGTAATATGTCTTATTAAATAGGAGTCTCCCTTTTATAAAATAAGGGGAATGGAGTGTCATGTCTTCACTCCAGCTCTAACACTGGGTCCTCTATTCCAGTGGAGACTGGAAGAGAAGCAGGCCCAGGGGAAACCAGGGAAGTTTATCTAACGTTTTGTCTTTCCAAAGCCTTTGTCTTTGAGAGTGGCATTCTGATGGAGTGCGCCAAGGGCAGAAGCCTTGCTATCCAACTGCAGAAACTGATACATTGAGTAGCTAGTCTTCTCTCTGCCAACTAGGATAAAGCATAAGGGGTCTAACCCAAATAATGTAGTTCTGTTTTGTTTTCCTATGTCACTTATAATCTGTGTTATCATGGAAAAGTTGCTTCATCTCTCTATGTCCGATTTCATAAATTTGTAAGATAAAGATAGTAAGATCAACCATCCAGATTTCTTTCTTTTTTAAATAGATTTTATTGATTTATTTCAGAGAGAGAGTGAGAGTAAGAGAGCATAATCAAGGGGAAGGGCAGAAGGAGAAGGAGAAGCAAGGTCCCCTCTGAGCAGGACCCTGGGATCATGACCTGAGCTGAAGGCAGATGCTTAACCAACTTGAACTACCCAGGTACCCACCATCCCAATTTCTGAAAAGACTTAATTAAATTAGCAAGCATGAGGTAGTACAGTGTACATGAACCACAAGGCCACTGGAACCACTCTCTAGGTGAAGATCAAGGATCTGCAAATTTCTGTGTGATCTTGGGAAAGTCACATAGCCTGTCTGTGCCTTAGATTTTTGTGTACGGTAAGGATCACTACAGCCATCTGATAAAACATTTCCAAGGATTAAAAGAGTTAACACTGAATTAAAAAGTTTGGAACATGAGATAAACCTCAGTAAGTATTAGGTATGTTCATTAATTACTCAATAATTAGTTCATTTCACTTAAACAGTGTCATATGGATAACAGAAGTGGCAGGCTTTCCCCTCCATTCATCCAGGGATTATAGGAGTGTTAAAGCAAGAAAGACAAAATTATCTGGTAATGTACTTCTATCCCCTATAATATCTCTGCTCTCCCTTGTGTTCATGTCAGTGTGGTAGAAATTTGACTTCTTTTTTGTTCTGAGGCTAATGGGTATCACTCAAATACTTCTTCTCTACTTTTTTTTTAAGCCAGAAGCTCTCATTCATTATGAAGCATTGTTGAATCTAACTCATGATTTCCATACATTTGTATTATACATTAAAAATAATCTTCATGTCTCTGATTACTGCCTTCTGGCTTTCTCCTGACCAGCTACAATCCCATGCCATTCTTCCACCTAAGTAGCACTGGGTTCACACTATTATCTTAGATATCTCTATCAGCTTCTCCTGTGTACACCAACTTCCCTCTGATGACCTTTAAAATTTTCCTGAATACAACTGCAAATTCTAGTTCGATGTCCAAATCCTACCACGTTTGCCATGTTGTATTTGCCTATCTTCTCTTTTGTTGAATTATAGGCCCAGACACAAAACACACACACACACACACACACACACACACACACACACATACTCAAACTATAGAATTGATATTTGAAAAATATTCAAAAGCTGAAAACAACAAGAAACCTTATACAATTAATCTAACCCCACCTAATAGGTTTTCCAATTTTTAGTGTTAAAAGATGAGAAAAATGTCTAGTGTTAAAACAAAGCTAGAATGTTATGGACCAAGGAATCAAACAGAAATGAAAGAATTGAATGAACTAATATTAATTTCTTGAGTATGTGGAGGCCGAGAAAATTAAGGCCATTCCACCTCAAGTTTAGCATTAGCACAAGTACAAAATTTGTTTTGGAGAAAAGTAAATCATATTTGAACTCAAACTTTGAAGTGACTATCAAGTATAATTGGAGACTGCTCATTTCAGAATTGTAACCGTCAGAGCTCCTACTGTTTACTGAGCTCCCACATCCCCTTGGTGCTTACCAAGCACAATCTTACTTCCACCAACATGGCTACTATTATTTCCAGTATAGAGATTAATTACAATAAAGTGAGGAACTCACATTTTATTCAACTGGATCTCATCAATTAAGATTTCGGCAACATGACTTTCTATGTCTACTCTATCCAATGGCATCTGCTATTACTTTTCCTCTTCACTTTTCTGCCTTCTACTTGTTATCACTCAGCATTACAATGAATATGCATTTGTTTATTTGCAAGTAGTACTGAAGTTCTGGGAGGGTAGGAGTCTCCTCTATTTGGTTTAAAACAGCCAACTGTGGGATGCCAGACCACACAACAGTGCCTGGCAGGGAGTAGAGGTTCCATAACTCTTTGTGCAATAAAAACATGGAGATCTGGGGATCTAATAACTTATCTCAAGCAAATTATCCAATTAGTAGAGAGGACAAACAGGATTCAGACACAGGTCGGCATTATACTAAGTACACTTCCCATCAGTATGTCATATCACTGCTCATATTTCCAAATGGCTGGTCCCTGTCACTAGTACTGATGGAGGGAAATCCCATGTTCTTGCCTCCAGCCCACTGGGGTCATGACCAACACAATAGCAGAAATAAATGGAAGGTCTAATCTATCCCCACAGCCAAGAACACTGTCTGGGATGCCATAAAGAGGTTGCTGCAGGAAAGGGACTTTTTAAACAGGAAATGTGATTGATTTAACCCTAACTAACTAATTGCATTTTATAGAGAGAGTTTACACATGCCACTTCTCAGGAAGCTCTGAGGAAAAAGAGAAGAGAAAGAACATTAAAAAGAAGAGTATGCCATTTGTGTTGACTAATGAAGGCATCTCTATCTTATGTGACCACCTTTTCATGTGTTTCTTTTTAAACTGCAATCAATGAAAAGGACAGACATTCTCAGTATTAATGGACATTTGATTAGGGCAGAAGCATGCCTTCCCCATGCTAATGATCAGTAATGTTCCTCTGTATGTGAATCTCATTGCCCTGAGAAAAATACCTCTTTCATTTGCATGATTTAAAAATCCCTCTCAATCATCTAGCCTTAATTCAGTTAATATTTTTAACTTAAAAGATAGTTCAATATAACTGTGAATGTCGTCTTTTCCCAAAATGGTTTTGAATTTCCAAGTGTGATACCTTGAAAATTGGGATCTCTATAGACTTTGATGATGACATGACTTTAATGCCAAAAGGATTTCTACCCCCACCTTATTGCTTTCTGTTCTGATCCTTTTCTCAAAATTGCTCACACCTAAGCCCAGTTGGAGCCCAGGTGCCATTTCTGTAACTTAACTAGCAGCTGCGTCTTTTAAATCATTGCCCATCCATTGAAGAGGGGACATTTTAAATACATTTTTCAATAAAGAGGATATGTCTAGCAGCTGTATAGGAGCTGATCTCATACCTTCTCTTTTATCTCATATAACACTCACCACAGACTAACATAATGATCCTCATCCGCGAAAATTTGTAATTCACTCTAGCCACAGAATGGGAAAATTCAATGAAAGAAACAATCCTTCAAAATGTTACTTCTTTTCACTCATTTGTATATGAAGCACCAAAACTACACAGCGAGTCATTATGAGGGAAGATATAAGAAATGAAGTAAAAACAATCCTTAAATTAGAAAGAGGAGATTGGCATGCAAAACAAAGTAAGTGCGGATACAAACCAATCCAAAATGACACCTTCTGTTTATTCTCCACAGTGAACTTTTAGAGAAAAATAGAATCTTACACATATTGCATATTGGTGCTCAACTTTTTTTTTTTTCCCCAAATCAGCTTCACATACTTTTTAATATGATCGGGTCCAAGCTTAGAGACGAGAATGTAGTCCTTCTGGTAGAAAATGATTCCAAGTTTTCAGAAAGTCATAAATCCTCACTTTAATAATAGTTCTCTTGAAAGCGACGATCAGGAAAAGTGAGTATTAGCTATATTTTTGTGCTTACTACATGAGATTATAGTTTTCTTTTTTGCAGTGTACTTGTTATTCTTTGAATTTGCTGTGTCCATGAATTCATTCTAAGAAGTGAGTCTATAACTTTGTATGTTTATTCATTCATGTAATGTGTTCTTTCACTCTATGCTGGATAGTGTCGGACACACCAAAGTGCATACCTAACAAGAGTAAGGGGATTAGATAACATAAGACAAATAACATAAGACATGATGTTATTGGGATGAAGTAGAAGCACAGATTAAGTGCTGTGACATTTCAGGGATAGACTGATCACATCCTCTTTGAGACATTGAAGAGATTTCCAGAAGAAGGGGTGCCTGGGGTGGGTGCTCAGTGGTTGAGTGTCTGCCTTGGGCTCAGGCCATGATCCCAGGGTCCTGGGATGAGTCCCGCATGGGGCTACCCATAGGGAGTCTGCTTCTCCCTCTGCCTATGTCTCTGGCTCTCTCTGTGTCTCTCATGAATAAATAAATAAAATGTTTTTTTTTCTTTTTTTTTTTTTTTTTTTTTAAGATTTCCAGAAGAAAAGAAGTGTTGGCTGTGCCTTCCTATGCTGGATCGAAGCAAGTGCTGAAGAGGAGATCACCATTCAAAATAATGGTTGTGCCATGAACCAAGCTTTGTGTTGGAGAAGTGTGGAGAACATTCCGAGAGGAGACAATTCTAGTGCTCCTTTCTGCTGTGGAATTAAATGATCATCAAGGATCACTGGCAGAGAGAGACTATAATGGGAATTTGGGGATGGATCAGGGAAAATTGTAACTTAAGACAGCTTCTAGAGGCTCTAAATATAGGGAGAACTTAAACTGCATGGCATGCAAAAAATTCTTTTGAGATTAAATGATAATATGGCTATTTTATTTTTATTTAAAACCCACTTATCTGATTCCAGGTCACGGTGATATACCTAACACTGAGCACTTCCCATGTACAAAGAATTCTACATAAATTATTGTGTTGAATTCTTACAGTGATGCTGTGAGCTAGATATTATCATTGCCATTTTAAAGGGAGAAGAAATTAGAACCTATTGAGTAAAAGATCTTCCATAAGATTATAGGTTCTCAAAACAGCCAAAGCCAACATTGGGTCCAGGCCATTTAACACAAATGCTTACCTCTTACCACCTGGTGCCACATGGATAAGTACTTTGGCAGAGTGGTTCAGAGCAGTTACAATGAAAGGACTTGCACCTTTATAAATAGTTCATTTAAAGGATATAAACGAGGAAGGTAGAAAAAAAATTAAACAGAAGCTCTTTTATTACTATAGACGTCTTACTACCAACTTAGACACTTTTCCCCTTAGGCCCTTTTTATTAGAGGCCTATCACTGACTCCAGAAATTTGGAAGGAATAAACAGCAAAGGATCATGGGATTGTCACACAAACAGCCACCATCTTATGATTTATCTAGGCGAGACTGACGCAGAGGGGGGAAAAAATCTTTGCATTAGAAGGATGGTTTCTTCACTTCTAAAAATATTTTCAGACATGGCAGCTACCAACCGTGTATCAGACAGGCAGAGGATAAAATCCTTCTGTTGGCCTAAAAAGCATTAAATGCTCTGCTCAGAACTCGTTGGTAAATCATCTTCTGGGAATGCAATTCCTGTAAGCTGCCATTAGGAATTCAATAAGACCGTGTGAGGGTAGGGATGCGGAGAGCAGCCTCCTGGATGGAAGGCTCCACCTTACCTGCTCCAGGGCTGTGCCTCCCTCACCTCTGCTCCCATTTCTGTGTGTGTGTGTGTGTGTGTGTGTGTGTGTGTGTTTAACTTCTACTTCGTAAACATTACCTCTTCTAAAATGCTAGGAATCCAAAAACTAACACAGTGTTCAAAGTGAAATTAAATCAGTGGTTTATATAGCATAATGTCATAATATTTTCCATACTATTTTCCCTTGCCTTATTAATATAACCATCAGTCTATTAGCTTTAACTGCTGCTGAAGACTGAGCAGATGTCTTCAATGAATACTTCCATCCATAATTACCCCTTCTTTTTTTTTCCCTGAGAAGTTCAGCTAATTCAGATCCTACCAATGTATATGAAAAGTTTAAATGATTTCTCCTCAAATGCATTACCTTTTTCTTATCTACATTAAATTCCATCTGTCATTATGTTGCACAGTCTCACACTTTGATTAGATCCTTCTGGAGTTTTTAACAATCCTTGCTAGTTTTTTACTAACCTAAATAATCTCACAGCATTTTATAGAAGAACTTTTTAACAGTTATGACTTTTTGCCAGCCTTGCCTTTGTATGGATTTGCTATTAGTATTGTGTATGCATAGAAATGTGTTAAGTGTGATGTGTCAGCAATGAAAAAGCATAGGCACTTAAAGCAAAAACAAACAAAAAAATACAAAAGGAATAAAATCAGATCCGGAAACCTTGTACTGCCTTTTGCTGCAGTGTTAATGTATATTTGTTTCTAAAATAATATTAATTGTCACTAAGGAATCAGAACTCACTAGCAATTGTCTTCTACCAAAAATTGTATCTTAGAAGCTTAGTATCTGTGTTTTCCAAATCAATGGAAATAATTCTAATCAGAAAAACATCTGCTCCTGATCCTTATTCTTCAGATATGTTTTAAGTAAAACTATTTGCCATTATATTGTTTCCCACTAAAAGAGATAACCTTTCTGATATCTAAAGCACAAATTGGTTACCTGGCAATTGAGAACTCCTCGGTAAGCATTTTAAGGAAGAGGGACAATTTCTTATTTTAACCAAGGTTAGAAATGAAAATTATCTAACTCATTTACTTCCAAGTTTTAGGATTATTTTTCTACTTTCCGATCAAGATTGCTAAATCCAAAAAGAATAGCTTCTTGAAGTGGGAAGGGATCAAAGATCATCTGTCTTAATCATCAACTCAATGAAGCCTTCTCTTCTACTTATTCATTATTTGGAAATAGTAAGTGAATCCCTCAGTCTCTCTTCTTAGGATCCAGAATATTAGCATGAACAAAACAGACATGGTCCTTGCCCTTCTGAAGCATCCTTAACAAGTGACCCTATCCCTGGGCTGGAGTTCTTTCATTCTTAAGGAATAATTAAGTACTATTTCTTAGAGGCAAATTATTTCAGGCATTATGCTAAGTAATTTGTCTAAATTACCTAATTGAATATTTATTACTATTCTATATAGACACTTATTCCCATTTTAAGGATGAAGAGATTGAAGTTTAGAAAAATTAATGGTCAAGCTCAGTGTAATATGGCCAGCCAATGAATGAACTGGAACTGGAATTCAGGTCTCTCTCAAGTCCAAGGCCCTTGCTCTAAGTTGTTCACTCCCTTTGGATACTAATAGTTGCTAAGGATTCTGCTTACATTGATCTGCAGTCATATTCTTGGAAACTTTGATCCATAGGTCATGGTTCTGCCATGTGAAATTATAAAAACTCATTCCTGTTTCATACAGAAATGCCTTAAATTGTAGAAGGCAGTTTTCAAATTTATCCTATTTTTTCTCTCTCCAAACTCAATTCCCCCACAGGCTACTAGTTGCAGATCTCTTAGAATTATGACCAATTTTCTTTGGACTTACACTTTTTTTCTACTTTCCTTCTTGAAATGTGTCACCAAAGACTAGACACATTTGTATCCTGCTTAGCAGTTTATTATTTCATTTGATGCCCATAAAACCCTTGAGTTATGTTATTCTCATTGGCATCAAAGAAATCAAGTTGTGGTGAAATTTAAACATTTGAGTCCGGATATACAGCAAGTAAGAAGGTAAGAATGGCAAACCAATTATTTTGGAGCCCACTGGATCAATTTTAAAAAGAATTTCTTCTATATAAAATGACAGTGCAATGTGCCTGGGTGGCTCAGTAAGCTAAGTAAGCATCCAACCTTTGATTTCTACTCAGGTCACGATCTCAGGGCCATGGGATCAAGCCCTTCAGCTGGCTGCCCAGTGAGCATGGAGCCAGCTTAAGAGCCTCTCCCTCTGCATCCCACCATCTCCATTTGCTTGCACTCCCTCTGTCTCTCTCTCTCAGATAAATAAATAAGTCTCTAAGATGACAGTGTATATGTGCTTATTGATTGACATTTGAACATTGATATTTAAAATTTAAAACACAATGTACATTCATTTCAATAAAAATGAGAATTTACCTTCTCCAGAGATATGCACCTCACCTATAGTTCTGTTTATGACTAAGTATTCTAATCCTCCTTTGAGATACTCTTCTGGGTGACAAACTTCTCAGATCCAAAGGAGTTCAAGAATCCTTTGTTTTCGCCTAAAAATACGATCAACCACAAGTGTGGAATATCTTTGGGAGCAATTATACTCAAAGCTATGCCACGGGGAGAGAGGAATGGAGTGAGGTATAGAGAATGCAGCTTTGGGACAAAACAAAAACGGGGAGAGGTTGTGACAAAGACTTTATAAGGCTTGGCGATTTACCCAGGGGGAAAAAAGAAGTCACTGGTTCCAGGTTACACTCTTCTAATGGCATTCAGTGGATGTGTGCCCATGTCTGTGCTCATTTGACAAGATTTGAGTGAGTTTTGTGAAGCACCAGCCACTGCTCTATGCTCTGTGTTGAGAATTGAACTAGCATAAAGTCCTCTGCCTTTAAAGAATTCACATTTTTATTAGATTCATTAATATAATTATATATACATTTCTACACATATTGATGTGTCTTTTACTAGATTAAGGTCAAGTTGTTCTTGGCACTATCCTCTTCTCTCACATCCTGAGGAATGGCTCACCTCATCCTGTTGTATCAGACACTGAGCATAATGACCACCACAATTTGTTGTGTCCCAGAAATGCTTCGAATCACACACATATCCTTGGAAGGAGCTGCTGCAAGAGTGTTTTTTTATATTTTTTTCAGGGACTTCTCATGGTGGGCACTTCAGATAAGCACATTATTTTGATTGATATTCCTTGCTGCTACTATAATGTGCAGATCATTACAAGCATTAAGAAGTCTACACAGGAGCTTATATAGACCAAACAATAAAACAAAGCCTCTTCCCCAAGGCCAGCATTAGGGTGTATCCCAGACAAGTTTCCGGTGACAGATAAGGGAAATACACTGAGCAATGAAATCCTCCTCAACTCTCCACTTGCTCCCACGGCTCAGATGATCAGCCGGAGAATGAACTTTATCAGCACCACCGACCATGACTCTTCTCAAGAAGACCCTTTGCAAAAATGCATTATAGTTGATAAAAGTAAAAAGCAGCTGTTCCTTTTTGTTTTCTGAAAGTGCCAGCTTCTCTTGAATATTTGCATGCTTGTGAACCATGGAGGGGTCAATCGCTTCTCCTTGGTAGGCTCTTATTATTATCTTGACCAGGTCACAAATCTGTTGCCAAAACAATCACCTAGATGCTTTGCCAAGATGAGTATAATCTGGTCCCCAAAGTGCCTTTCAAGACATGCTTGAACGAGCCCCTGCTCTAACTACACACCCTGCTGCAGACTACGACAGAGCTTGTTTACAATACCTTCCTATAACCAACTCATAACATTTTAATTTAATGGGATTTCTAACTCATGTTTCAATTAAAAGTAAAATTATTACGTTCCTTAGTTTGTGTGATTTTTTTGATAGAATAGTACATTTATATGGTAATTCTCCAAAGATCAACTTTATTTATCGGTAAGAAGCTATTCCAAGATTGTTGTATATTTTCTTTGCTTCTGAAATGTTATCACATTTAATTGCCTGATTTTATTTGGGTTGCAATCATAGTCATTAATTAGTAGGAAGGTGAGGGACAGCATCATATCTAACTATCTGTTATGGCTGCTTTAATGAGGAAAATACCTGCCATCATTTTAAAGGCATCCTGTATACTTCACAAATACAGCTTGCTGTAACTTTCTCATTTAGGCTGTGAACATCAAAGAAAATTGATGTCAGGTGTGAACAGAAGCTGTTGCATATATCTGCTGAAGAAACTGAGTAGTATGTCTGGGTAGGAGAGATGAAGGCAGCTTATAACATTAACGAAACTACAGGTAATTAGTGTAAACTTTCAATGGTCGGTATGTCTGAGGAATAAAAAAAAATGTTATTTATATATGTGCCTTATAAAACCATCAAACTTTAAAGTATTTCTATTGCTTTTATTTCCTACTTCTATAAAAAGGTGGGAAATATAAAAATTGAATAATGAAGATGTAAGACAGAGAGAGAGAGACAACAGTTTAGAATCAAAAGAAAACTGTGTTTTCTAATTTTAATCAAAATAGCAACTTACGAGTTTTAGGTACCTCCTTTGCTTCTTGCTTTACTCAAAAAAGCAAATGAAAAAGTAAATGGTTGATGAATCAATAGAATGAACAACTTTGAAAAGAATCTCTTTTAGAGCAAAAATAAGTACTTTGAATTTGTAATATTTTGAATGGATGTCTTAAAAATGAAATTTGGATATGGTGTGTGTAGGCAAAAATAATACTTACATTCCCAAAAGGTGTTACAATGCATTATATAAAAAATAATAATAAGCTTCTTAATTCAACATCAAACTACAGATGGACAGGATCAACTGGCAATTTCCAAGAATTCTTGTTCTTGCCACTCCCCACCCCAATTGATGAACTCATCATTCCTGGATTAATCATTGGAAGCAATGTAATTGATAATAGCATGGTGTTTTCTTTGACTTTGAAAGGGTAGATTTCGAATTCTAACCCCTCTCTCTAAGGTTCTAAAGTTCCTTCTCCTTCTCCTTCTTTTTACAAAAGGAGCTACCGAAGTGTGCAGATGTTTTCTAGAAATAATCTTCCAAGAAGGGATTTTCCTCTGTGCTTGGTACAATATTTTCTATTACAAAGAAGTGGTTTTAGTCATCACGCCTATGGTGCCTATTATTATTCTTTCTTCACACCTGTTGGTCAGTTATTCGTAGATTTGGATGATTAGATCCAATATTCTCAATAACTATTGATTGCAACCAGAACAGCTTTTGTCTGTTAGGACCAGATCAATGGAATTGACAAGCCTCAGTCTTAAAACTCTGCCATTCCATGTACTAAACCCTTCAACACATGCCTATAGAATTAGGGCTTAACTGTTTCACTCTGCCTTTGTGAAAAAACCTTTTTAGTGTCTGCCTTCCTAATTTTTTAAAACATTTTCTAATTGTGTAAAGGAAGTCTCACAATCTTATATGCCCAAGATTCAATAGTCTGAATCTATACTCCCCTATATGGTAGCCGTTAGACACATGTGGCTGCATATATTTTATTTGTACTTGATTAAAATTAAACTTAATTTAAAAAATAGTTCCTCAGTTTCATAAACCACATTTCATGTGCTCAGTAGCCATATCTCTTATAGAACATTTCTATCATCCTAAGAATTTCTTTTGGACAATGTATGGGTACAAACCAGTATCATCTCTTAAGACAAGTACATCAATCATCAAAATTGTCCCATCTAGGGCAGAAAAACCTAAGACATGAAACCAGTGGAGGTCAGAGATTCGATCTACTTATTTAAAATTCTGAAGACTTTGAAGTATGACATTTTGAGATAACCTATCATTTTTTTCTTTTTCTTTTTTTAATTAGTTAAGATCTTTCATATAGAAAACCTTTTGTCCAGCCTGAAATAATAATCAAACATAGGTATACATTTTAAGTAAGTAAGACATTTTATACATTGTCTGGTCTAATTGGCTGTAGGAGGCCACCAAATTTTCTGTTGTATTCTTGGTTCAGTTGGCCTGAGTGACTTGCGGTATTCTGGCCTCAGTCTTCTGGTTTCTAATTCTGGCTTTACCTCTTCCTAGGTAGGTGAGTTGGAGTAGTCATTTAACCCCTTTATCCTAGTTTCCTCATTTGTATGATGGAGGTAATAACATGTTTACATCTTAAGATTGTTGTGGGGATTAAATTTGCTAATATAAGTAAAGCTGTAGAGCAGTGGTGATTGTATTATATATATTGTCATGATAAATATAGTAATATTACTGTATTTATTGTGATTTCATTATGCTTTTTATTGAAGGATTTGATGATTTGCTTCTAGGCCTAATTCTTTGGCTGTGCCATATTTGAAACAAGTATTAATTAAAGATTAGACGTTAGCTCATCATTATTATAGCATTTATGGAACAATATACTTTGATGTGGGAGCCTTCGTGTGGCCATCCTTAGCTCACTGACATATCTCAGTGCCAACATGCCAATGCAAAAGGGAGGCCAGATGCATAGCAGTTATATGCCATAGAATCAGACAAACCTGGGTTTAAATCCAAGTTCTATCCTTAATAACTCTTTATTATCAGATAAAACATTTTCCTACTCTAAACCTTGGGTACTTTAAAGAAGACCAAATGAATGCTTATTGCAATTTGTTGCGATTGGGAGACTCTATATGTACCTAGTACAATTCCTGGCATACTGTAATCATTTAATTTGCCATAATTGTTATGTTATTAATCTCAAATCAGATCATAAGTCTGGGAACTTCAGGTTAAAGACCATTTATCCATTCATTTATTCATTTAGCACATACTTACTGATATCCCAGACTGCAATGTTCCTATACTAAAAGGATCTATTCAATCCATTGGAGATATAGCAAGGAACAAGAAATTCATGACTTCCTCTCTTGGATCTTATTTTATAATTGGCATGTAGGGGAATAGATTTTGAAAAATCAGATAATGATAGTTATAATGCAGAAAATGTAAATGGATTAAATTAAATATAATAGAGGTGTCCAAGAGCTGCTTTAAGTTGGAAGATCAACAATGCCCTCTCTGAGGAGGTGACACTAAAGCATGGGGCATCTGGGTGGCTCAATCAGTTAAGCTCAGGTCATAATCTCAGGGTCCTAGGATCAAGCAGGGAGCCTCCTTCTCTCTCTGCCCCTCCTCCTGCTCACACACTCTCTTGAGTGGTCACTCTCTCTCTCACATAAATAAAATATTTGAAATAAATAACAAAATAAAGTTATAAAGCAAATAATAAAAAGATGATATAAGGTATTCTGCTGTAGTCCTGCAACCCTGGTTTCTTAAATTAGTTTGGTTGAGTTTTCATTCTCCACTCGCGTGATGTTTAGGCAGAGCCTGGAATTTGAGAAATAGAACTTTGGCTGTTATTTAGAATAGAGGTTTGAGTAAACTTTCTTAAACCAACGTAATAATCTTCATCATAACTTTGTTTTTCCAGGCACAATACTAAGGCCAGCTTCATGCACAAAAGTAGGCATACTATGAACTCCTTGAAACTTTACTCCTGTTTAAGGCCCAAATAACAGGCCAATTTCTCCCCCACCACTCATGTAAAATGGCTATCACTAGAGACTCCAAGAATTCATAGTGGCAATACCCAATAGATATTTTTCTATCCTAATCCTATGAGACAATCCTTTAGCATTTTACACTGTCATTCATTTCTTGCTTCAAGTTCAATTTCTCTTCAAGTTGTCTTGATTTCTGTCACACTTCATGCTTTTTATTTTTCTACCTTCTCTTTGTCTCTTCCTACTTCTGAGTTATCCTATCAACCTTCATGCTTCCAATTACTATCTGTAGGTTGATAGTTCTCAAATCTTAACCCAGCTCCAGATGCTTCCCTGAGTTTGAGAATTATATCCAGTGGTTTCTAATTGGATATTGCACAAGAACACCAGCTTTGCTACACCATGGTGGACTCCTTTTCACTTCCCACCCCATGCACACTCACCTCCCACTCCCAAGCACACTTATGCTTACTTCTTATCCTCAAACACACTCACCTCCCACTCCCAACCACTCTCACTTCCCACCTCTAAGCACACGTGCCTCCCATCCCTAACCATTCTCACGTCTCACTCCCAATCATGCTCACCTCTACCCTCAAGCACTGTCACCTCCTACTCCTAATCATGCTCACCCCCACCTCAAAACTTGCTCACCCCCCGAAAAACTCTCACCTACCATCCCAACCACTCTTACATCCCACCCCCAAGCTTGCTAACTTCTACTCCCAATCATGCTCACCTCCCACTCCAAGGACTCTCATCTCCTACTCTCAACCATGCTCACTTCCCACCCCAAGCATGCTCACTCCTCACAGTTGCTCTCTCAGGGAATGGCATCATCATGCCTCCAGTCTCCCAAGTTAGAAACATAGTAAGATTTTACAGATTGTCTCTCTTTCTAGTGCCATGCGTTCAGCTTAAACAGAAACTCTCAAAATTAAATATACCTGGTGAGTAACAACCCTGATACACACAATTTAACACTCAAATAAATGCATTTTAGAGGTACATCTAAACACCTCCGTATTATAGATGTGCAGATTACTCTAGAGGACTATGGCAGGAAAGTCACCTTTGACTTTCCCTTAATAAACATGTTCTTTATTTCACTTTTAATTTGACAGTAGGAAACTTCACAATTGCTAGTAGCTTATGATAGTTTATAGAGATTCCTCTACCTGCAGTTTTTCTCATAGAAAGGCCTGTGGATTTGGGGAGGAACACATAATTTATTTAAGCCTGAAAATGGAAAAAATGTGAGTACAAATATGGAAAATATAAAAGATGAAATGTGTCGGGACAATGTGTCCTGGGGAACAGATGGCTGTTGGAGGAAAGGGAGATGATTAAATAAATGTCCTCAAAGAAAAGGAGAGTCTATAATAGGAAGGCTCTATATAAATCTTCCCAGAAAGCTAAGGAAGAAAATTCAAACTAGGTGTTGAACTGAATGTATTTGTTTCTTTTTCTTTTCTGGAGTCCAGAGCCTTTGGCTAAGTGCACATTTCCTATACTTCAGTTCTTTTGTTCATTTGTCGGAGGAAAACCAAACATTGGTAAGATGCTTCTAAACGGCTTACTCCTCTCTGAGGCAAAGAGTCTCAATGTTTTTAAAACTTGTCCTCATTTACTTTATCCCTTTCATGTTTTCCCACTGTCCTTTGACTTTTTAAGATTTTATTTATTTATTCATGAGAGAGACACGGAGAGAGAGAGGCAGAGACACAGGCAGAAACAAGCTCCCTGAGGGGAATCTGATGCAGAACTCGATCCCAGGACCCTGGGATCACAACATGAGCAGAAGGCAGACCCTCAGATCCTTAACCACTGAGCCACCCAGGTGCAACTCGACTTTTTCTATTAAGAAATCAAATTGCGGGGATCCCTGGGTGGCGCTGCGGTTTGGCGCCTGCCTTTGGCCCAGGGCACGATCCTGGAGACCCGGGATCGAATCCCACATCGGGCTCCCGGTGCATGGAGCCTGCTTCTCTCTCTGCCTGTGTGTCTGCCTCTCTCTCTCTCTGTGACTTAAATAAATAAATAATAAATAAAATATAAAAAAAAAAAAAAAAAAAAAAAAAAAAAAAAAAAAAAAGAAATCAAATTGCGATGCCTGGGTGGCTCAGTTGATTGAGTGCCGTGCTCTTGGTTTCCACTCAGGTCATGATCTCCTGGGTCCTGAGATGGAGCCCCATGTGGAGCTCTGTGCTCTGTAGGGAGTCTGCTTGGAGGTTCTCTGCCTGTCCCCCTCTCCCACCCACTCTCTTCAAAAATAAATAAGCCTTAAAAAAAAAAAAAGAGATCAATTCATGAAACATCTTTTACTTTGCCAATAAATTATCCCCTTACATTGACTGTGTGGCACCTAGTTGTACAGTAATAGTACCAAGCCCCACCACAGAAATATTCCAAAAGTTTCAGATATTGGGGGTGCCTGGCTAGATCATTCGGAAGAGCATGTAACTCTTGATCTTGGGGTCGTGAGTTCGCACCCCACATTGGGTGTAGAGATTATAAAATAGATAAACAAACGTTTTTTTTTAAAAAAATGTCTATATTAAAAAAGACCCAAATGTTAAACCCTGTTCATTTCAATTCGCATTTAAATCCCACCTTAGAAACTGAGCCAAATGTAACAGAAAAAAAACAACCACCACAACAAAACCTGATTAATCATCAACCAGCCACCTATTTTAAATGAATCAGAATGTATTTTAAATGTTCACCATCCTGGACACGTAGGGGGATGCTAAGAAAAGCCAGAGCCGCACCTCTCCTCCGTGTGCACCGTTTCCTCCGTGAACAATAGAAGAGGCCTCCCCACGTCTTTCCATGTGTTCATCCCGGCGACCTGCGTGAGTGTGCAGTAATTAAACAGGCTGAAACAGCGCCTGGCCCGGAGAGAAAGCCAGTGCATTCTAGGGAAGTCCTTGAAATGTCTTCATCATTATCCAGCCGATTTTCTTTAGCTCCATGACACCAGCACAAGTCTGGGATCCTCTCTTTCCCCAGAGGGTCTCTGCAAACAGAAATGGTTAATCTTAAATGCATATGCACAAACAACCCAGCACAAAAGCGCAGTGGCCACCCGGTGTCCTGCGGTAAATGCCTCGGGGCAAAACCGAGGGAGCTTGGGAGCCAGAGTAAAAGAAATGGAGTAATTAGGGTGGACCAAAAGAGAAGTTACGAGATGTTTGGCTCCTTTTATTTAAGGTCAAAGACATAATAAGCATTTGAAAAGATGTGCAGATACAGGACCGAGGGGACCACCCTGACCAAATCCGTGTCATCCAATGTCACCAAGCAGCAGAGCGCCTTCTGTGATGGAGAACTCGTGTCTCTGGCATCGGAGGTGCCACAGTGCCCAGGATCCGGCGCGGGAAACAGGGGCCGAGATCACTTTGCAGGGAGCCCTTGTTTTGAAAGATGCTCTTAGGGGCTTCGATTAGTTTCTGGAATTTGTGACATTTGGAGAAATCAAAGCGCATGACTCTATTACTAATGGAAGGAGGTGATGTGGGAGAGGGCTGGGGACTTTGCGCAGAGCCCCGAGACCCTCCTCAGGGCCACTCAGGTGTCACTGCCCTGGGACAAAGGCGGCGCCTGAAATCAGGGCTGGGAGGCCAGCCAGCCCCCCCCCCCCTCGCAGCCCCCGCAGCCCCCCGCAGCCCCGCAGCTGAGAGCTGCTCTCCTCGTGCCTCCCTCCCGAGCCTTTCCCACCAGCACAGGAACACGCACCCACACCATATACACAACATTTATTTTAATAACCGAAGAAGGCATTTCTTTCCGAAGGAAGGTGAACCGGCCCAAGGAGTTCTGGGGTTGGAACCATTTTACACGTATTGATTTATTGATCCTTATTGTCTTAGTCAATCATAAATCCAATTTAAAGGAATTTTGTTGAAAAACAGAAGTTGCTTTGCTGCCTGTGTTGGGTGATAAAGGTCTTTATCTTGTAGAATACACCTGGATAATCAGCAGAACTCGGACTAGGATTCTAAGTGGGACATTGTACATTTAAAAAACAACAGAAAACGCAAATGCAAGCATGTTTTCGAATAAGATAAAATGTAGGAGATAGTCACTTTCTATGCATGCTAGTGAATTTAATTTGCATACAATTTATTCAATCAACTGTTCATTCCAATAGTTTTTAAGGACACACTTCTATTTGAGGGGTTGAAATTGGAAATCTGGAAGGGAGAAGATGATGCATCAGATGGTTCCTCCAGGCTAGGTGGCACAAAAGTTGTTCCTCTTGATTTTACTGTTTTCATGTTATCCCTGTTCTGTGGAAAAGCAGGCAGAAATTCAGGTTAATCTACTCGAGGTCAGGAAGCCAGGAAATGGTCAAAGGGGAATTTGAACTCTGTTCTGTGTGAAAACACCACGGCTTCTGGGCACCAGTAACTCACTGTCCCACCTCCGCCCCATGATGACAGAGGGGTTCAAAGTCCACCGGGTCAGACAGAAAAGTATCAAAGCTTATTGTACATGATCATTCCAGCATTATGAGGGTTGAAAGCCAAGCAACCACATGTTCATTTAAAATATGGCAATTTAACTGTAGCTTATTTTCCTCTAGAAGTCTCCATTGTGAAGGGTATATTTTCTTTTCCTGAACATTTGCTCTGCTCTTATTTACTTATTTATCCATTTACTTATTAACTTAATTGAATGTCTAACTTCAAAAGAGACTTCACCCAATAATTTTAATGTGCATGTGTGCACTTATATGAATATTAATACATATGCATATGTTTATATACATATATATAACCTTTACAATATTGTAATATTCACTAAACATTAAATACAGTTAATCTCATAAAAAAGACACACAATTTATTTGAGCTTCGGAGGTTACAAGACAAAATAAAAGAATAAGCATTACTTACATACCTCTGGGAGCTTTAGCAAAGCTTCAACATTATTATACTATTTCTGCTACTGACCCCTACGAAAAGCAGTCTAAATCCTCAAGAAGTTCAATTTCCTCATCAAAAGATATCCACTTTCAAAAATAAAAAATAAAATAAACCACAACAACAAACAAAAAAAGTACCCACTTCCTTATCAAAAGCCTAGGAAGGGATGCCTGAGTGGCTCAGTGGTGCAGTGTCTGCCTTCAGCTCTGGTCATGATCTCAGGGTCCCGAGATGAGTCCCATATCAGGCTCCCTACGGGGACCTGCTTCTCCCTCTGCCTATGTCTCTGCCTATCTCTGTGTCTCTCATGAATGAATAAATAAAAACTTAAAAAAAAAAAAAAAAGCTCTTGGAAAATGGAAAGTTCTGTTGTCCTTAGAGAACATAAGTGAAATGCTGGCCACAAAGGCATAGGGGTCAAGGTGTTAGGATTTAAAGCTAATAACACCAAAGCAGCAAATATAATTTCCACGCAAGCCTTTCTGCTTCTGTGAGAAAAACAGGTACCTTGCTCATTGGTCCCAAATGGATATACCTCTAAACTCCTAGCCTATCTCTTTACAGATATGGAATATTTGGTCACAAGAAGACGAAGAAATTTTGTTGAAGACACAATCCTATAGTCATTACAACAGCAACAACAACAACAAAACACAACAAAGCATGTCACCAACTGAAGAGGTGTCAATATGGTAATTTTAAAGCATTTCCTCCAATTCTTGAACACTTCCCCCTTCAAATGGAGAAGTCTATTTCCTTTCCTCTTGAGTATGGTTAACATTTTAGTGATTTATTTTTTAAAAGACTGATTGATTGATTGATTGATTAATGACACAGAGAGAGAGGTAGGGACGGGAAGAAGAAGAGGGAGAGAGAGAATCCAAAACAGACTCCATGCTTGGCATGGAGACCAACTGGAGCTCGCTCTTATGACCCTGAGATCATGACCTGAGCCATCCAGGCACCCAAGTGACTGATTTTTAATCAATATAACATATCAGAAGTGATGTAGCATGACTCCAGAGGTCAAGTTAGAAAAGTCTGCCACCTAGTTCTCCATCTTGGAACATAAGTCCCTTAGAAGCAGTCACCATATTGTGAGGAAGCCCAGCAACCCTATGGGAAGGTCATATGTGTCAAGGCCACAGCTGCCTGTACCTACAACCAGTGGGCTGTCTTTGAGCAATCCCAGCTGAATCCAATGGGAGCAGAGATGAGCCCCATCCAAATTTCAGATTTAGTGAACAGATTTGTTATTGTTTTAAGCCATTGAATGTCAGGATGATTTGTGACTTAGAAATAGATAAAAGAAAAAACACTAATTTCTATGGAATAACTATTTTGTCTATAAGTGAAATCTCTTATTTGGCTATAATAATGCACTTTCCATCAGTAATAGAGCCTCTAGGGTATCCCATTCTGGAAGAGCAAAAGTAATCCCTTCAAAAGCCTCACATGATAAAGACCCATTGTAAAGGATGCATTGTCTGCTCCTTCTCCCTTATATATTCTGTTTAGTACAGATATGGGCTCTTTTCAGGCACAATGACACTATCTTCTGACCTCCTATCTAATATGTGGTGTACAAGTTCACAAAGATGTTAGAGACCTATGATCATTACACTCACATTAGCAGGGTCCTCACTGGGTTCCTGATTGTGATGCATTCTTCACAGGACATATGTGGCCATATTTTTAAAACTAAAAATGAACGTGCCTGGCCTAATAAAGATAGGGCCTACAGAATAATACATTAAAATCATAATTAGTTGTACATTTAACAGATATGATTTATTTTTTAAGATTTTATTTTTTTATTTGAGGAAGAGACACAAGCATGAGCAAGTGGAGAGACAAAGGGAGAGGGAGAAGCAGACTCCTTGCTGAGCAGGAAGCCTGATGTGGGGTTCGATCCCAGGACCCTGAGATCATGACCTGAGCTGAAGGCAGACGCTTAACCCACTAAGCCACCCAGGTGCCCCAATAGATACAATTTAATAAACAGAACAAATCATATCATTGGAGAGTGGCAAAATCACTGTATTAGTTTTCTAGGGCTGTCAAACAGAGTACCACAAATTGGGAATTGGGTAGCTTAAATAACAGAGTGTTTTTATCTATTTATGGATTTGTTTGTTTGTTTGTTTGTTTTCTCTTCACAGTCCTGGAGACCAGAAGCAGGAGATCAAGGTGTCTGCAGGGATGGTTTCTTCTGAGGCTTGTCTCCTTGGCTTGTAGATGGCTGTCTCCTCCCTGCATCTTCACATGGTCTTCCCTCTCTGGTTGTGTGCGTCCTAATCTCAGCTTCTTATAAGGACATCAGTCATATGAGATTAGGGCTCACCCTCATGACCTCATTTTACCTTAATTATCTCTTTAAAGACCCTATCTCAAAATACAACTGTATTCTGAGGATTTGGATTTAGGACTTCAACATAGGAATTTGAGAGGAACATGACTCAGCCCATAACAAGTGTGAAGAGACTTCTACTTTTCTAGTGCATACTATTTGCCAGGCCTGTATTGAATATTTTACATTTATGATCTCATTAATACCTTGTGGGATGGTTAATATTTTGCCTATTTTACAGACAAGAAAGAGAGAGAGAGAGTTTAATTCTCTCAAAATAAAGGAGCTTATAAATGCAAGTCTGCATGACTCCAAAGATCATTGTATTTTTATCAAATCATGTTAGTTGTCCAATGGGTTAATTCTCATTGCGGTTTCATTTAATGGTTACGATCCTAAAAGACTCAATCACTGACTACAAGGGTATCAACTTGGTTACACTTAAGAGCATTTCCCCCATCCAAGAACATTTCTATTTTCCTAACACCCAAAATATATCATTTTGTATAATGAAAAAACATATATTATATGAAATCAAAAGAAGATATTTTCAGGTGGGTGATAAAATGGAAATGAACTAATTTTGCTATTATTCATTAGATATTGTCTAGAGAAAAATCTAAAATATGAATATACATATTTGTGGATATATGAATATGAATATATATTTTAAATATAAACATAAAGCAGCCATGGTAATAATATTTACAGTGCAGAAATTGGCAAGTGCTATAAACCAGGGCTATGTTTTTTTCTGGAAGCTGTTTGTTAAACATTTACTGCCACACCACTGCTACAAAATATTAAAATGTAAGACTTTCATATCCTCAAAAAGAAACCCTATGCAAACATAAAACCAAATAAAATGGACACTATGAAGAAATGTTTAAAAATGAAAACACTATTCAACAAATGGCATCAGGAAATGCAAAAGAATGAAACTGGACCACTTTCTTATACCTACACAAAAATAAATTCAAAATGGTTTAAAGATCTAAATGTGAGACCTCAAACCATAAAAATCCTAGAAGAGAGCACAGGCAGTAATTTTTCTGACATCGGCTTTAGCAACATTTCTCTAGACATGTCTCCTGAGGCAAGGAAAGTAAAAGCAAAAATAAACTATTGGGACTTCATCAAAATAAAAAGCTTCTGGGGGGGGAGGAGCAAGATGGCGGAGGAGTAGGGTCCCCAAATCACCTGTCTCCACCAAACTACCTAGAAAACCTTCCAATCATCCTGAAAATCTATGAATTCGGCCTGAGGTTTAAAGAGAGACCAGCTGGAATGCAACAGTGAGAAGAGTTCGTGCTTCTATCAAGGTAGGAGACGGGAAAAAGAAATAAAGGAACAAAGGCCTCCAAGGGGGAGGGGCCCGCGAGGAGCCGGGCTGAGGCCGGGGCGAGGGTCCCCAGGACAGGAGAGCCCCGTCCCGGAGACGCAGGAGCTGCACCGACCTTCCCGGGCGGAAAGAGGCTCCAGGGAGGTGGAGCAGGACCCGGGAGGGCGAGGATGCCCTCGGGCTCCCGGGGACAGTAACAGCAACTGCGCGCCCAGGAGAGTGCGCCGAGCTCCCTAAGGGCTGCAGCGCGCACGGCGGGACCCGGCGGGACCCGGAGCAGCTGGAGGGGCTCGGGCGGCGGCTCCGCGGAGGGGGCTGCGCGGCCCCGGGAGCAGCTCGGAGGGGCTCGGGCAGAGGAAGAGGCTCCGTGCAGAGGGGGCTGCGCGGTTCCAGGAGCAGCTCGGAGGGGCTCGGGCGGCGGCTCCGCGGAGGGGGCTGCGCGGCCCGGGAGCGCGAATCCACCAGCGCAGGCTCCGGAGCACAGGGCGCCGGGACACAGCCCCGGATCCCGCCTCCCCCGGGACAGGCAGAGGCCGGGAGGGCCCAGGACAGCGAGGACGCTCCTGCCCCAGCTGAGCACATCAGCGGCCCCGCCCCGGAGCCTCCAGGCCCTGCAGACGGAGTTCCTGCCGGAGCTGAATCCAGGTTTCCAGAGCTGCCCCGCCACTGGGGCTGTTCCTCCTGCGGCCTCAGGGGGTAAACAACCCCCACTGAGCCCTGCACCAGGCAGGGGCACAGCAGCTCCCCCAACTGCTAACACCTGAGAATCAGCACAGCAGGCCCCTCCCCCAGAAGACCAGCTAGACTGACTGACAACTTCCAGGAGAAGCCAAGGGACTTAAAGAACACAGAATCAGAAGATACTCCCCGGTGGTTCTTCTTCTTTTTTTTTGTTGTTGTTTTGTTTTGCTTTTTGATTTGTTTCCTTCCCCCACCCCCTTTTTTTCTCCTTTCTTTTCTTTCTCTTTTTCTTCTCTCTCTTTTTTTTTTTTTCGTTTTTTTTTCTTCCCTTTTTTTCTCTCTTTCTCTTTTCTTTCCTTCTTTCTTTCCTCTCTTTTTCTCTTTTTCCCAATACAACTTGCTTTCGGCCACTCTGCACTGAGCAAAATGACTAGAAGGAAAACCTCACCTCAAAAGAAAGAATCAGAAACAGTCCTCTCTCCCACAGAGTTACAAAATCTGGATTACAATTCAATGTCAGAAAGCCAATTCAGAAGCACTATTATACAGCTACTGGTGGCTCTAGAAAAAAGTATAAAGGACTCAAGAGACTTCATGACTGCAGAATTTAGAGCTAATCAGGCAGAAATTAAAAATCAATTGAATGAGATGCAATCCAAACTAGAAGTCCTAACGACGAGGGTTAACGAGGTGGAAGAACGAGTGAGTGACCTAGAAGACAAGTTGATAGCAAAGAGGGAAACTGAGGAAAAAAGAGACAAACAATTAAAAGACCATGAAGATAGATTAAGGGAAATAAACGACAGCCTGAGGAAGAAAAACCTACGTTTAATTGGAGTTCCCGAGGGCGCCGAAAGGGACAGAGGGCCAGAATATGTATTTGAACAAATTCTAGCTGAAAACTTTCCTAATCTGGGAAGGGAAACAGGCATTCAGATCCAGGAAATAGAGAGATACCCCCCTAAAATCAATAAAAACCGTTCAACACCTCGACATTTAATTGTGAAGCTTGCAAATTCCAAAGATAAAGAGAAGATCCTTAAAGCAGCAAGAGACAAGAAATCCCTGACTTTTATGGGGAGGAGTATTAGGGTAACAGCAGACCTCTCCACAGAGACCTGGCAGGCCAGAAAGGGCTGGCAGGATATATTTAGGGTCCTAAATGAGAAGAACATGCAACCAAGAATACTTTATCCAGCAAGGCTCTCATTCAAAATGGAAGGAGAGATAAAGAGCTTCCAAGACAGGCAGCAACTAAAAGAATATGTGATCTCCAAACCAGCTCTGCAAGAAATTTTAAGGGGGACTCTTAAAATTCCCCTTTAAGAAGAAGTTCAGTGGAACAGTCCACAAAAACAAAGACTGAATAGATATCATGATGACACTAAACTCATATCTCTCAATAGTAACTCTGAATGTGAACGGGCTTAATGACCCCATCAAAAGGCGCAGGGTTTCAGACTGGATAAAAAAGCAGGACCCATCTATTTGCTGTCTACAAGAGACTCATTTTAGACAGAAGGACACCTACAGCCTGAAAATAAAAGGTTGGAGAACCATTTACCATTCGAATGGTCCTCAAAAGAAAGCAGGGGTAGCCATCCTTATATCAGATAAACTAAAATTTACCCCAAAGACTGTAGTGAGAGATGAAGAGGGACACTATATCATACTTAAAGGATCTATTCAACAAGAGGACTTAACAATCCTCAATATATATGCCCCGAATGTGGGAGCTGCCAAATATATAAATCAATTATTAACCAAAGTGAAGAAATACTTAGATAATAATACACTTATACTTGGTGACTTCAATCTAGCTCTTTCTATACTCGATAGGTCTTCTAAGCAAAACATCTCTAAAGAAACGAGAGCTTTAAATGATACACTGGACCAGATGGATTTCACAGATATCTACAGAACTTTACATCCAAACTCAACTGAATACACATTCTTCTCAAGCGCACATGGAACTTTCTCCAGAATAGACCACATATTGGGTCACAAATCGGGTCTGAACCGATACCAAAAGATTGGGATTGTCCCCTGCATATTCTCGGACCATAATGCCTTGAAATTAGAACTAAATCACAACAAGAAGTTTGGAAGGACCTCAAACACGTGGAGGTTAAGGACCATCCTGCTAAAAGATAAAAGGGTCAACCAGGAAATTAAGGAAGAATTAAAAAGATTCATGGAAACTAATGAGAATGAAGATACAACCGTTCAAAATCTTTGGGATGCAGCAAAAGCAGTCCTAAGGGGGAAATACATCGCAATACAAGCATCCATTCAAAAACTGGAAAGAACTCAAATACAAAAGCTAACCTTACAGATAAAGGAGCTAGAGAAAAAACAGCAAATAGATCCTACACCCAAGAGAAGAAGGGAGTTAATAAAGATTCGAGCAGAACTCAACGAAATCGAGACCAGAAGAACTGTGGAACAGATCAACAGAACCAGGAGTTGGTTCTTTGAAAGAATTAATAAGATAGATAAACCATTAGCCAGCCTTATTAAAAAGAAGAGAGAGAAGACGCAAATTAATAAAATCATGAATGAGAAAGGAGAGATCACCACCAACACCAAGGAAATACAAACGATTTTAAAAACATATTATGAACAGCTATACGCCAATAAATTAGGCAATCTAGAAGAAATGGACGCATTCCTGGAAAGCCACAAACTACCAAAACTGGAACAGGAAGAAATAGAAAACCTGAACAGGCCAATAACCAGGGAGGAAATTGAAGCAGTCATCAAAAACCTCCCAAGACACAAGAGTCCAGGGCCAGATGGCTTCCCAGAAGAATTTTATCAAACGTTTAAAGAAGAAATCATACCTATTCTCCTAAAGCTGTTTGGAAAGATAGAAAGAGATGGAGTACTTCCAAATTCGTTCTATGAAGCCAGCATCACCTTAATTCCAAAGCCAGACAAAGACCCCGCCAAAAAGGAGAATTACAGACCAATATCCCTGATGAACATGGATGCAAAAATTCTCAACAAGATACTGGCCAATAGGATCCAACAGTACATTAAGAAAATTATTCACCATGACCAAGTAGGATTTATCCCTGGGACACAAGGCTGGTTCAACACCCGTAAAACAATCAATGTGATTCATCATATCAGCAAGAGAAAAACCAAGAACCATATGATCCTCTCATTGGATGCAGAGAAAGCATTTGACAAAATACAGCATCCATTCCTGATCAAAACTCTTCAGAGTGTAGGGATAGAGGGAACATTCCTCGACATCTTAAAAGCCATCTATGAAAACCCCACAGCAAATATCATTCTCAATGGGGAAGCACTGGGAGCCTTTCCCCTAAGATCAGGAACAAGACAGGGATGTCCACTCTCACCACTGCTATTCAACATAGTACTGGAAGTCCTAGCCTCAGCAATCAGACAACAAAAAGACATTAAAGGCATTCAAATTGGCAAAGAAGAAGTCAAACTCTCCCTCTTCGCCGATGACATGATACTCTACATAGAAAACCCAAAAGCCTCCACCCCAAGATTGCTAGAACTCATACAGCAATTCGGTAGCGTGGCAGGATACAAAATCAATGCCCAGAAGTCAGTGGCATTTCTATACACTAACAATGAGACTGAAGAAAGAGAAATTAAGGAGTCAATCCCATTTACAATTGCACCCAAAAGCATAAGATACCTAGGAATAAACCTCACCAAAGATGTAAAGGATCTATACCCTCAAAACTATAGAACACTTCTGAAAGAAATTGAGGAAGACACAAAGAGATGGAAAAATATTCCATGCTCATGGATTGGCAGAATTAATATTGTGAAAATGTCAATGTTACCCAGGGCAATATACACGTTTAATGCAATCCCTATCAAAATACCATGGACTTTCTTCAGAGAGTTAGAACAAATTATTTTAAGATTTGTGTGGAATCAGAAGAGACCCCGAATAGCCAGGGGAATTTTAAAAAAGAAAACTATAGCTGGGGGCATCACAATGCCAGATTTCAGGTTGTACTACAAAGCTGTGGTCATCAAGACAGTGTGGTACTGGCACAAAAACAGACACATAGATCAGTGGAACAGAATAGAGATCCCAGAAGTGGACCCTCAACTTTATGGTCAACTAATATTCGATAAAGGAGGAAAGACTATCCATTGGAAGAAAGACAGTCTCTTCAATAAATGGTGCTGGGAAAATTGGACATCCACATGCAGAAGAATGAAACTAGACCACTCTCTTGCACCATACACAAAGATAAACTCAAAATGGATGAAAGATCTAAATGTGAGACAAGATTCCATCAAAATCCTAGAGAAGAACACAGGCAACACCCTTTTTGAACTCGGCCATAGTAACTTCTTGCAAGATACATCCACGAAGGCAAAAGAAACAAAAGCAAAAATGAACTATTGGGACTTCATCAAGATAAGAAGCTTTTGCACAGCAAAGGGTACAATCAACAAAACTCAAAGACAACCTACAGAATGGGAGAAGATATTTGCAAATGACATATCAGATAAAGGGCTAGTTTCCAAGATCTATAAAGAACTTATTAAACTCAACACCAAAGAAACAAACAATCCAATCATGAAATGGGCAAAAGACATGAACAGAAATCTCACAGAGGAAGACATAGACATGGCCAACATGCATATGAGAAAATGCTCTGCATCACTTGCCATCAGGGAAATACAAATCAAAACTACAATGAGATACCACCTCACACCAGTGAGAATGGGGAAAATTAACAAGGCAGGAAACAACAAATGTTGGAGAGGATGCGGAGAAAAGGGAACCCTCTTACACTGTTGGTGGGAATGTGAACTGGTGCAGCCACTCTGGAAAACTGTGTGGAGGTTCCTCAAACAGTTAAAAATAGACCTGCCCTACGACCCAGCAATTGCACTGTTGGGGATTTACCCCAAAGATACAAATGCAATGAAACGCCGGGACACCTGCACCCCGATGTTTCTAGCAGCAATGTCCACAATAGCCAAACTGTGGAAGGAGCCTCGGTGTCCAACGAAAGATGAATGGATAAAGAAGATGTGGTTTATGTATACAATGGAATATTACTCAGCTATTAGAAATGACAAATACCCACCATTTGCTTCAACGTGGATGGAACTGGAGGGTATTATGCTGAGTGAAGTAAGTCAGTCGGAGAAGGACAAACATTATATGTTCTCATTCATTTGGGGAATATAAATAATAGTGAAAGGGAAAATAAGGGAAGGGAGAAGAAATGTGTGGGAAATATCAGAAAGGGAGACAGAACGTAAAGACTGCTAACTCTGGGAAACGAACTAGGGGTGGTAGAAGGGGAGGAGGGCGGGGGGTGGGAGTGAATGGGTGACGGGCACTGGGTGTTATTCTGTATGTTAGTAAATTGAACACCAATAAAAAATAAATAAATAAAAAAAAATAAAAATAAAAAAAAAAAAATAAAAAGCTTCTGCACAGTGAAGGAAACTATCAACAAAGCTAAAAGACAGTCTACAGAATAGGGGAAGATATCTGCAAATGACATATCCAATAGAGTTAGTATCCAAAATATATAAAGAACTTGTACATCTCAATACCAAAAATAACAAATAATCAAATTAAAAATGGATAGAAGACATTTCTCCAAAGAAGACATACACATGGCCAACAGAAACATGAAAAGATGCTCAACATCATTCATTATCAGGAAAACGCAGATCAAAACCACAATGAAATATCACCTCGAACGTGTCAGAATGGCTAAAATCAAAAACACAAGAAACAGCAAGTGTTGGTGAGGGTATGGAGAAAGGGGAACTTTTGTGCATTGTTGGTGCCAAGAACAAACTGATGGTTACCACAGGGGAGGTGGGTGGGATGATGGGAGAAATGGAGGATGGGGATTAAGAGTACACATATCTTGATGAACCCTAAGTAATGCATAGAATTGTTGAATGCATATGGTACACCTGAAACTAATATAACAGTATATGTTAATTATATTGCAATTAAATTTTTTAAGGACTACAAAGTAAATAAATGACTTAATTATTTAATTAAAATTCAAAACAAATCATGGAATAAAATATGCCATAGACAAATCTATCAGATAAATAAATGTAAGTGGGATAATCTAGCCTATGAAACTTAAAAACACTCTCATTGGGTTTCAAAGGAAAATGCAAACACTCTACATTACAAGACACTTCCTAAAAAATGTTCTTGAATGCTCAAAAATACGAAGATGTGCAAAGCAATGTCTGGCAAGTGTAAATGAAATTAAAGTAGAGGCCATAATCTTAAAACTAGCTAAACTGTGTTAACAGAAACTAATAACAGTAGCTGTCCCCAGGGAAGAAAAAATAATTGTAGGATACATGATTAAAAGATACTACAGTGAGGTGCTTGAGTGGCTCAGTTGGTTGGGCCACCAACTCTTGGTTTCTGCTCAGGTTGTGATTTCTTGGTCATGAGATGGAGTCATCTCAGGGAACTGACAGCTCAGGCAGCTAAGCAAGGAGTTTTATGGTTTTTACTCAAAACTGTGACTAAAGTCTGGGACGTAGGTCTTAGGGTCTTACTGTAGTAAATCGTAGGGTCCTGATTTGCAACTTTGGGTGCGTATAGGAATCCCCTGGGGGGTTTGTAGAAACATGGATACCTGAGTCCCTTACTGAGAGATTCTGATTTAATCAGTCCACTCTTCCTAAAGCACAAGTTGAGAACACCAAGTACTCCCAAGTCTGAAGGTCGGAATAAGAGTAGCAGTGAAATTTCTGTTTTAATAAACAATGGTGTTTCTAGATGATGAAACTCCTCCTTTTGGGTTTGTTTTTCACATTCCCAGTCAGGCCCAGCTAATTCAAGAATTAAAGGGTTTTTGTTGTTGTTGTTGTTGTTTGTTTTTTTAAGATTCTACTTACTTATTTGAGAGAGAGAGAGTGAGAGCATGAGCAGGGTGGAGGGCAGAGCAAGTAGACTCACTGCTGAGCAGGGAGCCCAATGTGGGGATTGACCCTGGGACTCAGGATCATGACCTGATGCAAAGGCAGACACTTACCTGACTGAGCCACCCAGGTACCCTGAGAATTAAAGATTTTTAAGCAAGTAGAAAATCATATGCAGATTATCCATTTTAAGCTCAATTCAATGCAGACATCCCTTCCATCGGTTCTGGTATTATAAAATTAGTAAGCATGAACCTAATAGGTGCTAGACCTAGAGATCCAACAGTGGACAAGACAGATGTAGCTGTCATGTCAGCTCAACCTGAGTCCTTTGCAACCTGGGGAACTCACTCATTCAATGAGTGAATGTAAATTCTACATCAGATACTGTCCTAAGTGCTTTGTATACACTATCTAATTCAACTCACAATTTATACCAATGTATTTCCATCTAATTAGTACATTAGGTACTTACACTTAATGCCCTACCTGCTCAGCACCTGCCCAGATGTATGCAGCCAGTAAGGCTCTTAGAAACAAGATCTAAATCCAAGTCTACCCTACTTCAAAACTCATGCTCCCATCATGCATTCTGTTTGGCAATGGTTGTAATAGCTCAGAAATTTGAAATCTGGCACTGATCTACAATCAACTGCTTAGAAAAAGTGAACTGCTGCTCCAGTTCTATCTAAACAACATAAAATCTTGTATTTACCATGATGGGCAGTGAGCAATGTATAGAATTGTTGAACACCTGAAACTAAGATGATACCATATGTGAACTATACTGGAATTAAGATTTAAAATTTTTGAAAAATAATAAAAGTTAAAAAACAATAAAATATTAAGCAGACCCTTTGCCATGATACATTTTCAGATATTGGGATCTAGAATCCAAGTTCACTTTTTTTTTTTTTTTTCACTCCAGATGTCAATTATCCTGGTCATTTGTCTCTGGACTGATACTCATCGCGGCCAGTGACCCTCTTAAATCCTGTCACTAGGGATAGCGCACATTGTCATCATGCCTGATGGTTTGCTAATTGTTTCCTTGTGCTGTCGTATTTGATATTTTCAAGACCCTTGTAAGGTACCATTCTCTGCACTAAAGGTGCCAGGGATTGGTGAAATAACATAAGGCTCCCCAGCAAGTAGGTGGTGGGTAATGATACCGAGGCAAGCCTGCCTCCATGTCTGGCATTATGGAGGAGATAGCCGGGAGTGACCCCTGGTTCTCACTGAATCAAAGCAGCCCAGGATTGATTGTTTACTGAAATCAGCAAACCAAACTATATCATATAAAGCATCAAAATGCAAAAATCGAAAACTATTATAGAAAACAGCGAGATATTTGTCATAGAATCAAGGTAGTCTTTGCAAAGGGAGCTTCTGAAGTACTAACAACCATATTCAGTTTGGTGGTAGCTACATGGTGTTTGCTTGATAATCATCCTTACATACTTTTTTGCATTTTTCCAGTTGTATGTTCTGTTTTACAGGAAAAAAAAAAAGAACTTCCTTTGATGTTTGGTAAAGAAAATTATAACTATTTTTATTGGCACATTTTGAAATAAGTGGCACATCTCTTTCATCTTTTAGAAGAAAATAAAAGAAGGTAAATCATATCCATGACTTCAACAACCCCAAATAAATTAAATATAATTCATCAAAACAAGCTACAGTATGTTCAAATGTTGTGTTATTATTGGGCTAATGACAGCTCCTAAAACCTATAGGCAGTAAGCTGGAATTCTCAGTTGAGTCTTATTCAAGCATCGTGGCTCTCAGAAGGGTTATTGTGAGTAGTTTGACAAAGTCCCAAAACTGTTGTGAAGAGAAGAGCCCACAGAAAGCTCAGCCCAATGCCACTGCCTAAACCTGCTTTTCTCATCAGCATATCATTTAAACTAAGCAAACCATTCAGCAAATCAGAAAGAATGTTCTGAGTAAACAGTTATTTTGCAGGGACCAAAAAGGCAGTAGTCACTTTGGGAATTCAATAGCATATATTCAAGAGCAGGTCAGGAAAAATAAAATCACGTGATTTCGAAAATAACATGCTTAATACTATTTTATTATCTTATTCTTGAGAAAAAAGTGTGCTTTAAATAGCATAAGCAAAAATAAATTATTACTTTTCCAAATTATTTGCAAACTGTTCTTCTTAGACAAACCCTATATCTGCATGTCCACATTTTCTCAAAATTTTGGCACTTTCTAGGACACTGCCTGTGATTAAAGCCATGTATATGGAAGGCCTAGCCTGTGATACAGAAGACCAAAGCCAAGGCCTAATTTTTTTACAGAAATAAGATCTAGGTATTTGCCAATTTGCAGAGATAATTGGCCACTTAAAAATGTCTGAATCCAAATTTTTTAGATTTCCTTTCATATCTAGAATCCAAAGAAGTACACACAGACATACTCAGAGGAGACACACCTATGTCCTTCCTGGAGCCTCAGCCAGAGATCCACACATTAGAGAGTATCAGTCCTTAGTAATAGCAAACTAACAGGAAGAGTTCTGTATGATAAGACATCCGTGGACAATTTATACCCCCAAATGGATAACCTCGACAAGCTTAGAAAAGTATATATTCTAAATTTCAATGTTAACCCGAGGCCTAACATTTTAATGCTATTTAACACTATTACTTAAGGGGATATGTGGACTACACATTGTAATTTGCCTAACAAAATACGCATTGTATAAAGAAACAATATAACCGTTATACCAATATCTTAATCTTTTAAAATACATAACTACATGGCAACTTACTACAAGGTGCAAGTCACAATTACATTTCACTGGGAATATACACTGCAATAAATAAATGTGGTTGTAGGGGATCCTGAGGGCCATCCTTCTAAGATTAAGTAACATGGGTGGGCTGTAACCTCTGAGCACTCATTTCTCTCACTCCTCAACCATATGGAGAGTTTTACATTTTTTTAAAGATGGCTTTGGGATGCCTGCATGGCTTAGTGATTGAGGGTCTGCCTTCGGCTCAGGGCGAGATCCTGGGGTCTTGGGATCGAGTCCCCACATCGGTGTCCCTGCATGGATCTTGCTTCTCCCTCTGCCTGTGTCTCTGCCTCTCTTTCTGTGTCTCTCATGAATAAGTAAATAAAATCTTAAAAAAAAAAGAGATGGCTTTGATGAAACATATTTCATCTTCCTTTATCAGAGAATGTTGAGAATGAGAATGTTGCTATTTCAGGTCTTGAAGCAATTTTCAATGCACATTATGGTCTACCTGCGTTGGATAATGCTACTGTGGAATACAGAAAATGAGCAGGCGGGATAGGACTTGCAGTAGAAGCCCTGAGGAGGAGAACTTCCTTGAGCTAGTTTTGAACTAGTCAGCGGAACTGCAAGAGAACTTTATTTTTTTCTGCCTCAGTTGCCAGCTCCTGTTTGATTTGAGCTTAGTGTGACCAGAACCGTGGCTACCTCCTCCTTCCTGGTCCTCTGCCTTTAGCCTGAAAAACTGCTCAGTTAACCTTCTGCTTTTTAGGAGCAGCAAAACACAATATATGCTTTCCCGTTTAGCAGAGGCTTGAAATAATAATAGTATCAATGAGTCAGGCTGGCTGTCTATTGATTGATGGCCTTACTTACGGAAGAAAATGAGTGGATGTGGTGCAAAGCACTTTATTAATCATTTTTAAATTCCAAGTTTCTGAATGGCAGTCTTTCATTATCCTTCTAAGTGAAATCAACCAAAGTACTTTATTTGCCTATATATCTTAAAATTTTAAAAAAATTAATACCCTACATTCATCTCAGATGATTCTTCAGTGGTTAAAAAAAAAAAAAAAAAAAGTGGCATGCTGGATTTATTTCCATTAATGAGCCCAGCCATTAACAAACCATAGAGGCAAGATTTCTACTCAGAGCTGGTGACTTATGGCCAGATGATAACCAACAAGTCTCTCTGTCTACAATCAATCAATCAATCAACCAACCAACTAATCAATCAAAGCTTTTATTAAATAATAGTAATGGCTTTAATGGGACTTTAAACTCAGAGAAAAAAACTTGTGGAATGTCTGAGCTGCACTGCTTTGAAGATATTCGTGAGGCAAAGGAGACTGTGGCTCCTGAATGCTTCAATGCTGTTTCAATTTGGGGGCATTTATAGCAAATGCATTATTAAGGAGCTTTATTGTTAGTCATTAGAACTCATGAGGTCGCTTTTATGGAAAAGTGCAGAGGGCAGGATGGTCCCCATATTCTTATACCAACACAAACATCGACCACAGAGGAGGAAAAAAAAATTCAGCTGCAGAACTGGTGAATTCACCGGAATAGACTGTTTATATATTTCTGGGCTTGGTTATAGAAAGATAATTAGCCTTTCAATATTGGATGCTCCCAAGTGCCTGACAAGTATTAGATAGTCCAGAAATGAATTATAGAGGAAAAATTAAATAAGATGCAGAATGTAGAGAAAATAAATGTAAAGCAAACAAGTATATGTACACCGAATGTTCCCCACCTATATTCTCTGCTATAGTGAGAAAAAAACACAACTCCAAGAGAGAGGAGGTGAAAATTACAAAAAGCAAAAATTAAGATGGAAACACACAGAAAAAAAATGTTTGCCAAGGGGAAACACACTCCAGATAAAAATAAACAAAATTCTCTTTGCATTTATGTACTCATAATTTTTCCACTGGGTACATTTGCACAGTTGGAATTAGGGAAAAAAAAAAAGAAGAAGCAAATTTCCCACTAGCACATTTGTTAGAAGAGGAAAAAGGGAAAAAAGCCCTGTAGGTCAAGTCTCACGGAGAGAATGCCAAATGTCTTTGTGTCCAGTTATTTATGGTTTCAGATAATTGTACAGAAAATATCAAATTTGCATAGTGTGATTATTGCTGATTATTTATCTAGCAGTCAAAATGTTTCAGTGGTTCCTAGGATGACAGATTGACAAGTCCTTAAAACTCATTCATTTTATGAAATTTGCATGTAATTAGGCAATAATGAAGGGATGTTTGTGGACAGAGGATTATACTACAATATGCTGGAAGCAATTCAAATGCTTGACAAAGTGTTAACATTATCTTCAGATGCAACCAAGCCTTAAATGCTTGATTCAAAATCACTAAATGTATGAATTGGGTAAAAAGATTTAGAAAATTTTCAATGGAGTAAAATGCATTTTTTTTTCACTTTTTAAAATACATTCACTCTCCAGACTTAACTATATTTGGGAGTATTGTTTCACTGAAATTTGTCAGTCATGGTCTAAAACCAGACAGCAAAGGCGGAGAGAGAGACAACATGGTAACGCAAAATAGCCCAGAGTGTCCCTCAATCCTGCATGTGAACTGCATGTGGGCCCTGCTCAAGATGTGTCACTGACCTCGGCCAGGTTACTTTTGAACCTCAGGATTCGTAGATAGTGTATTGTGTAGACTTGAGATGACAATCTATTTCCTCAAGTCTGAAAAACACTTTTTTCCATGTGCTTATAATGATTTTTAAAATCTAGATGCTTCTGCAATTGCCAGGGAGGTTTTCATTTAATGTAATAATGTTTCTTTTGTCCCCCAGAAAGAAGAGTTGCACATTTCAATTCATAAAGTCTTAGGATTAAAATATATAATATTAAATATATATATATATATATAATTTATAAAATGAAAAGCGTGAAGCCAGGTATAAAGTTCATCCTTAAAAAAATGATACCTATTATTCTGTGGTCTTCTCCCTGCTGAAATTTCACACCATCGCTTCTCCAAGATTGAGGTGGACATTATAAAATCTGCATTTGAAAGTTACAGATTGTCTCTGATCTTCACACAGAACCATCTTTTCAAGTAATTGATGTATATTATGTAAAATGCTTTCTTTCAAAACCAGACTACCTGAAATATTGGGTTATTATAGTAATTTAAATCAATGAAAATCTTAACAAAGGTTTTTGGAGAGTTATAAGAGGAGAATAAAAGTTATTTCTTTGACTGCTGGATCCATAGTTTATAACTTGATCTAAGAAATGTGCTCATTACTTTATGATTCTACTTGGGACTTTTAAGTGTTGTTGGGTAGCATGGGGGGGTGGATGGGGTGGGAGAAGGCAACCATATTTTGAAACTCAAAACAGTAAGCTAAATCTGTAGGCACAGATACCAGAAGGCCTTGAATGCCATTCCAAAAGATACAGATCTCAAGCAGTGAGCAATGAGGGACACTTCAGATATTTTCCACCTGGAAGTTCATCCAATCAACCATAAAGGCCAAGAGTTTTCAAAATTCAAGACTACCTCAAAAAACCATCAATTTATAAATCTCTACATCTCTTACTGTGACTCATTAATCAATAGGGGTAAATCTTAGGCATTTTATAGCAATGTGGAAATCTTACCAAAATATTAAATGGACTGGGAAATATCAATCTTAGCTAGAGGCTTGTAGAGTCTTTTCATTGGTAAGGTTAAATTCAAGGCCGGTTGTCATGACAAACTAATAGCTATAAAAGACAACCCCACTCCCCAATATCATACAGTTAATGTCACAAAATTCAAACTGAGTTGGTAGCAGGGCTCTGCTCCAGGCAGACCCTCATGATTCCACCATCCCTCTGAGTCATCCACAGAGCCAGTGCTACCAGTCATAGTGAAGGAAAGAGAAAGAGCTGGAATATAAGGTAGGAAGTGTTTTTAGAGTGAATTCGTGGCAATGAAATGCAGCATTTCCACTCACATTCCACGGACTGCAATCCAGTCACTCCTAGTGAGGGGGAGTCATCTAGATGTGGGCCTGGCAGTGAAAGGGCATGGGCTTTGCTGGACACAGCTTTGTCTCTACTATAGTAATATCTAGATATTGCATCATAATGTCTGGCTGACCATAGATTGATCATTCTGCCCATTTACCACTATCTCTTTGAAGCAAAGCTCCTGAAAAGACTCATCTCTAGCATTTCTCTCCCTATTTTCTCTTGAATCTGCTCCGGTCAGGAGTTTTCAGCAGTACCAACCCAACTGCTTTTGTCAAGATCATCAGTGACCTCTACATTTAAAAAAATCCAACTGTTATACCATATGATTTCACTCATATGCAGAATCTAGAAAATAAAACAACTGTATAGACAAGGAGCAGAATCAGACTTGTAAATACAGAGAACAAACTGGTAGTTGGCAGAAGAAAGGAGATGATGGAGGGATGGGCAAAATGGGTAAGGGGGAGTGGGAGATACAGGCTTCCTGTTATGGAATGAACACTTCACAGGAGTAAAAGCCACAGCCTAGGGAATATAGTCAATGGTGTTGTACTGGTGTTGTATGGTGACACGTGGTGGATATACTTGCTGTGAGCATAGTGTAACATATTGAGAAGGTGAATCACTGTGTTGTACACCTAAAACCAATGTAATATTATGTGTCAACTATACTTAAATAAAAATTTTATTAATTCAATTGCTATTTCTCAGTTCTCATCAAACTAAACCTGCTAATGGATTCTAGGGCACTTATTTGCTTTGCCTTAAAATATTATTTACCTCATCTTATAGAGCACAGCTCTCCCGGTTTTGCTTCCATCTCACTGACTGCTTCTTCTGGACTTTCTTTTCTGATTTCTCACTAATTTCTCTAACCTATAAAAGTAAAGATGTCTTCCTTGTTCTATCTACCTTCCCTCCCGCGTTACATATCTAGCTCAGATCTCTCCACTAGACTCCAGATGCCTGTATCCCTCTGTCTAGTCAGCTTTCCTACTTGCATTTCTAAGACATCTGTCAAACTTAACTTTTTCCAAACAGAACCCCTTTTTGTTTCCCTTGACCTTGTCCTTCATCAATGGAAAGACCAAATTTCAGCCCATACTCTCCAAACAAACAAACAAACAAACAAACCAAAAAACCTTGACTCCTCTTTCTTTTAGCCTGGTTTGCTAGTCAATCCTTTAGGCTCTGCTTTTTTACTATAGCCAGAGTGTGACCGACTCATTCCTGCCACCATCACCTCTCCTGGGATGACGGTAGTAGCTTCTTGGCTGTTGTTCCTGCTCCCACCCTTTCTCACAGAGACTTCGTTGATTCTGTAAAACCTTGTCAGATATGTCACCCACTTACTTAACACATCCATTTCTTCTCAGTCTTCCTCCCCTCAGAGGCCAAAGTCTTCACTGAGACCTAAATCTGGCCCTTAAGTCCCAGTCTGACCTCACTTGTTTCTTCTACTTTCCCCATTTATCCTTCTGTTCTAGTCACAATGGCCTCAAATACCTTCCCATGCATTCCGGGGATGTCTTTCCTCCTTCCATGGTACTTGGTACTTTTGTTTTCTCTGCCTAGAAACATCTTCCCCAAAGTAATTTTCTGGTTCATTCTGTCTCTCCTTAGGTCAGCTTGGTGAGGGCTTCTTTCCCACCCCATGTTACATTGCAAAGTGCTACCCCTCGCCCCCCAGCACTCTTGATCCCCTTCTCCCTACTTTTTTCATTGGTCATATCACTGTCGTAGTGTTCAGACAATTTGTTGGTTTATCTTGTTATGATCTATTTCCTCCAAATGTCTGTTTTATTTCATATGAATCCCCAATTCCTAGAATGCCTGGCATATAATCAATGCTCAATAAATGGCTGTTGAATGAATGAGTGAATGAATAAATTTCTCCAGCTGCTTTCAGGACTAACTTTAAAAAGAAATGCAAAAGAAGCTGCCCCTAAATTAAGATACTTCTAGAGAAAAAGAATAGTCAAAAAGCGCCGACGCTGTTCAATAGAACTCGCCAGCCATGAAAATATCAGGGTAGTGGATACTAATAGTCTACATAAAGGATTGGTATGTAACCAGATATATAATTGAGACTTTGTTAGAGGGTCAACATATGAATGTTGGTGGGATGCAGTCCAGTCCCTAACAGCTACATCCCAATAAAGGAAGCAGCAGAGGGCAGGATTTGGTCCATGTGCCATAGTTTTCTGTCTGACCTAGACATATGTTACATAAGCCCTTATTTCTGAATGTGACATTTAATTATTTACAAAGCACAATATGGAATGTGTATGCCATGATCACAGCTATAAAAGTACACGTATGTGCGCAGGTATCTATCTAGTTGGGTGACATTTCCTTTTGTTCACTGTGTTTATTATTAATGGAGCTCCACTGGTAACAGAAAAAAGATGGAGGGAAAGACAAGAGCAGAAGAAAATACTGACAACAGAAGCAAACGTTTATTGGCTCTGCCAATAAGCCAGTCACTGTGGAGAGCTTTGCATAGCGGTTGGTCTCACTGAGTTGCTGTGGTTTCCACCATTTCACAGAGGAAAAAACTAGGCTGTGTCATATGTCACGCGGGGTCTCATAGCATATCTGAGGCTTTCAGAATCAGGTTTGCCTAATGTTAGAACTTAAAGTCTTAACCACTTCTGGTCTTGGATACCTGGATGATATACAGTTTTTATGGCAAGAAAATGTATTTAATTAATTATATTTCTTTTCAAATGCTCTATATCACACTCAATTGAAACAAGCGCCTCCTGTAGCTACAAACACAGTAGGAAAGCCTTGCTCTGAAAGATTGAACTGTATGAAACTCACTTTACTGTAAGTCAAAAATGGCCAACTATGGGTAATTTTGTCTGGAGCAATGTACTTTGCACCCTGAGAGTTAAGGTAGAGCTCTGGTCTGGCCTTGGATGCCACTCAGGTGGGCCTACCTCATGAGAGCTTTTCCAAGGTACACACCAAGGCCTGCCACAGTCTGGAGAGCCTGATCAAACTGAACAAGCTACAAAGATTTCCATTTACTGGGGTGCAGCCCAGGAGGGTCTTCAAAAGTATTTTCATATTCTTGGCCAGAGATGTGCTTCATGTTTGGGTGCAAAATATAAATAGGCTGGAAAATATTTGTTTATTAGTTTAGGAAATTTAGAACTTGTGTAGAATGCCAAATTGAACAGCCCTAGAGACTGAAACTCTTTATGCATTTGCCTGACTGCACCCAGAGTTTGGGGAATAGCACTGCCAGCTTCCTCCATGGCTCTGCGTCTCCAGCAAGTTTGAACTCTTGGTGGAAAGGGTTGCTTTTCACCATAAAATAATCTATTGGTCTCACGATGATTTGATTTCTGGCCTCTACGCCGAGAGGTGAAGATTGGTGTCACATCTAATGGTCACTGGTCTGAATTCGCCACATGTCAATCATTGGAATGTCTATAGTCAACTCCAAGTGCTCAGCGGTATGTACAGAAATTACAAACCAGCAGAAACTCTTAACCAGAGACAGTGTTCATGAGGATTCCTAGTGGGAACTCAGAGAGAAAAGTCTGTCTGAAAGCTCAGGACCTAGAACTAGCTAGTGGATGTGGTCCATTCAGGGTGCTCTGGGACCCACCATCCTTACGTGTACCCTTTCGCAGATGTTCTTCCTGGCTCTGGGACGGGTGTCTCATTCTAACTGCAGGGATTTGGAATGAGGCAAAGATCACTGCATTGTCCTAACATGTAAGCCCTCAGAAGAATGGAAACACCTGCTAACTGAACATTCCAGACAATTCCCTGAGAGAACTGTCACCCTATATGTTGCTCAGAAGCAAAGGGGCTTCCAAGAAACTTCTACATAGCAGGCTGTCCCCCAGAGGGAAAACACACAATGGTTGACACCATTCCAAGCCACACTATATATGATTAATAAGCCTGTCCTTCTTCACATTCTCTCCTACATTAGGTCTCATAGAAGGGAGTAGGGTAAATAGCATGGCAGAGGATTCAGAGAGGGTAACTCAGGGTGTCCCAGGCCAATTTGTTTGCAGGAACTAGACACCAGGGTGGCCTAGGACCAAAAAAGAGCTAGTGTCCATGTGGTGTTTCATTTGATTTTTTTAAATTAATGCATTAAGCAATGGTAGTCATATAAAATTAGGCCGAGGCACTTTCCATTGTCACTGGGGCAAAACTGGTAACTCTTCTTGAACTATCCCTCTTCTTTATCTTTTACAGTGAATTCTCCTTATTAATATACCCTTGACACTCATTAGAGCTGAAGTTGCCATTCCAACATATGTCAAGGTGGAGATGTGAGAAGCTAGGGGATATGATTTGATCTCATCCTTGATGTGATTTGATTGCTTCAGAACTCAAAGTTACTCAGCCTGTCAAAGTTTGTGCCCTCCAGCCTTCCATATACTGACTCACTTCTCTCTCTCTCACCTTCCTTTTCCACTGAAGCTACTCATTCTTTCTCCTTCTGCATTGATTAAGACCCACTGAGCTCCCAGCATCTCCACATATAGACCACATCTTCACCAAATTACATGCATCCAATCTTCATTTCCGTTAAAATGGCAAGGGACTTGGGAGGGAAATGCAAGGCAAACTGCATGATTCAATTTATTCTTGAATCAAAATCCCTAGAGACAGTATTTTTTCGTCTCCCTGGTATAGCAGCTCTTTGGCGGGGAGGGAGGGAATTCATGAATCTGCCATTTGGGGAGTGGTCTTTCTGTCTGAGCCTCGCTAAGGGCCTTTTATCTTTTAGCTTTATCAGAAAACTAACAGGTCCATAGATAAATTCCATTCCATATTCTCATTGTAGCTCATTTGAACATGAATTCTGTTTCCAAATAATCCCTATATGGTGGAATATATCCATATCCAAATCCCTGGAACTTATGAATGTTACCTTCTTTGGAAAAGGGATTTTTGCAAGTGTAATTAAGCTAAGGATCTTGGTATAAGAGCATCCCAGTTATCCATGTGGGTGAGAAGTCTTATGACAGGTATTATAAGAGACAGAAGAGAAAAAACACAGATGAGAGGTTGATGTAAGGACAGAGGCAGAGATTGGAGTGATGTGGCCACAAACCAAGGAAACCAAGGATCACTGGCGGCCATCAGAGCCTGGAAAAGGCAAGGATGGGTTCTTCCCTGGGGCCTATAGAGATCATGTGGCCCTGCAGACACTTTGATTTCAGACCTCTGATCTCCAGAACCGTGAAAGAATAAATTTCTGCTGTAATCCACCCAGTTTGTGGCAATTTGTTACATCACCTTAGGAAACTAATATACCCTGGAGAGAGCCACTCTTTCTAGTAGTTTTTGGAGATCAATGTCTTTCAATCATCTATGCCAAATAAGAGAAAAATCTAGTGTGATTTCTGATGTAATATGGAGCATACTTTCAATACAGAGGAATCATGTCTTACTAATTTATTTGACAAATATTTAGCCATTCAACAAATATTTATTGAATGTGTACTCTTGCCAGGCCCTTTCCTAAGTCCTGGAGATGAGTCCTTTCCCTCGGGGATCTTCTGTTCTAATTTTCCTAGAGCTCTTTGATGAGGGCAGGAGGTTTACAAATAAGCAAACAAATAAAGGATAGCTGGTGGCCCTAATGCAGTTATATTAGAAAATGTCCTGCAAAAATTCGGTGCAAGATAAATATTCAAAATGGAGGTAGATTGGTGTCAGAGCATTGCCTGATGATAGATGAGTAACCAGCTCAGAAAAAGGAACCAACAAAAAGAAATGAATAAGTGCCTTGACTAAAGAAAATATAAAATAGAAGTGATTAAAGTTTAAATTCTGTAAACAAAATTCTTTTTCTTGAAACTATTTGGAACGATGAGTATATAGTGACATCTCCAAATTGCTGTTGCTGATAAAGCTGCTGCAAGTAGCGAAATGCTAAATTGATAACAATGAAACCCCAGAAATGAGTGGGAAAATGGCAGATGAACTTTAGGACAAGCAAGGACAAGGGAGAGCCCTCCCGGGGCTGCAGGGGAATCAGCCAAACTCTGGTTCCAGTGATTTTTTGTTATCTTCCCTTTCTGATCATCCAGAAATGATTCTATTCTATTCTTTTAAATTTATGCCTCTCCTGTTCACCCTTGATCTCTCAAAAACAATTCCAAAATGCAGGACACAATTAAGAAGGTCGTTGGAAACAAAAACAGGAATCACAGCTAAACCATTAAACAACTTGGTTGTGCTTATTGATGGCACAACCAGATTAAATTTGCCTCTTCACAGCCAGGAAAGGGTCACTGAATAAGGAATGCAAAGACAGGGAAGTGTGCCATAGAACAGAGTAAATAAACAGTTTTATATGCAAAAATACAAAACACCTAGCCTGGGTTGGCGAGGGTTACACAGACATAAAAGATGTGGATGAACCTCACTGATTATTCTATGAAATCTTAGAATTAAAAGGATCTCTTTGAAGTGTATTTGATGTGTGTGTCCTGCGTATACATAGATACATAGTAGGTGATTGGTCCATATTTATCTATTTATCGGCTGATCATTAACTGAAAAAAATACCACAAGGCAAATGAAAGATGGGCTGCTTCATCAAGCAAGTAAGGAATTTAAGGAAAGTGTTAATCATAGATGTGAAATAGACTGAACCATAGAAATTGAATCAAAAGGAGATTCCTTTGAAGTAATCTGTTTAAGTTATTGCAGGAGCAAGTTTTCTGGGGCAGAAGTAAAGGGCTTGCTGAGGAATGGGCAGGGAAAAGATGTAACCCTAACAACATTCGGTTAGCTGACATTGTGAACATTTCACTGTTAAAAAAAAAAGGCAAAAATAAAGCCCCCACAAAAACCCAATAAGTTAAAGTGTTGTGTATTCAGACCTATTATATAAGATCTTCACATTTTCTTCCTAAAAATATACTTAAAACTTTAAAATTTGACTTAATATATAATACTTTCCCATGAGTTAAAAAAATTTAGAGTGTAAAATGTATGCAGTCTTTCTAACCATATATAGTCTGTCTTCCGTATCTGTTCCCCAGCTATTGTATTTGCACATTTACTTATATACACACAATTCTATCTTCTTAATAGACAAAGAAAAATCAACATATTCTTTGTACCACTCTGTATTTTGCTTATTTTCACTTGAAGATTTTTTTGGTATGCACAGCACATAAAGTGTCTCCTCATTCTTTTTGAAAGTTCTATAGCATTTCATGGTATAGATACAGCATTAATATATCCAGCAAGATTCTACCTTTGGACATTAAGTTATACTCAATTTTTCTTTTTTTTTTTTTTACAATATTGCAATAAGTAAATTCTTCTATTTGAGCATATCTGTATGATAACAATTCCTAAAAGTGGTATTACTGAGTCAAAAAAAATGTGTAAATTTTTTATTGTAATATATGGTGCTGCGTTGCCTCTCCATGATGGTATGATGATTTCATGATGGTACGATGATTTATATCAGTGTAATGTCATATGAGATTTCTTGTTTCTAAATAAGCATTTTACTGCCCAGCCTAACACTCAACCCTGATGTAGTCAAGTGAGGACGGCAAATCCCTGATGATATAGGTTTATTTTGTTATCGTTAAGCAAAAGGACTAGGCTCTGTAAGACACTATCCATTGCATTTGTGTATATTTGTCCACATCATTAGCATCTACTGTGAGCTCCTGAAGGGAGGTGTCATTTCCCTTGACCTTGCTTTAGAACACTCCCAGCAGAGAGCCGGCATGTGTGGTGCTTGAGAAAACTTATTTGATGTTGATGATAATGATAAATGGCATTTTAATTTACCGAAAGAGCAAATCAAGTTTCAGAAGTCTTACAGTCTCTCTTAAAATAATATTCAACTACACAAGCCTACCCTTGCTATGCTTTTCATGGGCAGCTAATAGAAATACCTTCAATAGAACAGTTAGGTGTAAACGGTATTAAGGTGGTATTAATTATGTATTTTCAAAACCCTCAATTTTCACTGGTTCCTTAGGAAGGAAAGCAGATTTGTGTTTGATAAAGTATATCATCCTCGATTTCCTCTGTGCTTTCTGAAACACAAAGTATATTAATAAAACCCAAACTGCATGTTCAGAATACAGACGAACAGGGTCCCCCAAAAGTGATTTATTTCCATCACAGGAGGAGCCAGTACATCAGGTGTAGCTATTATGGCAGCCACAGATACCAAAATAGCACTGTGTGAGATGGTTTCTGACATACAGACCAATCATGGGAGCCTCTAAGTGAAATTTTATAGCAGATCCCAGTAACTCATATAATCATGAAAACATTTTCTCTAACATCTCATGGCTCGAATCTGGGCTGCAAACAAGGTTGGTTGTGGATTCTGAGCTCTCCCCTCTGGAAGCTTGCCTCATCAAAGGCAACGCAGGTCATGTAAACACGTGCCTCGTAAACATACATAGCTGTTTGTAGAACAAACAACTGGTTGAATTTGAGAAAAGCTTAAAATTACAGTACTTACACGTGTTGAACAAAAAAAGTAATTATACCTGACCTGAGCAACCACTGGAAGAAGCAAAATCAAATCAGTGAATTAGGTTTAGAAGGATGTGTGGCTTATTAACCCTGCCTTGGCCCGGGACACAGACAGTTAAGATCCCCTGTAACCTGAAAGTGGGGCGAGAGAGATTTCTTTATGTGCCTTCTTCAAAGAGCCCAAACTAAACGAAAGAGATAAGCTCAATGTGACTCAGAATATCTCTCACAGAGGCAGGGAAGAAGAGAGAGGTGGGAAAAGGCATACACACGAGAGAAGTCACAACAGGGAAAAAGCAAAAAGAGACGAAAATGCCACCCTTGGGGAAAAGAAAAAAATGAAGATATTAAGAAACACCATAGGCTGTGGGGTAGAAAGTATAACATATGAATATTAAGGTTTTTCAATTTTAAAAGATATTTTAAAAGAGAACCAACCTTAATGCATGTATACAAAAAAGAAATCCTAAATTCCGTGGAAGGCTGTTAGCAATTAAGCCAAAATTAAGGTGGGAAGATTCAGGAAATGCAAGGAAGAGAATTAAAGCTTTGTAGAAGAATCAATCGATCGATCGATCAATTTATTTATTATTATTATTTTTAACAATCACCCTCATATTCATTCTTTTTTCTTTTTTTAAAGAGGTTTTATTTATTTATTTATTCATTAGAGACAGAGAGAGAGGCAGAGACATAGGCAGAGGGAGGAACAGGCTCCCTGTGAGGAGCCTGATGCGGGACTCAATCCCAGGACCCCAGGACCATGACCTGAGCCAAAGGCAAATGCTCAACTACTCAGCCACCCAGGTGTCCCCCCTTTTTTTCTTGATTAAATGAAATTGCAAAAGCAACTTATGATGTATACTATTTTATGTAAGTCTTCTGATAATGAAGCTCAGATGATTTAAGATAAATTAACTGTAGGGAGCAAAAGGTGGATGGTGGATAGTTTTCAATTATCTTGCCAAGAGCCAGAGGGTGTGACTTATGGCAACCCTGACTGTCAGTCTCGGTTCCAGTAGGAATACCACAGAACAAGCTGAGGGAAGCTGACTGAAGAACTGTTTGCAAAGATGTTGGGGGATTAAGGGAAGGAGAGGGAAGGAGCCTCTCCAGCACCCGAAGGAACTGGGAGGCAAGCCACTCCTAGGCATTGGGGGCAAGGGGAGGGCCTAGTGACCTGACTCTGACAGGAGAAGCCTGTAAAACAACAACCACTGTCAAATTCAGCCAGGAGGGAGAAGAGAGCTGATAACCTGAAATCATTGTCTTCCTTCCCGGTGACCCCCTGCCAAGTTCTTCCCACTGGACAAAACAAGCAGAGCCAAAGGCCAAGGGCACTCTGAAGCCAAGCCCGTAAATGCCACTTCCACCAGGGAAAGGGGGCGGGGAGGAAGGTGGAGAGGAACCGGGCAAGCACAAGGGGAATTGTAGCACAATGGGCAAACTTGGGCAGAAATACGTTGAAGATCAAAGTTATTTGTCCAGGAAATAGCTGCATCATTTCGAAAATAAGTGAAAACTCTCCAGTTGCAAATTAGAACATTTGAGCTCCTCTGCATGAGCTCTCTGGCCCTGGAGACCCCGCACTACAGCTTCTTGACCCCACTGGTCACAAATAGCCAATCAGGAGGACAGTGTCGGGTCCCACTTCCAGGTGCACCATGCAACGCTCAGCTCTACTCTGCTTCCTGATTCCAGGTTAAACCTTCAGCGCTCAGGTCACTTTTAGCAATATTTCTCCACGGGAAGATGGAGAGAGACAGAGTATGTGAATACACAGAAATCTATTGTTACTATACTTTGGAGGAAAAGTCAACTTCCAGTGTAAGTCTTAATAATAGTGACAGGAGAATCATCTCCCTGATTGAAAATAATTTTAAAATTGCAACATAAAATAAATAAAATAAAATAAAATAAAATAATAAAAGAAAAGAAAATTGCAATGTACAGAACTGAAAAAAAGATGATTTGCCCAAACTGCATAATTAATTACCAAGATTGGCATGTGGATTTATGAAGTGTGGTTGGAAACTGAGCAGGTAAAATGTGCACATTTGTTTCCACCTTTTAGTGCTTATTGGCCTTATCTTTGCTGATCTTTCTTTCTCTCCTGCTTTCTCTCCAGTTCATCAAAATGTTGGCTCTTCCTTCATCAACCACAGCCCAGACATAGGACTCATTGTCATGACCAAGTGCTCCTGCTGAAAGCTTTTCCCATAACTGTCCCTAGGTATGGCTGTCCAGGTTGTGCACCGACAAATTGTACATGGTGCCCCTGCCACTTTTCCACATTCTTCAGAGAACTTAGCTGCCACAAAACCCTCATATTTCTGTGTTTTCAGTAAGCTCTTCCCCCTCCCTGAAGTTGTCAAATTTACAGCTCACTGCAGAAAATAACAGCAACCTAAAGCCACCTTAGGATCTGGCTACAATCCCTATCTAAGTAGCATGTTGCATTTTTTTCCATGTTTGCATTCAGAGGCAAAAACAATCAATCCTTTCAAAACTTGTTGTTCACTTAGGAATAGCACATTAGAATGGCATACGCTTTGAAGTGCCAACCTTGCAAAAGCAAACTTGAGGAACAACAGCCAAAAAGGACTGTTATTCAAGAAGTAAGGGGCTAAAGGAGGTATTGATCTTGAGCTTAGCAGGAGGACAAAGAAAGGAGCTACTCACTAGGATTCCTGGTGCTGGCTCAGGCTTCACGGAGGAAGGGAGATTTAGGTTGATGGGAGCTCATAATGGCCTTAGGGTTAGTAAATGAACTGGAAAAAAAATCAAGCCCCTGACTCCCATTTTTCTACACCTGTCATCTTTCCGTCTTCCTGTTTTATCTATTCCAGAACCTAGCATAGTGCCTGACACATAATAGATTTTTTAATAAAATCTTCTACATTGATTTATCTCTACTCCTTCACTAAGACACTTACTGGGTCATCACTAAGTGAATTACTTAGAGTCAAAGCACTAACTGGTGTAAGAACTGAGAATACAGGGGTACCTACCTAGGTGGCTCAGTCAGTTGGGCATCTGCCTTTAGCTCAGATCATGATCCTGGGGTGCTGGGATGGCACCCCCACGTCAGGCTCCCTGCTCAGAGGGGAGCTTACTTCTCCCTCTCCCTCTGCCCCTACCACCCCACTCCTCTTCACTCTCTCTCTCTCAAATAAATAAATGAAATCTGAAAAAACAAAGAACTAGGATATAAACTATTTTTAAAAAGCCAGGAATGATTTCATTCAGCTGGAATTTTATTTAAATAAAAGTTGGTATTAAATTCTAAATTCTGGTTTTGTTTTTGGTGTTCTTTTGTGGCTTCATTTTTTTTTTTTTTTTTTTACTGTTGCAGACTGTCTATCTAGACCTCCAGTCTTCCAAAACTTCATTCCCAAGGCCCATTATTCCACAAATCTTTCTGAGCCACCATTCTGGAATCTATAGTCTGGGGGCTGGGAGGAGGGTAGAGGGGATGGGGATGCCAAGCTGGGCACTCAGACAGGCTGGAACAGTCTCTGCCTCACAGCCTCCCTAGGGGAGAAGGCTAAGTCACATGGAGCACAGAGAGCAGGATTCCAGACACTCAATCCACCAGCACTAAGCGGGCTGAGGCTAGCTATCTGTCCTAGAGGAATTTAGATACCAGAGAAGTAAATAGAAGTCGGAGAAACTGGGGAAGGTTTTTGTGGAGCAAGTATAACCTAATTTTGGTAGGGGGATTATGAAGGATTTAGATAATTAGAAAGCATGTGGGAAAGACTTCTTAGCTGCAAAACAGAGCACACTCCAAGGCAGAGGGGCTGCAGAGAGCCTAGCACATAAAGGAAACTTTCCCGATGGAGTGAATGTTGAGACGGGGAACATGAGAGTCCCACAAGTGAATACAGAATTGAATAAATTTCTTAATGAACTCATATCACTTAATTTGTCCAGCCAAATGACTACAGCATTCTGCTGGGAAATGTATCTTAATCTCCTTTTCCCTGCATGTCCAGCAAATAAATGAAAGAATAAATAAATGTTCGTTGCCCTTGTCAAAGTAGTCCTCATAAGGCAATAGGGATACAGCTATTCAAAATACTTGACTATCGCTGAAAGCATTCTAAAATCTTTTGGGGGACACTTGGATGGTTCAGTGGTTGAGCACCTGCCTTTGGCCTAGGGCGTGATAGCAGGGTTCTGGGATAGAGTCCCACATTGGGCTCCCTGTAGGGAGCCTGCTTCTCCCTCTGCCTGTGTGTCTCTGCCTCTCTCTGTGTCTCTTATGAATAAATAAATAAAATCTTTAAAATATAAATAAATAAATAAATAAATAAATAAATAATTTTTTTTTTCTGTGACCATATTCTCTCCAGTATTCTTAATCATGAGTCATGTCTTCCAGCTTCTGAGAATGGACTGGATGTTGATAAACAGTTCAAGTCATTCATAGTCAAATGGAATATAGAACTGATGAAGCTGGAGGGTATATATTTATATATGAAGCATCACAAAGCAACACAGAAGGAGGAGGGTTCCTTGTGTGGTTTGGACACAGCTTAGAAATGTGTAGCATCAAAGAATACCCCTTGGCACAGGCCAAGAAAGCCATTGTTCCCTCTCACTGTGAAATTACCAAACTGCGATCTCTCCTACTGACCACCTCTTAAATCTAGAGATTCTCATTATTTTGACAGCTTAAATCCAATGAGAACAAATAACACAAAATCTAGACAAGCAAAATGTATTCACCAGTTCAAAGTAGAAGATACAACCTGGGGAAACAGGCCCATGTCTACTTTTAGATTTGCAAAACAAATGCTCCAAGTTAAATAGTTGTGTTACCTACATATTAGATCTTCTGAGCCGAAAGAAATTTTGAATATAAAGTTTTCCAGCTACAGTTCACACTATTTTAAGGTCTGTGGTAATTCATTTTCGTGTGGTTAAATGTCATTCTCACTGGAAGGTGTCTATGTTTTTAATTTCACCTTTTTTCCTGGACTTGGGATGAGGATATAGAACACAATGGCAACTTTGTTGAGTTTTTTCTTTCAATTTATTTTTCATCCACTTTAAAAATGTAATGTTTCATGTTAACATTTGTTTGATACAGGCGATTGTGGCCCCTGTATCTGTAATTTTCTTTTTTTTAAATATTTTATTTATTTATTCATGAGAGACACAGAGAGAGGGGGGCAGAGACACAGGCAGAGGGAGAAGCAGGCTCCATGCAAGGAGCCCAATGTGAGACTCGATCCCGGGACCCCAGGATCCCACCCTGGGCCGAAGGCGGCGCTAAACCACTGAGCCACCCGAGCTGCCCTGTAATTTTCTCTTATGTGCAGATTTGCAATATTCAACAATTATAAATAAAATTATTAGGTATAAGGCATTAAAATACATTTAAATCCTTAAGAAAAAGATCATGGACAATGACTTTGTAAAAACACAAAAGGTACTCCCAAACCTTTCCACCGTCACTACCAAGTTAAAAACCAGTTCTAAAAAAGACCTAGTAACAGAAAAAGATAAATATGCAAACTATCTGTTACGCAAATTCACCTGGTCCCAAAAGTCTCAACCATTTCTCTGGAAGTGCAAAGAAAATGAAATCTGGTTCATTTTTGGAATAAACAAAAGGGTTCTAACCCACGTTTTTGGATTTTTCCCGCCTTTAAGATTAATCGAAGCAAATTCCTACTGCTTAATAAAGTAATATCCAAATTCACCGACAGAGCACAAGCGTGCTCTCTGAGATATTAAGAAGCTGCATTCAGATGGCAGTTGAACCTGTTTGGATCCTTTCACTAGGAAACTGATTTCCTTATTTACCTATGCCAATATTTTTTCTAGTCATTTGTCATTTACATAACACTGAGCAACCAGTACTGGGAATGTCCTAAACAACAAAAAAGCCTCTATAACAATTTTTGACACAGGGGACTTCATGGAGAAGTCCGTAAATTCATCAGCGGCAAATTCATTGCGCTTTCTGTTTAGCTAGTCATTTCCTAGTGGAACACTGATGTTTTATTTGGCGAGCAATAGCTACTGGAACAGGAGAGCAGTTGTATTCATGAAGCCAACTATTGGAAAGAATTTCCTTGCTTATTTTTCTCCTCTGTGTGTGTGTGTTTGTGCTTGTACATGTGTGTGTTTTTATTCAAGATCTTGGGTGCAAAAGCCACCTTATTTGTTTGTGAGAAATTTGAAAACATGTCTGTACATAATTTATATTTATGATCCCTCCATAGTCATTTTTCTTAAGTTTTTGTAACTTACCAGATATTTTCTAAACTATTTGATTAGCTCTTTGTACTGCATCAAATGTGTCTTACTACTGCGATTTTTCACCTAAGCCCATCCTCCACCATCGTATCCTTAACAAAATTAAAACAAGTGATCAGTTTTTCAAAGGCAAAAATGGAAGGTGGAAAGAAGGAAATCTGATGATAATTAATAACACAATTGTCCAATAAAGTGTCATTTACTAAAATGTGTGAGGTTATAGTCAGTTCTAAGAAAGAATAGTCTGTGTTCACATTCAGCCCCCTTTTTAGTTCATCTCACCAGTCATAATAATAAAAAGACAAGCTAACATTTTGATAGCGTGCCTTTAACAGATCTATCTTGCAAGTAAACATTAACTTCTGGTCTTTGCAATCACTTTTTCTATCTCTGGCTTTCATATTCTTGTCTCTTAAGATTTATCTAATTATCTCTACAGAAGAGAAAATGGTTTTAATAAAAGAGAACTATTTCCTTTTTGGATATTTGATTCATTTTTCTCCTCTCGTTCAAGAGAGACATCGTATTTGGAGTAATCTGGCATATAAAACCATCGCTCACAATTTTAGTCCCTTTTTAAGCTCATGGAGAGATTAGCATGCTTTGATTTATTTTGACAAGGGATGGTAAAGTTTTTTAAGAACAATAGTCTGCCAGAAATATTTTAAGAGCCTTTAACTGTGCTAGAAGAATAAACCATGTCAGGTGTTTCATAGGCTTGAAAGATGATCTCCAATCCCTTTTACTCTTGTTTATCCTAATGTTTTTGAATAATCCTTAAGATAATCAAGAAGTTATTAACTCTGCTATTTGAATACAGTGCACGAGAGTGACATTCAAATATAAAAGCTACTTTAAAAGAATCACAAGGCAGAAAGTGACCTTGGTTTGCTTTTTAATCCAAGTCAGAGAGCATTTAAACTCTGCCAGAAGAGTTTCACCTCATTCTTAAGATCTCTAGGAAATGAAATTATTCAGTTTCCCAGAGTAACCTACTCAAATGTGTCACACCTTCCCTCGGGAAGGCAAGATGTCCAAATGAAACTTTAATACAAAAATTGAATGTTATTCACTGACAATCTCGTTTGTAATATCTTGAGATTAGTGTAGCCAGGTAGGAAACTGAGAATGGGTGCTAAGGATGCTTTCTGAACCTATTCCTCCTTCATCACTGAGGTCAAAGCAATGCAGCATTTCTAGACCTGAGAGCTGTGCATGCAAGGACACTCCCAGGGAAATGAGCAGAAAGGTCATTCACAAACATCCACATGAATTATCAACCCGGAAAGGGTGCCATTCATATGAAAATCCCTTTATTACCTGAAGAGGTAACTGGCATGTTATTAGGGGCAGCCCTTGCATTTTTCACAGGAAAGCATAGACTGAAAACCAGGCCTAGTGATAGAAAACTTTACAATTGCAAAAACTGTATTGTACCTGTCAAAGGACATGACATAGGTGCTAAATATGATTTTCTATAGGCAGTGACTAACAAGCATTCCAGGTCATGTACAGTTCCCTCTTAAAAAAAAATTATTACTTTCGTAATGATTAAAACTATGTAGCAAATAAGCATATTAAAAGTGACTCAATGCCATATGCCATTAGAGAATTGCAAATTAAAACAATAATGAGATACTACTAAATACCTGTTAGAATAGCCAAAATCTAAAACACTAACAACTCCAAATTCTGGCAGAATGTGAAGCTATGGGAACTCTCATTGATTGGCAGGAAGGGGAAGAGAGCAAATGGCACAGTCCCTTTGGAAGATGGCTTGGCTATTTCTTACAAAAGGAAACAGTCTTACTGTATGATCCGGCAACCTACACACCTTGGTATTTACCCAAAAGATTTGCAAACTTTCGTCCACACAAAAGCCTGACAGGGATGTTTAGAACAACTTCATTCATAATTGGAGCATCCAAAATGTCCTTCAGTATGTGAAGAAATAAACCGGTACATGAAACAATGGATTGTTACTCAACTCTTTAAAAATAACGAGCTATTGAACCACAAAATGAGATAGAGAAACCCTAAATGCATTTCACTGAGTGAAAGCAGCCGATCTAAAAAGGCTACAAACTATGATTCCAGCTATATGAAGGTCTAGGGAGGAATTAAGGAGACAGTGAAAAGGTTGCTAGAGGCCAGGAAGAGGAAGAGATGAGTTAGTGGAGCACAGAGGATTTTTAGGGTAGTGAAACTATTCTGTGTGATAGTATAATAATGGATATAGGTCATAATACATTTGTCCAAACCATTAGAACTGTGTGACAGGTGCACAAGTGAGCCCTAATGTAATCTACAAACTTTAGTTAACTTTATTAACAATAATCTATCAGTTTTGACTCATCAGTTATAACAAATGTTCTACACCAATGCAGGATGTTAACAAGGAAACCGAGGGTGAGAAAGTGGAGGAAGGAGTATAAGGGAACTCTGTACCTCACACTCAATGTTTCTGCTAAGCATAGAACTGTTTTTAAATAGTAAAGTTTATTAATCAAAAAATAATTAATCAAATAAATATTTAGGGAAAAGGAAACAAAAGTCTGTTGGAAAAATCCCGTCTTCAAGACAGTTATTCACAAGGCAAGGATTGCCTACTGCTTTTTAACAAATCGTCCTCATTACTCTCACCAGAGTTTAAAGACTTAGGGACCCTATTCAAGTCACTTTCACCTGCTGCAGCATTCTCAACAAATACAAGTAAACTGTAAAGAATGGATTGGCATCTCCTTAAAGCAAATTCTGGAAAGACTAGCCAACTCAACTTTTCAAGTGACTCAATATTCACCATGCACTGTGTACTCCCTGGCCAACAAAAATAATTAACTCTGCATTGTTATTACAGGTCTATTTTTCAATAGTTAATATTCCAATCCAAAGTGGTAAAGAAATTGCAAAATAAGTAATAGCATAATAGATGCATATGTTCATCACTCATTTTCACATAAATCCTACCCTTTGAAAAAAGCATAGAACTGCTTTTATGCAAATAAAGGAAGATAGAAAATCATATAAAGCTGGAGACATGTGGGTTTCTCCTCCTGTAACTGCATACCATCTCCAGAGATTGGGATAATGGAATTGGGATAAATGGATTAGGAGCACTGCTACAATGTTAAGTGATTAGGGTGCCTTTCTTTCTAGTAAGATGCCAAAAGCAAACTAAGAGAAATTCAGTGGAGTTAGAAACACTTAGTATCAAAATATTTTCATTTACCCATTGAAAACCTTCCAGAGCCACCATATAAAGAAAGCAGTAATTTTCTGGACATGACAATTGCTGAAGTTACATGAAGTCATCTGATTTTCTACACCAATTGGCATAATTCAAAAATTTCTGACAAAACATTGCAATTAATTCTTATGAAAGAAATTAACTGAAAAGAGGAAATTTTCTAAAAGATTTTATTTATTCATGAGAGACACAGAGAGAAAGAGGCATAGGGAGAAGCAGGCTCCCTGTGGGGAGTCCAATATAGGACTCGATCCCAGGACCCCAGGATCATGCCATGAGCCAAAGGCAGGTGCTCAACCACTGAGCCACCCAGATGCCCTGAGGAAATTTTTATATAAGCCAATGAGAGCATGGTGGTTCTTTTATCTGTTTTGTTGATTTATCATTTAATAAATATGTAGTGAACCCCTCCTATATGTGCCAGATGCTGTTCCAGAAAATTGCAACACATCTGTGAGGAAATACAAAAGTATTCTGTAGCCTGAACCTTAGATTCTAGTTCTTGAGGTTTTTTACTAGGAAGTTTTGGGTGGAATTCAATCCAATATATATTTTTTGTCTCAATAAACAAAGGCATTTTTTAAGTTATCCCCATCTTAAAACTTTCAGAAAGTAACAGAGTAGTATATGTAGTATGTAGTAACAGATGTAGTAACTATATGTAGTAACAGAGTCTTCTCTGGAAGTCTAAGAATGGAAGAATGAAAGAAGAATGAAGAAGGGAAAAAATAGAAAAATAAAAAGGGATAAATGCAAGAATAATTTTATTTTAAAATATTTGTACCATTAGAAATGTATTCATCTATGGAGGGCCTACTGTGCACAAGGATAAAATACTGAGCAAAACATATATAGTTTTGGTCATTCTGGAGCTTCCAGTCTGGGTGAAAACAGTCACTCAACACATAAAAAAACATCAGTCTATAAGTAGAATTTGCAAACCATGCTATTAAAAACATATGCAGGAGGTTGGTCAAGAAAGACTTCCCTGCAAAAACAATATTTTCTCTAAGCTCTCAAGGACGAGAAAAAAAAAATATGACACATTATAAACAAAAGGAGTAGCAAGTGCAAAGGCCCTGAGACAGGGGATAACAAATTCTGGTCACATAAGGAAAGTAAGGGCAACTGAAGTGCAAGCTCAAGAAGTGGAGCTTTTTAATGATATATACAGAAAATGATAGTATTTAATGGCTGTAGCATTGAAATGTGTGCATAAGCTTTCATGTACATAGCAAAGATTTTTTTTTTTAATTTTCCTAAACCTGAGACGTGAACATTTTTGTTGACAGTTCTCCTATTGATTTGGCATTTACTTGATGATAACCAGTTCCCTCACAAGGGTGTCATAATTCCAGATTGGCATGCAGGAAATGCTGATTGTTGCAACAAGCCAGCTCATAAAGGCATCTACTTGCTGTTTCTGTGGCCGTGGCAAAAATTTTGCTTTACTTCTATTTACAAATTGAAATTTTAGTTCAAAGAAAGTATAATGCGCACACGGCAATCATGTGAATACATATACTTACACATAAAGAAATGGAGAATTACAGCCTGAGAATGTGGTTGATCCTTCTGGGTGGTTTTTGCTAACGTAAGGAAACCAAGTCGGTCCCTACGGTGCTCTTCAAAGAGTTGGAGTCAGAGAGTTGAATAGGAAATGAAGTGAAGTTCAGTGACCCTCGCTGGCCTACACCACAGGAGCCAGTAAACACAGGATTTCCACTTTATTCATGGCTTTCTTTGTGGTGGCCCTTGGCTGTCTCTTCCCATGCAAGCCTTCTATATATATATATATATATATATATACACACACACACACACACACATATATATGTAAACATGTGATGGCTTTACTTATTATATATTACCATGTCATTTTTAATTATTGCCATCATGATTGGGGAGCAGTATATAGTTTTATAAACAAATTTGAACTAGAATCCAAACAGGTCATACAATTTCCTTTGGGTTTTATTAGTGATAAAACTACAAGTTCTTCACTCAGGTCTTCTTGCAGAATGATATAAAATACAGCTTTCACCCTAGCCTATAATTTTCCATGTAATGGAGGTGCTTCTTTTGTCACATATCAGAAACTATACTCAAGGAAAGAGATTATGAGCACAACCATATCATGATGTCATACGAGAGCAGCTCGACCTTGTCACCTAGATCCATTTTCATACCGTTCTGGAAACTTCTTTACTAACACTGATAAAAGGTTTAAATGACATCTCATGCCTTTCCCTAAAATTATATGTGTATGAACATATTATAAACTGGACTATAAACATATAAGAGCACATCTAAGGGGAAAATGCCAATGTTCAAGCATCATATTCTTGTAAAGAATTTTTGGTTGTGTTTTTCCATAACTGATTTCTTGATCTTTAACCAGATTTTGTAACCATTTCTTCTTAGGCAGAAATACATATGTAATGGCATTTTGCTAATATTGAACATTAGATTGGCTTTTTCCCCCTTAGTGGTGAAGAAAGAGCTCAGATTAAATTAGCATGTGCAGACTTGGAGAAAAAGGATTGAGAAGCCAGGTGTTATGAAACATTTAAGTAAATGAGCATGCAGGGTTTTAACTTCATTTTCCTTTTCTTTTTGTATTTTTAATTTGGTCTCAGAAAAAATGTAGTTCAAAGACTCAAGACTTCATGCCAAGAATGAACTTAAAATAAAGCCTAGAACTTTTCGTTTTGGTTGTGACAGAGTAACAGATATTGGAATAACTCCTCTTTATAAACAGCTTTAACACTGGACAAAGTATGAAACAATTATATTCAGACATTTGACAATAGGCAGCAGAGTGGAGGAAAACACACAATGTGATTCTTACAATATCCTCAGCTTTCTGCTGGAGGAATTTTCCAGATTGCAGAACAGGGATGCAGAATTCAAGCAGAGCATAAAAGTCACTCTAAGAAGAGGAATCAGAGGTCACAGCATGGATCTCCGAGGTAGCCAAAAGATGAAGGCCATGGTACCAAAGAGGTTTGAATTGGGTGGAAAAAAAGATCCTGATGCTACAAAAAGTTCCTCTTAAGTCATGGTCAAAACCCTAAATTGTGCACGTGCAGACTCTAAAGCCAGGGAGGGCATGGCAACTGGGAATCTGAGCTACATGGAGATATCTGAGGCCATAATATGAATCTTCAACTGAGATGCCGGAAGGTCCCACTGTGAGACCCGAATTCTCTAGCAGGAAGTAGATCCACTCTAGACTTTTTGAGAGAGAGAGAGAGAGAGAGAAAGCTTTAGTAGTCTAAAATAAAAATTATTCTGACATCTGTTAAAATGGTAAGAAGACTTTATTCAAGACTATGGCAATTCAAGTGGGGAGAGATGGACCTCAACTCCAAATACAAGAAGGCAGCTGGGGATTTATAGCCTAAGACCAAAGTGAGAGGATCAGTGGGTGGAAGATTAATAGAACTTGGTTAGAAATCAAGTAGGGGTGATGTTCTTGCCAGACGGGAATAACAGCTTTCTTGCTAAGGGAAAACCAAAGACTTAGATACAGAGTTAATTATCAAAGGTGGGGAGTGGGGAACTTGATCAGATATCAAAGGTGAGGGGATTCTCACTAAAGGCTTCTTCGCTAAAACTGGGCTAGCCATGCCAAGGACAGTGCCACGGTTCTAGGCCTTGTAGAGAAGAGGGCTCAGAGAAGCCTGACTACACTGTGGTCAAGGAGAGAATCTTTGTCATAAGCATGAAGCAGATCTGCCAATAAATTCACTGCTTGCTGGAATAAAACACAACATTCCTTAAAGGAAAGTGAAACAAAATCTATATACTCAACCACATAACATCAAATGAAATATCCAGGATAAAATAAACAACTGTATACCAAAACCAGGCAAAGACATCACAAGAAGGAAACTACAGACCAATATCCCTCATGAATATAGATATGAAAATCTTCAGCTAACTAATTATAAGTAAATCAAAGCCAACAATGTGTATATTAGCAATCAAATCTCATCATCAAGTGAGATTCATTAAAAGTATTCAAAACAGGTTCAACATAGTTAAAAAACAAAGTGATTGGGGTGTCTTGGTGGTGCAGTTGGTGAAGCCTCTGACTCTTGGTTTCAGCTCAGGTATGATTTCAGGGTTGTGAGATCAGGCCCCAGCTTGGGCTCTATGTTCAGTACAGTGTCTGCTTGGATTTCTCTCTCCCTGTCTCTGCTCCCCTTTCTCTTTCAAATAAATAAATAAATATTTAAAAAATAAAATAAATAGTCATATCAATAGATGAAGAAAAAGCATTTAACAAAATTAAATACCCACGTATTATAAAGCAAAACAATACAAACTTTCTAGCATACTAGAAATAAAGAAGGAACTTTCTCAACTTGATAAGAAACATCTATGAAAACAAACAAACAACAATTAACCACCAACAAATACCAACATCTAACATAACACCTAATGGTGAAAAAACTAAAAACTTTCACATTATGATAAGAACAAGGCAAGAATGTCTCCTGTCACCACTCACTCCTTTTTAATACCCTACATGAAACCCTCATTAATGTAATAAAGAAAAGGAAATAGAAAATATGCAGATTGGGATTAAAGAAATAAAACTGTCTTTGTTACCACATGCATAATTATCTACATAGATATTCCAAGAAAGTGACAAAAAAAATAAAAAATAAATTTAAAAAACCCTTGGAACTATTAAACAATTACAGCAAGATTGAAGAATGCCAGTTTCCTACACAAAAGTCAATAGCTTTCCTTTATAACAGCAATTAACAAAGAAATTTGAAATTAAAAACACAATATCTTTTATATTAGCACCCACTCCCAAATAAATACTTAGGTAGAACTCTAAGAAATATGTACAAAATCTATATTAAGAGGACAACAAAACTTTAATGAAAGCAGTCAGAAAAGAGCAAAGTAAATGTAAACAAATATCATATTCATGGATAGGAAGACTCAATATTGTCAAGATATGAGTTCTTTTCAACTTGATTTATAGATTCAATGAAATCCCAGTCATAATCCTAAGTTACTTCATAAATACAACAAACTGATTCTAAAGTTTACATGGATAGGCAAAAGATTTGGAATAGTCAACACAGTATTGAATTAGAAAAACAGTCAAGGGAGTCACACCACCTGACTTCAAGATTGATTATAAAGCTACGGTAGTTGATTTTATAGTACAGTAATTGTCCAGTCATACAAAGTGGCATTGGTGAAAGAATACACAAATCAAACTTAGAAATAAGCCCATACAAATACAGTCAATTGATTTTTGGCACTAAAATAAATGAATACAATGATACAATGGAGAAAAGAAACAGTTCAACAAATGGAACTGAAAAAAACTGGTCATACACCTGCAAATATATGTGTGTATATATATATATATATATATATATATATATATATATATACACACACACACACTTATACATACACACACACACAGACAAAGACCTTACACCCTTCTGGAATATTAACTTAAAATGGATCATAGAGCTAAAAATGTGAAGTGAAAAACTATAATACTCCTCAAAGATAACAAGGGAGAGCATCTACTTTACCTATACATTTTATTTTATTTTATTTATTATTTTTTTTAACCTATACATTTTAGATACAATACCAAAGCTATGATTCATGATGGAAATAATTGATAATAATTGAAATTTGCTCTGCAAAAGATACTGTCAAGCCAGTGAGAACATAGGGCACAAACTGAGAGAAAATATATGCAAATAATGCATCTGATACAGGATTATTATCCAAAATACATAAGAACCCTTAAAACTCAATAATAAGAAAATGAACAATCTGATTTAAAAATAGGCAAAAGAACTTAGCAAACACCTCTCTAAAGAAATACACAGATGGCAAAGAAGTAAATGAAAAGATGCTCAACATCACATGCCATTGAAGAGCCACAACTTTAAACAATGATGAGATACCACAACAGACCCATTAGAATGACTAAAATTCCAAACACCAACACCACCACACCCCAGTGAGGGTATGGAGCAACAGTAATGCTCATTCATTGCTCATGGAAACATAAAATAGTACAGCCACCTTGGAAGACAATACAGTAGTTTCTTACCAAATCAAACATATTTTTATAATACAGGATAGCAGTCACACTCCTTGGTATTTACCCAAATGAATCCACACAAAAACCAATACACAGATATTTGTTTACAGCACTTTTGCTTATAATTGTCAAAAATTGAAAGAAGCCAGGATTTCCTTCAGCAGGTGGATGGATAAATAACCTGTGGTACATCTAAACAATGGGATGTTATTCAGTGCTAAAAGGAAAGAAGCTATCAAGCCAGGAAAAGACATGGAGGAACTTAAATGCACATTACCAAGTGAAAGAAGCCAATCTGAAAAGTCTAGATACTGAGATTCTAACTATATGACATTCTGGAAAAGGAAAAACTGTGGAGATAGTAAAATGATCAGTGGTTGCTGAGGATTAAGGGGAAAAGTGGGATGAACAGCACCGATGACTTTTAGGGCAGTGAAACTATTCTATATATTATAATGGTGGATATACGTCATTAGATATCTGTCAAAACTCATAGATTGTGTAATATCAAGAGTAAACTCCAGTATTGACGGTGGACTTCAGGTAGTTATGGTATGTTAATGTAGGTTCATCAACTGTAAGAAATATACCTCTCTGGGGTAAACTGTTACACTGGAGGGCTGTGTTTATGTGTGGGCAGGGAATATATAGGAACACCATATTTTCTGTTCAATTTTTCTGTGAATTTAAAACTGCTCTAAGAAATAAAATCTGTTTACAAATACCACTGGATAAACAAAAAAGTAGTACAGTGTGACCCAGAGATAATGGGAATGCTGAAATCAGTAGGTAAGAATTTGAAAAGAGCTTTTTTAATATTTTCAAGTACCTAATGAAAGATATTAAGAGGGAAAGGGTCATAAATCTCAGTAGGAAAAGAGAAACAAAAGCCAAAAGAAAGAGGAAAAGAAACAAATGGAAATTCTAGACAATGTCAGAGACAAGAAATATATCACACAGAGCAATTATTAAAATACTACTGACTTGTCAACAGAAAACATTACAAACAAAAAGAACAAAACCTTTACAGGTGCTAGGAGAAAAATTCCAACCTAGAATTTTATATACAGAAAAAAAATATTTTCCTTATAAGCCTCTAGAAGAAAATATAGCAAAATATCTTTGTGACCTCTCTGTAGACACAGGTTTCTTAAAAATGGCACAGAAACACAAGCCAGGAAATTTAAAAATCAATAATGTTGACTTCCTCAAAATTAAATGCTTGAATATCAAAAGATACTCTTAAGAATATGTATAGTGAGCCACAGACTGGGAGAAATTGTTTGTATGTAAAATATATATCAAAGAATTTAGGGTCATTGTGGATCAGAGAGCATGCAACCAAAATGTCTGAAGAATTCCTAAATTCTATAATAAAAAGCCCCGATTGCATCAAAAACAGATCAACGACTTGAACACATGTTTCTTAAGGGAATGACCACCAACCTCCTGAAAAAGTACATCACCAAAAATTGTTAGTCATTAGGAAAATGCAAATTGAAACTGTAGTATGATACTATTCTTTGTATTTGAGCAGCTGAAATGAAGATAAATGAGTAAATAACTAAAACTGAGAATTCTAAATATTGTTAAAAATATACAATGATCCACAACTCTCCATGGTTGCTTTTATAAGTATAAAGTAGTAAAACCACTTTTGCAAAATGTTTTTTTTTTTTTTTTATAAAGAAGTTAGATCTTTCTTATGGCCCACCACTTTAACTTCTAGGTAATTATCCAAGATCAATGAAAACATTTGTCCACCAAAAAAATTGCATAAGAATATTCATAGTACCTTTATTTATAATAGCCAATGTTTGGGGGGATGTTCATCACTAAGAGATTAGATTTAAAAATTATATAAATTCATATAATGAAAGACTAGAAATATAGACAATGACATTAGTAACATGAGTAAATATTGTAAATGTAAAACAAGTCTGAGATAAGCCCTTGGGATGGGGAAACTCCCACCCCTGTGTAACCCTGTATGATCCTCTCCAGTTGAATGAGGGTAGGAACAGTGAATAGGATGGATGTCACTCTTAGGATTCCATTATATTATACAGCAACAGTTAAGTTCCCAAATAAATTGCTTTTGAGTTAGCCAAATAAGAGATTATAATGGACGGTCTGACTTCTCAAATGGAAGCTCTTCCTGGAGAGACACTATCCCATCGGCCTTGAAGCAGTAAATGGCCATATTGTGAATTGCCTATAGGGAGGGCCTCAGTCTTGAAACTGCAAGGAACTGAGAAGTCTGTCAACAACCTCAATGAGCTTGGAAGAAGACTCTGAGCTCCAAATGAAGACATAGTCCTACAGACACTTGGAATTCAGCCTGTGAGTCCCTGAGCAAAGTACCCAAATAAGCCTTGTCTGGATTCCATACGCATGGAAATTGTCATAAAGAACGTTGTTTTAAGCCATTAAATTTGTGGTAAGTTTCTTACCATGAGGGTTCTCTTCTTTCTTTTCCTGTCCACTTTCTCACTCCACTGAACATTTCTAGGCTTTCCTTTAAATGCTCAGTTATCAGATATCTGGGTTCAAATACCTTGTCCTGAAGAGATTAACTAACTAGATATTGACATTTGCTTTCATTTATATCTATTAAATATCTCTGAAATACTAAAAAGAAGAAAATATTCATTCTAGTCTTTGTATCATAATAACTGACTTTTAAAGCTAACCTTTACTTAATTTAGGGGAATGTCTCTCTTTTCCCCTGTCAAGAAGTCTTACTTATTTTTTGAAATTATATGTTATATTCACATAGGGCAGAACTCACATTTTAGTTTGGTCTCTGGAAGTCAAGTTAAATTTGTCAATTTAGATTATATACTTACAGGATCCATTATTTTGGTGAGGAAGACAGGTCTCATACAGGACAACATAATACTCACAAAGGAAGTTTGAAAGGAAATGCTCTGGAAGGGAATCAATGCAGTTGTATTTCTGTAGAACAGAGTGGTCAGAGCAGGAGCTCTTAGAAAACAGTGGAGTTATTTAAATCCCACCTTGAGAGGGGCACCTGAGTGGGTCAGACTCTTAAGTGTCTGCCATCAGCTCAGGTCATGATACCAGGATTCTGGTATGGAGCCCCACATCAGGCTCCCAGCTCAAGGAGGAGTCTGCTTTTCCCTCTCCCGCTGCCCCTCCCCCAGCTTTTGTTTTCTCTCTGTCTCTGTCTTAAAAAAAAAAAAAAATCCACCTTGAGAACTGAGTGACAGTTTGTCCAGGACACTATTGTGTTCAAAATTAAGTTTCAGGACAAATTCTGCCTTCCCACAAGCCACTGAAGTCTTTTATTTTGTCACCTTCCTCTAAAGGCTCCTTCAAAATCTTCCCAACAAACCATGATTTTCTACCATTAAAAAAAGTTATCTCTTTAAGAAAAGAAAATATTACCTTTGAATTAAACTTCATGACAATAAAAATTCTAATAATTTATTGGCATATTTCATAGGATGCACAATCTCAACCTTTTAACATTTTGTCTTATACTTAACCATTTTAATTTCTTTCTTCTTGCCATCTTCATTGTCTTGTTCCTTTACAGATAATACTATATTGTAAAAGTAAACTCAGATGGCTAATGAAATCAACAACTTCACTGTAAAACTTGCCTAAAGATCTATGTTCAGGGACCAGCCACTTAATCTGAATTTTCTCAGTGGTAATTATCTCCCTAACAAAAGCACTAAAAGTTTAGAGAGAAAGGCCGCTAAGTGTTTTCATTAAAAAAAATATATCCATTGCCAAGAAGAATTGCTTCTGGAATGTGGGAGGTGGTCTAAAATAAGCATTAAAGGGCACCTGGGTGGCTCAGTTAGTGAAGCATCTGCCTTCAGCTCAGGTTATGATTCCAGGCCTGAGATCCAGCCCCGCATCAGGTTCTGCACTCCCCGAGGAGTCTTCTTGTCCTTCTCCCTCTGACCTCCCCCTGCTCGTGCTCCCTATCTCTCTCAAATGAATAAATAAAATAGTTAAAAAATAAAATAGAAAGAACATTAAGAATTTAAGAGTAATTGTATTCTGTGAGTCACCCAAATATACTCGCTCAAAGAGAAAACGTGAAATATGTAGCTTCCTAAGATTCTGGTTTACTAGCTAGACTTAAGGAAGAGACATTTGAATTTTGTCAAATATCTTTTATCTATGGAAATAATCATATGATATTTTTCCTTCAGATGATTCAAATGTCAAAATGTATCATTGGATTTACAAATACCGTAACTGCCATTATTTTATCCCTGGAGTCAATTGCACCTGCTCACAATTAATATGTCCTCTTAATAGTTGTGCATAAAAGAAAATTATAAACCAACACATTGACATATGTATTGATGCAAAAAATTTAAGCTGATTAACAAATAGAATCTAGTAGCTCATTATGAAAAAAATACATTTTGACTAATAAGAGGATTTACTTAGAGCAGCATGTAAAAATATCACCGAAATAGTTATCATACCTGTAACACATCACCAATTAGAAGATATAACAGAAGGAAATTTATTTAATAACACAAAAGGATAAAATGTTCAAGCATAAATTTTAAAACATGTTTAAAATTTAAAGAAAATGTTAAAATATTTCTGAAAGTTGCATGGATAGATTTGAACAAGTGCAAAAATACAACTTATTTTTACACAGGAAGATTTATATCTTTAGGATCTCAGTTTTATGAAGTTGTATAAATTTATTGTGACTCCAACAAAATAACAATACCCTTTTTAAGATATGAAAATAGATTATAATATTTATATGGGAAAAAAGAACAACAGGAATAGTTGAAAATTCCTTTAAAAAATAGGTACAAAGAGCAATTAAATAGTCACCTAATAAAAATAGCAACCTATTTTGTGAAGGAGAGCTCTAAATTAGAGATACTGCCAGACTTCTCTGAATATATAGTGTTATACAGTTTGTGGACAGCCATCAAGTGACTATAGAACACAGGATGTGGACTGTACCTCCATACATGTACACATAGGAAGACAGTCAAAGACAAAGAGAGCTGTAAATATATCTAAAAATATTCATGGGTCTGTTTGTTACTGGTAATATCTGTTACTTTTAGAACCATTTTGTGTATATTTTCAGATGATGCAAATAAAAAAAACTATACTAATGTTAGGAACAAGTATTTTAGTCTAAGCTAAAAACATAGGTATAAAATCAAAAAGGTTAAGTAAACTTCTGTATGTAAAAAATAATTATATAGATTCATGTTTAATTTAAAATATCTATCTACTAGCTCTGCCTTCTAAAAAAATGTCCACAATCAGTGATAATCCAATAGCCATGAGCACTCCTAGTGCACAGGTTGTGTTCTCTAAATGTCTTACTCCATTAAAATGACTAGGGCTTCTTAGGGTGGTGGCTAATTCTGGTGATAAAGTAGGAAATATACATGATGAACTCAGAATGTCTTGTGTCAGAAAACAAGAAAGTGATCAAAGACAGATAGGGTTGAGCCTGAAGGACAAAGAAGGCAACATAAAGATTTCTCATCAGCCAAGAGCCAAGGATGGAACAATTTTAGCATCAAAAAAGAATAATTGATTTAAATATATTGAATATGTAAAATCCTATAAGTTCACAATGATATGAGAGAGAGGGATGGAGGGGGAAGATATGAAATATCTAGGGCACTGACTCCTTACACTGAATATTGAAAATTGTGAATGAATGGGAAAAAAGTAAGCATTTGTCCTGACCTCCCATATACATTCTAATTCACAATACCTAAACTAGGCTCTTTGATAGGATGAGTTTCTCCTTTACAGAAGGAATGGAGCTAATAAATGTGCAAGGAATGACAAAATTAGAAAATCACCACTTTGCATCACCTAACAAATTAATTCAGTTGTGGAGTAGTGCTCAGTGAGATAAGAACATGGATGAGAAATTTGGCAGTGAAAAGATCAAAATTTCAGCACCTGAAAATTATCAAACTCGGCATCTCTAAAAATGGGACAACCAGACGGTGTGAAACACATAGCAACTGCTTATGATGGATTTTTGGAAGAAACACAAAGGTTGTACCTGAACTTGAAACTAATCAAGCCCCTAGAGCCTATAGGAATTTATAGGTGTGTGTGCGCACGCGCACACACACACACACACACAGTAAATATAGTGGAAGGGAATAAAGCAGCAAGCTAAATTATAACAAAAGGAAGGAGAGGGAAAAATGAGAAACAGAGACAATCTGCAGAACCACCACCTATTTCCTGCTGCAAGTCATTGGCATAGAAAATAAATATGTGGAAAGAAGGGAGTAGAGGGGGATCACTCTAGATTTTAAAAGTCTTAGGTGTCATAGCAAGTAAATACAATGTGCAAACTTTTACCAAATACCAAGTTTGAATAACTTTTGCAGATATTTGTGATATAACTCATACCAGATAATGATTGTTACCTTTGTCAGGTAAAATACAGGCAGTCTTCTATAAGAAAAATTGTGTTTTTCTAAGAAGCATCCAAAAATATATGGGAATAAAAAATATATACAGGAGTAAAAAGACATGACATCTGAGATTTGCTTCAAAAGCAAATTTAAAAAAAATTTTTAAAAAGCAAATCTTTTAAGCAAAGGACAAGAGGAAACAATACAAAGGAATAAGTGAGGCAAAGGTAGCATAATTTGATAAATGTAAAATCTGCTTGATAGTCTTGCTTCTTGTTATACCATTTTCCCTACTTCTGTGTGTGTTTGGAAATGTTCATGACATTTATAAAAGATTTTCACAGAAAGGCAGCATGGTATCTCAGAAAGAACAGTAGTTTTGATATCAGGCAGACTTGAATTCAAATCTAACTCTCCTCTTTACTCTATGGCTTGGAGAAAGTTGTTCATTCCCATTTGGCAATTTCTACTACCCTCCATGCCTCATCTAGCAAATAGGTAGTAGATTTTCTAAGCTGATAACTGGAAAATGGGGGAAAGAGTCTCCTCTAAATGAAGGTGCACTGAGAAGGATGAGTCAGAGTTTCTGACTGCATGTACCATCTCCATTTGCCTTTTAATCTCAAATGAGTTTCTAGTCTTTCTTAATCTATGAAGGTTTTATGAAATTTCCCAGTCCTATTTAATGCTAGTCTAATTATCATCAACCAGAAACTCTACTATGGAGAATTTCCCCAAAATAGTGCTGTTATGAAGGAAGCTAGCCTGATTATTGAGATATATTCACAAAATTGTGGTGTGTAATTATTTCACCATATCAACCCTGGCCAAAGTGAATTACAGGCCATTCAGCCAGCTATGCCTACTGATATGAAGGGACTAGAGAAGGTCCAGAAGGAATTAAAATTAAGGAAATGTGTATATTATGAGAAAGCTTTAGAAAAACTGGGATAAAGCATTGTTTGTAGAGAAATGTAATGATACTACACAAAATTATGTGTGGTAATTTCAAGCAGTAGGGACTATACACTACACTGTATACTGTAGGACACAGAATAAGAGGAGCTAACATAGAAAAATAAATCATGTCTCTTAGCGACAACCTGCCACACAAACTACGTAGGGAAATTTAACAAAGATTCTCTCAGGATGTTAAGGAATGTTTATTCCCAAGGATGAGTGGAGGAATGAATATGTATATATGTGAATATATATATATGAATATATATATATATCAGCTCTGAATGCACCATTTAAAAAGAAGTTTTTGAGAGTCTATTAGCAAACAAACAAAATAACAAAGTAACAAAAAAAGAGGCATGAATAAACATGGTAAAAGTGAAGGCTAGAAGACACAATTTGATGGAATCTTCTTAAAAAGAAAAAAGCGAAAAAATTGAAATTCCTTCGCTGAAAATTGTTCATTAGGAAATCAGAAATTGCAACATTAGGAAATCAGAAATTGCAGCATAAAATACATGTATTCTATTTGTTCTATTTGTTGGGGATTTTAACTGAATGCTTGCAAAGGTTCAAAACTAAGGCATGGACCATTTTTTAAGGGGCAGCAGTTTATTAAAAGGGACAACATAAAAGCAAATATTTTAATATTTCTCAACGTGCTAAATATTTGATACAAAGAATTTTGATGAGGAACGGAACCACCAATTGACCAGACGTGTTTACAGCAGAAATCGTATTCTAAGGTGAGCCTTCAAGGACAAAGAGGGGGATTTCATCACTTAAAGAAGAAAATTTGAACTGAGGAAGAAATAAAAAAAAAAAAATTAAAAAATTAAAAAAAAAAACTATGCTCAAGGGAAGGCGATGAGTTCTTTGTACCTAATTAATGGACCAAGATCTGAAGACAGAGAACGGTCTCCCACTCTGAGTGTTTCCTCGGGCCCACTCATGTCCTACTCTCTCCAGTTAGAGCCCAGGTGACCAGTGATCTGCTTTCTGTCTTGAGAGTTTTGCCATTTCCAGAATTTTATATCAATGGAATCATACTGTAGGTAGGATTTACTGCCATCAACTTGTGAATTTAGCATAATGTTTTTAAGATTCATTGTGTTGTTTCATGCATAATTTATTTTGTTCCTGTTTACTGCTGAACGATATTTTAGGGTATAGATATACCATTCGGGCTTCCCCTCAAACAATGCTCAGAGAATTTCAGTAACTATATCCTTACCCATACTTGGTATTGTCAGGCTTTTTAAATTTCAGCTCCCTTAATGGGTAATGTAGTGATATCTCACTGTGGCTTTACTTCACATTCTCTGGTAATTCTTGATGTTGAGTCTTTAGATATGCTTAAAGACCGCTTGTATGTCCTCTCTTGAGAAGTGTCCATTCAAAATCTTTTGCCCATTTTAATTGGCTCTCTTCCTTGGCAGTTCCCCCCACTCTCTTTAGAGTTGACAACTTGGCAGCTTTGGCTTTCTGGTTCTCCAGGCAAGAAAAACTGGGTTTTTCCATGTGTGGTCTCTATTCACATCCTGCCAGTTGAATTTAATCTCATGCTAAAAGCTGGGAAGCAAAGATTCATATTGTATAGTTCTCCATTTGTTCTCTCCCACATGTGAATTTCCCACCAAAAGTCTGCCTGTTTCTAATCACTCCCCAATACCTTAGATGTAGCTTGTTTGTATTACGTCTGGGTTCTCTGCAGCCAACAGTCATCCAAAAGGGTCTTAGACCATCATATGTGGGCATTTGATGCCTTGTATTTACACTATCGTTTAGTCTAAAATATTTTCTAATTATTTTTGTTCAATTACTATATTTGAGGTTTTCCTAGTTGTTTTATTGTTACTGATTTTTATTTTAGTTCCACCATTGTCAAAGTATAGACCATCTGATTTCAACCCTTTTAAATTTATTACAGTTTACTTCATAGCTATCATGGTAATTGATCACATGCATGTGAAAAAACTGTACATTTTTGTGGAGAGTAGGGTATCATAAATGTCAATTAGGTCAAAGTGGTTGATAATGTTATTCAGATCATCTATAACTTTACTGACATTACGTCCACATATTAACTTATTCTCCAGTGTCTTCAGAGAGTTGTTTTGTATCTTGCCCAGAGTTTATAGTTGTGATGTGCAGGAGGGCTGATTTGCAAAGAGCTTTCTCAGCCATGTGAAAATGGATTTTGTCTCATTTATTTTCACATTCTCTCTTTAGTATATTTATATTTATTTAAGTAGCTATTTTAATCTAATCAATGATCTCTTTCTTAGTTTCTTCTAAAGTTCTCCGAGCCGTGGTCAACGAAAGAATGTTCTAAGGGATGTTAATAGTTGTTTTGTTAATGGAACAAAGGTATAGAACATTTTGGGAACATGGACTTGGGGAAACACTACTTCCATGGTCCCTTCTTGGAGATTTATGAAGCTCATTAATAAGTAGTTCAGAGAATTATGTTAAACTCTGTCTAAATCACCAATGTCCTACTCACTTGAATATGAGAACTCCTTCACAGAATACTTAAGAACATGACATGTAGCAAAAGATAGTAAGATCTTATGGATTTTTATTTATTTATTTATTTATTTATTTATTTATTTATTTATTTATTTATGAGAGACACATAGAGAGAGGAAGAGACACAGGCAGAGGGAGAAGCAGGCTCCATGCAGGGAGCCTGAGGCGGGAGTAGATCCTGGGACTCCAAGATAACACCCTGGCTGAAGGCGGCACTTAAACCTCTGAGCCACCCCGGCTGCCAGGTCTTATGGATTTAATTCCATTCAGTTACTTAGGCGATGCTTCCTTTCACGACAATACGTTTTCCACATGACATTTCTTTGCATTTCTACCCCCATTTCTTTCTCTCTGAACTTAATAGAAGGTATGCTGAATGTAGGAAAACCCTTATCCACTGTTAGGTACACACCGTGAGCATAAAGCTAAAGTATAAGGAGCCTTTATATTTCAAAGACCCATCTTACTATCTGCTGCTGGTTGGGACTTATAAGCCATTGTTCTTTTCAACATTGCAAGACCCCCAATTTCTGGCATTTTTCTTTTCCTTTTTCATTTGTCTTGCAAACTAGCCAGCTCTTTCTAGGGCTTCTCTCTTTCTTGTGATACCCTGCCAAAGACTGCTAATAGCAACTGAAACCCACAATTAGTTATTTTCCGATCTTTCCCCATGAGCACAAATATCTTAGGTAATCTAAAGATCTGCCTCCCAAATATTTTGCAATGATTCACCATCTTTCCAGCCTGAATATCATTTTCCTCACCACCCACCATGCAGCCAATTCCAGATATTTTAGGGGTTTGTAGAACCCCACGTTTAGCACCAATTTACGTGTTATTTTATGGCTCTTTTTTATATTTCCTAAATCATACCCATCTGTAAAGCTGAATAGGATTTTCTCATACATCCTTAGCATATGGTCAGTTGTGTTCTATAAAATTTTCTAACTCTAACATATGGAAAAGTTTTTGATATCCGTACCCAAATCTATTAGACCACATTACTAAAACCTCCTATTAGTTTTACTAGGTTTTTATTTTACTCTTAGATTTTCTAGGTAACAAATTGCTCTATAAAAAATGATCTGTATTTTCACTCTTATTATCTTTACTATGATATTATCTCTAAGCCAATGTTAAAACGTATTGGTAATGATGGCATTCACACTTTATTCTTGATTTGAGTGTCTTCAAGATTTCATCATTGAATATGAGACTGGCTGTTGAATTTATATAAGCAGAATTTATAATATGGGGAGGTAACCTTCTGAATATATCAAGAATGGATTTTGAATACTGTCAAAGTTCCATTTACATCTGAGATTATCTCTTTATTTATTTATTTATTTATTTATTGCCACTTAATATGTGATGACACTGGGCTTATACCAGTGAATGAGAGCGAAACAGACCCTGCCCCTGTTGATCTTCTGGTTAGAGATGAAAACTATTTTTCCAACTTTATTTATGTTACATTTTAATATTATATCAATCTTACATTACTGGCAGGAACAGCACTTTTTAATTAACAATATTCTTCTTAAATGATTAATTTCTATTGTTTAAAAATATTCTGCATCTATACCAACAAGCAAAGCTGACTTAACTTTTATATTCTATTCTTTTCAATTGAATATGGTGTCATGGTTATGCTCACTTACTAAAATACAGTAAAACATTTCCTTTATTTCTATTTTTTGAAGAGTTCTGAGTATAAGTATTTATTTTCTTTGATGGTTTGAAAGAAATTATCCTTAAAACCATCGTTAAGCAGTTTTTTTAAAAATTTAAGTTCTGATACCGTTTGCTTATATTTCTGTTATTTTTTAGTTTATAAAATGTTTTCCTTATTCTACAGTCACTTTAAAAATTTATGTTTTTCAGGTACTTATTACTATAGAACTTTTGACTCTTTTTTTAATCCTGACATTTTGACCTACTGGGCTTGCTGTTCACATTGTTTTGGCTCTTTTTGTGACTATAATCATTTTAAGCATAATTGTATCAAAACTAATATGTGTTCTCTGAGAAAGCATTTGGTGCTATCAGCTCAATATTTAAATTTTACACAAAAAATGGTTTTTATACTTTGATAAATGTTAGGTTTTATCTTCTTCGCCTTACATTATAATCATCTGGTCTATTATTTATTTTTATTTCTTCATACATCTTCTCATAACTCTGGAGTTTTATATATATAATTATATATTAATAATAATATGTCTATCATTACCATATGTCTATCATTGTCTTACCTTTTTCAAGTCTTCATTCATCAATCCATAAGTTCTTGATGATAAGTAATACCTATTTCAAGTGACTATATAGTAGCCCTTCAACAACTGTGAGATAGAGAAGAATTAGTATATTCATTGAGTGAATATAATGCTAATTAATGTTGTAGGTAACAACTAAATTCTCAAAAGAAAAAGAAAGAACAGATAGGAAAAGAAGATTTGCATGAGCTAAAGATAAAGGGAGGAAGTAATTTTTAATAGAACAATCACAAATGTGTGCTTTTATTTTTTTAACTTTTTAAAGATTTTATTTATTTATTTATTTATTTATTTATTTATTTATTTGAAAGAGAGAGAGAACATGAGCAGGGGGAAAGGGAAAAGGAGAAGCAGACTCCCCACTGAGTAGGGAACCCAACACAGAGCTTGATCCCAGGATCCTGAGATCATGACCCAAGCAGAAGAAAGATGCTTAATCAACTGAGATACCCAGGCATCCTACAAATGCGTGCTTTTAGATACTGTTAAAAATAAGACAGATATAGAAGTCCTCAAGATAGCTTCTTTCCAGGTGTTGCTGAAATAAAGTGATGATAGAAGAAATGAACATACTTACCTAGTATGTTCTCCTAGGACAACTGGTCAACCACATAGAGAGCAGTGGAGCCATTTCCCTCCCCTAATATAGCCACTGTAAACATTTTGTGCAATATAGGCTCTATCACTAGAAACAGAGGAAGCCTTCTTCCTCATGCCTAAAAATAACTAGAATTTTCCACTTCCTCTTTCATCTTTTCCCACTCTAGCATTCACCCTGGTGTTCCCACAAAAGAAATGCAAGGGTTTGATCAACCAGAAAACCTGGAAGTGATCTTTTCAATGCTGAATGCTGTCTGAAGCACAGAAACTACCCCCAGTCCAGACCCTTTCCCTCCAGTGATCTCACTGATATGAAAGGGACAGTCCTTATTCTACTTTGTCATTTAGTAATGCCCCTTATAGTGTTTTCTCTTTCTCCAGCACAGCATCTAGTCCAAGGTCAAGCATTGCATTTACTACTATGCCTCTCATTTCTTTTATCTGAAACATTTCTACCACTTTTTCTTTGCCTTTTATAAGACTGACACTTTTGAAGACCATGGCCCCTCCCTCATCCTATTTATTTTAATAGAATAGTCCCAATTATAGTTTTTTTTTGAGGTTCTTCATAACTAGTTTCCAAGTCTGCATTTTCAGTCAGACTTCTACACAGAGATGCTGATGTCTTCACAGGCATCTCAGCTGAAGGTACAGGAAACAGCTCTTCCAGAGTTTTGCCACTGTCTGATGTGAGACAGTATCTTTCCAGCATCTGAAAATATTTTCCTTATTGCTCAACATCCTCTCAACATGAGATGCCACATGGTTTAGGGTTTGGGGGTTGTTATTCCTTTATGGTAATACCCTCCCTAAGCTAATAATTTATGTATGCGTCAGTTCATGTACTTCATCAGTTCATGCTACATTGTACTGTCTAATAAAATTTTCAGAGCTTACAACAGCAAAAGATTATTTCTCCTTCCTGTTACATGTCAGCTGCAGGAAAGCTCTAGCTTTGTTCCATTGTATTGTCATTCTGGGAGCAAAGGTGAAGGAGTAACTCCAACAGGGAATGTGCCACTCTTGTAACAGAGGCATAAAAAACAATGGTAATACTAGTTGGCTCTTAATGCTTCTCCTTGGAAGTAGCATATATTGGTTCTTCTTCTATCATTTTATTGGATGAAGCAAGTCACATAGCCAAGTATGGCATCAATGAAATGGGGAGTTTAATACTGTCACAGAAAGGGGCAAAAAAATACTTGAGGACAATAATGCAATCTACCTAATAGTCTGAACCAGAATAGAACATAGAGAAGGTGGGGAAGCAGTAGAAGCAGGGTGATGGCTTGGTTGATACATAGATTCAGTTTGGGACACATAAAGCAATGGAAATGTTCGGTCATCTGCATATTCCCTTCTCCAAGGAAAAGTCCAAGATTGGATCTGATAGTTCACTAAATCAAGGGTGTCTCGTTGCCTAAGACAGGAAATCCACTCAGTCAGTATAAAGTCAAACTCTTTAAAATGTCCTATATTATGCTGTTTAATCTGCCTTCTAATGACCAATTTTTAAATTTAGTTTTATTGTGGTAACAGTACTTAACCTGAGGTCTACTTTCTTCATAAATGTTTAAGTGTACAATACAATATTGTTAACTGTAGGTACACTGCCATATGGCCGATCTCTAGAATTTATTCATCATACTGAAGTGAAACTTTATGCACATTGATTAGCAACTCTTCATTCCCCCTCCCTGGAGCCCCTAGAAGCACCATTCCAACTCTTTGATTCTATGATTTGCCTATTTTAGATACCTCATAAGTAAAATTATGGAGTATTTGTCCTTCTGTAACTGGCTTATTTCATTTAGCATATTGTCCTCCAGTTCAGCCATATTGTCATATATTAACAGAATTTCCTTTTTGTTTAAGACTGAATAATATTCCATTCCATGTATATACCACATTTTCTTTATCCATTCATCCATCCATGAACATTTACGTTCTTTTCACATCTTGATTATTGTGATTGATGTTTTAATGAACATGGGAAAGTTGACATCTCTCTGAAATCTCAATTTCAGTTATTTTGGATAAAAACCCAGAAGTGGGATAGATTTCAGATGATATTATAGCTTTATTGTTTTTAAAGATTTTATTTATTTATTCATGAGAGACACACACACACACACACACACAAAGGCAGAGACACAGGCAGAGGGAGAAGCAGGCTCCACGCAGGGAACCCGATGTGGGACTCGACCCCAGGTCCCCAGGATCACACCATGCTGCAGGCGGCACCAAACCGCTGCGCCACTGGGGCTGCCCATATTGTAGCTTTATTTGTGGTTTTTGAGGACTGTATTGTTTTCCATAGCGGCTATACCATTTTGCATTCTTACAAACAATATGCGAAGATTCTAATTTTTCCACATCCTTTTAACACTTGTTATCTCTTGGTTTCATGATATTAACCATCCTGACTGGTGTGAGGTTCTATCTCATTGTGGTTTTGATTTACATTTCCCTGATGATGAGTGATGTGGAACATCTTTTCACGTACCTGTTGGCCATTTGCATGTCTTCTTGAGAGATATACCTATTTAGGTCCCTAGCCCATTTTTTAGTAAGGTTACTTTTTTTTTTCTATTGAGTTTTAGGAGTTCCTTATATATTTAGGATATTAACCCCCATCAGTTGTAAGGTTTGCAAATATTTTCTCAGCCAAGGTTGCCCTTTCACTCTGTTGATTGCTACCTTTGCTTTGCAGGAGCTTTTTAGTTTGATGTGATTCCACTGAATTTAATAGTTTTTTTTTCTAATTTTAAAGTCTTTAATCTATTTTGACTTGATATTTGAATATGGTGTTAGATGAGGGTCTAATTTTACTCTTTTGCATGTGGGTCTCTAGTTGTCTCAAGACCATTTTAAAGAGAACATCCTTTCCCCATTGTGTAGTCTTGGCACCCTTGTCAAAGATTAGTTGGCCATAAATATATGGATTTATTTCTAAATGCTTTGTTTTGTTCCACTGGCCTGTATACCAGTACCATACTGTTTTAATCACTATAGCTTTGCAGTCAGAAAACGTAATCTCTCTAGCTTTGTCTTCTTTCTCAATATTGATTTGATTATTCAGCATCTTGTGTGGCTTCTGCTGAATTTTAGAATATTATTTTCTATTTCTGTAACAAAATGCCATTGAGATTTTGATAAGGATTAGATTGAATTTATAGATCATTTTGGTCAGCATGACATTTTAACAATATTAAGTCTTCCACTCCATGTCTCATGATTCTTGTGCAACTCTCCATTTCACACATTTTGCTCTAATTACACATCATTCTAGTTCCGCAAACAGATCAAGCTCTTCTCACCCTATGCCTGCATTGCTGTCCACTCTTCCCTGAACTCTGTTTGGTCCACTTCCTAAACCTCAGATCTCAACAGAAAAATCATTCTATTGAGACACTTTATCTTATTACACTCTTTAAAGGAGTCTTTCCTACATGGCCATTTGTCTATAACAGTATTCTGTTTATATTCATTCTGTCTTTCCTATAGTCTGTAATTATTTTAATAATTTATTGCTATATTTTCACATTGTTCACTTCCTACACTAACATACAGCCTCCTTAAAGAAAAAAAGACTTCTTTCATTGGGTCACCATTATTTCCAAATCTTTGGCATACTGCCTGGCATATGGTAATTGATATTTTTGTATTAATGCTTTTAAGTGGGTTTCTTATAAAAATAGCATGATAAACTCATTGTGGTAATTTGGCAACAAAATGATGCTCTAAAATAATTTATCATCTCTTTATTCCATAAATGATTCCACAGAGGCATCTTTTAGTTTGATACATGTGACATCAGTGAGTAATTTGACCCTGACTTTTCTGTAACTGGTATTTGTGGATTAATTAATTTGGTCTCTTCCACTGTGTTATTTTTAGGTAAGGACAAATATTGATCAATGTGCTCACAAGCTAATGGAGGTTCTGGGAATAAAAGGATCAAGATACCCACCTCTTCCCTTTTGAGATCTAGCTGGTATTAACACCTCTTTTTTGGACTGAGATGGTCTTAAGGATTCCCAAAGAGAAGGAAAAAGGTTGTGGACTGGTTGCTAAGCGTCAACACCCAGGCTTTGATATTAATGGAAGAGATCTACTTACAGTAGAGATAATGGATTAAAGCATATGAGATCTTCTGACCCAACTGCCCCACTAAGGTTTCATTAGAGCAAACTGGAGAGTTTTATTTCATTTATTCTTTTGTGATCCATTGGGTTCTTCTGTGTGGGAATCTGGACTTAGATATGTTAGGATGTCACTGCAGCTGCTGCCAAGAAAATATCTAACAGCCAGGGCTCCACCTCTAACACAGATTGCAGCACAATCAATGCAAAGGCTGCCGCATGAGTGAAGTGTTTGTAAAATCTCCCTTCTGAGTTCTGCTCCAGCTACAGAAATCATCCCTGTCCTCTATCTTCTATAAATTCTTCTCACCTCCCCTTTTCCCTCTCCCTGACAGTGAGTGGGATCCAATCCTTGACAATCAGAGACATGTGTTCTCCTGGACATTATGGTTGGTATAAGGTGGACTCTAATTGTCCATTTGGATCCTGTGCCCTTAAAGATTGCTAGCACAAGAATCAGAGAAGATACTTTCATTCTCTGGGATCATAACACATAGGAAAAATGTAGAGTGGAGTTGAGTTTGCCCTTCATCATCAAAAAAGAATGAAATCCAAAGGGAAAAGAGAGAGCAGGTGACATTATTTGAACTCCATATTCTCATTCTGCTAGCAGCCACAGCTAACCCTAGAATTTTTATTTATGAGAACCAGTCATCATCTAGTCTGCTTAAGGTAGTAGGAGTTCAATTTTATAATCTGTAAATCAAAGAGTTTTAACCAATATGTATTAAAAATATACAAAAGGAAAAATACCTTTTCCTTCAATTACACAGAATGGATATAGGGGTAGATATTAGCATTTTGCTAAGATTTTTTTTTATCTCCTTGCTAACAACACACACACACACACACACACACCACGAAAGAAAGAAAGAAAGAAAGAAAGAAAGAAAGAAAGAAAGAAAGAAAGAAAGAGGAGATATTATCTCTCACTGAGCCTGAATAGATACCATGCTGTTAACGAAGCAGTTACAACAGAGTGAAAAGAAATTAGCTAAAATAAAGCCATTTCTTTTCTATGATGAGCATTTAGACTCACTATTTATGGAGGCAGATATTATCCTTTAAAGTTAACACGTAAAAGTAAATAATTAAGAATTCATATTTTCTCTGGAATTTTAATAATGAGACTGGGTTCTATCTTTAAGTTTTTCACATCTCTCCATCACCTTGAGTCTTGAATAAAATGTACTTTTGCTAAGACTGCTGAACTAGCAACATCCCTTTCTGAGTCCATTCAGGCTGTTGTAACAAACTACCACAGACTACAGAGCTTAAATCAAACATTTATTTCTGAGCTGGAAGTCCAAGAGCAAGATGGCAACAGATTTGGTGGCTTATAAGACCTGCTCCCTGGCTCACAGCCAGCCAGCTGTCTTCTCTTTCTGTCTGTCCTCACATGGTGGAGAGGGTAAAAAAGCTCTCTGGGTCTCTTTTATTGGGGCATGAATGCCATTCATGAGGGCAAAGTCCTCTGACCTGCTCACCTCCCAAAGCCCCACCTCCAAACATAATTGCATCGTGGACTTGGTTGCAACATGATTTTTAGGGGGACATGAACATTCAGTCCATAGCCAATATGGTCTCTATCAAGTCACCTCCCAGAAATTAAAGGCTCAAGCAAAAATAAACTGCCATTAAACACCCAAAAGTCCACCTATTTATATGAGGAGCAAATATCACACTCCTTAACAAAAATGTACATTTTTGGTCATGATTCCTGGGATGGGGTTCTGCAGCAGGCTCCTCATATGGAGCCTGCTACTCCCTCTGCCTATGTTTCTGCCTTGCTCTCTTTGTCTCTCCTGAATAAATAAATAAAATCTTAAAAAAAAAATACCTTCCTTACATAACCTCCAATGTCAGATATGTAAATGGTGCTCAACCAGTAATTGGTGATGCATCCCTACTCATTAAAACATGCCGTTCACCATTTATTTTCAATCATTTGGGAGCTCATTCAAAAGGGATGACAGAAGAGTGTTCCATGAAGGAACAACGTGGAGGGGTTGGCAAAGTTAGGGGAATCCACAGGTGTGGGGATGCATGCAGTCTGTTCCTACCCCTTGCTGTGAAGATCCGGTGGGAGAGAGCAGTTACTAGAACCTGCAGACTGTTGTAGCTCTAAGACAGAGCTGCCTGCCAGCAGCTGCAACCTTCATAATGGAATCCAACCACCCCACCCCTTCACAGTGAGGAAAAGGGAATACATTTCTTGATTATTCACTTCCTCTGCTCCCTGATTTCCTGCCGGCCCTTCTATACAACTAATGTCAATTCTAAGTAGGGGCAAGGGAGCCTGGCCTTATAGGTCCATAGAGAACAGCCTCAGTAGGGGCATGGGTCAGAACAGAGTAGGCCAGGGCAGATTTGGGAAGAAAAATGAACAAATATTCAGCTCTTTTTCAGGTGCAAATTATTATCTTGTTTCGTGACACCATGTTTTTGAGAGTGATAAATTTATTAGCCGAATATTTAAGTTGTCTCATTATAAATACTGACTTTGATGTGTTCAGCATATATATCACATGTATCTACCCCAGTCATATGCTTTGTCGCATTGTTTGCCTTTAAATGTATTGCAAGGTCAGTTGCTTTTCTGCTCAGCCTTGTGTTTGTATGTCACGTAATTGAATTATTATGAATTAAAATATATTTATAGAAGATTAGTTTCTTTATATCAAATGAATGCTTTCTGGGAGCAGGTATCATTTCTGGATGTGAGATCTCCAAGATGACAGGCTGAATAAGAGCCTTCTATTCACAACAGAACCAACACTTTGCTGACTTCTTAAACAGATGATACCCTCGAGGTATGGAGAAAGAGATTCACTCTCCCTGCCAAATCCAAGAACCAAAGGGTTTCCAGCCCTCTGACAACAGAGTTCTCTGACACTTGCAGTTGTCAGCATTCCTCTCTGTCTCTCTCTTTCACACACACACACACACACACACACACACACTTTTTTTTTTTTTTTTTTTTTTACAAATTATAACCATTCTAAACAGGAGAATGGATTCACCTTATTCAGCAGGAAGATAGGGAAAGAGTCTGGTGAGAGCTCTGGAAGGAAAAATTTTAAATTATGAGGCAGAAAACATCTATATATTTTACGGGTAGAAAGAAAGAAAGAGAAAGAAAGAAAGAAAGAAAGAAAGAAAGAAAGAAAGAAAGAAAAAAAAGAAAGTTGCCACTATGCTTTCAATCCTACTAATAGTATGTGGAATTTGTGCAGCTCACTTCTGAGACAATCTACAACTAATATTCAAGGCTGAGGGAATAAAATGTTTAAATCTTTTGAAGTAGGTAGAGGTGTTTCGGATGATTTTTTTTTTTAAATAAATAGTTATCTGCAGGCAGATGTTTAGCCAATGACATGGGTGTGGTAACAGTGTAGACAGTTTCCATTCTCAACCTGTATGGTGGCCATCAAGGAATAAACTGCCTAGATGGGTGTTTAGCTGTGCAGAGTTGATGTATTCAATCCTCTCTTCAATTAGACAATTTGCAGTTCCTTGGAATGTTCTCTCAGGTGCATGGCTCCTCTGCACACCGCCCCAGCCATGGCCCTGGAAGCACGATGAGCTGGAGAAGCCTGTCTGGACTCTGACAGGCATGACACACCTGTTTCAAGAACGTACCACTTCATCACAGCTCCTGATGACATATACCCGCTTTTTCTGCTGTAATCAAAAAAGTTAAACCCACCATCTTCTAGATGGAAATTTAAACATTATCCATGCAAAATCTTTGAACTGACAAGATAAATCGAATTGCAAAGAGTATGATGACAGTAGAGATGTCACGGGTCTGACATCATTCTTCCCTCTGGCTCCCCTGCTGTCCTCATTCTGCCCTACCAAGGCCAGCAACAACAACAACAAAAATAAACACCATACATTTCCTAAAAGAAAGGAAGGAAAAGAAAAGAGTAAAGGACAAAACAAAGCATAGGGAGGGGAAGACAAGATAATGAGAAAACAACAAGGTTATCTAAAGATAAAATAACCTATCATAGTGTTGTGTTTTATAACCCTGAGTCTATACAGGAGTCGCCTGGGAGCTTTGAAAATTCTGATGCATGAGCACCACCAGAACAATGGCATCAAAATCTTTCGAAGTGGACATTAGTTTGGATATTTTGTTTTACTCTTCCTTGAAGTGGTTCCAGTTTATAGTTGGCTTGATACCACTGACTAGATGGTCACATTTAACATGTAACTCTTTTTTTAAAGTTTTTATTTAACTTCGGGTAGTTAACATACAGTGTAATCTTAGTTTCAGGTGTACAATTTAGTGATTATAAGTATAAACTTATACTCCATTGGACTCTCTAAGTTTAGGGATTTTTATGAGCTCTTTTGTGAAGCTATCTTAAGCAATGGGGGTGTGCGGAGTCATGCCAATCAGGGCTTTGATTATATGTCTGCCTACCTATTAGGTTAATGTTTACATGCTGATTGTCTTTTTGGGCCGACATCTGTAGACTTATGTCTTAACTGCCCCAGCTCATGATAGTAACTAATGCTTTGTGGTTGTTTCACGTTAGGATGTTTTGCAAAAGTCATTTCTTCAAAGGCTGCAAAACAGAATGGGAGTGCCATCCTTCCTAAGCTGCAAAACAGGATGTTAACGCTGTTTTGTCTTAGCCATCCTGACACCATATTTTCTTGTTGGGAATCTGGCACTGACTACCTAACTGTCTAACTAATTAACTAACTAACTAACTAACTAACTAACTAACTAACTAACTATATATATATATATATATATATATATATATATATCCCTTGAAATCAACCTAGGGAAATCTTACATTTCAATAATGGTTCAATAGTGAAGCAGCAGAAAGAGAAATTAAGGAATCAATCCTATTTACAACTGCACTAATAACCACAAGATATCTAGAAATCAACCTAACCAAAGAGATGAAAGACTATCCTGAAAACTATAAAACACTAATGAAAGAAATTAGAGATGACACAAAGCAATGGAAAGGCACATGGATTAGAAGAACAAATATTGTTAAGATGTCTATACTACCCAAAGCAAGCTACGGATTTCATGCAATTCCTATCAAAATACCAACAGAATTTTTCATAGAACTAGAACAATCCTAAATTTTGTGTCGAACCACTAAAGATCCTGGAAAGACAAAGCAATCTTGAAAAAGAAAAGCAAAGCTGGACGCATCACAATTCTGGATTTCACATTATATTACAAAGCTGTAGTGATCAAAACAGTTTGGTGTATACACAAAAACACATAAATAGATCAATGGAATGAAATAAAATATCCAAAAATGAACCTACAACTATATGATCAATTAATCTTTGGCAAGGCAGGAAAGAATATCCAAAGGGAAAAGGTAGTCTCTTCAACAAGTAACATGTTGGGAAAAATGGACAGCAACATGCAAAAGAATGAGATTGGACCACTCTCCTACACGATATACAAAAATAAATTCAAACAGTTTTAAAGACCTAAATATAAAACAGGAAGCCATTAAATTCCTAGAAGAGAAATAGGCAGTAACCACTTTGACACTGGCCGTAGCAACTTCTTACTAGATAGAGGTTCCCTTCTCTGATGCAAGGCAAACAAAAGCAAAAATAAACTTTTGGGACCTCCTCAAAATAAAAAGCTTTAGCAATTAGCTTTTAATGTATTATGTAGATATGTATATGTTTCTGTGAGTAGATGCACATATTTTACATATATGAGACATATATGTAAATCTTGCCTCCTAAATGCCAAATTACTGACAAACATTGTTCTCCTGTGATTATTATTGATTCTACTTTGTCAGGATTTTGTTAATATTATTATATGCTCTACAGTTTTTGGTATCCAATTTTAAGAAATCGTAGACTCATTATTCTTATTAATAAAACAGCAAAAAATGATTTATGCCACAAGATATTGTCCAACATAACATCATTTGTACTGTAACTTGATGCTAACTCTTCAAAGGACAAAAATTCAGGTCAACTTCAAAAAGCAAAAATAAATTTAAAAAATAAATAGATAAAATAAAGCAAAGTGCCTATGCAAATGTTACTCTTTTATTTTTACCTAAAAATTGCTCTGTATTATTTTTTTCAAATGCTCACAAACCACTTATCACTGAAGCTATGATGACTTAAAAGTTATTAAAGCCATAGTGTTTAGACTGAGTTCCCTGACAACAGTAAAACTGACAGGTAGTAAAGTAATAGGAGAGAAAAAAAAAAAGAGAGAGAGAGAGAGAGATAGAGAGAGAAAATGGTACCAGCAGAACTCCTGTTTCAATAAGTAACTTATGAGAGACACTTGCTTGTACATTTCCAGGATCTTGCCTTCAGGGAATTTCCCTATTGAGTACCAGGCCTGCAAAACAAAATGCGGGCTTGTAGGAAAAGCTGCTGCTTGGTACATGTAGGGAAAAATCCCACTTCCTTCTCTAATAACCAATATTCTCCCAACATGAAAGAAATGGGCTTTAATGCAAATCTTTATGGATTTACTGTCCTCCTCGATACTCTTGCAGTTTCCAACTCACTGCAGAATAGCGTCAGACTGCATTATACACTAGAAGCACAGTACCATTGCAAGCAAAAGTCTCAGTATCACACATACCAAGGTTTTGATAGCATATGAGGGTGTAAAATTTAACAATGTATTTTTTTCTGCCTGGTGAACATTAACTCCTACTGAGCCCAGGGCTAACATATTAAATAGCCTGGCTATAAGCCTTTCATAGCCCAGCTAAAGGTTGCTCCCATACTCCACATATTCTTGGTGCTATAAACATTTCGAAGGGCTTCTCCGGTTTGTAAATCCAGGACTTTTTTTTTTTTTTTCACCCTGATGGAGGTCACCTAAAGGAGGGAAAAGAGTCTACCGTGTAGAGGTCTCTTAAAGCCTACCCATAGGTGGAGAGCCATTAAAGTTCCCCTGTGAGCTAGCCAAAATTGGAACAAATGTCAAAAGCCCCAACAGCTGATGCAACTGCAAAATGTACTTCGGCCCTGAAAGACTTTAGCACTGCATTTCTTCAATGCTCCCAGAAAGCTCTGCATTTGAAATTATTTGTTTAATTAATGACTGCAGGCAAGATATTACTTTTATTAGAAGACAGGATATTTGTTTATGATCCTGTGTGCTATTTTAAATTCCAAATCCACTTTCTACTTTCACATGATTCCTTAAGTGATGCATTCTTCCCGTCTGTCCTAAGAAGCATGAGAGACGGCAGTCGATGATCACAGTTAAATGTGCTTATAAATTAGAGAAAGTGATCTATTGCAGTGGACAAATTTGACTTTGACTATGAATATTAAAAGATAAAAAAAGCAAAATCTAAAATTAAATCGACAGTCTTCCATGATTCAAAGGTCCTCAATATTCATAAATTTGCATACACATTCTGCTACTTTTCTCTAAAACAAGATTATATACCAGTGAACTAATAAAAAAAAACCTGAGAAATGCACTAGAATATTACCATAGTTTGTGAAAATAAAAGTGACTTTTATTTTCTCCTCTATGTTTTCTTAATAGTTTATAATGAATATATTACCTTTAAAATTAAAAAATGCTGAATAAATAATAAAGTATATGATTTATATCTTAGAATTTGACAATGTTTCACATATGTTACTCTTTGGTAAAACTGTGAAAGGAAAATCATCTCCCTGATGAGAAAGTTAGTAACAGAAAGGCATTTCACTTTATTTATATTTTGAAGGTTTGTATTTTCTCACAATTGCCCAAATTAGAAGTTGAAAGTTCAGTAACCCCATCTTCCTATATGTATCCAAATCAGGAGAATCATGTCATTAAATTGCTCATTGGATCTCAAGTGAAAATTATTATACATATAAAGAAATTATATAATAAAGATATTTATTATATTTATATATTATTATATAATAAAGATATAATTTATATCAAAATCCACTTTTCCCCCAGTTATCAAGAATGGGTAAAGAAGCAACAACAGGGCAGCCCAGGTGGCTCATGGGTTAGCGCTCCCTTTGCCCCAGGGCGTGATCCTGGAGACCTAGGATCGAGTTCTGCATTGGGTTCCCTGCATGGAGCCTGCTTCTCCCTCTCCCTGTGTGTCTCTGCCTCTCTCTCTCTCTCTCTTTCTGTGTGTGTTTCTCATGAATAAATAAATAAAATCTTTTTTTAAAAAAGAGCAACAACAATTAGAGGTTCCTCTAGCAATTTTAAAATACCTTCACTTATGTTTTGTAAGATGAAAAAGGTAGGATATTGGATAATGATGCTCATTTGTTTATTCCTCAAACACTTAAAAGCTGGAATATCTTACTACATTCATGGAAAGCCACCAAAACACACTTGGAAAAAATGCCTTATTATATAGATAGGAAACCTGATTCTTGGAAGAGCTATCATGCTCAAGGTCAATGAGGCAGATTTCAGAAGATTTGGGATTTGAACCCAAGTTTCTGAGTCTTAGTTTAGACAAAAGTTTACCATTGTTACTTCTGTTGTTGCTATATCACTTGTTATACACCATTTTTAATATGGAGTAAAGTTAAATTTTGTCAACAAAATATTATAAGACTGTTCAAATATTTAGAAACACTGCAGGAATTCTACAGTGAATACTCACATGCATACCATCTAAATTCTGCCATTAACTTTTAACTATATCTCATAATACTCTTTATCTTATGGTCTGGATTATGTGATGCTAACATAGACACTTCAGTATTCTTCTTATTAGTATTTGAATAGTATAATGCTTCCATCTAATTAATTTTACCTCATTTGCATTTTTGAACATGAAGTGCTTCTCTCTTGTCTTTAGATTGGGTCTTGTTCTTTTTATCTATACTGATAATTGTTGCCTTTTGATTGGAATGCTGAAGCCATTTACATTTAATGCAATTATTCACATAGTTGGATTTATGTCTACCATTTAATATTTTTTTCTTTTTTCTCATCTGTTTTTTGTTAATCTTTCTCTTTTTTTTAAGATTTTATTTATTTATTCATGAGAAATACAGAGAGAGGCAGAAACATAAGCAGAGGAGAAGCAAGCTCCCTGTGGGGAGCCTGATGTGGGACTCGATCCCAGGACCCTGGGATCACAACCTGAGCCAAAGGCAGATGCTCAACCACTGAACTACCCAGGTGCCCCTCTTTTTTTCCTTTCCTTTCTTATTTCAGTTATTTTTAAATTTTTTAAAATATTTATTTATTTATGATAGTCACAGAGAGAGAGAGAGAGGCAGAGACATAGGCAGAGGGAGAAGCAGGCTCCATGCACTGGAAGCCCGATGTGGGATTCGATCCCGGGTCTCCAGGATCGCGCCCTGGGCCAAAGGCAGGGGCCAAACCACTGTGCCACCCAGGGATCCCTATTTTTAAATTTTATATTAATTTATCTATTATTGGCATTAAGCTATACTTTCACATTATCCTTTTAGATGTTGTTCTCAGGAATACTATACACAGCCTGCAGTATTTACAGCATACTTAAAATTAATACCATATCATTTCACATAAAATAGAGAAAATGTTATGTTGTTGCACTGTTCTGCCTTCCATTGTTTCCGATGAGAAATTAGTTGCCATACACATGATTGCTTTCTTATATCCAATGGGGTAGTCTCTTTCTGGCTGCTTTCAATGTTTTCTTTTTTCTTTTTTTTTTTTTTTTAAGATTTCATTTATTTATTCATGAGAGACAGAGAGAGAGACAGAAAGAGAGAGAGAGAGAAACCAAGAGAGACAGAGAGAGAGAGGCAGGGACAGAAGTAGGCTCCATGCGGGGAGCCTGACATGGGACTTGATCCTGGGTCTCTAGGATCAGGCCCTGGGCTGAAGGCGGCACTAAACTGCTGAGCCACCCTGGCTGCCCCCAATGTTTTCTTTTTACTTTGCTGAGCATGTTCAATTGATAAAATTATGTCTTGAAATTTTCAGAAATTTTTGGAAATTCTTTCTTCAAATATTTTGTTCCTGCCCTTTCTTCACTATCTTCACTCTGGGACCCTATTTACACTTAGGCTACACATTTTAATGCTTGCTCTCAAATCCTAAAGTCCTGTTCCTTTATTTTCTATTTTTGTCTTCCTTTACTTTAGACTCCTAATTCCTATTACTCCATCTCCAGGTTCAATCCTTGTCTTTCTGCTTTTTAAATCTCCACTTGGTCATAATCAGTAAATTTTAAAATTTCAGATTTTTATGATGTGGTTCTTTTTTTTCCATTTCCTACCCTCTTCTGAAATTTCCTATTTTTTTTTATGTTGGTTACAAGTATTTCTCAATAATTGCAATGGTTGAATTAAAATCCTTGTCTGACAAATTCACTGTCTGTTCATGTCAGAGTTGGTGTTGATCAATAGCCTTTTCTCCTACGTATGGATCATATGCTGCTGTTCCTTTATAGCCTGAGGAATTTAGAATTATATGCTGAAGATTTTGAATGTTATATTGTGGGCATTCTGGGTTCTGCAATATTCTTCCAGAGACTTTTCATCGTTTTGCCTAGCAAGCAGTTAACTCAACTGAGTCAAAACTTTAAACTGAGTGATAGAAGCCAAAATATTCTGTTGTCTCTGGCTGCACTGCTTGACATTTGTCCCAGGTTTGGGGAAGAGTTTACATGAAAAATCAGTGCTTCATATTTGTGGTTTCCTCTTCACTACATTCCAGCTGTTAGGATGGCTGTCACTTTTGTCCTTGGGCTCTTCAAGCCGGTACATTTGATTGTGTCTCTTAGTTTAGTCCACTCATACTTGGAAGGCTGGGACCTGCCTTACGGACAAATGCTGTGACATTGCAGAAACTCAGTGGCATTTTCTCTCTTAAATATAGAATGCTCTTTGTTTTATTTCTTATTTTTGTCCTAGTTTTGGTCATTCTTCAATTTATGCTTGTCTACTAAGGAAGAGTTTGATAAGCACTACTTGAGTATGACATGAAGTAGAATCATATTAAAATTAACTTTGGTCTTCTCTTTGTTTCATTTATATTTTAACCTTTGTGACGGTTGAGTCATTTGGCTTAGTGGTTTATGAGCCGAGTCACACTACTTGGATTCAAATATTCGCTCTTTTACTAACTATATGATCTCTGCTTTTTATTTACTAAATGAAAATAGCAATAATAGTACCAATCTCATAGGATTGTTTGTGAGCACTAAATACGATATTTGCGAAGTGATAGGATAGTGACTGGTACATAATGGAAATTTAAATGTTAGCTACTGCTAATATGATTAACATTCTTTTATTAAAATATATGCTATATAATTTCTATCTCTGGAACTCATGCAACTAAAACTCAGAAAAATCTTGTATTGGTCAATCAAATCTTGCACCATTCCCAAATTACAACCTTTCTTTGAAGAAAAAAGAAAACACAAACACATGAATGTGCTTAGGGACACCTGTCTTTGGGAAATGACTGAATTTCAGCTAATTAGAAACGAATTACTAAAGTTTCATGCAGTTTTCCCCCTCTGGCCAATTATTTTATGTGGCTGACTAAGTTGTACTTTTTGCTCTCTAAACAGCAAATGTGGACATGGACTGTACATGGTTTGGAACCTTATTTATTTAGGAGAAGGAGCCATGTATCCTTTAATCAAAAGAGCAAGCTTATTTTCTCGCATCTGGCCGCATGACTTTCTTCCATCCCATTTTCACTTTCAAAAGTCATGCTAGACCTACTGGCGAAGTATTAAAAATTACTTAAAAATAGCGTAATTGTTTTTGAAGCCTGCTTTTTATCAACTCAAAAATAAATTAAAAATCAATCAACTAATGAATCCCCTGTTTCTCTTTGTTTGGACTACCTCCAACTGCCTATTTGCAGGGGGCCTATCTTTGTCAACACGTTAATAGAGAGTAGTGACTGAACAGGAAGAAGTAAGTCTGCTTGGTTTTTCATCTCCTGCAGCTGCCTCTAGCCGCAGATCCAGAGCTTTTAAAATTTAGGGGTATTATGGAAATTATAGACCTTGTGAAGGGGTGTCTTGAATCTTGTGATAAATTTCACAAGACTCCTGAATCACAGGCAAAATTTATTGAGTAGAAACTTCCATGATTTCACACAGCACATCAACAGTGCCTCTGTGGCAGAGACATTCAGTCTGAAATCCAGACCTTTGCAGAAGCTACATTGTCACCATCACTTTTCTTGCATTACATTTGTCTAATTGATAGTGCATCCCTCAGGCAAGGAGCAAATAGGGTTTTCCAAATGTTGGTGAAGAATTTTTACAGGTTGTCATCTTAAAAATATAAATCAATAATAATAATAATAATAATAATGCCCTCATACAAAGCAGATATTTACAGTAAGGCATTAAAAGCAATTCAACAGAAAGCATCGAGATTTAGCAGGAAGAAATGCTTAGCACAATATGACAAAAGCTATCGGGCCTCTAGCTATAATATTTTATTCAGTTCCACACGTTTGAAAGTTTTTCTTTTGCCCAGCAAGTACTGGAAAGTGTTGTTGAATCACTGTTTACCTCGTTTCTTATTGCTTTCGCTTTCTACATGCAAGGATTGATGAATGAAACTTTGCCGCATTCATAACTGAATATTTATACCCAATATTTTTTCCTTCCAAATAATTGTAGCTAAACTTCTCTTGAACTAAATTAAAAAGCAGGATGCAAATTGTCTGTATATTGTGGTTGCAATTATGTAAAAATATGACTGCATATGAATAAAGGACTGGAAGGGAATATACAGAAATTACTTTAATTATATAAGTATGATGGAAATTACAGGAGTTTCCACATACACACACCATTTAAATTTTATGTAATATTTTGTTATTGTTTTTACAATGATATTTTATTTTTTTAAAGTTTTCCCACTTACAAATTCAAGTCTGTCAGCTTGAAAATACATTAAGTGATTTTTAAATTGAATCATTTTTCACTACTTTTCAGAAGCTCCAGCTCCTAGTTTCCCTATCCCTCCCTCCTGCAGTAAATTCATTCAGTGATTCATTTAACTGAATTTATTGAGCACCGAAAATATGCCAATTCATGTGGATGCAGAGGCCACAAAAACATGTCATGTCAATTGATTTTCCCCTCAAATCTTCCTACTCTCCAGAATGTTCTAAGGATGCCATGTCTGATGTCCACTCCAGCTCCCTTCCTGTCACTGCCAAGTTTCTATAAGCACAATTTCTGAAGCAGGTTCACATGATCAAAATGTAATCCCTAACCTTTGTGGTTCTTACCCCACTTTGGCAAACCACACAACACTCTTCTCTTTGCTCCCCATAAACAATCTGCTTTTCAAGCTTGGTGACATTTTCTCATTTTCCATCATTTCTCATTACAGCAGGACATTTAACAGACTTAACCAGCTGCTTCTTTTTAAACCTCTTCTCCTCCATTCCTTCTGCCACTCTAAAATCAAATTCTCTCTCATTTGAATGATCTCTACTCTTATTTCTTCATCTGTCTTCCTTCTCCTTTACTTATCTCCTACTTTTGAATTCCCCATTTCTCAAAATTTTGGGGTTTTTGGTTTTTTTCACTCTCCAGCCCCCTCCCCCAATGATTTTATCTGCTGGGGCAATGCCTACAACAATCATTATATATATAATTACAATTGCTAAATGTTGTTTGAGGGCTCATTAGATGCCAGGTGCTATGCTAATTGGTTCAGGCTTTGTTTCCATGATTTTTTTAATCTTTACAATAACCATAAAAGATAGAAATTCTCACTGTGTATACGTTCTTGCTGTCTTTCTTTTTCTTTCAAAGATTTATTTATTTGAGAGACAGAGAGAGAGCAAGCACAAATGGGGGGGGGGTGCGGAGGGAGAGAATCCCCAAGCCTACTCAGCACTCAGCGTGGAGCCTGACATGGGGCTCCATCTCAGGACCCAGGAGATAATGATCTGAGACAAAACCAACGTACCCTTCTCAGATGCCTAACTGAGTCACCCAGGTGCCCCTCTTTTTTTTTTTTTTTTCTTTTCAGGAGAGGATTTCTGAGCTTCTCAGGGTGAAAGCATTTTCCTAGGATGGTGCTGTTCCGAGTGGACAGACTGGACTTCAACTCTAACTGTAGAGTCTGAGTGCAGGGACCACACTCCCAAGTGCTGGGCTATGCCCCTGCCTGACACCACCCCAGTAACTGCCAACTCTGACCTGACTTCTCTGGCCAATTCATTTCTCATCACTCCCACCCCAACCAAGTATCTGCTAGACCTTTTCACAAAAATGACACATCAAGACCCTATACACAGCATTTAAGAAGACAAATGTTCCTTCCCTAAAATTCTTCTTTTTCCGATCTCTTTACTTATTTCAATGGCATTACCACTGTCATTCATATTCACAACACGGGTCTTCATCTGTGGCTTGTCTTTCCATCTTGTCACGCACATCTACAGAGCTACCAAAATTCATTGACTTTTTTTTTATCTTCCAAATCTCTTCCAGTTTATAAGAAGGAACACACATATATACATATACACAGCACCAAAAGCCACCTAGAAAAGGATTTTTTTAATATAAAAAGTTAAGAAACTATACATGAAAGCAGCGAATAGTTGTCTTTCATATCAAGACATTTAGATAAAATAAAGTTATCCAAAAAATGAAGTTATCAATTGAAAGAAAAAAAACCCTTCAAATTGTATCAGAAAAGAAAAATCAAGGTGTATGTGAAGCCTATATCTAAAATAAAATTAATTAGAAAGACTAAAAGCAAAGAGTATGACAAAACATACAAGACAAACACAAATGGAAAGAAAGCAAGAGTCACGTATTCATGTATTCAAGGCAAAGATGCAAAGCAAAAGCTAATATAACACAAAAACTATACTTCATGACAAGAAAGTGTATAATCTTCAATAACAATAGTGTATAACCTCTACAGACAGTCCTCTGACTTGCTTGAATTTTTATGATTTCATGAGTAGGTGATTGGCTAGGATTTTTTAGCTGCCCTAACCCTACTTTCCTTTGCTCCAGTGGAACCATCCATACTCATAGCACTGAATGTTCTATAAATGACCTCTCCCCTTAAAAGCAGCATGACACAAAGACTGTGAGAACAAATTAGCAAGCTGAGTGTCTGAGTTCAAAGTCCAGCTCTACTACTTACTATCTTTGTAACTTGGGCAAGTTACTTAACCTCTGTGTTTTGCTTTTCTCACAAGTAAACTGTGGCTGGCAGTTATATTAACTCACTGGAGTTTATAGAAATAAATTAATTAATATTTGTAAAATGCTTAGGATACTACCATATAGATACATAGTAGTCCATAAATAAATACTCGTTATTGTTAGATAAATATGTACACTTATCTGGCTAAACAGTTTTGTGGTTATTTCTTGACTACTGAATAAAATATTCCTTCATCAAACTTGAAACTTTAGTCCATTATTTATCAGAATATAATCTATCTTTCTAATGTTGTATCCCAATACTCTGAATTCACTCTAAAAGCTTCCAGATCAGGTGATTCATCCTGCAGACTTGGCCACTTCAAGGCTGTCCTTCATACTGAAATGCCACCCTGTCATCTTTGCTTCAAGATCTAGTTCAAGGGCTACTTTTTTTCTGAAAGTCACTCCCTGATTGTCCCAGACAGATCCAGGTCTCCTTGTAAATCCTATCATTCTGTTACCATCCTATAAGAGTAGTGGACTGAGTGACAAGAATGTTACATTTTATTTGCATCACATTTTTATTTCCTGAGATTTTAACCTCAGTGAATAAGGTGGGGTGTGCTCATTATTCCTTCGAATATTTACGGTATCTGATGCATATTTTCTCATACGTGTTTTAATTACTTGGGTTCAGAAATACACTTTGAATCAATGAAGGGAAAGATTTTTGCATTTACTAAAACAGGAAATGCACAGTTCAATGCCAAATAAGTTTATAAACACCAGCCAAATAACACACAGCTCAATTTGAATCAGTCATGTGTCCTCCTTGGTTATATAGGAAAATTTTATTATAGTATGTCTCAGATTTCCCTTTTTTTGTTTTGTTTTGTTTCATGGACCACAGAGATAGATAGTATCTTTCTGCTTTATATTACTATATAGCGGTAGGGTTCAAGTAGGAAGTCTGAAGAACTTTGAATCTTATCTCTACCACAGGTAGCTTTCTGAACTTGAGGGTTGCAAATTTCTCTGAGCCTGTTTATTCCTGGGTAAAATAAGGTAATATCACCTATCATGCAAGATTAATGTCAAGATTAAATAGACTTCTATGATGCATTTGGCCCATAGTAGGAATGCAATCAAAGATAGATAATCATAATAGTTGTAATAATAGTTTTTTTTTTAAGCTCTGATATATCATTCTTTTAATTGTATCTGATTATGTTTAGATTTTTACCAAAGGCAGGCTTTATCTTCTCTATATTAGCAGTAAGGCTATAGGGCTAATACTGTATGCACTTTCACTTCAGGCTCCTTATTTATCTCATCTTTCTGCGAAAGTAGATCATATTTTGGGAGTTATCACTTAGTCCACTCATCTTCCTAACAGTTTAGAACATCACATGCCAGAGGTCTGTTTCTTCTCATGCTAATAATACTTTTCTGCTATACTATATGTTGGCAAATCGAACTCCAAATAAAAAAATATACATATAAAAAATAATAAATGCTGTTTTATTTTTGACTCAAAAAAATCCTTTTTTTTTTAAAAAAAAGATTTTATTTATTTATTCATAAGAGACACACAGAGAGAGAGGCAGAGACACAGGCAGAGAGAGAAGTAGGCTCCATGCAGGGACCCGGATGGGGGACGATCCTAGGACTCCAGGATCACGCCCTGGGTGAAGGGAGGGACTCAACCACTGAGCCATCCAGGCGTCCTTGCTATAAATATCCTAAATATTCTGTAGGATCATTTACCTGTTCATGAAATTGGTATGTGATAATACAGACAGCTTGTAAGACAATATATGTTTGCATTATCCGTGATTAATGTATGATGTTTCACTAATACCTTGGAAGCCATTAATCAATGGGACAACTTCTGAAATGCTCTCTTTCTCCCTTTCACACCACACTGTGCTCCCTTCCTATCTCTTTCTCTCCATGCTTAGTTTTCTCTCTCCTTATCTACTTCTTTTTTCCACTCTCATTCAAAATGGCGGCATGACCAATTGATCTGATCTCTTACTAGAACTTTCAACCTCTGGGTAGGGCTGCTTTAATGAGCCTTGCTTTATTTCAAACACTACCACTTTCCACCAAAAACAGTTAAAATCATTCAGTGGGAAGCTAGCAATTACTAATCTTCACAGTCAGTATATCTATTGAGGTTTTCATCATCTCCCAGTAAAGGCGTCTGTATTATTTGGTGTCCTCACATCTGTTCACATTCGGATGCATGATTGGGAGACTGTCAAAATTGATCTCTAGTACTTGTTTTCTTTGTCTCTTCAGCTTGCCCTCTTGGATGTCTGTATAATGAAGTTGCTCATCTGTAAAATGGGGATGAAAAGATTAGAGGCAATGAGTGTGCAGCACTCAGTCAGGTCCAAGTGCTTGCAAAGGGCATCAGTCATAGAGGGTCTTAACAGCATGTTAGGTTGCATGAGGCTGAAATTGCAGGAATCTGGCCTGGAAAACAAATCATCTTTAAGAATTCTATTTCCATTAGAAAACACATTTTGAGATCCAAACAACTAACTTATGACTATGTGTTGGAAACCCAATTAAGATACCAGATCCTGTAGTGGAGTAGGGGCTAATCTGTGAGTTATACACAAATAATAAACACAATCTAAGTAAGACAAACTATTAATCTTCTTATTGTTTTGCCTAATTTTAAGAACAATTTCAGTATTTGGAGCAGCTGGAGGAATAAAGTTGGTTGTTGAAGTAAAAAGATTAATATTTCACTTTACTTTCCCCAAGGAAAACAAGAGAGCTGTTCTTGGTAAACATTTACTAATGGGCCTTCAGACTCAAGAGTGTGAAGATACATTAAATTACTCAGAGCTTATCCTTTCGTAGGGGAAAAAAAAAAAAAAGTGAGATGTTGATTTTTCACACCCAGAAGACCAGGGAGGCATTTTTTGGTAGTAGAAGACACCTTGTCCAAATGACTTTTCACAGAAATTTTTATTACACTATAAAACTTGACATTTACCTTCATGGGCTTAAGAAGCCAAAATATGTTTATGCTGACTCATTACTATAAAGGAAGTCAGCAAACTGAAATGAGAACAAAAGACATATTTTGTCATAAGCAAAAGAAAGCTACAGATGAGATAAATGTAGAATGTTTGGTAAACTGCAAAGTGGCATAGCCATCTATTCTCCAATTTAATGGAGTATTTTTGAGCCCCTACTGTGTGTCAGATACTGCACTGTGGGTGCTCAGAATCCCTGTCAACAAGATAGACAATCCCATGAGCATGACAGACAAAGAAGCATCTACCTGGATTACAGCAGTTAAATCCTACTTGTTCCGCTGGCATAAGAAAGAGCAATCAATCCAGAAATCTGGAGATTGCCAAGGGTTGAGTTAGACCATTGAAAGCCCACACCTTTGCTGACACATTAGCAACTCAGAAAGTCATCCATCAAAACTTGGAAGTAGAAATAGGTTTTTTTTTTTTTTTTTTCAAAATACCCAACATCCCTGGCACCTTCCTAGCAGTACTGCAGTACCATAGTCATACTCCACCTGCATATGCTTATCAAAACTTTACCTAGAACTTATACCTAAAGGCATAGGAATGAACATTCATAATAAAGTTACTAATCTAAGGGTGGTTTTCATGTTCACTGAATGAAATTCTTAAATTAGGATGTAGTGAGAGAAGGCGCCCAGGTGGCTCAGTCAGTTAAGCACCTGCCTTCAGCTCAGGTCATGATCCCAGGATCCTGGGATAGAGCCCCGTATCAAGCTCTGTGCAGAGTGAGGAATCTGCCTGTCACTCTGCCCCTCCCCCTTCTCATGCTCTTTCTCTCTCTCTCTGTCAAATAAATAAATAAAATCTTAAAGAAAAAAAAAAGGGAGGTAGTGAATGTGGAATTTGCCAGAAGAATCACTAGGTGAGACAAGAAAGAGTAATGGTCCCCATTGGTAGTTGCTGACTAGTCCTCAGTAAGATCGTGTTTACGGATGAATAGATCTATCTAAAGATACATCCACAAGATCCCACTTTCTGTCAATAAACATTTTTCTGCAAACTAAAGGAAAAGAAATATACTCAGATAAAACTACAGGTGTGAAGGGTCCTGTTTCTTGGCGAATTAGCATCCTTGTAAATACAAAACATACACTGGAAGAGTACATTAGTTAAGTAGAAGAAACAATTGATCTCAGTAATCAGAAGAGCATCTCATCTAAAACGTTCCCTCCATGGTCAACTTCTTGATCTTCCAGCTTATGTTCTCTTCCCACTCTTTTTTCTTCAAAGCCTTACTTCCCCAGGAAATTCTGCAGGGCAGTGACTCTCCTGGATCCTACCTTCCGGGCAAAGTCCTGTTTTCTATCCCAGATATGGCAAGTAGCTAGCTCATCAACACACAAAGAGTTCAACTCCTTTCAGTGCCTCTGCCAATCTTCTTCCCCCCTCCCTTTAAGATTACCCTATGTTCTTATTAAGAGAAGTTGTTGGATTCCACTTTAATTCATTCCAAGCCTATGCCTGTTTTTTGGTGACAGAATCATAAGAAAACTCTAAATTTTGGTAAAACTAGTCAGTATGACTCACAGTGAGTGGCCTGCAGTGACAATTATTCTAATGACGTTGCCTGGAGAAAGTTTGACTGTCTGACTTGACCTCACCTTGTAGTTCAATGAATGACTCTTAAAATAGTTAATGATCCAGGCAACTAATAGAGTTGTAATCAATTATCAGAAATATCCAAAGCATAGGCAAAGCACAAAAATTTAGGCACAGATATAACACAGCTAAATGGAGTAATAGAAATTATGATCCCTAAAAATATTTCATTTCCAGAATTTTGTTTGTCGTTAACAAGATCTATGCCTGCTCTTGGGGACCTCACAGGCAAAGGCAGTGAAATGAACTAATCCATATGTTGCACATTCATTAAAACCAGGCAGTGTCTTGCAATTACAAATTAAATTGGTACATCTGGAAAAAGGAGTACTAGGATTTACAGGTTGTTGTGATTTTTTTCCTTATCATAAAATAATGGAAATTGTAGTTCTGATTTTTATTTGATTAAAGGAATCATTTCATTGTTCTAATTGGAAAGGTATGTAAAACTTCCAGAATATGGACATATGGATCAGCTTTACTAATAGTGTCTGTTAATTTGGCATTGTTAACAGTCTGCTTTTTCCCTAGTGTACATATTTTTAGTCAGAAAGTAGTTAGTTGAGCAGTTTTTCTTTAATTTCCACTTTTTTTTCCAGAGGGCTTTTTTACTTAAAATGTGTTGAGAATTTTTATTGCTTTTATGTCTGTCTGAATTTTCTCAAGTAACACAGTTTTTATGTGTTATTTGGATAAAGACATTTTAGAATCCCCCTAGAATAGTTCAGTTTGGAAAACATCCTATAGACATGATTTGCTGGAGGCAAGCTAACATTACAGATTAAAAGTCTACACCAAGACAATAGAAAAAAAAAATCATAGTTTCTTCATATCAAAGGGAAAAATATTTTTAGTGTTTTTTTTTTTCACTGAGCCTGAAACACCTATTTAGAACTTTGTCTGAAACAAAAGGACATCATGAGTATCATAAAATATCACTCCTTGCCATTTAGTATAGCCTACGCTTGTAGCCATGTCCAGGAACAGGTAATATACATATCGGGAAATTATAGAAATTCCTTCACAACTGATCGACTGATTCATGCTAAACAACTAGATGGTGGTCCAGAAAATTGAGGAATGAAACAAAATAAAAGAACCACATCCCCCAAATGAGCACATAACAAACTCTTACTGGTTGAAAAATAGTCCCCATCACTTGCCTTCTGGAGCTGACTACTTCCTGTTTATTTATAAACAAACGCAGAAAAAGAAAAATACAGTGCTGTAAAAGTAAACACTTTCAGAAACTCTCTAGTAATTTCTTAAGTCAGAAAATGTTTTACTTATTGCTAAAGCTGCTTTGTCTTATAGCCCCACTTACTGCAGACTAGTCACTGGGAAGCTTGGGTGTTGCCTTACCTTATCTGACCTTGCTCAACTTTGCCTCACTTCACTTTGCCTGACCTCACCTTGCCTGACTTCACCTTGCCTGATCTCATCTTGCCTTACCTTATCTAAATTGCATTAAAGAATCATGTACTTGACTTACATTCAAATAAAAAAATAGTTCAATAAGATGTTTTATTTTCAACATTAGATAGATCTTTCTGCTTTTTTATATTGTTTACAAAGGCTAACGTTTTTATTGCATTCCTTTAATAAGTATTCAACTTTTTTGCACTTTATACTGCTATGGAAGATTCTGTTCATAAAAGGTCCATGTAATGACCATATACATCTGAAACCTACACTCATAGAGAATCACCTGTTATTTCCAGCAGAAATACTTAATTTTACCTTCAGAGCTCTCAGCTTATGCAGAATAAAAGGTAGAATATGCTTAGTTTTATATCAAGGTAAAGAAAGCCCAAGCAAATTACTAAGGAGCAAATCCAAGGCATCTTTGTAACTTAAACAATGCTTCCATAATTGAGCAAAATCATTACCCAAAACTTAAAAGTCAATCCTATAGGGATGTGGCTAATCACAACTGCCTACATGTTGTTGTCTGTTTTAGGGGAAGAAATAAAGGAAGAGAAACCAGAAAGCATGCTCCATAGTATCTCCTTGATCTGCCTTTTCTGACATTACCTTTCTTTTCTAACTTCCTTAAAAATCTTCGGTATTGGAATCAAAATAGCAAGTTCTTCATTCTCTTATTCAGTAAAGATGTCAAATTATTTATTTACCATAAAGATGTGGTTGATTCTCAGCTGGTACACATCAATACAGCCGTTCCAACAGTAAATATTATAAGTTTGAACTAGTCACTCCCAAAGCACCAAGGCCTCTGCAACCCAGAATCCAGTAGATCTTCACTGGTAATCCTGCTTGAACCCAACAGCTGGAGTCTTATCTTCATGGTCAGTGGCCTCACCTTGCCTTAATGATTGTTAAGTATTTTTAATATTATCCTTGAGTATAGGCAAGCATTTTTCTCCAGAAAGTCAGAAAGGAAGAAGACCTTTCATTTCACCATCTCTGTGGGGTCATGAATATATGTAGGCCAAAAGACACAAAGCAGACTCTTTGTGAGATCCAGTAAGCCCAACCCTGAGAAAATGAAAATCAGAGCAAGTGATTTTTCTAAGTGCAGTGGGCAGGGATGATGATGGCAAGAACCGAGCACAGACCAGGGCAGGCAGCCTCAGCACAGTCCTTCTGGAGAAGGAGTCCCAGGGTCCCAGATCAAGATTTAACAAAGAAGACTGGGGACCTGGATCAGTTGGCAGTGAGAAATGGTAGTGTGGGGAGCGGGCTGAGTAAGGGAGTAAAGAGGAACCAGAGATAAATGTGGCCTACTTTATTATTTTCCAATATTATTTTCTAAGAGCTAGTCTGATTGCATGAAAAGTCCTAGTAGAAAGTTCCATTTCTTGGAAAGTTTCCCTTTCACTTGGCAAACTGTCATTCTCACAGCAGTAGCTCTCCCTACCCTCCTCAGCAGAGTGAGGTGTGCCCTACTTTGAGTTATAATTTGCCTATTGACTAGCACATTGCCTCCCTTAGACTCAGAGATCCTCAGGGTTAGGGATTACATTTTAGTATCTCTGCATATCCAGAGCCCCATTCAATGTCGGCACATAATCGTTCCTTAATAAATGTTAGTGGAATAGTCCTCAGTTGGGAGCTAACAAGTATGCAGGTAGGACAGCAGTATTACCCCATACTGGGTTGGCAGGAGAGGGCTTCTTTGAATGAATAGATGATGTGTAGGTTCGTAAGCTTCCCTGGAAACACATTCCCAAAAGTATTTTAAAATTCCTCTGTAATCTTGTTTACATTTGAATTTGCCCAGCTAGAATGTAAAGGTGATTTACTCAGCAAGATAGTGACATTTAATCCTGTTCTATGTTTTCACAAATACAGGATTAGGGGAAAATAAATGACAGAATTATTACTGTATTTGTGTACACAGGCAATATTCCCTTTGCCCTGAACTATTCCACTCAGCCAGCAAGATCTTCAACAGAGGGGAGGGAGAACCAGCACACAATGCCTTCTAGGTGTCTTTGAAAAATTAGCACAAAAAAGAATATCTTACTTTAGATTAGTAGGATGCAATGCAACCTCGTGAAGTCTTATGGAAAAATGCTTATCCCTTTCACTTATTTCTGGGGTTGAGATTGAAATCTACCACCACCGGTAAATTTCTAGAAAGGACTCTTCTATATGCCTTCTCTGCACCAGCAGGACAAGTGGACACAATGGGAATGGAAGGTATATGCCCTCTATTTTAGTCACTCAGGCTACTATAACAAAATACCATAGATTGCGTGACTTTAAAATGATTGAAATTAATTTTCTAACAGTTCTAGAGGCTGGAAGTCCAACATTAACACACCATTTGATTCGGTTCCTGGTGAGCACTGTTGTTTCCTGGCTTGCAGATGGCTGCCTTCTCTCTGAGTCCTCAAGTAGAAAAGAGAGAAGGAGAGAGACAGAGAGACAGAGAGAACTCTGGTGTTTTATCTTGTAAAGACACCCATTCTATTATCTCATCTAAACCTAGTTATGTCCCAAAGGCTCTACCTCCAAATACCATCCAAATACCATCGCACTGGAGATTAGGGCTTCAACATATGTCTTTTGGAGGACACAAATATTCAACCCATAACACCCTCATGTAATAAGGTAATGAGTATCTTCACTAGGGAAGAGTGGATTTTCTGTTCCCTATAGAGACAAATCCCTGTACCTGCATATCTGCTTCCAGCTGAAACTGAGGTTAAAAAAACCATTACCCCTGAGCTTGGCACAGGACTACTTGAATCATTCAAACAGGAATACAGAACAAGGATATAGGTGCAAGAATGTGGAAGGCATCATGTATCAAAATGTATGCCACACAATAGTAGTTTTGGGGATATTTCTGAGGCTTCTAGGTTGAAGACTCTGGGCCATTACCCAGGGATCATGAGCATAAGTAAATCCCTGAGATGCCAGGAACTAAAGAAGGCTGTTGAATTCTAATGACCCTGGTGTATTTTAATATATCTGACTATATCATTCTCTATGTGAATGAATACCCCACAAGACTAGTATCCTGCAAGCTCTCATTGGAAAATATTTACCTGAGAAATGCTCTTCATTCCTGTTGAAGGAGGTAGAGGGCGGCCCCCTGATTGGGGTCAAGTTTGAAATCCCCTATTTCACTGTCTCTGGGATCCAGGTCTGATACATGAAGATCATTGAGAAAAGCAGTTACCAGGCCCAGCCATGGGTTCACTATATCACCCAAAGTGGCGATTATCAACTTCATACCAGCTAGGAGAGAGAAGAAGTGGGGACTTGGACGTGGGGCCTTCCTTCTCTCTGGGCTGGGCAGTTGACTTGAGAGGGAGGAAGATGGGGGATGTGTATGAGGGAAGGCCCCCAACTTAGCAGTTTCTGCTCCCAGAAACTGGAGCTTTCTCCCTGCCTTTCCCTCAATCCACAGGCTGGGAGGAACACCCTGCCTCCCCCATCTCCCTCTGCCTCCGGGCTCCTCCCTCCTCCAGTTTTATATGAAGAAATAGAGGAGGGCCTCAAAGCCCCCCTCATGAGTGCCTACTTGCAGTGACCTGCCTTAGGGGTATTGGGCCTCTCCTTCACAGCTACTGAGCCCAGAGGCCATGCTGGCCCACCTGGAGTTTTAGGATGGTATTAAAGAGAATGAATCTAAAAAAAAAAAAAAAAAAAAAAAAAAAATTGTCACTACTGATAGGATAAAACCTGAAAAAAGTGGCAATCACAGGGACTTGTTCATGAAGCACAATGTACCTTTTTAACAGGGGATTGGGAGTCCAGGGGTAGTATGCATAAGGACTCTCCTATGTCTTGGATAATAAAAAGCCTCATTGTCATTTGAAAGGTATGCTCATTGGGGTGCCTGGGTGGTTTTTAAAAATCTTTTTAAAAAAGATTTATTCATTTATTTATGTATTTATCTGAGAAAGAGAGAGAGTGTGTGAGCTCCTATGTGTACACAAGTGGTGGGAGGGTGGGCAGAGGGAGAAAAACTTTATGTAGACTCCCTGCTGAATGCAGAGCCCCATGTGGGACTCAATCTTACAACCCATGAGATCATGACTGGAGCCCAAACCAAGAGTTAGATACTCAACTGACTGAGCTACCCAGCCACCCCAATAATAAGTCTTAAAAAAAAAAAGATATGCTCATTTACTCACCATCTGGTCTAGATGCTAGAAGGATCCATCCCTACTCATAGAGATTTCTTCATTGAACAAACCTGAACTGTACAATATTAATCATGTGCCAGATCTTGAGTTGAGGACCAAAGATGTAGAACTAAGACAAGGTGCATACACTGATTCCTGCCTGTACAGACATTCTGCTTAATGGAGACAAGAGTTCCTTGAATGTTGGAGCTTGAAGTGTCCATAAATATTACCTAACAAAACTCAGAACAAGAGTTAGCCTGAATAGGCCTATCTTTGTTAAAGAAATTGATTCGTTAATAGTCTTCCAAAACAGAAAGCTCCAGGCCCAGGTGGACTCAATGGTGAGCTCTACTAAGTATTTAGAAAGGAAATTATTCCAGTTCTCTCTGATCTCTTTCAGGAGACAGAATCAGAGGGAACACTTTCCAACTCATTCTATGAGACCAGCATTACCCTAATATCAAAACCAGTTGAAGACATGGCAAGGAAAGAAAATTACAGACCAGTATGTCTCATGAATATACATGTAAAAATCACCAACAAAATCAAGAAATGTATAGAATGCATTATGTACCATGTGCAAGTGGTGTAAGGCTGGTTCAACATTCAAAAATCAATTAATGTGATCTACCATAGAACAAGATAAAGAAGAAAAGCAACATGATCATACAAATACAGAAAAAGCTGTTGACAAAATCCAACACTCATTGGTGATAAAAATTCTCATTAAGTAAAAATAGATGAGAACTCCCTCAACTTGATAAAGAATATCTATTTTAAAAACCCTTAGAACAGACACTATACTTAATGATGAGAAACAAGAAGCTTCCCACTAAGATCAGGAATAAAGCAAGGATGTCCCCTCTCAACACTGCTTTTCAACCTCATATTTACTAGAAGTTCTAACTAACGCAATAAAAAAATAAAAGAAAAGGCATACAGAATGGGAAAGAAGAAATAAAACTTTTGTTCATAGATGGCATGATCATGTATGTGGAAAATGAAAAAGTATTGAAAAAAAACTGGAATTAACAAGTGACTACAGCAACACTGTAGGATACACTGTAGGATACAAAAGGCAATTACTCTCCTATATACCAGCAATTTAAAAACAAAAGTTAAAACCGAAAATATAATATATTACATTCACAACCCCCAAAATGAAATACTTAGCTATAAATCTATTAAAATATGTGCAAGTTTTATATGAGGAAAACTACAAAACTTTGATGTGAGTAATCAAAGAAAAGCTAAATAAATACAGAAATATTCCATGTTCATAGATAGGAAAATTCAATATTATCAAGATGTTGGTACTTTCTTTTTTTTTAAGATTTTATTTATTTATTCACAAGAGATAGAGAGAGAGGCAGAGACACAGGCAGAGGGAAAGCAGGCTTCATGCAGGGAGCTGGGCTTGGGACTCGATCCTGGCACTCCAGGATCACGCCCTGGGCCAAAGGCAGATGGTCAACTGCTGAGCCACCCAGGTGTCCCAAGATGTTGGTACTCTCCAACTTGGTCTACAGATTCAATGCAATCTCAGTCAAAAAAGCTTTTTGGTGGATGTCCACAAACTGATTTTAAAGTTTGTATGAAAATGGGGACATCTGGATATGTACATAAAAAAATGGATATGTACATAAAAAATGTACTGGATATGTACATAAAAAAATGAAATCTAAGCACAAATCTTACATGCTTCACAAAAACTAACACAAAAAAATGGATCTCTGACCTAATTGTAAGAAGCCAAATGATAAAACTCTTAAAAGTAACATTGGAAGAAATCTAGATGACCTTGTATTTGGTGATGATTTTTTTAGGTACAACACTGAGGGCACAATCCAGCAAAGAAATAATTGAGGGGCACCTGGGTGGCTCGATCAGCTGAGCTTCGGACTCTTGGTTTTGGTTCAGGTTGTGATCTCATTGGTCATGAGATTGAGCCTTATGTCAGAGTGTGTGTTCATCAGGGAGTCTGCTTGAAAGATTCTCTCCCTTTGTCCCCAGACTCATGCACTCTATCAATCAATCAATTAATCAATCAATCAATCATTTAATAAAAGAAATAGCTGATAAGCTGGACTTTCTTAAAATTAAAAATTTCTTTTCTGTGAAAGGCAACTTCAACAGAATGAGAAGACTACTAACTGACTGGGGGAAAACATTTGTAAAGGACATTAATAAAAAACTGCTATCCAAGATATACAAAGAATTCTTAAAATTCTTCAATAAGAAAACAAACAACCTAAATATAAAATGGACCAAAGGTCTTCAAAGACACCTCACCAAAGAAAGTATACAGGTGGCAAGTAAGCATCTGAAAAGGTGCTCAATGTCATATGTCATCAGGGAAATGCAAATAAGACAATGAGATATCACTGCTTACTTACTAGGATGATCAGAATAAAAAAATAATAAAAAATACTGACAACCCCAAATGCTGATAAGGGTGTAGAAGAATAGGAACTCTCATTCATTGCTGGTGGGGATGCAAAATGGTGCAGCCACTTGGGAAGAGAGTTTGGTGGTTTCTTAGAAAACTAAACGAAATTTTACATATGGTCTAGCAATCACCCTCTTTGGTATTTATCCAAAGCAGTTGAAAACTTATGTGTACACGAAGTCTACACAGAGATGGTTATGTCAGCTTTATTCACTTATTATTACTAGAACTTGAAAACAACCAAGATGTTTTTCAGGAAGTGAATGGATAAATGGGGATCCATCCAGGTAATGGAATATTATTCTATGACTAAAAAAATCAGCTTTTTATACTTGAAAAGATATAGAAAAAATGTATATGCATATTATTATGTGAAAGAAGCCAATCTGAAAAGGCTACATACTATACAATTCCAACTATATGACATTCTGAAAAACACTGAAACTATGAAGAAAACAAAAAGGTGAGAGGCTCCAGAGATTAGGGGAGACAGAGGGATAAACAGGTGAAGCACAGAGGATTTTAGGGCACTGAAACTACTCTGTATAATACTGTAGGGGTGGATACATGTCATTACGCACTTGTTCAAACTCATAGAATGTACGCCACCAAAAGCAAACCCTAAGATAAAGTATGGAGTTTAGATGACAATGGTGTGTAAGTATAGGTTCATCTCTTGTAATCAATGAACTGCTCTGGCTGGGAATATTGATAATGGGAGTGGTTGTACAAGTTTTAGGGTAGCTGAGGAACATCTATGTCATCCACTTAACTGTGCTATAAACCTAAAATTGCTCTAAAAACTAAAGGCTATTAAAACTCATTTCTCTCCCTGTCTCCCATTTTGGAAATAAGGCCACTAGAGACTAGGTCAATTCCCCGAAGTCAAATGACAAAAGAACTAGACTATACATTTCAGGGTTCAGGGTTCTGTTAACAATAAGCCAGTTTAGGTGGCCATGGGAAACAGGGTATATTGACTTGGTTTAGAAAAAAGGAGAACAAAGTGTCTTCTCAATAGAAACCTTGTCAAACACTTAATCCAAACACAATGTACATAGAATGAATCACCAAAACAAAAGACCACAGTGTTTTTCTCTTCTGGATCTTGAAATACCTAAACCTCAAAGGGGTGTCACATAATTATGGAGGAGTCTGTTTCAATAATATTAATAAATATCTACCATTTATGATATTAATAGTGGTTAGTGTTAATGGAATACTTGTGTTTGTGATAGGTGTGGTGTCCAGCCTTTAATCCTTCAAATGGCTGGATAGTGAGAATGGTGTTCTCACTATTTTAGCAAAGGGAAACTGAGGCATGGGGTAGTGCAGATTCTTGTTGAGGATCTCATGGAAGCAAGAGGCAAGGCTGAGACTGAAACCCTGTCCTCTCAGATTCTGAAATCTGTGCTTCTAAGCACAATGCTACACATCCCTAAGGGAGACCTGAGCATTCTGAGGTACAGAATTCTATAGCATTATAACTGCAAATTTATACTGCCTAGAAGTCGTGATGGGATACTTAGCATAAAGCAGGTAACTATTGGATTTGGGCAAGGTGCAAGGCAGGAACTCAATACATATCCAAATACAGAAATAAGAAATACAGTTCTTAGGAATTTGAAAATATCTAATTTCAAAGTTTAATACATAGTTTTTAGAATATAACTGGGGCTAATGGTTCAGGAATTTTACTCAGAAATCTTGACTTACTTATAAAGGAAATGAATTTAAGTTCAGCTTGCTTCATAAAGAAACTAATCCAGATATTCTTGGCATGGGAATTCTGGATGAGTCAAGACTTAAACACACACTCACACACATTAGTCATGCAATTGTCGAGTATTCCACGACTTAGAGTAACACTTATTTTCAAGGAGAGTAATAAAAAAGTACTTTTTCATGCTGAGGTTTTCATTCATAATTACTTATTTAGTCACAAGCAGTTTCTGCAAACCCATGACTCCTTGAATTACCTATCTATGCAGGGAAAGCTGTCCTGAGTCTGTATGTCTTTCTAGGGTTGTCCTTAGGAGAGTCTGAAGTTTGAGGAGGAGTATCCAAATGTTTGCTCCTCCATTTTATCCTGGACTGTTTTCATATAAAGATATCTCTCCCTTTTCTCAGATGTTATTGGTTAATGAAATCATTATTCAATACCTTTATTTTATCTCTACCAGAGACTATAAAATTTTCAGTATTCTGAATTCCCCAGGAGATGTCCCTCCTCCCCATATCAGGGCCACTGCCTGTCTGCACCCTGGTGGTAATTAGTAAGCAGCAAGGAGGAGGTTTTTAATGTCTGGCTGCACAGAGGTATGGTGACAGGAAGGTGCTAAGAATCCATTATTCATGGTTTGAACAAAACAAAAAAGTAAAAAAACAGAATCTTTAAAATGGGAATGGTGCCATTTCTCTAACCTTACCAGCTAGTCAAGCACTGGTCTGTAACTGTGGAAAGAGAGCAGATGTGACCATGTAATGCACCACAGCCAGAGCAGCTTGAGTTGCCAATGGAAAGAAATGCTAATAAGAATTAAATGACTCAAATGTAAATAAAGAAAAGTATAAACAAAAAAATTCAAACCATAACGTAAAATATAAATCAAGAGCCACTGAGCATATAGAGTTCTGTAAAACTCAAAACCAAGTTCCTAAACTAGCTGGAAGCAGGGGAGTGGGTTGCTAAGCTTTGCATTTTTGTTTTCCAGAATGTGGAAATCACCAATCATCAAAGTGCCACCTTTTTCGGATAATCATTGAGGGAAAAGCCAAAGCCTGGAAGAAAGCAAAAATAAGGAACAAACATGGGCAAGTACACAATAGGTGGGAAAAAATAAACAACCACATGTTTTGAAACCTATATTAAGAATTCAAGAATAGATTTTTAAAAGCACTGCGGTAGTCCTCTTGGAAGGGGGAGACCCTCAGCAAAGTGGTTAACTGACATAGTTGGAAAAGTGAGAAGGCAAGTTGAAATGATCTCCAAAACGTGGAAGCAAAGCCAATTTGGTATAACTTGATTAAGTGACCTTAAAACGATTTGAAATATTAATTAATTTCTCTGTTTGTTTAAAATTCCATTTGAACTTGGTGCAGGGGAAAGTGCTCAGAGTAAAAATCACCCATAATTTCACTTCACATCAATAAGCACTATTAAAATCTTATGCCTATGTTTCCAGATATATCAACTAATACTGTATATGGCTGCCATAAAAAAAACACACTAAGCATAGTATTTGGAAAAACACCTATAATAATTTGAAATAATTTGGGAATACCCCTTTTATCACTAATATTCTTCTACAATATTATTTTTAATGTATACATAAGCATTCCATTTCATAACCCTATCACAGCTTACTTAATCAGTTTCCTAGCTGCTATTTGGATTATTTTTACTGTTCCCACCATCATCAACTACACTTGGTGAATAGTATTATGCTTAAATCTATCAATGGTATCCTTAGGATAAAATTTTACGTTTCCTAGAGATGAGCCAAATATACAAGCATTTTTGAGTGTTTGATGTAACACTAAGAAAAATTTCCTTCAAAAAAGTCTTTACCCGCTCAGCCCACAAGGACCCCATCACCATATGTGAACATGTTCGCCCTGCAACCCTACCAGCTCTGGGTGTCTCAATTACTGTAAGCTCGATTGAGGGAAAAACATGATCTTGCTGTTTTAACTGTTAATTACTAGTGAAGTTAAACGTGCTTATTGGCTATTTTTTTTTTTTTTTTTTTTCTTATTGGCTATTTTTATATATTCTTTCATGAACTGCCTCTCTGTGTCCTTCATTAACGTTTTCCCTCAGGGCAAAAGAAAAGTTTGTCCTTTTCTTACAGAGCTTGTGAGTTCTGATGCTGTTGGTAAATTTCCTGATTAGCCTTGACACGTTTGCCTGCATTTCCAAGAGGACAGAACTTGGCTTTATAATCTACTTATTAATTCTACTGTTTTTCTATTTTCTATTTCATTAATTTGTTTTTCTCTTGTTTTCCCTAGATTTATTTAATGATTTCCTCTAAAGATGCTTGAGATGAAAGGTTAATTTATTTATTTTCATTATAATCACTACCACAGGGATCATGTCTGCTTTGCTTACCACTAATGCAGTGTTCAGAATATGGTGAGCAAAAAATAAAAGTCTTTATTCAATTAATTAATGGAAATTTAATGATATGAATTTTACTCTAAGTTTGGCAATTTCCATAATTAATTTTGGATGCATATCATTCACAATTCCATTATTTTTTAAATAAAATGAAATTGAAGGTTGATTACTTATTTGCCCTAAAATAATTAGAGTATTATATCTATAAACTTCAATGTAGGATAGCCACTGTGTTGTGTTTTTTTCTCAGATAATTTAACAGTTAGAAATTCTGTTTTCATGGAATAAGGCTATAGTTTATTTTTATGTACTTTGTTGCCTAAAAAATGATCGATTTTTAAAAATTGTCCCAAAGTTAAGGAGACCCAGAATTTGCGTAATTTTCGCTTTTCTCCCAAGATATTTGTTAACAACAGAGAGAAAAACAGGAACTTTGCAGTTGGAGAAATTCAGCAGTCACCATCATAACCAACTAATTAAAGTCAGTATCACAAATAATTAGACATATCAGGCCAGTGAATCCCATATGATGCACTGGGAAGGAAATGATACCATTTTATGATATTTCTGCCAAAACTCTTTAACTTCAGTCCAATCTGAGAAAACATCAGATGAACCCAAATTGGGGGACATTCTATAAAACAACTGACCAAATATTCTCCAAAAGTGTTAAGGTCATGAAAGACAAGGTACACAACAAGGAGCTATTCCAGAATGAAGGAGGCCAAGCAGGAATTCAACATGAAATCCAGGATAGGATCCTGGAGTAGAAAGACTTTAGTGGAAAAATGAGTGATATTTGCAAAGGGTCTTTAGTTAATGACATTGCACCAATGTTGATTGGAGTTAAGCTGCTTCCCCCTTTAGGGAAGCTTGGAGAGGGGTGTAGGGAACTGTCTGTACTATTTTTCATTTTTTGTAAATCTAAATTTGGTTCCAAATTTCTTTTAATTGTGTCTGATCTATCACTTTCAAACTATGTAATCTGATAAAACTCTTACTGTTTTAGTGTCCTTATCAGTAAATCTAGAAAAACAGCTGCATCAAAGGATTATTCTGAGCAGTAAATACATAAACTCTCTTAGCTCATTGTACAGGCTCCACAAATGTTTAATGCATCTAAAATGACTGTCTTAAACACTTCTGAAGGCAATGCATATTCTTTATCTGTAGGATGCAAAGTCTGATGCAAGTCTACTAAACCCATATTTATTTTTTAATTTACTTTATCTGCTGAAGACAGAAAAAGGGGTATCAAAATTTTCCTGTCATTTTCAATTTTTGAAAAAAATTGAAATAGACTTTTGTGGTATTATTTGGTGGATCAATATTTATGGCTATTCTAATATTGAGTGTATAATACCTGTTTCTTTGTACTCTTGATTATAGGGCAATCAGTAATACTATGGATGCTTCCTCTTTTTTTTTTTTTTTTTTTTTTTCAGAGAGAGAGGAGAGAGAACATGAGTGGGGGGGAGCTGGAGACAGGAGGAGAGAGAATCTCAAGCAAGTCCCAGCATGGAGCCTAACATGGGGCTCACTCTCATGAACCTAAGATCATGACCTGAGCTGAAATCAAGATTTAGATGCTTAACTGAATAAGCCACCCAGGCGCCCCTGGCTCTTTCCTCTTTATTTATAATCCTCTGGCATATAATTTATTCCTTCCTGTGAAAGGCTTAGTCTTTTATTAAAATGATAATTATTTGTATATTTGAGAATGTTGTCTTTTGTCTGTCATGTATGTTGAAAGCATATTGTCTTCATATACCTTTTGTGTTTTATTTGAACCATGTGAATTCATTTTACACCCAGTGATACTTCTGCTCAGTTCCATGGTTTTTGGGGAAAAAAAAAGTATATTTAACAAGTGTTGTCTCTTGAACCACTTGAAATGGTTCTACCTCAAATTTCTCAGGCAGAGGTCCAAAGACAAAAGAAAACGTGTATTGACTATTCTAAAGGACAAGTAGCCTGTCAGGAGTCAGGAAGGGGGTGTCTATAGGTGTGAGCTTTAATTCTGGGCCAAATTGTTTCTTGGTTCAATTTGAGTTGGCAGCCAAATATCATTCATTGGCTTTCTCTCTGGTTTCCACTCCTGCCCTTATGTCAATGCAAGTGAGCCCCGTGTTCCCCCATATGCTGTTCATAGTAGTTCCTGCAGGGTTTCCTAAGATTCTAGAGGATTTGTGTATGACCCCCCACCCCACCCTGCTGTCCCAGAGTTCAGCTCTCCCTTCCCTAGAGATCTCTTCCACCCACTCCCCTGGCCAACGTTAGCTTTATCAGAATATAAAAAGCAAATTAGTCAGTTTTATCTTCAGTCTTCCCTCAGCTATTCTGGATCTTAGGGAAATGTGGATGAAACCCTTGTCCAGGTGCCACTCCAGGTGCTAGCCTCCTTTGCCTAGTTTGGTGTTGTTTTAAGATAGTAGGGAGACAAAGGTATGAGGTCAAATTGTCATGTAGAACTGAAAAATCACCTTAATGGAAACATCAAATGTCAGGTGAATAACTCTGATGCGATAAATCCAGTTGGAAACAAAGCAAAAGTTTTTATTTTAAATACATTATAGTTTTTGCTGGAATCCTTTTTTTTTTTTTTTTTTTTTTTTTTTTTTTTTGCTTTAGATGGGGAAAGTGGGAAGTATAGACATAAAAAGCTGGAAAATGGAGGGAGAAAAACAGTGACTTCGTTGTATTTTTTAAATTCCATTATTCCAATCTGTATGGCAGTAACTCCCCAAAGTTTATTTAAATTCAGTTTTTTTTCAGCTGAGAAATGGGGAGAAATGTTAAGTTTCCTGCCTCAGAAGGTTGTTTTAGGGTCTAGATAAATTATTCTCTGCAGAAGTGCTTTGTAAATTTTAAACCCTTGTCAGTGTTGAAACCTTGCACAACTCAAAAGACCACCATTTACACTAAAAATGGTGCCCTCTGAGCAAAAATCCCATAGAACTCATGTAAAATACAAAGTGAACAATAGTCCCTGCAGGTGTATGTGTGGTCCTGAGACATTCTGAGCACTGTTAGTACAATTACAAGTCAGACCCAGTAAATGATAAAAAGATACAGTGTGGTAGGTAAGACTCAATCAAAAGGAGACTCTTGTGTGAAACCATACTTGGTGTCAGAGAATCTAATGAGAATTCTGGGGCAAAGTCTGAGGAGAATTTCAAAATCTCATTCCATTCCAGGAATCAGTGAGTCAGGGTATTTGGTTGCTGGATCAAACAACACGGAAGACTTAGAGGATGCAGCGTGGTTTATTGAAAAGAACCCACAGTCTTGGTGGACAAAACTGATGAAGATAGCCAAGACTGTTGGCAAAACTTCATCGAAACATGTGACCCTACCAGAAGGACAGCCTGTAGCCTTGCTCTGGACATGGATCTCTAGACCAAGAGCAGCATCTTTCCCTGGGCATTAGAGAGGCAGAACCTCAGACCACATTCCAGATCTACTGATTCAGAATCTGATTTTAACAAGGTCCCCATGTGATTTGCACACATTAAATGTGAGACATTCTGATCTACAAGGATCACTTTAGGTCTTCTACACGTGATATTTAGGGTGGTGATTACCGGATGATGAAAAGCACACGTATAACTCTATATTTTGGTAGCACCTGATGTTTTTCGCAGAACTCTCACAAGCATTTGTTCGCTTGAACCTTACAACTACTCATGAAGAAACAGCACCAAAGGCTTTAATCGCCAGGACAAAGTTAAGTGAATTGAACAGAACGGCCTGTAGAGATGATCACCTTATTTCCTTTCAAGTAGTAGTTTTTTGAAGCTAATCCTTCCTTCTCATAAAATCCCATAGGAATTTGCTTATATTTTGATTAAAGCAATTGCCACAACCTGCCTTGTATTAATGTCATTTATGAATGTTGATTATGACCCCAGGGAGGTCTGGTATTCTCCCATAGTACCTGGTACATTACTGGCTCACAGTAAGTGAACTCAAAACTTGAATTGAATCTTCTATAAAGTTCAATTTTTTTTTGCAGTTTTAAAATTATTTACTTATAAGGATGCCAGGCTGACTCAGTCAATAGAGCATGAGACTCTCAATTTCCAGGTTGTGAGTTCAAACCCTACATTAAGGGTAGAGATTACTTAAAGCAAAATTAAAATTATTTACTCATATATTGCTGATGGGAATATAAAATACCACTTAGGAAAACAATCTGACAATTCCTTAAAAAGTTATGCTGACACCATCTGACCCAGCAATGCCACTCCGAGGTATTTACCAATAAAAATAAAAATATACATTCACATAAAGAGTCATACGAAAAGTCCAGAACAGGGGCAACTGGGTAGCTCATTCGATTAAGCATCTGCTTTTGGCTCAGATCATGATCCCAGGGTCCTTGGATAAAACCCCACATTGGGCTCCCTGCTTAGCAGGGAGCCTGCTTCTCCCTCTCCTTATGACCCTTTCCCCCACCCCCTCCCCCATGCGTGTGCTCTCTCTCTCTCTCTCTCTCAAATAAATAAATAAAATCTTTTATGGAAAGTCCATAAAAGTTTTCTTCATAATCACCAAGCACTGAAAAAATAAATAAAACAAATTTCCACCTGCTAATGAATAAACAAATTGGGATATTTTCTTACAATGGAATACTACATGGCCATTAAAAGGAAAGAAATACTGAAACCTGCAACAGAACACATGAACCTCCAAAACATTAGGTTGTGTCAGAGAGCCACGTACAAAAAAACTGCAAACTTTATGATTCCTATTTGTATGCAATTCTAAACAGAAATGCAAAACTGCATTAGCAGAAAGCAAATCAGTGGTTGTAGGAGGACTAGAAATACAGAAGAAAACTAAATATAAAGGGACACAAAGGGACTTTCAGGGGTGATTAGAATGTTCTACATCTTGATTGTGGTAAAGATTTCACAACTACATACAGTTGTCAAAACTCACAAAATCAGACACAATGGGTAAATTCTATTATATGTAAATTATAAATCAATAAAGCTGATTTCAAAATTACAGTTAGAAAATTTGTGGTTAAGATATATCAATAGTGTGTTTTCTAGGTTCACATAGTTTTATATGTTTTTGACAAAAACATTTATCATATCAACTTCCATTTTCCTCTCCGTATGCTTACAAATGATGTGATGTCAGAAAAAGTTACAAAATGGGGGCACCTGGCTGGCTCAATTGGTAGAGCTCATGATTCGTGATCTGAGGGTTGTGAGTTCCAGCCCCACATTGGGTACAGAGCTCATATAAAATAATATTTTAAAAGTTGCAAAATGATCTTTTCATCTGAGAAGGAACAACTGCTTTTGCCTAAAGGCTTATCAATGAGATTTAAACAAAACCTTTGGATGTTTATACCAGTGAAGAAAAGAAAGAAATGAGAGACAGAGAGGGAGAGAAATAGAAAACTAAGTAATATATTATAAAAAGCATTAGAGGACCAGAGATAAAAGGAGGAAAGAAATCCCCTACATAAGGTCAAGAGTGTTGAAGTACTGAAAAAGTCTCCTGGGTTACTTCCCCTTTTTCCCCTAGTTTTATTGAGGTATGATTGGCATAAAACACATGTAAATTTAAAAAGTACAATGTGATGGTTTGGTATATATACTGCAAAATAATTACAACAATAAGGTTGGCCAGCACCCCCATCCCCTCACAGAATCATCACTTTTTTGTGTGTGGTGAGAAGATTTAATATCTACTCCCTTAGCAACATTCAAGTATAGAATATAGTATTGATAATTCCAATCAATAGCCATGCTGCTAATTATAGCTCCAGAACTTACTCATCCTATGACTAGGAGTCTGTTGCCTTTGTTTCCCCATTTCAACCACCCCACTTCCAGCCCCTGGAACCACTATTCTACTCTCTACTTTTATGCATTTGGCTTTTTAAAATTCCACATGCAAGTGAAAACATGGGGGTATTTGTCTTTCTCTGTCTGACTTATTTCCCTCAGGATAATGTCCTTGAGATCCACTCATTGTTGTAAAGGGCAGATTTCTCTACCTTTTTATAGCTAAATAGTATTCCTTTTTTTTAAAGGATTTTATTTATTTATTCATGAAAGACAGAGAGAGAGAGAGAGAGAGAGGCAGAAACACAGGCAGAGGGAGAAGCAGGCTCCACGAAGGGAGCCCGACTTGTGACTCGATCCCAGGTCTCCAGGATCAGGCTCTGAGCTGAAGGCGGCGCTAAACCGCTGAGTCACGGGGGCTTCCCCGCTAAATAGTATTCCATTTAACACTTTCTTTACCCATTTATCCATCAGCGGACAGTTAGGTTGTGTTGGCTATTGTGAATAATGCAGAAATGAACATGGGGGTGCAGATACCTTTTTGAGGTAGTGTTTTTGTTTTCTTTGGATATATATACCCAGAAGTGGGATTACTAAATCATCTGGTGTTCTATTTTAAAATTTTTGATGAAATTCTATATTATTTTCTCTAGTGGCTGTGCCAATTTACATTCCCACCAACGGGACACACATTTCCATTTCTCTTGCCTTTGGACACTAGCTGTTCTAGTGGTACAATGTGGTATTTCCTTGTAATTTTGATTTGCATCTAAGGATTAGTGATGCTGAGTAGCCTTTCACACATCTGTTGGCCACTCATATATCTTCAATGGAAAAATGTCTATTCAAGACCTTGCCCATCTTTTAATCAGATTTTTGTTATTATTATTACTATTATTTGGCTGTATAAGTTCTTTATGTATTATGGACATTAACCTCTCATAAGATTTAAGTCTTGTAAATATTTTCTCCCATTCTATAGGTTGTCTTTTTTGATTGCTAATTGTTCCTTTAGCTGGTGCAGGAAATGTTTAGTTTGATGTCATCCCACTTCTATAATTCTTTGTTACTCATGCTTTTGGTGTCTCACCAAAAAATCTTTGCCAAGGTTCATGTCAAAAAAATTTTTCCTTGTTTTCTTCTAGAAGTTTTTCAGTTTCAGGTTTTACAGTTAAGTCTTTAATCCACTTTGACTTAACTTTTGTGAGGGGTGTAACATAGGAGTCCAACTGCGCTCTACAGCATGTGTCCACCAGTTCTGGCATGAGTCACTTTTCATTCTACCACCCATCCCTACAGGATAAGTGAGGATTGTTTTGCCTCTTTTACTGAGTTTTGAGCTGTGATTTCTTCTACTCTCTACTACCCAGGGTCATTTTATGTAATACCACCTTTTAAAATATTACCCGCCTCAATCCATCTGGCCCAAGTCAATTCTTTTTTTGAATCTCTCAAATATTCAACCTAGCAAGTGCTGAATAAACATTCATTGAGCAAACTAAAGATTTCATGAATCAATAGTACAGCTAACATTTATTGAGTCTATGTTCGCCTACTAGGGAGCATATTTCAAGCATTTAACGTAATTTAACTACCTTAAACTTAGCAAGAATCTTGAGATAAGTACCATTATCATCCAAACTTTATGGTAGAAAAAAAAAGGGGGTGGGGGTTAAAGGGGATTGAACAACTTGTTCCAGGTAAATCTCGGTCTCAGGCGGGACTGAGAGATGCACCACCACGCAACGTAACACCAGAGCTCAACTCGTGTGTATCCTACCACACCATCCCCAGCATAGGACAATGGGCAGACTCTCCTTCTCCTGGTGGCATTCAAGTTTGACCTGGAGGAGATCATTTTTGTTTCATTGATCTTGGTAAGGAAGCTGTGAGAACGTCAAAGCTGCTCGGTCAGTAGTGATTAAATGAACCAAGCCTTATTGCATAGGGGCTCTGGGCGAACATTGTCTTTCCAAAATGGCAATCTTCCTGAAAAGTATGAAAAAATTAGTTTTTGTTTCCTTTGACATGTCATTTCTCTAAGCAGTCTTCTTAACTCGCTGCTCTTCTGACCCCCTTAGTAGCAGATACAATTCATTTCTTATGCAGACTGACAAAAACGATGCCCGGTATATGGCACTGCATATCTTGACTTCATTATTTCCTCATAGCAAAGACTTGAAACTGTAATGTGTGAGAAGGAAAAGGTGCCAACATGACATTTACTACTGCTAATATGAATCTGATTAATTCTACAACAAGAAACATCATTTAACTCTTCGCATTCTACAGTGAGGGAGACTGGGGGAAGCCAGCGGAGTACCCTTACCCAATCACACACATCACAGGATTCTTTGGGGATGGAGTGATAATGTAAACACCACCTCGGCAAGACACATCTGCAAATTTCCTGATACAAAAGGGACCTTTTTCCTGCAAAAAGAAAAAAAATCTCCAAGCCAGGCACAGGCAGCTTTCTCTGCTCAGTGCTCAGCTGGGACTCCCTTCAGCTTTCAGGGGAGTTTGCTCATTGAGGGGAAAACAGACCCCTCTTGGTGACCTGGCCACCAAGAGCCGCAGTACCACTCTCCAAAGCATGCGGTGGCTGGTTTTATTTTCTTTTATTGACTCCCTTGAAATGTTCTTCATTGTCCTGTGGCCTCAGGGTGCGTGTTCAAAAATGATTCTACATTTCAGCAATCCTGTACTTGGAATTGCTATTAAAAAGAAAATGCCAGAAGACTACTCACTCTTCTCACTTAGGGGCGGCTAGACTAAAGAAGAATGCCCTTGCTCGTGACCTTAAGATTAATTTCAAACACACACACACACACACACGCACACAAGTTTCAGGTAATTCAGGATTCTGTGGGACATCTAGTTGGTAACAACTTATTCCTGACCTGTTTTCTACAGAATATTTCTCATTATAGAAAACTTTGATTTCAGCCAGGCTCCCCCTTTCTTTTTTTAAGATTCTATTTATTTATGAGAGACACAGAGAGAAAGGCAGAGACAGGCAGGGGGAGTAGTAGGCTCTTGTGGGGAACCTGATGCGGGACTTGATCCCAGGACCCAGAGATCACAACCTGAGCCCACCGCAGAGGCTCAACCGCTGAGCCTCCCAAGGAGCCCCACCCCCTCCCTTTTTATCTTCCCGTCCTCCTTCTCTCCTTACAGCATACACATCTCAAAATATTTATACATCTTTTTAAAAAATCACTTTATTATCTCCCATTGACTGTTGGTAGTAAATCTTTGAGTTCTTAGAATGTATACTAAACTATCATGCCCCCCAAACTTTGCTTTCCCTCAACTCTTCTATTGGCAGTGGTTATTGAAAGCTAAATATTGCAGTTCTTCAATTTGATTTCCCCTCCTAACAGGTTTGGCTAAAATGTCAAACATGTAGAAACTGTGAAAAATACCATAGAATGTGCCGAATAATGTATCACAAGAAAAATGTTTTTCATCAACACACACGCGCGCACGCGAGTGCACACACACACACACACAGACACACACGAAAGGAAAAAAAAGGGGGGGGGGAGAAAAAGAAAAGTGGCTCAGGAGATTGAAACATGCATTTGATCATGTGTCCCTAATCTTTTCCTTATGTATTTAGCATGTATGTACTCGGGAAGCTTGGCAGTTCTAAAGAACAAGATCACTTTCTGAGGTAGGTCTTAAAAATTCTTTCCAAAACGGTGTTTTAAAGAGAGTGAGAAGTAACTATCTTGTGCCTTGGTAAAATAGCATCCCCTCGGATTATTTATCCCTGTTATTGTTTAGGGCAAAGGCGTGAAAGTTACATGTCAGTGGCAAAGTCGCAAGGGTGAAAAAGCCAGAGCTCCCCCAAGCAAATAACACTAGTGGGTCAGGAAAAGAGAGACGGGGCATTTGGAGCCGAGTTTATTTTCGGAGGTAAATTGTACGTGCTCCTGTTTACAGGCTACTGGTGACCAAGGGCGGCCACGGGGGCTGCCGCTTTGCAAATCGAAGAATACAAATAACTCTGAATGCAGGCAAATGACACATGGGGCAGGGTTTTAAATGTGAACACATGCTCCGGAGGAGCCCATGCAGGAATAAAAAAAAAAAAAAAAAAGAATGTTCCTGTTTGGTTAGTTTAGATTCTGAAAGAAGCTTTTGTGCGTAAAGATGTAACGGGATCCCGGGCTGGAGCGCTGCCCTGTGGCATATAGGTCACGGCGTCCGTCCCAGCGCCCGGCTCCGAGCTGCCAGCTCGCCTGTGCCCGCCCCCTGGCACCGCCTTTGTGAGCCTCCTTTCGCTTTTGCCAGGATGATTAAGAAAGGGCCCCATTTGTGCCCCTCTGTGGAGGTCTTTAATAGGGGGGCCAGGAGGCTGCGGAGAGGTGTTTTTTAGACGACGGATGCTCACAAAAATTAAAGAGCGGCTCTGTTGCAGCATTATAAAACTCCACTCATTGAATACCGTCCAGAAATCTGCTGGTTCAATTTCTTCGTCCCATCTGTTTCCCTCTCCCTGGCTATATTTGTTAATATTTCCTCAAGCAGCATGCTGGATTGCCCTCCCTGTGCCGGAGAAGAGGGCGTAGATTGATCATTTTTGCGGGCCGCCGAAAATGTTTAGTTTGGGAGGGAGAACAGGGCATTGACTTGCTTCCTGTCCAGAGTCAGAGACAAAACTTCTCAAAAAAAACAAAAAACAAAAAACAAAAAACAAAACAAAACAAAACAAAACAAAACAAAAAAGGCCTATAAGGGAAAAAAAAGGAAAAAGAAAAAAAGAAAAAAAACAAAAAACAAAAAAACCCCACAGAGGTTGTTTTGGCGACCCGGGTGGGGGTGGGGAGCGCGGGCAATGTCAGGAGAGCCATCAGCCTGCTTATCTGTCTTTCTACTTTGGCACGTGAAAGCTCCCAGCTCAGCACGCCATGTGTCAAATCTATCATTTCGTATGTCAGCAACCATTATTCCCTCTTTTGTCACCAGTTTTGACCAAAGGATGAAAAATTGCTGTCTTACTCAGACAAAATTATTGCTGGGGATGAAAAAAAAAAGAAAGAAAAAGAAAGGGGAAAATAAAAAAAGAAAGAAAGAAAGAAAGAAAAGAAGGCCACTCCAGTACAGAGGAGTAGGCCAAGGTGAAACGCGGGGAGACTCTCCTCAGATTAGGTCTGGGTTAAGAGAATATTGATCTGTGTGCTAAAAACTGTTGATCTCTGAGCAGAGGATGACAAATGGTGGCAAACAAACAAACAACAACAAAAAAATTGACTGTCTCCAAGGACGTTTGAGCTGCTCCGTGTTTTCCGCTAGTATTTGTTTGGTTTGTGGGTTTCTACACTGGGGATTTCAACACAAATAGGCAAATATTAAACAGAAATGAAGCAGCCACAAAAAACGATACAGGGGAAAATCTAGGGTATGGGCAGAGAAGCCCAGAAACTGGGCAAGGTCCATCTATATGTTAAGTAGCACGAGCAGTGAACATAGACAGTACTCCTTGTCTATACTCGTGGGTTATGCATTTTTTTTGGGGGGGAGGATTGTTTAGTGCTGGATTGTTATAAATAGGAGAGAAGGGCTCTCATCCAAAGTAGGTATCTTTAATTACGGCAGGTTAGGCACTTAAAAAAAAAATCCAACCACATATAAAGTAGGATGCTGACGTTCATAAACCCACAAATGAAAGGAAATATAGAGGCTTGCATTCATTAAGCAAATGCAGTATGACAAGGCACAAATTCAAATTGTTTGGGGGTTTGAGTAATTTTTCCCAACTGTACGATCTGAACTCCAAGTATGAAGAAGGGATCGAAAGAACATAAGATACCAACAACTTGCTCTGCATTCCAGAAGAATGTGGGATTGTGGCTGAGGGCAGGGACATGGACCCGTAGGCCCCAGTTGGAATTTATCTCTTCAACTCTTCATGTAACATTTGAAGTGTGATTTTTTTTTTTTTTGAAGTGTGATTTTTAACCTTTGTGATCCTCAGAGACCACTCGTCTCATAGGGTATAATCCCAGAGTATTTGTGTGAGGATTAAAAAAATTAGGGTCTAATTTGACCCAGCACAGGGTGGCACAAAGGAGGTGTGAAATAAATAGTAGCTGTACCGATATTATCATTACTTGTTTCTTCATAAATGTATGGGTTTCTATTAGAAAATCCCTTCTCTCTATTCCTTCACAGACTCTGTTCCGGGACACCTGGGTGGCTCAGCCAGTTGGGTGTCTGATGCCTGATTTCTGCTTGGATCTCTATCTCGGGGTCATGGGATTGAGCCCTGTGTCGGACTCTGCCCTCAGTGGGGCATCTGCTGGGGATTCTCTCTCCAAGATTCTTTGACCCTCTCCTAAATCATGTGTGATATCTCTCTCTCAATTAAATAAACAAACAAATAAATCTTATTGAAAAAAAAAACAAAACATACTCTGTTCCTTGCACATGGAACACACTCACTCACCCCCACCCATTGTCCCCTTGACTCCCTCCCGTCCTTCAGCTTACACCCCAGCATTATATTCATAGAGAGTCCTAACCCAGCCTGCCCCTTCCTCACCTTCCCCAAATAGTATTGGACACTCTTCATTATTCTCTCTCATGTCTCCCTATTTAGTTCTCCAGGGATCTGTGTACTACAGTTTCTCCCATACTCACAGATGAATCTACTCATTTAATGAATTATATTAGAGCTACTATTTCCTCAGTAGTGAGTATCTTACCATAGACCTGGTGAGTAAAGGGACAGAAGTGCCACCATGTGAAAGGCATGTCTAGTCTGTTCTGTTTGCAATGAACTCCCAGCCCCTAATCCAGGGGCCCATCTGGAGAAGATGTTTAAGTAATATTTGTTAATAGAGTGAACCAACAAATGAATGAATGAATGACTCCCTCAATACCCCTACAAACCAGGATCCTGTTGGAGAACAGATCTGGGGGTCAAGGGGCAAGGGTCCTTGTTTTGACTCTGTGACTTGGAGAAAGACATCATCCCTCCTATTTCTGGGCTTCTGGAAGACACGAGGATGGCTTCACAGGGGAAGAGCTCACCTCTCAAAAGGCCTTCTCAGCCTGATTTCTCTTGGATCCTAGGAGCCACTCACATCTTCCTGTCCTGAAAAGTTTAAATGTTTCAACTTCATAGTTGAAAAGTGTGTTCAGATGCAGTAATACTCAGTACTGATACATGAAGATTGTGTTTACACACCACATGACAGAGCCTGATGGAACACCTGACACATCAAAGTCTCTGCTAAAATATATGATTCAAAAATTAATTGTGGAATGAATGAAAGAAAGAAGTACATTAGAGCTCTGTGCATGTATCATTACTTAAATGAGAGCGAAGGAGTTGTCCAAGACAGAGTCTCTCTTAACACTGATTTTAATAGCTCTGTGTGAACTCTCATACTGAATATATGCAAATTAGCTGCTTCCCTCAGATTAAAACAATGTGTCTCCCTTCTCTTTCACTAGGCAAAAGTTTTGATCAGGTTAAATATACGACCACAGTTCAAAATTTCGGAAGGAGAAAAAGATGTTGCTTTTACTTCTTGTGCCCACAAATATAATTTTGTTTCACTGAAATAAAACCAAAATTAACAAATTTAATTGCCACCAAATGGTAATCAAAACCATGAAAGCATGTTTGAGCAAGTTGCTCTGTCTTATGCTGTGAAATGTGAGCATCAGTAATAGACTATTTTATTTTAGATGTTTTCAAGGAAAGAAAAAGTTTTCTTTTATTTGAAACACAGCACGTAGACTAAAAGTTGTTTCAATACTAACTAAAAATTTAGTGCAGCGTAAAATGAAACCTTCACAGAAATGAATTTCATAATTTAGTGTACCACATACTTGTAAACTAAATGTTCCCAAAGAGTAAATGTTAATATTAACTAATAGTGTAATTTTAAGAACACTGGGTTTACAGTTAGGAAGACTCATGTTCCACTCCCAACGGTGTGATTTTCTGTCTTTGTGTGTTTTCTGGCAAGAACCTTAGTCTCTCCAGCTAATTTTCTCATTATAAAACTCACAATTCGAACAAGATGGGTTGCTTTGAGAATTGAATTAAGTAATATATATCTTCCTACCTACATCGTTAGAACACAATAAAGATATATCTATAGACTGTTATAAGTAGTTAAATTTCTCAGAAATTTTATAGTGCAATGCAAGCATACTAAACATCTTGGAGATTCAAGATTTTTTTACCTGAAAATTCACTGTCATCATATTTATTACAAAATCTAAAAAACTGTCTATTATGAGGTTTTTTCTTCATTAAGAAGATATCCAAAGCAATGCAAATGAAAATATGAAACCTCATAAATGCATAAATATGGAACTTGCACAGTTGTTTTGTACTAATAAGAAATGTTTGCTCTTAATCTACTTGAGAATTCGGTGTCTAACACATTGTCAGGATACCATAAGAGTTATTAATAATAACTCCACATATTAAAATTATTAGCTTTAAAGTGAAATTCCAAAACAAAATTTCCTAGCCCCACATGGACCTAAAATGATTCTTTAGCGTGAGAGGGATAAGAACGTATAAATTGGCTGTAAGTTAGAAACCTATCCTCAGCCATTGACCCAAAGGTCTTCCTTCAAGTTAGCATAAAACATGCTTGGATGTCCTGATCATTGTTTCTTTCCTCTTGTCTCTCTCCTGGTCGCTCTTGTCTTGACTGTAATCCTCTCTTGCTCACTCTTTTCTTCCTGCATTTCTTTCTATTTTCCTCCAACATACTCTGACCTGATTCCAAAAAGATATTGGGAAATGTGCCAGCAGGAAAGAGATGATACAACCTAATTAGGATATTCATAAATCTAATAAAAACACTGTCTACAAAAGCAACATTTAGGGCAGTGCCCTGGACTAGCAAAAGGGCTTCTTACCTTATCCCTAAACCTGAAGGCATCAAGGTGGGGGTCTACAGAGGAGGGTTATGGGGAGGCAGGGGGGTCTGGAGACAGAGAAGTCCATGTAGAGAGAGGTGCCTTGTGTGAGCTGAGAATCTCAGCAAGCATGGCCCAGGAAGCCCCCGATGTGGACAAAACAAAGGCATAAATAGCTAGACTCATGACCGGTGCTCCTTGCTATTTCCTGCTGGAGTGCCCCATTGTCAGGGCCTAGCTGTAAGCCAGAGGCAAGAGCATCATCATTAGTCCATACAGGCTAGCCTGTCTGGACACAGAGAATGGAAAAAGGTGGAAAGTAAAGTTGGAGAGATAAGTGGAAGTCACCCAGCCAGTGGTTTTAATTACACACATCCCCCCCAACACCATCACTCTATGTGATAAGTGTTAAATGATTATGAAAGGGGAGTCACCCCTTCAGTACTGGGACAGGAAATATATAAGATGAACCCGGAGCAACTTACAGTCCCAGAAAACAAGAAAGTACTCAGAACCACAATAACATTGACCCACAACGGTGGAGGTCTAACAAAACACAGGAGCCAATCGTTGCTCCCAATGACCGACACTAGAACCATCCTAGCCACAGAACGAAGTATTGCTGGATCATAATCCCAAGTACAAAATAAATATAGAGTCCATACTGATACTCAAAAAATGATTGCATGAATAATAAAAAAATAAATAAAAGAGAGAGACAAATGTCCCCTGTAGAAGAATTCCATAAAATTTAGTAGAATCTCCACCCTCAGAAAAGTAGAGCAAAACTCCCCACTCCTCGGGTGTGGACTGCACATGGTGCACTATCCCAAAGAATAGTGTATGGAAAGGGAGGGGAGGAGGGAGAGTAACTTTACAGTGGAGAAATCTGAACCCCCAGCTTGGTGCTTAAGTCAACATTAACGGCAGTAAGTCCCGTGGATAGCTTGTACCACCCTTGATATGATGTGATGAAAATGCCACTTTATATCTCTGGTGTTCCTCCCCCAAACCCATAACTTTGGTCTCACCATGAGGAAAATATCAGACAAACCACAGATGAAGAACAGTCTACTGAGTAACTGATCAGGAGCCATCAAAACTATAAGGGGTACAAAAAACAAGGAAAGTGAGAAATCGTCATAGCCAAGCAGAGCTCAGGAGGAAATGGGGTATACTGGATGGGTTCCTGGGACAGAAGAGAACATAAAGGAGAAACTAAGGAAATGGAAATAAAGTATCAACAAATCTTAATAGTAACACATTAATCCAGGCTCATTAAATGTTAGCAAACCTACCATGCATATAACACATGTGCCAAGACTTTAATAACAGGGGAACTGGCTGTGGGGTGCATGGGGATTCTCTGTACTAAAGCTGTAATGTTTCTGCACATTTAAAACTGCCCAAAAGCTGAAGTTAAAAAAAAAATCAGTCTGTGAAAATACAGATAGGAAAGCAAGACAGAAAAATCCAGGAGTGAGGCTGATGCCTGTAGTGAGTGCCATAATAAAGTTGGCGATCTTTACTGTTAATTCTGGTCATTCTGTTTTGGAAACTGGAGTTCTTCCATCACTAATCACAGTAATCAAGACTTTGAGTCTGCTGGATTCCTACAAGTGGGAATTTGGAAGCGTTAGCGAAAAATTCTACCCCTACAATCTCATTTTATCTGCTTGTACAGCTCCTTCTCCACTCACACAAATGTAATGTTGACACACACGTGCATTCTCAACAGACACACAAAGCCCTGCCAAATCTGTAGGAGGGAGAAGCAAAGATCACCGGTCTTCTACCGCAATCAACCCCATGACTCTCTCAAAATTTTTCAACTTCTTTTTATCTTCTTTCAACTACCCTTTTATCTCCTTTTTTAGCCTATAAAGTTATAGGGCCAGATGAACTTCTACTCTTCCTATCTCTAAAATTATTTTTCCAAAAGTAGCTGGGTAATTGATTTGGGTGAGGGAAGAAGCTCTCTCTCAAAGCTCCTTCTCAGCAATCGAAAAACAAAAATACAAGGTCAGTATCTTACTAGCATCCCATTGTTCCAGGACTAAAAGCATATTATGGCGGGGTGAGGACTTCTCCATCTGTGATCTCCTCCAAGATTCCCAGAAGACACATCCTGAAAGCACACTTGCTAGATGCTTGCATTTCTACCTATGACCAGAAAATTGAACAAAGTACCTAGCATTTGCACAGATTACTTTTGCATCGTGCATCAGATTCAGAGTTTTCAGGTTTTCCTAAGCCATCACAATAACAGCTAGTCTAGAGAATAACAAGAAAGTTAATTTTCAAAGGTAATTTTAATAGACCATATCTCTTTCATTCCCTCTGCCAAACTGCCTTTGAAATTCTTCATGACACTTTAATGATCTTGAATCGAAAAGAGGTGGTAATTCATAAATCCCTTCCGTTCTCTGGGCCTCCGCTTCCCCTTTCTGTAAAATAAAGAAATTGGATTAGATTATTTGTGGGAATAATTAAAAGGCCACTAGACCAACCACCTCTTTATTCATTGAATCCCTTGTATAAGACCTCTAGTAATGGATGCTTCTTAAATCTAAAATTCAAAGATGTAATCATTGATTTTAATTATTACATTTTGTCAGTTAAATGTTTACACGTAGCTCATAAAATGTCTGGTTACATAAATATGAAGCTGTGTTCACGATTTCAAAAACTCATCTGTATCTTTTCCAACATGGATGATTTTAGCACAATGCTGTGGTCTGAACACTTGTTTCCTCCAAATTCATATGTTTGAAGTTTTAACCCTCAAAATGATAGCATGAGGAGCTGGGTTTTTGGGAAGTGCTCAAGTCTTGAGGGTGGAGCCCCCGTGAATGGGATTAGGGCTTTATAAAAGAGGCTCCAGAGAGATCTCTAGCCCCTTCCCCATGTGAGAAGGCATTGGTTGTGAGCCAGGAAGAGAGCCCTCACTGGGCGGTGACCATGCTAACACCTTAATCTTGGACTTTCCAGCCTCCAGGTCTGTGAGAAATAAATGTCAGTAGTTTATAAACTACTTAAGCTCTGGTATTTTGTTATAGTAGCAGCCTGAATGGAATAAGACACATCACCTCCTATTTTCATCATTTTAGTACCAAAAATCTTTTACCCACTGTCATGGCACCGCAATTAATAAGGGCTCTTAACAAGTGGCTCCAAAAAAAGTGGAACTTATGGAATCCTTTTTGAATTAGATGGAAGCTATGAAGCATTTTCCCAGAAATGATACTTATATGTAAATACACATTTAAAAGTACGTGAGCACACACATGCACACGCATGCACACACACACAATAAGTTCACAAACACATCTCCCCGAGGTCCACCTCTTTTTCCAAAGTACGTATGGATGTTAGTTTATGAAATCCTGATCTAAGGACTGATTATTGTTGAACTAGGGAGAGCGGTAGAATGTAGATTAATTCCCCCATCTGTTTCCAAGACTTTTAAGGGAGTCAGCCCATGCACAAATTAGTAGTTTTTTGACCAGATATTAAAAAAAAACAATATGTGAAAAAAGAGAAATACAAAATAATGTATATAATATATATGAGAACTATAAGTAATTTTTAAATGGCCAAGTAAAATAATATTGCATGGATATGTATGCTTTAAAGTATAAAAATATACCGGAAGGACCAATACCAAATTTATGATAGTGGTTAGTCTTAATAAGGAAGAGACAACAATTAAAGTAAATTAAATTATTATCTGTAATTCTTATTTCTTTACAAGAAGACAGCAGAAATTCAATACCTTGTTAACCTCCTGTTAATGCAGGAGGTTGGCCTTTGGGTATCCTTTGATCATTCTTTGTACTTCTTGGAGACTTTTTTGAATCTCCCACATGGTGCCCAATGCCCAGCCTAGCACAGCTACAGAGGGCCATTGTCAGGACCGGTTTTCATCTTTGCTACAGGAGGATGTTAGCAAGCTGACAACGGGAGGTCTGGGACAGGTCTTATTGGGAGGGACTGGTCAGCTGTATGGCCATTGAAGGGTATGTGGAAAGGACAGACCATATGTGTGTAAAAAAGGGTGCATATACTTTACTTTTCTGAGGAAGCAAAAGTACTCATCTGTGTTACTACTCCTTTGTTGCTTGCAATCCCCAACACCAGCCCCAAACTATCTGCCTGTCCCCCTCTGCTATCTCCCTGGTATAAGGCAATATAAAATATAATGACCTGGATATAATCACTGTTTGCATACATTCTCTCAAAATAATTGACTGCCTACATAAAAATTAGCTCTTTGAAATGACAGCATGTGGTGTATTTTCATGCTTTATCAGTTTAATTCTCAATCACATCAAACCTAAAATACTGAAATTTTAATTTCTAAATAAAATAAAATTCTGAATAAATTTCAGGTAAAGAACAAATATAAGTAATCCAAATTTTCTAATTTCATCAGTGGAATAAATCTTTTTTTGCCTGATGTGCCTTTTGCCCTAAAATAAATTCTGAATAAATATTTTTTGATGAAAGAGTAAGTGACTTTAAAACATTGATAATTGTTATCTAACATATATTTTTAATCAGCTTTTGTGTTGATTAAGAATTTAAATGCCAAATTGCATGAGACTGATTTCATTTTTTTAAATGTATATTGAGTACCTACCATGTGGCAGTTACCGGTTAGCGGCTGGAATAGAATTAGTCAACGTGAAGACATATATAAAGTGATTTTTCTTTCCATGAGGCCATGATTAAAAATAAAACTAACCTTCTCTTCTAGAGTTAAATCAGATCTGATTTAAAATATGCTGTTTTAAAATGAATTATAAACTGTCAGAATTCATGGTTATAAAAAGGAATTTCCAGATATTTCTAATGACTTGGAATTTGTGTTTAATCTAACAAACCACACTGACTATTGAATTTGTGTGTCTGTGAATATAAAGATTTATTGTCCCTGGAGGTAATTATTGACCTCAACATCTTATCAGTCAATATTTACCTCTCGGGCCAATAAATCTTGATATAACCTCATGAAAGTCAATATCTGTTTAATAGTATACATGGAAATCTGTAATAGTTTGATTACAGGCTTCAATGTCATGCTGGCTGGTGCACCTCTTCACATCTAAGGGATACTGAATCATTTCTTTTTTCTTCTCAACATAGAACATTTCTGATTGCTATGATTCACTTGTTCTCCATCCAACATTGGGTTGGACATATTTATATCTTTGCTTAATTCTCTTTAGCATACAAGTTTTGCCTCTTCAATCAAATTGTAAGCCCCTGTGAAGCCAAAGACTATTTTAATGCTTTGTGGTTTCACTCTTTGCTCCTAGTACAGCTCTCCATCACTGTAAATAAAACAGTTTCCATGGATGGATATGTCTTTCAAAGCACACGTGGTCCCCCAGAGGTTACAAAATAAGTCATCGCCCTTCCAGCATGCACATCACAAAATATCTTCCAAAGCCAGAAAGAATCCAGTGTTATCACATGCCAAGACATCAGAAATGACTGTTTAATACTAAGCATGATGTTCCTTGTTCTGGAAAGTCAGAAAGTGGAAGCATGTAGGGTGGTAGTGTGTTCAAGTGTCGTGCTGTGACACTGGATAATACATAGCTAGCTTACATGGCACACTGGTTACTTAATGCCCAGGAAGTATTTATGACCAGATCCTTGAAGTGGAAAATATTGAAATCAGTTTAATTGTTTCATGGGTAGCTTCTAATACATTAAAAATGCTGGGGAAAGAAATCCCAGGCTACTTTAAAGAGTCCTTTCTATTGATTAAGCAAAAATGCAGGCCAAAAATTAGGTTGCATCAAAGGGGCTACATTTTCTGTAGTTCCTGATATCCTTAGCAGAGTTTCCACAGCATCCTACAGCTTAGACGGCACCACTGGGCTTCTAAAGGTATGAGTTGGGAAGCTCCACCACATTTCAGAGCCTCAGCTTGATTTCTGTGTTAATAACTATTTGCCTTTGTAAACCTGCCTGCAGTGGTAGTTCAGAAACCAAATGTATCTTCAGCCTATGGTGTCTTGCACACTGCCCAACAGCATGCAGTCCAGGCCTCCTGGAGCAGCGAACAGGGGGGAGACTCATGTGGACATGATTGGTGGGCTTCCTCATTGCCCATTCAGATTCAGATCTCAAGAGCCCCTGAGATCTAACAGGATTAATGTCATCACTGAGGAAGGTGCCTGACCCTTGAACTGTGCACCTTTTGTGAAGTGTGGTTTAAAAAGTGCTAAGTCCTCTCCTGATTTGATCATAGGCCAGGATATAAAAGTAATATGAGATGACAAAGCATCATCTTCTGCCCTGTATTACCAGCTCAATGGCTGCGGTCAGTAGCAGCATTAACTCTTCCTCTGGCACTGGGTGCAGAGGTTGAGCAGGGGTGGGGAAGACTGGGGTCTGACCCTGCTGTGGACCAGGATTGATTGCAAGAGACACTGGACTTGAACCAGTTTGCACAGACATGTGCAAGAGGCCAACCCTTTCCCATGACCAGTCTTAAATAAGATATTTTTTTACCCCCTCTGTCTATGCTACAAACCCAAAGGATGTTCCTGAGCATAATACTCAAGCCCATCAACAACCCTTACCACTTAAACCTCTAAGATGTCTGAGGCCATGTACTGACATAGTCACAGAGGACACTAGGCATGGTTAGAAATGGCTGGGTCGCTGCACCTTGCAATCATTTGTAAGATCAAGCTAGGATATATACACTTTCCCAGAAAATGTCATAAGACCAGCATCAGCAGTCTTTTTGGAAACACCACCTCTAAATCTCTTCTAGTGGCTTTGGAACCTCTATGATCCTAAAATTAAGAAAAACCTTCACACACAATTTACTCAACACCCAGCCAAGAGATAACAATGTCGACAGGTTGGTGTCTGCCCTGTTTGAGGCATGGGCTACATTCCAGATATTTCAATTGCTTAAGAGAATCTGAGTGGAGGAAAAAAAATATTCTCTGCAACTATGTTGATCCAAACCATCCCCCACACCTAACTCTGGTGTTGCTAAGACACAGATGTGAGAAGGGAGAAGCCTTAGGTTTATTCAAGGCTTGTATACACTGGTTTAGGACAAGCACTGAGTGGGTGCAATTTGTCTTGATTTGGCTGTTCCAGGGTTCAATTCCTCTGTCACATTAAGGGCCATTGTATCCCATGTGAGACAGTCCAGCATCATATTTGCTGAGAAGGGAAGGGTCCATGTCTGATGACTTATATCTGAATATCTTAAGTCTTGACTACAATCAGAGTCAGCTGCAGTGGGTCATCTAATGCCTCTGCCATGACTCCAAAGTCTGCCTTGAAGATTCTGATGTTTCAGCTAACAACCAAAGGTCATCCCTTTGGGCTGATGTTTTACTATCCAAATCTCAAAGGATATAACATAATTCTTAGGTTCCTCTCATTTCTGTCATCCTGAGAGTATATTCTTTAACTCTTTCTTTCATCAATACTACCCAAATTGTCACCACTATGTCCAATGTATTGGTCATGAAAAATGTACAAATGCAATTTCCAATTTTAAGAGTTTTGCCATATGGATTCAGGGGAAAAAAAATGTGCTGGTATGACCAGATAAGTCAGTGGATATATTTTTTAAAAAGATTTATTTATTTATTCATGTGAGACAGACAGACAGAGAGAGAGAGAGAGAGAGAGAGAGAGAGAGAGGCAGAGGGAGAAGAGGCTCCAATCAGGAAGCCTGGCACCCTGGGATCACATCCTGGGCCAAAGGCAGACGCTCAACCACTGAACCACCCAGGTGTCCCTAAATCAGTGGATTTAATGATGAATCAAAGCCACAAAAATATGAAATGTTTTAAGATGGGGTTGGCCTATGTGTCTAATTAGTGTTGGGGTATCTGAATTTGTTCAGGACTATTTATGTTCCAAATACCAATACCCCAATCTAAGCTATTCAAAGGTACTCACATCAGGCCTCATTTCTTTCTCCATACAACACAGCAACAAAATATTTTTAGATAGCGAATCTGATTGTGTTAATCACCCTCACCCCAGTCTATTTGGAGGACCTTGAGGGAAATAGATTTGATTGGGTAAGGCAGAGCTGGAGATCATTCTAGGAGGGAAACACTTTGTGAACAAAGTCAAGGAAACCTGTGGAAGCATATGATACTTTTAGGAGAAGATGCAAGATTCACATTAGAAACTAACAGATAGAAGGTTGAAAATGTAACTATAGCAAGTTATATTTTCCAGAGATGGGCACAAGAGCATTTCCCATTCCCTGTGCTCTTCTGCAATGTCTACTGTGGTGATCTTATGATGCCTCCACTATGGGGGCAGATAGCTTGTCTCAAGGAACTGCACTCAGAGACTTTGATGCGTCAAGCTTCCTCTCCATCTAGTCAATGAGACCTTGAGTTGATGCTGTAATGAGATAAGACTTTGGGGGTGTTTGTGCATTTTGTATGAATATGAATGGTTGTGGCTAAAGGATGGACTGTGGTAGATTTTATTCTCTGAAGATGACAATATCAATACCCCCCATCCCACAATGTAATATAGACAGTGCCACCATCAAATAATGGGGCGTATGTCCCTTACTGTGGAATGTGAACAGAACTTTGGGACTGCCATGACTGATAAAGTACAGAAGACTTCTGAGGCTACTTCATAAAAGTTCATGCAGCCTCTGTCCAGATTTCTTGAAACACTCTCTGTCTATAAAATCCCTATTACAACACTCCATCTCGGAACCCAACTACCTTGTTGAGAAAAAGCCCAAGCCAAATGGAGAACCCACATGGAAATGCTCAAGCCAACACTCCCAGATGAACTGAGCCTCTCATTCATCCCAGTCCAGGTACCAGACATGTGGGTGAGCAAGCCTCCAGAAGATTCCAGCCACAGACATTTGAATCTCCCCAGCTGAGGCTCCAGACTTCCAAAGTGGCAGACATGTGGCCTGGCTGTTGTGCAATCTTAATTTCTGAGGCACAGGTTCCATGAGCACAAGGGAGGAGTGGTTGTTTCATGCTGTTAAGTTTGGGGTGGTTTGTGTGCAGCAATGAATGGTGGGAATGATAAAATCAAATTGTGGAAGCTTGCCTACCAGCCTGAGGAATGTTAATTTCACCCTACAGGACAATGATTTTCTTTTTTTTTTTCTTTTTTTTTTCTTTTTTTTTTATGATAGTCACAGAGAGAGAGAGAGAGGCAGAGACACAAGCAGAGGGAGAAGCAGGCTCCATGCACTGGGAGCCCGAAGTGGGATTCGATCCCGGGTCTCCAGGATCGTGCCCTGGGCCAAAGGCAGGTGCCAAACCGCTGCGCCACCCAGGGATCCCAGGACAATGATTTTCTAACTCTGGTCCACAGAGAACCTCAGCAGCCTTGAGTGGGGCAGGGTGGGGAAGGGAAGATGGAGTATTTGGGGTGCACATCCATCTGCTTCTACCACGTGTGTCTGCTTTATATGCTGGGCTTCCATGTGAGGTTTTGCTTGCAGGCTACCATGTCAAAAATAATAGAATATAGATATTAGTGTCTATAAACCAATAGATAAGTAGATAAAGTCATGATCTTAAAACAGAATAGCTTCTCGTGGACACCGTGCTGGTGGTGTAATGGTTCGATGGTCTTTCCAGGTATATGATGCCATGTGCACAGTTACCACTGTGATGCCAGATTCAGTTTGGGTCATTCTAGTAATATCTTAGCACTCATTGCTCTCCGGTCAGGCCTATGCTACTCTAACAGACTGTATGTTTCACCTGAGGCTATTTTTTTCTCGAACTGACGTGTAATACTAAAATGCTACTCAAGTAATGTCTCTGGACTGCCCTGCAACAGAATGACCTGTTAACAATGAGTTACATCTACCTATGGAATCAGAATCTTTGGAGATTATAACAACTAGCTATTCCCAGTGTGAGAAATAAACTCTACCTCCTGGTAGGACTGGTTATGAAGTCACAACGTAAAGGCTTGGATATAGGGGAGGTCCCTAATTAGGGCTGGCAACATAGTAGTCTACCATAGGGGTAGAGATTGAAAGTATGCACTTTTTAATATCTTATTAGAGCATAAGGGAATCTTTTACACATAAATGTTTAAGAGCCCTAGAAAATACAAATAAATAAGTTAAATAGCCCTCCCAGGATTATGTCGCATAGTCAACTCTATGAAGCGACATCAATGTCACAAAAGCCATTCAAGGTTCATGTGATGGGTTTCACTAATAATGTGTTAGCTTGGTGCAGGCTGGATTGGAACAGAGATAAATGGTGAGCAAGTTAGGTTATTTTAGTAACTCAGGAGTAAAGTGACAAGGCCCCAGAAAATCAAGGTGTCAGCCAGCCTGTATTCTTTTCTGGAGTCTCTGGAGCACAATCCGTATCCTTGCCTTCCCTAGCTTCCAAAGGCAGTGTGTATCCCCTGGCTCATGTTCCAATTTCCAATTTCAAAACCAGCAGTGGCAATATCTTCAAATGTGTCTCTGATTGTCCAGCCTTGTTATCTCCTTTGATTACATTGGCCGACCCAGAGAATATAAGATAACCTTACCATCTCGAGATCCTTCACTTAATCTCATCCAAAAAGTCCCTGACGCTATGGAAGATAATATTTCACAAATTCTGGGAATTAGAATGTGGATATCTTTGATTTTATTCTCTTTCTTCCACCATCCCTTTCCCTTCTGGGGGCCTTCATAGAAACTGCTGTGTGGAATGAGGGGCAAAACAGCTGGGGTATGGGTGCCTGGGTGGCTCAGTAGTTGAGCGTCTGTCTTTGGCTCAGGGTGTGATCCCAGGGTGCTGGGATTGAGTCCCGCATTGGGCTTCCTTTATGGAGCCTGCTTCTCCCTCTGCCTGTGTCTCTGCCTCTCTCTGTGTATCTCTCATGAATAAATAAATAAAATATATTTAAAAAGTTGGGGTATTCGTTCTTTGGTTTCCCATTCTTGATTGGCTGAGGGTTGTACTGGAGGCATTAAACCTTCAGACACTTCCTGACTGCCTTGTCCATGGGCTCAGCAAGCTCCTGTGACACAACAAAAAGACTTTGGGCAGAGAAGCAGAGGAACACAGTGCTTAGGTGGAACGCTATCCTTAGTGATGGCAACAGTTGCTCCCAGGTTGTGGGTGAGCTCACAGGTGGATGAAGGGCTAATGGCACAGGCAGTAGCAATGCTGCAAGCTCTTATTACTTTCACTCCAAGATCTGTAACATGATCGTACTGGGCTCACCTATCCCTAGGCTAATTTTTCTGCCCCTTCTCTTTGCATTCCCTTTATTGAAACCATATTTTCTGATCAACGACCAGCAGAAATTTAACCTCATTTACAGAATGTTCTAGGAGTTCTAGGACAGTAACCTTCTCTGTTCTTCCCTGGGATTTTGCACTTCATAGTGGCTGAGATCTGATACCACCTGGCTTTATTCTGTAACAGTATCTACTATTTTAACATCATCTCCACTCTGCAATTGGGCAGCTAACTGCTTGAAAGCAGGAGCTATATTTTTTGAAGTCATTTCTTTATTTCCAGCCAGAGGAACAGAGCTCAGACCATGCTTGGTGAATAAGTACCTGGAAAGCTAAGGGCTGCTGTGTCAGCTAGGGGTTTGTCCAATCCATCATCAATGATCTTTTCTTAACATTACCTGAGTATCTGTGGTTGGTTTGGGAATGATGGAAGAAGTTTCACTTGGGATTTTCTTTCGCATTTCCCTCTCCATGGTTGTTTTTGTTTTTGTTTTGTTTTGTTTTGTTTTACCTAAACCTCGGATTTTACAGCAAGGAGAAAAAACATCATAGGTTGGTAAACCAAAGATCACACATGATGGGAGCACTGAGTATTAATTGAGCCTTAAAATCTGCCCAAAAGGTAACCACAGGAGAATGAATCACCACCTTCACTGCTGAATCACTCAGGGCCCCTCTCACCCCAGAACACCATAACCTCAGCTGGGTTTTGATCCTTTAAGCCTTGGCCCTCTCCACATCAGTGGGCCCACCAGTGAAGTGGTGGGGAACCAGAGCATGAGAGGCAAAGGAGGTAGGAGACCACAGCGGTGACTTCTCAGCCTGTAATTATTTTTAAGAGGTGGAATAAAACCTTCATTTTTAAGAAGCAAATAAATGTGATAGCAACGTGGTGGGCTTTAGGAAATGTATCGACCTTATTATCAACTATGGATGCCGCAATTTTGAAGTCAGCAAGTTGGCTGCTTTGGCTTAGAAAGACATTATTATAATGATTTCACAACTCATTATCTACTTATTTTAAAAAAATACACACTTCTTCAATAAAAAAAAATGAAAAAAAAAAAACCCATAGTCCCCAAACCTGGAATGAATGATCACTAATACTGTATTTGCCTTCACTTTAAAATTAAAGAAACAAACTATTATAAAACACACACACACACACACACACTCCTGATTTTATTGTCCATGGGGATTGCATAGTGGTTACCTGGAGCTTCATCATGTAAATCTCATGCCTATTGGTCTTTGCCTAATGAATTCACCAGTCGTCAAATGAGTTTAAATGAGATACATATATGATTTCCAAAAGGTGAGTCTTTCATTTTACTTTCATAACATTTGTTCTCTTGTGCTTCAGGTCAACTGGATGCTAGAATAAAAGATTATTTCAGGGACTATGCAAAACTGACAGGACAATCTGATTTAAGCTCAGACTGAAGATAGGGTGACTTTTCAGTCATTTCCATGGATTTTTCTCCTCTGCTTCCCTTCTCTTCCTGTGTCAGACTCTCTGAAGGAGAAATACATGAAAGATGTTCATTCACTCATTCATGGACATATATTTATTCAGAAAAGAGTTATCAATATCTCCCTTATTATTTTTATATCACTCTTACTACATACAAATACACAAAAAAATGATACTAGCTATATATTGGATAGAAAATTACCACTAGAGCAATGATATAATGAATAAGAAATATAATTCTTAAATTATACTGTGTGATATTCAATCTGAGTTTTTGCCAGAAGCTAACATACTTGTCTAACTCTCTTAGGTCAGACTTGATCATAACTTACGTGCAACTGGATGATATTGTTCGTACTTGGGAATTGTATTAAGGTAATAATTACTTCAGTCAAAAGCCACCTTTAGGCTAGTTAGAGAGATGATCTCACTGTTGGGTTATAATGTCTGCCTTCATTTCTCCTACAAATCCATCACTTTATCTGCTTTTCCTCTCACATTGCCAGTATATGCTTAACAGATTTTATCTATGCTTTTTGATTTATAATGCACATTACTCATATTATTTTAGATATCTGGCATAAGATATGAACTCTTTTTATGAATATAAAAGTAATATAAGGTTTAAAAATTAAAATCAATACATTTACCATTGTTCTCCCAATCAATGGGAATGGACACTTTCTCTTAGCTTCGATTCCCTTCTCCCTTTCATGCCATACATTTAGTCAAGACTTCTAAAAGTTAATATCAGGCAGGGTCAGAGAGCAAAGCCATAGTCAAACTACTGATTTCATAATTCTGGTCTTAATATTACTTACTTTCAACTGTACGTGGATAAATTAAATCCCACTTAAGTATTACTGGAAGGGGCATTTTGGTGTGAACATTAACACTGAACCACAGGATACAAGTTAACATAATTTTTAAAAATTCACTCATGTACATATGAGTGTACTTTTTAAGATATTCTTTCACTTATAGAGTACATTTATTCTTCAAAACTTTATTATTTAAAATTTCAGATGTCTCCTTCCAGGTCCCTGTCCTAGCCATGCCCCAGACACCAGCCTTCTTTGCAAACTGATATCCACAAACCCTGCATTTATTTGCACTGCTCTTAAGCTCAGAACATCACAAAGTCCCCAGGTCCTCAGAAAACAGATGCCTCCTGAGCCTAAAAGTCAAGTCCTCAGGACCTGGCCTCAGTTAAACTCCCATCTGGAATAACTCCAGTCCTCCCACAAGACTGGCTGACAGCCTGGCCTCTATGTATCATTTGCCTATAATAATCCTCATACCTTTCTTCACGGATCCATCTCCATTCACCCAAGCATATCTGTCCTGAATCTACAACCTTCTAGAAACTTTCTCTTATCAATCCAGTCTGCAATGACCTCTCACTTCTCTCTTTAGCCATTTTCCCTTCCAATGATTGACCCTTAATTATGCACTGCCCTGTAGTATATAGGCCCTTTTTAAGGTATGTAAGTAAAATCTCTTCAAGAAGATCTTAGGCCTGAAAGTGAGATTTTTATCTGTTTTTTTTTTTTTTTCGAGTCACCACTGTGCCTAGCACAGAATCTATTTGCATTGGAGCATGTTAGAGGCATGGCTTGGCTTGATGAATTGATATAGCACAAAATTAGGCAAAATCACTCAGGATATTCTCCCCCAATAGATCCTGGTGTGTAATCTTTTTCTAAGTCTTAATTAGTCTGAATAATTTACTCTATGTTCCAATCAAACCTAGGAGATGTTCAAAACAAAAGAACCAAGTTCTGTAATTTGACATGCCATTGAATAAACCGGGCTCTTTGGTGATTTTATTTGAAAATGAAATGTTAATCCCTGCCCTGGTGAATGTCTGAACCACTTGGAAACTGGAACACTGAAAATCAAGATCTTTGTTGTGAAGGACAATGGTGCTGCAGTGGTTAAGGCACATTGCCTCATGGAGACTGTCCCTTCAAACTCGAAAGTGAGACCTGCAATTATGGGTGTCAGGGTTCTTAAGATGAGATGACTTTACCATTCTCTTTAGCTGAAAATTCTTTGGTAGCAGCAGATTTTTATCCCTGCCCCCAAATCCCACAGCATTCTGTGTGGTTCTTTTTTTTTTTTAATTTTTTTTTTAATTTTTATTTATTTATGATAGTTACAGAGAGAGAGAGAGGCAGAGACACAGGCAGAGGGAGAAGCAGGCTCCATGCACCGGGAGCCCGATGTGGGATTCGATCCTGGGTCTCCAGGATCGCGCCCTGGGCCAAAGGCAGGCGCCAAACCGCTGCGCCACCCAGGGATCCCATTCTGTGTGGTTCTTAAACAACTATTGAGCATGCCTTGAAAGAGCGAATTATTGTAGAACATTCCCTAATAGTCAACAGATGATATAAGCCCATGATAGCAATACAGCTCAAGTGACCTTTTTACTAACTGATCTGCTAACTGGACCTGAGAAAGTAGTATCAATGAAGACTTTACATAAGCTATTTGACTTCTTGTTCATACAAGATGGAACAGATTCATTTCTTCTGGGTTTTCCCTTCCAAAGTACAACTATAATCCCTGGAAATAGCACAAGAGACAACCAAAGGAGAACTATCAAAGGTGAAAGGAAGAAGGAGAAAACGTCAGGGACCTCAGGGCTAGAGGAACAACATGGCTGCAGGGCATCTTAGGGCCACCACAAATAGCAGAAGTGAAAATTAGCTTGGCATTTCCTAACCTCCAACCTAAAGGCAGTCTAGGTAGTAGGATCATTCTTCCAGAGGACTGAACTGGAGTCCCATCAACAACACCAGGTGAGCTGAACAACATAGGCAAACAGGAACGACTGAGAATCCTGCTTAAAATCACTGGCCAGGAGAAGTGTTCTCCTTCCCTATTCCTGGCCTGAAACTTCTCTCCTCTATTAAGACACCTAGCAGTTGGGAAGCTCCAGCCAAGAGACAAGAAGTGGCTGAGCTGACCAGCAAGGGAGAATCCCACCACAACAAATAGCTAGACTGGGAAACTCAATTATCTCAAAATAAATAAATATATACATAGAACAGAATAAAAATGGAAATATGACATATTAACATATATGAGATGCAGCCATAGCAGTACACATAAGGAAATTGTTGCCACAGAAAAGAAGAAAATTTTCAATCAATAACCTAAGCTCTTACCTCAGGAAACTAGAAAAAGAAGACCAAAGTAGACCCAAAGCAAGCAGAAGGAAGGGCATAATAAAGATAAGAGCAGGAATGCCTGGGTGGATCAGTGATTGAGCATCTGCCTTTGGCTCAGGTCATGATCCTAGGGTCCCAGGATGGAGTCCTGCATCCAGCTCCATGCAGGAAGCCTGCTTCTCCCTCTACGTATGTCTTTGCCTCTTTCTGTGTGTCTCTCATGACTAAATAAATAAAATATTAAAAAAAAGATAAGAGCAGAAAACAATGAAATTGAAAATAGTAAAGATGACCAATGAAACAGATATTTGGTTCTTTGGAAAAAAAAAATAAAGTTTATAAAACTCCAAAGAGACTGATAAAGATTTTAAAAAGGAGAAAACCAAAATCACTAATATTAGGAATTAAATGGGAAATATCACCATAGATCCTGCAGCTGCTAAAGGAATTATAAAAGAATATAAACAATTTTATGTTTACAAACTTAATAACTAGCAGAAATAGACCAATTTCTCAAAAACCATAAAGAGCAAAATTCAACAAGGGTGAATGAAGTAATCTGAATAGTTATATAGCCACTAAGGAAATCAAATTTATAATTTAAAATCTCCCAGCAAGCAATCTCTAAGCCTAAGTGGCTTCACTGGAGAATTCTACCAAACATTTAAAGAACAGTTAATATATTTTACACATTTTTCCCTAAAAACAGAACTAGAGAGAGTACTTTCCACCTCATTTTATGAGGTCAATATTATCTTGAAACACAAACTAGAATGGCCAGCAAAAAAGAAAACTACAATCCATCGTCTTCATAGACTTAGACAAAAAAAAATCAACAAAATATTAGCAAGTCAAATCCAACTCCGTAGAGGGGCACCTGGGTGGCTCAGTGGTTGAGCATCTGCCTTTAACTCAGGTCCTGATCCCAGGGTCCTGGGATCAAGTCCTGCATCAGCTTCCCCATGTGGAGCCTGCTTCTCCCTCTGCCTCTCTCTCTGTGTCACTCATGAATAGATAAATAAAACTTAAAAAAAAATCCAATACAGTAGAAAACAAATATTACATGATGACTCAGTAGGATTTACTCCAGGCATATAAGATTGGCTCAGCATTTGAAATCAATCAATATAATTTCCATATCAACTGTCTAGAAAAGGAAAAGCATATGATCATATTAAGTGATGCAGAAAAAACATTTGACAAAATCCAACACCCATTCATGATAAAAACTCTCATCGAATTAAGAATGCTGTTACAGGGAATCACCTCAACCTATAAACAATAGCTATAACAAAAATCTACAGCTAGCAACATACGTAATTGTGAATGTTATGCCCTTAAAACCAGTAACAGACAAGAAAATCTATTCTCACCACTCTGATTCAACACAGAATTGTAAATTCTAGCCACCTTAATAAAGCAAAAAATAAAATAAATGAAAGAAATACAATTGTAAAGTAAGAAAGAATACTATCCTTATTTGCAGATGACATGATGATTTCCCTTAAAAATCCAAGGAATCTGTAAAAATTTCTTAGAACTCATAAGTTTGATGAAGTCATAGACTATGAGTTCAACATACAAAAAGTAATGACATTTTCTATATAGCAACAATGAGTACGCCAAAACCAAAATTTAAAACAATACAATTTACAATCACACCAGAAGAAATTAAATGTGCAGGTATAAATATCCCAAGGCATGTATAGTGTCTGTATGCTGAAAATTACAAAATCCTGATGAAAGTTATCAAATAAAACCTAAATGAATAGTAAGATGTGCTGTGTTCATAGATTGGAAGACTCACAGTAAACATAGCAAAGATGTTTATTCTTCCCAAATTGATTTATGAGTTTAATGCAGTTTCTATCAAAACTCCAAGAAGATCTTTCTGTTGACATAGATTAACATATTCTAAAATTTATATGGAAGGCATAAACTCTAGGAAAGCTAAGTCTATTGAAGAAGAAGAAGGAGGAGGAGAAGGAGGAGGAGAAGGAGAAGAAGAAGAAGAAGAAAGAAGAAGAAGAAGAAGAAGAAGAAGAAGAAGAAGAAGAAGAAGAAGAAGAAATAAGAAGAAGAAGAAGAAAGAAGAAGAAGAAGAAGAAGAAGAAGAAGAAGAAGAAGAAAGCATGAGAAGTCATTGTACCCTCTATTAAGCTAATTTTTCTACTTCTCTATGAAGTCCGTAGCAGTTAGGCATGCTCTCCATTACGTATTTATGGTATAAGCCCTTTTGAAGAGTCTTCTATAAATGATGCCTTACTTCCCTGTCTCCACCCAGTGAACAGTGAAATCCACAGGGTAGAAGGAAGGAAGGAGTCATATTGAACACTTTTTTAAAAAGATTTTATTTATTTATTTATTTATTTATTTATTTATTTATTTATTTATTTATTCGTGAAAGGCAGAGAGAGAGAGAGAGACATAGGCAGAGGGAGAAGCAGACTCCATGTAGGAAGCTCGACGTGAGACTCGATCCCAGGACTCCAGGATCGCGCCCTGGGCCAAAGGCAGGCGCTAAACTGCTGAGCCACCTAGGGTCCGTCTTATTGAACACTTTGGGGGAATTAGCATTTGCTAAGAGACTGAACTCAACAAATATTATCGTGGGCTCTCTGTGTATACGAGCCCATGCTACTTATACGATTTCAGTTGTGCTATCTAACTTGTTTTGCTGTTGCAATAAAAATACGATCCTATTGTTTCTCATGTTTTAAAGAGAAACAACATTTATTCACAAATTTCTTCTCAGAGGTGTCGAAGAGTTAACTAGAAGCATGGTTATGGTGTTTGTTTAAATCCTTAGAAATTGCCTTCAAGGAAGGCAAAGCTGCAAATTGATAGGAGATGCCAAACAGGGTTAATCCAGTTGGGGGAAAAATGAAATATTTACTATCAGAATAATCCGGATTTGTTGAAAATAGAAGTCTGCAGCTTTGTTGTCTGGGGCTTAACCATTTTTGAACAAATTTCTGGGCATTCTTTGGGCTTCGTCTAGTTAACATTAAAATTTCAACTGTCATTAGATTATCAGGGAATTATAAGAATCACAGCTTTGACTTTGCACTTAAATTTTAAAACCTGGAGGTAGAAGTCCACATATTTATTGCTATAACTATTGAAGAACCTCACAGCAGGATTCTAGGCTTAAAGACAAAAGGAAATAAGCACTGGCATTTAGGGGAATAAAAGTTGTAACATGCATTAATAATGACAAAAACACTCCAGATAATATCTGAAAATCCTGGGAAGTCACACTGAAAATGTTCCCCTTCATCAAATAACATGAGACTGTAAGCACTTGTACAGAATAGCAACTATGATACCACTACCACCCCTACCACCAATTGACAGCCAGGAGGAAAGAAGGGTGTATAAATTTCTCAGATTCAAAAATCAAGTACTGTATACCCAACAAAAACAAGTTTAAAGGATCTAGACACACCCCAGTTTTATAAACCAGTTGTATTCAACAAAGAAGGGGCATATCTCTTCTTCATCCAACACCTGTCTGGTTAATCAACTTGCTGCATTGTCCTGCGCTAGGACCTAGAAGGGTTTCAGACAAGTAGACTTCATTCTTGCCCGCAAGGAGTGTGAAGCACAGACAATAGGCAAGATGTCTGAATACAAACAAAATGACATGGGTAATCAGAGAGTCTGCAACTTTTCAGACAAGAGCTTGTTAAGGTCAGTTTGATTTGGACAAGGGAATGTGAGTGGGGAGAGAGAGGTTAAGTAAAAGGAATGCAGGAAGACTAAGTATGGAGTGTCTTTTGGGAATGGCTGCCATATTGGCTTCATTTTGGATATTGATTAAAGATGATGCTGGAGAAGAGGATCAAACCTTCAAAGACAGCCATGTTGCTTACAGATTTTTTTTTACAATAGTTTCTTGGGGAGACTGGGTTCTGGTCAGAAGAATGATGAAATCAGATGTATTTGAGAAGGGTTGGGTAATTAATTGGAGAAATGTGTGTAAAACAAATCAGAACAGTCAGAAGTTGGCCACTAACCAGAGCAGGAAGAAGGCTGTTGTAACGGTGCACAGGTTACTTAACTGGGACTTCAATTAATGATGGCAATGCAAATCAGATGGCCAGAGAGATGCCTCCCAAGTAGATCAAAAGGGGAGGAGGAATTAAAAGGATAAATTTTGAGAGTATGTAATCTGTGGGAATGGCAGGGCGTTGGTGTGAGCTGTGTGACAGGGAGAAAGAAACTTCCAGGGAAGAGGAGAGTTGAGGAAAGATGTTTAGTTTTTATTGTAAACATGAGTGAAAGTTGGTCTCTTGCCACCAAGAAGTAAAGAAGCCATTTAAAAGACAGTGATAAAAAAAAAAGACAGTGATAGAAGGAAAGAAGCTAAGGAATCAAGGGAATAATCCTACAAGAGGCAGGAAAAAAAATAAAATCAAAATTCAGGTGGTGCACATAGACTTGGGGAAAGGTAAGATGCTTCCTTCTCCAAGATAGGAAAGAGGGAGGAGAGAATGCACAAAGATGGACCTCAGGCATTGAAATGATTGAAATGTAATGAAATAATTGAGCTCTTCTAACTTAAGGCAATAGCTATAGATTTGCAGGATTTCAGAAAAGAGGCCCAAAGGAAATAGACCTTCTAATTTAAAGAAAAAAGAAAGAAAATGGTGTCCCCATATCACACAATGTCCTTTGTCCAATGCTGCAGATGTTAAAAATACACAAAGGACACTTCTCACAGAAACCTTCAATGTCAGCTTGGGGCTGAGTAAGGTGAGTGAGAAGAGTTCAGTTTCACTGCACTTCAGGATCTCTAGCAGACATATATGAAGATACAGGATGAGCAAACTGCCAGTTACTGAAGTGAACTAATTGGAATTTTGAAGACCAAAAAAACAAAATTTAGAAGAAAAGATTTGTGTCACCATCCTCTTCCTTCTTTGACCTCCCCATTTTCATAGCTTCAAACCCAAAGAAGCTAGACATGTTAATGTAGACAACAATAACTAAGTGACTCAGAGAATCCTTGAATCGGAAATATTCCAAGGTCATTTACCCCACTCACGGCAGAAATGCACTCACAATATTGCTAACAAATAATGGTCCAGCTGCTGCCTGAATGATTTAGAAGAAGGTAAGACCACTGTATGTCAGGAAACAATATTCTAGTTGGAAGTAGAAGTTTCCTTTCTACAGTTACATGAAATCCTCCAGCCACTTCTGGAATAAGGTGGAATAATACATCTACAGGTACGTAAAGAGGAGAGTTGTGCTCCATCCCCAAGTGTCCAAATCTCCATAACTGTCCCTCCACGTAGTCCTCTTAGTGAGAGAACTTCACCAACTCAGCATTTCCCCCAGATGCTCAAGTCAGTCTTTTTCCATACAGAGGAGGACCCCACCATCGTGATGAATGCAGAGTTCAGCCACCTTGCTCCCCACCTTGCTCCCATCCCCTATGTCTACTACATCAATATTCCATGGGCTCCCTTGCATTTTACATCTTCTCTTTCAGTTAAGTTGGGGACTTGCAACTAGTTTTGGCAAAAGGATTCTTAACCCACCTTGGAGGTCTCATGTTCAAAACCAACAAGAGCCAGGATGCCTGGATGGCTCAATGGTTGAGTGTCTGCCTTGGGCTCAGGGCATGATCCCGGGGTCCTGGGATCAAGTCCCACATCAGGATCCTTGCAGGGAGCCTGCTTCTCCCTTTGCCTATGTCTCTGCCTCTCTCTTTGTGTCTCTTATGAATAAATAAAATGTTTTTTAAAAATGAACAAGGGCCACCTGGCTCACTTGAGCAACTATTTTTTTTTTATTGTTAAGCTACTGATGTTTAAGGGGATTATTTATTTAAATATATTTTAAAGTATTTATTTGTTTTTTATGCATAGCCCAGCCTATCTTGATTGTGATGAGTAAATATCCATACCATTTTTCTTTTTTTCTTTTTTAAAGATTTTATTTATTTATTCATGAGAGACACACACAGAGAGAAAGTGAGAGAGAGAGTCAGAGACACAGGCAGAGGGAGAACTAGGCTCCATGCAGGGAGCCCAATGTGGGACTCGATCGCAGGATTCCAGGATCGTGCCCTGAGCTGAATGCAGAAGCTCAACCACTGAGCCACTCAGGTGTCCCTCCATATCATTTTTCATATGAACTTGTTTTAAGCTGATCTTTCTCCTTTTCTCTGGTTTAATTTGAGTAACATCTCACCCTAGTCTTTGAGGCAAGAAAAGAGATCCTATGTTTTCTCTGTAAGGATTCCCATGTCATTATATGACCCATCTATAGACACCTCCTTGAGCTTCCTTTCCTGGCTTTCTTACACTCACATTGAATCCATCAACAAGCTCCGCTGATTCTACCTCCAAACTCCATCTCTGCTACATGCATGTCTCTTTTCCGAATCCTGATCCTTGCACATGCTGCTGACTACCTGACCCCTCTTGTTTCCAGGTTCGCTCTTTCCTAAACAATCTCTTCAAAGAAAATGGAACTGTATTTCAGAAATGTAAAGCAACAAATCCTGCTTAAAACTCATCAGTGGTCTCTGTGAGGGTTTGGTAGAAAAAGGTGGAAAGACAAAAAAAGTTTTGTTGCAAAATTAACAAGAAGCATATCATCTGTCTCTCTAACCCTGAAGACAAGAGCTGTGATCTCAATAGGAAAGTCTCCTGTAGAATTAACCCCGCAAAATAGCAGTATGCAGGCTGTCCTGTGTGATTGGAATGCAAACAAATGTGAATTATTTTGTAGCATCTCTTCAGGAAAAAGTCAAAGATGGACTGGGAGAGTCTGTGGAAGAACCCCAATCACTTGCTTTTACAACTAATGCTGAATCACATTCTCAGTCATCCCAGCTATTAAAATATGTCTACCAAGATTTTTAAAAATTATTTTCTTTTTCATCTTATTTTTTTCCTCTTAAGGAATTTGAATTTAACAGATTTCCAAACTCATCCTGTTTCAAAATAATTTAGAAATTAATTAGCTCCAGTGATGTCACCTTCCCTGTCACCAACAGCCAGTGTTCTATGGAAGTTTGTGGATCACTCAAAGCACTTCATAAAAAAATACATTAATAGCATTTTTGGAAAAGGGGGTGATGTGTAATCTTTACTTTTCATCTTATAATAACTGAGTAATTGAAAATCTTGAAAAAATTATTTCTGGAAAACTGGGTAAATTGTCAGATTAAACATTGTTAAGGGGTGCTCATCTTGAACTCACTGCTACATTTTATTTCACTCTGCTATTGTTAACTCTCTCCTTTCCAGTGGGTTCCAGTCTAAATGCAGTGGTGATCCTGGCTGTGTCCTGGACCATGAATTAAACTAAAAAATATTCACTTTATAAATTCATTGCTTCATCTTTGCTATTTGCTACTTAATGATGAGACTGGATCCTCAACTAAGAAATGGCCTTGTCTGGGAATTGTAACTCTCTACATTACAAACAGTTTGTGAAGGTCTATCCATCATCTCCTCATCTTCTCTCTCCTAACTGAGTTACTAGTATCCTTGAACTTTGAGGGTAGAGCGTGGCAGTTACTACAGATTCAATACATTGTAATAATTAGTAATATGATACAATAACTCGTTCATATCTACTAAGGACTTTCAGGCATATAAGGCTGTTTATTACCTTGGGAAAACAAAATACTCAATGAGGCAGGTCCAAGGTTAATAATTCACTTATAAAATAATATCAAGCTCTTGGATCTGTTTTTCTGTGCAGGTCTTGGCTTTCCCCTCATGCTTGCAAGATGGCTGCTGCAGCCCCAAGCATCCAGCCTTCAAACAACACCTCCAAAATTAATAAGGAAGAGAGATTTTTCTATATATATCTTATTTATTTATCAAAGGGGAAAAATTTTTCTCAGAAACCCCAACAGACTTCTCCCAGTCCCCACCAGGCAGAATGTAATCATATGTTCATCTTTTAACCATTGCTTGGCAAAGGGTAATGGTTTTACTACAATTGGCTTAGTCCTATTAAGTCTCATCCTCTGACAGTGGGGGAAGAGCCCATCTTTGCTGAGTACCTCATTCCTCAAAATCTGATTCTTTTAGTTGAAGGTATTGGCAGGAAGCTCTTGGCAGGGTACTGTTTGCCCCAGACAGATCCTATCAATGTCCTTATTGAATAAATGAAGAAACAGAGGTTGAGGAGACTTAAATAACCAGCTCAAGGTCACATAGGAAGCATGTAGCAGCAGAAGTGGGACTTGAACCCAATCTGGGTCAAGTGACTTCAGAGCCCTCTCTTCAAGTAAGCTGTGCTAGCTCTCAAGGAGTATGAAGCGTGGCACAATTTCAAGACTATCCTCTTTGAAACAGATAAAACCCATGCACTCTATTTTAAGATTTATGTATTTATTTGAGAGAGAGAGCAAGCAGAGGGAGGGGCAGAGAGAAAGGGAGAGAGAGAAACATCAAGCAGACTCCCCACTGAGTGTGGAGTCGAATGTGAGGCTTGATCTCACGACCTCAAGTGAAACCAAGAGTCAGACACTTAACCGACAAGCCACCCAGGCACTCCCAAACCAGCACTTTTTATTTCTAATCCTCCTCAAGAAATATTCTAGATTCTCCCTGAAGGCCTAAACTCCAGAAAGAGACTGGCCACGGCCAAGGTCCTTGCAGCTTCCCTTGGTGTCTGAGAAAATGGAGCAGAATCCCCAAGGAGTGAGGCCAGCAGCCAGGGGGTAGGGGGAGGCCTCCATGCCATACCTAGAAAAGAAGGAACATTCAGGCTCTGAAACATTGCTGGGAGCTCTTGATGTGGCTCTGGAAGCAGTGAGATGGGGGTGAGAGCAGAAATAGAGCTCATAGGGCCATGGGGTCTCTCGGAAGCCTTACAACTGTAAGAAGGAGACACAAATGTTCCATCTCAGCACTAGGGAAGCCTAAGGTCCAGGTGGCAGGAGCAACAGCAGTCCCCTCTCATTCCTGTGCTGGTAGTCTGTAACTTAACAATCTCTAATTCCAAGAGAAGAAAAGCCTTCAGATTCCATCAGCCAGATTTATCTATGCTTCTCAGTCATTCAAGACTTTTTACTACCTTATTCCTTCCCCAACTGGTTTTCTAACAATCAACTTATAAGAATGGACCAACTCACATGAGTAGCCATTAAATTCATTTTGCAAGCTTCCTACCCATTTGTTTTCTTGTTATATTTGTTATGATTTGATGACCAATACTATCTCTCTGCTTAGAATAATTTTATTCATCCATAAAAGCGTTCAGTAAATGTTGCTAGTTCCATCACCTAGCCATTTGTACAAGTGGGCATGTACATATACGTGCACATGTACATGCCCACATTCACACACACACACACACACACACACAAGTTAGACTTGAGAGTACACCACACATCAAGATATAAGGTCACGGGGATGAAAAGTACACAATAGGACATAAAGTCAGTAGCATTGTATTAGCATTGTATGATGACAGGTGGTAGCTACACCTGTGGTGAGCACAGCATAATGTATAGAGTTGCTGAATCACCATGTTGTACACCTGAAACTAATGGAACATTGTGTGTCAACTATATTTCCATAAATAAATAAATGTATATAAATTCCAAATGAATAAAATTTTACATACAAAAAAATAAAACAATGAAAGTTCTAGAAAGAAAGATGGAAGTTTAGATAATATTTTTTGAAAGTGTGGTACACAGCAGGAAAAACAGAAACCATGAAAGAAAGATGACAGAGAAACATACACGTCAAATATGTGGAAATCACTATAAAAAACAAAAATACTCAAAACATTGTGGTGTATATCAGACAAATGGCTATTAGTTTTAGTGTACCAAGAGCTTTCACATATCTTAGAAAAAGTTAAGAAGGGCAAGGAAAATGCATAGAGATTTGGAAGAGGTAATTCACAGAAAATGAGCAAATTTTCAATAAATATATATGAAAAAGTCACTATTTTTCATAATTAAATAAGCACTGGTTAAAAGTAGGTATGAGGTTTTTTTAACCTTTAAGGGAAGACTAAAACCCCAGTCATAGTACCCATGTTTGTGAGGTATTGTAACTCTACTATAATGCAAACTCTTATAGTAATAAAACCAAAGGGGCATCTAGGAGGCTCATCCCATTAAGGATCTGTCTTCGGCTCAGGTCATGATCCCAGGGTCCTGGGATGGAGTCTTGTATCTGGTTCTCTGCTCAGCAGGGTGTCAGCTTCTCCCTCTTCCCTTCCCTCTCCCCTCTCTCTGTCACACATGTACTGTCTCTCTCCCTCTCAAATAAATAAATAAAATCTTTTTAAAAAAGTAATAAAACCATAAATTGGTGCAGCTTTTCTGAGTATGCAGTTTGGCACTATGTGCATTACCCTAAAAAGTTTTTAATATAGATCTAGATACCTTTTGATTTAATTATTTATCCTTTAGGAATTTCTCCTTAGGATATCATTAGCTAAGATTTGCCTGCAGGGATTTTTCTTGCAGCATTGTTTAGAACAGGGAAATAAATAACTTAAAAATTAATCAATAGACAGTTAAATTATTTATTGTACATAACATTAGTTGGAATGTAATGCAACCATTTAAGTGGAAAGTAATAAAACTATTTAATTTTGTAGAAAATATTTGTAATGCATTGTTATTAACAAAATTGTGTTCTTAAATACATTTCAAATATATATATGCTTATGCATATAAACATGGTAAAAATGAAGGAGTTTTGCATGTTTTTCCCTTTTCTCCAAATTTTATACAATAAAAGTGTATTACTTTTGTAACAAAACAAATTTATCTTTATCTGATCCATCTTCCCAGGCCCTCTTTACATATGATCTTCATAAAATGTTCTCTGATTTCCCCAAAGACGGCATTCCTTCTCATGAAGTCCTATATCTAACTCATCGTCTATAAAACTCAAAGTATTTATGAAAACCCACCTATGTCATATGTGTTGCTGTTATTATTCTGTGTACATGTCTCATCCTCCTTATTATACCATCAGTTCCTAAAAGGTCAGGACTTGACATTTGTGCTTTAGTATTCTATATAAAATACTCAGCACTTAATATGTGCTCAGTAAACTGAACCATTATAATGAGGTTTTCCCTTTTCTGAGATAAAACTCTCTGAGATAGTGTGTGACAAAGAATCCTAAAAATGCAAGAGCAAAAGTGATGATGTCCTTTTGCCACAGCATCTGGTGACCCAAACTGCCCAGTACCCATACCTTTGGATAGTTCCCTCCCACATTGAGGCTGAGGTTGGCCATGCGATTTTCTTTGGCCAATGGAACATCCATAAATATGATGCTGGCAAAGACTTGACAAACACTTGTACAATGAGGCTTGCTTTCGTGGGACACTACCACCAGCATTAAAAAAAAAAAAAAAAAATCCAGTCTATCCAACTGAATGGATCACAAGAAACAAAAAAAAAAAGAATTGTTCCAGTCAACAACTTCAATTAACTGCCAGGCATGTGAGTGAAGCCATCTTGAACCATTAGCCTCAGGCCAGACACCAATTGAGAGAAGTTGATTAAGTAACCCCAGGCCGCTGTCAGAACTGCCCAGCTAACCCAAACCAAATAAAGAATTGTAAGCAAATGAATGTTGTTGTTTTAAGCCACTAAGTTTTGGAGCAGCTATTATAACTGACACATGTCCCTATCACTGCATCCTATCCGTCCGGCCACCCCAGCTGATCTTCATCCACCATAGGATATGTGTAATGGGTCACAACACTCTTTTACCTCAAGTCCTCACTCGACTTCACAATCCTTTCCACCAGGACTCTCTCTGGTCAGCCCTTTCTAATCACAGGAGCTGACATGTAAGTTTGAAACTTTGCCGTCCCTGAGTAAGATCACCCTCTCTCTTGTCTAAATTGAGACAGACAAGGTTTTGAACATGATTGTAAATCTATGTGTCAGATAGTTCCAACATTTAGTTTGAATTATATATTATTTTTTATAAGCAAGGGATTTCTGCTGCGAATTTATCTGTCCATAACTATACCATCAGATTGGTAGCAACATGTATCAGGCTGGCCTCCATCTTCTGGGTGGACTGGTACACCAGGACCTACTACTCTCTGTTTCTGAAGTAAGGAAGGTAGGTAGAAATTGGGCAACAGTTATCATTTGCTGTATATCGTTCCTTCTGTTTAAGCAAAGAATTTAACATCAAAATCCATAAAAGTCTCAGTAGAAGCCAGTATCTAGCCCAACTTCACTTTAGGCGAATTTGGCCATCTGCACCCCCCTTTTCCTTATCTGTAAATTGAAGACTGTTACATCTGTCCCTTACAGGGATCTTATGGTAACAAATGGGATAATATACATGAAAACATATTCTTCAGAGGAAACTAACTATAATTATCATAATTTAAGAGAATGCAGAAATCAACTTGTGTTTATCAAAATGTGATACATCTTTCGATTGTTGTCAATTGAATTCCTACCAGGTATGTGAATTTAGATTTTGTTTACAATGATTTCAATGAAACCATAATTTAGCTATTTTAATATCGGTCCAGCTGTTTTATCATCAGTAATTTCAATTTGGGTAGAATCCTATTCAGATAAGTTATATGTGTATTGGAAACTCTAGTGAGAGTAGTATTTCTCTGAGAAATCATTTTGCTTTATGCCCTAAAAGGAAAACTCTTTGAAGTCAATGATAGTTTGTAAAACAAAAGATTTATCAGTAAAATTTTGCAAATGAAGTTGTCATATCTAAAACTGAAGCATGTCTGATTTTAGTCTGAATGAAAATTGTAACTGCCATAATAGGTAAACTTTCTGGTTACCTGTGACTTAACAGAAACTTTTCTTTAAACCAAAAACAAATGTAACATCTGTGGTGACTAAAAAACCTTTTAATCAGTCATAAATCATAGAAATTTCATCACTAAGACGTATCTAACTGATCATTTTAGAATCCTCCAGTTTGGGGCATCTGGGTGGCTCAGTGGTTGAACATCTGCCTTTGGCCCAGGTCATGATCCCGGAGTCCCAGGATCAAGTCCCACATCCAGCTCCCCGCAGGGAGCCTGCTTCTCCCTCTGCCTGTGTCTCTGCCTCTCTCTCTGTGTGTCTCTCATGAATAAATAGATAAAATCTTTAAAAAAAAAAAAAAAGCCTCCAGTTAGCTCTACAAACTAAAAAACTAGGGGGAAAAAAAGAAAAGACCTCCATGCCACTTCTCATCTTCCATGCTTAGCCTAAGGCAGAAAGCCAGCAAAATAAAATAGAGTTGAGGAAATATATACATAGTTCAACCTCAACTTTCTGCCCTGTTTCTTCTCAGATTTGTCTTCATCGTTCCGTAGTTAAACCAATTTTCATACTCCTTTTTATCTTGTGCAAATGTAGACCCCTGAACATAATTTTTGAAATCCAACCTGGATATAAGCAGTTTCAAGGCAACTTTCTTTTTTCATATGATTTGCCTCCTTCTGTAGTCCTCTCTGGCCCTAGAGTTTAGCTGAGCAGATGTTAGGATCATCCACATTTTAGGGAAGAAACATTCAAAGCCTGGAGAGATGACTCTGATTGAAAGAAAACCAGCAGAAGTAAACCCAGCTGTCTGGACTTCTACTGAGGCATGGCCGGGTGTTCCAGGCCACCTTCAAAAACATGGACCGATGGAAACATGGAGGTGTCTCAAAATCCTTTTTCCAAAATGATGTGGCTAGCCTGCAGGCTGCCAGGCCTCGCTGGCAGGGTGCTGGGCAGCGTCAGCCCAGACACAAGTGGCTTTCTTTTGGGTCATGGGCGACAGCCATATACCAGGGGTTGTGGCGCATCTGAAGTCTCTTTCCCCCAACTTTTGGTGTCAAAACCCCCAGGTCAGTTGCTGACCTTTGTTTCCAGACAATGATTCTCTGCAAGACCTGTCTTTTTCTCCATGCTCTGTACTTTGCAATTGCCTGGTCTGGTTTTGGGGGAGATGATGGTAGGGGGAGCAGAGCCCCTTTCAGGAGCCACTGAAAGTGCCTACTTTTGTCCCTACCCCACCATCTGCAGGCCATGCACAGATCCGGCCCCCTTTGAACCGGCCTGTAATTATAGTCTCTGTAAGGTATAAGGGTCATTCTGCAGGCCTGAGCAAGTGCAGTAACTCGGAGTAACTGAGTTTCTTTAAAAGGGGGAAAGGGCTATTGGGGTGGTGCAGTCAACTGAGATCTCAGGGTGGTGGGATCAAGCTCGAGCCCTGTGCGGGCCTCTGCCTGGTGCCAGAGTCTGCTCAAAATTCTCTCTTCTTCTCCCTCTGCCCCTCCCACTTGTCCTCTCTCTCTCTCTCTCTCTCTCTCAAAATAAATAAATCATATAAGGGAGGGAGTCGGCATTTTACAACAAGTGATTAATTAAAGACTGGCTGGTCTTTGTGCCACTAGATTGGACCAGGTGAACAGGGGATAGACGGTTACAAAGGGAATTCAGCAGGATCTATTGCCAGAAAAGCATCACAGAGTGTAGGGGATAAGCCCACACGGAAGCCCCAGGGATAAGCTCTCCTCTGGGGGGAAAAAGACATAGTTCAGCTGGCCACATCATGGCTTGTCTGAGACTCTCCCTGAGACCTGGATGATCTGATTTCAGATCCATCAGAACCTTCTGATTAAATTTCTCTGACACATAAAGCTCAGGCAAGCGCTCCCCAAACCTACACCCTTCACTCCTATTTAATTAAGTTACCCCTTGCACTGGACTATTCATTTTTTTTTAAGATCTATTTATTTTAGAGAGAGAGACAGAGAGAGTGAAGTGGGGAGGGGCAGAGGGAGAAGGAGAGAGAATCTCAAGTAGAAGCCCAAGTGTGTGCGGATAATGACAAGGGGGCTCAATCTCACCACCCTGAGATCATGACCTGAGCTGAAACCAAGAGTCAGATACTTACTCAACTGAGCCATCTGGGTGCTCATCATTTTAAAACAAAATCAAGCCATGTGCCCACTGTTAAAAAGAGGGAAGTCTGATGATCAGGAATGTGTTGCAGCATGCGGACACTATGACACTGAAAACATAGAGCAGGTGTTTGGTGCCTGGATGGAGAGGATGAGCATCATACAAAGCAGCGTTGTCAAATGAAGGTGTTCGTTCTTGGGAGGCTGTCAATCAACAAATAATTTTGAATGTCTGCCTCTAGGCTCGCTACTTGGCTCCCAAATTTTGTGTTGAAGACATATGGAAAGGCCGAAGAAAGAAACTATATAATCAGCAATTATAATTTCCCAAATACAATGCTGGTTTTCTTATATGGAAATTATTTAGTGGGTCTCCCAAAACAGGTAACTGAGGTAATAACTTCTAAATGGAAAATGATCACGATGCATATAAATGTTCACCCAAAATAGATCATTCTCTGTGATCCTGATTATAAAAATCATTATGACACAATTCGGCATCAGCAACTGAGATTTGTGGCAATGACCCTTCCCTGGGCATGTGTTTGTATGTGTGCCTAGATGGCCTGGGGCAGGGCAGTTCATCAAGGTTGAGGAACATAAAACTATCAGAGGAGTTGGACCATCTGACGTATTTGAAAGGACTCAGTCTCAAGTCATTCTGAACTTGGGAACCTGATCAATAATAATAAAAAAAAATCAGTACAATGGAAAACATGATTGTCTATCACATTTTTTAAAGAAAATTTCTCCCTCATTTATGGAATGTATTCCATATTTTTAAACCCAAATCTTTGCCAGGAAGAAAATAAAGGAAATCAAAAATGAGATGTATGGAAATTAAACATGGTGGACACCCTCCAGATGCCCCAAGTCCAGCAAGGAGCTCCCTGGGTCTCTGGAAAGGAGTACTGCACAGTCACCTTTCATCTCAGACAAACTAGATCAACAAATGCAGTCTCATCCTGTGAGGGCTCCAGAGAGATACTGAAACAGATAGTTCCCACTCTTTACCTGGGAAAGAGCAATACACTGTACCTGAGATTATTCAAGCCCATGTCCTGGTTCTATGTTCTCTAATGCGTAGCTATAGAACCTGGTACCAGTTTTCTGTCTTTTTCCACTTTCATGCTTCCTCCCACAACCAGTGATAATCTCTTGCAGATAGAGATGCCTCTCATAGACCCTACTGACTGCCTCTGGACCTCGTTTTCCAAAGCTCCAAGGGCTAAGGGTACATACATACAATATCAACAACTCCAGCCTAACCTCACAATACAGAACACATACTGTTCAATCTTCTTGGAACACGAATCTGACACAGGCCCAAATAAAATTCACACACACTATGCGATTAGCATCTGGTTCCTCAAGGACTCTCAACTCACTGGGTTAGAAAGAGAAAACTATTATATATTGTCATTCCCTGCTTCAACCACGCATGCTCTGTCAAATTCTCCTTTTCTGATTCTGTAACTTTCTGGTCATTCTATTAAATCCTAGCCCAGTCCAGCCCAGGATCAAAAGTTTGAATATGCCATCTGGTTCAAAGCGTTCCCACATCCTTGGGTACCACCAAAGTCTGCATCTGTAATTCTAGGGGCCTGGAGTGGGGAGGGAGTGGTCCCCCTCTTCCTCCCCCTCTCCTGTGTGCATCTTCTTCCAGGGGTGGGAAGAGAGCAGATGGGGCACCAAGGAGAGTTACCTGGAGGCAGTAAAGCCTGACCTCTAGGTGAATAAGGGCAGGAAGCCAAGATCTAAAGCACAACATGGGGTTTTGTGGGAAGGGTGCGTTATTCTGTATGGCAGGAGCTCAGCGTCCACGCGGCACAAGTCTCAGCAGGCCAGAGACCTCAGCCAACTTCTCAGGGTAGAAACAAAGTTAAATGGTAAAAACATTGTGGAGTTTTCCATATAAATATTGAAATACGTCACAGTTCTATTTTTGTCTTCCGATGCTATAAAAATGTACTTTTTCATGAAAACAAATTGAAAGCAAAGGAGAACCATAAGTACTTGGGGAAAACTGAGCTCATGCTAATCTACAAGTTTCTCCTCTCTTCTTGATTTTATTTGTCTCTTTGTTTATTGTACTGGAATACGGTTGATACACAACGTTACATTAGTTTCAGGTGTACAACATAGTGTTTAACTTCTCTCTCACCACAGGTATAGGTCCCATCTGTCCCATGCAGCACCATCATGGTATTATTGACTATATTCCCTGTGCTGTGCCTTTCATCCCCATGACTTATTCATCCCTTAACTGGAAACCTGTACCTCCCACTCCTCTTCACCCATTTTGCCCATCTCCCCCCATCCCCTTACCTCCTAATTGATTTTAAATTCAACTTCTTGCACCATCATTCATTTTCATGTTAATACTTGCAAAGCTTTTCACTGTTTGATGCCCACAATTTTGTACTCATCTCTACCTGTTCAGTATTTTATGTATGACTGCTTGAGATTTATCTCTTTCTTATTTCCATTGTTTGAACATCTGTTTGAAATAAAAGTGGATGTTAGCTTATTTTTCCAGAAATATCTCTAATAGTTCACTAGAAGAGTAAAGGTATGGTGCTAATGGAAGTAGTGTAGAAACAACAGAGTATTTTATCATCATGTTACTTAATTCATGCGATATGAAAATACAATTAGAGAATGAAGCATCTGGAAACCAGGATCCTCTGCATGACCAGAATTGTAAAAATGTACATCAAATTTTGTAAAAAGTTTATATCAAGGAGAATGTAGTTTCAACGTGAAAAAAAATTAAGGCAAATCCCAAGGTTTTAAGAAGACTTTTGTACTTCCCATTTTCAGTGATTAGCTTATAGCATTATAAAGATTCTGTGCACAATTACCAGATAGATTGTTCTCCCAACCAAAATTCACACGTTCAAGTGAATTCAACAAGGCAAACTCAGTGTATAAGGGGTTTCTGATTAGTAGATGACTCTAGAAATTGTTGGAAATTGTGAAAAGTGGAATGCATTTGAAACATTGTAATACCACAGCCAATACTATATGGGTATTTCTGACAAATCATCTTTTGCCCAATTAACTTATCATCAGAAAAGTAGACTTTGCTTGAAATTGATAGTTGTTTATTTCCTAGGAAACAGAATTTATTATTAAGAAGGCATGATAAGTAAATCTGGCTCAGGTATAGAGGAAGTTTTTGGTACTATTAGAAATTACCATGAAAGCTAAAGAGAAGCACTTCAAGGAGTGAGCTCCTGATGTAATTTTGACCAAAATGCACAAGTTCAAAGTCAAATTATTTAAACAATAAAGATTTAGAAATCTTAGAGCCTTATGAATGAGATCAATATTTATTCAACGTGTTCAATAAACTAAGATTAGATTGTCTGAGATATATGCAAAATCATCAAAGACTATTTTAATTAAAAAGAAGCTCTTAAGTTTTTTCAGTGCTGGATATGACTGACGGTGTCTTACACAATACAAAACTTATCTGTCATAAATCAAAATTAATATTATTAAATTAACATTGTGGCCAGGCTATATTAACATAAAATGTGAGTAGAAATTTTAATGGGATTGTAATGAATTATAGAGCGGAAAAGAGCTGTAAGTATGTATACATGCTTTCAACCTATCTTTTAGACTTAATGAGGAAAGGAAAGACTAAAATGCTCTCAGACTGTTGATTCTTCATATGTTCTATGTGTACTCACAGATATATGTGTACATATGCACACATATGGTTTGGGGGAGCATTAACGGATATTTTTAAGGAAAAGGAAGAAAAAACATGAAGGTTGGCTTGTATTTCTTCAAACACACAACACTGGGCAGTACCTTATGAAGAATCATTAACTTGAGGCCTGGGTAGCTCAGTCAGTTCAGCGTCTGCTTTCAGCTCACGTCATGATCTTAGGGTCCTGGGATCTAACCCTATATTGAGCTCCTGCTCAGCGGGAAGTCTGTTTCTCCCTCTTACTTGGCCCCTCCTCCTCTCATGCTCTCTCTCTCTCTTTCTCTCTGTGTCTCTCTGTCTTAAATAAAAATCTTAAGAAAATAATAATCATTAAGTTTATTAACTTAATTGAACCAACGGAGATTATGGTCACATCCCAAGTATTTCAGGCTCTATCGATAGATTTTCCTTTCCTTTTTTTATGTTCAAAATAAGGAGCAAAGTACCATTTTCATAATCTGATAAGAATAATAGATACAGCAAAATCATTTGGGGCTGGGGCAAAGAAATGCTGCCAAAAATAACCTCTGAAAGTTTTCAAAGTTGAACTCTTTTCCTTCAGAAGAAAAGAGTTTAAAAGAAAAAATATATCATGGTAGTGCTTCTCCCTCACTACATCATCAGTAAAAGAGCAGAAATTTTAAAGGCCTTTGCCAAAGATTGAAGGCCACCTCACTAAATTGAAATATAGGAGTTTTAAAAAATGAATTTGGGAAAAGGAAACAAATTTTAGAACTACTTTTAAAATATGGAATGAGCCATTATATGCTGCAATGTCCAGTACAATGAAGAATTATATGCAGTGCAAATTTAGAACAAATCCAGGATTCTAATTTTGCCTGCAACTTGAAAAGCTCAACTTTAGGGTTGCCTGAGTGGTTGTCAGTTAGGCAGTTGACTTGGATTTTGGTTCAAGTCATGGGACCCAGCCTGGTGTTGGACATTCCCCCTCCTTCACTCAGCCCACTCAGTGAGAAGGCTGCTTGAGATTTTCTCCCTCCACCCCTCCCCCACTTGCCCATGTGCTCTCTTTCTCTCTCAAATAAGTAAGTGCTTACCACTTACACTGATGTGGATGGAACTGGAGGGTAGAGTGAAATAAGTGAATCAGAGAAAGACAATCATCATATGGTTTCACTCATATGTGGAATATGAGAAATAGTGATAAGGACCATAAGGGAAAAGAGAGAAACTGAGTGGGGAAAAATTAGAGAAGAACATAAACCATGAGAGACTCCTAACTCTGGGAAACAAACAAAAGATTGCAGAAGGGGTGGTGAGTAAGGGGATGGGGTAATTAGGTGATGGACACTAAGGAGGGCACTTGATGGGATGAGCATTATATGTTGGCAAATTGAATTTAAATAAAATTTAAAAAAACAAAAGTGTTTGGAGGAAAAACTCGCCAATGTAAAAAAATATATATCTTTAAAAAAAAAAAAAGAGAAGCTCAACTTTATCTAAGATTGTTGGTTCAACTGATTATTATGGCCTTTTGGCAACTGATTGTGGCTATTTGTTTATTCAGTATGCCCCCACATTTATGTTCCTCTGGCCTCCAAGCTCCCTGTTACTGCATTGGACTGGCCAGTGAAGGCAATACATTTTCTATTCCGTACTACTCCAAAAATGCACTTAGCATGTAAGAGAAAATAGAGGCAGTGGCTGGGCAGTGATGATGGAGAATTGCTTTGTGTTCACATGTTGACCACACACACACACACACACACACACACACCTAGAGCAGGCCTGGAGAACTTCTTGGCATTATGGGAAGGCTACCAGAGCATCTTGCTGCCCACTCAGAGGATACAGTTGATGCTGTACTAATTGAATCTTCTCTCTAGGATTTGTGTGTGCTGTTTATACACTACCACACTTTAAATTTCAAGCTTTAAGTCAAGGCTTAAACGTGTTTTGAGTTGACCATGCAGTTTGCAGTCTCGCTGGCATGGCCTAATGCACAGTAACACCATAGTTATGAAAATGTCTTCACATCTTTCCCAAAAAAATATTGTGTGAAAAGTGGTACCTGGCATTTGCTTTAAAGCTTCTCACTTGCTTGATTAATTTCTCCTCGCAGAGAGACCAATCACTCTGACTGGCAAGTAATTTACTCCCCTCCCAAACCTTAGAGTCCCACACCGCTTAAGAGCATGGCAAAATGAAAATATAGAGAGCTGGAGAGGTGAGCAAGGATATGGTCCAGGAGTGTGTATTTATATATAAATAAGGAAGATATGTGGGTTTCAGTTAAAAATTAAATATATTTTACAAACACACAAGTACAAAGAGAGCACAAATTGACCCTAATTCCCAGAAACTGAGACCTCAAGCCATACCTGGGAGCAGCTTCCTTAGCTGAGGCATTACAGCAGGTGCATGGCATGGTGTGTTTGTATGTAGATCCTAACACCTGGTGAGAAGGCAGGAATAAAGACTTGGGATTTTATCACAATTTCAATTTGTCAGATACCTTGTTTGGTTATCCAGTGTATTCCCAGTGCCCAGACTAGTGTTTGGTGTCCAACACGCAGCTAATACATATGTTTGAAATGGCTGATTGGCATAGATAATTCATTTCTGGTATGGTTGAAGGGAGTACAGTTAACTTTGGACTGACATTGTTTAGTTGAAGTGGTCTTTTGGCAGTTGGGAAGAAAAGGAGAGACAAAGCTTGGTGGGAAAAGTAGGGAGAAAGTATATGAAATGGTAAAAATTATATTCATAAGCAGAAAAGGTGAATGGCATGGGAGGACAAAGCATGTGGGACAACCATTTCTTTGAGATATTGAGAAAGTCTAGAACATTACAAAGGAGGTCTTAAGGGGAAAAGAACCCTAAAAGAATCAAAGAAGCCATTTAAATTTGATTAACTACCTCAGTGTTAATGAAAGGTTGGAGGAACTAACTTGGTCTTACCAGAATCAAAAAAGATAGTACCTTGGATATGGAAATATCTTGAGAAAGGAATACAGTAGCTAAACAGAAGATAATTTCACTATCTTAGGAGTGAAAATGTTTTAGACATGGAGGGAAGATTAGTTTCAAAGATTTTATACAGAAGAAAATCAGGCACAGTTTGTGTTAAAATGGATTTAAAATATAAAAGACATTTGAATGAACCATATTCATTCATTTATTCAGTCAGATTTATTGAGTATATATGACAAAGCAATAAACAAAGGAGGAAAAAGAAACCACCTCACCTTCATTTACTTTGCAGTTCATGGCAAAAACATGAAACAAAAAATTTAAAATAAAATAAAAATAAAATAAAATAAAATAAAATAAATGGAACCATACAGAAGTTCATAAGGTTCTGTGCATAGTGTGCAGAGAGAGGAATAATGAGGTGGGGACCAGGTAGAGGAGATCAAGGGACTGTGATTGTATTTTTTTGGCAAGTGCTCAGTGAAGGTCTCATCAAGAAGGTCACATTTAAGATGAAGGAGGTTCCAAAGTTGCTTACTTTCTAGAAAGTTAGAGATACCACCATACTTACAAAGAATATAAATGGCATGAAGACATGGGGACAAGTAGAGTTTACAACCTTTGTTTGAATTAAAAATTGAAATATTTTCTCTGTAAAATCTAATTTAGTGATACATTCAGATAATCTGGAGGAAGGATTTCCACCCCCTCATGCCATATTAGAGGATTGAGGACAGTAATGATTCTCAATGTCTTTCTCATTGACTTCATTTTGCAATATCTCTTTCAGTTCATCAAATGTCCAGTAAGCAATATGTTCGTCGGAAGCTACAAGAATAAGTGAATTTCAAACCATGATCTCCCTAGAAGGATGAGTAGCAGGGCCTACAAAATTTGAGTGAGAGATTAATTCAGTAATATAAAACAAAGAGTCACTGAAATGCAGCAGAGAAAATGGTCCCTTAGGGAGAGTTGAAAACGGGCCATGGGACACCATGAGGCGTCTGTCTGCAATGGGAGGGTTCTGAAAGATTGAGATGTAGCCTGAGTGTCTCACCTGCAAGCCGTTCCAGAAGCAAAGGCCAAGTCAGAGCTTCTTTGGGATCTGTTTAGGCAGGAGCATGAAGAACAACACACTACAAGAGTCTGCAAAAAAATAATTTCTAGTCACATCCGAAGACTGAAAAGCAATCGATTTGTTCTTTGGGCAGGCTTTTAAAAATCCTCACACTCCGTGTCTCCAGCTCCATGGAGAACAGCTACGTGACTGCGAGGTCTCTGGTTCCTTCCCTCCACGAAGGGACTGGTGCTCCTTCAAGTCCCTCAGCTTCAAAGATTTCACTGCCCCACTGCCAAATGTCACGTTACTATCGACAATGCAAGAAGTAGGATTTATAACCTAAAAAATTATAGACTGTCATTCTCCCAATCATCAGCCTCATGTTCTCCCATTTCAAATTCTCTAAGACCGTGCTGATAGTTTTTTTACTTCAAACTGACAACTGCTTTTATTTTCTCCCAGTGCTTATTCTCGAGACTTCCCTCCTGTGTAAGTGAAGTCCCCCTGCGTTCTCATTTATTTCATCTTTCTTTTGAGTGCATTTCTGGTTGTGCTACTGAACCAAGGAGATTTGACCTAAATTAAGTGCCAATTTGGGAAAGAAACAGGAGACAAGAGGAATGGTGACAGTCAGAAATGATAATGAGCAAATGCAGTATTGTGGGGGACAGTTCAGTCTCTGCTTTAATTGAGCTGCGTGCAAAAGAAACACCCTAATATTCTGCTTTTGAGTATATCCTCTTCAAGCACGTATACAGGGCCAGTTACTGACTCAGAAAATGGTTTGAACACCACACTGTTTTCAACGTTGGCTTACCTTTTTTTGAAGATGATGCTCCTTCTCATTTTCCTTGAAAACCGAAGTTACCAGTTGGTTTTCCATCACCAAATTTTCTGATCATGAAACAGCAAGGAAACAGTTTTGTGGTATGGATGACATTTTCTTAATGGGAAGCTGGTGAATCACAGGAGCCATGAAGGTCCTGTGACTTACAGGCACCCTCAGAGGGTCCCCAGGTTGGGTCTCTCCCATCACTTGAAAAGTCAAATGATGCAGCTCTTTAAAAAAAAAAAAAAAAATCAAAACTAGAATATGAGTTAGCAATTCCATTTCTGGGTAACATGCCCAAACGAATTGAAAGCAGAATTTTAGATATTTGGATGCCCACGTTCGGAGCAACGTCTTTCGCAACAGCCCAAAGATGGAAGTGACCCAAGCGCCCATCGATGGATGCATAGATAAGCAAAATGTATGGGACCCCTGGGTGGCTCAGCGGTTGAGTGCCTGCCTTTGGCTCAGGTCGTGACCCCGGGTCCTGGGATCGAGTCCCACATCGGGCTCCCAGCAGGGAGCCTGCTTCTCCCTCTGCCTGTATCTCTGCCTCTCTAGAATAAATAAATAAAATCTTAAAAAAAAAAAAAGATAAGCAAAATGTGATATATCCATAGAAGGGACTATTACTCACTCAGCCTTTTGAAAGAAATCCTGACACAGACTATAACACGGACCGACCTCGAGGACGTTGGGCTAAGCGAAAGAAGCCAGACCAAAAAAAAATCCGGACAAACAGGGCATGATTCCACTTATGTGAGGGGTTTGGACTAATAGGAAGCAGAAAGCGGTTGCCAGGGGCTGGGGGCTGGGAAAGGTGAGGAGTTAGTGTCTCGTGGGGTAGAATTTCAGTTTGGGAAGATGAAAGAACCCTGGAGCTACTCGGTGGGGCCCCTGGCGGTGCGTTTCATGCTGCGTGTGTGTTTACGGCCACACAGAGAGGATCACACGAGCTCAACTCATCCTCCTGGGAGACGATAGAGCTCACGTTCCGCCAACCCTTCTCGGGCCACGTCGTGGTTGTTGCATCAGGTAAACACAGACACGGGGTGCATCACTCGTTGGGCAGCACCCAGAGACAGCCCCGGCAGGTGGGGTGCTCCAGTCTGGCTGCCAAGAAGCCCTATCGGGATGTTTTGACTCATTACCCTGAGCCTTCATCAGCTGATGAAACCAACTTTTTTTTTTTTCATCAGCTGATTAAGATTCAAGATAATGAGTCAAAACATGCCAGTAGTAATTCCCAACAGTGCTGAAGACAGGATGTGAACTTTTCCGCGCACCTACATGTGCACAGACAGACGCAGGGGAACCGACGTGGCCTCCCGCCTGCGGAAAAGTTCATTCCGTGCCTGGGAGGCGTGGCAGTTACCACGTAGAGCTCGAGGAGAGGCACCAAAAAAATTAGCTGACCAAACAACTGAGTTGAATGCTAATAATTTTCATAGGAAGAGAGAAAGCGCATGAAATTAACTCACAGGAGAACACAAGGGGAGGAAAGAAAATAAAAATCGCACAGGAAATTGCCATGCGCAACGTTGAATGGATTCTAGGAAAACCCAAATTCCAAATGCTTTGTGCTTCCTCCTGAATCAACAAATGCACTTCAGAATGTTTTTGATGGCAACTGTATCTAAGCTCAAAGTTCCAGAAATTTTCCACAACTGTTCTGCATTCTGAGGGCCTTTGGTCTGACTACAGAATATTGAGTTTTACCAACAAAAGCATTTGATCGAATGCCATCCCCCTTAATATCAGATATATATGTATTTTAAATTCCATTAAGCCTCCATTGGGAAACTACCTAATATTTGGAATGCACTGCTTAATGTGCTAACTGATCTTATTTGCGTGTGGTGCTCACTGTCAGAGAGACCAGAAGCGTAGTGACAGTTATTGCTGTTGAAAGGATGCTAGGAGGGGCGTGAGTGGAATGGTTAATGGGCCAGGAGTCAAGGGACTTAAATATCCCCTAAATGTGGTAACAGTCCAGCATTCCAAAGGCCGAGGGAGATCGGACATCAAATCTTATACGTATCAGCCTAGGTTTCTCTCTTTCAGGAGTTTGAGTAAATCAACTTATAAGATCTGCTAAGCAAAGTCCCCCTTTAAAAAGATAATGAATGTTAAAACATGGCATGAGCTAGTCTCAATGGCAAACTGAAAGCAAACAGTTTACTCTGAGAACAAACAATGGCTCTGATCCTAATTCTTTGAATCGCAACAACCGAGAAGGCAATGCTTTTAAATGCAAGAGTCAGAACAGCAAAGAGACTGCGTTCTCCGATGCACCGTTAAGGAACACTTCTACCTACAGCCGGCTGCTGATGGCAGGCTCTCTGAAAGGCTTCTTGTGGGAACACGTTGTCAGAATTTTCTCTGAGGTTTTGGGGGGGGGGGGTGAGGGAAAAGCATAGCACTAAAAAGATGAAAACACTCTCTTTTCTCTTTTCGCTTTTTTTTTTTTTTTACCCCCGTTCTTTCCTGACTGCTGTATTTCTACTGTACCGATGCCTGTCACTTGCAGTAGACACCATGGCTCAGCTTGTTAGGAAAGCATTGCTCCTACTATTGTTCTATTTAAAATGTGCCATTTGGAGGTGCCACCTCTAAGAGACCAAATTATGCATGCTTTCGGTGAGGGTCTTAATTGATGCATGATTTACTACAGGATGCAAAACTTTGCTTGGATAAGCTGAAATGTTATGTCGAGGAAGAGCCCTTTCTATGGTTTTACGGGCTTGTCTTCTCATTGGGAGCATACATTTACTAACTGTATAATTGGTGGCACGGTTCTTCCATCATAAACATTGTTATCAGTTAATTAAACTTGAAATGCAGCTTTGTTCCACAACATGTTTTGTCAGATTGTTTTCCTTATTTATTTATCATCATAAAATTTTACTTGGTGACTGGCAGCTTCTCAGCCCTCCAATAATAATATAAATCAAAACATAAGATTTTAGTCTTCGTGCAATTTCCTTTTGGTCTGAAAATATGAAACCAGATGTTTTTGGCATGCTAAAGATGCTTTTCATCTTTTTTTAGATTCTTTCAGTGCAGTCAAAGTAAATGCATTTTTAAAACCAACTTATGAAAGTTAAATTCCCTTTGTTCATCTTAGAGTAGTCTGGTTTGCATTGATGCAGTGGCATTGAGAGACCTTTCAGATAACGTACTGAATTTCTTGGAGGAATTACACATGTGCAGCTAAAAGCTCAAAGGGCAGCAGAAATTGTATTAATAGCAGATCAATAGACCATGAACCGTGATTCACCAGAGGGTCCTACCATGCAGCATGCCTAAAGGTAGAGGTTCAGGTTGGTCAACAACCAAAGTGATCTTGACTATATATTATCGGGGTGAGGTGCCTAATTTGTTCACATAGTTATCACATACTTGTTCCGGCTTGAAAATGTGGGGCCCATGAAAGCATGGCCGTTGGAATTTCCTGTGACAGTGAATCTCATTTCGGTAGATATTACCATCTATCTCAGCCTAAGGCTATCACTAAAACATCTAAACATTCCCAGATGGAATCTACTTCACTGATATTAGAGGGATTTGGTGTTACTGGAGAGACGTGGGGTCAGTAAATAGGAGCAGGAATAGAGTGGCACATAGGCTAATCTCATTTGTACGTGGCCTCGGATTGCCACCACGTCCCTAGGCAGTTTTGTGGTTTGGGTCTTGGAACAGTTAGGACAGACTGAAATATTTGGGGATCTTGGTGGGGTGGTGTATGGAATTATTTACAATCAGTTTTGCTATCTAAGCTTTGATGTGGTTCGCCCCATCCTCAGCCCCCAGCTTCATTGCATAAATTCCACGACAGCCCAGCGCTCAGGACACTTCTTCTTTACCATTGCCCCCAACAATCATATCAGTCTCTGTATTCATTAAGAGTACAACTCCCCTGCATCTTACTCTGCTTGATTTTTAAGGAAGCTTTCTCAGAGGCAACACTTTTCTCCATACTCAGGCTTCATGAACTTCCTTATTACTCACTGAGGTCAATGGTTGACTTCCCATCCCCAACAACCCACTGATTTCCCTGTGTCAAAAGTCAGTAGTGATCCCCTTGTAGCCAAACATAATGTCTTCTTTCAACATCATTGGCTTTTGGACAATGGACCTCTTCCTTCTCTCTTGGCTTACACAAACTACTCTCTTTCGGTTCTCCTATTTCTCTGAACATCCTTCCCAATATTTTCTGTTTCTTCTTCTTTTTCTGCCTGACACTGAACATTATAATCTTTATGCTTTTGCCATTTGTCTTCTTCCATCTTCATTCCTTATAATCTTTTGGGTGTTACATTGACTGCCATGACCATCTGTGTGCTGACATCACCTATAATTCTAACTCTCATCCACAGCTTGTTCCTATGCTGAGGAGCCCAGTATCTAACTAGAAATGCAGACAAATTCAGCATAAATACCTCATTTTTACCCCCAAATCACTGTTTTTCCTGAATAGTTGAGCCTAATTACTATCACCCAGACATCCAAGCCAGAAACCTGCCACCTTTACATGAATCACCTCAAATATACTCACTCTCAGACTTCGAATCTAGCTTTTCATTCTTTAAAACGTTTCCAATTCATTCTGTTAATATTGAAAACAAAGCACTATTTAATGTAATGAGGGAATATTTGGTTATCTGGGTCTATTTTTGGATAAAGCTTCTTCCTTGCTAGTTTCAAATCACATAGCATAAACCATCACCTTCTCACCAGTCTGACCTTGAGGGACACAAGAAAATGGAAAATGAGATACAAGTTTAACAAATAAAGAGAGGAAAATGGCAAAGGAAGAAAAGACAGGAGGACAAGAAAAGAGGCATTTCTCAAAACCATTTTTTTCCTATTTTCTTATTTTTAAGAATGCTCACTGTCAGAGAGACCAGAAGCGTAGTGACAGTTACTTTTCATTAGTTAAGTCAGGTAAGGGGGTGTTTTGTTCTTTTCCCCTTATTTCCTCTTTTTCTTCTCAGCTCCTCAGTACATTTACAATGTTATGGTTTCAGCTTCCCTAGCATCTTCTATAGCCATTCCCACTGCCACAGACTCATTTCATGCCCTCACTGTATCACTAATCTACTGTTGCTATGTGCCCCTACCATCTTTTTTCTTACTGATCTTGGTGGCCTTTCTAAAAACAAGAGCTGCTTAAAATTCTTTGATGCTGCCTCATTACTGTCAGGTCAAAGTCCACACTTCTTAGTGACATGATCATAGTCCCACCATCTCTTTGGTGTTTATTTCTCTGCCTTTTCTTTGGCAGCCAACATTTAGGTGCGTTGAAGATTCTATGTTTTTAAAGTGCCATCTGATTGCCACCTCATCTTTACTAATGCTCTTTTGATGTTCTTCCCTCCCTTATCATCCTCTACCACCTGCCCAGTGAGCTAAGCTCCATTACTTAACTATAGTAACACTTGGCCCAAGTCTCTCCTGCTGCCCAGGTAGGACTAATCTAACCATACTTTTCTTTATTTTTCCCTAAGCACTTTTACCATCTCCCATCCATTAGCATCTGTAGCACCAAGTGATATATTCTGTATGTAGTTTCATGAATTAAACTATAACTCTTGAAATTCCAGAGCCGTTTCCGGCTCAGTTGGTGTTCTGGTTCTTAGCACAGTGCCTGGCACTTAATAAACCAGGGCAGTATAGATCAGGGTGCCCATTCTGACTAGCCACGAGAAAGCCACATCCTATTTCCCATCCCCTGTTGTTGGAGTTTTGATCCTGGCTCCACCACCTAGAGGCCAAACAAACCTCTCTGTTTCTATTGCATCTTCTGTCAAATGATGATAACATAGCACACCTAAGAGCATTAATGAGATAATAACAATTAGAAAAGCAGTGTACCAGGCATCCCTGGTGGCTCAGCGGTTTAGCACCGCCTTCCGCCCAGGGCTTAATCCTGGAGACCTGGGATCGAGTCCCACGTCAGTTTCCCACCATGGAGCCTGCTTCTCTCTCTGCCTGTGTCTCTGTCTCTATTTCTCTCTCTGTGTCTCTCGTGAATAAATAAATAAAATATTAATTAAAAAAAAAGAAAAGCAGTGTACCAAATGCTTAACACAGTGCCTCATGTGCAATAACTCTTTAAGGAATGCTGTTATCAGCTGATCTGTGTGTGCTTATTAAATGAAGAAATTATAAGAAAAAGTGCAAGAGGATATCAGGATCTATCAGTTCTCTGAGATTAAGAACCATGCCTTGAATTTACTGGGATTTTGTTGTTGATGATGATAATGATAATGATGATGACGATGATGATTTGTTTGTTTTTTCTTTCAATAGTCTCAGCACAATGTCAAACTCAAAATAAGAATTCCATACATGTAGTTGAATGCTAGATCAAGAAGATACTATGTAGGGAAGTTCAGATTTGGGGAGAGGATAAACACAAAGGGAAATAAAATCACATGGGAAAGAGAGCTAAGCATAGTCCCCTGAACCCAGTAATCTATGAGCCTCTGGGTGAAGCAGTCACTGTTATCATGATACACAACAGAGAGCAGACTGCAGAATACTGCATTGGATAAGGTGGTGGTAGGAGGGTCCAAAAATGGCCATTTCCCTTGCTCCTTTTCTTCGTTATCATTATTTGAATCATCTATTTTCTCAAAGTCTTACAATTGAGCATTAATTATCATAGCATATCTCAGGATGGTTGTTATCTCTTTGTAGATGTATCCAGATTCCTGCTTCCATAAAATCCTTGCTAAGTGCCCCTTTCTCAAACATTAAATTTCTCCCTCCATAATGAGGCCATTTCTGTTCATAGATAAAGGAATTTTAAGAATTGAGCTCTAAACCTGCTTTCAGATTTCAGAAAGTGACTAAGAGGACCTCTTAGTGTCCTGATTATGCTTAAATTATTCTTCTAGCAAACTTTACTCTGCACCTACTATGAGTAGGAGAGCAGAACCATATTTCCTGTTAAATAAACTAAGTATGACTAGTTTGAACTGCATTAATAAATTTAAATCATGTTATAGGACAGCTGTGGGAAACTTCTGATCTCACTATGAAATATATTGTTTTCTCATTGTTAGCAGACGATTTTGCAGGTTTCTCATTGGAAGCAGGCAAACTGAACAAAGGTCAAGTTCAGATCTACCTAATACTGCCTAGGTTCATTGTCTCTCTGCCCTCCCATACTTGCCCCCTCCTTCTGGTCTGTTGCACAGAGGGCTACTGAAAACTACAGTTCCCAGAATCCCTTGTTCACTGGTTTCCTGTTAGTTTCAGCCAAAGGAAACAGGAGTTGGATATTAGGGAGCAGGTAAAAGGAAAGGAAAGCCATAGTATTTCTACCCTGCCTCTGTTTTCACAAGCTTCTCCAGCAATGGCTTTGCCTCTCCCAGAAGTCTGTTCCCACAAAACATGCCTGTCCTCCAAGGACTCACCCCTAGGATCTAACGCATGGTCCAGAGCAGTACATACCTCCACTCTTGCCCTCTCCAAATCTTTGTGGTGGCAGCCACTTCCTGCAATTGTTAATCTCTGGATTGCTTCACTTACCCCTGTTCTCAGGTCTCCCAACACCTGTGTAATCTGCTTTTGTATTAGACTCCTGTAGTAAAGCATCAAGGCAGGAGCTGTTTTCCTGATAGATCCTGACAAATAGAGCCAAAAATAAACTATGCAGTTTTTTGTCATGTACTTAGGGTATCTCTTCTTGATTTGCACTTTGAGAGTACGCTATGCGAGCTTTGTAGAGACCACCTTTAATCCTTTCAGACAAAGGCTTCAGATTGTCTTTATTCTCCAGCCTCACTGGGTTTGAGAATCTCTTTGTTAAGGACCCACTGAGGTAGGCTAGATTGCAGTTACTAAGAAGGAGCTGGCAGTGTGCAGGCTGCCTGGAGCCTTGGCTTATAATGGTCTCTTCTGGAAGGTGGTTTCTCTGTGAAGAAATATTATTTTAACTGTGATAATCTTTTCGCAAAATAACGTTGTCATCATCTGCCTGAGTTTTTCTCAGCAGCATTGTGAAGGGGAATTCTGTACTTTTATCCTAGACTGTGTAACCTTCAGGAAGGAAAATAAGCATCTGAAGGAAATTCACTCACATGTTTGGTGGAGACCTTCAGATAGCAAGACCTAGATCACCAAAGGAGGTAACTCTATATAGATTTTCATTGGTGAACTATAGATGTTTACTTTATTTAAAATAGCTAACCACCTTGTCTTCAGTCTTACCTGTCCCCAGGCAATTTCCAGTGCTGCTGAAAGAGTGGTAACTCCAAAACCCAACTTTGATCACGACACATAAAACCCTTATTGGATTTTTATAGCTTTCAGGATGAAGACCAAGTATTCTAGCTGGTACTTTAAATATGTGGTTCCTACCTTTTTATGTGGTCACCTGCCTCCTCCTTCTGCCCCACTGTTGTTCCCTCTGGAAGCCACCAGTACCCCAAATCTGCCATACTCTCATATATCTACACTTCTGTGTTACTGCTCTGTCTATAACAGTCTTCTTCCTCCTTTCTTTTTTCCCCTGGTTCACCCCATCTGGACTACTCAGGCTCTGCCCATACGCCACCTGAAAACCTTCATCTCTTCCATCCCTCACCCTGTTTGGCTGAGGGGTCGCCCCATGGTTTTCAGAAGCATCTGCTGCAAATTCCTACACTTTACATAATACAGTGATTATTTGTGCACCAGACCAGCCCCCTTACCAAACTAGCAATCTCATGGGCAAGGACACCCTGTTACACTTCCTCCTTGTTGTCAGTGCTTAACATAGGCCTTGGTTTACATCAGACACTCAATATCCATTCCCATCATCAATGCATAAGAGTTTCAGATGCTCCACATTCTTACCAACTCTTAATATTTCTAGGGTTTTCCCCCTAAATTTTAGCCATACTAATAGATTTGAAATGATATTCCATTTTGTCATTTAATTTGTTCCCTGGAAACTAATGATGTTGAAAATATTTTCACATACTCATTAAACCACTCATATAGTTTCTTTTGTCAAGGGTTCATTAAGGTCTTTTGCCCATTTTAACTTATGTTTATTTTTTTATTATTGATTTGTAAGAGTTTAATGCACACAGTTTTGATAATTTGATAAATGCAATTAATAGGTTGGTATTATATTTATTATATTAAATATGTTAGAACTTCACAAGAGAACTTTTGTCACAGTGCCTATGATGTTGATTGATTTTAAATTTTTATAATAGGTAAGTATGCCATTATTATGAGCTATATGAATCACTGATTTTAAAATAATCCTACATTGTATAGAAAGGGGAAATTCCAAATAATATCAGACTACAAAATATTGCTTAACATGTAGCATACATGTAATATATGCATTGCAAAATTTAAGGGCTTTTATGAAAGGGAGGAGCAAAAGATAAGTGAGAATCACAAAACAATGTACTTCTGGAGAAAATATACTTTACTCTAACTAGAAATGTTCCTCCTACAATTTAGCAAAATGCACAGTGGAAAAACATGATACTAACCATTTTCATTTGTTCTAATAAACACACACCTATCCATGAAAGGAATTTGGATCTAAATTATTTTTTTATAAGGAATGGGTATGTTTCTCATGGATTCTGAACACACCATACAGATAACAGAATTGGTTCTTAATGTGTTGATCATTGCCAGAACAAGCACATTTCCGGATTTATTTATTTTTTTTCCCCAAAGGTTGAGTAAGACATAACAAACACTTCCTGCCACAGGCATGGCATGGCGGTAGGTCGGATACCTGGGTTATATAAATCTTTATGCTGAACGTTTATGACATTTCAACTTAGAAGTTCATTCAGTTTGATGATTGAGGCAGCAGGCAATTATGACATTAAACAGTTCACAGACCTTAACCCCAGACCCAAATGGTTTAATATTTTTAATGGCTGACTCTGCCTCTCCTGATGTGCACAGACCAAAGCAGAGTTTAAAACCCTCACCCATCTTAATTGCCCCTGCTTTGTTGCAAGCACCACTGACTGCCTTCTAGTTCCAAATGTCTTCAGTTATTAAAAATTATCAATAGAAAGTAATAGAAAGTAATCCAGACTTACACTGGCGATACAATTGGCCACATATGCCCTAGTGGAGCATAAAATAAGAAAGATCGTTACTATTACTACTCAAGTGTCATATCGAGGAACATACTTTAAAAGTGAATCACATTATGCCTGTTCAGTCAATTATTCTACTTGCAAAGACAAAGCTTCTTCCCGAAGATGACTTTCCTTTTCCTAAGTAAAGACACAGTCTTAGATTCAAATGCATACTGGAGTCTGAAGATGCTAGTCACCAGTGTAAATAGGTTGGGGAAAATGTTAAACTTAAATAAAAGTTACATAGAATTTTGTTGTGACAATATATTTGCACCCAAAATGTCCTTCGTTTACTGAACTCAGTGCAATTGATAACTTGGCATCGTATTAAATTTCTCTAGTCTTCCGGGTTTCCTAATCTTGCACTGATTTTCACCACTGCTTAGTAAATATAATCAGTGTTGGTTCTAAACTCTAGATAACAGCTATAGTCTTCTAGAAAGACGGCAGAAGATTTACAGCAGCACTTACTGAGGCAGGTGGGGGTAGTGAATGCTCACTATCTTAAGAAATGCCTTGTACAATCATAAACATTCCTGGACATGGGAGTTTGAAACACTTATTGGTTATATGCGATAGGCCACATTCACCACATTCACACTAACTCTTTTATTCAAGGCTTGAAATATATTTTACTAGTCACAGTGATAGAAAGAACATTAAAGATATTTTAGTTAATTTATTCTTTCCTACCATCTGCAACCTAAAGTCATTTTCAAAAAAGTATGGAATATTTTGCCTGTAGATATGGTTTCCTTGAAGATTTTTGACTGTATCTTGTCAATAGATTAACATAAAATTGAGTTTTGATGTTTCTCAAAATCATACTCTTTCATCCCTCCTGAGAAAAATGGTCCCACTTCCAACCCAGCCACAGTAGCAGTCATTACCTTAGCAATCATATGCTGAATCCTTCAAACAAAAACAAGCTAGTCTATGTTATTTTGTCAACAGTGGTTGTTTATACCTTCTTGGAAGTCTTTTGGTCATCCAAGTTCTCCTTCCCGTTACTCAGAAAGATGTTTCAATAAGAACACCAGTAATTCCAAGACTAGTTGTCATAGTGACCTGAGGCAGGTGGAGATAATTGATGGCTGAACTCCCCTCTAAGTCACTCCTCACCGAAACATCAAGTCTTGGCTTGATGAAATCTGTCCTGGTCCCACAAGAGACAGAATGTGTCATATAACTTTATCATTTAAAGCAAAATTCATGAATGCATTTTAGAAGGTCAGTGATCTTATATCCCGATTTTTGTGATTATGTATGCTTATCCTTTCTGTGAAGAAGGTATAAGTCTTCTTCAGCTTCTAGCTAGTGACCTAAAGAATGTTGAGAAAATCCCTGGCCATGCTCTAGCCTTATTGCCCCCAAATGTAAGATATTATCATATCAGAAAAGGATCGCCAGACTCAAGTGTCAGGTCAGTAGCATTGGTCAAGCACAAATCTCTTAAACTCACAAACATGTGCCCACTTGATGGGCTTCCTTACATATGACCCTCCATCAAGTTCCTCAAATACGTTCCCCTAATAGCTCGTTCTTATGACTATGGCAGTGCTTTCCAAAGCTGTGCTATTCTTATTTTCCTATCTCTCTGCCAAGCTTCTGAGTGCCTTTATGTCTACTCATTCTGTATTCCTCAGCATGGAGAAGGAAGTCTTGCACATGGCAGTTACTCAATGAATGTCTGATGAACAAATGCATGAATGGATAAATGAATAAATGGAGTGTCCAGAGATGATACAACCACCTCGTTTTCCCCGAGGATCCAGACTGAAACTAAATCTGATGACATAGTGAAATGCAGCAGTAGGGGATTGAGAAATGATGTTTCACGGAGGAGTGGGCCATGGAAATCTGCAAAACCCCCTGCACAGTTATAGTGAACAAGTCACTATCAACAACCTGCACTTATCAGTTACTCAGAAATTCTGCCTTAGAACCGTATTTCATTTAAAAATCCATCCTTCCGGGATGTCTATACAATCTGACACTCTGACTTTTTGCCTCCCATCACTGCCCTATATTCCAGGTCACCCCATCCTCACCAAAAGCATTGCTTGCTGCCTGCCTGCCAGCCATGAACCATGTTGTGTCTTTCTTTTTGCTCCTCACCCTCCTTAGATATACATCTTTCTGTTCTTTACCAAATAAATAATATTACTATAATGTCACCTAATGAGGCTTTAACCATCTCAGGCACCCAATTGCTGCATTTGCCAATCATAACAATCCATGTTTGACTATTTTGACCTCCACTGCAATATTGAAGTATGTGAAGTTTCAGCAGGCTCAAAGTCAAAGTCGCACATCTTGCTTATCCTTCTTGGCTGAACTCAGGTGGCTTTTCCCACAGCAAGTTTCTTCTCACCTGGCAGGCCCAGGTAAGCCTCCTCCTGCCTGGAGTAGGGCACACCTGCCACTGTTTGACAGTTACCTGTGTGTAACTCAGGACACTGGAAGATACTCTATGTTCTTCCTAAAGGACGGGACCACATTTCATCAGTCATTATAACCCCCGAGCCATGAACTGTGCCTGGTACTTAGTAGGGGCTCAAACATTTTTTGTTCTAGTTTGATTTGGGTTTTGTTCCTTTAAGTAGTGACTAATTCTCAGCCCTTGACTCAAACTCTTCCTCTCTGCTCTGACTCTGGACAATGCACTGAACATGAAAATCTCACCCTAGAAGGGCCTCACATTTATCCTGATAGCACTGATCCATTTGTCTTTTCTCTGTGTACCACCAGATGACCAAGGGGATCATGAAATGCCCCAGTTAGGCCCCTTTCCTATTCTAGATCCATCCCCAAACAGGCACGTGGCAAAGTGATGAACAACACAGACCCTAGGGCCACACTGCCTGTGTTCAAATCCCAGCCCTGCTACTTCCAGGTCTGTGACATTAGGTAACTCATAACCTCTCAGTCTCCAAATTCTCATTTAGATAGCAGGGAACATAGAAGGATCTACTGCATAGGAATGGTATCAGGATGAAATGAGCCATTAAATAAGTCATGAAATGATTAAAATACACAGCTCATATATATTCACATATATGTATGTGTGTGTGTTTGCAGTCAGCTCTCATTATTTACAATAGTTGTGCTCTACAAAGTTGCTGCAAATATGTAATAAGCAAATCCCGAATCATTGCTCCTATAAGGAAATACAGGGTTAGGTTCCTTCGAGCCTCGGGTTGCAACATTTTCATCAACTGGTTAATACATAACCTTATTTTATGCATGTTTTATTGAAAGACACCTTGATACAGTTGGTTCATTATCCTTGAATTCACAGCCAAAAATACTAGAGCTCATGCCTGAATGCAACCCATCTAAGCCATGTGTTTTCTCTGTGAGGCATATCACAGCTTTCATGTGTGTAAAAACATTACCCAGCACTTGAGCACTATACTCAGAAGCCATTTTAAACAGCAACATGACAGGGATGCCTGGGTGGCTCAGTCGGTTAAGTATCTGCTTTTGCCTCAGGTCATCATCCCAGGGGAGATCGAGCCCTGCATCAGGTCTCTGCTCAGTGGAGGGCTTCTCTCTCTCTCTACCTGCTGCTCTGCCTACTTGTGCTTGCTCTCTCTCTCTCTCTCTCCCTCTCACTATCAAATAAATAAATAAATAACAATCTTAATTTTTAAAAAATAAACAACAATATGACAAACAAAAAGAACACACACACACACAAGTGTCACTAAATAAGACTGTGAAAGGACACTTGCTGACATTATGAGGCCTGAAACCAGAAGGCAGAGTGTCACTTTCTTCCTCCTTGGATGGCTTAATTTTTCACCACTCCACACATGTCCTCAAACGACTGTAAAGGCACCATGAACGTTGATTTAGGAGTTACAAATCAATTTTAGCAAGGAGGTGAATTTAGAAAAATGGAATCCTCAAGAATGAGATTTGACTGTGTACACACACACACACACACACACACATGCACTACCAGAGGTAGAAAGGCCTCTGCAGTTTTGGTTCCAAGTCAAATTCCTCTGCCTCCAGCTCTTCTTTTGGTAAATCTTCTCAAAGTTCTCTAAGAAAGGGGAGACGGGGAGGGAGAGAGAGGGGGAGGAGAGGTAGGGGAAGGACACAGGCACTGTGTGAGCTGCCATCCACTTGTAACAAATACCCTCTTTTCTCCTCTTACCTGCAAGCTCTCCCTGCACTAGTCCTTCCTCACAGGCTCTGGTCTCCCACCTCCCACCCATGCTTTACACCCCTGCAATCTGGCTTGTACAGCACCCACACTCTGAACCCACTCTTCCTAAGACCACCAACTGCCTCCCAACAACCAAATTCTATAGATCCTCCCTAACACTGACCTTTCTGGGTTACTTCAGGTCACTGTCCACTTAAGACTCATTCATTCCATCCAAGTCTCCCACGTTGCCATGTCACACCTCTCAGGATGTCCTTCTGCTGTCACTTTCCTGGATTTCACTTCTCTTTCTGCCTTTCAGGTGTCCTTGTTCCCAGGCTTCCTTCCTCACCTTGTACCCCTCTTGCATAAATCATCTTCATGACTTCCAATGTCCTGAGGATGCTCATACTTGCATCTCCAGTTCAGCTCCACCCCATGTTCTCATCACACCTTTGTTCATACTCTGCTCCTTGTTTGGACTGTCTTCTTTACTGGCCCTTGCCTCCTCACCTATCTGATGCCTAAACAATATATGAGTCAACCAGATGTCTTATAAGATGTAAAAATTTTTCTGATAGTGGGCACACAATACAATACATGCAGATAGATGAAATAATAACTTTTTGTCACCTATAGCTCCAAACTGGAGAAGGCACAGCTACACAGAGGCTTGCTCCCAGGGATGAGAAACAGCAAGCTAGAGCTTTAGGGGATGGTGATATACGGCAAGTGTTTTGGGATTACTTAGGTTTCATGACTCCTTGTTCGTTGGCTAACTTGAATATTTTGAGGCTCTTGGATATGGGAGTTCTCCTTAATTTTCTGGACCCTGGCCCCAGGGAGACATGGGTGGGTACATAGTGGCCCTGGATCAAAAAAAAATTTTTTTAAAAGAAAGAAATGCAAGGACATTGCACCCAGCATCAGCTTCCTTCCAGTGGGATTAGAAGCTTCCCTAAGACCCAGTGTCTCTGTCTTAGCCATCATATTACAACTACCCACTCGGGTATCTGTCCTCTTTAATTGGTTGTCAGCATTAATGGCAAGAATTGTGTCTTCTTAATCTCTGTGCTCCAGGACCCAGCACATAGAAGGTGCTTAAGAGATATTTCCTCAATGAATTAATTAAATGTAAAAAAAAAAAAAAAAAAAAAAAAAAACAGAGAAAAGTAGAACATCACCCAGATCTTAAGAAAGAAGCACCTATGTTAAAATGTGACCTTTTGGGGGAAAAAATTAATGCAGAGAAAATGTAAGAAACAAGGAAGGGCCTAAAGTAAAACTTCATGTTTAAGTGAACTAGGTATTAAGTTGCTATGGGAAAGAATTAATTCATTTGAGGAAAGATGAGAAGAGTATAACGGAGATTAATTAAAATTTAGTTTATCAGATTTTTCTCAGGAGATTGGCAATTTAGTCAGAGGAAAATCTTATTTAAGTGCATAAGTATATTTCAGCTTATAAGGGGGATGCATGATAAAATGAAAATAGAGAATACCGGTAGATGTTAAGTAATTACCATTTTGGAATGTGATAGGCTCTAAAATTCTAAATCTAGAGACTAAGAGTCTCAAGGTAAATGTTTGCAACTATCTCAGTATGATGAATTTTGAAAATATCAGATGCATGGGGTCACTAGTGAGTTGCATTTCCCTAAATCTGACGGACACTTCTTGGTATTCAACTTACTCTCTGTAGAAACTCACGTGGGACCGCTCCATCAGAGGGCTTCTCGTCTCCCAGCTTCTTTACATCTGTCTCTTGGTTTTCCTCTTGTTCTCTGCTCCTCTGTGGCTTCATGTAATGGCGCCTCCTTCATCCCATCTCTAAATGTTAAATTCTTGAGAAAATGGGAGTTGGTCCTTTGGTCTTCTTGATCTACATCCTCCTAAGAGATTTTACCCTCTCCTGGGGCTTTGACTCCCATCTGAAGGCCCAGGACTCATATCCATGTGTCCAAGTCAAGAGGCAGTTAGGGAGGTGACTGAGGCACTGGTTTTCAGTCTTCGTTCTGCCATTTTCCTCTCAGTGTCCACATCTGTAAAATGGGGATTAGACAATGACACAGGGGTGCAGCATCTGCCTTCAGCTCTCAGCTCGGGGCGTGATCCCAGGGTCCTGGGATCAAGTTCCACCTTGGGCTCCCCCTAGAGAGCCTGCTTCTCCCTCTGCCTGTGTTTCTGCCTCTTTGTGCCTCTCATGAATAAATAAATAAAATCTTTAAAAAAAATAGGGTCTGATGTCAACTAAAAACTTGTGAAGATTAGCTTTGGGTGCTAACATATAGCAAGTGGTCTATAAATAGTAGCCAGTATGAAATCATGAATTAGACTAATGCTTCTCCTGGTGAGCCAGGGTCATTATGGATGTGTAACAATGACCTTGATAATGGCTGAAATTTGAATTTGGATAAAGGAATATTGCCTTTGTGAAGTGCTGCGGGTAACAAAGATGTGACAAAGTAACGCGCTTTGAAATATATTAAGTGTGCTACACTCCAAGCTGATTACAAAATGGCCCATCTTGTAGATGTTTTTGGTGAAAGTGGGAAAAAATACTCTCTGGCATATGGTGTCATTTGTAATAATGAGAGGGTGCTTCCTTTGTACCATGCACTCCTCTTTGCTTTAGGGTTTTGACTCATTCATGAAATCAGTTGTGTGATAGAAGCCACAGCCAGCAGAGAAAGACAAGCAGATTCACCCCTGGCATGCTGACTGTGGGCAAGAAGCTGAATGGGAAATATAGAAGCCTGAAAACAAGTTAATCCCCATGCCAGTAGGGTGTCTGTGACTTTGAACATATCAAGAATATACGTCTTTTAGGTCCACCTCTCAACAGTTAGGATTATAGGTAAGCTTCTTCATGAGATATATAAGGGCAGAGAAGAAAGGTGAGATCTGCCCAGGGTCTGAACCCTATTCCCAGGGAAATTGGCAGGCCATCCCCTAAATGCATGAATCCTAGAGGGGCAATCGGATGCTGTTCAGGGAAAGGCATGCTAGTAGTTCCTCATCAGGAGGGCAAAATTGAAGCCTAGCCAGAGCTCCTGTTCTAGCGTTGAGGTGAAGAAGAGAAGGGAAGGTGAAGAAGGGAAAAGTTGTTCTAGAAAGAGCAAGAACCACCGTAAGTGGCCACTAGGTCTTCTCCAACTTTTTGGCTGAATTCTGAACCACTAGAGGTTAGAGGTTCTCTCTCTCTCTCTCTCTCTCTCTTTAACTGAAGTATAATTAACATACAGTGTTGTATTAGTTTCAGGTGTATAATATAATGATTCGACAGTTCTATGCATTACTCAATGCTCACCACGGTAATCTAATCCTCTTTATCTATTTCACTCATCCTCTCACACTCCTCCCCTCTGGCAACCACCACTTTGTTATCTGTATTTAAGAGTCTATTTTTTGTTGGTCTCTTTTTGTCTGTTTTGTTTCTTAAATTATACATATGAGTGAAATCATATGGTATTTGTCTTTGTCTGACTTGTTTCACATAGCAGAAGACTCTCTAGGTCCATCCATGTTGTCAAAAAGAGCAAGATCTCATTCTTTTTTATGACTGAGTTAATATTTCATCACACACACACACACACACACACACATACACACACCACATCTTCTTTATCTAGTCATCTATTGATGGACACTTGGGTTGCATCCATAACTTGGCTATTGCAAGTAAGGCTGAATGAACACAGGGGTGCATGTATCGTTTCGAATTAGTGTTTGTGTTTTCTTTTTTTTTTTTTTTTAAGATTTATTTTTATTTATTTATTTATGATAGACATAGAGAGAGGCAGAGACACAGGCAGAGGGAGAGGGAGAAGCAGGCTCCACGCAGGGAGCCTGATGTGGGACTCGATCCTGGGACTCCAGGATCGCGCCCTGGGCCAAAGGCAGGCGTGAAACCACTGAGCCACCCAGGGATCCCCGTGTTTGTGTTTTCTTTGAGTAAATACCCAGAAGTGCAATTGTTCGGTCATAGTGTAGTTCTATTTTTAGTTTTTTGAGGAACCTCCATGCTGTCTTCCACAGTGGTTGCACCAATTTACATTCCCACTGATAGTGTATAAGTTTCCTTTTTCTCCACATTCTCACCAACACTTGTTATTTCTCTTTGGTACTAGCCATTCTGACTGGCATGAGGTGCCATCTCACTGTGGTTTTGATTTGCATGTCTCTGATGATCATGTACCTATTCATTTCCAGAGATTCTCTTTTTAAGAAAATTTCTCGACAAGGCTTCCTTCCTCTTCAAGGAGTTATTTTTTAATTGGAATTTCAAGTTTTTAAACACTATTATTACTCATCTTTCACCCAACCGGCCTTGGGCAGGTTTTGTTTTTGTTTTTGTTTTTGTTTTTGTTTTTGTTTTTTATCTTCTGCAGATCATGTAGACAATCACAACTGAATGGGACTTACTATTTTGAGTCATTTCATTAGTCAGTCTGTCCATCAGAAAGCATTTATTGGGCATCAAACTACATACACTACATCAACAATCTCCAACACTTAAAGGCCTTGGAGGATCTAAAAGGCATATATATTAAATGTTGAGTTACTTTCTTTAACTTGAAGCTGAAAAAGAAATCCTGATTTGGATTTTATAGCCCAGACATTCTCCTTAGCATTCCAAAATGCATCCCAAAAATGATATTTCAAGCCCTTCAGAGAACGAGTGCCAAATGCATTAATGCAATAGAGAAGAATATTATTGTTTTGCCAATTAATGCAACCTAGGGAACGTACCACAAATACTCCCAACTATCTCATGATTGTTAAACAAATTTTGCAAACTAATAGCAACAATGTGCTACTCTTCGTGCTCATTAAGAGCTAAATTGAGATGATTTGTGTTTGATTCCGGGCTATATTTTAAAATAATTTCGTCCAATGTACTCACTTCAATTTTAATGGAAGGATAAGATTTTTGTTTACATTCATGCATTAATAGACTCAACAAATATTTATTGAGTGCCTGTCACGTGTTGGCCTCTGAGTTGGGCATTACATGGAGCAGTGAAAAGAATGTGGCTCAATTGCTCCCCTCTCCCTGATAGGATTTAGAAATAGTCACTGTTTTAATCATCTCATCTGTTTATTTCCCAAGAAGACGGTTCTACCCAGTAACTTGTAATACAATGTGTGTCAGGATAAAAAGCAGCATGCAATTATCCAATTTTCATCTACTTAAATTTTAATGACCATACTTACTCGCCCATTCAATTTTGCAACTTTTAGCTCATAGGCACGTAAGTAGCAGTTTGAGACCTGAGATTCTCCCAGATTTACTTCCACGTGGCCAATGCCCGTTGGACCACTAATTATTTTGGAGTAGGTAGTTTTTGCTCAAAACCACCTTCCATTTAAACTGCCAATATTCAGAACAATTAACAGGCATGTGATCCATGATTTTATATTTAGAGAGCAACACCCATTCTGGGATGTTTTACGACATGATTTCCCTCAGGAATCTGGCAAATGAAGGATTGAATAATTTCTACCACACATTTGGCTCAGCGAGCCGAGAAATTCAGCACGAAACTCAGGCCTTGAATATGCCGTCGCCTAGACCTCAGCCCCAGCAGATCCCTGGTAGCCCAACCTGAGAACGTGGACTACAGGTGAGCAGCTTCCAATGTCCTTCTCTCCAGGATGCTTTGAAAATATAACCACGTGATTGTTTTCACTGCTTTCTAAAGGGGAGAGATTATGGTTTAGGGCATTTCCATTCATAATCAATCAGATATGTACTTAGTACAGATGCATTCAGTCTGATGCTGGACAAAGAACAATGTGTGTTCTGATTCCATTGCTTCCGCCTGCCTGCTTACCAAGATGTATCACTGACCACTTTTTAGGACTATTAGATCATAGCACATTCATCCTATCAGAATCCCACCTGCTCTCTTCAGGCACCTGGACATCCTATCAGAATCCCGTGAAGAACCCATGATCCCAAACACAGCTCTTTAAAGGCAACACAGATCAACTATAAACAATTAGATTATTTAAATTTGTGTCCTTTGTAGAAAGAACTTTGAGTGAAAGAAAATAGAACAGGGCAGAAAATGTGAGCCAAGATATATAAAAAGTCTAACAAGGTGTCTTGCAATGACTCAACCTTACCTCACGTATCGATTTGACGACAGACTGCACCTTACCTCGTGTATGGATTTGACGACACCGCTACACGTTCTTGCTCTTCTAGGGAAGCCCTAGGTACAGTCTGGGCACCCCTTAGCAGACTACATAGAGAGGGTTTGAATCTCCTACTTCTGATTCAGTTTCTAACTTGGCTTGTCGTGTTTTATACAACAACGTTGTGTCAGTCAGGAGAAGCCCTCTTTAGCTGCAGTCCCAGAGTGGATTAGATTAGTCCCAGGTCTTCATAGACTAATACAAAAAAACCTTTATTTCTCATACACATTACATATCTAATGCAAAGACAGCAGGGAGGCTTTGTTTCTCATAGACCCTGGAGGACTCAGGCTCATGGAGACCCTACACAGACACTTTCCACCACAATCACCTAGATAAGAAAACGTGAATGTAGAAAATTGCATGCTGCTTCTGAATACCTCCCTCTGAAAGTGAGATCACTTTTTTCTGAAGCATGGCCATGACCAGGGGGGTTGCTTTTGCATGCCTAGGCCACGAGATACCAGATATTTGGTCAAATGTTCTTGTGAATGTGTCTGTGAGGCTGTTTTTGGATGACATAGATACTTAAATGAGTAGACTGAGGAAAGCAGATCACTCTCCCTGCTGTGGGTGGGCTTCATCCAATCTGCTGAGGGCCTAAACAGAACAGAGACTGGCCCTCTCCTGAGTAAGAGAGACATCCTCCTCATTGCCTTGGACCTGAAGCATCAACTTTTTCTTGCCTTCAGACTCAGGCTGAAACATCGGCTTTTCCTGGGCCAAGAGCTTCCTGACTCAGCCCACAGATCTTGGTTCTTGTCAACAGCCTTCATACTCATTACCATTCAATTCCTTGTATTAAATTCCTTAAAATGAATTAGGTGTGTGTGTGTACATGTGTGTTTTGTACACACACACACACAAACATTTTGGTTCTACCTCTCTGGAGAACCTAGCGTAATACTTAATTTAAGGAGGTAAGGAAATACAATCTTACCATGTGCCCAAAAGGAGAAGTGCGACTATTTGATAAATGGTGCTAATGATTTTCCAAAGTACATCAACAAGATGATGAGTAGACTTTTAATTTTGAACTGGAATGTACTCTAAGATCCCAAACTGACAACGTGTGATAAATAATACAACTTATACAGCCAGACACCATCCTCTATTTATTAATAAGTGGCAGAACCAGCCATGTATGTAAGAATATCTCTGACACATTTACTCCACTGCTCCGTCCCAAACTTGGAGGAGCTGCCTCCCCCCACCCCACTTCCAGAAAATGGAAAAGGAGGAGAGGTATAGCAGACTGTACCTCTTGGGGCTGGAGTGTCAGGGATAAAAAAGCAGGGCTTCTCTAAACTGTTTTGCCTCTCTCCTTTTTTTTTTTTTCTTTTTCATGCTTCGTAATAAAACTCAGTTATCATGTATCAAGTATCAAGTGTTCCAGGAAAATACCCAGCCACTGCCACTTAGCGTTGACATCTACTAATTGGCAAGATCTCTCTAATTCAAAACCACTACCCAGCAAGTATTTCAACACCAGCCATGGCACTAAGAAACCTGCAAATGTATTCTGCTATTGTGGACTGCACACATTTTAATTTTGTTGTAATTAAATTAATTCCTATCACATTACATGAACTCAGAATTATAGTGACAGTTTTAAGTCAATTGTAAATGCAGACTTTGATTAATCTTTAAGAGGGCAAGTTCAACAGCATTGCATAGAGCAAAGAGGTGAAGGAGAAAAATAATTGTAGTGTTCCTGTTTATATATATAAACGCTTCTTCAGAATTTCACATTCCTAGTAAATAAAGGGAAATTTTAACACCTATTTACCCTGTGTCATCTATATCAGGAATTTTCAGGTTTTTTCCATTTTTCTATAAAACAGGGGAAAGTATTGGATCTTGGCTCACGAGCGCAGACCTTGGGCCCTAATATTTTAATTAGGAATCACACAGCTATATTTATGCTGTATTCGATTATTTTTCTATGAAAAAATCAGCAGCTGAGTCAATTCTAAAACTCTTCAAATATTTCAGCAAATATCAAGGTGCTATCATCCCATTTGGTACATTTTTCCATTTGTCTTTTACACTGAAAGTTTTTAGCTGCATCAGAATTGAAAATAAGACCAGATGTACATTTTTTGGCCTACTTAAGAGCTTTAAAAATATTTCAAAGTCACATTGAGCGTCTCTTCATGGGTCAAATTCTGTCCTCACCATTTGTTTTGGTTATTCCTATGTATCTCACTCTGGCTAGCCTAAACTTCTTAACTGTTCAGTAGGGGGAAAATTAAAAAAAAAAAAAAAAACATATATTGTATAGGACAAAGTCGCTCTAGAACACAGAGCAAAACAGAAAAAAATGCAATGAGATGCAAAGAACTCCACTGAGGCCTCAACCCTGAATTCCCTAGAGCAGCACTGTCCAGTGGAAACATGACACAAGCATAAATGTAAACCATATCTGTAATTTTCAATTTTCTCACAGCCACATTCAAAATGAGTAGCTCTAAAGAATAAAACAAACTATACAAAAGATCTGCTAACATGTACCTAAGCAGCCTTACGCCTATGTTGGTATGCTAATAATAATAACTATAATAATGATAGAATTGGGACACCTTTAATCCCTGCTGTGATTAAAGCTCTAGGACAGGTTGGCACACAGTGTTTGCAAAGTACTATTATTTAGAGTTTACAGGTGAAGAAACTAAGAGTCAGATCCATAAATAAAATCTTAAAACAACCTAAAAAGAAGTTGCCCAATGGCGCGGGCAGGCAAAAGGTCTATAGTTTGGATTGAATCCAGATCTACCTCTCCAGCTATGTGCTTGCCCACACACCACACTGGTACTCATCCCAGGACATGGTCCTGAGCACACCAGGAGATGGCCAGCTTTGGCTGCCAGAACTCTTAGATGCACCGCAAGGTTTCAAGTAAACAGACTGAGGCCGGACTTTGTGCAGCCGTGACTGGAGGATGTCTCATGATTGCAAAATGAGAGATGTTATGGCTTCTCAGGAATGTAATCATCTTTGATGGAATGGCTGACAGTATGGATCAAGTCAAGAATGTCCTTTATCCCAAAGTCTCAGGAATGGCTAAGGATCCTGATCCCTTGGGGTGCACTCAGAGTGTCCAGTAATTTAACTCATCTGATGTCATGCAGATGATAACTGCAAGAGTTAGATTTACAACTGGGCCTGTCACATCGCGCACTATATAGAGCAGCCTCCTTATTTGCCAATTATGATCTGCACCTTAAAGATTCATATCCTGCTTGTTAATTTGAAAAAAAAAAAAATCCCAGTGAATTCTTAAGTGATCTCCCCAGCCAAGCAATGTCCTTGCTCAGTAACATAGGCAAGAACACCCCAAAATGAATCGAGGGCAGTCTAGTAGGAGAACTCAGAGCATACACCATGGCCCACCACATGCAGATACGTGCAGGCACCTCTGTTGGGCTGGCAGGTGGAAGTTATAGACACAGAAGCCGGGGAAGCCTGCGGGAAGGTGTCCTCTGTGGGTGTTAGGAAGGACAGGTCATCTGAGCAGAGCGTGGTGCTTAATACTCAAGTGCTTCTCCAGCTCAGTCCTCAGTGGCTCCCAGCCAAAACCTAGGGCTCTGCAAAGGAAGAAGTTAACCACCGAGCAGCTTCCCTAAATCTCCACGGGCTCTGAGAGCATGACAGCTGTGGCTGGAGAATCATTTGCACAACAGCCCAGGTGCAGCACCCACCAGAGCAGGCCTTCTGGAAGGTGAGGGTGTCAGCAGTAGTGGCCAGGCCCTGTGTGGCTTCCAGCTGCGGAGAGGCCCCATTTGACATCTGGAGCATCCAAAGGCTTTATCAACAGCAAGTATGCACAGGCCGGGAAGAAAAGTCCAAGCTCCAAAGGCTAGCTGGGAAAGAAAGCAACAATCCCTTAGACCCCCTGAATGCCAGGACAGAATTTCAAGGAGACAGAGAAGGAGACCCTCTGTTTTGCTAAGTACTCCCTTTCTGAGTACATTCTGGCTAGGGTTGCCAGTTTAGCAAATAGAAATAAAGACACCCAGGGAAATTTGAATTTTAGATGCAATGAATAATTTTTTATGTTGCATGCAGCGTGCTACCAAACATACTACTGAAAAATAGCTGGTCTTTTACCTAAAATTGCAATTTAACCAGTGTCCTGCATTTTGCCTGGAAGCAGTAATCCGACCCCCAGGCTTGTTTGTACACAAGTTAAGAGCTGTTGAGCTTTCACTGGAAAACGGGATGCAAGGTGGCAGGATGGTTACAGAGCTCAGCCGTAGTCACGGAGCCGGTGGATGAAGTAGGCTCTGCCCCTTACCCAACGTGGGCCCTGAAGGGAAACCTTTCTCTTAGCTTCGTGGTCCTTAACTGTAAAATGGGGGATTATATCTCTTCCTTCGACTTTGATTAGGACTTAATTAAATAATAAGTGCTCCGTAAGTGGAGATATAATTATTCCAGTAAAGGTTCTTATTCAAAAATATCAAAAGTAATCAATAATGCCCCATTTAACTACTGTGGGACCATCTTAACTACCTTGGAATCTTGATAATTTATTAAATTAATCGAAATGAAAATGAGGGTTTTTTTTTTTAAATGAGTTTAAATCTTAAAATGAGCATTTGATCTTAAGTTGGTTTCAGTATTAAAAGGTCTTATATTGATTGGATACTTTGAAATTTTTAGAAAACTAAAGCAAGTAATCTAGAAATAAAGATGACATTGTATCTATTTTATTTATTTTATTTTTTAAAAGATTTTATTTATTTATTCAACAGAGAGAGAAAGAGAGCGTAAGCAGGGGGAGGAGCAGAGGGAGAGGGAGAAGCAGGTTCCCTGCTGAGCAGGGAGCCTGACGTGGGACTTGATCCCAGGATCCCGGGATCACGACCTGAGCTGAAGGCAGACACTTAACCAACTGAGCCACCCAGGGGGCCCTGTGACTTCTTTTACTAATAAAAATAAAAACGTTCCTTAGGTTGAAAATAAAAACACTGTCAAATTCATAAGAGGGCCATGCAGCAAAAATACCAAACTACGGGAAATACTTCTTTAGAGTTTATAAGATACCTCAAGCGCTCACTACATTCTAGACACATCCATAGTATGTCTTCAGTGTTCAGACAAACCCCATTACTGATAGAATCATTTCTAAATTAGACCAAAACATCAGTCACCTCTCGCGTCTGAGAAAACACACACGACACAGAGAAACACAAACAACACATACACATACAAATGTACTTTTTTTTTCTTTCTTTTCTTTTTTCTTTCTTTTTTTTTTTTTTTTTTTTTTGAGCCACATTAAAATCTCAGAATCCTAAAAGGGAAAAGATGTGCCACTATTTGACAGCAACACTTGGCAATAGTTGTGACAGTTTGAGGGGAAGCCAATCTCAGTGGTAAAACCCTTTTACGGGCCCTTGGCTGGGACATTCAGATAGGAATGTGGTGTGCAGGGAAGGCGTGTTGGCGAGAACACGAGGCAGGCTCCACTCTGTTTATTTCTGCCGTCACTGTAAACTGTGCTCATGGCTGAATATACATTGTACCAGGCTCGAGTCGCTGCCTCCACAGCAGACCTGGGGATACGCCGGTGAAGACCGGAGGGAGGCATGAGTCGGTCCCCCTCTTCCCATCTCAGCTTTTGGCCAACTCTGCATTCATCAAAGGGCCTTCGTCTCACCATTATCGAGTACCTCCTATATGTCAAGCACCACGTTAAGCACTTGACCTTCCTCCTGTGCAAAATGGGAATAATAGCTCTATCTGTTTCTTAGGGGTGCCATGGTGATGTAGCGGAAGAATGCTTAGAAAGTGCTTGTCACGGTGGCTGGCACAGAGTAAACATTCAATAACTGTTAAGCCCTACACTGAATGGTAAATTTGGAGCATTATAATTATTGAACAGTTAGTCAGGACGGATCCAGGATTCAAACCAGGCAGCCTGGCTCCAGAGCCAGCCCTCTTAATCACTATCTTGCACTGTCGCCATTAATTATCCATTAATTTTCATAGAACATTTGAAAATGCATCATTGTGGTTATTCTTAATATTGATAAAATGAGGCGCAGAGAATTTTAACGGCTTGGCCAAGATTTCAACAAAATGGAAGCTTCATCTGACAGCTACCATTCTCCACAGTCGTTCAGTAAACAAACCTTCATAAATGCTTTCAAGCCCACAAAGTGTTAGGGAAGATCATGCAGTAAAAAAAAATTTTTAAGCTTTGGAGGCCACCGCTCCTACACGGAGCAGGCTTCCATTCGGGCAAGAAGATCAAGCAGACACCAATGACTCAAAAAAAAGAAATAATCAATGAATAGAAATATATGCCATGTGAACCCACTGGGGTAAAATGTGCATACAAAGGACTGAAAGGAGAAAATTGAGAGGGAGCCGTCCCAGAAGCTTCCAGGAAAAGGGAGATGGAGAGCCAAGTACAGAAAGAAAAGAGGGGTATGGGTTGGCAGAGTTTTCCCACTCCAGCCATCTTGCCAATCAACAAATCCTCCCAATCCAAGGGCGGTTCCCGAAGCAAACCATCATGGCCCGAGTGCACAGCTCCAACCCCAGGCCTCCCGGCAAGGAAAGTGCGAGACGGGTCAGCGCCCACTCAGAAAATGACTGAAGACATAAGCCTTCCACCGTGGGGGAAGGTGACCTACTCAAAGGGAAGGAAGAAAGAAACTTTGTGAAGATGATTAGAGTCCTATAAAATTCCCAACATCCCCCCCCCCCATTGTGAATTATTTTCTCGCCTGTCTGAGAGCACATGCTGGCTTTTCATACTTCAGTATCTGGATTTACATATGCTCCACAGTCTTCCCTTCCTTATCCCCCCCTTCTATGCCCGTTCCCAACCGCCCCTCTTCCCCACCACCCCAAAAGACAAATGAAAATAAAACAAACAAACAAATATGTGAAACTTCTTACTTGGAATGATTCGAGAGGCTCTATACTATTAAGACACTGAGTAATGATTGGCTGCTTTCCAGGTGGCTCTGCAGTCTGTTAAATAGCTCAATTAGTGAGCAGTGCGCTCTCTCTCCCTCTCTCTCTCCTTCAACCTTTCTCTCTCTCTCTCTCTCTCCTTCTCTGTCTCTCTCTGTCTCTCTCTCTTTTCATTGAGTTTTGCCAAGTGCAGGCTGCATTGTTGGAAGGGGCAATGCCAAATTAGCCTAGCGACATCCCTTTATAGCCTCGATGTCGGGGACACCTGAGAGCAGCAGTGAAATTACCATCCCCAGGCCCTGTGGGGACCAGGGGGCAGCAGAGAACATCGTGGCAACACGGTTTTTCCTTCTGAAGGGTGGCTAATGAGCAACGGAGGTGGAGATCCTCCAGAGGCACCTGGGCATCCTGCCCACCCAGAGAGAAGAAAGCAGGGAGGTGGCAGCTGCAGCAGGAGCCCCAGCCCATGACCAGAAAGAGGGACGGTGGAAAGGAGACTGGGGAGGAAACGTGCAGGCCCGGAAGCCAAAGCTCTGCCAACCTGTTTGGGTCAGAGGGCTCTTAAGTAAGGCCTGAATCCCTCATTTATTTACTTACTTATTTACTTACTTACTTATTTAAAGATCTTATTTATTTATTCATGAAAGACACAGAGAGAGAGAGGCAGAGACACAGGCAGAGGGAGAAGCAGGATCCTCTCAGAGAGCCCCATACGGGTGGGACTCGATCCCAGGACTCCGGGATCACAACCCAGGCCGAAGGCAGATGCTCAACCGCTGGGCCACCCAGGTGCCCCCGAAGCCCTTTTTTAAAAAAGGACAATCTACTTCTCGAGAACACGTAAGCCCAAAATGTCAGTGCAGCGTAAACCAGCGATGTGCCTTTAGCGTTGTTTATTCCAGGGCTCCGCCAGCCAGCGCGCGTGCCCTCCCCTCCAGAGAGAAAGTTTAGGTGCCCACTCTCCACCCACCAAACACACACATCAAGTGCGCCCTCAAATCTGTGCTGTATTTATGTCTGTATGTGGCTCAACCAGACATAAACAGTGTCAAAAGAACAAATGAGAAAGCTCCATTCTATCGAGGGTCCGCAAGCGCTACATAATTCACAATTCCTTAGTTGAAACTTGGTGCAGGGCTCTGAAAATTCATACAGAAAGCAGGACATTCATGTCAGAAGGTAAACACATTTAGTCTGTTGTCTGTTTCAGTAACACTTTTGTTGGTGTGGGCTACGTGATACCGATGTATTCATTACATCTTGGCATTTACAATATACAGTGTTTCTCTGTTTGACTCATTACAGCCTTCATACCAATTAGGTGAAAGAAAATATTGTTTGCAAAAATACTTTTAGGGGGATTACATTTATCCTAGAATATTATGTATCACAATTTTAGAAACATTAAGTCCCAGCATTTACATATAATTATTATGGTTATACCCTAGAGAAGATATTTAAATGTCTTTACCCTATCTGTTGGGTATATGTTTGCCTCGGAAAGAGTACCCTGTCAAACAATTAGAATGCTGAAATAAGAGAAAATATTCTTGGTTGCTAAATTGAAGAAAAAGTTGCCCCTGGATAAAAATTCTTAATGTAAAATTGTACTTGGATTTGGGTGGTTTATTTTTGTTATGACATTATGGGCATTTTTTTTTTGAATTTTAAGCATAAAATCATGCAACTCAATTATCAAGATATTTGCATCTAAGAAAATCAAATACTGAAATTAGACTCATAGATTTTTATGTGGACTTGAATCTGTTTCTTTGTAATTTCAATGGGTACTTGGAAGTGTTTTGCCATGAATGCTAATATGCTTTGTGTTTTAAGTAGTGATTCTGCACATGTTGAAACACAGACAAATTTGAGCTGGAGACACAGGCAGAGCGTTTTCTGGAATGCTGCTGAAGGAAATCATAAAGGTCCTTCAAAGTGAGATCGCCAAATATATCCTTCTTCAGATCAAAAGACAATGTACCTATGAGCGTCTGCCTTTCTTTTGGCTGGATATATATCTTAATAAGAAAAAAAAGTTAATTTTAATAGCAGGTCTTTGCTATCTTAGCCTATGCCTCTATGTTTTAAAGGACAGATCAAAGGTGATCATAGATACCTGTATAAGTAACTAGTAAAATTCTGCATTAGGATAGTCTGTCATATATTTCCATTTTTTTTTTTTCTGGAGGAAAAAAAAAAAAAGAAAGAAAGAAAGAAAACGAGAGAGAGAAAGAAAGCGTAATCAAAAGCCTAAATGACAAAGAGTTGACAGTCAGATTCTGTGGTAAATGATTCCAGAGTCGCTGGCCTGCGGAGACGCTGAGGAAGTCCCCAGCAGACCTGATTAATTCCAGTCTCTCCAGCTGCCAGGGGAGCAGAGGGTAAGCAGTTTCGCAGAGAGGAGCCTATTACCACTACGAGGCTGAAATAGATCTAATCAACTCACAGCCGCTCAAAAGAAAACTTTACAGGTTTAGCTCACTAAGGCAGTGCTTTAAAATGATGACTACAAAGGATCATGGGAGTCTGAAAGCATTTAGTCTTTATTGCAGCTCAAGGAAATTTTCTGCTGTGGTTAGGCCATGCTAATTTACTGAACATGACAAAGCCTCCCAGACTATGTGACATCATTTGTATAAAGGCCCAAGTGTTCATACTGGAGTATTTCGAATATTACTCTGGGCTTTTTTTTTTTTTCTTCAAAAACAGTTAATCTGTTGATATTTCATCGGTGTTTGGGCTAATTACACGCGCCATTATAAATGTCTGGACTAACCTACTTTAACATTTAATTTAAACAACAATGCTCTGTAATTTGTCATGGTGCTCACAAAGTGATGAATATTGCAACTTTGTTTTCTAGGCGATCAACATTTGATCAGCGCATCTTAAGACAAAATTCCCGACAGGAAGGAGGACCCCGAGAAATGCAGGTAGATTTCCCCACCCCAGCCGCGGAATCAAGCTAAGTTACAGAGCAATTTGTATCAAAAATAATGCCAGGATCCGAATGGATTAAAGCAGTATAGACTGATGAACACTCGATCACGCGAGGGTCTAAAGTTTTATAAATATCCACGTTGGATTGTATCACCACCTCCTTTGTTAATGGAAAATCAACAGAGGGAAATGATTAAGGGCAGAAAGATTGAAACCAAATAACCATTTGTTTTTGTTTTTGTTTTCTTTTCTTTTGTTTCTTTTGGTTGTTGGAAATCTTTGTGAAGATTTGCAGAGGTAGAAATCTGCTTTTGTTTAAAGAATCGAGATTTGGAAACGGCCGGAGTTGCACGATATATTGTTTAGAACGCCATGTGTGATAGGCGATATGCACACACACACACACACACACACACACACACACACATTAAATATATGGATTGCTAATAGAGTCACTGGTCATGTGGCCGAAAGAAATTAAAGGAGAGTACTCAAATCATTGCATTTTAGTCAATTACAGATGATAATCTGCAAACTGTTTTCTTCAGAAATTTTATGTTGAAGGAAGACACAGGAGACTCAAAAGATGAACAGTGAAGAAGCAAAGATGTGAAAAATAAGAGTTTAGAACTTTCGGAATCGCTTGTGAGCCTCTCTGCTAGTTCCTTCAAGCACAGTCCTTAGGTTATGAGTGTGTGATCAGGGAAGGGAGGCAAGTTGAGCAAGGCTGCTGGATGCACCAGGGTCTCAGGAGAAGCAAAATGCAGGGTGGCTCAGTTGGTTGAGTGTCTGCCTTCAGCTCAGGTCACAGTCTCAGAGTCCAGGGATCTGCCCGTGTTGGGCTCCCTGCTCAGAGGGGAGTCTGCTTCTCCATCTCCCTCTGTTCCTCCCCCTGGTGGTGCTCTGTCTCTCTCACTCGCTCACTCTCTCTCAAATCAACAAATAAAATCTTAAAAAAAAAAAAAAAAAAAAAAAAGTAAAGTAAAAGAAAAATGCAGTTACATGTGACATTCAGGAAAAAAAGTTTCAAGATTCCATTAAAATCTGACTTCGAGATTTAGAAAAATACCCTAGCCTGCTGACCGTTTGCAAAGAGCTTCTCATAACAACACCTAGTTGATTCTAAGGCAGTATTATTATTGTCTGAATTATAGTTAAGTTGTTCACTTGCTCAGAGCTCTTGCTTACCAGGTTTTCTTCTTAAAATGGAATTCGAAGCCATTTATCTTTAACTTACACAGAGCTTAAAATGGTGCCTACACTTTTCTTCATGTTGAAAAGTCCAAGATGCATCGCTAAAATGCATATCTGAACATGGTTTGTGAATTTCTGACTTTCATTAGAACATCGCTGTTGGTTCTAATACTATACAGTTGAACTACATTATTGGAGTTTAAGCTGGATCTGTGTTTTAGATCAAAGTAACATTTCCTTTTCTGAGGTTCTTCAATTTTGTCTCACTCAGGGCATATTAAGCGACTTGAAATTTCAACACCAACAATCCAGCAGCACCCCCAAAATAATATGCAAATACCCCCTGGAACCCTAAAACTGAAGAGGTCAGTTCCCAAAAGAGCTTTGAGCTTATTGGAGTCACGGGACACCAAAGGCCAGATTTACCTCTGCCTCTTGCAAAGACAGTTCCTTTTTTTAAATTAAAAAAAAAAAAAAGTTTTTAAGACAGTTCCTAGTGGCTTCAATGTGCAAGCAATTAGACGACCGTACCTATAATTGCTTTGACATGCTTGTTGTGTTCTTCCCCACTGAGAAACTACCTTTAAAATTCCACAGATGAATTTTTGACCACATAGACAATTTTAAGAAATAGGATGCTTTATGATTCTGCAGTATCTAGTAGAGACCCAGGTGAAATTCTGATATTTTTGGAGAGTAGCAGATGCATATGGCGCCTATGGATGGCTTGATCCTTGAACAGAAATCTGAACTGTTGGGGCCTCAGGCCCAGGTAAGAGACAAGTAAAATGATAAAATAATCAGTATCAATCCATCTGGAAAAACAACTCAAAACAAATGGCTCACGAGTGCCCGATCAGTGACATTGTTTGAGCCTACAAAGCAAGGGCTCTTGGTACCTCCTCTTTGTAATTTTTAGAAGAAAACCAAAATTACTAATGATCAAAATATTAAAGCTGGATAGCTTTAAGGATAAGAAAAGCAATAGAAGTATTTTCATAAAGGTGGAATATTAAGGCAATAGAATTGAGATTAAAAATGATGAAGAAGCTCTGTGTGTGGTAAGCATTTTAGTAAGGACGTAATTTTAGAAAAGATTGAGCTATTGGTCATCTTGCTTATATATATGTTATCAGAGGATTTATTTATTATGCATTTGACTGTGGTGTTTACCAGTGGATTTTACCAGGGTGTTTAAGTACATGTCCCTAATCAATGTCATGCATATCCCAGAAAGTCATTAAGAAACAGCTCTGTCACCAGAGCCTCCCAGGGACAGATAATGGACCACAAAGGGAATGTGAATGCATGCATATGGGGTCCATTTCCAGAGAGTCAGAGCTTGAGACAAGAGACCATCCTTGGCAGAAAATATCACCAATGTTCTAAAGAGCACGTTTTTATATCTTGTTTTTGAAGGAAATCAGGATGGTTCTGACATCACCTGGATTTGTTTTATTATTTTATTTCTCCTGCAAAGATCACAGTGATGTCAAATGTGACTCAGCAAGAGACATAGCTATATTGGCAGATTTTTAGACTAAATTCCAAGGGCTGTATTTTTTCACTGGCTACCTCCATGTGGTTTAGCTTTTTAGGGGAGTTCAATAGGCTTTATGTTTCTTATTATGATTTATTTTTTAATCTCTCTGTACTATAGTGTTTGTGCTACTGAATATCGGCCTAACTTTCTTTAAATGCCAAATCCTCAACATGGAATTGTAAAGATGTGCTAATTAAACAATCCATTTCACATCTATTCATTCAAGACTGTGATCTCTCATCAGATTTTGTATGTTAAGTAGGACTTAGGGCTGGTCAACAGATGTAAGCTGTTTAGAAATGTGGAGAACAACCAACTGCAATGACCATTCCTGAGTCAGGTTTTTGTTTTCTGGGTTTTTTTTCTGTTTGCTTTAACTTGTTCAGATGCTGAGGGATTATATTTCAGTTCAGCTAGACATTTGGCATGAGCATAGAAAACTACATTTTATGGCTCCCCTGAGTATATATCAGTTGTAGTTATTTTAATTATTTCCAACAGTTAGTTTTTCTCCTGAAATGGCTATTCTTTCTTGGATTCTGCCATTGAGAAAGGCCACGAGCGTGGAGTCCCCCAACCTTGACAAAGTGGGAACAGCACAAGGTGACCTCATATCCCACCAAGGCATTGGGCATATACCATACCAATGCATTCCAAGAAGCTGCTCAAATCCCAACTGAAACAGGAGGAAGCAACCACCAACAAGAAACACAGCAACAGAACCCTCTGAGGACTTCGGAGGGACAAAGAACTTGACTCATTTTAAGAGGAGAGTGTTGGTGAAAAAAATGCTGTATAAAATGGTGGGCATTCAAAGTATTAATAGCTCAGCTTCTGTGTTCTTAGAGGCGAGGCCGAGTTAACATGCCAACAAATCTTACAGACACTGAGGGAGGTGCATCCTGTACCTCGAAAGATAAATCCACCAAGACTTGAAGACCAGCAAATGTAACTAACACCCAGCACCTTCACTACATCTCCTTAGCGTAAAGTAAGTTTACAGGTAAAGTGGAGTTCAGATCATAACACGGAATTATGGGGGTTCTCAGAGAAGTCTTTATGGATCCGTCTCTGGTGAGTGATCTCTGACAGTGAAAAGGTATGCAAATTACAACTATTCAAAATCAAAGTTGAAGTCCAAAGATCTCTGGCCAATCAAAGGGTTCCATTCTGCCCCCTGGTGGATGGAGACGCGTTTCCACATGCCCATTATGTAAGTTGTAAAACGGAGACTTCATGGGTTTCTGAAAGTAGGTTTCTGAAAAAGCAAACTGTAATGTGGTCAGATTTAACCAATTTTCTTTTTAGTGAACGCTTTGTAACAAAGTAACCATTTAATATGGGCAATTCTGTGCTTCCTCTGTCCTTCAATATGTGAAGTGACATTTCTATTGGGACAAGTGGCTCTGTGTATTGTGGTCTTGAGTTATTCTCCACCATGTGTTTCTCTCTCTGTATCAATTTATTTCCCCTTCTCATCTGCTCATATCCAAAACAGAAGCTAAAAAGAGAAAGGATACTTTGATCTTCCATTATTTTCTTCCCAGCATTTTTTTTCCTGGCATCTACCCTTTTACAATTTACTCCTTTTTCTTATCCTTTCTTTCTGATGCCAGTGGTAGTATTTGCTACACTGTGGCTCTCCAGAGATTTATGACTTTAAAGGACTAGCAACTTAAAGTTTTAGTTTATTTTCCAGGATAAATAAAACAAAGACAATATTAGAACAAATTAATAAATGCATGATGGTATGGTACTCAGGGAGATTTCACTTTAATTTTGTCACCCTTATAGAAGTATTTTCAAGTGTGATATGCTCTGAAATTTTATAAAATTCTTGCCAAAGGTAAAAATATTATGTAGTGATGACATTCCCTTTTCACAAATGCACATATTGTAGAACCTGTGCCTAGCCACAGGATTTCACGATCTTTTGGGATTGGCAATTCACACAGTGCAAAATCCCATTTGCAACATAGCTTTCCCCAATCCCATGGGATTCATTGTGAGAGCATTTTAATATAATAGTTTTCTTAGAGTTGAGAACTCCAGAATGATGGCCCTAGTCTAAGACAGAGGGACATTAAGCAGGGTTGAGATAATGAACTGATGGCATAAAAATGGTTTATCTTTTACATTTTTTATCTCGTGTGTGCTTTTCTTACACCTACTTTCCACTGCGTTTTTACAATTTCTTCTATTAGAGGGGCAGAGGAACACAGACTTGAGATCACTACCATATTCAACTATTTCTTTTCATAGACAATAATGGGAATAGGACTTGTTTAAAGAATAGTATATATGCCCCTCTTCTCATTCCATATCCCAGAGAACTCACTTCATTTGCTCTGCCCTGTGAGAAAACAATGCCTTATGAATATTATCTCCTTTTCTGGCCACAACTTTTTTTCTTTTTTTCCATAGTCAGCGTTGTTTGAAGATCAGTGTTCTATTTTAATCAAAACTTCCCCCCTCCCCAGCCTTTTTTATTTTTATTTTCAGAATTATCAAGTTCGCATGAAATAATTCTTTCAAAAATAGCTCGTAAGTTTCCAGGAACAAGTGCCAGACAGGGTTTCTTATGTTTGCCTTCTACAGAAAGTCCAGTGAACTCCAAAAACTGAGCAGACCGAGAGTGTCAGCTTAATCATTGCCTAAATATCGATGATAATGCGAACATTGACACGTGGACACGAGGAGCAAGAAATGTGAAATGTGCAAGGACGACACAGAAGCCTCGTCGATTTTGGATTAGACTCCTTTCCAACTGTTAACACCAAGCTGGGAAATCATATATCATTCTTAGAGCAAATCATCACTTTTTAAGTCAAACTTCTGATTTAAAGGGGAAAAAATCTCCACTCCATGTACTTAGTGGTTATTCAGGAGTTTAGACGTGAACTCTTTCGAGAGAGCTTCCCTTTTGTAATCATCAGGATTTGTGGTTTTCACAGACCCTTTCAAACCTTGTCATCATGACACATACTTAAGCGTTTAGATCTTTACACAGCTGTAAGTCATAAACAAAAACAACAGAACTTTCTCCCTGAAAAAATATTTAGACCTAAAAATTAGAACATACTTCAAATGATCCTAATCAAATGCAAATGAAAAAAACTCCCGTCCAGATTTTAAAAGATAAAAACATAAAAAGGTGTAGCCAACCATGTGCCTTTTGCCTTTGTATCTTTCTCTTTGGGTAAACAGATAACCTCGATCCAAAGCATGTTTATTCACTGTCGCCGGAAAATAAATAAATAAATAAATAAATAAATTTTTTAGAAAAGAAGAAGAGGAGGAGAAGGAGGAGGAATGAACCAGAACCCACTACCAATCAGTTCAAACAGCAACCTGATTTCGTAACTCAGAAAATTACCCAACTTTTCTCTGTTTTGGCAGATGGCTTGTCCTCATCTGTGATATACATTTAAGAATGAAACTTAAATTAGCTCCTTAAAGTGGTCCTGTGACTTTCATTATTCAAAAGGTACACAAATTTAATGAGTTTTTAAATATTAAAACTTCTCTGTTGTCACTACCTACACTATCTATTGTGAGCTCTTAATTTACAGAGCAATTAAGTCAAGACCCTCATTTATCAGGACATGTGCATTTGTTGAAAACGTAGTCAGTTTTTATTAATTGAGGCTATAGGAATACTGAGGTGAAATTAATGTGTGTCTTCAGAGGTCGTGGCGGTACTGGTGGGGGGCTAGCAAGGAGCAAGACGTGAGATAAATAAGTCACTGCTACTTCCTGATTACTCCAGAGATTGCTGAAATATTAAGTGGCTCAATGGTTACCGTTCTCAGCCAAAATGCTTGCAAGAAAATGCCCCCTGAGTTTTTCTCTGGCAAACATCTGTCATGGGTAGTAGCTGAGAAATAGGGAAACTTCAAAGCAGTACTTTCTGATTATTAGCAGAGTGTGGAGTGTAATGTTCTTACATTTTAATGTAAACCAAGTGTTGATGAGCTGAGAGGGTAGAATTAAAAAGTAGCCCAAATTTCCTTTGTTCTTCAGGATGGGGCTGACAAGAACATTGGCAGCCAGTAGTATTCCTCTGTCCTTATCAATTTGTGAGGCACAAGAAATTCTAGCTCTGGAGGCAGGTGGTGGGAGTATAGCAGGGCCAGGAGAGCCTTGCCCCGTCGACCACCTAGACTCCTGATCCCTTGCTGTGCCCTGTGGCCTGGGGTCCGCTATGCCCCGTAAACTGCTTATGGACAGTCTTCATTCAAGAGAGTGGTTGCAGAGGCTCCCGGGGGGGCTCAGTGGTTGAGCGTCTGCCTTCGGCTCAGGTCATGATCCCCGGGTCCTGGGATCGAGTCTCCAATCCAGCTCCCCGCAGGGAGCCTGCTTCTCCCCCTGCCTGTGTCTCTGCCTCTCTCTGTCTCTCATGAATAAATAAATTAAATTTTTTTTAAAAAAGTGATTGCAGAGGAGCTTGACCTGGCTCAAATGGTATGTGTCTGAGCACGGGCCTTCAGAGGGAAGGACTGCCTCAAAGAAGTTTGCTGTCAAGATTAAAGTAGGAAGACACTAACTGTTTTGAGATATAAGTATAAATCAAGGGCATGAAAATATCTGAGCGATTTTGTCAACATTTCCTCCAGTGGTTGGAGTGATCTGCACATGAAATATTGGATTTTCAGTTGAACTGGTAATAGGTGGACAGACACCGTCTTAGGATTCCACTGTTTTCTGAAGACCAGACTTGATGGTGCGACAATCTCCAAGCACTCTTTAATCTTGGAATTCCACAGTTCACACTGAAAGCAGAACTACACAAGAAAAAGACACCCCTTCACGTGTACAAGCTGGGACACCACCCTCCTCTATCACTTTTAAGTCTCCCAAATTCTAATGGTAAGCCAGCCGGCAAACAGGTTGTCCTATCCATTCCCCGAGGCTGAGGTGAAAGGGAAGGACAAGTATTTCACTCCTAATTCCCTGTGGTTGGGACCCATGGCCTCTAGAGCACCAAAAAGTTTGATGGGACCTTGGCACATGGTTCCCTGTAACCAGGACTTGGTTAATATACTCCCATTTCTCATTCAGACAGGCAACAGAGGCAAAAAAAAAAAAAAAAAAAAAAAGGCAAAAAAAAAAAAAAGCAGGGCAACAAATGCTGTCTTCTGCAAATGCTCTGTAATAAATTGTTCCTTCAGCAATGCAGAAGACAGATTTTTCTTTCCTTTGCTTCTTTCCTCCTTTGCTGGGAAAGCACCAATGGGAGGCTTGCTTTCCCACCTGGCCCTGGCTGCCTGTGCCCATAAATTTGCCTAAGCAATGCCTGTTTACGGGTCGCTGATGGAACATGGAGCCGGTGCATTTTGTAAGCACCGGGTAGATAATCATGGTAATTGATGTTTGGAGCTGTGAGCTCCTAGGAGCACGGGGTCTCTTTCTCCCAGTGAGGCCCTGCTCTCTGTTATCAGTCCAGCCCATAATTAAATATCACTCTTTTACAATATGTTTCAGGCTCCTTAATGAGTCTAAAGCAGAAATAGTCACCTCTTTCCCCTCTGAGCTTTATTTGCTTGTTATTAAACAATGTTATTGAGCTGCCTTCTTTCCCCGTGTTGCCAAACCTGCATCATTTCCGTTTTATAATTGCACAATTAGAGCTAGGGCTTTGCTTTCATACATCAGCAGGCCCTGCGTGTGCGTGCGTGTGTATGTGTGCAGGGAGAGAGAGAGAGAGAGAGAGAGAGATGGAGAGAGGAGGAAAAAAATCAGGTGTTCATAGAGACTACTCAAATGCATCTTATTTTCATTAACTGCCAGATTTTGCAAAATGGGAAGCGATTTATCACGAGCCATTTTCTCCTATCAACCACCTCCACCAACCAACACCGTGACTTTCCCCGTGACCTTGTGCTGTGTTGCGGAGGGTCCAATTTGCTCATTGTTACCCGCTTCATAATCCTATGCCCCTCCCCCACGGCCTCTTGCTTCCCCCCAAGCAAAATCCAGTCATTTATATTCCGAGGCTAAACGGTATTCTTTTTGCCCCTAAAGCTGGCAAGCTGTATAACACTAGTAATTCCTTCTAACGAATTTCCAGGGAGCTCCTCCTCTTGCACACGCTCCCCCCCCCCCGCACGCACACACATGCCCCATGCACACACACTCACATGCACCCCCTTAAGCCGCTCTAAGCAGTGTATTAAGTAGCTGAAGAAAATCCATTCACATTCTGCTATGTCGCTTTCTTCTTAAGTCATGAACCCATCACAGACTTTTTCTAGCTGTAGGTTGCCACGGTGAAGATTTACAATGCCAGTTATTCATACATCTGCCTTCTCTTTTTTCCCCCCCTTATTCTTAAATCCCTTGGGCGAGGGCAACCTTGATACTGAGACTCGTAAAATTCATGCAGGCTTATCATCCTTGGTGAAGGCTCCAGGCGTGCATTCCGCATCCCCCGCCTGCTCACCCGCATGACGGGTGGGCCCCGGGCTTTCATTTCCACCCAAGAGTTGGGGGGGGGGGCGGGGGGCCAGGGGGGACCGAGGTATCATTGTAGGAAAACATAATAGAAAACTTATATTTTTAAAAATAAAAGCAGGATCTCTTTCACCAATCATTGGTTAATTTTTAAAAAATGACTTTCAGATCTCTTGAGGCCAGTGTTCATTTGAGGCCGGAATGTTAAAGACAAAGTGACCTTAGTTTGAGTAAAATAATATTAGAAAGTCCACTTATCTGTGTTCAAGAGCTTCATGGAGCAGGGACAGAAACCTCCTTCTCCTTCCATTATCAAAGAACCCACAGGAGGAACCTCCACACTTTGGAAAATGTGCGTTTGATGGCCAGTGTTTTGTGCTATTTTCTTCACTGGGGGTTATTTCTTGTCTTAATTGTTACTAAATTAATTATTCTCAGGGAACATGGAAAAGAGGAAAAACAAACATGTTCAATAGCAGCAATGAATGTTTTCACCAAGTCCCTGAAATCAACCCCCCTCCTCCAAGCTGAAAAAGAGATTAATCCCGTGATAACAGCATGGAGAACTATGTTCAAATCATTAAAAAAAAAAAAAAAAAAAAGGGATCCCTGGGTGGCGCAGCGGTTTGGCGCCTGCCTTTGGCCCAGGGCGCGATCCTGGAGACCCGGGATCGAATCCCACGTCGGGCTCCAGGTGCATGGAGCCTGCTTCTCCCTCTGCCTGTGTCTCTGCCTCTCTCTCTGTGTGTGTGACTATCATAAGTAAATAAAAATTAAAAAAAAAAAAAAAGACTACCCACAGTTATCTGAAAAGACTATTAAAACATTCTTCTCTAAAAAAAAAAAAAAAAAAAAAAAAGACTTTCAACATGTTGCTGGGAAATAATGATTGTGATCTGGGCAAGTGGTCATCCGAAACCCTTTTTGAAAAAGTTAAGGAAATGATTTTTAGCTGGATTGAAAGGTAATTCCATCCCAAAATTGCAGGTCTTTTTCATCTTTTTATTTTTTCACTTACTAGTTTCAAAAATATAAAATATGGCCTCCCTGGCATTCTTCAGTTCCTCAGAGTGGGTTGTGGTGTGTGTGACTGTGCTGGCAGGTTCCCGTCCACCGCACCTCTTCCTACCGGAGGGTCAGCTGTAAGTACTGCTGCCCTTGGCTGTAAGCCCATGAGAGGCCAGGCAGGTGTGCGGCGCTTGAGCTGAGTGGGGTTGGGCAGCCAGACAACTTGCTGCTAAAAGACACCAGGACATTCCTGCTGGGCTGGTGACAGTGCTAATCTGAGGGCCACACTCTACTCTGAGGCATCAAGGAGGGTGCCACAAACTACCTTCAGATGGTGTTCAGTGTTGAGAGAGCCTGGAGATTTTTGCCTTTGATCAGGGGGCACAGGAAGGTATAAATAGAGGAAGCCAAGCCCAAGAAGAGGGCTCTGACTTCTGCTCAGACATGAGACCTTGAGCCTCAGTTTCTCACTCTGTAAGATGAGGAGAGTGTGCAGTATTGTCTCTAAGGATCTTTTCTAGTTTGACATGATCTAGTTGGGATTCCACTGAATTTGAGCAAGAACTGGTTTAATCGAAGATTTCTCTTCTTTCTGTTCAAGGCAGGGTTGCAGAGCATCGTCTCACCAGGGAGTAGTTCCAGCATGATCTGGGTTCCCTGCAAGCGGGCCGCTGTCTTAATTCTTCAAATCACCACAGGAGGATTTAGGAAATGGCCTCAGAACAGAATAAAAGGAGGACGCCTGGGTGGCTCAGTGGTTGAGCATCTCTCTTCAACTCCTGTGTAATACGGAGATCCTGGGATCAAGTCCCACATGGGGCTCCACGTGGGAAGCCTGCTTCTCTCTCTGCTTGTGTCTCTGCATCTCTGTGTGTGTCTCTCGTGAATAAATAAATAGAATCTTAAAAAAAAAAAAAAGAACAGTATACAAGGTATTCTGTTGACTTAGAACACCCTGAAACTCAAGATTTTGATCCACAATCCACAGAAAGGCAGAAAAGAATCAAATGTGCTTGCAAAGGAGCTATATTTTCTGAGACTATTCCTGCATCTAAGATAAGGTGACAACAAAATAATGAAAGAAATTCTGTTGTATTTTATTTCTCTTTTTCCCCCTTCCAGCCTAATCCCTTTTTCTTTAGGTAGAAATTTCTTTTTCTACGCTATCTCTGGCCCACTCTATCCACAGGACCCCAGGCTCCTACTCAGGGTTATGAGCACCTTTAGTCTGACCACCTTTATTTGCTCTGGAAGCACCTCTGAACGTTGTCCTCTAAGCATTCTGCTCTCTTATAGCCCCACTTCCTCTTAGAAAACCATCTGACCTGTGTCTCACCTGAAGATTAAGCTCACATCCAGTTACTTCTAAACCAATCCATGACAACCCAAAAATGCAACATTGAATCTTATGAAGTACAATTCCATCTGTCCTTCTCATCCACCTGAGTCCTAGATCCGGTAAAGGAACTTACCACCAAACTGATGTACCACCTGAAACTCTGTTTCCTCATCTGACTATCCAGAGAAGGTAATAATCCCAGGCGACTTCTCAAGATTCTGAGGATCGAGTATAATAATGTGTTCATACTTCTAAATATTCTGGAATGTACCATGTTGATACATTATTATCATTATTTATTACTGATCTATCCCTTACTATGATGATAGAGACATGGCTTTCACATGTTTATAGCCATGACCTAAAGAAAGAAAGACATTTTATCCAGTATGCCAGGACACGCCTATGTAATCAAGCTGATTAGAAAGTTTACAAAACAATACAGCTTTACTATCTGTGAAGCATTCTGATATACTCTATCCTATAGATAGAAAACTTCACACCTCCTACTGGTCCCAGAAAGGCATAGGTGTAGAGGATCATGTCCTTTCAGGTGAGAACCACCATGGACCTAAATGGAGCCTCTGTGTGAATTAGGAAGAGGTCGTCCTTCCTCAAGGGCCAGAGTCCATGGTTTGGAGAGTGCAATAGAGCTGGATTTTAATCCCTGTTTGCCCCCTCAACTGGAAGCCTTCATTGGGCACTCTGCACATCCAACCCTACATTGAAACCTGGTTGGTACTGGGGTTTGGGGTAGCATAGTTGGCCAAGGTATCAAAAGACCTCATGCTAGATGGTAAAATAGATCTTAACATAAGATGAACAGTGTAGGGTCTTTCCAAATGTGCCTACGCACCCCACAATGCAGGAATGGTCTGGAAAGGATAGGAAGCAAAGAATAACGTGCTTTTTGCTAATTCTTAAATATTGTAAGGAACTAAATAGAAAAAGGAAAGAGAGTAATGGAATAACATTTACCAAAAACCTGCCTTTGGATCCATGATGTGATTCTATAAATTAACAACAATGTCTGAAAAAAAAAAGAACAAACAAAAAAACAAAAGAAAACCCCCCAAAAACCCACAGTGATGTCTGGAGGAACATCGTATTTCCAACTCTGTTGCAAATTCTGAAAACCATCATGATCCATCCCCAAACATCCACCACCTCTGTCATGAATTACAGGTTCTAACAAGCAGGAATATAAGCTGGGAGAAGATTTCCAGATGTTTCTCCTTCTAAAGGCATACTACCTGCATTGCTGCCATTCCTGTTATCCGGGAAGGTTTGATCACTCAAAGGTGACATCAGAGCATCTCAGGGCTCCCCAGAAGGCCTTCTTCACTGAGCAATTCACTGACCAATCTGTCTTCTTATGGGCCTATAATGATACCATACTCTGCTAGACCAACAAAGTTAAAATTAAGTTTATTCTTCATCTTCAAGTGCATAGCAAAGTTAACCAGTTGGAACTGCCAAGAAACAATAACTGAGAAAGGTAACTAAAGAACAAACAAGTCCTGTCCTGTTCTTCAACATTGTCTTCCTGTGTCTTTATTTATAGGCACACCTTTTCTACTTAATGCAATATTCACTATGACCTTGACATCTGGGGTTCCCTGGGTGGCTCGGCGGTTTAGCGCCTGCCTTCGGCCCAGGGCATGATCTTGGAGTCCCTGGATCAAGTCCCACATCAGGCTCCCTGCGTGGAGCCTGCTTCTCCCTCTGCCTGTGTCTCTGCCTCTCTCTCTCTCTCTCTCTCTGTGTCTCTCATGAATAAATAAATAAAATCTTAAAAAAAAAAAAAAGACCTTGACATCTGTCTGGTAACATACTAAATTGAATTATTTTCATTAATGTAATATAGGTTAATACAGCAAGATAACAAAGAAGCAGATATTTTTCATGTTCTCTTCCTCCCCAAAACACATACAAACAAACACCACCTAATAGTGGTGGCCATTTTTACATGAGAGAATTGAATTTGAATAGGAAGAGAAGTATTTTATTCTAAAACATTTTTAAATGTTTAAAGGGTACATTTACTAGCATTATCCCTTAGTTTCTTTTTCTCCATTGGTTTTTATTTTAAATGCTCTCTTTTTTTTTCAGAGCTTTTAAAAGTATAATTGCTATATAACATTGTATAAATTGAAGGTATACAACATAATGATTATCTATCTATATAATCAAATCAATCATATATATATGTTTGGAACAAATACCCCAATAAGCTTAGTTAACATCCTTCATCTCACATAGTTACAGGTTTTTTTTTTTCCTGGTAATAAGAGCTTTTAAGATCTATTCTCAGGGCTCTTGGGTGGCACAGTTGGTTAAGCATCTGACTCTTGGTTTCAACTGAGGTCATGATCTCAGGGTTATGAGATCAAGAGCTATTTCAGGCTCCACACCCAGTGCAGGGTCTGCTGCTAGAGACTCTCCCTCTCCCTCTGCCCTTTCCCCAGCTACATGCACATGCACATGACTCTCTCTCTTACAAATAAATACATATTTTTTAAAAATCTACTCTCTTAGCAATTTTCAAATATACAAAATAGTATTGTGAGCTATAGTTATCATGTTGTACATGATAGAACTTACTTATCTCACAACTGGAAGTTTGTACCCCTTGACCCTGTACCTTCTAATAGCTATTTTTACAACTCACAGTAAGTATTGTTCTTAAAAAATAATAAATATTTAGAAATATTATAATTTGAAGAATTGGCAAAATAACTACACTCACTTTTTAAATATTCCTCACATGAAGCATGGCTTTCTGATGATGTGACTTGGTTACATTAACAGCCAAGGATCATTATCAATAACACAAGGGACTTAGTCTTCATTTGATATACGTGAATATGGGACAGGCACCCTCCTTTCTTTTTTTTTTAAGATTTTATATATTTATTCATGAGAGATACACAGAGAGGCAGAGACACAGGCAGAGGGAGAAGCAGGCTTCCTGCAGGAAGCCTGACGTGGGACTCGATCCCAGGACCCCGGGATCCCACCTCGAGCCAAAGGCAGACACTCAACTGCTGAGCCACCTAGGCGTCCCATTCTTTCTGACTTGTATAAGGAACACAACAAGCTCCAATGCCACCAAATTACCCCAAATAAATGAAGGCATAGATCCTTGAAGAAATCCCCCATTATTGTCTGCCTTACCTTTTCTCTTTTGTGCTATATTGTTACCTTAAAATCATTATGCTGTCAAAAATGTCTTTTCTGTCCTATTCCCTGATCTTTTGACACTCTTAAGACAGTAGACAGTGCAGGAAGAAAGCAGGCATCTCTCTTTTGCAGACAAAGCCTGCCAGCCATACTTGCTTAATATTGGGTCGTAAAAGACCTTGATTAATTTCAGCACAGAGCAGTGGGCTCCACTTGGCCTTTTCAGATTTTTACCTGTTTTTCAGATTTTTTACCTAGAACAGTACCTTAGGGGATAGGGTTTCTTCACAATTGTCATTGGATTGGAAGCCTATGATCACTGTTATCATGTATCTGCCCACAAGCTGTCTCTTGTACCTGGCTCCTTCATCTGTTTTTATGCTTCTTAAGGGATCTTTTTTCTCTGTTTCCTTTTAATTTAAGATTTTTTATTTATTTATGCATGAGAGATACAGGGAGAGAGGCAGAGACACAGGCAGAGAGAGAAGCAGGCTCCCTGCAGAGAGTCCGATGCAGGACTCAATCCAGGACCCTGGGATCACGACCTGAGCCAAAGGCAGATGCTCAACCACTGAGCCACCCAGGTCCCCCTCTTCTCTGTTTCCTTTATGAACATTTAGGAAGAGGAGAGGAGGCGGACTTAACAGGGCCAAAAGGATGTAGGCCTATCTACATCACGGATGTTCGTGAGTGGGTGTCCAAATATTATCAGAGGAGTTTAAAAAGAATGTAGGTCTGATTTGGAGCATTAGGGTGCCCACTCTGTAGGTGTGGCACAGCCCAGGTGTCTGGGCAATAATGCCACTTGTAGTCGGGTAGAGGAGGAGAGACCAGCAAACATCCAGTTTGTAGGATTACAATCTGTAGTGAAGCAAGATCCTTTAGCCAGCATCGTAGTTCTGGGTCAGGACATCATTCTAGAGAAGGGGATTGCCATATGTAGACAAACCCCACGAAATATGTTCAAGTAGGGCTTCTGGGAGGAAATGTTCTGTATATTACAGCACGTGAAGTTCTCTAGTGTATTATCAATTTGCATCCTTCCTGTTTGTACTTCCACAGCCATGACCTAGACCTCTTCTTGTTGTCTTGGTCTCCATGTGTTTCTCAGTGTTGATGCCAAGACCTTTCACTGGGCCCAAACATTTGGATTTCAGTTTCCTAACCAAGATCATGACTTGCAAACAGACATCCTCCACTCTGGGGATGGCTTTCCCAGGTCTAAGACATCTGGCTACTTCTCCCTTTGGGGGCCAACCTGTCTGAACTTGACTTCATCCTGGAGTATCCTTTTACCCCTTGCCAACCAAGAGGCTATCTTTTCTGACTTTCAAATTCAGGACCCTCCTCTCTAGTATCATAGCACCATAGACGTACATCTGATTTTACTTACCACATTACATCCTAAAGATTTATTGAAGTTAGGGGATCCCTGGGTGGCGCAGCGGTTTGGCGCCTGCCTTTGGCCCAGGGCGCAATCCTGGAGACCCGGGATCGAATCCCACATCGGACTCCCGGTGCATGGAGCCTGCTTCTCCCTCTGCCTGTGTGTCTGCCTCTCTCTCTGTGTGTGTGTGACTATCATAAATAAATAAAAATTAAAAAAAAAGATTTATTGAAGTTACAGTCTACCTCACAAACATGAGGTACATGAAAATAGAGAAAAGCAGAAGTCCCTCTTCTAATCCCAGAAATATATAGGAAGCTACTAATCATAGGTGCTCAGTATATGTTTGTTGGATGAATAAGTAAAAATTGGCCACCCTGATTTATAGACCTTATGTAACCAGCTCCCTTAAAACACTCAATTTCCTTGACTTTATAAAAGCCAAAAAATCATAGAATAAAATAATTGGCTAAGCACATATATAAAATTTTGTTTAAATCGAATCTATCCTTTTGGCTAATTTTGGATAACACTATTTAAACCGGTTATGTGAGTGTGCTATAGACATAAACCTATAACATAGGCTCACTAGCGATGTGCGGTGGAAACTTGACCATCATGCTCATTCTGAATTTAACTTAATAGCTCTATGATAAATGACTGTCCTATAACCCAATGAATAAATGTATGTGGAGATCCTATTTCTTATTTGCCACCCATAAGATGGTTATCCAGATGTGTTAATTAATAAATTAATGGAGGCATAAATTTAATGATAAAATATATAGATTTAAAATTCTAAATCATTATAATATTTGATCTGCATGACATTTTTTTACTCTTGAAAATGAAACAAACGGATTTCTTTTAATGCTTGAGAGTGTTCTTCATTTCCTAGGGAGGACTTGAGGAAACTTGTTTTCACAGGTAAAGAAGGAACACAGAGATTAAACTTTATACCAATTTCATAACTCCTTTGGATCTTTATAATTGAAAAAAATCTGGAAGATCTTTTATTTATCCCTGTTACCACACTAGGAGTGCCACTGGCAAATGAAAGTAGTGTGTGGCCTTTCCACTGAAAGGAATTTACTACAAATTCTTTGCTTAGGAGGAGCTCAATATCTCACCAGACACCTTCTATCCAAAGACAGAAATTAGTGGAATCGTAACTGGGTCATAGTGGTGATCTAAAGTTTCCCAGTTGAGGTGGCTGGGGAGTGAGGATCCAATCTGAAATACTGTCTTACTGGGCATTGCTTTCTGAAGACCTTTTCATGCCATGAATTTAAAATGGATATTTCCAAGTATTCTTGGTAGATTCTGTAAGAATCATAGCTCTCCTATGTTTTTTCTACTTTACTACCCTGGATTTGGGCAGTACAAATATTTTTTCTATGACCTTGCTTATGTCTGTCCATAATATTTTATTCTTTTACTCTTCTCCAGCTGCATTCTTTTAAAACGTCTATAGTTTGCACCTTTTTGTTACCGTATGCTTTGCTTTTAATTCAATCTCAGGTATCATGTATATCCATCCTGGAGCAGAATGTACAGGTGGAGGAATGAGGTGCCCTGAGTAGAATGGCTTCCCAAGGACAATACCAAGTGTATGTTATCAGAGCAGAATTTGGGGGCTTTTGGTTGTCAACTCAGTCTTTTGCCCAAAAATCTTTCCAGTTCATACTACTTTCTTTCTTCCTTCCTTGTTTTCTTTTTTCTCTTTCTTCTTTCTTCTCTTTCTTCTTTTTTCCTTCCTTCCTTCCTTCCTTCCTTCCTTCCTTCCTTCCTCCCTCCCTTCCTTTCTTCTTTCCTTTCTTCCTATTATAATTATTTTTTTTTAATTTATGGACATCATGAACAGAAACTCTAAGAAGTTTAAATCAGGCCATTCAAAGAATAGATAAAATTCAGTTTTTTCTTTCCTTCTACATTTTTTTCATATTCTTATGTTCTAAAATAGCGAGCTTTAGCAATACATACTGTCTTTTTTCCAAGGCACATTACTCTTTCATAAGTGTGAGTTTTAAAAATAGTTTTGCTAGGAAAGATGGGTCAGACACAACCATTTGTAAAGGAAGAAACTGAGGTAGAGAGTGACTTAGTGATTTGCTCGGGGCCATTCATGACTGAGCACAAGCCCGCTTGGACTTTGGAACTTAATTTATTCCAGAGAAGGGCCAAGTTCCAGACTATGCAACTTACACATGAAAAGGCAACCCAAACAAGACTACTTTCCTGAATTTTAAATAGAAGTCTTAAATTGCTTGCAAGTAAGCATAAAATTCCAAGTTTTTACTGTGCAAAATCCTATAGTATAGGCACACAGATGGACAAATAAGCAGGCAAATGACTAGAATGAAAACAAAAAAACACCTTTTTCACATTACAATTATATCGCAGGACGCATTGTGCCTATTAGGAGATAAAAATATTTTTACTGGTGTATAGTTTTCATGGCCTGCATTACCAACGTACACTGAAGGTATAGTTATGTGTGACTATTCCCCTTGTCTGTGTTTTAAGCTCAATTATGAATATTTTTTGAAGATGTATTTATTCACTTCAGAGAGAGTGGGAGTGGAGGGAAGAGCAGAAGGAGAAGGAGAGAGAGACATACACACACACACAGCCATCCTGCGAAGCCCAAAGCAGGGCTCGATCCCACAACCCCAACCCTGAGATCACAACCAGAGCTGAAATCAAGAAATCAGTTGCCCAGCTGGCGCCCCATCAATTAGGAATATTCTTTCACATTTTCTGGGCTCCCCCCGTGACTCTTGGGGAAAAAAAAAGCTACCTAAATGACAGACCCCTGAACAAACCAATCATAATGGGAGTCATGTTTGCATCTTATACTAAAATTTCTCGACTATTTCGCTGTATGGTATATTTGACCATGATGTGTACACCAGAGTACATTGACATCCCACAATTTTCCATTTCCAGCCCCAAATATGAGCAACACTGTGGCAAGACAGGACACCTGGATGAGACCTCAGGAAGTGGCCCCAGAGATTAAAATCCCAGCGATTGCCAGAAGTCCAAACAGACAAAATGAAGTCTGTGGTGAGAAATAACAAAGGGCTCTCGATCCACGGGCACAGCCAAGGTGAGTGAAGAAGGGCACAGGGTGAGAGAGGCAGGCCCCCCTGCACAAAACAGGTCTGACCTTCAGCCAAATGCTATTGCCCTTTGGTCTCTTCCTGTGTTCTCTGGTAGGGAAGGAGCTGGGTGATCAGGATGGAATGTCCTGGCCTAGCAGGTGTAAGCAGGATTTGCAGGTGGGTTGAGAGTGTTCTAACTAGAGCTGCAAGGACCCAGTCTACAAATGCGAGACTTTAGTAATGCACTCAACGTCCAATAAATATAACCAGTGATACTAGGTTTTCTTTCTAGCTCTTCATGGTTTTGATTACAATTTCTTGATTTTTATGTTGAACTCTGTCTGCATGTGAGTATGCTTATTCTGGGTACCATAAATGCCAAAACAAAACAAAACAAAACAAACCACTTAGAATGTTTAAGCACAACATTAAAAAGGTGAAAAGTTCCAAGGATTCTTTAAGTTGCAAACTTACCAACAAGCAGATAAAATTACCCCCCAAAAGCCAGTGTTGTCATTTACATATAAAATAACCTTTACATTTCCACTGTTCGTGTTGGTGGGCTTGACCTTCCCTGCTCCTGGCTTCTTAGCATTGGTTTATAAAACTCATATAATCAGAGGAAAAATAAAGACTTTTTTAAGAATAGAAAAGAAGCAGTCCTAAAAGACAAATATCCCGGAAAGCATTGTATGGGGAAAGAGGAAAAAAACAAAACAAAACAAAAAAAAAAAACCAGAACTTAAAACAGGGTGACTGGAATGAATACGAATGAAAATTCTGAGTTTTATGCTTACTTTGCCTTCTATTTATTCAGCCGCTCTCCCTCAAAGTAAGGGAAGTTTTTAACAACGCTTTTAACAATGATCTCTCTATAAATTCAAAATAGTCTCGGGGTTTAACAGAATTTCACACTACTCTCTGGCTTGGGATGAACCAAATAGATTTATAGGTAAATTTCCCAAAACAAATCATTTGAGGCAATATCCTAGATGGAAAGTTTCTGTACCAAGGATTTTCTCTCCCCAGAAATATATGGCTGAATTAACACCATAAGCTTGAAATGGTAATTTTATGTTAATCATCTTCCACATTTCAGAGTGCATCGATACTTTTGTGCAATGCACAAATGTGCTCTTGTGTGTGGGTCTGTGCGTGTGTGTGCCTGTGTGTGCATGCATATATAGATGTTAATTGTGAGTCTGCTCTTCATATGCAGGCTGGGTTCATCGTAGCAAATTCTAAATGAAGAAATAAATGTCCTTGACATTCCATTTAATAGACAGTGGGTGGCACCATCTTAAGGAGCAGATGATGTAAGGTTGCATTTGGCACTATTTTCTTTATTTGGGCTACAAACTCTATCCAAATTGTGAAGGACTTTCCACATTAGCAATTAATAGGGCCCCATTATGCTAACTATCATCCAACTTAGGACATCTTAGAGGAAAGATAAGAGATGAATAATTTGAAGTAATTTTCTTGTAATCATGCCAATCACTTGAGCAAAGTAGTTATTAAAGGAAACAGTATTATGATGAATTATAGGACATCTAACACTGAATACCTTTTCTTATCAGCTGCTTATAGTTTCTGATGCTTACAAAAAAGGCAAACAAGTAGAAGTCTATTTCGAATAACACTCATCTTACTGTAAATAATAGTTTGTTTAGCAAACCCTGAATTTTAATGAGGCTTGAAAGACAGACTTTACCTTCGTCTCTGTGCATCTCCTTGAAAAGAGCTGAAGTTTGCCGCTTTACCTTCCCTTAAAAGGTAGATGCGAGGAGCATGAGTCACCTTTGGTGACAAGGATTCTTCTAGTTCAGATTTGCTGAAGTGATTAGACATTATTTATCTAATTAAATGTTCAAAACACATCATTATTGAAAGGAATAAATTTAGTACATTTGTTGAGCAGTGTTAACTGAAATGTAACTGCACATCATTTGACTTTTTAACATTTTATTATATCTATTAAGTCTTTCTGTGCTTAATTAAATCAACTTATTTTTTACAGTTAATTTAACGTGATTTCATTTTCGTTACAGAGTCTGAATCCGATATTATGGAGAAAGCCAACTGTATACACAAATTTGACTCCTCAGGTGCTCTCTTGCATTTCATTCAAGTCTGACACTTCTGGGGATTACCATGACGTTAAATGGATGTTATTTTTCACATGCTGGAAAGCTTACTCTTCATCTTTTTCTTTCTTTAATGCAACAATTTTTAAGGCTACGGAACCATCAGATTTGTGCTTCCTTGCATCACTGATCACAGCCAACATTTGGAAGAAGTATTTTTTTTTTAATGCTTGGGAAAAAGTAAATACGAATATAAATGTGGAAGTGTACGCATTAGTTGCCACCCCCTGGGAACTGTACTTCTTAATTGTCCTTTTAGGAACAGTGGCGTCTAAATAATAAGGCTCTCCAGTCCCTGAGAAGACACAAAGTATCTGAGGAGCAGTAAGTAGGGGCTGGGCCTCATGGAGGAAGATATTTCATTATTATTATTGTTGTTGTTGATGTTGTTATTATTATTATTATTATATTCAAATGAGTGCCTCTGGGTGATCAGTATGGAACAGTATTCTTTTCTTCGCAAGAACCCCAAACTATAAAATGGGGGCGAGGGGAGGAGCAGAATGAAAGCCACAAATGTTTGGTGCCAATCAACCGCAGTGAATCGTGAGACACGGGGATGAAGGGAGCGATTCGGTACATTCAAATCTACCCTGAAAAGTGTTAAAATGGAGAGCGTGGCTGGAAACAAATGGGAAAGCAAGATTCAAAGGTTGCAAGTGGTGGTGGAAAATTCTAATTAGACATTTACGTCAGCTTGCAAAGCTCCTTGTTTCTCCCAAATGTTGGAGTGTTTCTTGTTCTGTCAGTCTTCAATTGAAAGTCCTAAAAAAAAAAAAAAAAAAAAAAAGAGGAGGGGAGCTTTCTGAAACCGTCGTGGAACTCTCAGGCCAGTGAATTTCAGAGGTGGCCCCAAAACGCTTTGGCTGGGGACAAAGTACCCTACACCAGAGGACAAAATGAAAATAGGAAGATGAAAAGGAAGAGAGTGCACGTCCGTGGGCCTCTGTGGCCTCCCCCCCCAGGGGCCCATGAGCTTCACCAGAAATGACCCCGCTCCCTTCCCTCCAGGTGCCCACTGCTGGCTACTCGGAGGCCACTTGGCCTGGCTTCGTCCCCCCGGGGAAGTGTTCATGATCGCAAATTTGGCCAAAAGATTTTTTTCATTACCCTCCAACATTTCCTTTCACCTCCAACCCCAAGGCAGGGCCCTGGCTTTCCCTTTGGAGCCGGGAATATAAAGACGTGGGGCCATCCGGGCTGACCCGAGGGCCCTTCTGTCAATCACGGCCTCCTCATCCCTGCTCCCTTTCACACCAGGCAGCTGGACCCATCGCTGTCAACCAGGTAACAACCCCCAGACAATAGCGGACTGAAAGCCTGGTCTAGACACTCTTTTAGCCACTTATTTGCTCCTCTTGGCAGCTGTTGAAGCATAAATAAGCAGTTTGTAATCAGAAAGCTGACATCATCGCAGCTCGGCTGAGAGGGGAGATTGTTCCTGAGCAGTGAGCGGCTTTTTTGTGTGTGTGTGACAACAGATTCTGGGGTGGGGATGCAGATTTGTGCCATGCTAAGCTGGTCTTTCTTTGATTTACAGAAGACAATTGGACCAGGTCCCCAGCTCCTGGACATACCAGGATTATTCTTTCGTGTTCAGTTCTTCGTGGCCAGTAAAATCGATCGGATAAGAAATGGGGGGGGGAATGGGTCATGGGCTGGCCCTGGCCATAGGAACAGAGCGGGGCACACGAGAAGTTTGGACTTGAGACGTGTTCTGGGCCACCGGGCACACCTCTCGGCAGGGCCTTGCCAGTGCGCCTGCGGGAGGGGAAGGGTGGGAGACACCGAGGGGAGGTTTGGTACTAGATCCACATGTCTGAATGCTTTGAGAAATGAGTAGTTTCACAAAAGGCAGCAGAGAAACGGGTGTGTTTATTCCTGCTTCCCAAGTGTGGCTTGTTGTTTTTTCTTTCTTTCTTTCTTTTCTTTCTTTCTTTTTTTTTCCCCCCTCTCAAGATCAAGTTTGCCATTCAAAGTGATTGGCAGTTGTCCTCGTGAAAGGGAACAGACATGAGCCATTCTCTAGAAACATTGACTCTCCATCACCTCCACAGCTGAGAAACCCCCTCTGTAGGTGTTTCCCCCCGCCAAAAAGTGGCTTTGTTACTGGAAGGGACAGAGATGGCAAGATGGCAGACGTGATTTATTTATCATAATTGATTTCTTATAATTGTTTTGAGGATGCTCCCAAAGGAAGGAGAGCTTCTCTGGTTTCTTTTAACAGTGTGGCTCTGATTGCCCTGATGCCTGCCTGGGACATCTGACTCAAGGTCTGTTGGTAAATGGTGAGGCCGAATGAATGTCAGGATGCCACAGAGGCTTGCTACCTGAAACCCATTCAGGTGGTTCTGCCCATCTCTGGTTTCACTTACCAAAAAAAAAAAAAAAAAAAAAAGCATTTCAACAAAAATATTGACTTCCTAGCTCCCTGAGGGTTTCTGGTATTAGTTTGCTATAAGTAGCTCATGATTTAGAGTACAAAGGCATTTCCAGAATGCATGTTTAACAAAATGACATAGCAGATAATTGAAATTTATTTGCAATTTTCAAACTACAATAAACACAATTCTCCTTTTCTTTCATTAATAATCGCACGGCTAATGCATAGCAATCCCTCTGCAGCTTTTACAAGCAAACTTGAGCTGCTGTGTTGTAATAGCTGGAAAAGTTAATGTAGCTTAAACAAGGTTCCTAATTGTCCCTGTCTCTGTCATATTTGTCTACTTGAATGGTCCTAAATACCACAGCGATTAATTACTACAGAGCAGGTATTACAAGATGTTATCATCCTTCCCCAACTGTCTGGGTGAATGGAGAGAAGCAGGAGATTGTTCCAGTGTTTCATCTTTGCTCTTCCTGTAAGGCACTTTAACCAGAAGATTTAACGTGTCAAAGTTAACTGCGTTCTCTAGCAGATATTCACATTCTAATTAAAGATTAAGAACGTAGTACATTACACTGTGATTTGTCATACATGGCTTGTTAAATAGGAAACCTACCGGGATTCCCTAACATTTTATAAACATTATTCAGGGCTTTTAATGTGGGCAAAGAGAAAGATGATTCAACTGCATTGCAGTATGGAAAGCAGGTCGCCCTCCACCCCCCCTCCCTACCCCCCCACCCCCAATAAATAACAAAACCGGAGAACTTGGGCAGTTTGGAAACTGCTTTTGCTGTGGAGATTTTGTTCAAACCATGAATCACCTCTGGTTTGTATGTGATGGTGAAGGGGGAGATCCTAATGATTATCCCTCGGCGTTTTTTTTTTTTTTCCCCCTACTTTTGCTTTTTGCTGTCAGCTAAGTAGAGGAAGGTAAGAGTCTTTGTTTGAATTAGAGTGCCAAAGGACGGAATAAAGATGAAACAGTGTTTCAATATGCAGCCTGAGCTTTTCAGTTGATTCTCAACGCCCTGATCCGCACCGTTTCTAGCACTGGTGGCACAGGACTGGTTCACATCCTATGATTGCCTGAGGAATAAATTAATGAGGTTACTGAGACACTGAACATTTGCATATTCACGGATGCTTATTAGGTAGAAAGTGAATGCCAGGTGCACTGAATTTGGGGGAGACAGGATTTGTTAAGAATTAACATCTTTCCGTTCCTCAGAAAAGGGGTGTCTTGTCACTAAAAATAATATGCAGGCAAAACTCCTGCCTAATAACTATCTGAATAATTACGATACAACAGAAAGCCAAGGCAAAGGGGGTCTTGCCTGAGAGCAGCAGAGAAGCCACTGCAGTGCCCTCGTTATAGGGAGACCTGGATGCGCTGGTCCTGGAGCGTAAAGGAAACAAATGCCCTGCTCTATTTGGATTTTAGGCTTTAATTATGCTGGTGGCGTGCACAGCCGAACACGATGCCATCTTCCCGAATGCAAAATTATCAATTTAAAGAGACCTTTACATTTGTAAATATTATTATTGACAGGTCGCCAAGCTAAGCTGGAGCAGGGGAAAGCTTTTCTAAGAAATTCGGTCCGAACCCGAATCGCAGAATTAGTTCTGTTTCTCTAAGGGGTATCGGTCCATAGTTCCGGAGTTGGGGATTTCTGCTGGGGCTGTGTGGAAGCATGTTATTTGAGCTATTTGTATCTCATTATGGAGAGAAGTTTTTATGCTGCTCTGGGTTGTGGCTTGGAGACTGGCTCCTCAGAGCTCAAATGGGCAGATTCCGTAGTCCTCTTGTCCTTAGGAATACTTCGTAAAACAGAATGAGGACTGTCCATGGTTTTCAGAGCACTGAGCAGTGGGACAGCCTGCCTTGCCTTTTTTTTGCTACCATTGTATACAGGTAGGTTTTCTTTCTTTCAATCTTTTTTTTTTTTTTAATTTTATTCCATTTTTCCTCTTTAAAGAAAATGATTGGCAGCATCCAACCTCAAGGAACTGATCTATCAAAATCAAGCTGGGATAAGTATTTCTTTGAGAAATAATATATATTTATCAACAGGCTCTATTCTGCCCCCTTGTTTCACTGTACCTTGCATACCACTTCCCCTTCCTGGCCAAGGCCAGTGATAACCCCGTATTGAGAACATCGTCAGTGTATCTGTGTGTGTGTGTGTGTGTGTGTACATATGTATATGTATATATATATACATACATATGTATAGATATAATTTTTTCAAAGATTCCCTGGTGTGCATTCTATATACATTCTACGGTCCCTTTCCTTGATTTTAAAAATATTTCCAACAGCTAAACAGTATTTTGAAAGATATTTTCCCTGTTTTTAAAAACAGCCTTTAAATATGAACGAGTTAAATGTCTTCCCAGAGAAAAGTCCAAGGGGCTCTCAGTGTTAATTTCAGTATTGCATCAGATCTCAGCTTTTCATTTATTTTGTCGAGGTTCAGGGGTATAGTAATTGTCAGAACAAACCCCTCAAAATATTCTGTGCATGTTTTAAAATTTGATCTGTTCTCTCACACAGATTTTTGATGCATTCATAAATGTACTGAAAAAAATCACACTGATCTCGACGAGACAGAGTTGTAAGCAGGAATCTATATATTTTCATCGAGTATTACAGATCTCTTACTATTCGTGGCTAATATTGTATAAGACATTTTTTTTTAAATGCGTTTCACCCCAAAAGGACCTGCCTGAAAACACACACTGCAGTAAAATCACTGGAGTCCAGGGTTTTTGTCACATACACAGAGCACAGATTTTTTTGATTATGTAGATTTCTTTTCCTACTGCAGTTTCATATGCAAAGCATGCATCAGCCACATCCATGCTATCTCCTAAAGCAGTCATTCTGAAACCCAATCTGGGGACAGTGCAGACTAAATAAAATTTCATTTTGATTTGGCCTCCCGCTGTGAATAGGACTGCTTTGTCTCAGCCGACAGAACCAGCAAGCCAGAAAGGTATGTCCTGTTTTGCATGGCTGATGGTGTGTCTTGAGGCTCAAAATCAGGCCGTCCTGCTCGGGCTCCGCGGCTCCTCCAGTCTGCTTTCTCTTTCACCTTCCATTCGTCTTTTCTCTTTCCCCTTCCATTTGCTCCCGTGCTGCCTGTCGTCTACCTGCAGGGCAGAGCCGTGGCAAACCCACACCGATTGTTTACTTTGGCATATGTTTAATAGCTTGCGTGGCTGTTCGCATTTTTTTTTCACTCTCTTTGTTGGTGGTGGCTTTTTTTTTTTTTTCCTTTTCTGTTTTGGTTTTTGTTTTGTTTTGCTTTCCTTGCCCATCTTCGCTTCCCCCTCTTTCTCAGGGTGTTGAAGACTAAAATACTAACTTAAAAGAAAAATTGTTTGAGTGCTGCTATGATGCTCCAGAGATTTTACTGGAAGATTTGTCATGCTGAATTTTATTGTAAATTTGAGGATGCGTTTAACAGCTTTGAAGGACTTTAGTTTTCATGGCCCTTTTGAGCCTATTTGGTAGAAAAGCAATTGCCCATTTTAGATAAGGGGGAAAATATAAAATAAGGACTCTCTTCCAATGGGATTGAACTGTTTTGCTACCTTGGTGTGTTTTATAAAATGCATCGTGGTGTTTGCCTGAAGAGCTGCTCAATATGATGCTTTGTAAAGTGATGACCTTCATCTGGATGGAGTTCTCTCACTAGAGACTGGATTGTGGCAAATGCTCTTCTTACACTTGTCCCACCTTTTGGAGAATGTATTGACAATTGGGGACAACCTGCTGTGATGTTCTCAGAAGCAGCTCTGGATACAATGGTGAAGGGCCAGGGAGGCTGACAGGGGTGGGAACTCTGCTTTCAAACCCAGTTTCTCCTTGGAGTTGTCATTGCCCTGAATGACCTCATATGATACCATAAGGAAAAGAAGTTTTTCCCTGGTTTACATATTGACCTGTAATTAATAATCTACATTAGATTATGGAAAACTGGTGAAGATGGTTAGAAAGTAAATGAAAATAAATTGCTTAAGAAAAGGGCAAAGAGTGACTGCTCTCTGACTCTGGGCTCAGCATAAGTAATTCCACCTAGGATAGAGAAGAATAGTAATTTAAAAATATATATACTAATTAGCATAAGGGTCCTATCCACTCATCCACCCAGAAGTTAGAAACAAGATAAGTCATGTAGCTTGGTAGACGGTCAGAAATTAACTTTCATAAATCCACGTTTCAGCCATGCCAGTGGTCTGTGGTGAGTTCTTGATGCCATTTCTGAAATTCAGTGGGTGAGGATTTTGTCATTACAACAGATTTTCTTTTTTGCCACAAAATCTTTAAATTCACCATTGTGCATCTGTTAGCCAAGATCCTTGGGCGAGGGGATTCATCAAAAGCTTTAGGAATTTACTGAGAGTTCCCCTACTTACCATGTACAACAGGTTGAAGAATAAAGTAAAAGTTAGTTAAGGACAATGTGGCAAAAATAGTAGCCTGAAAACAGCCTAAGACATTGTTTGATAGAGATGGCACAGTCATACACCAGGAAGAGGAAAATGGCGGTATTGGGCACCACTGGTAGGGTTTGAATTGATAGATGGATGATTTCCAATATTATCCAGTAGTAAATTTTTTCTGCTCTACACCTGCTAACAGAGCCCCTTGGTTATTTCATAGCTTGATAGTTGACATTAAAAAGCCCAGATTTGTATTTTTGCCTGGTCTGTACGAGGTCTTATGGTGGCCACTTACTGGCACTATAGGGACTTTTTGATAACCAAGTGATTGTTTTAAGAAAAAAATCTGTTATGTTGCTACATAGGCTTTTTTAAGCAAAAATGCAATTATTTAGCAAAGATCAAATGACCTTTTTAAAAATTACAACACAGACATTGATTTGGAAAACAAGATACTCATGAAGGATCTATGTGTCCATAAAAATACATTGGCATATATATCTACCTTATGTGTGTATATATAGTTATACATAATATATACAGAGAAAAAGAGAGACTGAAGTAATCATGCTATTAATAAGCATCACAAAGTTTATTTTGAAGATAAAAATCAATAAATATATCTAGCAGACAAAATTCTACACTAAGGTTTGATTTATTATACACATGTGATATATACCAAAAGTTTGCATTGAGCCACATGATATTTTCATTAATTCATGAGTTCATCGTGGATTTCACCTGCAGGAGACAAATTACTATATCATGTCATTTGAAATCACCTCAATGAAGAACAAATGTTTGCCTTACATAAGTCCATGCATCTCTGTCTTTGGTGTCCGCCATGTCTCTTTCTCCCCACGTTTTAGTTCATGTTGCTCCATAAATATGATAGCTCAGTGTGTCTGCAAGCACTTAATATAATAATTTGATTAAAATATTGAAGGTAATGACTGTAATGGTGGTGCGTGGCATGTGAGTAGAGTTTATACATATTTTATTTGCTAATGTTTGTGATGACCACAATCTGACCTTCCATTTTTCATTATCTGGATCCCTCTACAATTAAGAGAAAGAACACTGACTGAAGCTAAATGTACGATGTAGCCAAGGACAGATTTCTGTTTTCTGTTGACTCCTCCTAACTCTTGTGAAACAGCAGATACTCAAGGAATCTTTCTTGAGAGACTGAATGAGTGAGTGAATGACCCTGGTTGAGCACAGGAGGAGAAGAACGGAGGCCCCTTCACTGGCTGGAGCCTGCCTCTGCACCACTTAGAAGTCATCACACATGAAGGAGAGAAAGGTTTCAAAGCCACAAGTTCTCCACTTGGGTCCCACAGTCCTCCTAGGTGTGCAAATCCACTGAAAACACATTCATGTTTGTCCAAAGAAATGTCATATGACATGCTCAAGTATGTCTAAATAGGACCCCAAATGGTAAGGATCCAGGAGTTCTAAGGTGATCTAGCTAGAGGAGCATCGCAAGTAACAGAAGGAAAGTCATAGCATTCTCTGAAAAGGTCCGGATGATACAAAGAAAAGAAGTTTAATTTATTTATACTCTGTGACTACTTCCCAGTGTGGAAAGTTTATTTTACATTTTTGTAGTCGTGCTAATCAAAAACCAGAAAGAATAAAGAAAATGCAAGTCAGAGTCCAGACACTGGGCACTGGGGAGGTGTCACCGAAAAAATATCTTTGGAGTTATTTCTCAAAGCATCACATTAGATGTGGAACAAAAGAGTTTATATTGTTTTTATAAAAATAGTTGCATTTAATAGAGATGCCATTTACTATACTGATTTTAATCTGAAAAAAATACTCTATTTAGATGGTGTGATAATATTAAAGGTCATTACAGATCCAAAAACTCCACCAAAAACTATGAACATTTGGAATTTTCTGTTAAGACTTAGGCAGCTTTGGAAAATCCCCACAGTGTAGCAGATTAGGGGAGAGAGTGAAGTAAATTAGTCCATGAACAATTTGAAATCTAAATTTACCATTGGAAGGAAGACTTCCACTTGACCTATGAAATCAAAAGTTGTATGGTCAGAAAATGTCTGTGAACTGTGACTTTTATGCACTTGGAAATAATCTTAGACTTCAATATTTTTATCTCATGAAAGGGTCTAGGAAATTTGAATATCAGAATAAACAGGACCTGAGTATGAAGGTATAACACTAGACACTTGCCATGCCGATGCTTGTCCTCAAAAAATTGAAGAATGGACATAATGCTTCTTATGAAGCCCACATCAAAATGGCCGTTGCTCTAGTCACGTGATTAGACAGAGGGGGTCCCCCTGGTTGAGCTTCCCTGGCTACTTGTGATTATGTAAGGGGTGGATGCTGCTGTCACAGGGCAAAGCAGCCCCATAGCAGGGTCTGGGAGTGAACCACTGGCCCCTGAGCTGGATGAAGCACATGGCAGGGAAGCAGTTCTATACACAGACGGTGGGTGTGCTGAGGTCATGTGGCGAGGAGGAGTTACATTCTCTTCCCCTATCGTTCTGTCCAATCCAAAATGAAGATCATAAGTCCACTAGCTCCAGACTGCTTTCAGGAACCGCAAGCAGGCATCTAGAAACCAGACACAAGTGGACTCAGCAAGGAGAAGACTGTAAGAAAATGCAAAGCTACCATGTGAATCTGGGAATTCCTACTTTATCCCCAAGGCCAGTAGAATTCATAAATTGCACCCACCTTTCCTGACACAGCAGAATGTCATCTTAGGGAAAGATGCACAGAGGGGGCAAATACATAAGAGAATGGGCATTTTATCCAAATGGAAGAATGAGCACCAATTAAGAAAGACGGCTTAAATTATCAGGCCTGACAGCTCCAAACTTGATTGGACATTTAATTAATTTCTCTCCCTTACCCTCACTCACAACTGATTGAGGGCTCGGGAAGACGCAGATGAGCTGCAACCAAAATTAGGAAAATAAATTATATTTTCACTTTATATACCAGTTGTATTGTGACGACACTTTTGCAACAAACTACTCTTAAAAGATCCTAGATTTTCACATACATGCCTACCACCAATAACCCGAGGAAATATTAGAAACTTCATATGCCAATCTCAGAAAAAGAGGAGGAAGTAATGTTGAACAAATACTGATTGCAATATGTCAAATTAATCTTCAGTACCTGCCATGCAATATAACTTTGACTCCAGAAAATAGACTTCTCTTATGTATGGATTTTTCATAACAATTTCTCCATCTCTGGAATGGATCTTTGATACACAAGGGTGGGCTCCTGGCTGCACTGCAATTATCTTGAATCCAAATCCTGAGCTAGTTCATAGGCTCATCTCAACAGGGGCACAAATAAAACCAGATTCTCTTTCCCCAGAATATGAAATTTAAAACCAAGAAGTCCACTTGCTGGAGGTTGTCGGATCTGAGTGACACTAACGTCAACACGGCAGAGGACACATCCACTTTATACCACTTTTCAGAAGACCTAGAAACTGGCCACTTTTCTTCTTCTGCAGATCTGATTGGTCACCTCTTTGCATTTAGTGCCTTGAAATGTCACAGGACTACCATGTTAATGAATTCCCCCTTCCACTTAAGTTTTCTCGAGTTTCTAGTTTTTTCAACTTAACATGCTGCCAGCCAACATGTGAACAACAAATTCTTAGAAATCAGTGAAACACCCTAGATATTGAACCGTGCAACCTAAGGAAGGAAGTATAGAAATGATGAACACTCACTTAGTCTTGAATTTGCATCCAAGTGCTGAAACTGAAAGTTATTGAATCTGGTGGTGGATACGTATATTCACGATATTATCCAGAAGTTTTCTAGAAAGGCACCTAAGTGTCTTAGCAATGCTAATTGTTGTTAATAGCATGAGGGTGTTATCTTATAGACTTAAGTGTCCCAGGGTATGGTCTATAGAATAACTTTGCAAAATTTTTGTAATACTCCTTCGGTTCTGTTGGCTTGTTGATTCATGTAAGACATGTATCAGTTATCATGCACATAAGCAGAAAACTGCTGAAAATTCAAGAGAAAAGTCAAAAGAATCAAGAAGTATCGCAGCATTTGAGGATAAAGGCTGAACCCAGCCACTACTATAGGGATCTCATTATTTCCTAAACAGAGACCAGGGAAGGAGTTTTCAAACATCAGAAGAAAATGAATAAAAATCTCGATTTTTAAAAAACTATTATATTGTTTTGAAAGTTTGCTACTAAAGCATAGTCTTTTCACTTCACCAGTAAATCAAATTGATAAAGTGGTCAAAAACAAAACAAAACAAAACAAAACAGTGAGTGTTCTGAATAAGACCTACATTAAGGCTTGGTTTTCACATAGCTTTGACCCTGTAATATTTTATGACCCTATGCAGTAACACAGATTATTCATATTAGTGTCAGTGGTTTTATTAAAATAATGATTATTGATAGGTAATATATTATCAACAAATGTTTTCATAAAGCAGGGAAAACACTCTTAGTCTATAACATGCAAGGACAATGTTATAGAAAAAAATCAAACCTAGTATAGAAATCGACAACTTTGGGGGAGAAGGCTTCAACCAATTGTTGTAATGGTTTGTTCTGTGTCTGTGTAAAAGGGCAAAAGAAGGTGAATTTAGCTATACCATTATCGCCCGCCCACATTAAGAATGCATTTATTCCCCTCTAGCCCATTACAGACTGCTGTGCTTTACACTTACTTTTTTTTTTGCTTATTAAAAAAAATACTTGAATCTTTTAATATTAAATAATGCCCTTAAAGAGAACAGTATATGGGGGGAAGAGACATATTATTCAAGAGGTAACTATTTGAAGTCTAGCTAAGTAGTGATGGAGAGCAGGTTTTATTTATTTATTTATTTATTTATTTATTTATTTATTTATTTATTTTGCCAGCTAGCTATTAGTATTTGGGGAGTATAAACACTAATGAGGGTGAGGAGCTAGGTGGAACAAGGGGATAGGGTTTGGGGTAATGGGATGAAATTAAGAAAAGGGAAATTTAGGTTGATTACCAATTGAACATCTTCTTAATGTTGAGGCCTATTAGACTGTAGGGTAATCTTCCAAGGGAAGTGGTGGGACTCCCATTGCTTAGATGCTTAAAATTCGAGTGGACAGAGTACTATCAAGAACACCCTGTGGTGAATGATCTACCCCGTTGTGTGGAATGAGCGAGTTCACCTTGGTTGCCTTTATAGGCTCAAACTTCCACACGACCTGAGGAGAGAAGGAAAGAAAAACAATCCCAGCTTGGCCCACACAGACCCACCATGCCCAAGTAATCATTTAAAAATATTTCTTCGGCTTTTCACCTGGAACAGTCTTCCTAACACTTCCACATAACCCACCTTTCCCGCCCAAAAGACAGTTCTGTTGGCAAGAAAGGCTTTCCCAAAGATATACGTTTCCTACCTAGAAAGTTCACATCTTTGTGAGATTCATAGAAATCAGTGTCTTGTGTTATGTGATACTCTGCTTTTTAATCAAGTAAAATATGGAGCAAGCAGGCCAATGTCATTTTAATAATATGGCTACCATGAGAGTCGTGGGCATATATGTTTTGTCATTGTAGAAAGACAGAAATGGAGGGGATGTCATTGTAGGAAGACATAAATGAGGAAGAGAACTACAGATTGAGAGAGAACAGATCAGATTAGCAATCAATGAACATTGTACCATATTCTAGGTAAAAGTAAGGAAGAACAATTAGGTAAGAAAAATGCGTATTGGAGCCCATTCCAGTGGACCTGGAAGTCCATTTCAGAAAAGGCTCCTGCACTTCATGGGAACATTTCTAGAAATGGATTCTAGAAGACGTGGGTACGTTTTATGATTTTAATGAAACTGTGTCTCATACTCTTTGATAAGGGTTCCGTCAATCATAATAAAATTTTTTATAAATATTATATCCATGTGGCGTTAGATTAGTTTTTTTTTTTCTTTTTTCTCAGAATGTCTCTCTGTTCTGGCTTAAATAAACAAGCCCAGGCTTTTACAAAAGCCTTCACAAAAGAAGTAAGGCTTGAGAATGTATCTCTCTATATAAATTGCTGAACTGAAGGGACAGTGAGATTCCAGATGTGAATGTCACAATCAGGCATGTAGTGCTGAATATCCTCCACTTGCCGGAGGAGACAGAGGAGCCTGAACACCATGGGGAGGTGAGGGCAGAGAGAACTGTGCCCTGAAACTCTCCATTAAATACAACCAACCTCCTCCGCTGTAGAACCGAGTAGAATGTCAACAGCCTTACTTCCATTTAATTTTAAGGAAGTTTCTCATTGGTCTTCTTCCCTTTCTAGTAGACTGGCTACAAAGGTAATCCTTGGTCTTCAGAGAAGGTAATTTGGGGCAAGAGAATAAAAGTATGATTTTCTTTCAGTCTCCCTTCTGATAATTGTTGTGTAAGAAGGAAGACGGTTAAGAGAAAAGATTAAAATTATAACTCCCATATTACATATGCTGGTCTGGCTCCTTTATTTCTTCCTCATGGCAAATTATCTCTGTCTTGAAAAGTTCAATGTTGTATTTGATTATAAAATCACTGGAGTCTAAATCAATAAAAATATCTCACTCCTACTAACTGGGCTCACACATAAAATGAACATTTTCCCCCTCAAAAAATTACCTTCTTTTCCCTTGTGGGGAAAAATTTCTTCAGAAACTTGTGATCATACACAAAGAAATGTATGTTTCTGAGTTCATAGACTTACGTGCAATCTATTGCTTCAAACTGCTGCTTGAAACAGATCTGTGTGACACTTACTTATCGAGAATGCTATTAGGAAATGACCGGGTCCTGGGTTGTGAGCTTGAGGTTCTTGAACAATTGGCAGGTATGTCCTAACCCATAGGCTACAGCCAACACCTATAATGGTGCTGTTGACCGTGACCTCCCTCTGGGATACCATGGTGCATAGAACAGTGTCATGAGTACAGAAACACCATGCACATTTTTCCCCCATCTATTCTCTTCCATTCTTGACAAGAGGCCTTGATGGCTGACAAACTACATTTTATGGCTAAGAAGGCAAGTGATTTGTTTTCATGAGGTTCAAGGTTAAGGTTCTAGCCTCCCAAAGAATATCTGAGCTCATGTTCCAGGAAGTCCCCAGATCACCAGTTAGGGTTTCTTAAAGTCAAAATATGGAATCCGAGCAACGTTAGTCATCTGAAATAAGCACCAAAGTGTTTTCACTCCAAAAATATGACTCCTCTGAAAATATTTCAAAGTCACTGAAATGTACCTTGAAAACAGTATATGCAATATTAAAATCTCCAAATACTCACTTCTTATGTTCGATTAGAGGATGGGTTTTTTCTTTCTTAGTTCCAAACAGTTCAATTTACTTTTAAGATAATAATACTTTATATGTAAATATCTTTTCAAGGCACTCTCATTTTGTCTTTTAAGAAATGTTCAATTTTTATTACCAAAAAGGTTTTAATTTAATTATAACTGAATTTTATTTAACCAACTGGTAGAAGAAAAGTAGAGTTGCAATAAAATTCACATACAAGATAAACCCGGCTGTAATGATAGATTTTAACAAATTGTGACCACTTAACGCATTTTCCATCATATCTGCTGAAGTTAGCTTTCAAATGAGAGTGGAATATTTACATCTCATAAAAATTGTGTGTCTTTTTGAAGCAGAGAGATTAAAGATACCCCAATATTTCTTTGTTTTATTGACCAGCAGAGTGATTAGATTATGCTTCTCAGGAGATATTTTATATTCCAATCTCTTGGAGTTGTGGCTTCTCCCTACATTACTCACGTGTGGTCCTCGCTTCCACACTATACAAAATCCTGGCTGGCAGGGGTGTGTGTGCTTTATTTCTCTCTTGCTATTGGATAATGTTCCCAACTTTACTGCTGATGCTTTAAATGACCCACCTATAATTGACATTTTGACTCAATTGACAAAATGACTCAATGCTCAATTCCCACTATCTAAAAAGATTCTAGTAGTTTTGCTCTTCCTTGGAAAATTTTCACAGAATTTCTTCCATTGACCCAGATAACACAGGGTACCCAAAGAACAACAGGCAAAACCAAGAGAAACACTCCAGGCTTGCATTCACTGTGAGCGTGTGGTCTGATGGGGGTTCCAAAATATTCTTCTTAGGTCTTTGCAACAGGGTGAGATGGGAGTGACATAGGTCTCTGCTGGCCCCCTGGGGAAAGCCTGCTGCCTGAGTTCAGCAAAGCCCCAGGCTCACTAGCATCTCATCCCTCCCAGGTCAGCTGTGCTGCAGCCCTGGGAGGCACGCAGGCCAGAGGAGGGAAGGAAGGCATTCAAGGTAAGTGTCATTTTCAAAGTCATAGAATCAGTAAGGAGCATGAATCAGCATTCAAACCAAGTGTTCCGATGATGTTACTTGTTAGCTTAGACCCCGCTTAACTTAGCCAAAATGTGTACTTCTCCTTTGATTGACAGGGAGGATTTGAGTTTGTATTTCAAAAGCGAAGGAGAGAGAAGCTTAATAGTGCTAAAGTTCAGAGACTGTGCTTTAGTTGAATTTGTATTCCTACCCATTTGGCACCCCACTGAATTACATGGCATGAGGGCAGATGTGAAGGAAGAAGTACTAAGAAATGGGATTAAAAATATGAATTAAAAACTGATTTGCAAGGAAGCCCAAAGAATATTATGTAATTGTGCTGATAAGATGTACAGATAGATAATAGATACATAGGTAGATAGATAGATAGATAGATAGATAATAAATGGATAGATAGGTAGATAGATAGATAGATAAAATAACATTAGAAGCCTCCAAAAGCATGCTGTTGCAAGGGTTCTTACTGGTCCTTCATCTCAAATCATAACTGGCAGGATGAACCACATAGTTTGTGGGGCCCAATACAACATGAGACTTTCACAAGGGAGCCCCTTGTGAAAAATGATGAAGAATTTCAAGACGAAGACAGCAGATCATTGAACCAAACACACGGCCTCATGTGACTGGACAGGTCCCATAGGCACAAAAGGGGCCCCGGCTGGCATCAACTCTTCCGCGCATCATCCAGCTCTGCTTGGAAAGGCCCAGATTTCAGCTCAACGTAAAGGCAAACTATCCAACAATTAGGGCTGTTTACAAATAGAGCAGACTGCTTTGTTAAGCAGAATTTGCCCTTCAAGAGAAAGTTCACACAGAACCTGGAAGACCATCTGTCAAGGATGCTGAAGGGAGGATTGATTCCTCCATCAGGACAGAGTGGGGTCTGACCTTAGAGGTCCCTTTTCATGCTAGGAGTCTGTGAGTCAGACAGTTTGCAACTTTTTCCGATTTTTGAAGAGTCACTTTATACGATTCATGAACACCCCCTATGAAGCACGCCAACTTCCTGACACTGTCGCCCTGAAGGGATACTATAAAATCTCAGTACCATAACATCTTGGCATTATGGTCATTTGACATAAGTAAAGAGGGCCATAGTTACGTACCTGGGCAATGGAAGCATGTACATGACCACACTTGGCATGAAGAACGTGCCGATAAACACAGCAGACGGCCAAGGCGGCTTGGGTTTTTTATTACTTCAAAATCCATGTGTCTGTGGGTGCAATGCAAAGCCTATGGTCCAGAAAGCATCACAGCCAACCCCCTTTTGGTCTCTCTGTAAGTCTTCATACAATTGCGGTCTCATTACCCAGAGAAGCTAAGGTAAGAAGCTACTAAGGAAGTATTTGAAAGGGTGGGAGCCATAATATTGAAATGGAAATGAAGGTGATGCTGCAGGCTTGAAAAGTAGCAAACGGGGGATCCTGTGCCTTCTGGAGTTGATCCACAAAGAAACCAGCCCACACATAGAGTGGAGCTGAAAAACTATTCGGATTCTTTCCTCACATCGCATTCAAAGGCCAAAGCAACAAGGGGGAAAATGAAACTACCGAGGTCCTATTGTTTTGCCCAAGTAGCACCATCATTAGCGGTATTAATATCTTGTATATTGAGGCCCCCCAGGCTGTTCAGCTCTTCTCAGTCTACTTAACTAACATAGTTAAATGTCTAGCAGCTAGGTTGATGTGCCCCTGGTTTCCTTCCAGAGCTCTCAGGGAGTAGCATTTACCATGGCCATTTTGTTAATAAAATAGGATGGCATTGGCTTCCAGCATCCTGGATTTTTTGTTGAGCAAAGCAGCATGGTGTATCAAAGGCATGTCAAGAGATGTGACGTAAATGAAAATCGCAGAGTATCATAATGCCGCACAACAGGTGCACAAAATAGATGTTCAAAATGGTTTCTATTATTTGGCTTTTTTGGAATCAAATCAGAATCAAGAACAATAGTGGCCATTTCAGATAAATTACTTGTGCACATTCTTGCAGATTGAGCAGCTGTAAAGGAGGGGAGGGGGAAGATGGGGGTGCTCGCTATTTGGAAGGTGGATGCAAATATATTTGTAATGTGTATACAGTGTACTCAGTATATTAAATTTTTGCCTTTCATGTGCAATGATAAAAGTAGTTGCCTTTCCAGGATTGCATGTTTCATTAATACCACATTTTAATAATTAAATAGCACAACTCTAGAGGCAATAGCTAAGATAAAAGTTTGCAGACAATCCATTATTTCTCACAGACGGCCCTTCTGAAGAGCCCATGGAGATGCAGTTTAATGATTTAAGTTCTAAAATAGGTTGTTTAATAAAATCTTGGGTGTTTATGTAGGTTTGTTCTGGCAGGCAGTATCTTTTCTTTTGTCGGGTGTGGCGTTATTAATGATAAGAGATGGGCTGAGGGGCTGGTACTCCCTCCCCCATGCCCCCCATACATCATTATCCACCTCGGCCCACTCTGGCTATTTCTGTTGCATTACAGTTCCTATTTGTAATTTTAACGTTGGGAAGGGAGAGGTTTGTTGTCTTTTTAATCCTCTCTGTTAGCATATTCTATTTTATTAGACGTAATTCACAGGGAGAGAGAGAAAGGGAGGTAGACACTGGTTCAGGGGGATATATAATTGGGTGTAGGGGGATTAAACTATTATTAGTGTACACTCCTAATGGATGCCCCATAAAGAACCCATAGCACAGGCATTAATGAATTATGAAGGAAGAGTAGGCAAGCTGAACAGTGTTTCCATTATTACAATTCTACTTATATACAAATTGTTTAGCACCACTTGAAAGGAACACCAGTCCCCTGACGTACTTAAGCAAAGAAATTTTCCTTCAGAATGGTCTTGTTCTTTCTAAATCTCTGACTTCCAATTTACAGGATCTTTCTCACAAGCCAATCCTGATATTTAGCTTTGCTCCACATCAAGCCTTACTATATATATATATATATATATATATATATATATAGTATTTGCCTGAAAATTTTTCAATCAAATAGAGAAATATCTAAATGTATATAAAGACATGATCTCTTCTTTGATTTAAAACAAAACAAAACAAAACAAAAAAACAAGATATGTGAACACTAATGCCCCCAGGTGATAGGAGTGGGAAATAAGTTTAAAGAACATTATTTTTTAGGCATAAATATTCAAAAGTAAAACAAAAAAAGGTTAAATGAGAAAATTACAGTGTGCTTTTATGTTGAACTGAGAAATAGAATCAGTTCCACGTCCTTTTGCTGTGTTCTTGTTGTTGTTGATGCTGTAGGTGAAAAAATCAAAGAGAAAGTGAAAGTGCACAGCTTTCACAGATGTATTACATAACGTACTTAGGTGGATTTGGTGGATTACTCTTTGGTTTAAGCATGTATCTGATGCACTAGTCTCCACTCACATTGTGTAAATATGTACAGTAAATCTTCTCCTCCTTGTATTTTTCCCACTTTTTCTGCCTCTTACAATACAGTTGGATTTTTCCCCTCTTAAGGGAGCATATAAATTTGATGACCACAGCAGAGAAGCCATGACACATCATTTAGAGTTACCTTTGTGTGATATTTATCAAACCTCACAGATTTTTCATAAAACTTTTATCTAAGAATTATTCCTCCACTGGACTATAATTCACAGCAGTGATGTTTTTGTGAAACACTTTCTCCCCAATGAAATCATCACCCCATAAGATGATGATGGTTTTGAGGCTTCTTTATTTTAAACCTGTGTAAGAATTAGTGCTTGAGGTCCTGTTCAACTGTAAAGTTTTGAATCATATTCTCTCCCAAGCGAATATATTTTTAAAAAACAATTTAAATTCCATAGCTGGCTGTGTTTTCTAATAAATCCTCTCTCCTTTCCTTCTGTGGCAGTCTGTCCAGCATCTGTAACGTGGAATGTGTTTATAAAATATGAAGGAACCAAGGATGGTGTTCCAATGGAAACCGAGCTACCTCCCTAAATGGAATGTTTATGTAAGCAATTTCACACGATAAGGTTTACTGTTAAGGTAGCACACATCCAAGATCTAGGATTTAACCTTCCAAAGATGCACGGTTTCATTTTTGATGCATCTTTTCGCTTTTATAAAATGCGTTTCAGTTCTCATCCATAAACTACAAGGCAGAGAAATGAAAAGTTCTTTGCATGAGAAATAGTATCCTAAGGTATATGAAAACTTGGTGTTGGAAGTAATTTTCACTTCTTTCCATTCATTTTTATTGCTTTCCAAAGTGAAAACTCCATAGACTCAGAAGCCAAAGGGCCTTTTGAAAAATGCCACTTTCAGATTTCAGCCAACAACCACAGCTGAATCGACAAGGGAGGGTTCTAACAAGACAGTTGCTTGCTGCCGGCTACAGTTCCCACTTTTGTTTCCTATGGAAACTAACACGGGGCAAATTGAAAGACTGATTATTTTAAGGCTCCACTGTCTTTCCTGATCCAGTGTCTACAGTATTTTCATAGAAAATGGGAGCAGGAAAAGCAGGGGAGATGTCAGACCTTGTCAGTTTCAGCTGTGGTTGTTGGCAGAGAGCTGAAAGTTCCAGCTTTTCAAACAAGCTACAGAAATCTCTGCTCTTTTTACTTTTCAAACAAAAATGTTAGTTGAACATCGGCTTCACCTTTACCTGTCCCTTCTGTGCCTTCCTTTCACATTGTGATTTTTAGGGAGGAAAGATGGCACAGTAGTTCATTTGGGCAGTTAGGAGGGGAAATTGCACTGCCAGAACTTTGTTCCAATAAATAACCCATGAATAATGGATTCTCTCTAACCACGAGACACTGTATCTGTGAGTGTAAGTAACTGGTTTATCCAATTGGAGATTTATTCAGACCCTTGGTTTTCTGTATTGTTTTCTTCGTGTGTGAGTCTCACCTTCTGTGGGGTGGAGAAAAAAAAAAAAAGGCAGGAGGTACAATGAACGTCAGTTGTCCAGAAGGAGTGAATTATTAGAGATCCTACTGCTAACACTGACTTAAATTAAGAATTAGATTGTCCTTGCATGGGTAAAACCTACCCTGTCCTCCAAAACTGGGTACTTGTTCAGTATTCTTTAGTGATCTCACAAAATCACTACGTTTAAATTTTACAAACTCTATATGTTCAGCAAGTTTTGATTCCCTGATGATGACCAATTACTTTTTTAATCGCATGGACGTTTCAGTGAGTTCATAGTTTAATACATTGTATTTTAAAATGTCAGAATATATCATTAAAGAAATGGGGGTGTTCTGAGTGCTTTATGTTAACACGGAAAGGAAATTTTTATGATTATCAACTCAGGACATCTATTATTATTGTGCACTTACTATACACCAGGCACTTGACATACACCATTCCAGTTCATTCTCCCAAGAACACTAAGGGGGTAGTTACTGTTACCTTTACGTCACAGACGAGGCTAGACAACTTTCTAACGTCACCTAAGAAGAGAGGGGACAGTATGCAAACCCAGGACCTTCTGACTCAGCACACACATTCATAAGAATTGTGCTCTGTCCCCTTTTTTTTTTCCTTACCTCCACTAGCTCACACATGGGAGGAGGGAAGAGGGGAGATGACATGCAGTGATTGCCCATGTACTGCTTGCCAGTGTAGACAAATAGTCCTCCCCAAACTGTTAAGCTGACACATTGGAGGCACAGTCTTGCACAGTCACAGTGGTCCCGCAAGGTCATTAGGAAGAATGAAAGCTGCTCACAGAGAGAGCTGTCAATACAGATTTGGTTTGTCCTCTCGCGTTGAAGCGCCGGGCGACTCCAGCCAGCCTTCCTGTCAGCAGCTTTCCATCCTGTTCCTCCCGGGAGCATGGAGAAGTAGTTCTAGCTCACCACTGCTCCTTCCCGGAGCGGCCTGCACCCAAGCAGGAGCCTAATCTTGAAACCAGGCATGAGGGTGTGGATGGAGAAGGGCAGGAGATGTGTAACCTCAGGGACATGAAACCAAATCCCAGGCATCCGGGCATCTTGGGTGAAAAAGAGAAAGATTATGTATTATGTTTACATCAGAGGAAGAGGCTGGCCCAGACATTTTCTATATTTTCCAAAGACGTTGTTCCCATCTCCCTACGCACGCACACCCACCCTGAACAAACCATATCTCTGCACGGTTTCAGAGCCAAGAGTAGACTCCATAGTCAAGCTCCAGCAGCTCAGGATTGCCTATTATTTCTCTGATAAGGAGGGGGGAAAAAAAAGATCTTCATCCCACATCTCAAAGTTCATGCCACTAAAATTTAAATATCTGTGAGTTTTAATGCTTGGTGTGAATGTTATATTTAAAGTCCAAACAAAGACCCCAAAGTATGTCCCAGGTTGAGGAAGATGGGGGACAGGAACTCAGTTATCCTAAGACATTTATGATCACAGGGGGTAAGCCAGAGACATGGAGCGACTCTGTAGTGGGAGAAAGGCAGAGCTCTTCTCTACCACAAACTGGCATTTATGTGTACCATTACGAGTATATGTGAGCATTTTTGTCTACACCAGTTCATTATACTGAAAAGAAAAAGCCTTAAAAGTATGCTGTCTGGTGGTTGTTGCAGCACGAGAATTTTTTCCGACTTAATTAATGAGGCAAATTGCCAACTTCCTTTCTTCAGAAAAAAAAAAAAATCTGTTCTTAAGGACTGAACTCCTAATGATTCCCATTTGATAACAATATTTTCAAGACATTTTACAATATATTTTTAGATAGAACCATTTCGGACTGCAAGAGCAAAACCCCAAAACTACTTTGAATCAGCTTACAAATTAAAAATACATAGCATTTTCAAAGGGCCAATACCCAAATCTTCTAATTTAAAAAACCCTAATTATTCCACAAATCTGCACTAATCTTGCTGCTATATACATAGATATATATGTGCATATATGCACACACAGATACACACAAATGTGCATATATGTACTTCTTTTTTAAATTGAGACAGGATATGTTGGAGTACAGTCTCTGAAGCCCGACTTAGCAGTTGGGATTTGAGTCCTAATCCTGACACTTAACTAGTCCTATGACTTTGAACAAGTTCCTTATTTTCCTTGTAACTTAGTTTCTTTATATGTAAAATAAAGGGAAATGACAGTGAGTCTGTTCTGTTCCGTGGTAAGCACTAAGTGTTTGTTGAATGAATAAAATATCGTTATGATGATACTTCTACTCACAACAATCTGATGAAGTCATAACACGGGCTTAGATGTCCTATTGTGTCCTGGTGAGGTGACAAAGTTAATATGCCATTTAATTGCAGGGAGGCCTGATTCTACCGCTTTGTTCTTTCCATTAAATCACACCACCACCTTTCCTCAATTTATTCTTTCAGTAAATTTTCTTTCCATACCTACTATTTTTGAAGCCTACTAGATTTATTTTTCCTTGAAGGTATTTGCCATATATTATGGATGCTGATTTTTTAATGTAGATCTAGCTTATTTAAATGTGGTTTTTGAACTAATATTTTATAGTATCTCTGTAGAGACCAATCAGTCTTGTAGTTTGTCGTTTCTCATTGTCATTTAAGAAATCCTCAAACTCCATGTCAAAAGTATACTCTTGTATTTTCTTCTAAAACTGGTAGCTTTATTTTTCATATTTAAAGCACTTAGCCACCAATGATATATTTTTGAAAATTGTATGAGGTTAAAATTTAATTGTACCTATATTATTACTGTATTATTGATAAGTGCATTATTTCTCTTATTATTTGTCATTCCAGCTTAATACAAGATCACTATATTCTGCTCTATGCATGTATACATGCACACTTAAGAACAGATATAGACAGATGATACAGATACAGATTAGATACAGAGACAGACACAGAGATACACACACACACACACACACACACACACACGTATATATGTCTGGTCCTGAGTTCCTGATTTAGGAATTTGGTGTCAGTTTCTTTTTTTTTTTTTTTTTAAGATTTTATTTATCCATTCATGAGAGACACAGAGATAGAGAGAAAGAGAGAGAGAGGCAGAGACACAGGCAGACACACACACACACACACACGTATATATGTCTGGTCCTGAGTTCCTGATTTAGGAATTTGGTGTCAGTTTCTTTTTTTTTTTTTTTTTTAAGATTTTATTTATCCATTCATGAGAGACACAGAGATAGAGAGAAAGAGAGAGAGAGAGAGAGGCAGAGACACAGGCAGAGGGAGAAGCAGACTCCATACAGGGAGCCTGATGTGGGACTCGATCCCGGGTCTCCAGGATCACACTTTAGGCCAAAGGCAGGTGCTAAACCGCTGAGCCACCCAGGGATCCCCTGGTGTTAGTTTCATTATTCTGTTGTAAGCACCACAATGGCAGTATGGCTTTATAATAAGACTTTCTACTGGTTTTCCTCTTTTCTGTTATGATTCTTATTTTAATGATTATTTTATCAATATATGGCTTTCGTCTGCATGTTTTTAAATTTCCTTTTGCCCTTCTCTGCTAATTGTAGTGCTCAGTTTTTCTATTCCTGAAGTAACCCTTCTTCAGCGATGCTCGTGGGTGGTACACGCGGAATCTTTGAAAATGTCTGAATTTCAACTCTGGTCGCAAATGCTTATTCATTTGTCATTCTATGAAGACAGTTTAGTTATGTTGTTCTCAGTCCACTTAAGATACTGTTCTTTATTTCTGGCAGCTGGGGAGTTTCCACTTTAGAGGTCAGCTGCTTTAAAAGAATCGTCATTAAGTTGTATCTAGCTTTTTTTTTTTAAGTGTTTTTACCAGGGGGGCATTCACTTTGTCTGATCTACCCTGCTCCAAGAACCAGAAATCTAAGAATTCCTTTATCAGATCTTAAGCAGGTGCCATGTTGCAAAGGAACCAATGAAAATGATAGGGGACTTCCAAAGACTAAAGTCTTTTCTGTCCTGTCTTTGAAAAATATTTCAATATTCGATTTTATACTTCAGATACATGTTTTTAGTTCCATGTGTATTATATTCTACTTGTGAAACAATTTCTGAATATTTGGTCAATGGCATTTGTTGACTGTTCACATCATCCATAGGTTAGAAAGTAGAACACTTCAGTACAAGAACCCCTCTACCCGTATTCTGAACCCCCTGTGTGCATTCTCTTTGTAGCTTCCTAGGCATTGACGCTACCCTCCTCTCTTGACCTATTCTACCTTCAGAAATATGACCATGTTCTACTCTACTACTCCAGAACAAAGACTGGCACACAGGAAAAATATTTTGAATACTTGCCAAATAAAGAATAATATAGAGGCAGGTAGAAGCAACAGGGATAAACCAACACCAATCCAGCAAGATTCTTAAAGCAGTGCACTTATATTTACATACAAAAAGTTACTTCAGATGAAAAAACCCTTAACTGCTTGAGTTTCTTTGAAGGTTATTAAAACCAAGATACTTATTTTGCTAAAAAAGAAAATGTAGAATTGTCCCTAGAAAGAAAAATAGATTCGAGGTGTGACTTGCAGCAGAGAGGGGATCGTAGTTCAGAGGCACCGATTGGCATTAGAAAAAAAAGTTTGGTTAGAAGTAGAGCATTTCCAAACTGTACAGATTCACGAAACAGATCTCTACTGCGAAATTCTGATTTCATTCACTTAAGAAGTTGAATCTGAGACGTATTAGCAGTATAACAACCATGAGGAATTAAATACTGCACATATAAAATGAATCTACATTACTTGAGAAGCACCCATAATGTTGCATATATCAAGAGTTCATTAAAAAAAAAAGGAGTTCATTATTTTTTTACTGCTGAATACTATCTCTTTGTATGAATATACTACATATTGTTTATCCATGAAATACCTTATGATATTTGGGTTGCTTCCAGCTTGGGGCTATAACAAATAAAGCTAGATGAGCATTTGTGTACAAGGTTTTGTATGGACTTAACATTCCCATGTCATTTTATCTCATCAATACCTAGCAGTGAGACGGCTGGATCACAGGGCAGGAGTTTGTTTACCTTCTTAAGAGAATGCCACTATCGTCCACACATTGGTACCATTTTACATTTCCACGAGCAGAGTGTGAGGGTTCTAGCTCCTCTGCGTCTCCCTCAACACGTGTGATCATCAGTGTTTTTAATTTTAGCCATTCTAATATGTACGTCCTGGTATCTCATTGTGATTTTAATTTGCATTCCCTAATCATTAATGATGTTGAGCATCTGTTCATGTGCTTATTTGCCATCTATATATCTTCTGTGGTGAAGTGTCTATTCAAATATCTTGCCCATTTTTAATTGATTTTTTTTTATTATTGAGCATTGAGAATTCTTTATATTCTGGCTACAAGTCTTTCTTCAGATAAATGCTTTAAAAATATTTTCTCTAATATGTGGCTTGTCTTTGTTTTTTAGCAACAGTGCAATTTGAGAAAGGAGGTTCTTTAATTTTGATGAAGTCCAATTGAGATTGATCAGGGATTTTTTTCTTTTATGAATAGTGATTTTGCGTTTTTATCTAAAATATCTCTAGATAAGGCAAAGACACAAAGATTTTTCTCTTGTGTTTTCTTGTAGAAATTGTGGTTTTAGGTTTTACAATTAGGTCTATGATACATTTTGAATTAATTTTTCACATGATAAGGTCAAAGGTCACATTTTTGGTTATGAATATCCCATAGCTCCTGCACCATGTATAGAAATGTCTACATTGTTTTAAATATTATTTGGTTAAGAGGCTTATTTGGTTAAGCCTCTGCCTTCAGTTCAGGTCATGATCTTGAGGTCCTGGGATTGGGTCCCTCATGAGGCTCCCTGCTCAGCAGGGAGTCTGCTTCTCACTCTCCCTCTCCTTCTGTTCCTCCCCTCTATTTGTTCTCTCTCTTTCTCTCACTCTCTCTCTCTTTGAAATAAATATAAAGTCTTTAAAAAAATAAAATATAGATATTTTCTTTTAGCTTTTTGGCTTAAACATACCAATATTTTTTCTCTTTTCCTTTTATGATAAAAAAAGCCTTTCCAACCAGAGGTCAAATAAACCACATTTTCTGCAGGATTTTAAAATTTCTTCATCTTTTTTTCTATTCCATGTGTTAATACAATTGGAATTTATTTTGATAGACAGTGAGATTATATATATATATATATATACACATACACATATATACACACACATAGACACACATTACATTGCATATATATAGTGTATATTAATTATATTGTATATGTATATCTATACATAGATATCTATGTATGCAATATAATTAATATATACAATCTATAATATATTCAATGTAATTAATTAGAACTCTACAAAATTCCTTACACCAAAATGTTTCCAGTTGGTTTTAAAGGTTGCATGGAAAACTAAAACTGGAAGCACAAGAGGAACACATAAGTTTGCGTTAAAATGAGATAGATCTGATACATGAACTATGACTACATAAATGAGATCTAGAATTGGTAATATAATATTAAATACAAATTCAATGCTAATACATTTTGAAATGTTGAAGATTCTAAGAAAATATGAAATGACAAGATTGGCTGAAAAAGTTGACAAACTGAATACAACAGTAAAATGGAAGACATTGGAATAATTTTCAAAGTTTTAGCTCCATGAAATGCTATAGGTCTAAGCAGTGTTGGGGTGAGTTCCTCCAAAAATTTCAAAAAAGTAACATGGTATATAAACTGAACCAGAGCAGAGGAAAAGACAGAAAGTTTTCTGGTTACATTTGCATAGCTCTTACAACACTGAAAAACAAAACTACAGTTTAATCTCAATTGTGCATATGGATGTAAAAAATCCTAAACCATTTTAGAAGACCAAATCAATCACATCGAGAAGTAGAGAGAAAAATTGCCAAACCCAGTTGGGCTTTAATCAAGAATGTCATGGATGGTTCATTATGGGAATTCTATTAATATTAAATCAACAGAGAAAAATGATATTATTACCACAAAAACATTTTTCATTTTGAGAGAATTGTGGATTCAGAAACAAGAAATGGTATAGAAAAATAATTCAGAAATAATGCACCCAGTGTAACATCTTACAGAGTAAATTATCACAACCAAGAAATTTATATTGATGAAATCTATTAACCTTCTTCATATTTCACCAGTTTTACCTACACTTATTCATGTGTAAATAAAATGCTATGGAATTTTATCACAAGTGTAGATTCACACGACCAGTACCGCAGCCAAGATGCAGAAGAGTTCCAACCTAAGGATCCCTTATGGTACCTTTTATAGCCACAGACACTTCCCATGGCAACCACTAATCTGTTCTCTATTTCTATGATTTTGTCATTTCATTTGCAAGAATGTTATGTAAATAGAATCACACAGTATGTGACCTTTCTGAGAGTGTTTTTTTTCACGCAGTGTTATGCCCGTGAAATTCATCTGTTTTACTGCACACATCAGTAGTCTGTTCCATTTCATTGCTGAGCATTATTCCATGGTATGGATGTACCACAATTTTGTTTTAGGTTTTTTGCTTTCTTTAACCATTCACCTGTTGAAGGACTTATGAGTTGTTTCTAGTTTGGGGTTACTATGAATAAAGCAGCTATGAAAACTTATGTACCGGTTTTTCTTGAACATAAGTTTTACTTCTCTCAGATAAATTGTCCAGTTTATCCCAAAATGTCCTTTTTTTTTTTTTTAAAGAATGCCATTGCTGGGTCATATGGTATGCATATGTTTAGTTTTCTAATCAACTGTCATATGCATTTTCATTTTACGTTCCCACTAGCAGTGTGTGAGTTTTCCAGTTTCTCTGCATCCTCACTGGCATTTGGTGATATCACTATTTTTTTTATTTCACCCATTCTTTTAGGTGTGCCGTAATATCTCCTTGTGGTTTTAATTTGCATTTCCCTAATGGCTAATGATATTGAACATCTTTTCATGTGCTTATTTGCCATCTGTGTATCCTCTTCTGTGAAATGTCTATTCATGTCTTTTGCCCATTTTCTAATTGGATTGTTTGTTTGCAAATATTTTCTACCAGTCTGTAGCTTGTCTTTTCATTATCTTAACAGGGTTTTTGCAGAGCAAAAGTTTTATTTTTGATGAAGTCCAATTTACCAATTTCTCCTTTTATGATTTGTGCTTTTGGTGTCATATCTGAGAACTTTTTGGCAAGCTCTAGATCCTGAAGATTTTCTCTTGTGTTTTCTTCTAAAAGTTTTACACTTTTACTATGTATAAACTTGTGATCCATTTTATATAGGATTTAATTTTTGTATAAAGTGGGAGCCTTATGTAGAGGTTCACTTTTCTACATATGGATTACAGTTCCTCCAGCACTACTTATTGAAAAAGCTATCGGTCCTCTATTGAATTACTTTCATACCTTTGTAAAAAATCAATTGAGTATATTTGTATAGGACTATATCTGTATTGTGTTCAACTTTTATGTGTCTCTCCCTCTGTCAATACCACCTGCCTTGGTTATATAGTGGGCCTTAATATCAGATAAAGTGAAACCTACTTTGTTCTTCATTAGAATGCTTTAAGTTATCTTGGGGTCTGTATTTTTCCATATAAATTAAACTTGTCTATTTCCAAAAAACGTGTTTCTTGTTGTTAAAATTTGTTAAGAGCTGCATTAAACCCATGATCTGGGATGCCTGATGGCTCAGTAGTTGAGCATCTACCTTGAGCTCAGTGCATGATCCTGGGGTCCTGGGATTGAGTCTCGCTCCCCATAAGGAGTCTGTTTTTCCCTCTACCTGTGTCTCTGCCTCTCTCTGTCTCTCATGAGTAAATAAGTAAAATCTTTAAGAAACAACAGCAAAGAAAAAAGGAAAACAAAGAAAAACCCCATGATCTATTTGGGAAGAATTGATATTCTAACTATGTTAAGTCTTCAATCCATGAATGTGGTATGTCTCTTCATTAGATCTTCTTTGATTTCATTGGTTAACAGTGCGTAATTTTCACAGAAGAGATTCTACATATGTATTTTGTTAGATTTATAACCATGTGTTTTATTTTCTTTGGTACAATTACATACTGTACTTTGTTTTTAGTTTTGATCTCTGTTGGTCTGTTGCTAGTTTTCTGTGTGGACCTTATATCCTGCAACCTTGCTGAAATCATTCCTTTTTTGAGACAGAGAACCTGTGCCAGTGGGTGGGGGATGGGCAGAGTTACAGAGAGAGAGACAATCTTTAGCAGACTCCATGCCCAGCATGGAGTGGAGGTGGGGTTCAATCTCACGACCCTGAGATCATGACCTGAGCTAAAATCAAGGGTCGAACGTTTAAGAGATTAAGCCACCCAGGTGCCCCTGAAATCATGAATTAGCTCTAGGAAATATTGCTGTGATGTCCTGAGATTTTCTATTTAGACAATAAAATTATAATGTTGACTACACATAGGAATAGGTTTTATTTTTTCTTTTAGATATGCCTGCTCATTATTTCTTACTGCTGTGAAGACATTTCAGCACTATGTTGAATACAAGTGATAGAGACAAATATTTTTCCTTGTTTATGATCTTAGGGGAAGAGTTCAGTGTTTCACTAATAAATATTATGATAGACATGCATCATTTGAAGATGCTCTTTATCAAATTGGAGAAGTTTCCCTCTGTCCTTATTTTTCTGAGAGTTGTCACTATGAATGATTATTGGAATTTGTCAAGTGATTGCTCTGTATTAATTGATATAATTATGTATTTTTTTCTTTTTTGCTTGTTGATATGGTGGATTACATTGATCGATTTTCAAATGTTGAACCAACTTTGCATACTTGGGGAAAAAAATCCCACTTATACATGGTATGTAATTTGTTCTATACATTTCTGGATTCAATTTGCTAATATCTTGGAGATTTTTATGACTAGGTTCATGAGAGATATGTGTCTGTACTTTTCATTTGTCTTCTTTTTGTCTAGTACTGATATCAGCTATTGATACTAATCTCATCAAATTAGTTGTACAATGTTCCTTCTTATTCTGTATTCTGAAAAAAAGATTGTGTAGAATTGATGTTGCTTCTTTAAATATTTGGTAGAATTTTTCCATTGAATTTTCCCCTGGGCTTGGAGATTTTCTTTTGGGGAATTTTTTATCTACAAATTCAAATTCCATAATGGTTTGTGACTATTCAGATGATCTATTTTATCTTGGCCAAGTTTTGGTAATTTGTAGTTTTCAAGAATTAGTTCAGTCTTCTAAGTTGTTGAACTATGAAGATGAATTACTGTATAGAATTCTCTTTGTTCCTTCTAATGGATGAAGAATTTAGTAATAGCCTGTTTCTTTCCTGATATTAGTGATGTGTGTCTTCCATCTTTTTATTTCTGTCAGTCTTGCTAAAGATTTCTCAACTTTATTAATTTTTCCCAAAGAACCTAATTTTTGTTTCATTTTTTAATCTGTTGTTTTGTTTTAATTTCATTGATTTCTGCTCTTATTTTATTTCCTTCTTTTTGTTTTATGTTTGTTTTGCTCTTTGCTTTCTTATATTATTATTAATTTGAGACCTTATATTATTAATTTGAGACCTTTCTTATTTTTTAGTGTAAGCATTTAGTGCTATGAATTTTCCTCTCAGTGCTTCTTTAACTATATCCCACATATCTTATAGGTTGTATTTTCAACCTATTTGTATTTCACTGAGTTCTGTATATTTTTAAATTTCCTTTCACACTTTCTCTTTTACCCAGGGTTTATTTAGAAGAATGTTCTATAATTTCCAGTTGTTTGGAGGTTTTCCTGTTAACTGTTCCAGTTTGATTATTTAGTAGTCAGAGGACACAATCTGTATGACTTTATTACTAAAATACATTTCTTAGATTTGTTTCATGTCCTAGAATATTGTCTATTTTGTTGAATATTCTATGGGTTCTTTTTTAAAATGTTGTTTACCCAACATGGGGCTTCAACTCAAAACCCCAAGAACAAGAGTTGCATCCTTCTATCAACTGACCCAGAGAGGCACTCTTATTCTATGGATTCTTGATATGTTTTTCTTTTGATTGATCATGTTGTTCAATATTTCTATATCCTTTCTGGTTTTCTCTCTATTGGTTCTTTCAATAGTTGAGAATAGAGTGCTGAAATCTGTAACTATAAGTATTTATTTCTCCTTTCAGCTCTATCAGCTTTTCTTTGTGCATTTTGAGGCTTCATGTAATTGGTGCACACCTATTTTTAGAATCATCATGCCTCCTTATGGATTGATCCTTTTATCATTATGTCATGTCCATCTTTTTCTCTAGTAATAGTCTTTGCTCTGAAGTCTACTTTATTTTATTAATGTAGTCATTCCTATTTTTTAAAGATATTTTTTGCATACTACAATTTTTTATTCTTTTATTTTCAAACTTTATATAATGTTTTTAAATTGAGTTTCTTGGATCTTTCTTCTTAAAATCCACTCTACCAATTTCTTTTATTTGATATACTTAGTCATTTACTTTTAAGGAAATTATTGATATGATAAACCTTAAGTGCAAAATGTTATTGGTTGTTTTCCTAGTTTTTATTCCTCTGTTTCTCTTTTCTTTTTCTTTTTTTTAAGATTTTATTTATTTATTCATGAGATACAGAGAGAGAGAGGCAGAGATAGAAGCAGGCTCCATTCAGGGATCTCAATGTGGGACTTGATCTCAGGACTCCAGGATCACGCCCTGGGCTGAAGGCAGGTGCCAAATCACTGAGCCACCCAAGAATCCCCTCTGTTTCTCTTTTCTTTCCTTCCTATGGGATAGTTGTACATTTCTCAGGACGCCATCTTGATTTATATTTGTTTTGAATATATCCCTTTGTGTAGTTTTCTTAGAGGTTGCTCTATCAAAGCTCAATTTTTAAAAATGTCTTAGTAAAGTGAAATTGAAAGGCTATGCTCTTAAAAAAAAAGGCTATGCTCCTAACATAATAAAAAAAAATCTTAAAACAATTAAGTAAGATATTGCAGCAAAACATGAAAACCATCCTCTTAAAGTCATGGAAATACAAGAATGCATGCTATCGTTATCAAAATTTAACTTTTTCTGAAACTTTTAGCTCGTGCAATATGACAAGAAAATAAATAAAAGAGCTCATATCTGGAGTAGAAGTTTTGAATTTAGGATTTTTGTCTTATATTCTCATCATTTGATTGACTTCCTAGAAATCCAATGAAGAAAATGTAATTGATAGGATATTTCAGTTCTGCAACAAGCTACAAAATAAACCTATGTAAATAAATGGCTGTCTACAGTGAAAAAATCTAATAGAGAATATAAAATTCATTGTAGTAAAAGAAATCCTAAGAATAAACTTGTAAATATATTTATTTTTTTTAAATCCTAAAAATTATACTGACCTAGGATAAAATCCGAAAGAGTGGTGGGACATACTATGATTTTGATTATAAGGCTAAATATTTGCAAATAACAATACTTCCATTATCATATAACATTCTTACCATGATTTCAATGAAATTTTAACCAAAGTTATTCTATTGTAAAAACTGGGTAAAAATAGCTAAGAAAATTTAGAAATAGCAAAATAATGAAAGAGGACTTGACCTACCTCCCACTTACATGTCTTAAAAAGCTGCAATAATTAAAACAGTGTGACGTTAGCCCTTAGACTAGCCAGGTACGTTAAAGTTAAGGTGAAAACTCCAGAAATAAAACATAAAATATGTAAATATTTTGTATATCAGAAAAGTTGTCTCTCAAAACAGTGGGAGAACTGACCGTTTGATTAAAATTTTCAAAACTGTTGGTATAAAACAATTCATTGTATTTCTCATAAATTTAATTTCCTGGGCAGCCCAGGTGGCTCAGTGGTTTAGCGCTGCCTTCGGCCCAGGGCATGATCCTGGAGACCTGGGATCGAGTCCCACGTCTGGCTCCTTGCATGGAGCCTGCTTCATCCTCTTCCTGTGTCTCTGCCTCTCTCTCTCTCTCTCTCTCTGTGTGTGTGTCTCTCATGAATAAATAAATAAAATCTTAAAAAAAAAAAGAGGACCTACTCTTAATAAATTCTTAAAAAAAATTGATTTCCTTTGAATCTGGAAATACGGGTTTCCTTATTTTTTTAAAAAGACTAGGTAGAGGTTGTTTGCAAGTAACGTTTTTCTTTAAAAAAAATCAGAAAAAAAAAACATCAGTTTTATTTATCAAATGTGCTTTTATAAAAGTAGCAGATTCTTTCTCTTTTACTCCTGGTTTGTTTTTGTTTTGCTCTTGTTTTTCTAACCTTAACATATATGATTAAATTGTATTATTTTGTTCTTTCTCATTAACACTAAAGCCATTTCATACTACAAATTTATGTCTAATTAAAACTGTGGCAACATCCCATACATTTTAATATGAATTTTTATTGTAATTATGTATTGAATATTCCATAACTAAAATTTCTCCTTTACCTTTGTTAGGGACTATTTAGGTGCCTTTTTATTTGTTACAAAAGGTAAGATTTTTATGGGTGTTTATTTGTATCTTTGTGATTAACTTCTAGTTTTATTGCCTGACGTCAGAGAATGTGTGAGTTTCTTTTTTGTGAACTATCTTGAGGTTCTCTTTGTAAATAATAAAATCATATTTAAATTGTCCACAGACATTTAAAATGTGTAATATAATTAATGTATTTATTTAATCACATCAAATTGGTTTTATGACCTAGATCTTATATATCCATTATTTTTTTGCCTATTATCTGTTAAGCATTCATAAAAGTATGCCAAAGTCTCTCATTTCTGTTGATTTTCTGACAATTGCCCTTTGTGTTTCAGACATTTATTTATATAGGTTTGGTGCTATGTAATTCTGTATGTAAACTTTCACAAACATTATTTTCTTTTTTTTTCCTTTGGTGATTATATTCTTAATTTTTAAAAGAAAAACTCTTTTGGTTTTGTCACTTTTTTTTGCTTTTAATTATGTATGGTCTGATATTAAAATGTTAACTCATTTTCATCTATTATCATTAAGTGATATACTTAGTCCCTTTTTCTTATCATGTTTCCTTTTAATGTATTTTTTTCCTTTCTTTTTATTTTCTTTTTCTCTTTTTGGCAATGTGAACCATGATCTATCTGACCTGTTTTCTTCCAGTAATTTTGAAGTTATACATCCTATTTTAATTGTCATCCTAGTAAATTACTTTCAGACATTCCTGGCCTTGGGCTCCTGCTACTGCCTTCACCAAGCATCAAGGATGTTTATGAAAACTATTGCTCTGCTTCTTGATGTAGCCATGACTGATCTCCATTTAAGTGCTGTTATTCAAAACTGGAAAGAAGATTTTGAGTAGTGTACTCCCCATCCTGTTTGCGACCTGCTTTTGCCCCCCACCCCCAACTGTCACATTAGGTTTATTACAGAATCTCTACTTACATCTTGTTGAAGCACACTTCTTTATATGGAAGGTAAATGAGTGTCTTCTTCAAATGCAATCCAGCTGCACAATACCTAACTTGAATTTCTAAAAATGTTTGCACTACCACCTTAGTTTGTAGCACTGATTTCTTCCTCACCCCATATCCAGTTTTTATATTCCTTTGCTCATCTTAACTGGAATCTGTCGAGGAAGAGTTGATTTCATGCTCAAGGTAGTTGCTTACCTAGCTAAGACTTGTCCTCGAGGCTGTCTGTGGGACATATTGTGGAAGAAGGCAGATTATGGAGGAGTTTGTAAAACAATCACATTTTGAGCTTTAAAAACAATTCCAATTTTTCATATTCTGAAACTTCTTATTTAAAGCCATATATCTCAGTATGTATGTAATTACTAGAAGAGCAACCTAAGGATATACGTTTAGTATCCTAAATGTAGATATGGTTGGTTAATCTTCATGTTTTCAAGCCATGTATTTCAGTCCATAAAGAAATTCTTATTCATCTCAATCCATCCATGAATGGACTCCTTTAAAGTTAAAATGAACTACCACAAAAAAATATTAAGTTTCATAGTAACATCAAGAATAAGGTTCTGAAATCGTCACAATTATAATTCAACATATGTAATTTTACATATTTTCTTGAGTTTGTCCAGAATAATTTCAATGATCAAATCTTATTACCCTATTTGTTATTTATTCTTAGGTGCCTTTTAAAAGGAATGAAGATATGTTAGCCTGAGAACTTCCCTAACTCAGAATCTGTGTATTTCACAAAGGCCACATGCCTTGTATCTCAAGAAAGACCGTTGTCGTTAACTGTCTTCAACATAACAACATTCTGTTGTAAAGAGTGTCCTCTTTTGACTGTTCTCTCCAGGCCAGTCAAAATGTGGCATGCAACTTTTTCTCTCATCTGCAAATTTTCTTTAGAAATGATTACAGTTATTTGAGCCCTTTCAAAGATAACTCTTCTCTCTGCCCTGCCTTGCCTTATGCTGTTTTCAAAACCCCAAACAACAAGACATCAAAAGAGCACCTAAACAAAATAGTTCATGTTCCTATCTTCTTACCTCCAGTTGAAGTCTCATTTATAGGTTAGCATAATATTTTTGAATTGTAAAGGTTAAGAATTTGTTTGAAACCTTCTGTAGAATGGAAAAATTTATTTTTCCATGATTAATTCACTTTAAAATGGCAAGCACTGGGAGAAAAAGAAAAAAAGAATCAAGAATCATACAAGACTTTGGGAAGAAAACTTGGAGACCATTTTGTCAAACCATCTTATTTATAGATGAGAAATTTTGGCCCAGAGAAGTTCTATAATTTGTGTAATGAAAGAATCATAATGTCAGTAGCGTTTTTGTTTTCTAAGCAAAACAGGACTAAGGCAGAAAGTTGAATGGGTTCCCTGAATAATTCAGATCAAAAGAAGCTGGGGTATCTGAATGCAGAAAGCCTATGTATATGTTGCCCTCAAGTATCAGGACAAAGTTTATCTGTAGCTTTTCTCTTCCACACTATCTGCATCTTTCTGGTGAAAAAAAAAAAAAAAAAACGCTCAGTCAGGGATGGTTAGTTAAGCACAAGAAATTCAATTCTCATGATTGTTCACATCTATTAACCACTTACGAGGCCGGACACTCAGCTGTGTGTTGTACTCTTCATGTCACAACTTCCTAGAAGGGAAGCAGTGACATGACTCCTGGCTCCTGGTTTACAAAAGTAAAAACCAAGCTCTTATGTTTGAGAAAATGTAAGTACCTTGCTCAAGTGCCTACATCTCATAAGAAAGTGAGACAAAAAACCACTTCTGATTCCAAATTGTACCCATAAGGCTATACACAAATCTTGGTTGATGAAAGGCATGTGAGAACCCTTCTGCTCCAGCGAGAGCCCCTTGTGTAGCCCCCAGCCCCCATCTGTACCCCCCCACCCCACCCCAGGGGACCTTGCTTCTCACATCTGCACCTGGACCTCTCTTCAGAGAACCTCTCTTCTCACTCTTCTGCCCAGAGTGATGGTGTAAATGCCCCCTCCCTTCCTCAAGTCAGGACATCTCTCAAGTTTAGTTGACACCCCAGAGCTGCCCTAGGCTCAGACTGAGGATGCCACTGCCTAAAACAACTCCCTCACCTGGCTTCCTGCCCTGCCTGCCCGGCTCCTCCATTCCCTGAGTGTCTCTTGGGAGCCCTTCCTTGCACACCATTACCACAAGACTCCTCATCTCCCCTCTGCTTCTAGAAACCCTGACCCGAGATGCTCTTCATTTTATCCCAGGTGACCTGAGGAAGTAGTCTCTGGTGAAAAGTGTCACAGCCAAGTCTCTTTGATTGAATATTTGCATCCTGCTCTTCTGTTAGCAGAGAAGGTTTTTGTATCATAAAGGAAGAGTTTGGGAGGAACTTAGACTCTTCTTGGAACGCCAAAGAAGGAGGCCGGTTGGGGCAAAAGTTTTTACAGAATTGATTACATATTTTCCCTTGTCAGCTCTGCATAATAAAACATTCAATCCTTTGACTGTTGGGAGTGATCCTAGGCACAAATCAGACCCACGTCCGGCTTCCCTGGAGATTTGTAACATTGGTATGCATTACTGTTTCATGTTTTACCCAGGCTGCCTGCCTCCCCCTCTCACCCAGTGTAGGTATTCTGAAGCCCAGCCCCATTGGCCAGACCCCCAGCAGCATGTACTATGTCCATCCATCCTACGTGCTGCCTCAGGCTAAGGAAACCTGACCACAGGCCTCCCTGATTACCAGTTCCCCAGCTTCTGGTAGAGCATGGTTCTTAACTCAGTGAAGCATGCTCCCTTTAGCCCCATCTCTGTGGATCTAGCTTCATTTCCTAAACTCCCTGCCTTGTTTTGAAATTGTCCTATGAAATTGTCCATATTTCCCCCAAATCAACGTCACCCCACCTTTGCTCCCAGGTGAATCCAGCCACAGCAGTTGTCAGAGAGATTAAACGAGTCTTCCAGAATTCCACAGGAAATACATCTCCCCTCCTGGTAGAATTGAAGTAGGAGGTGTGCCCTCGCATCTGACTCAGTGGCTGAGTGTCATTTAGAATTGGTCAATTTGTTGGGGCGTCTAAGTGGCTCAGTCAACTAAGCATCTGCCTTCAGCTCAGGTCATGATCCCAGAGTCCTGGGATGGAGCCTGGCATGGGGCTCCCTGCTCAGTGGGGAGTCTGCTTCTCCCTTTACCCCTTGCCGCTGCTCATGCTCTCTCTCTTTCTCAAATAAATAAAATATTTTTAAAAAATACAATTGTTCAATTTGTTTGGTGGCATTTAACAAAATATGAATGGATGTTGCATTTTAAAATAAATATCTTTGATGAGGGACCTCAGGACCCACTGCCGTGAAGGCCTATTTTTCCCTTCTAGGGAGGAAATGTGCCATTCCAATAGAAGAATTGTATTCCCCCAATTAGAATCTGCAGGTCTTTGTAACCACTATGGTTGTACATAGTAGGTAGAGATGAATGCTAGTGTCAGAAGGGAACTCACACAATCATCTGTTGGTCCAGCCCCTTGCTTCATAGAGGGGAAAACAGACTCAGAAAAGTGAAGAGAGCAGTGGGGCTCCCTTTGCTATGACATGTATTGATGTGAGGCATTGACAAAAGAAAGAAGGGCTTTTCTTACAACTCACCATGGTGGTCGGTCTACACCAGGGGATCTATGGCCGCATCAAAGGGCTATCCGATCCTGAGTCAGAAGTCAGACTATCTCCCTACATGGTTGTGTTGGGATGCCTCTAGGTTTTAAAAGAAATTGCTTATTCATGTCTCATATAGAAGCTTAATTTAAATACCAATGCTCCTTATTTCACAAATGCAACAAAACTATGAGTAAGAGGATTTACACTCAAGACTGCTTTGTCATTGACACTCAATCAGGCCTCCACAAAGAAAGTAAATGAGAATTCAAGGCAACCACTTAGATCATTTGAGTCAAAAATCCATGAATATATTTTCTCCTGGGGAGAGAAGACAGCCAACTGTAGCTGGTTACCCTAGGAAGTGATGGTTGAGTGGGGGGTGATCTGTGGAGCCACAGAGACAGGAAGTCTCAGAGGACAGAGGATGTCATTGGGTCCCCATGGTCAAGTATTTGCTCCTAGAGGTAAGATTGCACTGGATAGGCCAAGTCAGAGATGACATGCAGATTCAAAATCAGAATTACTTAGCCCCGGTTTTTTATAATAGACAGTCACTGCTGCTGGCAAGTAGCAATACTTCATATTTAGCAATACTTCCTATTTTGCTATAACAACAGTTTATTGATATCTAAGAAATATCTGAAATTCTGAGTCTAAGCAAAGATTTGTGGATTCTAAGCCATTCAGTACACAATGGTTGACAACTTTCTATGTGGATCCTATTCTGATGCGGAGACGAACTGGTCAGATATGACATAAGACATGCTTTCCTCTGCCCAAGTCCATATCCTCTTATCCCCCTGGGCCCGGGAGACAAAGATCCAGAAACCACCCCTGTGTAACCTGGGATTAACAAGGTCAAGTGGTGAGAGTCACAGCAGACTTTTCTGCTACAGAGGAGATTCCTGGGGGATTCAGAGGTGCTTTATAGAGTAGATGTTTTAACCACCATTTAAATAATGGTGGGGAAAGGGTTAACTCGGAAGGAAAGTCTGCACAAAGACCCAGAAGCAAGTGCCAGGAAATAGCAAGCCACTGGTGCCCGGGGTATGGGGCACAACCTTGCTTCTTTAGGTGAAACATGCACCCATACACAGGAACAGAATAATCTCATGTCATAAGAGTGTGGATTTCTGGTGGTTGTTTTTTTTTTTTTTTTTTTTTTTTTTTTGCCTTGGTAAATTTAGATATGTTCCCGTGCATACTGTTCAATTCAATTATACCCCCAGATAATGCAAATTGATTTCCTAAAAGCATGAATTGTGGGTTTCAGATTCGTTAGCCTGTATACTTCATGACAGTCCTGGAAACCGGTAAGACTTAGACTTCTGCCCTTTCAGCTTGGGAGGGAACTATCCGCTGTGTATTTGTGATCCCGAAATAAAGGGAGCGTCTTATTGGTAGGCACCACTTCAACCTGTCCCAGTCAAACAGAGAGCCATACATAACTTCCCTTCTGGGGCTTTGGAACTCACATGTCCTCAGTGAATAGAAACGAGGGACAAAAACCCTTTTGTGTCCGGGCTTCACAAATGTGGAATCAGTTACCAGTCGATTTAAGAACAATTGGGAGCTTTTCCTGTTTTAAGACGGAACTGGAACAATACCTCGTGATGACTAGAAGTTGTTATAATTGTTTTAATTGATGTTATTCTTGTGTTATCTCCGTTTATTGTGTATTTATATGCATTTGCTTATCGCAGGTCATGCTTGAAAATGGGCCTTCAGCTCCATTTACATACACAGTTAACAAATCAATCACGTCATGTATGTATATTTCTCAGCCCCACTTGTTTATATCAGATGGGCCTGCCATATGTACTCTCCATACATTTCATGCCCACATGTTTATATCACACAGATAATCCATCTGAGATTGATTTCAACTTCACTTTTAAGTCCTGAGGACCAACACAGCAAATATGCATCTTGAAATACAAGCTGAAGTTGCTATTTTGCCACAGAAGAACAAAAAGACCTAATGTCTTTTTAACTCTTTGTTATGGATCTATTTAAAGCCATGTTCCTGTGGCTTGTTACAAGAATCCGCTGGAGAAGAAAGTTGCCATCGGAATGCTGCAGTTCTCAATTTCACACTAGGCACTGCTTCCCTTGCCCCCCACTATTCCCCCTACCAGCACGAAAAGCAGAGAGATGGTATAAACAAAGCCGCCAAGACAATCACTTGTGGAGAAATGCATTCTAACATCAAGCATTTAAATCACGGCTGATGGAGAAATGGCATGTTCAATTTACACTCTGTTTAAAAATGATAAACATCTAGGCACACTTTCCTACCTGTCTTTCATATCCCTGTGTCCCAAACATAGCAAATAAAGCAACAAACACACACAGAGAAATGAGAGTGTGTCACTGTTTCATCTATTCCATTTACAAACTTACAAGCCACAAATACACATCTGGGAAATGTGTTTTTCTCCGAGCTTCGTGATGCTGATGTGTTAATTCATACATAATCACAGCCATGTGGCCACTCTTGCTGCAAGGCCCCACCTTTGCAGCTCCCGCAGGGGTGTTCGCCTGGCAGTGAACAGAATCGGGTAGACAAAAACAGACTCCAGAGACCTGAGGTTGTTGCACCGTAAATTATTTCATCACCCAAATTGGAAAGTGATCTCATAAAATAGTAGCATTCGGAATTCAGGGGAATAAAAGTGTGTGAAGAACAAAGTATCTTCTTTAGGGGATGGGCCCTTCAAAGTTGCCTGGCTTTTCCATCTCACCAAATAAATATCTGAATCTGAGCACTGCCCAGGGGAGTGGCTTGTAAGCACATCCTCTGGGGGACGAGGAAGGATTGCAGTGTGCAGAGAGTATGAAAAAAAAAAAAAAAAAAAAAAAAACCTGAAAAAGCTATTAGGGTCCATTGTGTCATTCCAGCTGCTACACAGACATACTTAGTCCATGTGTCAAAAACGCTTACTAAGTTTTTCTCTTAGAGGAAAATAAGCCATAAGTACACAATAGCCTTTGTCTCTTTCAAAGGCTGTGTAATTCAAGGGCTCTGCACATCTGTACTGAAGGTACAATCGGTTCTGTACCTAAAGCTCTTCCTGGGCTCTGTCTGGCTTGCCTCGAATATCTTGGGGCTCCACATGACCAACAGACAGGGGCCACGGAAAGCTCTGTGCCCCGCACCCCAAGGGGACGTGGACCAGGCAGAGCCCCATCGGCGAGGGCCTTGAGAAAGGTCCCTTGTTCCTTTCCACAGACATGTGCTTTCAGGACTCTTTGGAGTCCTATCATGCATGTCAGATAATGGACTAACCAGATCCTAACAACCCAAAAGGTGCCAAGGTGGTCCAAATGTTGAAATCGCGATTGTAGGTGCCAGTGAAGATGGCCATTCCCAAAACACTCAGGACAGGAATGAAATGCATAGAAAGATGTGAAATTATCGTAAGAAAGATATCCATAGCTAGGGGAAGAGTATAAAAAACCATATGGGACATAGACTCACTCACCTGTAAGGACTGGAAGAGTCCTCAGAGACATTATGATAAAAACAAGGAATTAGAAGGACAAAGTAGATGAATGATATATAGAAAATTGCAGAGGCCAAGGCCTGGAGACAGTGCCTGGGCCTGGGTCTCCGGAGGCTTCGGGTTCCCTGCTACACCACACTGTTCACCACACACAGGGGTGCCTCCTCTAGAAATAAGAATACGAGGCCCCAGAAAGACCATATTACACCAACTAAATTATATGCTAACAGGCTTACATACATTAAAACTCTGGAAATAGTTTTAAAATATGTTGTATAATATAATAAAATATGCGGTAACATATTTATCAGTAGAAAAATATATAAGTGATTCCCTGTTACCTAAGACCTTTTTATTTTTCTAGACAGGTTTGAAACAAGCAATCTACTGCAAGTGGTTTTTGAAGATTCCCAAATGATTCCCCCTCCCCCCCTTTTTTGGAGCCTATCGTCATTCAAATCACATCACAATAATATTCCTCATGATAAATGTTTGGTTTAGGGGCACCTGGGTGGCTCAGTCGGTTAAGTATCTATCTGCCTTCCTCTCAGGTCACCATCTCAGGTTGGGGTCCTAGGATCCAGCCCCAGCTCTGGCTCCCTGCTCAGAGGGGAGTCGGCCTCTCCCTCTGCCACTGTCTCCTCTTCCTCTTGTGCTCTCACACTCTCTTTCTCACTCAAATAAATAAAATCTTTTTTTAAAAAAAGTGTTCAGTTCAAATATCAAATTATTCTGCTGCAGACCTATGGCTGTCACCTAAAATTATGTATTTCTAATCATTCATTTGCTAGAATTCTTTGAATTCAGGGAATCAATCTTGCAGTGGAACACAACTGTAGCATCACAAATGAGATATGCCAGCCTCAAACTTCGTGGGTTGAGGATTTATAGCTGGCACAGAAGTGGGCACTGGCCACATCTAGTTAGAGAGAGAGTGAGTGTAGCCACATTCTTTCTGGAGGGCATTGGTTTGTAAGCAGATAATAAAACTTAGTTTCAAAAAATAGAACCAATGGCTTAGTAAAAATTTAAAGCGGGTCGTATGGTTGCTTTAAACACAACTGTTTCTTTAATTGACATCAGTGGCAAAGAGACCGCCAATACATAGTAAGGATCTTCTTTTAAACAGATAATGCAATAACTAGATGAGTACTATACACTCAAACTCTGTGTCCGAGAAACCTGACTTAAATAGCAAGATCAGGAGATGAGCCAACTGGAGGGAAGGATGCTGCTCTTTTTAACCTAGATGTGTATAATAGACAGTTTTCCCTGCTCCCATCAGGGTGTGCAGGGCAGGGATGGCTGTGGGTTGACTGGATGCTGTGGTGACTGGGAGAATTTGACTCATTTGCTCATTTATCAAAAATTCATTGATGGGGTGTCTGGGTGGCTCGGCGTTGGAGCTCAGGGTGTGATCCTGGAGTCCCGGAATCAAGCCCCACATTGGGCTCTCTGCACGGAGCCTGCTTCTCCCTCTGCCTGTGTCTCTGCCTCTCTCATGAATAAATAAATAAAATCTTTAAGAAAAAATTCACTGAACCTGTTTGATGCAGGCATGACGCTAAGTGCCAAGGATATAAAGATGCATGGCCATGCTTGCCTTGCGGTAGCTCACCATCCTATGGGAAGGAGTAGCAGGTACTTAGAAGAAATAACTACAATAGATGAAATTTTAGGTCTGGGAGTCAGAGGCCGTCAAAAGCATTACTGACCTATATTATCTGAATCTTAATGGTTGAAAGGTCTGTCTCAAAGAGGCTGAGCCGGAGGAAAGTATTTTGGGCAGAAATCATTACAGGGAAAGGATGGACACAGAAAATACAGACATATTTATTGGATCGAAAGTTGCTTAGTATGAAGTTTGGTTGGCTTGTTGCTTTTGATATTTTCCAAGTGGTATGCAGTAAACTTTGACTGTTTGTATAATCAAAACACAAAAGAGCTAATGCTCAAAAAAAAAACAAGGTTAACAAGGTGAGATCCTGCAAGCATTCGGGCTTTTTGGAGTAGACAATGCAGAGTCAATAGAATTTTTGAACAAGGTATGTGAATGGTCAGTTTGTAATTTAGAAGGTGAATTTGGAGTCAGTGAGAACAAGAGGCAGACTAAGGTTATATTTCTGTAAAGGAATAAAGGATTTGAAATTGTGTACATTTATAAATCATAAATTAGAAGCATTTCATTTAATTGGTGATTCCCAGAGCGACTTCCATCCACTGCCTAAAATGTTCTTTTAAGAAATTCAAACACCTTCTAATTTTGGTCTCAGAATTTCAAATACAGTTAGAATGTTAAATTATTAATGTTTAGTGATTATCTAGTGAAATACTCTAACTACTTATTTCTTTTAAGAATACAAAACCCATCATTCATTATTGTAGATTAAAAACATATACAAAGCCAGGAAAGCAACTTTGAATTGTTTATTTTTTTATTTTATTTTTTTTGAATTGTTTAAATCATATTTCCTGGATTATGTTCACTCGAAAACACTTCTCTATAGAGAGCCTTGTGCTCAGTGATGGTGAAACGATCTTGGCCATCTTCAGGGCCTGAGTGGTAATTTAGGATCTACCTACTAGGAAATGTAAGCATACTTCCGAATAAATGAGAGCTTGCCTTTAAACAATCAATCTTGAAATTCAGAATTATTTTAAAGTATGCTATTTTCACAAAGATATTCTGGTAAGATCAACATAGTGAAGTATAAAGTGCTTTTATTTCTTATGAATGATTCCAATTTACTTTATTTTAATGAACAATTGGCAGTTGAAAGAGTTTGGGATACATATAAATGTATGAGAACCACAGGGATCTCTAAAACCATTTCACTGATTTCACAATAGACAAAATATTGCATATCTAAAAACTCAAGATTATAGGAGATTAAAAGAACATTTTGTAGCACCAGTGATTTCAAGAGAAGTTAAGTTTGTAATGGCAACTAACCAGGGCTGCTGGTTTCTTGAATGGAGTAGGTGAAGTGTTGCAGAAGTAATATGCATCCCTTCCAGTGGAAGGAACTAAATGAGTCATTATGAAGATACTCATTACTGGCTGTTTCACTTAATGGCTCCATGAAAAGATGTATCAAGGGCTACAAACTTTGTGACCAATAAGAGAGTGGAGAAATAATGAGGTAAACTTGCCCAATCTTTAGGCAGATAAAATTCCAATAAGCCACAGTAGGGGGTGAGTGTTTGGGCTTGTACGTTCCTTGGTTCAGGTGCCAAGGGTTTTCTAAAGCCTGATTGAAACCAGGAAATGACAGAAAGAGAGAGAGAGAGAAAGAGAGAGAGAAAGAGAGAGAGAATCTATCAGCAATAGGATTTTATTCCTTATAGAAAGCATGTTTCAATGTTCTTGTCACATACTTGTTTAGACATTATTGAGTGTTATGTTTCTGTAAAACATTTCAAAGGTTGATGGAAGTTGTACATTTCACGAATTATGAAGTAGTACACTGTGCACTCTCTAATAACAGATGTAATAAATGTATTTTGACGCTAATTTAAGAATATTGTTCCTTCCCTTGACATTCTAATGTAAAGATGTAGAATGGGAAACCCTTATATATATACATCTGTTCCCATTCACATGGGTCCCCGAATCTATGACGTAAAGGGGGGAGAGGATTAAATGATACATAAAGCGAGAGAGGACTCAATTTGAAAATCCCAAACCCATAGCAATTAATCACACATTAAACTCAACCTCAGCCATTTCTCAGCAAGATGAGCCTACACAAACCCTCGCTCATCTTCTCTAACTCCTGATAGTGTGAAAGCTCATCGTGATATTTAACCTAAATCTGCCCTGCTGCAGTGTAAGCCTATTACTTCTTGTTTTGTCCCCATTGACTAATGAGAATAATTGGTCCCCATCCTCTTTCTAATATCCCTTTATGTAGGAGTAAAATAGTTATTATGTCTCCCTCAGGCCTTCTTTTCTGTAGATTGAATGTGTCCAGTTCTCTTAACCTTTTCTCATGGGTCACATTTTCTAAACCTTTTATCATTTCTGATGTTCCCGTCAGAGCTCCCTCTAATTTGTTCTGTCTGTGAAAGGCGGGATGCCCCAAAACAGGCTCCAAATGGAGCCCATCCAGCTCAAGTCAAACTGAATAATTGCGCAGCTTGCTTTAAACGTGAGCACCTCTTAACATCAACGGCTATAGTCCAACTTTTCTTGGCAGACGGTCATATCTGCTGGCACTTTATTATGTTCTCCACTCAAACAGTGCACCTGGAGAGGGGATTGATTGCCTTTCCTCTCACGAGTTTTCAGACCCTTCTCAACAGAGTTGCACTTGCTGGACTATTTGCACTAACTGGACCCTCACTTTGTTGGCATGTTTTTTTCAAAGAAAGCTCTTGGGGTGGATTATCAAAGTTTTGTTCTCCAAATTGTAAATTAAAGCAAATTTACCTGAGATGGCTTTAAAAAACAAACAAACAAACAAACACAAACTTTGTTTTTTGGAGTAGGTTTAGGTTCTCACAGCAAAATTGAACAGAGAGCTCTCATTTACCCACTGTCCACACACAGCCGGCCTCCCTGCTGTCAGCATCTCCCACCAGAGCAGCACTTTTGTTACAATCAATGACCCTGCATCGACACATCAGTCACACAGGGTCCCCAGTTCACACTAGGGTTCACTCTCACTGTTGCACATTCTGTGCCTTTGGACAAATGTATGATGTATGCATATTACACATGGATGTATGTATATTTACAACACATATACTATGTACATGATTACATATATACTAACATGCATCATTATAGCATCATACAGGGTGGTTTCACACCCCTAAAAACCTAGGCATCCTCCTGCCTCCCAATCCCTTGGCGACCACTGATCTAAAATGAGTTTTGCCTTTTCCAAAATGTTACGTAGTCACAGTCCTACACTAGGCAGCCTCTTCAGATGATATCTTTCTTAATTCTTTAAAATAAAAATCTCTCCATGGGATTCTCAGTAGCCAGACAGAGAGGCTGTGAGTTCAAGTACAGAACACAGTAAGTTTCTTCCCAGTTCCTGTCCCTGACCATTCAAGTTCTACTCATGTAGGTGGGAACTCCTCCTTGGCCTCCCTGCACATGGTCCCAAGCTCATCAGTGCTTCTAATGTTTAACACTTTGATTCTAACTCTCACAGAAAAAAAATAGCAAATCTCCCATCATTACACTTTAAATTTTATCATCTGTGATTAGTCCTACTTTTACATTTTAAAACAAAGGGGACAAAATATATTTCTTACCATCCTTTTACATAAAATCATATGTGAGGAATGCCTGAGTGGCTCATTCGGCTAGGCATCCAACTCTTAGTTATTGGCTCCAGAATGATCTCAGGGTCTTGACATCAAGCCCGGCATGGACTCCATGCTCAGTGAGGAGTCTGCTCAAGATTCTCTCTCCCTCTTCATCTCCCTCCCTCTCTTTCACTCTCTCAAGTCAATCAATAATTTTTTTTTTAAATCAGATGTGAAATACCCTTTAAAATTACAAGGAATCATAAGCAAAACACAAACAAAACCAGTTTCAAGTCCTCCCTGTTGAGGCCCAGACAACACGAAGCAGAGAGACGAGCACCCCTTGTATCCACTCTGAATTCCTGACCCACCGAATCTTCGAGTATAATAAAATGGCCCTTCTTAAGGACTGAGTTCTGGAATGATGTGCCACACAGTCATGGATAACTGGAAAATTTACCTAGCAACTTTGAAGAGGGTCGGTCTAGGCAAGGTGAAGAGATGTAGAAATTAGGGCTTTGGAACTGCTAGTTGGTACAACTTCCCGCAGTAATACGTAGGACTAACCAGAAGGACAAAACAATACCTATATAAACAATATATCGCCTGTTTGACTCCCCTGAAAATCTGCAAAATGATTCCAATCATCTGAAATCAACCAATCACACAAACAAACAAAACACAGGCAAACAGAACCCTGCAAAGTGCACTTTCTAACGGAATCCTTTATTCCTTGCAACAATCAACACTTACTTTGAGATGATTTAAGTACACATCTCATTTTCTAAAGCCTTCCTTCCACAAGTCTAAATGTTTGCGATTTGTTAGAGCATTTCTCACTCTTCAAAGGCACAGATTCTATCATCAATAAATCACCATTATATTCTCTCCCTCCGAAATTGCTTCTGTTGACACAATGTAATTAGCGTGCCAACAAAGAACAAAGTTCACATCTAAGGCCAGTAGCACTGACTCTGCAGTTGCCAAATTCCACCTCTGAAAGCTGCCCTTGTTTGACTTCTCCCTAATACCTTGTACCAGGATGAAACGTTGGCAAATGGTCGGCTGAGATGTTTTTCATCAGAGAGGGAACTTTCTGCATTCTCCTCCTCTTTCCTTCTCAGGGAATGTTGCAAGCCCAGGTAGTCACTGCTCCTGGGCAGAGATTCCGAGAAAGGGCTTCTGTTTCGCTTTTTTGTCACATCAGATGATTCATCAGAAAAAAATTCTCTACTTTTTCATTTCTTTAGAGATGAAAATATGATACAAAGCCAGGCAAGGCATAAACGGGGTCTGTCCTCTCTGTCTGGTTTGCGTGGAGTGAGGTTTTGGTTTTCTAAGCCATGGAATCCCTTTTCCCCTTTTCTTTTCTTTCTTTTCCTTTCTCAGATGTGTATCTTCAGTGCACTGGTGTAACTGAGCTAAATGCCAAGTGAGCTCCCTGCTGTGCGCCGGCCATCCACCTGCCACCCCTCCCCTGGCCACAGAGAGGTGAGCTATTTAATTTTGGAAATGACATTTCTATACAGTCCTTCTAAGATAGCAATTTATGTCAATCATCCAGGATCTCCTTCTGCCAATAACAATGTCAATGGCCTCGAATTTCCTATTGACTTTGGGGTGAGAGGGCTATCTCTTGGACTCCTCTGAGCCGTATTTTTCACGACTGTATAGAAAAGTTTACTTCCCAAGGAAGTTCCTTGTGCTCTCAGACCTAATCTAACCTTCCTTTTATAGTCTCAGAGAAAAGGGAAAAAATCTGTACAATGTCTGATTGCCAGGAAGCATGGGTCTAGTTGGCTTTACTCCATCTTGGGGTCCTGTGGTTTTATCCCTTAAAATTTTGGGTATAACTCAGAGAAGAGATCGAAATGACTGGAACACCCAGAGTTAGCAATGTTGGTGCATTGTTGCCTCCTAGGAGTAGCTGTGAAAATTCACCTGCAATACAGTCTTACCTGTATGAGTTTCTAAAACACACTGTGCTCCTACAAATAAAACAATATGTCTTTTTATTAATATCATTGTGAAATTTTCAGAAAATGTGTATGTGTCACAGGGCTGGAGGAGGACTAGGTTTCAATTCATTTTTTCCTCCCAAAAGCATTATTGGGGCTCTTCTGCATGCCATTCAGACACAGCAAACACTTGTATCTGAAGGAAACAGGATACAATCTTATTGTTAAGACTAACAATAGGTATATGATAAAAAAAAATACTTGTATATATTTACCTTCCTCCACTTTCAATATGTTGATGACCAGAATATTTTTATTTTACAAATAGTTTACAAATACTACTCTGAACTGGTAAGAAAAGCTACTGTCATCCAGAACAAGACAATGTTCTACAATAAATGTGAGATCAGGTTAGAAGGTGAATGGTAGGATTCTGTTAACAAATGTCACATTTTGTTCTACTATGAGAATGATGTGTGTTTTAGAAGTAATGATTGTTTTTTTGTTTTATAGGGTGTGTGTGTGTGGACTCAAAGCATTTAAACTCAGGCAAAACTTTGGCAGTACCATATTACTCAAATCTATCTCTTCTCTGTCTTCAAAAAGAAAGTATTCTGAAGACTAGATCTTCATAAATTCCATTTCTTTGAGCCTGCTCCAAATTACTTGCTTCATTCATGAATCAGTGCTGCATGTCCCGCTACAGATTCATTCGATGTGTTCTTAATGCAAAGGTGGTTATTCAGTGTTTCATTTTCCATTTAAAATTTTGGTTTGGAACTTTGGGATGGCAAATAAAAATTCTACCTTCTTTTCCCTCCTGGTTTAGAATGCATTAAGAACTAAGACACAGGAGACAGAAAAGAGAATGAAAGTATCAGCTATATTACTGCCAAAACTGACTTAATTTGGTTTAGGTGTACACCCGTTTGGTCCATTTGGTCATTTTACCATTTGATCACGGTCCTACATGGGCAAGAACAGTCTTCTAAGCTTACCAAAAGTCAAGCCCAGGCCTAAACACACTTGCTTGGTGGACAAGTGCAAGCAAGAGAGCAGGTTACATGGAATCCATCATACTCAGCTCGTATTCTCAAACTCACTGTTCACATATAGTCATGCCTACCCAACCAGGAAGAAGGGAAGCTGGGACAGATTTAAGCTGTAAATTTTTCTGTATTTTTCTCTTCTGAAAAGTGAACCAAACACTTCCTTCTCCCTATGGAAACTAGGGATTCGGTAGTATATTCTTGACGTTTGAAATCTTCTCAAACATCACTGGAGAATAATATCTAGATCAAATGGTACATGTACCATGCTTCTGTCACCATATTTGCCCACAATAAATTCTCAATTAATGTTACTTTTATTGTTGTTAGAACTTACTATTGTCACCTATAAAAGCTGACAGCACCTTTGTATTCTGAAAACAAAACATCCTTTTTTAAGCAAAATAAAATAAAACAACCTACCTGGCCCTCTGTATATGTGCTGCTGAAGCAAGCACTCTACCTGGCCCTTTGAAAATGATGGCAAATTTATGAGAAATAGCTACTAACCCTTTAATAGGAACTATTAAAGATTCCCGCTAATGAATACTGAGAAGTACACAAGCACAGCATTGAAACCTTCTACATTTTCTACTCCAGTCCTCTCCTTGATTTATTGTTTTCATGGACCATAAGTAAATACCACTTAATAATATTTAATATTTTATTTATTTATTTATTTGAGAGAGAGCAACTGTGCACGTGAATGGTGGGGAGTAGCAGGCAAAGGGAAAGGGAGAAGCAGAGTCCCCACTAAGCAGGGTGCCCAATGTAGGGCTGGATCCCAGGATTTGGGATCATGACCTGAGCCCAAGGCAGATGCTTAACCGACAGAGCCACCCAGGTGCCCCTATTTAATAACATTTAATAAGTTAACATCAACTAAAGACAGACCACAACACCTTCTCTCTGGCCAGAATACCTGGAAGTATCCACTGGAAGGGTCTGGGTATGATGGACCCACACTGCTTTCCCCTCAATCTTCCAGTGTGTGCACCTGTAAGGAAGTTGAGGGGATAACTGTGCAGAGTCTCTGGTGTTCACTCATGGAGATTCACCAAAGGTATGAAGAGGCTGCATGAGAAAGAAGAAATTGGTATTGCCCAGCAGCATTACTAATGAACATTTATCCAGTATACACGTGGACATGATAAATAATTGTACTATTACCAAGAATGTTCCAAATACTGTACTGACTCTATTACATGATAATAAACCTTTGACTACTGAAGTTGCCTTATAAGAAAAGTGTCATCACCTTTATTCTACAGATGCACAAACTGGGCCTTCTAGAACAGAAGTGACTTCCTAAAGAAGCAAGAGTAGTAAGTAACAGAGCTGGTTCAAGCTCATGCCTTGGTAACACAATATCAGGCTTTTCTTTCTCTTTTATACCATTTTTCCTTCTTTAAAGGCAAAAATTCTCAGAAGTTTTTGGTGGATTTTTTATATCTCTCTTTTTTTTTTTCATTAAATATGCTTTGCACTTTTACAAGGAACTAGGTACTGGGAATAGCCAGAAGAGAGTTATATCCCTGACAATTATAATCCAGAAGATCACAGTAAGTACTGAGAAGAGGTAAGGACAGGACATGCTATGGAGAAGCACCAACAGAGAGGCATGGGCTTTGTGAGGGCTCTTGGTATTCACAACAGGACAGTCAGTACTGTACTGTTCACTATCATCTGAATCTTTTCAGGACAAAGATATATATCCCTCTGGATTCATCCATCTTTTATCTGGGTTGGATTGGTGTCCGTGTCCAATGAGTTTAATGAAAAAGATTGTAAGCAATTACAGTCAAAGTTTAAATTCATGTAAATCATATGTAAGATCCTCCGAAGTTGATTAGCACCTGATAACACCAGATAATGAATTCCTTGGAATAATTGGAGAGTAATGATAACTTTCAGTGTAAATTGGGACAATAAATTGGAGAAGCCTTTTTGGGAAGATGGGCATTCCCTCTAGAATGATTTTTATTCATTTAGGAATTCTTGATTCCAGCTTTCTGAATGTGATCTGGGGTATGGGCATTGTTTGGGCACCACTGTTCTTTTGTAAAGGTGATTTGGCCAAGCAAAATCCCAGGCAAATTCTGTTTCAAATTCCCTTGGCCTCCACAGAAGCCATCAATTTAAGCTACCTTCTGTCTGGATTTCCCCTGCCAACAATTTGCTGCTTGATCATTGTTTCCAATTGCTAAAGTGACCCTTAACTATGGCTACTAGAGAATTCCCTTGTTCCGGCAGAGCAAAGGAGAAATCCTAGACCAGTGGGATATTTTTGTACTAGGCCTCGTGCCCCTCACAAACACTTAGGTAGCTGCCTTTTCTCTTGGCCTAAATAGGCACTCTTCAAAATGCTGATAACGTAAGTGACATCAGAGGAAAAGGTGAGACAGTGAAGACTGTCTATAAAGGTCTACTTGTCCCACTAAAGTCTGTCCTTTAGCGTGCTGGAAAATAGCTTTTATAGCTTTAGTCTCCCCACCCAGAATGTTTTAGGGGTCCAGAGTAGCCAGAAAAGAATATAACCTATTTGTGTGCATTAGTTTAGGTGTAGTATCTGAAAAACTAAGTTCTTTACTTTATAAAAATAACACCTTCAAGTGCTATTTTTCAAGAAGCTTGAGAAACTTCAAGAAAACTTTGACTTTGTAGCAAGAATGAAAAATAATAATTCTGAGAAGGGTCCACAAGGTTTGGTCATTTTTGCACCTGGGCTCTGGTTACTCTACCCTATTCTCTCTTTTCAGTTTCTCAGCTACTTAGCAGTCCATAGAAGAATACCTTAGGTGGTCCCCTGAAGTCTGGAATTTGGCTTCAGTAAAGAACAGGGACATACTGCTTTGGCGTTGTCACTGGTTTAACTTCCCAAGAAGGAAGTTCAAATACAGCATTTATGTATGGTAGAAGTGAATGGAAGCATTTGCCCATTGGTGGATATCTTCATTCTTTTAACATCTATTGAACATTTTCCATATATCAGGAACCATTAAGACTCTGGGGCCCCTCTGTTCTCTAGTAACACCAAGGGAATAGAAGTGCAAGCATATAATTGAAATACAATACATTTCAACTGTGGGGGGAAAAAAGAAAAGAAATACAATGTGATAATGCTTATAATCAAGATATAAGCAAACCAGTAGGACAGAGCAGCTCAATGAGCAGCCAGCTTCCTGGGGAATCAGGTCATGCTTCATGAGTGTGATATCTGGGCAGCAGGTCATCAACAGAATCACTTTGACTGAAAAAAAGAAAAGGCACTGGAAGTGGTTTTATTTCATTTAATTCAGCTAAATGTGTGAATATATAACCAGGGTTGATAAATAACATACCACAGAACCATAGGTTATAGGTAGAAAATATGGCAGACAAGATCTTTTCTGTTATGTAGATTTTATATTTAATAAAAAAAAACATAGAGTTTAAATATTTAAAAGCCTTATTTTACTTTCCCAGACCAAAGGTGTTTGCTTCTTAAGAGCGTTAATCATTCACAAACATGAGTTACGAATACATAGTAGATGCTGTTTATTCAGTATCTGAATTGAAGAGTTAAAAAAAAAGAGCCTTTAAAAACATATTATATGATTTCTTTAATAGAAAACATTTACTAACTCATGTCAAAGATTTATTATCTAAAAAAAAAACGTTTTTTTTTCTTTTTTTTTTTTTGTTTTTTGTAGGGGCAAGACAATACCACATTAATAATAAAAATCATGGAATTTGGAAGACCTTAAGAAATGTGAAAGTAAGATTAAGTTCAATGGACTGTTATTGATAAACATTTTTTACTAAATGGAAATTCCCTGAAAACTTACTATTTTAGTGTTTTAGAGATAGTAATTGAGCAAACAGAGATATTAAATAACCTCTACCCTCCAAATGTTTCACCCATAATCTCTCCATCTTAGGTGAAGGAAATTCAACTCTTTCCATTGTTCAGGAAAAAAATGTACAATTCTTACTTGCTCTATTTATTTTCCAGTGCAGGAATTATCTTATTATATTATTATTATATTATTATTATATTATTATATTATTTACATATTTGTCATTTATTGTCTGTGTCCCCCCAGTAGAATGTCATCACTACAAAGGCTAAGTTTGGGTCCCTTTCTTCACTGAGCTATCTTGAAAACTATTGCTGGAATATAGGAAGTGCCTACTATTTGTTAAATCTAAATAACTTACTGTCATCTTACTACCTCTATTCCCTTTCCCTCAATTTCCTCTAGAACCCACACCAATCATGGCACAACCTTCTCTGGGTTCTCCTAGCTTGTTAGTTACAACTTCTTGGACATCTTTGCCAATTCGTTTTCTTCCTTCCACTTAGAAGCAGCTCATGGGATCATTTCTTATGCCTCCTCCCTCTTTTCTTCTCATTCCCTGAGTGACATCATCCAGTCTAAAGGTTGAAAACACTAACTCTATGCCGTAAACCTTCAAATTTATACCTTCAGGTCAGACCCTACTCTTCATACTCAGAATTGTATCAAATACTCATTTTCACTTGGTTCTCTGATAGACATCTCAATTTTAATATGCTCCAAGTTGAAGTCTACCTGTTTCCTAAGATAAGCATATCCTGTACTCCCCATCTTAGTTAATGGCAACTCATACTTCCAATTGCCCAATGTCTCTCCTTTTCTCACAATACCCGTCTGTTGGTTATGTCTTCAAAATATGCTTTCTATCTGATCATCTCCAGCACCACCACCTTGAACCAAGCCTCCTTTCTCTGTAGCCTGAATTATCGCTTTTTCAACTGGCTTCAAATTATTTTCCAACCTGCAACAAGGTGATCCTTGTAAAGCATAAAGTCATACTTAATATCTCCACTTTAGATCCCTCCAATGTCTTCCAGTCCTGATCAATGTTACATGCAATGTTGCTACCACCATCCATGAGGCTTCAAGTGCACACCAGTACCCACAGTTCTCCGTGCCTATCACTCCCCTCCTCTTTCTAGTTATACCATCCTCCTAGCTGTTCCTTAGGTATGCTCCCACCTCAGGGCCCTGGTATATGCTGTTCTATTTGAGATGCCTTTCTACCACATATATTCAGGTCTTACTTCCCCACTTTTTTCAAGTCTCTACTCAAAAATTGCCCTCCGTGAGACATCTTCCCTGATAACTCAATATAAAAACAGCATCCAGCCCTCTCCATCCCCTTTTATTATTTGATAGTTTTCATATTTTTACATGACATAATTCTGTCATATTTATTCATTTACATCTGTCAATGTACAATATAACCCCTTGAAAGCTAGAGATTTTTCCATATGATGCTCAGAAAAGTGCCTACATATGCGCAAAGAGCTTTTAATAAGTTAACGCTATTTTTCTGAAACCACTTTTATCAAAACAAAGTTTATTCCTTCCTGGAAAATAATAGCTCTATCAAAAATAGCATGTTATCCCTACCTCACACCATATTTGTAAATTTACTCAAAAGGAATCAAAGACTAAAAAGGAAGAGCTAAACCTATAAAACTTATAAAAGAAAACATAGTAGTAAATCTCTGTGACCTTGCATTTGGCAATGGTTTCTAATATATCACACCAAAAATTACAAGGAACCAAATAAAAAACAGATAACTTGGACTTCATGAAAATTAAAAACTTTTGTGTTTCAAAGGATATCATCAAGATGGTAAAAAGACAACACACTGAAAGGGAGAAAATATTTGCCAACCATTTATTCAACAAGAGCCATATCTAGAATATATATATAAATAACAAATAATACTTTTATGTAGATGACAAAAAGACAAAAACCTTAATTTAAAAATAGGCAATGATCTGAGTAGACACTTGTCAAAAAATATATGTAAATGACCACTAAGCACATGAAAAGATGCTCAACATCATTAGTCATCAAGGGAATTCAAGTCAAAACTACAACCAGATACCACTTCACGCTCATTAGCATAACTAAAATGAAAAACAACAACAGATAATAACATATATTGGAACAAATGTGGAGAAACTGAAACCTTCATACACCATGGATGAGAATAAAATATGATGCAAGAATTTTGAACAACACTCCAGCAGCTCTTCAAAAGACTAAACAAATAATTACCATTTACTGGTAACTCCAATCCAAGGTATATACCCAATAGAAATGGGAACTTATGTCCACACAAAATCTTGTGCCTGAATATTCATAGCAGCTTTATTCATAATCACCAAGAAGTGGAAACCACACAGTGCCCATCAACTAATGAATGGATAAATAAAAATCTATTTAAAAGAATATCATTCACCAACAAAAAGTATCAATACACACTACAACAGGAATAAACCGTAAAAACATTATGTTAAGTTAAAAAAGCCAGTCACAAATTATTACATACTGCATAATTTAATTTTATGAAATATCTAGGATGGATAATTCTACCCATAGAGACAGAAGTGGATTACTGGTTGTCTAGGCCTGGGGTTGGGGGAGATGAGAGAATTGGGGGTGATAGCTATAGGATAGAGTTTCTTTTTGGGTTGATGAAAATTGATTTTGATGATGGTTGCACAACATTATGACTATCTAAATATCTGTATTATGTATCAGTTTTCTTGCCTGTCTTCCTCAGAGTGTGAGCTTCATGAGAATAGTTATTTTGTCCACTTCACTACTGTTTCCATAGAGCCTAGAATGGTGTCAAACATACACTAGATACTCAACAAATACCTGTGGAATATACTCTAGTGATAGCATCATTAAAAAAGATGAGCAAGTGAAGATTGTTAGCAGGGCACATAACAGGTGCCTGACATATGTAACATGGCAGGAGCAGAATTTGGCTTTTTCTTGAACAGCACAAATATTTTAGATTGAATAATCACATTTATTGGAAAAGATAATTTTAAGAGATTTCTTTGATAACCAAGAGTTTACTGCATTATTAAAATGTTTTAATGAAGTGTCCTCTCATAGAAATTGTTTCATCTAAACACACTGGAGTCTCATCTTAATTTTAACTTTGCTAATTAAGTTATACAAAAAGGATATGCGGAAAGGATTTCAATGAAGACCAACAGCAGCTTCTGCTGGGTATACAATATACATTTGATTCTTCTGACACTTTTTAATGACTTTGTAGATAACCAGCCAAATCAGACTGATTATATAATCCAGTGTTAATAATTATCTTCCTGAATTTATAGTCAATTTTCTAAGGAATCTAACTATCAGAGAAACATCTGTTTGTCCCTCTTCTGTGATTTGTGTCTTGCTTTTAATTTCACTACTAAAACTAAAATGCCATTTAAACTACTTTTTAATTCAAAATTCAAAATTCCACAATGCTCATGCAATAGAGTATTGGACTCTCTCTTACCTAATGTAATGCTAAGGCTATTTATAGATGCTGCAGTATCTGAAAGCTATAAAAAGGGTTATTCCCAGGCAGCAGCTGCCTAAAAAAAAAAAAAAAAACTAAAATAGCTGGTAAAGTTTAGGAATTGATCACAAGGTCAAAATGCAAATATATATTTACCATCTAAAGTATCCTACAGGGCAGCCCCAGTGGCCCAGCGGTTTAGCGCCGCCTGCAGCCCAGGGCGTGATCCCGGAGATCCTGGATCGAGTCCCACGTCGGGCTCTCTGCATGGAGCCTGCTTCTCCCTCTGCCTGTGTCTCTGCCTCTCTCTCTCTCTCTCTCTGTGACTATCATGAATAAATAAAAATTAAAAAAAAAAAAGGAATTTCTCAGTAATCTCCAAACTCAAGTCACTTGAATTCCATTTACTTAATTTATAGCAAATATTTGCACTGTCCCATTTTGTCCCAGACAAGAGTAAATTTCTTCCTATTCCTTCAAGAAAGGTACTTTAAAATATATATATGGGTGCCTGGGTGTCTCAGTTGGTTAAACTTCTGACTCGATTTCAGCTCAGGTCATGATCTCAGGATCATGGGATCAAGCCCCAAGTAAGGCTCCCTGCTCAGTATGGAGTCAGCTTAAGATTCTCTCTCTCTCCCTCTCCCTCTGCATCTCCCCCAACTCATGTACTCTCTCTTTCTCTCTCACAAATAAACAAATAAAATCTTTGAAAAAAATACATGTCTAATTATCACACAAAAGAGAAGCTATATTAAACTATATCTAATTGTCACTAACAAATAGGTCATTAATTGTTGGAAGACATAGAGACTTTTATTAAAAAATACTTCACATATGTGACATGGCGTTTTCAAAAGCACACATTTTTCTTTATTAAATGTACAGTAATGGAGAGTGACACAGAAACACTCTCATGGCTAAGCAGTAATATAAAACTGACTATTTCAAATGAAATGGCTCTATGGAAAGCAAGCTGTGTTTTGGGTTTCTCCTCTCCCTCTAGGGCTGTATAGTAAAGGAAATATTTTTACCTGGGCTTCGGGAAATGGTGGTCTGACCAGTGGCCTCTGGGGTGCCTGCAGATGCATGAATCGTATTTACATGTTGGTGATGGCATCTCCACTATATCCAGTGGACAAACTCTCCTCCAACTCACACTCTCCAAAGATGCCTGGGATTCTTCTGGAAGTATCTGGACAGAAACTCAAGGAAGAAGGAAGAAGCATAAAATAGACTTAAAGGAGAACTCTAATTCCAATCACTGAGTGTTTATAAATTCCAGGAATGGAAGAAATAGGATGCAAAGAGGCCATGGAGTTATTCCCCAACTTGACCAAAAATCCACACAAGGCCGAACAAGAACTACCTTCTATTTTTTAAACTTTTGCAAGCAAGTATGTCTTTCAAATATTAATAATCATTCCCTGTCTGGTGCACATCTGCTGTGATGCTTCAGATTGAATTTGATGCTTCTTTAAATTTGAAAGGACTTACAAAGTCACCCCCATGTATCTTTCCATTTGGGTTTAATACTATTTGACAACCAAACCCTGTTCCTTTTGGTTGAAGCCCAGAACCTCCTGAGGTCCCATGAAGGGCTTCAGTTCACATCCTTTTTACAACACTGGAAAAATTTCTCTAACCTTCTTCTAAAAGATTTACACCCACATTCCAGATTTTAAAATGAAGCCTTTTTTTTTTTTTTTTTTTTTGTGAGAGAGAGAAGACTCCCCGTGAGGTTGAGGAGGGACAGAGGGAGAGAGAGACAGAATCTGACGCAGTCTCAGCACCACTCCATACAGGATCTCACCATCCTAAGACCCTGACCCCAAACCAAGAGTCCAATGCCCATCTGACTGAGCCACCCAGGTGCCCCAAAATGAAGCCATTTTTTAACCAGGTCTTGGTTTCCTTTTCCATCCTGGGCAAGATAAAAGCATTGAGTCTGGTCTCTGTCTCAGTGTTTCTGCAAGGAGGATGGTAACTTTGGTGGGGCAACCTCCATACCACAAGGCTTCCTGGCCTTCCAGTGGAGGCCCCTCTCCCAAGCCAAGACCCTTACTCCTGAGCAGCCTCACTCCTTGCATCTCTGCGGCCATGCACCTTGCAGTTAATTGCCTTGTCTTCTCACATAATGACTTGCCTCTTCCACCTCAGCGAGTACTTTTATGTATTTTGTTCATTTTTCATTTCCCTTGTACATGCTTTTCATCACTTTCTCTACTGTGCCTACAACTAGGCGAGAAAAAACTGCAGCAAGAATAAAAAATAAAATTGGAAACAGAATCACTTCTTCTTTCAACTCATAGAAATTAAACATGAAAATAGCAGGGATTTCAGAAGGAAAAAAAAAAAAAAACTCTCATAAAATGCCCTGACGTTAGGGGTGTGCTCTAGGGAGGGTGGGATGTGATGTTATTCCAAATTCTAAAAATACATGTATGCTGACCTGGGCAGAGTGCTTCCTTATTCATCAAAATCATGCATTATCATTCCTTAACCAGAACAATGAATTTGGCCATGAACTTTTTTTTTTTTTTTGCTTGGTATTAATGTTGCTATACCAACATTTAAAGTTATGAGATCTACTTCCATTCCTTATTTTTGATACTTCAGTGTGATTTTGTTTCATTTAAACAGAATACAGCTATACTTTTTTAAAAATTTCACTATGCTAGTGCCAATCTTGTAATAAAGGTGTTTAATCTACAAACATTTCCTACAATTATGGATATATTTGGGACTGGCTTCACTGCAATTTTTTTTCATTATACCTTTTTTCCCTTTATTTCCAATCCTGATTTCTGATTGTTTGATGAACTTTTCTATACTTCTTTTCTCCATTTACCTTGGGAAATTAACTAAAAATGTTTATCACAAGATCTTATGGTTACCCGGTGCCTCTGCTCTGCTTCTGAAAAGCACAAGGGCTCACATTATGCCCTGAGCAATACCCTTCACTCCTCAATCCTCTCTGTCCATCTTTCTGTTTCACTTTCTCTCTGTATCACCACCCTCTCTGTCTTATTGTTGGTGTTGAACAGTTCTTGTTTTATTCTTAAGAACAAAAGAAAAAGAGTGTGTGTATTTTGTTACATTCAAATGTGGTATCAGTTTGGGTTTTTTTTAAGATTTTATTTATTTATTCATGAAAGACACAGAGAGAGAGACAGAGACATAGGCAGAGGGAGAAGCAGGCTCCCTGTGGAGAGCCCGATGCAGAACTCAATCTCAGGACCCTGGATCACAACCTGAGCCAAAGGCAGATGCTCAACCACTGAGTCACCCAGGTGCCCCATGTTATCAGTTTTACTATTCCTTTTCTATTCCACTCTATATTTCTTTTTCTCCTCACTGAAATACTTCATCAGGAATTCTTTCAGTGTGGCCTGGAAGTAGCAAACTCTGTCTTCATATTTCTGAAATTTTTTAAAAGAAAAAATATTATTTAATGAATAATAAGTTAGTTGGGTATAGAAGTTAAGGTGGATGGCCCTAAATATATTTATCCATTGTCTTCCGGTATGATTTACTACACGTGAGATGTCTGCCATCAAAGACTTTTGTATAACCTATCTTTTCTTTCTGGTGGGCTCTTTTATATTATGCTGTCACACTATGAAATATCTAAATGTGGATTTCTTTTTACTCTTTTTTCTGTTTTTGATTCTTTATTTGAAAGGAATTTTTAATATAAGAACCTATATCTTGAATCGATGTTGGGAAATTTTCAGCAATTACTTCATCCACTATTACTTCTCCATTATTTCTTTCTATTAGAGTCTTATTAGACCTATGTCATGGCTCTTTGACTTACCTGCTTTAAGTGTTTAAGTTTACAATTTTATACAGTATTTCTTCATGAAATATTTTATGCAGATACAGTTGACATAAACATTGTATTAGGTTTAGGTGTACAATATAATGACTTTGTATATGTGTGTATTGTGAAATGATCACCACGATAAGTCTAGTTGCCATCTGTCTCCTCACATAGTTATAAACTTTTTTCTTATGATGAGGACTTTTAAGATCTACTCCCTTAGCCATTTTCACATATGCAATACAGTATGATTAACTATAGTCATTGTGCTGTACTTTCACCTCCAGCACTAACTTCTCATAACTAGAACTTTGTAACTTTGGGTATATAGCTTTGTATCTTTTAAAAATATATATATAGAAAGAATATCTATTTATCCATATACAAATATAAAGATAGATAAGAAAGAGACAGACAGGCATATTCTAGGTGAAGTCTTCAGTACTCTCTCTGATTTTTCTAATTCCAGTGTGATTGTATCCAGTCTAGAATTCACCTGGTCATTTTTGTATTTTATATGAATTACTATTTTTTTTATTTCCAAGATTTCCCACTTGTTATTTTATGCTCCAGTCTTTTGTCATTTGTTATTCTTGTTACAGGTGCTGTTCCTTCATTTATCTCACTGATGATTCCTAAGCATATTTAAAGTCATTTTCCAAATTTTCTATTATTTTGATTTTGTCTATAGTGCATTCTTGACATTTTGGCTCTCTTTCTCAGCATTGGAAGTCTTCAACACCCTTTGAAATTTTGCTCTGCAGGCTCATTTGTGAAACGTTTCATTTTGTTGGGCACATTTATCTCTCTTTCTGTGCTTTTCCCTGTGTGGACCCCTTTGTAGTCACTCTTCCACATCCCAAGAGTCTTGACTCCAGAACCAGTGGTGACGGGGTCACAGCAGTTTCTTGCTTTGCAGGGATGCCGACAACACACATTCAAGGAACAATTTGCTCAATTCCTGATGACAAAACGGTATCTATGTCATCCTCCTTTCTGTACACACAGGTTCACACAGGTTCACACAGGATATAGTCCCTGATCATACCGGTGGCAGGGACAGGTTTCTCCCATCTTTCACCAACCTGGGAGCTCTGCTCTAGACCTGTTTTAAAACAATAATCCCAATGTCCTGCCTCTGAATTCTTTGAAGTATCTTTGGGCCCTATTACTCCCAGTAGCAAAATTCTGTCCAACCCCACATACTTTCAGACCTGAAGCCCAACAGGTATCCCCATTGGCTCAACACTTTGCATTTACTTTTCTTTGCTGGCCTACTGAGAGAACATGATCTTGTTATTGAGCAGTTTTCTCTTTTAGTAGCTTTTCCTCTTGCTCTGGAGTTGGTCTTCTTGGGACCACATCTCAGCCTGACCACATGCCACCTGCACACATTTGAGCATATCACTCAATCTGTCTCATTTTCCTCATCTATACAATGGAAATATTTATCACTGGGAAGAATAATGATATGACATACACAAAGCACTAAGACTCAATGTGTAGTCATTGTATGTTAGTCATGATGTTGAGAAAACAATTAGGCCATAATTTTGATAAAGTATAATATTGCGTATTTTTAAAGAACATTTTGTGAAAAGAAAGCACAAAAGAAGACACTTTCTAGTGAAAATACTATCAATTACCTGATATTTATTCTTTCATAATTTTTCTAATGCATTATAAATATGTAATTTTTATAGAATTGTATCATTCTATGCATACTTTTTATATAATCTGATTGTGTTGCTTAGCAATATATTATATGAGCTTATTCCTGCGTGAATAATATTCTATAATAAAACTAAAATAATATTCTATAATAAGACTAACATATCAATAACACTGTACTGGATATTTTTGGTCATACAAATCAGAACATTTCAGGCAATATTTTTTTGAAAAGTGGCATAACAGGATCTGTTCCAAGACTTATGAAACATACTGACAAATTATCTTGCAAAAAACTTTTCACTTTATATCTCAATCCAAATGTAGGAGTATCATATATATTTTTAATGTAGACAGATTTAATTGGCACTAGCTACTTATAACATTTTAGAGCAATATCAAGCCTACTTTTCTGTCCAGTGAATCTATGTTGAGCTATCTTGTTCTACTGACAACTTACTTTTCAGTTTCAGCACTAAGTCTGATGTGTTCCTCTGCTTCTAAAATTTCTATGTTGAAATCCTAACTTCAAATCATCATAATTTTATTTATAGAAGTATTAAAATGCGTTAGTGAATTCTGTCTGAATATTATAATCTTCGCTCTGTAAAAATGTGAAACTGATTTTCAGAAGAAGTTGAACCATGTATTTTAATTTAATTCCCCCCTTTTTTTCTTCAGAGAACATATTTTTTTTTAAGATGTCACACTTTTGAAATTTGAGATTTGTTTTATGGTCTAACAGATGACCAACCTTGTTGAACATTCTACACATGCCTGAAAAGACTGTGTATTCTGCAGTTGTTGAGAGCTGTGTTCTATAAATGTCAATTAGATCAAGGTTGTTGATGGCATTATTCCTATCTTTTATATATACCTTTACTGATTTTTCTAGTTCTAGAAAATGACTGATTGCAGTAGAAGGGAGTATTACATCTGCCAATATGATTGTAATGATTTATATTTCCTTTTAGTTCTGAGAGCTTTTATTCTGAGGCTCTATTTTTGCGACATCATGATTATTATGTGTACATTATTAAGTGTATTAATAATCATGTACATAGTAATAATTCAGGACATAATATAATTATGTCATCCAGATGTACTGACCCTTTCATTGTGGTTCAAATGTCTCTTTACCTCTGCAAACATTCCTTTTCTTAAAGTCGAGTTTGGTTTTAACGTACACATGCCAGATTCTTACAATTAACATTTGCACAATATGCCTTTTTCTATTCTTTTAGCTTTAAATTCATTTGTGTCTTTGCATTTTAAGTGTGTCTCTTGTAGACAACATACAGTAGGGTATTGCTTTTTTATTTTAGCAAACCCTACAATCTCTCCCTTTTAATTGTAGTATTTTATTCATTTATACTTAATGTAGTCATAGATATGGTTGTTTTTAGGTTTGTGATTTTGCTCTTTGTTGATATTTATCTCATTTGGTTTCTCTCTCCTTTCCTGTCTTCTTTTAAAATAACTGAATATTTCTAGTATTTCATTTTAATCCTTCTCCTGGATTTTTAATCTATGTTCCTTTGCATTTTTAGTGGATAATCTAGGAATTTCAATGTGTCTCTTTAAGTTAAAAAGTTCACCCTGAGTTAATACTGTACTATTTTGAATAAAATATAAGAACCTTGCAAAAGTATCATGTCATTTACCTCCCTTTGCTATTGCTATCATATCAATTATTTCAACAACCACTATAAAGCCCTCCGCCAAGTTAGGACTATTGCTTTGAATAGACCTATATCTCACATAAAATTAAGAGAAGAAAATAAATCTACATATATAATCTCCTATGTTTCCCACCTACTTGTGGTTTTTAGTGGTCCTCCTTCCTTCTGGTTTTCCCCTTTGGCCTGAGGAATGTCCTGGAGCTTTCCTTGCAATGTACTTCTGCTGGTAATAAATTCTCTCAACTTCTTTAACTCAAAACGTTTTATTTCATCTTCCATTTTGAAGGATAAGTTCACTGATCATAGAATTTTGACTGACATGTTTTTTTTTCTTTCATCATTTTAAAGATATGGTTCATTTGTATTGAGTTTGCTTTGTTTGAGTTTTGGCCTTCATTTTTTCTGATGAGAAGTCAGTAATTATTTTTATCATTTCTTCCTTTATGTTATATGTTGTTCTTCTCCATCTGATTCCATCATTTTCTCTTGATCTTTGTTTTTTACCTTCTTTGCCTCCAATATGTCTGGGTTTGACTTTCTTTCTATCTTTGGGATTCACTGAGATTCTTTGGTGTTGCACCAAATTTGGGAAGATTTTGGCCATTATTTTTTAAAATATATTTTCTGTTCATTCTGTTTGCCCTTTCCTCTGAGACTCCAATGACACCTGTTAGAATACTTAATATGGTCCCACAGACCTCTCAGGCTGTGATCATTTTCTTTCAGTCATGTTTTTCTCTATTTTTTGGTTGGATAATTTCTATTGATGGATCTTCAAGGTCACCAACTTTTCCTTTACTCTTATTCAACCAGCCCTTAAACCCATCCTGTGATTTATTTTCTCTGTAACTATACTTTACAATTCCACGATTTCCATTTAGTTACTCTGCAAAGTTTCTATTTCTCTATCAGTATTCCATACATCTTAATTTATTATGTGTGTATTTGCCTTTATGCCCTCAGTTACTTATAATAGCTATTTTAAAGCCTTTGTCTGCTAATTATAACATTGAATTACTTCAAGGTGACTTTCCATTGACTGACTTTGTTTTTCCTGATGTGGGTCATATCTTCTTGTCTCATTGCACATATAGTGATTTTTAAAATTTTGATACTGGACGTTAAAAATAGTATGTTATTGAGGCTCTGGATTCCGTAATGATCCTCTAAAGAATGACTTTTGCAATAGCAGGCTGTTAATCTAGCTGGACTCAGGCTGTAAACTATCTCCCATGTGGTACTCAGCAGCTAAAATCTCTGCTTAATTATTTCAGTTTCCACTGATGCTTTACTGTTGTATTCACAAGGCTTCCCACTATATGTTGTTTGCTAGGAATCTAAGGATCTAGAAAAAGTTTTTATACAAATTTGGAATTCACCTCCTTTGTAGCTCTCACCCACAAGGATTTATCCTCTAACTTTTTGGCTGCTTGACCAGCCGCCAAACCGTCTCCTGAAATCTCAAGCCAACAAGGCAATCAGAACCATATTCCAATAAGGGAATGTCCTCAAAAAGATCACAAACTTCCAATCTCACCTGTTGTAATCCACCTTTCAAAGTCAGACCCCTCTCCACTAGTCTCTGCCTGCTTTGTGTCTCTCAAAGAGAACTGCAAATTGTTTGGATTTTCCGTATGTGTTTACTTTTTGTCCTGATCTTACATTGTTATGCCTAGAAGGGTTAAACCTACCGAACCATTTCATGATTCCAAAAAGCTGTAAATTACACCATGTATTTTAAATAGTTTATTTCTACAAACAAGGGATATGTCTGTATAATTTAAGTAATCCACAATTTTAAAATTCTACCATTTCTGAATATCAGAAACATCAATAAATCTTGAGATCAATGAAAATAAAAGAAAAAGCAAAAAGCAAAAATAAACTCTGAGGAGTTAACACTAGGAAAAATCAAGAATGTGTTTCCTCTTGCTGCCTAGAGGTATAGGAATATAGCAATGCCTAAGTAGTAATAAATAGCAAAAAAAAATTTATTTTCATTCTGAAGGGAAAGAATTACTTCATAATTTAAGTAGGATGTGAAATTTCTCCAATCTTTAAATTAAAAATCTAGGAATGCCTGAGTGGCTCAGTTTAGCTCCTGCCTTTGGCCCAAGGTGTGGTCCTGGAGTCCTGGGATCGAGTCCCACATCAGGCTCCCTACATGGAACCTGCTTTCCCCGCCCCCCTCTCTCTTCAATGAATAAATAAATAAAATCTGAAAGAAGAAATTAAAACTCTAGTGCAGCTTTGGCCAATAGAACCATGGAAATGTTTTATCTATGTCTTGTATGATAGCCAAAAGACAAAGGTAGCTGTTGGGCACTTAAATGCTACTAAAAAATGGAATTTTATATTATACTCAATTTTAAATAACCGAAATTCAAATACTCACATGTGGCCCACGTCTGCTGCGCTGAGCTGGATAGGTAAGAGTGCAAATGAAACAGACAGGAGATTATAATCAAGAGTGGGTAAAAGCCATTTTCGATAAGAAAATAGAAATGATTTTAATGTGGCTTAATAAATCAAAGAAATAAAGAATCCAGCAATTTTATAGTATAAAAATATGTGATCATTCCTCACTATACTATTTTCTCCTAAGACATTACATAGCATTTATACTGCTGCTGTTTCTAAACTATATGTTTAGGACCAAGGAGCAAATGACCAAAAAGAAAAATGAGAAAACGAATTTATTAATAAATCTAACATTTTATCATGTACATTATGTAATAATTATGGCGCCCAAGCCAAGTTGAAACTCACCTGTAGTACTTCTTTATAATAAATATGTATGTAAAATAGAGTCACAGCTTACATGGAGGTGAGGGTTTCAGCTACAGTAAAAAGCACCCTTGGGAAAAAAAATTCTTTTATGTCCACCATAAAATGAAGCATAGTACTGACTTACAGAAAATTCAATCCAGACTATTTTTTCTCCCAGACTGGAATAGATCATTGTTCCCGAGACTGAACAATGGACGGTACGATGGTCTAGTATTTAGATACAATGCTGTGTGGATAGCATTTCCTATTTCTGGGTTCCCAGAACCCCACTCAGAGAGGAGAGGTATCTTGCTCCGAGATACAGGGACTGTGGCCATTTAAACAGCTGACACGCCTCTCATTGTACTGTTACCCCGTGGCAATACTCAAGTGAAACAGGAGACCAGGGACATTGCCCCAAATTATTACAATTCTCTCTCCTGCTCTCTCTCTCTCTCTCTCTCTTTCTCTCTCTCTCCTTCCCTATGTTCATCGTGATACTGCTCAGAAATTTATGTACTTGAATTTGAGCAAGGTAAGTATGCTGACGTGAAACTCTATTGCAATGTATTTGGGGAAATTATCAGTAAAACTTGATAGAAACCAAAGTTTTTTTACCCTAAATGTTTATGTTTCAGTTACCCAGAAAATTAAAATTGCCTCCCCCTCTAACCATACTAGATAATTAAGGCTTTAGACTATTCTTGGACTCACAGGGAAAACAGAGTAAAAATGTTAGATCATCTCTGAGCACAAACGATTACCATCCAGAAGGACTGACCAATTGAAGGCACATCGTAATTAAACTATCAACACAAATTGTCTGCCGTGCTTCTGGTCTTAGAGCACAATTAATCTGACATGTTCCCCCTCTGTGTACATGTCCATTCTAGTGCCTATTGGAATTATCAGAGTTATGCAGTTACTTCCATGCTGCAGCAGAAATAAATAGAAGGCTTGATTACCATTACTCATCTGTTTAGGGAAGTCTTTATATTTAATAAAATAGTTCCAAATATGTTAGGAGGATAGAATGCAAACTTTATCTATAATTTCATTATGTTTAACCCATTCTAAATAGCAGCGTGTGGTATTTATTTCTAAAAGGCTATCGCATGAATGCTTCCCTCTCCTTGACCGACTTTTTCAATTTTTCCTTACGGAACTAACAGTGATAACACTAACAGCACCAAATGTACCAAGTACTGTACACGACATATAAAGTCATGACCTTGGCCTTCAGCAAAACACCGTTACTCTTCATGCATGAGTCCTTTTGCATCTTAAATTGAACCCTCTACCAAAAGTACTTCCTTACATTGACTAGAATGGGTTGGTTGACTATATTATTTGATAAGAAGAGTTGCGTTTTTATTTGAGGATGGGATGATTTTTCACTTTGAATTATTGCTTGGTTTTCTTCCCATACAATTCCATTTTGAGCCACTTGTGCATGCAAATTGCCTTATTTATTACCCAAAGACCAGAGTCCTATCGTTTGTGTGTTTTCTCTTTTCCTTCAATGTTATGTGACTTATCCCCATAAACTGATTTTCTGACTTTCGACTCTCCTTTGTTTCTGCCTATTAGTCATTTTGCTTTTCTATCTCTCTAGCATTAGATTGCCATCGCACCACATTTGAAACATGTTGCTTTCATTTCTCCTGTTATCTTCCATAGTCTGAGATCCTATGCATTTAGAAAATTGCTTTCTATTGTTGACCTGCCTTTTTTCCACAAGTCATCTGTGATAGGACTGATTCACCCCTGCAGTCAGGATAAACTGAGTAACTGGAGAAGTTTTTTCTGGAATCAGAACTGTTCCTCACCCATCCTCTCCAGAGAGTTTTCCTGCTCTGGAGAAATGTCTGGTTTCCTTCCCAGTTTGTTCAGACCATCAGGTGGCCCCCACTCTTTGCATGCAGACTGAGCCTGTAGACGGGGATGCAGAAGTTCCATGTTAGTAAGGACCATGCAGTGGTTTTTAAATAACACTGGATGTTTTTGCAACATCAAGTGTATCTTGATTTTAAAGTCTTTTTTTTTAAGAATTCAAAAGATGTGTTGATGTATTATTTTACATATCTCCCACTTCTCTCTTTAAGGAGAGAACAAGGGTGATATGTACATGTAAATAACGTAAATAATGTCCCATTGCAACTGAAAAATTCACCATCATTTCCCTTCCACGTTCTTTCTCTGATGAAGTCATCTTGCAAGATAGCTTTTGCTAAAATGAGCCACCAAAATTTGTTAATTGATCCCATGGATATACTTTTGAACACCCACCAGAAGCCAGGCCATGGAGGTAAAACAGCACATGAACACTGCATAAGTTATTCACAGGCATGCCATGGACAGAAGGGCACAAGGAAAGCACTGGAGTCAAACACCCTCCATCAGTGCCTCACAGTAAGCATCAAAAGGCCAGACTGCAAGCCTGGGGTGGGGTCCAGATAATATATCTTAGAGGAGTCCAGTGACCTACACTCGCTTCCTAAGCAGTCAAATCGATGAAGATTCTGGCACCTTTATAAGAAAATCAGAAGAGAATCCCTCATCCTCCAAACTCACAAAGAGCAATGTTTAAGGATCTTTTGTCTGTACCACCAAAATGCAATGAAAACTCATACTTACATTATCCGAGTTGGTTTTTCTGAGAATTATAGCTCAACTAAATGACTTACTATCTCTCTAGTTCCTGATAATTTACTTAGCCTCCCAGAATTGGTTTCCCCATAGAATTGCTGTAAAGATTAAATGAGATAGTGCTTATGACATATGCAGGCTAAGGACCTGATAAATGAGTACTGTTCCTGCAAATGGTACTGGGAATAAAAATAACAGGCTCACTTGTACTGCATCAGCAAAAGGATCATGTACCGGGGACCCAGAAGTTGAAAAGTGCAAAATGACAATGGGCTTCTTATACCTTGTCACAAACAAGCCAGGAGCACTTGGTGCTTTGCCTGGCAGGGCAGAGAGTTAAATTATGAAACTGGGATGGGATCCAGAAGGTGAGGCTAGAGATGGAGGAGGAGGAGCAGAAGGCAGATTTTGGCAAAGAAAGCACAATGCAAAGCTGGGGTGAGCAGCAGCCAGAGCTCCTTAGAGGGGAGAACATCCTGACCGGCCAACGATCTCTCTGCTTCTATCCTGTTCCCCAAGAGCTTGTCACCAATGCATGAGTTCCAGGCCAACACACGGCCAGTGGAGCTCAGGCCCTCTTCCTTTGTTGTTTGGGCCAACTGAAGAGCACTGGACTTTTACTGCGGGGAGACTCCTTATGGTAGAGGCTAGGAGGACTGGTGGAGTCTCCTATCCAGGTACCAAGACTATAGCAAAGACATTGTTTAAAGGTGAGTAAATGATTGTAGCTGTTTCCATAGTTCCCATGTTGAGGTCCTCTCAGAATCCCCATGGCTGTCAGGTTACTCGGGTAACAGTACTCAGGAAGGACCCCATAGGATTATGCACACTGAGCAAGCAGGGACCATGCAGGAGAGCTGCATTAAACCAGTCCCCTCTGGTCCTGCCATCCGTCCGTTCTCCGCAGGGCTGGGTCTGGCCAAGATCATGTGGGTTCATCTGCATTTTCCCATCATAACCCTATGTTTCTATTAAAGCTCGAAGTCACTTTTACTAAGGTAACAATAGGAAAAGCAATTGTTCAGAGCCAAGAAAACAAGTCAAGAGGAGAGCAAATGTAAGTAAGACTTAAATGTAAGTCATATTTAGATATGTTAAGTCAAGTCATGTGCCAGCAAGACATTTCTTATTGTTCCTTAATTAAGCAAATACGCAGGGAGGCCATAAGATAGGCTATCTTGTGCTCTACTTTTACTTAGATGAAGAAAAAGCTCTTAGGCGCCAAGTTTCCCTAGTCAAGAAGTGTCATGTCAATGAAGTTAACTGTGAAGAACAAAGTATTTTAACTTCAAATTGTCATTCAAGAAAGAATTTTGAGTACTCCTTTAAAAAAATTGGCAGTTGTCATTTAATATATGATGTGATCTAAAAGCATATTATTTTTTAATGTTACCTAGGAGATTTCATCAGCTTCATGACATTCTTAATCTTTGGTATAATTGTCTAAATTGATAGAACATCTTTTATTAAACTGATAGAGGCACATCCTGCCCTTTTATAAGTCAAGTAAACAGGTGTGATTATTCAGGGCTCTGACTTCTCACTTCTTTTGTTTCCCCCCCCCCTTTTTCCCAACCCTTCTAAAACTTTCTAATAATGATAAAAGTGACACTGTGTTATAAGATAAGAAGCACCTAAATTATCTTCTCCCTGACCTTTACAGTTTCCAGAACAAGTACTTTCTGTTAGCAACATGGTTCAAGCTTTTTCTTACAAAGGATGCCTGGCATTGCGCCGTAAGAGAAACATTTATTGTTCCTGATAAGGAAAGTTATTAAGCTCTCATCTTTGCTCAGAAAAGCATTTCACCAAAATAAAGTTGGGGTGTATTTTCGAACTCCCGAGGAAAAATCTGAAAGAGATGGGGAAAAAAATCCCCTAAGTTACATTTCTTCAGATACTCAATGAGTTTCAGAACTTTGCGTTGTCGCAACAAGTGAGATAAGCTTCAAGGATAGCTCTTGGCAGCCCTTCCACATGAGCAGCACATAGACACCACTGAGGTTTAATGCTTTAAAAGTTAAGTTTGGTAAAAGGGATGTTTGGGAAAATGTGATCAGAAAACCGACACAGTTAAAAGTCATATAATATGTTAACCGGACTTCAACCTCTAAAGCCGGCTGCCTCTGAGATTGAGCAGTTCAGGTTCTGCTGTCATCTTCTGAACTGGAATCTGCGTGTTTTCATTAAAAGCCTTTTCTGGAACAGTGTTTGTTCAGAAAGGCAGGGCGCGTTCAAAGAGTCCTCCGCTAGTGGTCAGCTGCCTTCATCCTTTTTTTTTCCTGGGGCTTCAAAACAAACAAGCGTGATCTATGGATCCTTGCAGGTTGCACGGTCTGGGACAATACAACCCTGTGGTCGTTAATTCTTAGGGACTGACTGGCCGTGAAGGCAAAGTCATAATAATAATAAAAAAAAAAAACCTCCTCCCTCTTACCAAAAAAGTGGGGGGGTCGCTTCTGGCCTGTTCGGGACTAGCTGGGGGTCCAGTGGAGAGCCAGGGAAAAGGCACCAAGTGTGTCGGAGCCCTATAAAAGGAAGCGTACATTGACAAATAATAAGATTCATTAAAGAAAATAATAGAAGAGGCAGTAACAGTCATTAAGTCTAGAATTCATAACTTCAGAGTCCCCGTTCACAATCAGCTTTGTGGTATGCCACCGTCTTTAATAGCCTCGCAGCTTTTTAAAATTCTTTTCTTCAAAGATGATTGGCTTTGAATGCTAGAATCTGCAAGTACACAGAAAAGACCGGCTTTACTGACCATTTCTTTGTGTTTGGGGTATATATTTCTGTATGGCATAATATTTCCACTTGCACTGGTTTCCTGGCATGAAAATGTTTATTGCGCTCATTAGCTAAGAGGGTATCGGCACTGGTCCAATGAACACAGATCTGCCTTCTGATTTCAGCCATTAAATTGCAATGGGATTCACAGGCTTAACATTGTGGGTGTGAGGATAATAAAATGGAACTCCATCTTTAGCCCAGTTACCATGGATGCAGTTAAAGGTCACGGTGCCAGCTGCTAACTAGTTGCCTTTTGAGCTGTGCTTCTCCCCTCCTTGCTCTGTGTTTTCTGAGCACTTCCGCTCCTGCAGGTCTGCCATGGAATACCTTCACCTGCTTTGGTGACACACTAACCTCTTCTTTAAAAAAAAGACAGGCTCCCTCTTTTCAAGACAATGGTTGCCATGGATCTCCTCTATTTATGTATTATAGATACGATATGGAATCAGAAGGTAAAGGCCTTAATAAAAATACAAATTGCTGTTGCTCCGGCATCCTGAATTACTTTCTCATTTTCTGCACAGCGCTCTACATTCCCAACCCCACCCCGCCCCTCCCCAGCCCCAAAAAGTAGAGAAAATTCCCATCTTCGTTCAAACTGGTAATGGGTTCAGGCACTGATGCATTCACAACGTGAAACATCAACTTCTTCTTCATTCGGCCCAAAGTCCTAGGACTTAATTCCCTGTACTGCATGAGGTGTCAGGGTAATTACCGCTGATCAGCCCTGTTTCCCCGCGCGCTGCCCAGCCTCGCGGGCCCCCTGTTTATTGATGCACCACCACAGCATCGCAGCGCTTTCATTCAGCCAAGCTTCTTAATCGAAAGGGTTTGGACAATGTCGGATTTTCAAAGAGAAGAAGTGGGGGAAAAAAATTAAAAGTAGCCAAGCAAAATAAAGTGCATGGTAAGAAACCTGAATGCTCTACAAAATATTTCCTGATGTCAACACTTCATTTCAATAGATTTTAAGACTCCCATTCATTCCCCAAAGAAGGTACTCTGAGCCTTTCCTTGGGCAACCTAACTCTACAATCACATTTTGAAATATTTGGGGAACGTGTCGCTTAAAACACACACACACACACACACACACACACACACACACTTTGGGAAAGTTTATTGTTTTTTGTTCCATATAGATATGTCTCAACTATGTGGAGCTATATAAGCCAGAATACAAAGAAACTTACCCCCTCCCCCAAAAATGTTGTGCCCCTCTGTTTTAAACATACATTTATATAACTTGTCATTTCATAAAAATAAATTAAGTATTATATGAGCCAAATGTTTCAATTCCACACAAGAGTGGTTTCTGGGACTCTTGGCAGAAAGCCACTATATTCATTTTTATTTCAAACACAATGTGAAGTCTTTAATTTTAATATACTTTGTAACTATAATGGTTATAAGGCATATACTGTATTAATTCATCCTCATCTTCTTCTGGTCCTAGTCGGATTTCACCGAGGAACAGAAAGATTTCATTGATTCCATGGATCTTCCTTAGTTTGAAGTATGGTGGAAGGAGGCGGGGCGCGGGGTGCAGGGGGGTGGGGGGGAGAAGTCAGCGCTGGGCACTCAGTGCCCTAAATGTTGCCCCTGGCTTCGGCTTATCATCCCCGGTCCCCGAGTTCAGGTGATGGCCGGGTAGAGAGGCCAGATGAGCAGTGGGAGGGGAGTGAGTGGAAGGCCCATCTGCGGCCTGGGCCTCTTCCCAGCTCCGAAGTCAGGGCACGTCCCCCAGGGTCACCTCTCAGCACCCCCCTCCCCAGGGCGGAAAGGGGAGGAGTATCCTCGATAAGTCCAGCCGATGGGAGCGGTTCTGTAAGTGCCCCATGTGGGGGCAGCGCGGTCGGGGCCAGAGTCCCCACAGCCCCCTTACCCTCTGGGGGGGCCACTAGCCAGCAGTCAGAGGACCAGCCCTGGCAGGAGCACTGGGCCATCCCGGCCCCTTTTAATCCGAGGTTGGCTGCCAGGAAAAAAAAGGAGAGGCTGATGCCCGCCCGGGAAGAGGCACCAGAGTGGCCAGGGGGACAGGAACACGTATGCAAATCTATTAATCCCCGGGGACGGTCCAGGTTTCCGAGCGACCTCAGCCGCAGAGTGGTATTTCTTCATTAAAGGGCCGGTGGAGGGGGCGGCAGCGACAAGTCCCTTTCCTCCCCGCCGGTGACCGGTGACCGTCTTCCCAGGGACACCAGGACAGCGCGTCTGCAGCGCTCGGGGAGACTCGAGCTCTCCTCTTCCTCCGCCACACTTCTCTAATCAGAGAATTTCTTCCTGTGCCTTGTTTACTGTTGATATTTTCTGGCTGATTGGAGAGGAATGACATTTTGACAATTTACTGTAGCAGTAAGCACTGTACAAACAAAAGGTGCTGATGAAAACTGGAACCCATTATTATGTAAATGACGGCTGAGTAACACAGAATCTGTCTCCAGTCACCATCATTGAGACCAGTTTTACTCAATGATAATAATTTTCATGATTGCAGACTTCAGAGTGATCAGAAATATGCTTTAGCTGTTGCATTTATCTACTGCTGGTACTTGACCCTTAATTAAATTCTGAAACTTTTTTATATAATAAAGTAAAATACAGCTGACACTTCCGTTCAAACAAAGAGCCTCAAACACAGAGCTACCAAATAAGATAAAGGTATTTCAGGCTTACCTCGCCGTATTTATAGTAAACATGGATTGCACAGGGTATTTTGAAAGCGAGCTTAAAGTTTAAAATGCAGATGTGTGTTTTCAACTAATTTCAATTCTGTACTTGGGCGCTGCTCTTCTTAAACGAAGCTAAATCTCTGCAAGCTCATCTTGGACACGTCATAATAAAAAAATCTGTTTGAAAGACATGTAAATGCGCTCTGAAAATAAGTTCCGTGGATTCTTTAAATCATCCGTCTTAATATCTAGACTATTCAAAGCGAGTCTTCAAAACTATGCCACTTATTAAGATCCACACAGCTTGGGGAGCCGGCATTGCGTTTTGTAAAGGAGTATTTTCTTCATAAATTTGTTCTTGTCTTAAAAGGAGAAAGCCAAGGCAAATTTTAAAGCAGCATTTTGGCTTCAATGAAAAATTGATTGGCTAAAACAGATGTCAAAGTGAAAATACAAAGAGCCAGGCATTATGCAGGTATCAGCTGTTTTTTTTTTTTTTTTTTTTTTCTTTTTTTTTTTGAATGGCTGACAGGAGAAGACACTTTGGCTAATGTGTTCTTATTCTCTTGAAATCCTGCTAATGCTCCAGAGCATTTATTTACCTTGGAGTTCCCTTACTCTTTCAGGGTTGTTGGGAGGGTGGGGGAGGATCTTCATTTTCTGAATATGTTAATAAGTAAAAGTCAGCTTCAAGGGGGCAATTGTATGAGCCTGTTTTTAATATTTCCTTAGATAGAACCCTTTCTAGCCAGGCGGCTCCCAGAGCCAATGAGCTAAGAAGGTAATTACTTAAGTGGATTTCACGAAGAGTAGAAAGATGATTGTGCCACATTAAATAACAATTGTGTTCTTAATGATGTGTTGGGCCATAATGCAAACATCCCTCCACCATCTCTGGCCCGGGCTCCAGTGTACCTTTCTAATGATTCCCGGGGCTTCTGTCCCCTTGCCACGACTCCGGGCTTTCAGAGCCTATGTAAACACCGAGTGAGCTGGTATATTTTTTTAGACTGCAGTGCCTGCAGCTGCGTGGTCATTGATAAATTGGCTATGAATTGCTGAAATACTTCATATGAATATAAACATTGTTGTAGCTTTGTAGCTTGGAAAAAGGAAGAAAGAAATGAACTTGACAGGGGAGACTGCGTGTCCAGAGCACAACCTTCCAGAGGGTTCGCTCTCTGTAAAGGCCCCGTTTACAGGAAAACCAGCATGATAGTCCCCAAAAAGTGTGAGGGGGACGGGAATGCAGTTTAAGAAACTGAAGAAAGTGTGGTTTTGAGTTTAGGCATTTCTGTGCTATAGCAGCAGGAAATAATATTGCAGCATATTAGGTTTGCTTCCTTTGGAATACAGAGTGTTCTGAGCATCTGTATCCACCCCACTTTGTGTAGAGACACCAAAGAAAGGCCACCTTAATAAATATATCCAATAGCTGAATTAGGATTCACACGAGATGCTACCTAGCCCTAGAGGAAAAATTTTCACAGTGATGCAAACTTGAGAAAGAGAGAGAGAGAGAGAGAGAGAGAAACATGAAAAGGATAATTAGCCCATGGCTATAAATTTTCTTGACTGCTCTTGGATGCTATTATAATGACTATTTCCCCTATAGCCCATAATAGTATCTCTTTGCAGATATGCACATTGAATCTTTACAAGATCATTTATTTCCTGATGTTAAAATTAATAAATCTGATTTCAAATGATATGATTCAAACAAAAGGCACAAAATGCAATAAACAATTCAAGCGTGGAGAAAGTACTTTGCACTAAATCCTCTTTGACTGGCAATGTACCCATTTCGTAGACCGAAGAAATAAGATCCTCAAGGCCAGGAAATCTGAAACTCCGAATATATTGTGAGGGTTGAAGTGAGCAAATCTCTTCCCTCTTACCATTTGTGTTTGTTGTTCGTTTTATTCAAGGAACGAAGACATGTGAATGAGAACAGATTATTGAAATGGATACAGGAAAACTTTGATCTATAGCTCATGTTGAAGGACCCTTTAATTGTTCCTAGAGCAGACTTTAGAAGTAACTAGCACAAATTCAAATTCTGTGGTCATGAATGAAACACCTGTGATGTGCCAAGCATCTCACTTTGCAGATATAAGATCACTGCCCCTGAGCATGAGAAGAGAGAAGGCCACCGTTACAGGGTCCTGTGTAGGGATCCACCAGGCATTGCCTGCCTGTGCCCAGCTGTCTGTGACAAAGAATATCAGACCCCACAAGAAGCTGCATAAGTCCCTCACTTTCTCAGAGCCTGGATCTACCCAGGTCAGACTGACTCCAAAGCAAGACTTGTTTACAGCATGATATGATCCAATGAGTGAGACAGACCAGTCAATGCTGAAGTCCAGTTACAATAATAGAGCCTTGACCAAGCTCTGCAGGCAGCTGGAGAAGAAAACAATTCAACAAGATGAATGGTAACAGAGCCCACCATGCATCTCCAACATCCTTTCCCAAACCAAATATGAAGCGTTCTATAAGCTTAGGTGAGCTGTATAAGCTGCTTATCAAGCTGTTCACACTGGGCACCTAGGAGTCTAGTTATCCAGCAAGTGTTTCTGGCTGAACTCTAAACAGTTCAGTATTTTATGCCCATTTTACAGACAAGAGAAATAAAATGCATAAAATTATTTGCCTGAAGCTGTAAGTGGTCTATATAGCTGGAAATGGGAGAAAGGCCATAGATAATCCCATTGGTGGTTGTGGGTATCCTACCTTCCTATCCCGCCTTCCCTCATCACCACATTGGATTCTGAAGTAGACTTCCTGTGGTTTGTCTGCTGCAATCATTTCAGAGACATTCTCAGCAGGGAGGAGCTAAGTGTGATACATAATACACAAATTGCCCTGGAATACCTCAGATCCCCTTTTTCTTAAAGGGGAACTCCATCCAAATAATAGTAACTAATTATTTAAAGCTTTTTATGGGCCACACTCTTCCAAGGGTTTGATATATATTAACTTCTCAAAATGACCTTACAAGTTAGGTATTATTATATTCATACCCGTTTTACAGATGAGGAAACAAGCCATCAGGATGAGTGTGTAGCATGAGGCCATGTAGCTGGAGAGAAGAGGGTCAAGAGCCGACCCAGGATGGCTTTCCTGAGCCTAGACCACTAAATCACACTGCTTCCAGCAAAAGCAATGAAGGCCGGTCAGAGTGAACCATTTCAGACCATGGGCAGCATGGAGGTTACAAACGTCGATTAGAAAAACTCTATTCTGAATGGGCAGAAGTATATACTCCTTGTAATACATCCTATCTGGGTACTTTTATTTTCTTATGATGTGTATATAGAATTCAAGCTAATGTCCACAAAATTTACCTCCTACCCTCAGACTGAAATACAATAAAATACAGACCTGATTCCAGTGACATCTACACTTGTACATATTTATAATGTGTTTCTGTATAATAGCTAAATTCATCATCTAACATTTTGATGCCAATGAGCCAATTCATATGAAAGGCCTTTGCAAAAAAATTCATTCTCAAAGCACTTCAGGAAGAGATATGAAAGTAATGATAAAATATCAGAGGAAGATATAAAATGATTTGGGGTGAAGTTATAAATGATAGTGTTCGCTCAAAATATTTGAGATTAGCAAACTTTTCCATCCTGAGGTGATTTCTTAATTTCTCCTAAAGTGCTACCCAGTTTTCTTAGTCAGTGTTGGGGGCTGGCCCAGTGTCCCTTGCAGTTTCCAGGGCAAGCGACCATGTTCTTTCTCCTTCTCCGCCAAAGAGGAAGCATGGCCTTTTTCCTCTTTCCCACAAAGCCCCTCAGACCAAGAGATACTGTGAAGATCATCCCTTGCCGTCAGGAGCTGGCTGGTCACTAGCTCCTCTGTGCCCTCGGTCCCTTACAGTGGTATACAGAACTTTCCTGATAAAAGCACAGCATCCAAATGATGCTGTCTGTTCACATATGACTGAGGGTTGTTATATACACATATATATTTTAATACATATTTAATGAGGTGCCACTATGTACCCAACATTGTGCACTCATTGGCTCTCCCTGGAACATGCATGGAGATTGCAGTGCAGCCCTCTTTCTGAATACAGAGTGAGAGACCCTCACTGGCCTGAGGCTCCCTTAAGGCTTATATGACGATGCACCTGCTCAAGATGCAAACAGGGGCCCTGAACTACATCTAAGCCATTTTCCTTTCTTACACAATGGTGTTCTCTATTTGGGTTCCCAGAAGCAGGCCCATAGATGGAGCTTATGGGGTGTGTGTGTGTGTGTGTGTGTGTGTGTGTGTGTGTGTTGGGGTGGGAGGGTCTAAAGGGACCAGCAGGTGGGAAGGAAGGGAATATAGCTGGACTAGGCAAATGGAGAGGCTGGGCTGCCTTGAAGTGTCCACAAACTCCCAGCTGACCTTGGGGAGCTCCGAAGCTAGAATGGTCCTTCAGAGTTGTCCCCAAGGTGGAGCACAGGGGTCGGGCTTTTTAAATCCTCCATCAACTGACCATAGATATGGGATGTCCCAGAAAGAGGTGTGACCTTGGGCAAAACAGCTCTCTCCAGCCAAGGAGATTTCAAGAAAGGCTGACAGTTGAGTGCCATCTGCTGCTACCATGCCCAGCTGGCCGAATGAGGGCTACAGAATGCACACGATAATGTCACTAGACTCTCCATATCTTAAGCCTGGAATCCTGTGCTAGCTATATCATTTAATGGGAAGCAAATGGTGTCCAGACAATTAGTAATTCTCAGAGGCATCAAGTCCGTTTCTGCTCACTATAGGGATCACTCCTACAATGCCCCAGACGGCAGGTCATCTAGCTTCTATTTGGACACCTCTACTCTAGGGACAGGAGCTCATTGTTGGGAAGCTTTAGTTATTACACAGTTTTCCCCAATACTGAGCCAAATCTTCCAGGTAGAAATTGCTCTTTAATAACAGCAATCATACTGACAATTATTGGCAGAGTAGTGAAACTAGGAGAAGAGTGTTTGTGCAAATCCTTTTGGACCAAAGACTGAAATAATGGAGTAGGTATTCATTTTTTTTAACTTATTCTACAGCCTCTTCTCCACGGAATAGTCAGAGTGATCTCTGTTAAATAAAGATCAGATTAGTGCTATTCTATGCTCAAACTCCTCTCCTTGGGCCTTCCCCTGGCCTTGCCTTGGCCTACAAGTCCTCACTTCCAGAACCTGACCATGGCTCAGTCCTCACCTCCTCCCTAACACCCTCCCCCCAGCCACTGCTCTTTCTACTGTTCTGCAGACACTCCCACCTCATTCTGCTTCAGGCCTTTGTACTTGCTGGGACGTCTGCCCTGAATGCGCATCCCTCAGACTTTTGCAAGGCTTCATTCAAATGCCAACTTCTCAGAAAGGCTTCCTGACACACCCCTTCTCAGAAGAGCTCCTCACCCTCACGACCCTCTCATTCTGCTTGCTTTCTCTTCATAGCCCTTACTAATTCCTAGTGTGTGTTGAAGTTTTGTTCACCACTATATCTCTAAGCTCCTCGAGCAGTTCCTGGCATAGAGGAGCATTAAGTAAATATTTGTTGAGTGTGAACATAAATGGATAAAATCAATGAACAAATAGAACCTTGCCCAAAAGTTATGGATAATGCAGTTGGTCCATTACTGACATTTTCAAGGAAAGGCTAAGAATAAATCTCAACTAAAGGAAAGCCATTCAATAAACAAGGATACAAATGTTTACTCTACTGAATTACAGCCAAAGAGAAGAGAATTGCTATCACACTTCATATATAGGTACCATATTGTGAATTCCTTCAAGCCAGGGACCAGGCTTCGTTCCTGTTTTTCCCCTAAAGCTCCTAGCATGGTACCTTGAATGTAATAGGCACCTACTAAATGTTTGTTGAATTTCATTAACTTAGCATATCAATAAACCTTGTCATTAACACCAAGGCTTTGGTCACCTGATGCTGTCATGAACTAACGGAGAAGGTTAGCCTGTTTCAAGAATCATTATATTTTTTCTTCATCATCTTTAATAGCATTAGACCAGTGCACTAATTTTCTTCAATATGTTTGTAGATGTAGAGTTAGGAAAAAACATTAAATATTGCATTGCTATTTAAGAGAATTTGCTAACTTTCAGAGGAATGAAAGGCCCATTCAGTGGAACTCAGAAGGACTAGCCCATAAACAACATTTACGGAGTGGGCCATGCACTCAGCCCCGCAGTGGGCAGAGGTGCTGTCTTAATGATCCAGAGGAATGCTCAGGACACACTTCGCTGTTGGAGGGAGGTTGTGTGGAGAGTTTGGCTGGGGTCCTTTATTTTAGTTTGGTAAACCACCCATTCTGCCTCCTTATGAGAAATTGGTACCGTGTCTTGAAGCAAATAAATGACTGACCTTGATTCTTCTCCTTTAGGATACATGCTTCCCCAGGAATGCCAGGAGAAGCGAGTCCTTTAGCCTTTCCTGGCATCCCGCCCACCACAACTTTGGGATATGCTGGCAGGGAGGGTGGCTGGTCGATAATGGTGGGAGTCTCACTTAGCAGAGAGGTACTAACGTGGACAATCTTACTGATATTGTAAGCACTCCACCTCCACTCAAACACAAACCAAATGTCACCATGTCTGGGCCAAATCTCCCATCACCAACAGTTTGGAAGGAAATGAAAAGAGGAGGGAAACAGAAGAGACAGGAAGAGCAGAACAGAGCAGGAGCGACACAAGTGACAGCATCAGGACACCTGGGTGTCCTGTTCCTTTGTACAGCTATGATCCATGTTAAGGAGACATTTTTTTAATGATCTCTTTTTTATGGTAATAAAAGTAACCCATTCCTTTTTTTTTTTTTTTTTTTTTTAGTTTAGGCAGTATGTTTATGCACATAAAGTTTGGATAAAACCACTTACAATCCTACCACATGCAGATCTGTGCTTGTTAATCTTTTTACAAGCATAAATATATTTTCTCTATAGAACATAGTTAACGTCTATTAACTAATAATTTACTGTTAACCATTTAAGAATTCTGCAGTTCTACAGTATTCCAGAAAGGAAGCAATCACTTTACCATGGCGTTGCTATATATAGTCTTTGGTCCATTCATTCAACAAATACTTTTTACGTACCTACTACGTTCCAAGAAATAGTCTACAAGCTCGTGGTACAGAATGAAAGACATTGTCCTTGTCCTCAGGCAGGTCAAAGTGAGACAAGAAAGTAATTACAGTTCAGTGAATTATAATTCAGTGTGTAGGTGCATCTTGCCTTAGCCAGAGACTGAGATTTTCAAAAGACATGATAAATGAATTCGGTATTGATGAGTAGGAGGCAGTTAATAGGAAAAGAAGTTAGGGGGAGAGGACCTGGATGTGCAAAGACATGGATTTGAGAGTAAACATCGTACATTTGAGGAATAGCCAGGAGATCAGAGGAGCAGGAGGAGAGGAGGCAGAAAACAAGTAGGGGACGTAAGGAATGGATCATGCTAAAGAATCTGGAGCTTGTCAGGCATGTGACTCAGGAGGATTCTTACAAGCCCAGATTGGCATTTACTAAGATGACTCTGAGTGCAGTGAGAAGCATGCACTGGGAATACTGGACACATGGCCAGCAGTGAAGGGCTTCCCTGACCTGAGCCCAGGGGGTAAGAAGCTGCTGGAGAACCCAGGAAAGAGGGCAGCATGCTGGGATCCATGAGGAAAAGGTGGGTGAGACAGGGGTTAGTGCCAGGTGACAAGGCAGCAGGTGAGACATAGTAGCTGGGAGTCAGCCTTCTGGGGGTAAGGACTGTCAAAGGTTGGGGTGCCCAAGCACCAGGCTCAGTAGAGAACCATCCAGCCAAGCAAGGAAAAGGAATTGAGACTTAGTCAAGTGAACTATACTCTATGACAGGAATTAGAGAAAAAGTTGGGGCTGGGTGGTTATGCAGGTGTTTGAGGCACAATTCAAGACAAACGGAACACCAGGCTTATTATGGTAATGAGACCATTTTCCACCTTCTTGATTCCCTTCGCAAAATGTCCACCTTTGGAAAAAAAACTACTGCTCAAATGCTGTGGCCTCAGGTTTTCTGAGTATCACTACTCACATCTTGCCTAAATCTAGCAAAGGAACCCTAATTCTCTCTTTCCCTCTGTATGTATATAAGTGTGTGCACATGCTGTGTGGGTGTCTCTCTCTCATACACACACCCCCTCAAAGCTGCTTTCTCTTTTCCCCTATGCTGCCAATTCTTATCTAGATTTCATAGGAAATTATCTCTTTCTATTCTCTTTCATTCTTTGTTTCTCTTCTACTCCATACAGGAGTCTTAGCCCTTTTTTCCTGGAAAAAGACCTGCCATGATATGTCTGAAGGGAAGGCTAAGGTGGGAGAGGATGTAAGTTTGGAATAGTATTTAGAAATATTGTAATTGAAACTTTGCTTCAGAATACACACACACACACACACACACACACACTCCTCCATCTGCAACCTCATCTTTTAAATTAAATCTACATTTCCGCAAGCATTAGCATTCTAAACCAAACCTTTGAAAAGATTTTCTTAGTTAATGTTATCACCCTCTCTCATTTTTCTATTTGGTTTAATTTACTGGCATGGCAACAATGCTGATATTTGGCTTATTATTTAAAGTATGTAGCTTTTTAGCCAGTTGCAGTTATAAGTTAGATCTAGAGTACAATAACTATCTGTACTACATTCTTGGGATGAAGTGTATGCTGGGACCCCAAGCAACAGACTTCAAAGTAGCATGTAGCAGTTACCTGCTCATAACTTGAAACTTTCTAAATAGAGGCAGATAGTAAATATATCTAGATAGAACTTTTGATGTACAATGTAATTGTGTTGTAGCTAAAGATAATGTCCCAAAGCAGGGTGAATGAGCACATTTCTGAATTATCCATATGCTTAACATCAATTGCAAAAATCTAATTATTGGTTGGAAAAAACCTTATATCTCAGTCAGAAAAATTTCTATATGGACCTCATTTGATAAATTTGGATTCCTCCAATGAATGGCAAGATCTACCAAAGTCAAGTAAACTTCTGATTTCCAAACATAATTTTTTCCCAAACATAATTTTATTTGCTAATCGCCACTTGTCAACGGTGGAGTATCTTTAAGCCAAACCAAATCGTACAAACAAAAATCAGAAGAAAGCATAATTAATCAAATTGCGAACTTGTTCTTTCCTGCCATAAGCTAATCTTGAGGCATAAATATTATAAGCAGTAATTTAGAAAAACATGTCCCAAAATATATTCAAGAAAAGATTAATGCCCCCATAAGATGTTGACAGTCATTCTATTTTTTTAAAAAAAATGTCAGTTGGGCATGCAGAGTTAATCACAGTCAAACAGGCTGCTTTGCTGTAGAGCTTCTCAGAGGCTTTACTATGCTGACACGCGCTCTGAACTTCTAAGGAGGGGCATTATTTCGAAAACTTATTTGTGACTCAGCAACTGGTAGTAGAGCTTTATAACTCACCTGGCAGGGAGCTAAGGCCCAGCATGAGAAGACCTTTCAAAATGAGTGAGAATCCTGGTTGTTTCCAACTGAACTTCCCACCTGAAATTGGCCTCAGGATATCCAGGGACCCAAGAGGGACTTGGTACAACTTTGTCACTAATGCAAATCTGAGAAATAAGGGACAGAACAGTCACTATATCCATGCCTTTTAAATCAATTTAAGGGAAAGGAGAGAAAAATTAAGAAAAGTTTCCCAGAGCTGCCATTAAAAAAAAAAAAAAAAAAAAATGTGTTCCAGGAGGGTGAGGGCAAGCAGGGGGGTCTCTACAGCATCACAGGTAAGCTGAAGAGCCTTACCTCACTACCCACTGGCAAACATTAATACCCACGTGTTCGTGGACATCCTGGAAGGATGGGTCAATTGAATCACAATGGTGGAAATCTCCGTGAACATTCAGTGCAAACTGTCACCGGGAGTGGCCTTTCCCTCTGAAAGCTAAGCCCTTATCACTCCACAATGAGGGCACTTTACATTTGGAATCAATATTTAATTCACTGATGCTAACCCTGAAAGCTGAAAGTACTGTCAGAGATGGCAAGGGGACTCTAAATTTATGTTTTAATTAGTTGGCCATTTCATCAAAAGGTAGACACGGTGTCTGTGGTTTAGAACTTTGAAATAAGCCCTATATGAGGAAAAAAAAAATGCCAGGCACATAGAGCCCATTCATGCATATGTTTATGGTTTCTCTACCTGTGAAAGGGAAAGATTTTGTGAAGGTGTATTATGGAGGAAATTTACACAGATTTCTTGTTCATCAAATTCAACTAGTGCACATTTTACTCAGCAGAACATGAACTTGGGGTGTGGCCACTTAAATTTGGTGGTGGGGGGGTGGAGCAGGGATGTTTTTGGCATGCAGATTTTTCTGAATTGTTAAATGAAAATACCACATACCTGGGGGAGAAAGTTTGCAGAGCAAATTTCTTGGCATCATTTTTTTTAAGTATGTCAACTCAAGCACTGTGAATTAAACTTTAAAAGACAGCACTTGTTGGAAAGGAAGTCAGAAGCTGTCGCTAATGATGACACACGCACTAAATGGTTTTCTGGTGCTTTATAACCATGATTCAGTGAAATCAGGGAGCTTCTTCGTATCACCAAAACCTTGACTTCTCAATGCCAAAGCTGGGGAAGAGAAGTGAACCATGGCCTCGGTCCTCCTCAGTGGAACCCTTGGATTGGCCAATGGGCAAGGAACACAGCCCCGGCTAACCTGGTCACGCACCCAGTCTACAATATAACCAGCCTCAGGACAGATGTTCCAGGGAAAGTGGAAGGTCATTAACAGTTTCATCCCCATTATCGTAGGCGCAAAGCCCATCCTTACGATGCACTCTGCTCTAAGAGGGCTAGGAAGCCAGTATCTTTCATAGTAATGACTTCCAGTTTACAGCGTTCATTTGTTATATTTCCTCAATAGCTGTTGTGTTGAGATTAACTGCATAAATGGTCTGCAGCTGTCTGTTATGAATTAAGGGAGTTTAATCAAAGTATTTCTAATGTACAGCATAATGATAATACATGGGGGAAGTACTATTTAAGAGATAATGATGGCTTCAGAAGATCACTGTTGTAATGTTTAGTGCATATGCCTTCAGCATTGAATTTGTTGTTGTTCTGAATATGCTTTAATGGATCACTGAAAAGCTGCCTAATGCGGGATTGTTTGATGGGGCTGACAGAGCTGGAATTAGCCCATTGCTGTTTACTGCATACAGCCATTAAGATTAATTGCTGCCAGATAATTTTGACTGTTTTTATCTTCTGGAAAAAGTGTCACTAATGGGTTTATAAATTGGTTCACTATTACTAATAGTAAGGCCAGTGTAACAGGATAGAATGTCAGCTAATTCTAAAGATAAAGGTAAAAAAGTATAAAGTACTATATGGCTTGCTAGTTTTAAGGGATACTGTTATCTAATAACAGACACGCTGATATATGATGCTCATTAATGCTATTTCCTGAGCTTTGGGTTGAACCTAATAGATGCTAATAAAGTCTTATTTGATGTCCCATTAAAAAGCTCAATCTGTTTTCTACATTAATGCCCAGTGTTGTTTATCACATCTTTGATGACTAAAACCCAAATTCCAATCTGTTCCCAAACCATGCTTTTTCTGAAACCGAAAGTCTTTACACCTATTTTTGTTTTTATATATGTGAAATTTATACAAACAAGCCACAGAAGAATGAAGAAAGTTTATGTATTTGCAATCATTATAAACAGTGTGGAGGTTAGCTATGAAAGTTCACAATCTGGACATTTTTATATAATGTCTAGGCAAGCCTCTAGAGACAGTGTGTTGCCATTCTGGCTATTGTTTAGGGATTTTTTTTGCAACTGAGTACAACTTTGAAAGTATAGGTAATTGTACTTAGTGGTGATTAAAAAAAAGTCACATACCTAACATGATAGTATTGAAAAGTTCTAAGCACATTTTTCTAAGGAAACTTAAATGGATATAATTATTTTTAACTACAATTATCTCTAGAAGATTATCCACAAAATGGTCATCACCATGAACTAACCAACCTAGCTTCCCACATTGGTTTGTAGAGGTTAACACATTAAGTCTGCGTTTTACCAGTTTGCCACAATTTATAATAAAATCCCCTAAGCACAGAGTTTGAAATGCATTCCTTATTTCTAAGAGTGTTGAAAATCGATGGAAAAAAATATGAACCAGATAGACAGACAGTGAATATTTAACTATGATGAAGAAACCAATAATTCATGAGAGGTGAAGTTGTTCTTCCCTCAAGAATGAATAGTGTAAATTATGAAATATTTCTTTTGTGAAGCCAAAAGCATATTTATATCTTTCAACTACTTGTTTTACACTGCACTTAAAAGTTTTACATTTAAAACTACTTGAACTCCTCAGGTATATATAACATATGACAGATTACTTTTCTTCCCTTTTCCTAGTGATGTTGGTGGAAGAGAAAGGAACAAAAACTACATATTCTTTTTTTAAAGATATTATTTATTCATTTGAGAGAGCGCATACACCAAGCATGAGGAGCAGCAGAGGGAGAAGGAGAAGCTGGCTCCCTGAGGCGGGACTCGATCCCAGGACCCTGGGATCATGACCTGAGCCGAAGGCAGATGCTTAACCGACTGAACCACCAGACCCCGCAAAACTACATATTCTAAGCGATATTCTTAGAATAATTCTTAAAGAATTATTCTTAGAATAAGAAGTGAAGGCTCACGTAAATTTAAGAAAGCCATCCTCCTGGTTTTTCCAACCTGGCTCTAAAGTAAGGGATGGTCAGATACTGAATTTGGGCAATATTTTGTTTCTCTTTCATATTTTCAGTATTTAACTTATGTTGAATATTTAACATAAAATAATATGTGCACTGCCTGGATAAAAAAAGTAGTGTGGGTGTGTTTGCAATTCTTTAGGAGGAAGGTCTTTCTGTTGAGCTGCTCAAGTCACATGATGCTGGGTCACCAGGCAGCTGGTGAGTGAGAAGTAGAACCTGAGTCCCCCAGGCTGTAGCAAAGCCCTGGCTCTGGGGGCCGCAGTGAAATAGGACAGTACCCAGGTTTTATCAGTAGTGTTTTAGAACAGAGAGCTCCCTTGTAAACTTGTTGTATCTGGTCATAGATCCTACCTAAGTATAAAGACAACACCCCCCGCCCCCCTGGAGAAAACTAGTAGTTTCATTGTATCTGTTTCCACCTCTGGATGGTCTCCCTCACCCCCTCCTGAAGTAGGAAATATTGTTGGAGCATCTTTACCAACATAGGCTGCAGTCCTCAGAATAGGGGAAATGTTGCAAGGCATCGTTGTGGTTACAGATTTGGGGGGGGGGGAGGAAAGTGTATTTAAGTTTCCCCCCAGTTGTAGTCTCCTCGGGGACAGAAGTGTCTTGGCTTGAGCCACCTTTGCAAAAACAATCACAGCCACCCTCCCCCTTCATTCAAGCATAAAGCTGTGTTATTTCCTCACCTCCTAGATGCTTTACATCTAGGTGGTTTAAAAAAATCCAAAACAACCCTGATTGTACTCAGTCGAGAAACCAGGAAACCAAATATTACAAGAGGGTTTCCCTTCCCCGTGCAGTGTCACCGGAGGAGGCTGAGCGGTTGAAACGGGAGGAGCGGGGCGGGGAGGAAGGGAATCGCGCTCTGAACCCATGTGCGCACCGGAGCAGAGGGGCACCGGGGCTCTAACGATCGGAAAATGATGCAGCTCCAGGCAAATCCCAGAGCTTAAAACTCCATTCGTACATTCGCGCGACTTGGCGACAGAGAGGACAGTGGCACCAGCAGGTGCTTTAGGACTAGTCACAATGCGGAGATTTAACAAGGATCCTGGAACCGTTAGGCGCACCGTGTCTGCTGCAGGGAAGTAGCTGCATGTGCGGCATCCCCTTGACATCTGCCTCATTTCAATAATTTCCAGCCATTGAACCTCTGTCTGGATGAGCATTAGGAAACAGAGGCATGTTAGGATACTAATTTGAGTCTCTCTCCAGTTCGAGTTTCATGCTGGTGCTTATGGCTCAGTTGACGATTTTGAGGTCTGCGGCTTTCCATCCCTAAGACTAGACACGTCCCCACAGTATGTATCTCCCCGTATCTCAAGATGACAGGAGAGCCGTGGTGTCTTCCTCTTCCCGCTGTCAACTGTTAGCATTTACTGAGGGATGCAGACACCTCTCGGTGAAGAGGCCAGCTGAGACTGAGAGCCTCATTCATCGGAGGCTGTGTAGAGGTGGCCTGAAGTCTCTCCCAGGTGAGGAAATGCCCCTCAGTTATTACTTACCTGGATTTGAAACTGTGACCTTCTGGTCTGCTCCAGGCAAAGAACGAGAGTGCTCTGCAATTGATTTGCCAAAAGATACCACGAGCTGCTCCGAGTGGTCTGGAAGGAGTGGAACGTCTCACCTGCAGCTGAGACTAACCTTGGCATCTATCAGCTTGGCCAGTGCTTGGGTAGGAAACGTGTAGGGAGAAGAGCTGGTAGGAGTGAGTCAGATGAAGAGGCCAGACCAGGACCCTTAACACCTGCTTCAGTGTGGCCTCTCATTGCCCCCAAATCCATTCTTTGCCTCAGTGTGATCGATCCATTCGGAAGAATCTTGAATACTCACAGTCATCCTGCTTACCAATCTGTATTCACTAATGTCAGAGATCGGTCCATGTGATTCCCGAGCTTATTACATGGACAAGTTTCCCCAATGCTACTGGGCCTCTTCCTCAGGTCTCCTTTTCCTGACTACTGACTACTAACTCAATTTAAGATTACATTCTCTGATCCTTTACTTTCATTGCATTCACCCTGCAAAACTCATCCCCTTCACATTCTAGGATGTCTGGAGTCATGGAGGGCATTCCAAGACTGGGCATAAGATATGTTTGATGCTGTCTCTTTAATATGACTTGGTCCTTATTTGATCTGTGAAACTCCCTAGCATCCTCTCATGGTTATTGGGACCCAGGCATGGAGGGTTGGAACCTGCGTACATATTAATTGTCTGGCATTGCAGGGCTTTTCTCTCACCTGCATTCAGGCTGCCAACTCTGCGGTATGGTATTCAGTGCTTCACTGCATCACTGAGAAAAGAAATGGTAAATTAAGTAGATTTAAAAATTGCCCATTGAACTCACATCATTAAATAATTCTATAAGAAATTCATAAGCAGAGACACGTAGAAAGATTAAAATGCTATAAATTATGTGGGGGGAGTAGAGGGATATACACTTATTTTGCCCTTTGTTCTGGCCACAAAGCACCCACAGCTAGGCATCATTCTGCCCATGGTTTAACAATAAGTACCTGAAAGGAAGCATGACCCCTGAGTGCCCCCAAAAGGGGGATTACTGTAACAGCATTTAACCCATCTCTAGGAACTGATTTAACACCTCTGCGTCACTCGAGTTACACTTGTCCCAATCAGGCGATAAAGTTTCTTTTTTCCCTCTCACATTGTCTTTCTTGGTGCTTTGTCCTCCTCAATCCTCTCCTATCCAGCAGCAAGACAGTGGGAAAGAAATCATACTTATCTTGCATATAAGGCACTTTCTCCTCATTCACCCAGAAGGCTTCAGAAAGTTCTGTCCACACGTGGTCATTGGTATTTTTTTCTTCCATTATTGTAGGTCATTCCATCCTATCCCTTGGACAAGTGTTCATCCTAATTATGCTCACTTATTCTGTTTCTACTTGGTCTGTAAACTTCATGCAGGCAAGGACAGTTCTATTTTCAGACCATTGTACCTCAGTTCCTCAAACAGTGCTTGGTCCCAAAGCAGGGCCCTAGTTCTCCACAGCTGTGTCAAAGCTCTCCAAAATGTAGTTGCTTAAAGCAACAACAATTATCTTATTATCTTTCACTGGCTCTATGGGTCAGGAATTAACACCCCTGCCTAATTCCTAACCATGGTTCTCCATGGTTCTGCCCACGGTTCTGCCTCAAGCTCTCCTCTCCTATGCAGGTGCAGGAGGTCTAACAGCCAAGGAGGGGCTTTCTGAGCATCTTTTTCATTTACATTGAGAGGTCTCAGGGCCTCTCGATGTGGTCTCTCTTTGGCTAGTTGGGCTTCCTTATAGCATGGCTGTCTCAGGACAGGAGGATGACTAAATGACAATTGAAGACCCAGTATTCTGTGGGGCGCCTGGGTGGCTCAGTTGCTTAAGTATCTGATTCTTGATTGTGCTCAGGTCATGATCTCAGGGTCACAGGCTGGAGCTTGACATCAGGCTTCACATTCAGCTCAGAGTCTGCTCCAGATCTCCCTCCTCCCTCCTCTGTCGCTCCGCCTGCCTGCTCTCTCTCTAAAATAGACAAATGAAAAAAATTTTACTGACTTAGTGCTTTTTATTTTTTCTTAAATTTTATTTATTTTTTATTGATGATGGTATTTTTTAAATTTAAATTCAATTAATTAAAAATAAACACACATATTGTGATTTTTTAAAAGATTTTATTTATTTATTTGAGAGAGAGAACAGAAGCAGTGGGGGAGAGGCAGAGGGAGAAGTCAACTCCCCGCTAAGCAGGGAGCCCAAAGTGAGGTTCAATCTTGGACCTTGGGATCCAGACCTGAGCCAAAGGCAAACACCTAACCAACTGAGCCACCAAGGCACCCTCAATAAAATCTTGAAACAAAAAAAGACTGAGTCTTCCAACAGAAAGGCAGAAGCTATGAAGACCCTTCTGATCTAGGCACAGTAGTCACACAGTATCATTTCCACTGCATTTTCTTAGGTACAAGGGAGTCCCAAGCTTATCCAGATTCTAGGAGAGGGGAATTAGACTACTTCCATTGAAAGTGTGGTAAGGTTCTAGAAGAGTATTGGGAAATGTTGTGGCCATACTTGGAAAGTATAATCTGCTACAGAGAGTGCCCAAGTATTGTTTGCGAAACAAGTAAATAAATATTTTCTGAATGACTTCTCAGTCTCTCCTACTAGAGATTTCCTCTGACAGCAATTTTCAAAGGACTATATTTTCATTCCAATATTTCAAGATCTCCACTAGAAACTGCATCCTATTTGCAAATGACCCTTTGTATTTTTCTAATTTAGCTCTTCTATAGATTATCTTCATTAAACATTGGTTCTCAATCTTCTCTTCAGTCTAGGTGCTTTCTCCATCCAATTTCTCTATATTTTGTGGAGTTTCTATCATTTATCTTAAGGAAGAGTCTAGAAAATCCAATACATCCCCCTCACCTCAGCAGTATATCTCACTCTACTCACACTTTAATGAAAATCACTTAAGAAACGCCTGGGTGGCTCAGGGGTTGAGTGTCTGTTTTTGGCTCAGGGCATGATCCTGGGGTCCTGGGATCAAGTCCTGCATCGGGCTCCCTGCATGGAGCCTGCTTCTCCCTCTGCCTGTGTCTCTGTCTCTGTCTCTCTCTGTCTCTCATGAATAAATAAATAAATCTTTAAAAAAAGAAAAGAAAATCACTTAAATGTTTTATAAATTTCCTCTTGGTTCATAATTCTCAGGCTTCTCTTTTCATGCTTGACCTCTCCCAGGACATCCAATTGGTATCTCTGTTTATGTTTCCATAAGCTAACTAAACACAATTAATTAATTAATTCAAATTTAGCATAGCTGCACTAACTGATATTCTATATGTTTCTCTTCTTTATCCACTTCTCAAAGAAGACTGCTATGAGTAAGGATTGTTTGAGTTCTTGTACACCCAAGTTTGTAGCACTATTATACACAACAGCCAAAAACTAAAAGCAACCGAAATGTCCATCGATGAATGAATAAACAAAATGTGGTGTGTACATACAATGGAATTTTATGTGGCCTTAGAAAGAAAGGGAATTCCAACCTTTAGGATATGGATGAAGCTTGAGGACATTACGCTAAGCCAGTCACAAAAGGGCAAAGACTGTATGATTTCACTTATAAAAGGTTCCTAAAATAGTCAAATTCATTGAGCCAGAAAGTAGAATGGTGAGTTAGTGTTTAATGGGGATGGAGTTTCAGTTTTGCAAGATGAAACAGTTCAAGAGATAGATGGTGGTGAGAGTTGCATGACAATGTAAAAGTGCTTAATACCACTGAACTGTACACTCAAAAGTAGGATAGAAAATGTCATGTTATGTGTAATTGAACATACCTTAAAAATATATTTCTAAAGAATTGTTCAATTTCTTTACATTTTCCTGATCAAGATTTCATAAACCATATGCTTCTCTCAGCTTTTGTTTCTGGGAAAAAATACACAGGAAGTCCCCTCGGCTCTCTGTTTCAGGTCCATTTTGTTAAAAACCACCTATTCTAAAAGAGGAACCTGTCAATTTAATAAAAGTGTTTTCTGAAAGTATGATGGGTAATCTTCAGCACCTTTAGATAAGGACGTGGATACAAGTGATCTACCCAGGAGTAATGGCAGAAGAAGTGGTAGCATTGTGGGAAGTGAAGAAAGGTAATTCAGGGGGTACTCATGAGCAGGAGAATGCTGTAGGCATCTGAACTCAGATTTGCTGGAGTTCTCTGGTAATCTATGTAGAATATGCCTCAGAGCTATCCCTTGTCATCCCTCTGGTCCTTCATGCTGTTTCCAACACTTAGAGGGTTTCAATCTCCTATTTGGGTCTCTGCCCTCCCAACATCTGAGTAGACACTTTCTTTATTAAATAATCTCTGTTTGAAATACTCAGGATGAGACCAACTCAGTTAGTGCCAGCTCCTTCTCCACAGACATGCTGACCCTGATATCATCAACCCACTGAACCGATGACAGCATCCATCTCTCTGCAGACATCCTATAACATGAGAAAATTATTTACTTACTCTGCTTTATTTGTTCAATCTGCTGTGACTGGAGTTTTATTTTACCCCTAAAGAGTTCAAAAGACCATCTAAACAAGTTAGTCTAAAATGTTTACTGTACTTCACTTAATCATTTCTCTCCATCTATTTATTTATCTGTTTATTTTTAGCAGCACAGTAATAGACTATTCATTCTTTGGACAAGTATTTGCTTCCCAGTATGTCATATACTGTCCATCATGGAGTCAAGACTAAAAGAGAGATAGACATCCAAAGAGTTTATTTCTATTTCCAGTTCTTTTTGAAACAAACTGAGCTATTCTGTTCCATGTAAATTCACACTGTCTTGGAGCTAAGGCATGTTCTTCTTGTGGTCAATTACTGGAGCACAAGGGCCAACCCAAAGCCACACAAGCACATTTAAGGCTTATATCACATTTACTAACATTCCATTGACCAATGCAAGTCATGTGGCCACACCCAACACGAATGGGGCTGGAAAGGGGTTCTGTCTGCAGTAAAAGGGGGAAAAGAGTGCTGAAAAATAATTGTCAAACTATAACATACATCAGAATTCCCTGGATGGTTTGTTAAACTGGATTGCAGGGCCCCATCACCAGGGTTTCTGATTTGGTAGATCTAGAGTGGCCCCTGATAGTTTGCATTTCTAACAAATTCCTTAGTGATGCTGATGCTGCTTGTCCAGAACCTACACTTTGAGAATCACTGATCTAAGCTATCACAGTAGCCCTGTAATATGCCATGCCATGTCTAAAGGAAAGGGGTGATGGGAGGGTGTGACATGCAAAGGGATGAAAACAAAAATGGTTAAATAGGTCTTAGGAATAGTGTCTGTGAGAAAATGCAAAAAGAATCTTGGTTTCATTAACCTAAAGAAGGGCAACTAGAAGAGAACTTTATAACACTGTTCAGGTATGCTCTGGGATATGAGCAGCTGTTTTTCTGAGGACAGGAAAAGAATTACAGTGCACCGGGGTGATTCAAGGTAGCCACGAGCAAAAATGGCCCATCTGCAAGGCTGTAGGCATGCACACTAAGGACTCTTCGAAAATCAGAATTAGATCACTTAAAACATGAATCTCTCCTATAATTATTTGACTTTTGTCCCAAATGGGAGCAAAATTAGAACTGTCTCCCAGGGTCACTTTGGCCCTGTAATTTGGATCTCAGGATGAGAGAAAGAACAATAAGGAAGGAGATAGAGGTTGCTCTCCGGAGGAAAGAATGCCTTCCTCATTTGTAAGCACAATTAGAGAGGCCACCAATAGGTTTTTCATAACAGCAAACATTTTGTAATTTTGCCATCACCCCCAACATGTGATGACCCTCATTCTGTGAAGGTGACCTTTGGAGGAGACTGAGAAAAGCATAGATACAAAAGTCAGAAGACTTGTCTCTGAATCTGGGTTTGCCATATTTTTGTTGACTGGTTAATTACCTTCATCTTTCTGAGTTTCAGGTCTCTTGTCTGTAAAATGAGGATAATAACACCAATAGCAATAGGGTGTTGCAAGGATCCAAAGAGCTAATAAAGAAAAAATTACTTTGCAAACCATAAAGTGCTATTGGGATACTGGTTTGGGGTGATCTGAGAAACAGCAAGGGACACAAGGGCTACCTGCCCATCACAGGTGGCTGTGTTTCTGCATTTGGAATTGCTAGTGTGTTAGTAGGGGCATGGTCTGTACTCTGGACCTCAGGAGACGAAAGTACAGTCAATGGGATTGTTAAGGCACATTATGAACATCAGTCGGTACAAGACCCTTCTCTTGTTTTATTATTTTCCCTCTAACTCTATTCTCAACCATCTCCCTCTACTCAACCCCCCCACATTTGGTAAATATCCCTGATATACCTAAGTCTTTGAAATGCAGTATTTTTATTTGTATGTGTATCACATTGTGCTTTAGATCTCACCCTGTGGGGCACCTCGGTAGCTCAGTGGTTGAGCATCTGCCTATGGCTCAGGTCATGATCCCAGGTCCTGGGATCAAGTCCCACACGAGCACCCCACAGGGAACCTGCTTCTCCCTCTGCCTATGTCTCTGCCTCTCTCTGTGTGTTTCTCATGAATAAATAAATAAAATCTAAAAAAACCCTCACCCAGTGTTTTACTCAACACCATGTTTTTTTCAATCTATCCATTTAACATTATGTATCTCAAGTGACTCCTATACCAGTAATTGTTTTTTAATTAGATTCTTGACATAGCTAATAAACTTTTTATTTTCCCAATTAAAGATATAGGACAAACAAATATCTACCATCTACTCTTCCTATCATTTCATCAAAAAAAAAGGCATTTTAGCATCAAAAGTTTCTCAAGGATAGACTCTCAAGCTAAACGAGAGCTTTTATGCTGAGTGCATTTAGATCACCTAGATGTGCTCTTGCCTGTGGACCAGTGAAGCTTTATCATGGGCTGGGAACAGGACAGCATTGGAGCTCAGCGAAAATTAGCTATAACTTTTAATTGTATGGTAATGCTGTAGACATTGCCAGCCCAGAGGTGGTTTCATGGGAAGCTCCAAAGGCCCCAGACTTAGAAATGTCCTGTGCTTTGTAGAATGCACTCCTATCACCACTTTTCAATTCTTAATAATTTATACACACAAGGCCCTGCATTTTCACTTTGCTCTGGGCCTCAGTTCTGGGTGGGTCAGTCTCTGTCACAAACCCTTACCACTGCCACTGGAGCACAAACACAGCTACAGATAACAGGGAAACAAATGGAGGTTGCCATGTTCCCATAAAACTTCATTTACAAAGAAGCAGGCTCGAACTGGCCCATGGCCACAGTTTGCGGACCCCTGGCTTAGAGCACAGACTACAGAGTAGACCAGTCTAGGTTCAAATCTTGATGCCAGGATCTGTGAATATTTGACCCTCGGTCACTTACTTAAATTTTTCTTAACATTACTTGCTGCCATTTGTAAAAGTGCGATAGTAACAGAGAGCTATCTCCTGGGGCTACTGCCAGAATTAAGTGAGATGATATACACAAGGTACAAACTTGCTGAAAGCAAAACTATTCTCATTTCCCTTCTTATTCTTATTTTCCTCTGGCAAGGGCTCTAGCCCTATTCTGATGCCAGGTTATTTACATATTCCAACACTTCCACCACTCTAAGAACTTTCCAGAATACGTAGCAGGGGAAAGTGGAAGACTGTATTTGTTCCCCTTTTCCTCCTTTTCAAAGTGGACTTTTTTAGCTAAAATGAGCAACTGTTTTCCATAAACCAGAACACAGCCCACAAGCCATTGCTGCTAACTCTACATGATCCTTCATACAGGGTTCCAGAATTTTAGTGTCATGATGTGAAGTCTCAGTAAATTACCCCTGTGCTTGCTGGTAAGATGTACAAAAGCACATATATTCTACAGGCGAATATAGTTGCTTCTGCAGGTACACCTCCAATCTCAGGCCATCTGATGTTTGCATATGTTTCCTGGGGCATCAACCTTCTCTTCTGTCCATCATTAAAAGTAAGATGACAATTGGCTTCTTATCTAGTGTCTGTTTTATAGACACTGGATGTATATAAATGTATAATAAATTCATTTTACCCCTTTAGTTTCTTTATTTGATTTAAGCCTTCAGGTCATAGGCTTTGCATCACAGATGCAAAGACCCACCTCTGAGGGTCTAAAGGAAACTATAAATATTCTATGAAGAAAAAAATACCCACTTGTGTATGTGCATACACACACATAGACACACACCCAACATTTCAGGAGCTTATAAATCTTCTAAGGGCTGAGGCATAACCACTAAACATCTATGAGAATAGATAAAGAATTCCTACCCGAGGACTTCCAAAAGCTTTACTATTTAAGGTATCAGAATCATAAACCCATCTACCCTGGCCAGAGAAAACTGGAAGAATAGGTATATTTTTAAAAGTATGAATTAGGTAATATGAATTCCTAGAATCTTTGAGTCCTGTTAGGCTATGGGATGATGAATGAACACCTCATAGAAAAGAAGCACTTCAGCCATCCATTAGGATAGCTTTTCTTTCCCTCAGTGATAAGACCTATATGGATGGTTCTTCCGGTTACTTTCAGGGTAGTGAATTTTGCTTCAGGAAATGTGATTGATGTGGCTCTGCCTCCATGCACACATCATTAGTCTGTGGCGGGTAAGCTCAGATGGTCGGAGCTTCGTGCTAATGAGGCGAAGGTTAGGGGTTCAGTGCCCATGTGGGCCACTTAGCTTTTGTCTCATTCATGTCCCCAGACTACTCCCAACACAGGCCACCTGTCTTGAAAATGTATGTCTATGGTCAGAAAGAGGAGCCATGTAAAAGGGTCTGGATAGATGGCTGCAAATCTATCATGACTCTAGGAAATCAACCCCTTTATGAGTTCCTGGTGGTTTATGAGGAAACTTACTTTTATTTTAAAAGGACAGCAAGCATAATACTCAAGATGTGCATGGCCCGTGGATTTTGTGAATAACTGGTTAAATTTCCACTGAATTTTATATACTTGGAAAATATGTAATTGAATGACAATATATTAGACAAAATGGTGGTGAGGTGCCCTTCACTTTAAGTAAACTAAATGTAAATATTTACTCACATATAAAAGGGTAAGCACTCACTTTGCAGAAAATTCATTTCACAAAAAGCAAGCACAGATGTTCCTGAGTTATTTAATTGGCAGACCCTCAATTAACTGTTATTGAAATAATAGTTAAATTGAACCGAACTTCTCAGTCTCATATTTCTTTTCTAGAACAAAGCATATGTTTGTGTCCAAACTGTTCTCACTCACTGTGAGTAAAGTCACTAAGATCCAACACAAGCCAAAGGTCAGGAAAAGAGACTCAGGTACTCCCTGAACCCAGACTTTTCTTCTCCTGGGTCCACATGGAGTCAAATGGTATTATTTTAGCTCAGCTCAAATCCTGGTCCTTTCCTTACTGCATGGCTAGAGCACACAGCAAACCAGTCTTTCACTCTTCCCCAACACTGAGGATGAGTTTTTGGAGTTAGCTCCAGAGTACAAATGCCTGATTCAAAGCCCAAATCTACCATTTACAAGCTATGTGACTTTTAACTTCTGCCTCGGTCTTTTGGGGTTTGTTTGTTTTACCTATAAACTGAGAATAATAACTGGCTCATGGAATTGTTATGATGATATAAATCAGTGCATTTATAAAATGTTCTTCAACAGAGGCACCTGGCTGGCTCAGTCAATAGAGCATGCATCTCTTGATTTTGGGGTTGTGAGTTTGAGCTCCACATTGAATGAATTTAAAATAAATAAACAGAATGTTTAAAAAAAGCTTTTCAACAATTTTCTGGAATATAGCTGGACTTACTAAGTGTCAACTGCCATTATTATTATTATCATTATTATTATTTCTAGCATACAACTACTATTAATCATTATCATCATTTCTATACCTATACCATGGACTCTATAGGCAGACTATTAAGGTTTAAGTACTACAGCAAAACTTCCCAATCAAGTTACTTTGGACAAGTTAATCTATCCTCTAATTGGGTTTCCTAATCAGCAGAAAAGGTTTACTCACATGGAGTTAATGATAGTATCCACATAATAGGATTGGTGAGGATAAATTGCAACAAAGTGCTTAGAATAATGCCTGGCACATTGAATCGTTGATAAAAAGCAACTCCTATGTCATTCCTGTACTTAAAGTCATGTAATAGTTCTTCATCAAATGCAGCCATTTGTCCCAACTTTTTTGGAAACTAAAAAAATTTAACATAAAAAAACAAAATCATTGACCATCACAGAGCAGCTTTAAATACTCTAAATATTTGTGTGAGACTTCAGCAATATGGCACACCCAGCTGATGGGGAGAGATCTCTTCCTGATATTAACATATGAAAAAGATATAAAACGTTCTAATGCACAAGCAAATTCAAAAGAACAAAAGGAACTTTCTATGAGGAACTGGGCACTCAATGCAAAGCTAGAACAGACCCCATCATTGCTCACTGGAGTATATTTCCTAAAACAGACCTTAGGGTTTGGGACTGGGATTATGACACCCAAGTGGGACAGGTGGGGAAACCTTTCACCTGTACAAGGTCAAGAACTGGAATAAGCCATTTTGGGAAAGCCTGGGGTTGTGAAGAGTCATGTAGGCCATGAAAAGAAGAATTAAAACTCCATTAACCTGAAGAAATAGCAATGTAACTTTTCATCTGCCTTTAGGTATAGGAGAGAAAAAATTTTCCTGTACAAAATAAGACTTCAGGTTTATGTCATGAGTGTGTGTGGGGTCCAAATTTATATCTTTATCCTTGTACTATGGGAAAACCAAACTAAGAAACTAACATGAAAATTTCATCTATAATATGAGATACCAAGAAACCTGAAAAAAAAAAAAGAAAACTTCTTTGTAGGAACAGTTACACAACCCAGAAGGCATATGGACTCCCCCTCAGCAGAGATACTCTCAAAAAAAGATCCCATCAAAACACAAGAGAAAAAAGGTACTACATAAAATGGCTAAATGGATACAGAAACAATTCAACAATATGCTGCCTCCAGGAGACTCACTTTAGCCTTAAACTAGAGTGAAACTGAGTAAAAGGATGGGAAAAGACTTTCCAAATAACGGTCACTGAAAAAAGCAAGATAGCTATACTTATATCAGACAAAACAGACTTTAAACTAAAGATAGTAAAGAGAGACAAAGAAGGTTATTACATAATGAGAAAGGAGTAAATATATCAAGGAGATATAATGATTATAAATATTTATTCACCCAACATTGGAGCCCTAAATATACAAAACAAAAACTAACAGAGTTAAAAGTAGAAATAAACAGTAATACAATAAAAGTTTGAGATTTTCATACTGCACTCTCAACAATGGCTAGATCATCCAGACAGAGAATCAATAAAGCCATAGCAGATTTAAACAACACAACACTATACACCAAACGGACCCAACAGCCATATATAGAACATCTTATTCAACAAGAGCAAAATACATATTCTTCTCAAGTGCACATGCAACATTTTCTAGAATAGACCATATGTTAGGCTACAAGATAAGTTTTAGGAAATGCAAGAAGACTGAAATCATAGAGTATCTTCTCTGACACAATGGCACGAAACTAGAAATCAATAACGAAGAAAACTGAAAGATTCACAATATGTGAAAATTCAATGACATTGTCTTGACCCATCAATGAATCAAAGAAGAAATTACAGGGAAATTAAAAATTTTCTTGAGGTAAATGAAGATGGAAACCCAACAGAGCAGAATTTGTGGGACACAGCAAAAGCTGTTCTAAGAGGGAAGTTCATAGCAATAAACACCTACATTATGAAGCAAGAAAGATTCCAAATAAGCAACTTAACTCAACACCTTAGGAACTAGAAGAAGAACAACAGGGACCAAAGTTAGCAGAAGAAAGGAAATAATAAAGAATATAGCAAAACTAAATAAAATAGAGAACAGGGGAATGATAAACAAGATCGAGAAATCTAAGAGTTGGTTCTTTGAAAAGTTAAACAAAACTGACAAACATTTACCTAGACTAACCAAAGTAAAAAGAGAATAGAATTAATTCTATTAGTTAATATAATGAAAGAAAAGAAATAACTATAGATATAGAGAAAGCATTCAACAAAATCAAAATTCATTCATGATAAAAAAAAAACTCAACAAATTAGAACATGTCTCAACATAATAAAGGCTATATATGACAAGTCTATAGCTAACTTCATAATTAATGGTGAAAGAATTAAAATCTTTTTCTCTATCTATTATCAGGAGCAAGACAAGAGCACCCACTCTTACCACTACTATTCAACATAGTGCTAAAAGTCCTATCCAAAGCAATGAGGCAAGAAAAAAACAAAAAATATCAGAATTGGAAAGGAAGAAGTAAAATTTTCTCTATTTGCAGATGATATGATTTTATATATAGAAAATCCTAAAGACTCAACGAAAGGTGTTAGATTTAATCATTGAATTCAGTAGTTATAGGATACAAAATTAACATACAAAACTCAGTAGCATTCTTATATAATAATAAAATTTCTGAAAAAATAAATTGATCTCATTTACAAAAGATCAAAAACAATAAAATAATTAGGAATTAATTTAACTAAAGAGATGAAAGAACTCAATTCTAAAAACTGTTAGGCTTTGATGAAAGAAATTGAAGAAGACCAAATAAATGGAAGAATATTTCATTCTTACAGTTGGAATAATTAATATTGTTAAAATGTCACTATGACTGAAAGCCACCTACAGATTCAATGCAATCCCAAGATTCTAATAGCATTTTTTTAAGATTTATTTATTTTAGAAAGAGAATGTGTACGTGAGCTGGGGGAGGGGCAGAGAGAGAGAGAGAATCTCAAGCAGAAAACCTGCAGGGCACAGAGCCTGATGTAGAGCTTGATTCCAGGACCCTGAGATCATAACCTGAGCTGAAATCAAGAATCAGCCACTTAACTGACTGAGCCACCCAGGAGCCCTTCTAATGGCATTTTTTACAGAAGCAGAAAGTATAATTCTAAAATTCATGTGAAACTACAAAAGATCCCAAATAGCCAAGAAAATCCTGAGAAAGCAAAACTAAGCAGGAAATGTCACACTCCCTGACTGCACACCATTTTATAAAGCTACAGTCATCAAAAAAAGTATAGCACCAGCATGAAGACTGACAAACTTGACCAATGGAACACAGACAAGAACCCAGAAACAAGCCCAAACATATACAGTCAGCTAATTTTGGTAAGATAACCAAGAATATTTGACGGAGAATAGATAGTTTCTAATAGTAATAATTGGACATTCACAAGTAAAACAATGTAACCAGACCAGATCTTGGACCCAGATCTTGCACCACTCAAAAACTGAACTCAAAATGTATTAAAGAGGGGATCCCTGGGTGGCTCAGTGGTTTTGCACCTGCCTTTGGCCCAGGGCGTGATCCTGGAGTCCCGGGATCGGGTCCCGCGTTGGGCTCCCGGCATGGAGCCTGCTTCTCTCTCTGCCTGTGTCTCTGCCTCTCTCTCTCTCTCTCTCTCTCTCTGTCTATCATAAATAAATAAAAATAAATCTTGTTAAAAAATGTATTAAAGACTTAAATGTAAGCCGAAACCAAAAGCTCCTAGAACAAAATTCCCTAATAGAGGTTTGGATAATGATTTGGGGATATGATACCTAAAACACAAGTAATAAAACCAATAAACAAGTGGGACCACATTAAATTGCAAACTCCTTCACAGCACAGGAAACCATCCACAAAGTAAACAGACAACCTATGGAATGGACAAAGATATTTGGAAACCGTATATCCGGTAACTGGTTAAAATCCAAAACATATCAAGAACTCCTACAACTCAAAAAAAAAAAAAAAAAAAAAAAACCAAAAAAAACAACTCTATTAACAAAACGGGCAAAGGACCTGAATAGACATTTCTCCAAAGAACATATACACAGATGGTCAACAGGCACATGAAAAGATGCTCCACATCACTATCATCAGGGAAATGCCAATTAAAACCACAATGAGGTACTGCGCCACGCCTGTTAGAATGGCCATCATCAAAAAGGTAAGAGATAACAAATGCTGGTAAGGATGTAGAGAAAGGGAAACCCTTGTGCATTGCTGGTGTGATTGCAAATCGGTGCGGCCGCTGTGGAAAGCGTTCTGGAGAATCCTCAGAAAATTAAAAACAGAACTCTATGATCCAGCAATTCCACATCTGAGAATATATGCAAAGGCAATTAAAACACTAATTCAAAAAGATATCTGCACCTTCATGTTCATAGCAGCATGATTTAAAAAAAAAATTCTTAAAAACTCCTTAAGTATCTGCTGATGGATGAATGGGTAAAGGAGTTGTGGGATATATATATATGTATATATATAGCAATATTTTCCGGCCATAATGCAACAAGGCAATCTCACCATTTGCAAGCATATGGGTGGATTTTGAGGATATATTACTAATTGAAATAAGTCAGAGACAAATACTATAAGATCTCACTTATATGTGAAATCTGGGGGGAAAAAAAGCAAAACAAAAAAACTGACTCACAGAAAAAGAGAGCAGACTGATGGTTATCAGAAGTGAGGAGTGGGAGGAAGGGGAATTGCAGGAAAAGGTATGAACCTCCAGCTGTACGACAAGCAAGTACCAGGGATGTGCATGATGTCTAAAATTAACACTGCTGCTGTATGATATATAAGAAAGTTGTTAAGAGAGTAAATCCTGGACATTCTCATCATAAAGAGAAAATATTTTTTTCTTCTTTCTTTTCTTTTCATTGTATCTCTGTAAGAAGCTGGAGGTTGGCTGAACCTATTGTGATTATCACTTCACAGTGCATGTAAATCAAACAATCATGCCTTCACACTTACATAGGGATGCGTGTCCATTATTTTTCAATAAAACTGGAAAAGAATTTAAAAACAGAAAAACAACAACAAAAGAAAATTCTCCAAAATGCAAACCACAAAATATTGTTTATCATCAGAGGGAAAAAAAAAGTGAAGAAAGAGATGAGGGAAAACCAACCTTCCTCCCCTTAGCCTCAGAATGTCAGCAGAAACTGGGAAGGAGCCTTTTATAACACAGATAATTCAGAGCAAAAAATCTCCTGTCAGGATGGGGACAGCCTCTGGGCTGAACAGAGCAACAAGTTGACCTCACCTCCGTGGCCTTACTGCTCCACAGGTGAATGGGGCCTGAAATAAAGGTATAAATTATCAGCACAGCACATGGGGGCTTAGCCCGCCAGTGCCCTCCATTAACCTTAGACCCTCCTCTGCCTACAATCACCATGCGGAAAAAAAGGTCCCCTGTGTGGCCCAGCTGAAGGTAAAGCAAATGTTTCACCGACTTTTGAATTAAGAAAGAAAAAAAAATCTTAACTGTGGCATAGAAAAGACATAGCAATTTAGGGTTGGGTTGTTTCCTATGGAAGGTGCATGGTGTGTGTGCGTATGTGTGTGTGTGTGTGTGTGTGTGTATTTATCCCTCCTCTATTTTTCCCCTTTAAAAAAAAATAATTGTTAAGTTTTTCAACATTGTGGCCTTAGGAGGTAATTTGCTAAATAGGACAAAATTAGCTGATTTTTGGACCATTTAAAAGAACATTTCTTTTGAAAGCATATAAAATGTATTAAAGCAATCTTCGAAGTCTTTACCCCTGCTTGAGATTTTAATTTACTCCAAGCTAATAAATTATCCCCCTTCTCAGGAGCTATTGAAAAATTTCAGTTAAATCCTTTTTAAATTTTAATGTGTTCAATTGAATCCCGAGCAATTTAGACACACACACTCACAGCTTGGGGTGGTCAGCTCACCAAGGCAAGACTGAAAAGGGGTCAGATTAACTCGAACCCCTCCGCCCCCTGGGATTACCAAGGTGGTATTAACGAAGGCGATTTCTCCCCCCACATACAGGTCTGATTGTTGGATAATTACTTTTCCACAACAGCATTTAACAAATGCCCCATTTGAAGGCCAAGACCATTTTCTCTCCAGCTGGAGGAAGCTGCAGTAAAGGCAGGAGGAGGTGGAGGGAGGTGGGGGAGCAAGGACCGAAGGATCAGGAAGCCCGGGAGCTCTGATCAGAGACCCAAGCGGTGCCTTGGATCCGGGTGCCTTTGGTTGCAGAGTTTGCCAAGAACACAAAGGCTCACTTCATCTCAGGCAGGGCTCTGCATTACTTCTGCACACTTACCAGAAATATTTTTTCAGACTATCAATTATTATATTTGAACGTTGCATCCTGGCTCTGGGGAGCCCTTAGCAAGCTGTAGCAAAAATCAATCCGGTTTTACAACTTTTACCTTGGCAGAGCTCCAGGCCTTTATCTACGTTACCCGGTAATTTAAAGATGCCATATCTCTTTCAGTGGCACGGAAGCATTCCTAAGTATGACATGTCCTTGATAACAACAATAATGTTTTAAAGTTTGCACTGTTTCACCCTGGTAGGGTTAACTCGGGTGGAAGTTGCGAGGATCACCTCGGTGATTCCCACTTGTCCATAATAATCATTACAGCAGCGGTTAGCAAGACTAATAGTTTTGTTTCTCGTTGCTTCCCCTTTGCATCCTGTCTGTTATCTACGGAAGCAGCCACGAGCGCTAATTTTATTTGATCAGGTAGGAGAACCTAGTGCGCCTTGTAAATCACAAATTGGGAATCAAGTCTGAGCCCCGGTTTAGAACAAACTCGAAGTCTGAGCTAGGATGTGAACATATGACCTTCTACAGCTTGCCTCTCTCATTTGCACAGTTGGGGGGCAGGTACCGGGCATAGAGCATCACCTGCCCGTTAGCTAGGTGCACGTTTGTGGGGATGGAAGGAAGGACACTGTGGCTGGCACCATGAGAGAAGCCTGTGTCCCAAGAGCCAGGGTGGCCTGGATTTAAGAGGACACGGTGGTGTTGCTCAGAGAAACGTTTACTACTACGTCTCAAAAGCCAGGACATTTGGGCTGCAGCTGCTGCTCTTGGATACGCCAGAGTTGGTGTAAATGACAGAAGTGATTGGCAAATCCTAAGCTGTAGAGCATCTGTGATGGAACAGAAATAAAGGAGGAAGCCTTACCTTACAGCTGCATTCTGAAGAGACTGGAATGTGGAGGTGTTTGAGAAGCACCCAGCGCCTCACGTCTCTAGTGAATCAGCGTGGAGAGATAAACCAGTGAGCAGATACTGCTGGTTTTCAGATTTCTTATTCTGTACGTGTAGTTCCAAATGTGCTTGATCTGGTTTCTGCACATCGCATTTCCGCAAGTTCCTTCAGAGCATTTGACCAGAGAGGCTGCCAGGACCTTCTGCCTCAACATGAGCAGGTCTCCATACAATGATTCGGTAGCCACGGTTGCTGTGGAATCAAATTTAAACAGACATTAAATGAAAGATAAATACTCAGAGCCTAAAATAAAAAAAAAAAAATCCAGCAAACTATGAAGCGGATAATTCTCCCATCTACCATTCCTTCCTTCCTTCTTCCATCTACCCATTCTGGTTCTCAGTTATAATTGGTGATACCAGGTGAAAAAAATAAAGTTCATCTGAAAGATTTCTCCTTTCATTTCAAAGAGATTTAACATTTTGTGGTTGTTTTGTTTTGCTTTTGGCCTTTTATGGGTTTTTCTGCCCACTTTTATTTTGCAATAACTATAGGTTCACAGGAAATTGCAGAGATAGCATGGCAATCTGGTGTACCCTTCATCCAGTTTCCCCCAGTGGTTACCCCTTATCACAATATTTATATTATAATTATACCATAATATCAAAACTAGGAAGTTGATATTGGTGAGACATATATAAATGTGTATATATATGAGATATATATATGCCGTTTTATGTTCTTTTATCACATTGTAATTCCATATTCATATAATCACCTGCTTCTCCTTTGCTATCATATATATCTGCCCCTTTCTCCCACCAGCCATAAATCCTGACTGACGACGTCTCATTTACTTTTCTCTATCATGTTGTCATAGCAAGAATATTATATAATGAGATCATGCAATAGATGACGATATTGCGACCTTGGATTTTTTTCACTCAGCATAATGCTCTGGAAATCCACCCAAGTTGTTGCATATATCAATAGTCTGCTCTTTTCCATGTAGTAGTATCCCATGAAATGGATTTACCACAGTTTATTTAAACATTCGGTTACTGAGGGATGTCTTGGATGTTTTTAGTTCTGCAATATTACAAATAAAGCTGTTATGAACAACATGTACAGTTTTGTATGGACATAAATTCAAATTCTTATTTCTCTGGAATAAATGCCTAGGACTGCCATTGCTGGGTCATATGGTAAGCATATTTTCACTTTTAAATATACTGCCAATTTTCACAGTGGCTCTATCATTTCACATTTTACATTACAGCATCAGGGTGTGAGGACTCTAGTTTCTCTGCATCCTCGTGAGCATTTGATATTTTCGTGCTTTTTATTCTAGCTGTTGTAATAAGTGTCTAGTGATATCTCATCAGGGTATTTACTTACATTTCCCTAATGTCTAAAGATACTGAACAGCTTTGCATGGGCTTATTTGCCATCCGTTTATCCTCTTTGGTGAAATGACTCTTCATGAATTCATCCCATTTTATAATTGGATTGTTTGTTTGTTTGTTTAATATTTCATTTTAAGAGGAGACACCATGACCAAGTGCAATTCATTCCATGAATATGAGACCTGTTCAGTATTCAAAAGTCAATTAATGTAATCCACCCTATCAACAGGCTAACGAGGAAAAAGCCACAAGATTGTATCAATGTTTGCAGAAAAATTATTTAACAATTCCAGCACTGTGTGTCATATAAACTTTCAGGAAAAAAAAAAGAGAAATAAAGGACGTCCTTATCTTGGCAAACATATTTTTAAAACCTACAGCTAATGTAACACTTAGTGGTGAAAGACTGAATGCTTTCCCCTATGATTGCTAACAAGTCAAGAATGTCTGATCCGTCATCATGCTGGGAGTCCAGCCAGCACAAAAAAAAAGCAGGAAAGAGAAATCAAATGCATGTAGATCAGAAAGGAAGAAATAAAACTGCTCCTATTTGCAGATGACTTAATGGCCTACATATTCCATATTCTCATGGGATATACAAAATCACTTTGAGAACCATTTAGAATAAATGGGTTCAGCAAGGCCATGTGTTGTATACGTATCTTGTCTTTTGTATTGATCTTTTTAAAGACCTGACATTCTTCTGCTTTCAGTTTCATTTATTTCTGTTATCTTTAGCATCTCCATTCATTCTCCTGCTTCCCTGGAGCTTATGCTGTTCTTTTCTTTTAGATTCTTGAAGTAGAAGCTTGATTTCTTAGATTGAGATATTTTTCTCTTATCTAATGTCATTATTTAATGCTATAAATTTCCCTCTTGGCACTGTTTTAGCTGTTCCCACAAATTTTGTTGTGTTGTATTTTAATTTTCACTCAATTCAATGCATTTGTTTTCAGTTTTCTTGGAGATATCCTCTTCGATCCATGACTTATGTGACATGTGTAGTTCCCAGCTATTAAGAGATTTGTGCATTATCTTTCTCTTATTAATTTCTAGTTTGACTTCCTTGTGAGCAGAGAACACCCTCCTTATGATTTCAGTTCTTTGAAACTTTTGAGATTTGCTTTCTAGCCAGGATATGGTTTTCCTTCTATACGTGCCATGGACACTTAAAAAATACATGTATTCTGCTATTGTTGTATGAAGTGTTCTATAAATGCCAATTGGATCCCTTTGATTGATGGTTTTGTTCAGTTATTCCACATTGTTTCTAATTTTCTGTATAGTTATATAAATTACTGAGAGCAGGTTTTGAAGTCTCCAACCATAATCATGAATATATGTTATGCAGTTCTGTTTTCTGATACTGATGCATTTAATGCTACTACCATGTCTTCTTGGTGGATTGATATTTAATCATTTTAATCATTATGTGTCCCTCTCCCTGGTCAATGTTTTTTAAGATTTTATTAATTTATTCATGAGAGAGAGAGACAGGCAGAGAGACAGAGACACAGGCAGAGGGAGAAGCAGGCTCCATGCAGGGAGCCCGACATAGGACTCAATCCCGGGTCTTCAGGATCACACCCTGGGCTGAAGACGGTGCTACACTGCTGAGCCACCTGGGCTGCCCCTTGGTCAATTTTCTTACTCTTAAATCTACTTATCTGACGATTGGTATATCCACTTATACATCTTTTTTTTATTTAAGTTTGCATGGCATACCTTTTCCATACTTTTAATTCAGCTTCTATATGTCATTATATTTGATGTGTTTCCCATGAGAGGCATACAGTTGGGTTATGTTTTTATAAATATGCCAACTTTTATGTTTAATTTGTGTAGTTAGATTGTACACATTTAACATATTTACTGATCCAGTTAGGTTTCAGTCTGCCATTTTATGTTTCATTTTCTGTTTGTTCTCTGTGTCTTATTTTTGTTTTCTTCTTCCTGCCTTTTGATGGATTACCTGAACTTTTTTTTTTTTTTTTTTGAGAATTCCATTCTGGTCCATCTGAAGCAATTTTAGGTATATAGTATTACATCATTTTTTTTAGTGGGTGCTTTGCATTTTACTGTATATATAACTTATCAAAGCCTTTCTGCGACTTCAATAATACAAATGTTAAATATTTTATTATGGTTGCACACATCCCCAAGACTCTGGGGTTTTGAGGGTTTTCTTTTTCATACCTATTTTTTTCTGTTTTTCAGCTTGAGTAATACCTATGTATCTATTTTTAAGAACAATAAATGTCTCTGTCCATCTGCTGTTGAGTTTAACCCTACTCACTGAATTTTTTATTAAAGTTATTATGTTTTTCAATTCTAAAATATCCATTTGGTTCTTCTCTAGATCTTCCCTTCCCCACCACCCTCCATGCTGAGATTTTCTACTTTCATTTACTTCAGTCATGCTTGTAATTCTTCGTTGAAGTATTTTTATGCCGTCTGCTTTACAAATAATTCTGATCAAATAATTCTGACAACCATGTCATCCCTGCACTGGGAAATTTTCATTCTCTTTTGTCTTTCATTTTGTAATCTTTCTGGTATTTATTATAATAAGTGATCTCCATTTGAAACCTGGGAATTGTGGATATTAGAAGACTTTTCTTATTTAAATCTCATAATTTCGAGGTACTTGGGTGGCTCAGTGATTGAGTGTCTGCCTTCAGTTCAGGTGATGATCCCATGGTCCTGGGATCAAGTTCCGCATCAGGCTTCCCGCAGGGAGCCTGCTTCTCCTATGCCTATGTCTCTGACTCTATGTGTCTCTCATGAATAAACAAATAAAATCTTTTTAAAAAATCTCATGATTTCAAAGGCCTTTTCTAACACCACTCTGGTGCAGGAAAGGGAAGCACACCTCATTTCTGTAGGTGGTGTGGAAGTCCAGGTTCCCTACTTAGCCCCCTTTACCACAGGAGGGAGGAAGGGCTCATTTTTACTGCTGCAAAGGAGGGAGTTCAGGCTTTTCACCAGGCTTCTGCTGTCACCACCCTGTTTACAGAGGCCCTATCCCCACATGTTCTCCATGGACACTAAATAAGTCTGGGGGAATAACCTTGTTTCTGCTGAGTGGTGGCACAAGTCCCAATGCTCCACCAGGCCTCCTAATACCATCCAGAGAGCAGAGGAAGGGGACCTCCTTACTGCCAGGTGCAGTCAAGGTGCTGCAAGCTGTCTCCACTGACAATGCATGGGGTAGGGGTCATCACATAGGAAAGGGAGTGTGCGTGAGAGGAGCATATGCATTACCACCCAATGGATGAGAATGCTAGCTCCCCTTGTCCTTGTCCGATGCAACCAGAGGCAGAGTGGGCTTGAGATATCTTGCTACACCTCATAAGAGTGAAAGGAGGGATGGCACCACAGATTTTCTATGATGTTTGTCAAGAGCAGAACTTTTATTGTATAAAAGATTTCTGTTGCACTAAGCTGGGTGGCCCCTTTTTCCCTGTCCTTTGGACTGTGTCCACTGGCATTTCCAGATTGCTGGCCTTCCCTGTATCCTGTCCAGGATACATAAGACAGAAAAAAACCCAGGAAACCCAGTGACATGTCATTTCTCAGTTGCCATCGCCCCCAGCCCACCTGCCTTCTCTCCATGTAGCAAGAGGAACCGTGAAAAGTTTATCTACTCCATCTTCCAGGAAGCAGAAGTCTTTTGATGTCCTCTCAAATTATTATTTAGTTTCAAGATAACTTTTTCCCATGACAGTTCTATGACTGGATTCATTAATGGACAAATGAGTTATTTTTTCAGGTATTGAACTTTACCACATAAGTAGCATTTGTGTTCATTAAAATTTGAAAGCAAATATAAACAACAAATAGTCCTGATGATAACTGCCTCATTTTAATATTTATGTAGAAGCTGCTGCATCATAAATATTGAGTTATGCTATTATCCCTGTCTATCCTGGCTTTTAATAAATGTAAAATCTGGCAAATATTACTACATCTATTCCTTAGTTAGCTTTGAACTTAAGAATAGAAAATATATTCCCTTATTAAAATTTGAAAAATGTCTATTTCTACAGATCCTATTTACCTATCTCTTTACCACTACCAAAATATTCTCCCAGACTTGCCCTATCTTCATCATTTTTGTAAATGCAGATAAATATAAAATTATTCACATACCTTTTAGCTATGAAAAAGCAATGAAATAAGTTGTTTTCTCATCTGCTCAGGGGTTCTTTTTTAACTATGTGGAAAAGAGAAGAAGCTGAAACTTAAAAGATAGGGAAAAATACAGGGGTAAGTCTAGGCCAAAGGAGGGTGATAGCAAGGGGAAGGAGGGAGAGAAGCAGGAGTGGAGGAAGAGAAGAACTGGACAGAGAGGAGTGAATATTAGAGAATCAGGAAGGATGATCTGGCATCATCTGAGGCCAGATTAAAACCTGTCTTGATGTTGGGACCCAGAATTTAAATGTCCATCAGCGGATGAATGGATAAAGAATATGTGGAATATATACACCACTGCATATTACTCAGCCCTGAGAAAGAAGGAAATCCGGTCATTTGAACCAACATGGAAAGACTTTGAGGACATTATGCTAAAGTAAGATAAGTCAAAGGAAGACAAATCACTTATATGTGGAATCTAAGAAAACTGAACTTGTAAAAACAAAGAGTACAATGATGAGTACCAAGGACTGGGGAGATGCTCAAGGGTGCAAATATGTAACTAGTAGATAAATACATTCTAGGGGAATAATGCAAAATATAGTAACCGTAGTCAACAATACTGAATTTGAAATTTCAAAATTGTGAATAGACAAAATTGTAACTGTTCTCAACAGGAAAAAGAAATGATAATCACATGAAGCCATGAAGGTGCTAGCCAACACTGCTGTAGTAATCACATTGCAATATAGAAATGTATCAAACGAACTTCCTGTACACCTTAAACCTACACAATGTTATATGTCAATTATAACTCAATCTTCAAAAATTAAGCAAAAATAAGTAAAAAAGGAACCTTCCAAATCTAAAGTTCTAAATGATTAATTCTTTCCCACTGATAGCTCCAGGTTAGACCCAAAACAAAGTTTGAATCAACCTACGTGCTGCTATATGGGAAACCTGCATATCAATAGCTCTGAATGATGACCTCCCCAGGGACAGAGGGACGATGCCATCAGTAGGAAGCTGGCACAATATCTGACTCATATCAAACCACAATACATGCTGACTGGATAAAGTCCATTGGAGGGACTGTGCCCTTAATGGGCCCTCGGAGCCAATACCTCCTAAAGGGCGTAGCCCTTTGGAGGCTCCAGGAGAAAATACAGATCATTTAAACACAAACACATGAGAAGCATGAATGCCAACATATACAGTCAAATGTAGTTATTCTAATCAGCAAATTCAGGAATAATATTTCAAACTTCTCTCCAATAAGAGCTTGGTGATGGTGATTGCTGAGAATTGTAGAAATACGTTTCAGCTCAGGGAGAGCTGGAATCGTTTTATAAAGGCTACCAATGTGCTCTGTGGAGAAGGATCCTGTGACAGGAACAGGAAGCAGAGTCATAGGGAAAGTGAGGGGAAGGGGGGAGCAGAACACCGTAGCCTGTCATAAATGCAAGGTCTTTGCGATGAGGAGAGTTGTCACTTGCAGAATATACACATTAAGATCACACTCTGATTTGTCTGTTATGATTGGTGAAGGCAGTATAGTGTTGTGTTGAAGGCTCTGGAGCCAAACTACACAGATTCAAATCTGGATGCCACCATTAACCAGCCATGTGACCATGGGCAATACTTACACAATCTCGCCATGCATCAGTTCCTTTAAGACCTAGGGAGAATGGTGGAACCATTGTAAGTGCCTCAAAAATGTGTGAGAACTTAATGATTTCAGTTTAGAAAGCACAAACAGATAATAAGCACATATTTTTTCATTTGTTATTATTACGTCTGAGTAGTTCCCTAGAGTGTTCATCATGTCTTTGGGCAAAAGTATAACTCTAATTAGACTTGTTCAGAAAGGAGAGAGAATGGGCAACAAAATCGGGTGACAGATTTCTCCTCCAGCACACGGGCCTCACCCAACAGCCATGGATCCCTACTGCTCCCAAGACCATCTTCTTGTAAAGGAACAAACCAGAGAAGTTGCGGATCAGACAGGCAAACACCAGATGCCGTAGGCTGCTCATCGTGGGCCGTCTGGGGCTGTGTCTGGCCACATCCTCAGATAGTACGGGGACAGCTGTGCCACAGAGCCACCCTCACCCCATTCCCTGGGCGCTCTCAGTGGCAGGCCAGCCTGGCATCCCTGTACCTGCCAGGGGGAGTGTGAGAGGACCCCAACCTCCTCAGTGGCAGGCCATGGACAATCTTCTGCTTGTTTTTCTCCCTACATAAAACACTGAGCCCTGGCATCATAAATGAGAAAAAAGTCAATAGCATGGAGCATGGTGCTAACAAGGCCAAGGGCTTAAGTCTTAAGTTCACAAATGCTTTAATTAGCTTTGCTCAGAATCGGCAGACTGTTCGAAAGACCCTGCCAGCCTTGTTGCAAGTGCGTTTAGGGATAACCTATCACCATTGCCAGAAAGACCTTCAGCAGCTCAGACCAAGCACTGCCACCCTGAAGAGAAGCAGGTCAATGCCAGTGTGATGTGTGCCTTTATCATCCTGCAGTGTGTAATAGCGGCCTGTCCTGTTTGCTCACCATCAGCACACTTAGCCCTGGTTCTTGGGCTCTACATTTACTGAATACTTGTTACACAGAAGGCACAGTGCTACTATCTCTAGAGCTACAAAATCAAATAAGAAAGAGAAAAGGGAGGACGAGGAGGGGAAAAGAGGGGAAAAGAATGGGAATAGAGGAAGGAGGAAATGGGAAGAAGGAAAGAACGGCAAGGAGGAGGGAGAAAAGGAAAGTTTACCACCTCCCCGTATTCCAATGACTGTTTTTTTTTTTTTTTAATTATGTTATCTCACTTAATCCTTGCCGAGACCTAATGGGTAGAAGATGCCACATCCATTTTATACACGAGAGAGCAAGGCTCAGGTAACTCACAGTTTGGAAGAAGAGGAGAATGAGGAGGATACACCAAACTTTCAATGCTATTTTTCTCTGCCTGTTGGAGCTTGAAGTGGTGATAGAAGGAGTTCTGGGTTGGAATGGGAAGCCTCAGATTCCAGTGGTTCTCAGATTGTTGATCTAGGGTATCTTGGATACGTCACAGGGTAACCCTGGCCTCTATCCTTTGGCTTGTGAACGGCAGATTGGACTATCAAGCAAACAACCTGCAGAGCATTTATCTCAGCACTGCAACATGTTAAAACAAATCAAATCCAACTGCCATTGGTAGACCTATGATCTGCAGGCCCCCCATCACCACCCATCGCCATGATTTTGCACTCTGCCACTCCCCGGCTTGGTGCCCTCCCAAAGTCTCTGATGCTTGCCACCTCTGTAGAGATCCCACAGTCCAGTAGACTAATTCCAAATGACAGATTTTTTTTTCCAATATCAGTACCAAAAATTCATTTGCAGCTTTCAGATCTTGAAATACTTGCTTTAATCTAACTGGAGCACCTGAAACAATTTAATGCCAATGATCTGTCCCAAGATTTAACTCCCTACGCTAATGCATCAAATATTCCACTCCTTTCAAGGGACCTATACATTGGCCCAACTCTTTCAAACAGGCATCCAAGAAACTGGGTAAGATAAAAAAAAATCAGGGTTTAACAATCAGGGTTTAAAAAAGATAGTGATCTCTGGACCTTTATGAAACTGGGTCCAGAGCTACTCTTTGGTGTTGAGTAGGAGTCTGAGTTTTGTGGAGAAACTGAAGACAGTCTCGAAGTGGTAATAATGCTGCATTTAGCCAGGTGATTGGATCTGTGGCATTTGGAGGTGAACATAGAGGTTTCCATGTGGATCTTTTAGAATCTTTCTGCCAAGTGACTATGTAAACAGAAAAGGAATCAGTTCTCAGAACCTGCCTGCTCCCTGCATGTTTCCCTCTTCCCTTTGTGAAACGTGAGGAATTTTGTTCACTAATGAGGGAGAGTGGTCAGCAGAGCGCAGGTGCCATCTCTGAGGGGACCCCAGGCCACCACTTCACCCTCAGTGCCAGCCCTGCAGCCGGGCACTCCCCCACCTGCCAGGATTCCTGGCGACTGGGCTGACCTCCAGCTGGAAGGGGTGGCTGCAGGAAGCAGACGCCTTCCCTCCGGACGCCTGGAACCTGTCTGCCACACTTGGAACATTCTCAGCTGGGTGGCACTTCATGTTTGTGTTTTGACTACTGTTAGATGTGGCTGTGCGAGCAGGGAGATGCAGATGAGGGCACTTAGCACTTCAAAGAACTGAAGGCCTTCTTCTTAAACTTGAGAGTCAAGGAGAAAAACCAACAAAGGGGCCCAGGAGCTGGGATGCCTGGCGGCACAGCCCAGTGAGGCCATCGCCCAAGGAGAGGGCCGAGGCAGCCTGCCGGTGTCCTCATCAGGCAGGACGGGATGCAGGTTACAGCAGCTGTCACCCTAAGAAACCAAAAATTTTTTTATGAGTTATTTATTTATTTGAGAGAGAGAGAGAGAGAAAAGGAGACCAAGATAGAAGAGCACAAGCAGGGAGGAGAAGGAGAAGCTGATTCCTTGCTGAGCAGGGAACCCCACGCAGAACTTGATCCCAGGACCACAGCATCATGACCTGAGCCGAAGGCAGATGCTTAACCAGTGGAGCACCCCAGAAATCAGATGCTTTAAGAAGAGAAAAAGGAAGGGATGCCTGGGTGGCTCAGCAGTTGAACATCCGCCTGCAGCCCAGGGCATGATCCTGGAGTCCCGGATCGAGTCCCGCATCGGGCTCCCTCTGCCTGTGTCTCTGCCTCTCTCTCTCTCTCTCTCTCTGTGTGTGTGTCTCTCATGAATAAATAAATGAAATCTCTAAAAAAAAAAAAAAGCTGGGGGGAAGAGAAGATAAAGCACTGGCCGCTTTTGTTATGAGGTGGTGGCAAGCACAGTGCTGACGGGTAGAGGAGGCCCTGAGCCCAAGGAGGGGCGGAAGCGGCCCAGGTGGCTCCTCCGGCTCCTGAGGAGGCCTCGGGCCAGGAGTTGCCAACAGCTCCAGCTCTCTCTGGGTCCCACATAGCTCTCTCATCTCTCCCTTCAGCTTTCTCCTCCCGAGACAGGGGCTTGGCCTCTGTGAATCCTCCCACCAGGCAACTTGGTTCCTTAAAGAGAAGGCAGCACCGTGAGTGACTGATTTCAGGGGAGAACCAGCCTTTGAGGATGAAAATATTGAAACAATAACCAGGCTGGATTTGTGCTCCAATTAAAAGGTGAGGAATACTTCTCAACATCTTTCCAAAGAAATTCTGAGCATACAGCCACTGAACTTACACAACACCAAGCATGTACATGAAAGCAGAAGGAAGTGTGAAAATCTCCACGGTGGTGACTGATGTCCAACACCACCCAAACCATGGACTAAATTCCTTGATTGTTATCCGAGTATTTGATATCATGAAAATAAAGCATAAAACAAACTACAAGAAAATTATATGTTCAATGATTAAGTTAATTTTTTTTTGTCCATAATTGTTTGGTATGCATTAAAGCAGAGCAAGGATGTGTCCTTGTAGAGGTTCTGGAAGTTTTCGTTGTTTCTGCTTTCTGAAGAATGGAGTTCTGGGGGAAAATGTGAAATTTTCCTTCCCTGAGGACTAGGTTTCTATCTGAAACTCAAAATACTGACCTCAAATTCAAAAGGTGCATCTCTCGTGTCTCCAACAAAGTTTCCAGAAAAGAGAACACATAATTGATACTACCCCTTAGCAGGCTTTAAAATTATTACATGAGCTATTAGCAGTAAAAATGACTTCTTTGGCATTGCAAACCGTAGATTGAGAGCAAAATAAATGCAAAGTGGAAATCATTGTCGTTATGAAATAAAATTTTGTTTAATCTTGGTACCAAAACCTTTATAGCTAATCTATATTTCTAAAATAAATACGTTCTGGCATCAAAAGACCTTTAAAGGACTTTGATTACAAAAGATGATTCAAATCTTCCCAGAACCTAAGAGCATGGGGCATTTGTTAATGACAAGAGAACTATCTTTAACTGAATTTCCAAGCTGTTATTAGCACAATGTCACTATCAAAAGTTTAAGTAACTCAAAATCATTCAATGCACTGAAATTTCTGATCTAAGCCAGAGAATTACTTAAGAGTTTAGAGTCAATTAAATGGTAGGAAAAGCAAAGTTTCAATAATCAATTATACTATTGATCAAATTTTTCACCAAAGAAAATTTGTAATCAACAACTATGTATTTAAACAGATTTAAAAATCCATCTTGTTCTATTCCTCATCTCCAGAGTTACAATTATTTAATATACCTTTCTGTCCTGGAGGCACAGAGGGTGCCAGAAGTTTTCTTCAAGACTGATGGAATATTCTAGTCTGGATTTGCTTAATTTTTGACCAGCGGAGGTCAGAGAATAACTATGGGAATCCACTTCTGGTACCTGTAGACCTTTTTTTTTTTAAAAAAAAAAAAGGCGGGGGTGGGTGGTTTCTGCCCCCAGTCTGCAATCCTGAAGGATGAGAGACCTCTAGATGAGTGAAGGTAAAAATAGAAGAAATGGAGAAGCTGGTGCCTTGTGCCAATCGCTATGCACCTGCTAATGAGGCTGACATGTTTGGACTAAGCAACCCAATTTGCATTTGTCACTAGAGTAAGACATTAGCGGTGTGAATATTGAGAGGGACAGATGTGCCCCAGCAGGCCTGCCACCTCAGAAAGCCTGCTGTGCCACCAGCACCAGGGAGGCTGCCAGCCCAGGGGATGCCCCTCGCCTCTGAGGGGCCCATGGTACTGCCAGGAACAGCAGAAGAATAGAGAGACATATGTCCTTTCTCATGGCCCTGAGGTCCTGGCTAATGGACAGGGGACAAATTGGCTGGTGCCCCATTATGTGCTGAATTCAGTCCTTAGGGATTGTTTGCGGCCTTTTTAACATAAGGCCCCCATCTTTTCGATCTTCCCACCCACTTTCCAACACACCCTTCCTGTGTTCTTGAGGGATGCAAAGATTTTACTAGATTTGACTGTTCTGAGCTGGTATGTGCTGCTTCATTAGTGTCACCAAATTGTCATTCATCATCTTCTGTTTCTTCCAAATCTCTGAAAAAAATAACAACCCATTAAGTACATTTAGAGGAGCTGGTATTGTTCCCTGGTAGATGGAAATCACGTTGGTATTGTATCTGATTTTCTCCGTGGGCATATTTTCATTATACAATGAGAATTTCATATTAGGCAAAAATTGAAATTCCCAATCTGTAATATTTTTTATGCAACCTCGTGGTTTAAGGCAGAGGTCAGCAAACTTTCTCTGTAAAGGGCCAATAATGTGTTAGTCTCTCTCTTAGACAACAGCTCAACTCTGCTATTGATGGGTAAAAGCAGCCAGGGCCAGCACATAAATGAGTGGTTATGGCCATGTGCCAATAAAACTTTATTTTCAGAAACAGGTAGTAAGCTGGATTCGTCCCACAGGCTGGAGTTTGTCGATCTCTGGTTTAGGACAAGACCACTCAGAAGCTAAATGCACAGTTTTCAGAATCGTGTCCTTCTTTGGAGATGCAGAAGCCACACCAGGTCAAAAACAAAAAGGCAGGCACATAAAAGACAAATACCTTAGGATCTGACCTCAGCTCCTCCTCTCACAGCTCAATGACCTTAGCAAAGTCACACCACTGTTCTGAGCCTGGAAAATGAGGATATGGCCTTCTTCAGGCACCAGCTGGCCACTATTATTAAGTGACATGGTGTTTTACAAGCTTGGTACAGTGTAGCAAACAGTAAACACTGTATAAAGTTAGTCCCTCTAACCTCTGCAGGATGAGTGGCTGGTCCTACCCTTGTACCATGAAAGGCTCCGTTTCCCACACTCTCCTGAGTCCCCTCCTTCTCTGACCACTCCATCTCATTCATTCAAGTCTTTGCCTTTCTTCTCCTCTGGACAACTTTCTGAGTGTTCTCAAAGGTTCTGGCCTCATCCCTCTTCTCTCTTCTCAGGTGACAATACTGTCAGGAAGGAAACTTCCCTCTCCCCTCTTAGGTGTTATGATCAGGGGCCTGCTAATTAAAGTGACAAAAAAAGAAATTGATTAGCAAGAGAAAAGATAGATTTTTATGCACATACGTTATGTGGGAGTTCACAAAAAATATGACTCTATGAGGGGTTAGATCAGGGGTTAAATACTATCTTAAGAGGAGGGGAGGGGTAGAAGAATACTGATGGGAAAACATGCGAATTCTTAATAGGGGAAGAAGGGGGAAAGGGCATTATGGGAAAACAGATGACCTTTAGGAAAGATAAATAGGCTCTTCCGAGAAGAGAGGACTGAAATGATCGTCTTGTGATAATATGTGTAGGTGGGGTGCCAACTTCCCCTATTGATGGTGATAAGTCAACCCCACAACTGAGTTCTTTTGGGAGGCTCTGCTTTTAGGAAGATAGGGACTTCCCCCAAAAAATATAGAAGGAGGAAGAAGAGAAGAAAGAGAGGAGACAGAGAGGAAGAGGCAGAGGCAAAGGTAGGAGAAGGACAAGAAAAAAGGGAGGAAAGGAGAAAGCAAGAAGAAAAAAAGAAAGAAAAGAAAGAAAGAAAGAGAGAGAGAGAGAAAGAAAAAAGAAAGAAAGAAAGAAAGAAAGAAAGAAAGAAAGAAAGAAAGAAAGAAGGAAGGAAGGAAGGAAGGAAGGAAGGAAGGAAGGAAGGAAGGAAGGAAGGAAAAGAAAGGCAAGAGAGGAAGGAAGGAAGGGAGGGAGGGAGGGAGGGAGGGAGGGAGGGAGGGAGGGAGGGAGGAAGGAAAAGAGACAAGCCTATTCACAAGTGCCTTCAGCTCAAAATAGTTTTTATGCCACCATGGCTTTTTCTGGAACTCTTCAATACAGACACACTCTCATACTTTCAACCACTCTTTCTGAATCCAGGATTCCCACCCGGTTACTCTCAGCTCCAGTCACTCTTTGGGGAGCCTCACCCATCTGCTGCTGCCCTGGCCCCACTCTGTCCCCATAGACAACTGCAGGGTGCACAGCCATGCTGACAGCCCAGAAACTGACCCCTACAGGAACACTGCAGGCCCCCAGTGACCACATCGCCCTCCCTACATCCAGCCTGTTGCTAACTCCTGTAGAGTTGGCCTCAAAATCTCATCCTGCCCTTCTCTGCCTTACTTCAGATCTTCAATCTCAACTGGGCACTGAAGGTTCTTTTGGACCAATGTGAGTCCCCTTTTCCAGCTGTGTTACCTGCTTCTCTGATTTTTAAAAACCAATTCTGCTACCCAACAAGGCTGTTTTGTTTGAAAAAGACTGCCTTTCTGGCTCCTCCCTTTCTCCATGCTTTTCCCTCTGCCAAGAACACCATCACCAGGTCCACCTGTCAAACTCCCACCCATCATGCAGGGTTTCCCCCAAGGGCCCCCTTGTCAGACATTTGTAGCAGGGACACATCCCAGCATTGAGTCTCATTGCTCCCGGAGATAGCACTCTCCAGCCACATCATTACCAAGTCCTGCCCTGCATTCCGGCTATTTGGATCTTTTTCTCTCATCTGACCAAAGTTCCTTGAAGGTGAGAACTGACCCTCATGTAGTGTCCCCTGGTAGGCCCTGCAGATAACAGGCATTGGGAGGCCATATGTTTTGTTCATGGCTCCTGGTTCCATGTGAGACATGGGAGGAAACATGTGGAGAAATCTGAATGTGTCACTTCTCAGTGGCAAGCGGGGAAAAAAATCCCAGCTGTGTCCTGTGAAGCTGGTGATCCCTGCAAGCTCATCTTCTACTCTGCACTTCTCTTGACTCCCCTTAAAATAAGGGTAACAGCAGTGCTTACTCTTAAACGGAGGTGGTACTAGGGCCCCGCTCCCAGTAGCCTATCCTCTCTCCATGCACACTGCCCATCATCTGGAAGGAGTTGTAAAAACTGAAATAAGAGGTAATAAAGCACGAATTTTTGACTACCTTTGGGTGCCCAGACCTGTGGTGATATCTGTTTACTCAAGGTTGTATTAAATTTAAAGAAAAAAAAAGAAGTATTTATTCTGTTCTCTGAACTGGGCTTTGGGGAAGCTATGGGGTCTTGCATCTCTACTTGCATCCTGTCACTCATGGCCATTTCAGAGAGGGGACCACAAAAAGCAAACCATCCCCAGAGCTGCAGGCCCTCTTGGATTTGTGAGTGTGCACTCTGGAGGGCCTGGGCCCTTCTGCTTCTAGAGAGCTGGGGAAGCCATGGCCATGACCTGCATGTTGCAAACCCACGAGCACATGCAGAGAAGCCCCTGCCAGCTTCCTGAGATGAGCTCCACCAGGCGACCATTTGTATGTGCCATGTAGGGTGACACTCACACCTGACGATATCTGGAAAATCCAGAAAATTAGCTTTACTCACTTTCCCAGCAGCAAACCAGTAAAGTATCTGCACAGCGCCCAGTCCTAGGACCCACAGCCTTAGTTAAGATGCCATCTGGGAAAGAAAAAGAAGGTAGGCTTTCACTGGATGAAAATATTTCATGAGAAAAAGAAAAAAAGAATTCTCTTGAGAGGAACTTTCTGAAGAGGACAGAGCATTTTCCAGTCGTCTATGGCTTGAAACCCTGTCTTGAGCCCTAAGACCTGCCTTGCAGCTCTGGGCCGGTCTGTCTTGGATTTGCTCAATCTCTTTGGTGTATAAAAAGTGTTGAAACCTGCTCTGTAAAAACTGAAAGGGGAGGGGCAGGGAGGAGAAGCCTGGGTGATCTGAGTGAGCCTCTGACATTCTTTCTTCTGTTGGAATAAATTTTGCTTTCAAGTCTAGCAGGTTATAAATGAATGAACTACACTTTTAGAAGCAGGAAAAAAATATTTGTGAAGAGAATTAAAGAGAAAACATGAAATAATAGGGCGTCATTAAATTGCTCTCTGAATAACAAGCTACGGGGGGCTGATAAGCAATGATAATATAATAATTTAACATCTTACTGACCACTGAATCCGGCAGACTCTCTTTGAAGTACGGATAAAGTAAAATCTCAATCCTAAAAGAAAAATTGATTTAATCAGAGAATTGGGACTAATTGACACAAGAAAGACAGCATAAAACGAAAACACCTTAAATACTCTGCAAATAGTTGGAAGTGGATGAGCATCTTTGAGTGTCTATGCCGGGAATCCCCAAAGATGTGTAAGAAGAAAGTTGAGAAATATTAACCCAGACTCTTCTGAAGGCAGAAGAATAGACCAGATGTTTCTCAGCATCCCTCCCGGCTTTATGAGGCAGACTGCCCTGGGGCTCGAGCACCGAAGAAATCCGGAGGGTTCGGGACAGGTGGACTCTGCTTTCAAATCATGATGTGTGAAAATTCAGCTATCGAAAAAGATAAGCCAGTGACAATTCACTCAACAGCGAAATTTTAATGCAAAAAAGTCTGAAGTATAGCATCCCTTCAAAAACCCTCGAGTGCATTTTAAATATGATCTAATTTACAGAAATTTGAGTAGTTTTTAAACAAAGCCAACTATTCATGTGTATAAATTACAGATAGTGTTTCTGCGTGTATGCTATTTTTACAGACGTGACAATGCTACACTTTGACATTGACTTTCCTTCTTGTGTGCTTCAGCTTGTTTGCGTATGAGCAAATGACTGAGTACACTTACCTCTCGTAAATATGAATTTAAATATCAGGGATTCATATTTGACCCTATATTCAGTTATTATTACTGTTGTGGAAGGTCTGTTTCAACTCTTGGAGGGAAAGAGAGCTCTAAAAGAAAGTGTCTGTAAAAGAAAGTGTCTATTCGTTTCTGTGCTTTTTCCTCAAAACAACCAGGAAAGAAGCCAAGGGGTTTAAATGGTTTTCCTTCTACTTACTTCCTTTGCTTCTGAAAATAGTTGATGGAAAACTGTAAGCTAAAATAATTGTAAGCTGCAGGCTCACAGAGAAGCCATCATTCTCTCTCAGTGGCACAGGGAGTGAACCTGCTGAAGCTCCCAACAGCGATCTGGAGAATAGTTAAAACAGGGGAGGTGCTTAAGGAAATGCAACTATGGTTGCAATGGTTTTGTCCACAAATGAAGGGAAATGATGAGGTCAATGATCAGCTAACAAGCTTGATTCCTGCAAACAGGCCAGTTTATTCACATCTAGACTGTTGTCTTTGCTTATCAATGAAATTGCAAGACAAAAAAAAAAAAAAATTCAATCATGGCTTCTGTCCCTGGATATTCAGTGATACCTTCATCCATCACTTCATTCCAAGAACTTGAAGTTGGAACTAAGGAGAACCCATTGTTATTGGATGGTTTCAGCTCCCAAGTGAAATGAGTGCTTAGTTTCCCAGCGGTAGATTTCAGGAAGCCAAAAATTCTGCATAATGATGCCTCTCTGGTGGTAACACTGAGAGGTAAACCTGAAAAGAGGGAACCCAACTGTTTTGAAAGCTAGAGCATTGCTCAGAAATACAGTTTCCAACTGGGGGATCCAGTGCAAAATGCTAGGGAAGAAGGCTCTGGATGGGTGGCTACACCGAAAGAGAGGTGGAATTCCCAGCATTCCCCACACCTGGCATGCCCTTCATCTGGTGCCCACCACGTGACACATGACAACATATCCTGTACCTGATGCTGCCTGTGGTGTGTGTGTGTGTGTGTGTGTGTGTGTGTATCACATACACAAATTCTCCTGTTGTTTTATGTTCTCCACCTCAGATGATACGTTTTGGCAACCTTGGCTCCTTTTGGGGTGTGAAAACTGTGGCTCCAGTTGAAGTCACAGGTAGCATAATCTGCCATGCCAGTAAGACAGAAGCATCGGCCCTGAGGTGATCTCCTTCAAAAACGCCTGAGGGATGAAAACGTGGCATTTCTTTCACTGGGCATATGGCATTAGAACTCATGAGTAAAATTTGAAGATGTCAACGGATTTTGAGGCAATGTTTCTCTTTGGCAATTGCTTGCTTATAAAGTGATTCACTGAGAGTCAACAGCCTGCTAGGAAAACGCACTTGGCGTGAGAAACACATACATTAAGGATGAAAAATTAATTCTGCTTCTTTCTGATGCTATCCGACATTCATGTAGCATTGGATCTGACTAACACCCTTTGGGTTTCAATTCCATTTATTCTTACTAATTTTCTAATTTCTAAGGGGAAAAGCATGTTAAATAGGTACAGAGCATCCAGTGGAATTCATTGGTGATGCTTTGTTGAGTTCCATATAAATGGATTGGGGGCTCAGGGTCACATTTCCCTGTAAATCACTACACATAGTCAAAAAAATAGCTTAAAACTTTATGGGCAATGCAGCTGGAAAAATAATTGAAGACATCTAATATTTACATTTTCTTCTCGTGACCAATTAGTATTTAGGATCCAATAATGCTTAAGTCATATCCTTTTGCTAACTAAACACTGTGATTTATGACAAGATATTTTAAACATATAGAAGACTTTTTCGTGGTATTTTTTTGAATATTCTTTAGTTTATTTGTATGATGGTGTGTGTGTGTGTGTGTGTGTGTGTGTGTGTGTGTTGGTGTGTGTTGCTCCTGTGTTTAGAAAGAAAATGAAAGTCCAAGGATAACTTCCAGGTTATGTCTATGAAAGTAACCTTCTGTGTCATATTAATTCAGTTTTGTATCTTGACACATTTAGTGATTTTTTTTTTTTACAGATCAAAGAAGCAACAATTTTGGCAAACTAACGCCCTCATTAAAAAGGAGTTAGAATAGGGTTATACAGATCATCAAAAGAAATTTTCACTTAAGAGTCAAAGTAGACCACGGAGTGAAGCCAAGCCCTTCTTTTCTTGAATCAGAGATGTATGCATGCCAAGCAACAGGAAATCTTGAAATGTGGAAAATCTTAAGGGTCTTCATAGCCTGTTTTTTGGAATTCTGCGTAAGGACAACCGCTTCAAAATGTGAGACCCAAAACCAAAAAAAGGATTTAGTATTTTCACTGGGACTTAGATCAAACTGACAGATCTAACCTCTACTTTCAAGCACAAATGGGTAATTTAAAAATAAACTTTCATGAGTCTATTTGCATATGCTAACTTGCCCATCCTGTTTTGTGGGAAGCATTATGTATTCTCAGGGCTCAAAGAGCAACAAACAGGATAGAGAATATCAGATCCTCCTATCCCCTGGGTCCTGCCTCTCAGCCTTGATTCCAAACCCTTAGCAATGCCCAACTGTGATTATTTATGGGACGCTCTTTTGCTGTTTACTTCTCTGGAAAAATCAAGGCTGCTGGCTGCTAAATTTCAAAATGCTGGCGTATAGACTAACAGGAAGCTGAGGCAAAGGGTCTCTATTGTACTCTCAAGGCTCACAGAGTCCCTGAAAAGGGTTTGGGCCAGCTTACTTTTACAATGCTAAGAAATCATTCTTTCTTCTTCGACTGGCACATGAGTTACTATAACTTGAAAGATGCTGGTGAAGGAGCCTGGGGAAAGCACCAACAGCTGACCGCGGTCAAGCTACATTTGATCAACTTTGTGAAGCCAGACTTCAACTTGAGTAGAGTTCTTACCATCTGTTACTTTAGAGAGAGGCAAAATGTTGTAACCTAGCACCATCTACTTTTAAGATCTATCTCGGGGCTGATTTAACCTGAAATTTTACTCCTAATCACATGCCTTTATCTCTGTAATTAGCAGAATGTCTCTTCTTTGGCTTTGCTATTTACCCACAAGTATCATATCATCAGTACCTAAATAAAGCGTGATCGCCAAAGCATGATGCCTTAGGATTGCATGATCAGTGGTTCTGAAGACCAACTCCCATATTCCCCAACTCTGGACACTGTCCCCAGCCTTCTATCTATCTAAATATCTAAATCCAGAAATTTTTTAAATTTCTCATAGAAAAAAATGTCAAATAAGTTTCCCACACCATTTGTGAATCTTCTATTATATATTAAGCACATTTATGATTGCTAGATGCCACCTGAGAAACCAGATCATTCACAGTAGCCGACATAACTCATTTAATGACCTGAGTACTTCAGTGACAAACACAGGCTGAGCTCTATTTTTATAGTCATTTAATATTCAAGTATTGTTCTCAAACACAAGCTAACGGTTCTAATGATCCCCCTAAAAGAGCCAGCTGCCTCCCATACTTCTCACCTGGAACCTGAAAGTTCCCTTTCTCTATCTGGGCAATTCCATGAAGGACCTATCATCCTAATATTTGACACTACGTTACTCTTTTTATCCAACTGCTGTATAAGCGCCATCCCATTAAACCTTGCAAAGGCCCCCTTCCAGAAACTCGAACACTTGCAATGTATGATGAAGAATTATCATAAATAACCAATATAAAAGGCCTTCCTATAAAAATAGGTGGAAGAGGACATTTTGTAGTACAGGACTGCTGATTTTTCTTATTTATTCATGTCCTTGCTAATTTGCAAAATTCCATAATCCACAATGGGTCCCCCTGTCATTAGTGCTAATTAGTGGGATTCTACTGTACTAATAAATCAACATTACCCAAGCACAGTGCATGGAGATAGAGGTTGTCATATATCCCTGCCTATGAATTTTTAAAAATTAGGTAGTGTTCACCCCTGGCAGTCCTAATTTTCACTGATAGTTTAGCTGGGTCCCATTCTATAGCTGGATCTTTACAGAGAGAACATGAGCATTTTTAATGATTGTGTATTTGTAAGTGAGTGTCACACACAAGGAAGGAAGGTGCTAAGGGCAGGAAAGGACCTCTGGTCTCCCATCATCTAAGGCATAAAGGTAGGAGCTGAGTGAGAAAGGAACTTCCCCAAAGTTCAATGGGAACTCAAACTGGCCACTCATATCAAAAATGTAAGCAGACAACTCTGCTAAAGAGTTATTTTCAGATGCCCTAAACTACTCATGATTCTCCTCCAGGCACATTCTCCTCCCAGCCTGCCAACTCACACCTTAACTGGTCCCAATTCTGTTGATCTTGCATTCTCCCTGCACACCCCACCCCCTTTTTTTTTTATTTTTGCTTAGTTGTGAACTGTGTACTTCCTGTTCATATAATATCATGTGTGTATGTGTGTGCGTGTGTGTGTGTGTGTATATGTGTTTTCTCATGAGAACATTCAGTCGATTAAATTAGACTTCATGGTTGGTATGTACCTCTGCTCTTCTAAGGCATTTATCTGACCTTGGGATCCATTTATTGAACAGTATACTTTTCTTTCAACTTCACATCATCATTTAATTACAATAGACAAGAATGATTTTCTTGGCCAGTCAGCACGATGGAAGGTCATATGGTCACTGACCCACATCTATACAGCTGTTTCTCAGCTCTCTGCATGGCCTAGCTCTCTGGTTGGCCAGTAATGGCCCATAGCCAATCAGTGCAAATGCTTTTTGATTGTGCTGCTATTTTACAATAAGTAACATTCAACAGTAGCTGTGCAAGACCTGGTATTTCTTGCCTCTTTCCAAGAAGATGGGTGTCAAAGGGAAGCTTCTTTGTTCTTTCTTTCTTTCTTTTTTGTATTTTTTTATCCATGAGAGACACAGAGAGAGGGAGAGAGACATAGGCAGAGAGAGAAGTAGGCTTCCTGTGGGGAACCCAACGCAAGACTCCATCCCAGGACCCCGGGATCAAGCCCTGAGCCAAAGGCTGATGCTCAACCACTGAGCCACCCAGGTGCCACAGGGAAGTTTCTAGATCACAACAGCAGCATATCATCCAGTGTCACAGACAGGCGAGAGGCTAGTGGGTCTTCCTCTACAGAGAATCTCTCCAAAAAGCGCAGTTTTCCTTTGAAATGGGAGGGGGAATTTTCTAGGTGACCTTCCAAGGTGTTTTTAAGTTCCATGACTCTTTGATTCCCTCAGCAGTTGCTTTGAATTGTAATTCCTCCCAAATTTTTGTGATCTTATAACTGAATGTACATTTATATGCACAAATGAATATTCAACGTAGCTATGCACAGTACATTGAAAAAAAATTGAGGATAATTTTAGTATCCCCATACTATACAAAGGGTATTCAGAATCTTACTAATAAATACATTGGCATCCTTCGCTACCCTGTAATCCAAGATGAAGAAACTGTCTGGTTTTTGTTAAGGCTGGATGAATTAAAAAAGATTGCAAGATTGCATTTGGGCAAGTATCCTGAAGTTTGGCTGCTTATTCAAATCTTGTGCAAATTTCCGTAGACTGCTGAATTGGTCTGAAGCAAGAGGTTAGCCTGTAAATATTATGGACTTTGACATGTCTTTTCATCTGCTATTTTTTTCTATCAGATTGTAAAATAAACTTGAGGTGGTTCAGTTAAGTGAGAAAGTATTGAGAGACACACCCCAAAGCAAAGCAGGAGGAAAGAATGATACAAAGACGGGTTATATTGGGTTTCAAATTAAGCATATCATAGTGGATATGCTAAATATCATATTTTACCATACGGGAAATATAATATGTTTTTCCAACCATTTAGTATTGAGGAAGCCTAGACCGTATTTGCAGAAGGAAGTCTTTGATTTGAAAGAGATTCTGATTAGTTTTAAGGTCTCATCTGAAACTTCTAAAATACAATTTCTGTTGGAAATCACGATTGCGTGTGAGCATCAGTGTGTGTGCAGGAATGTAGGGCCCAGTAGGAGGGACTGTTGTATCTATTCACCACAGGTTTTCACATATCAATTTCCCACTTTATGATGAATTTTGAATAAACTGGAAATGGTGAGGCAACCATGGGAAAAAGAGAGATTCCTTTAGTGTACTAACAGTATATTTTCAAAAGCTGTTGCATTCAGTTGGATTTGGGTATAGACTTAGCCCTTATTTACAGAAATAATGGCCAAGACCTTGTTTTAGCAATAGAGCTGTAACATCCCAAACATTTCTCCATCACTGCATTTGGCTCTCTTAGAGTTTCATAAACCGATAATCATATCATTGTGTATCGGTTATAAGTTGTCCCATTATAAACAATGTGATACAGAGAAATCTCATTTTCTAAAAACGAATGCAGAGGTAAAGTAAACCGTCATGGTGAGTAATCAGCACTGGATTTTCCCAGGTGACTCATGCAAATTCTAAAAATTAGTACTGACTTCACCTGCTTCATGAGCAACAACAAAAAGCGCAGACAGCTGGTTGTAGAGATTCGGGACATAATTACAATTAGTAATTGCTATGTTGTTTCTAAACAGGAAGTTCACAGGGAAGATCTTAGGATGTTATCACTGTTCTGCCGCAAGATTCTTTTCATCGTTTTAAGTTGTGAAAAGAGTCATCGATGGATTGCCTCACGAAAACCAAAACTCTTCAATGCCTTGCTGAGGAAGACATGGCTCCTCCAAATTCCCTGCAGGAGGGAGCAAAGAGAAAGCATTGCAAATAGAAAATGTGTGTGCAAATGTGCACAGGGGCCTGAATTTCTAAAATGTGAATATTTTGAATTTCCGAACAGGGCTCCTCCTTTGCCGCTATTATATGGAACATACGGCGTCCTGGATGCAATTTGATCCTGGTTGTTACCGTGCAAAAATATTACAAGTAAATCCGTAACAGGTCATCTCTATCACTGTACTATAATACATACCGTTCGTCCATCGGGGCATGTTCCAAGGGTGGGTAGTATGTTCCAGCAAGTTCAACTGGGGCAGTCGTCCTCCACCAGGGTCAACGTTGTCCCCCATGGGACAGGTGGCAATGTCTGAAGACATTTTTGCTCTTAATGCCTGGGGAGCAGGAGGGCAGACACAGGCATCTTAGTGGATGGAGGAGATGCTAGCCATCCTGCAGCGCTCAGAACAGCTCCTACAACAAAGATTATCCGGCCCCAAAAGTCAACAAAGCCAAATTTGAGAAACCCTGAACTGGGACAGTTGCCAGGGTCTGGTAATATATTAAAATGCCAATAGTCTAAAAGTCTATCACCTGGACGCTCAAAGATAATGTTCTAAATGTCTCGCCAGTGCGAGACCCTCATGGGTAACTGATTGCTCCTTACAGTAGGGTGCAGCTGGATGGAAATTTGCCCGAAGCAGAAATCCCTTTTGTCTCTCCCTATTTATCATCATCATCATTACTTTTTTTACTTTGGTTAGCAGATGTTTCTTTAGTGCTCTGACATCCTTTTTAATTTGCACATTTATTAATTTGGCTGGCTGAGAGCAGAGTGCTTTACCTGCCGAATCTTCCCTGTACCTTGGGGCTAGTGGGGTCACACATAAAGAGCTGCCCTGGCCCATCAGCCAGCATTAGGTAGCATTTTTAACTATCACATCTTTAAGTGGGATCATCGGGTGACTGGAGCAATTTTGGCTTTTCTCCTCTCTCACACTCCCAATGAAAGGGACTGATTGCCCCCAAGTCCATTTACCCATCCACTCTAGGGGGAATTGTTTGGATTCTAACATGTACCCTCACAACATCCCATTTATAGCTGTGACAAAGAAGTAAGCAATTAATCAGACATCCCTGCTAACAATACTGACCTGCCAGCATTCAAATGCTTTAATTAAAATCACAGCACAATATATGCCAGGGGTAACAGCCTAGCGATGTCTCCACAAGGCAGGAAGCGACTCTCCTTACCAGCCCTGAAGCAAACGCATATTACGGGGCAGCCCTGAGAAGCAAAGAAGGTCTCCAGGGATGGTTTGTGCACACGGCTGCTCACCTACCAAAGTAGATTATGCCCATATCATGTTCATTCAGATGCTTGAGCATGAAAAGATGCACCCAATGGAGAGGTTTCTCCAGCTCCTTTTCTTTCTTTTTCTTTCTTTCTTTCTTTCTTTCTTTCTTTCTTTCTTTCTTTCTTTCTTTTTCTTTCTTTCTTTCTGTCTTTCTTTCTTTCTTTCTTTCTTTCTTTCTTTCTTCTTTCGTTTATTTTTTCTTTTTATTTTTTCCTTTCTTTTTCTTTCTTTTCTTTTCTTTTCTTTTCTTCCTTTTTCCTTTCTTCTTTCTTCCCCTTTCTTTCTTCCTTTTTTCTTCTTTCTTTCTCTCTCTCTCTCTCCCCCTCCTCCTCTCCCCTCCTTCCTCTCTCCCTCCCTCTCCCTCCCCCCTCTTTCGGGGTGCTAGTGTGCTTATGCAGATGAGGAGGAGCTATATTACACCCAACAAGGTTAGCCTAAATTCACCTCTGCAGCTTCAAAAATAAGATGTCAGTGCAACTTGGAGATTTGGAAATTTTAAATATCAGTAAGCACAGGAGCAGAGTTTTTTCTTCCAATGTTAACTCACCCTTGTGACAGGTTTTAGCCTCTTGATGATATTCATGCCTGCTCCCCAATTCTTCCACTTTTCCTGTACATGGTAAAACCAAGATTTTAAGATTTTAAGATCATAAGGATTTATGATAAGCATTTAGAGATACATGATTTGGGAAGAATTTGGAAAAGATTGCCATCCACTTATTTTTTTTTTTTCTACTTATACATAGTTTTTCCTGAGACAGCGTAGAGTTTCATTGAAACACATCAGCAGTCTTTGAAATGGTCACAAAACCCAGTATTCTCTTCTGGAGTTATACCACTTCCACATTTAATAATTGCCTGAATTGTTTATGTTTTACCCATGAATGCAGACACATTAACAGGTAATATATAACATGGGTTAATTACTTCTCAACTTGAGCTAGCTTAAAATGCCTCTAAACTCCTCACGCCCTGTGGTCACTGTCTTACCCTTTGAGTTAAGCATTATTTTCTCGCTGGCTCCTAGCTAACATTCTCTGACACACCCCTGTGCAAAGGATTTTTTTAAAGAGTTGGTCTCAGGGCACCCGGGTGGCTCAATGGTTGAGCCTCTGCCTTCAGCTCAAGTGGTGATCCAGGGTTCTGGGATCGAGTTCTTCATCGGGTTCCCCCGCAGGGAGCCTGCTTCTCCCTCTGCCTGTGTCTCTGCCTCTCTCTTTCTGTCTCTTATAAATAAATAAATAAAAATCTAAAAATAAAAAATAATAATAATAATAAATAAAGTGTTGGTCTCCTTTGTCCACATTTCCCCAGAGCCACCGTATTAACGCTGTCAATACCACTCCCCCAGCTCCTGGGGTGTCTGGTCCATGTGTAAACCCTACTTGCCTTTTTCTCCGGATCCAAACCCTTAACATCTTTATTTGTGTTTCTCCCCCAAGCGGCCTTCAAGACTTGTGACCTTTGTGGATTCAACGAGAAAGTGCTTTTAGAGCTTATCTTTCCTTCCACATGTGACTCGTCAATGTTTGGGGCATCTGTGGGAAGTCGCCTGCCCCCCTCAATGTCTCAGGAGCAGCCTTTGTGTTCCTCTTCCCAGCTGCCTTCCCCGGCCTCAGGTCTGGGTCCCCCCATTACTTCCGGAAGTGAACCTGCCTCTCACTGTGTTTATCCATCCTTCCCTCAGGACGCTGCATATGGTGAGCTTCCTTCTGCACTCAGCAGCCCATTACACCCTCTCTTGTTCATATCCTGCCCCCTTTCAAGTGTGTATCCTTTTTCCTCTGAAGCACACTGATACTTCCCACAATGGTTTTCAAGTTGAAATATGAAACTTCAACCTTTCCTTCATTTTCCTCCTCCTCCCCCTCTGTACTTCCCTTCTGTGTTTATTAAAATAATATCTCTCCCCCCTCTCTCTTTCTCTCTCTCTCTCACATGCACACACACACACAATTCCTGAGCTGAGCTCAAGTTCAGAGAAAATGACAACTGTCTTTACTTCCCATCCGCCTAATCATCAGGTAAGACAATGAATGAGCAATCTCAACAGAGAGGACACGGATCCAAATACAATTTCATTATTTTAAAAGGAATTCAAAACATCATAAAGACTGACACAAAGACATCATTTCTTTAACCAAAGTTGGATTTTTGCACTCCCCCCCCCCCCATCCTCTTCATTATTTTCTCCTAATCTCCTTTGGCCTGTTTTCCTAAAATGTTACCTGGAGATTGAATTCTTAGTCATGATTCTCCAGAGAAACAGAACCCAGAGGGCATATATAGGGAGAAAGAGAGATTTTATGGAATGGGCTCATGAGACTGTGGAGGTTGGCAACCTGGAGACCCAGAGGAAAGTTATGGTTTGAATCCAAAGAAAATTTGCTGGCAGGGTTCCTTCTTGCTCAGGGTTCCTTCTTGCTCAGTGGTTCTATTAAAGCCTTCCACTGATTTGGTCAGGCCCACTCACCATAATGTAGTGAAATGGGCTTTACTCAAAGTCTACTGACTTCAAAGTTCATTTCATCCATTAGAAAATACTTTTGTAGAGACATCCAGAATAATGTTTGGTCAAGTATATGGACACGATGGCCCAGCCATATGAATACACAAAATTAACCATAGGGATTCCCAAAACATGTTCTGTGGAACATTGGTTCTTTGGATTAAACACTGGACAAAACTGATTTGTCTCCCAAGTATTTGCTTTTATTATGGAAATGAGGGGAAATGAGTGTTAATATGGGCACTGAGGGGGGCACTTGACGGGATGAGCACTGGGTGTTATTCTGTATGAGGGTAAATTGAACACCAATAAAAAATAAATTTATTAAAAAAAACAAAACAAAACAAAACAAAAAGTGGTGCTGGGCTTGACGGGATGAGTACTTGATGGGATGAGTATTCTGTATGTTGGCAAATTGAACACCAATAAAAAATAAATCTATTTTTTAAAAAAATATGGTAAACATCTCCTGGATGTCAGGTGCTTTCTCAGTCTTCATTATCTCATTTAATTCTTATAACAATATTATACAATAGATAATATTATCAGAATCCTTGATATGACAAACATCTTACAGAAAATAACATATTAATTAGAACTATCACTTTTTTTCAACCTCACACTTTATGAAAAAGATGATTCACACTCCATCAGAGTCTTTGCCATCATTATACAAGTCACTTTGAATCATCTAAATCAATATGGCTTTGCCTCTATGTACCTTTGATTTGCTTGAGATACAGAATTCTTAATCCATTATCTCAAGCCACAGAGTGGTAGAACAGTTGTTTATCTATCCCATGGAAGTACCTTTACCTTAGATTTTCTGAAATATGATTTGAAAGTTCACAAGCTTACAAGATAATAATAGAAAGTCCCTAGCTTACCTCCATAAGTATCAAAAGCCAGAACTAATTGAAATGGTTTCAGGCTCTAAAGTTTTCCCCAAGTGGTACTTTGCTGAAAAATAAATAAATAAATAAAAGATTGACAGAACACCCAGTAGAAAAAGAAAGGTTAGCAAAGAGTCAAATTTAAGGCAACTGCCTTTTTTTTTTTTTTTTTTTTGAGTGATAATTTGGTGTTGATGTGGAGAAAAGAGGGCTTTTGCCTTATACTCTGACACACATGGCAACAGATTTGATCAAAGTCATGCAGCAGCTTAACTGATATTGGGTCAACACACCCTTTAGCCTCAAGGGTCACAAGAAGTAAAGCAATGCCCAGAGTTTTCATGGCAGGAGCAGGGAGGGCCGGAAGATAAACAAGAGAAATGGATGGTGAGAGAGAGGGGAAGAGGAGAAATACTGCAAAGTCCCCTGATGTTGAAGAGAGTAGGTGATAAACTCCAAGGTCAAGGACATCTCTGCCATGTTAAATTCTCAAAAGCAAGGTTCCAAAAACTAGGGCTGAAAGTCAAATCCAGCTCACTGCTTGTTTTTGCAAATAAAGTTTTATTGGGCTACAACCATGCCCGTTCACTCATGTATTGTCTATGGCTGTTTTCCCTACAACCACGTAGTTGAGGAGTTACGACAGAGACCATCCCTGGCTTCTGACAGAAAAGTCTTCCAGCCCCCAGGTAGTGCAAAGCCAGCACACTAAGGGAGCCCATCTTCATGGACAGGTTTACATCCCATGCCTGGACCTTTGCAGCCACAGGCCCTTATGAAGACAGCCCATATGCATTCTGCAGTAAATTTTTTTTAAACATCCTATTGGCTTCTGTGGAGCAATACTTGTTTCTCTTGATCTGAACCAGATGATTCCTGAGAAAATTATCTTTAAATTGCTTTGCTCAGATTAAAAAAAAGAAGAAGAAGATTTTTATTGGGATAAAAACAAGAGATTTGATGCGCTGGAGAATCTTTTAAAGGAAAAACACTGTAATGTTCTAAAGAACATGCAAGATGACATAAAACCCTAGTTAGAGTCAGTCAGCCCTGGCGTGAAAGAACCACTGCCTAGGTGTGACCCCAGAGACAAGTGCACATGCCTTGAGACCACTTCCTGATATGTAAAGTGGGGCTGATATACCCACCTTCCTATGTTTTTTTATGAGGATTATAGGGATATAACAAAACAGTAGTTAAAAAAATAATTTAGGGAGTCCTGTGTGGCTCAGCAGGTGAGTGTCTGCCTTTGGCTCAGGTCATGATCCCGGGGTCCTGGGATCAATCCTGCATTGGGCTCTGCACAAAGAGCCTGCTTCTCCCTCTGCCTGTGTCTCCACTTCTCTCATGAATAAATAAACAAAAATTTAAAAAAAAAATTATAATTTCTCACAATTGCATGGTTTTCTGGGTGCTTTGATGGGACTCACCTGAGTTGCCACAGGCCCCCTTCATCAACTGCAGTGGGCTGAAGGCTGTGTCAGGCAGCTAGGCCTTTCTTCAGCATCACCCATCCTGGGCTTCACTGCATGGTTGCTCAGGGGAGCCTCGGGGCCTGCATTACCAAGCTTCTGCTGATCCACATCAGCTGAATGGGATTATTTGGCCCAAATAAGCCATGTGGCCAACTGCTGGGGGTGATGTGGAAGCAACACCACACCTGCCTCCTGATGGGGGGAGAGGCTCATCCGTTTCCAGTGCTCCATTATTCCTCAGGATGGTGTTAGTAAGACAATTTTGTGTTTCTCAATCTGTTAGTTCTTGTTTCTGCTGTACCCCAGCCACTTTTGGGGTGCAGGAATGTTCTAATATGCTAGCATTATGTCACATACTGTGTTCCATCCTATGAATAGGTATGACTATTGGACTGTTACTATCCTCATCTTTCAGATTGTAGGAAAGCTCATGAACTTGCCCATGATGGTGGCTAGGAAAGGGTGGAGAAGGATGTCAAACTCAGAGCCTAGCTCCCACACCCATCCCATTCCTACTGCAGCCCCTGCAGCTAGTTTTGTCCAACAGGGTCAGAGTGAGTTTGACAGATGCCCCCTTGCTTAGAGGACACTGGCCATGCAACAGCACTGGTGGCAAGCTCTGGAATCTAGCATGGTGGTGAGTGTTCTAGCCCATAGGGAGGTCAGCATAAAACCAGGCCCCCTTCTCACCTCTGCCTGTCAAGACTACAGCTAGGCCATTCAACAGCCTCGAATTTTCTTTTCTTTTCTTTTCTTTTCTTTTCTTTTCTTTTCTTTTCTTTTCTTTTCTTTTCTTTTCTTTTCTTTTTCAGCACTCCCAGGATGCCAAAGTGCTCAGAGAGGGCCTAATGGTGTGAACTGAACTGGAAATTAACTCCAGTCTAGTTCTCTCTCATAGAACAGGACCTCCAAACCCCATCCCCGTTAGCACTAGTCTCTTCTTGCTCTAGACTTTCCCACTTTGGGAGGGCCAGGAAAGCCCTGGGAAGTTGCCCTGAGAAACACCTAGGTCCTGGGCAAATGAAGATTGGTGGATCACCTTGCTTACTGTACTAGCCTGCTCTCTGCTAGGAGTCTCAGAAAGCATTGGCCTCTCACTGAACAGCTGATAGAATGAGAAAAGGCCCCCTTGATTGCTTTGGTACACTCGGTCTTCAAAGCCTAGTCTAGCGTTCAGCACCAAATTGGAACTCAAAAAGTACCTGTTGAATAAGTGGGTATGTGAATATATGAATGAGTGAATTTAGCTCAGAGGTGGTGGCCCCTGCTTACTACCACCCAAGGGTATGGGTAACACCATGGGAACCCAGGAACATGTGACACAGCAATCACTCTAGAATCTGCAACAAAAAACTTTATGTCCTTTTGGTTCCTTCTAAAACAAGCAGGAGAGGACAAAGTGACTCAATGATTCAAGTCAATCTAGTTTCACTCAAATAAACAAAGTTTCCTAGAATCATATATAGTCCCCTTGAACTTCCATTTGGTGGAATTCTAAGTCAACATTTTTACGAACCAAGAAAAATCATGTTTTGTACAATGGAACCATCTTAACTTAAACTCTGTGGATTTTTACACTTCAGAGAAGACATTTCATAAAAGAACAGCTATTTTAGACACCTATTAAAGCTATGAATAAGTCAAAGAGATTCTTAGCTAGAGGGAAGGGAAGGGCTATGGGCTGAATGTTTGTGCTCCCCAAATTCATATATGGAAGCTCTAATCCCCAGCATGGTGGTATTAGGAAGCAAGGATTTGGGAAATGAATAGGGTCCCCATGGTGGAGCCCTCAAAAATGGAATTAGTGACATTAACACCATTAGTGGAGAGATACCAGAGAGATCATCTCCTTGAAGAAACAGCAAGAAGGTGGCTGTCTACAAACCAAGAGGAGGGCCCTCACAAGCAATCAAATAGTCTGGCACTTTGACCTTGGATTTCTTAGCCTCTGGAACTGTGAAAAATAAATTTCTGTTGTTGATATCATCTAGTTCATGATATTCCGTTATGACAGCTTGAGCTGACTGAGACACACAGTGTAGTCCAAGTGGTTAAAGGCAAGCATATTGAAATAGAGCAAACTGGCAAACCGTGGAAGGAGCCTCAATGTCCTTCGAGATGAATGGATAAAGAAGATGTGGTCTATATATACAATGGAAAATTACTCAGCCATCAGAAAGGATGAATACCTACCATTTACTTCAATATGGATGGAACTGGAGAGTATTATGCTGAGTGAGGTAAGTCAGTCAGAGAAGGACAATCATCATATGGTCTCACTCATTTGTGGAGTATAAGAAATAGTGAAAGGGACTATAAGGGAAGGGGAGAAACTGAGTGGGGAAAAATTAGAGAGGAAGACAAACCATAAGAGACTCTTAACTCTGGGAAACAAAGGGTTGCAGAAGGGGAAGAGGGTGGGGGGATGGGGTAACTGGGTGACGGCACTAAGAAAGGTGCATGATGAGGTGAGCACTGAGTGTTATATGTTATATGTTGGCAAATTGAATTTAAATAAAATATATTAAAAGAAAGAGCAAATTTGTGTTTGAATTCTGGCCTTGCCACATGCTGGCTATGGGACCCGGAGCATAGTATGTGACTCTCTAAGGCCTTATTTGCTCACCTACAAACGGACATGGCACTGCCTGTCCTTTGGAGCTATAGTGACAATTCACCATGAAGCCATATCCCAGTTAGCCTGAGGATAGACAGGGGCAATTATCCACAGGCCTACTTTGTGCCCCAATTTCTGGGTTTGCATGGCACCCTCTATGTTCACCAATTACTAGAAGTGCTCAGCCTCAGTCCTGACACACAGTGAGTGCTTTGTTAAGCACTATGGCTGAGCATACTGAATTTTCTTATACTTTGCATGAACTTTTAAATGTGTATACATTTCAAAGCTACTTTTAGCATGATGAAAAACATGATATTGAAATTCAAGATTGTGCAGTCTTGCCATGTCATACGGGCACCAGAACCTAAAAAATTAAATGGCATTTTGGAAAAAAGAAAACAGCAGTAATGCTACCCTACTTTCATGTGTATGGGAATAATGCACTACTAACACTCGCATTGGGCTATGTATATGCCTGGAGCTGTTTAGTGTGTTTCACATTTATCAACTTCTCCGCATCCTCACACAACCCTCTGAGGCAGACTACAGTTGTCAATCCCATTTTACAGGAGGGGAAACTGAGACACATAGGGCACCCAGGAAGTAAGCAGCAAAGCTGAATTAGAATAGCCAAACTGGCTCCAGAGTCTGTGCCCTTGACCCTGCTGAGTGCACTGAGCATGTATCTCTTATCATATTGGTTGTCATGTTTGCTCTCTGTCTGGAGTTGGGAAACCAGATAAAATAGGAGATTTTGCTATGAAAGAAATGAGCTTTCCTGCCACTCAGACTATCTGACACTATTTTGGCCCCTTGAGGTCTTTTTTGTACTTCTTTCCAAGCACTCAACTGTGTTCCAAGATAGTTGAGGTTCTGGGTATATGGTCTGACTGGCTGGAAAAAAGGAGTGACTTTTCCACTTAAAAATCGGCATATTTTGGGCCACCCGGGTGGCTCAATTGGTTAAGCATCTGACTCATGTTTTTGGTTCAGGTCGTGATCTCATGGTCTTGAGATAAAACCCCAGGTGGGCTCCATGCTCAGCAGGGAATCTGCTTGTCCCTCTCCCTCTGCTCCTCCCTTATTTGTACATGCATGCATGCTCTCACTCTCACGCGCTCTCTCTCTCTCATATAAAGAAATGGGTAGGAAATATCAGAAAGGGAGACAGAACATAAAGACTCCTAGCTTTGGGAAACGAACTAGGGGTGGTGGAAGGGGAGGAGGGCGGGGGGTAGGGGTGAATGGGTGATGGGCACTGAGGGGGGGCACTTGACAGGATGAGCACTGGGTGTTATTCTGTATGTTGGCAAATTGAACACCAATAAAAAATAAATTTATTATTAAAAATAATAATAATTAAAAAATAAATAAATGAATAAAATCTTAAAATATAATTTAACATATTTTATCTATGAGAGGTTTTAGAATATCTTACCTCTCTATAAGGCTGATCATTTTTCTCAAAACTACCTGGGTTTTATTTTTCAGTCATACCTAGAGAAGACATGAGCTCCCTTCTAAGATAATAGGAATGGCTCAGATTCTACTCTCATTAATATAATGATTCCATAACACAATGACAGATAAAAGAACTTTCTTTTTATTCTACTCAAGGCTGGTTTTACATAAAAATAGACCATAACTCAGAGTCTGTAATGTCTATGGAAAGGTTACACTCGTTACCATCCAAATAGGCTGAGCTAATAAAAATTATATTTGTTACAATCCAAATAGATTAACCGGCCTTAAGGGCTTAGCTATGTATTACACTTTTCAATTTTCTTATAATTAAATTAACATAAAATAGTCTTCACAAATAAATGGCTGTTTCAGAAATAGTTAAGCTCTGCTTAACAAAAATAGCCATTCTATTTACATGTACAGCCACTCAGGTAGATCTGGAAGTGGAAAGAGGCACTTCTCCATGGAGTGGACTCGTGATCAAGAGATTAGCAGAAATATACCCCTCTCTGATTTGTCCTACTGAGGCCACGGGCGCTGGTAGCCCAGTACAAAGCCAGGACCAATGCAGGAGGCATATTCTCCTGCTCTTGCTGGGTGCTCCCAGTCATTAGCCAGTGGGCACGATGGTGGGATCCAGTCCTGCACCAGGGTTTCCCACTGGTCTTGAAGCTGTCATTTTCTTGGCTTACCTTCTCCTTTCTTCTCCAGGAATCTGACCTCTAGATATTTGCCTCCAGCTAGAAATTCCACTTGAATGTTGCTTCCATTTGTAAAATTATTCTGGACTTGTATGTTTTCATTCAGGTGCCATTTTATTACTCTACCCCAGAAGTGCTCACCTCATTGAATAAATGATGATAAATAAATAATGATTTTAAGTCTCTCATCTGAAAAAGTCTTAGACAAAGGAATCGAAGCCCCTAAACTGGTTGAAGTTCTTAAGTGTTAGGATCCTCATCAAGCTAATTAATTTCAGATCAGCCTTTTGTTTTATTCTATAAATGTCTAAAGACGTGATAAAGAAATGGAATAAGTCGTGGAGCTGTTGCCATTTGAAACAATAAGAAGCTGAAGCTTTCTCGGTTCTAAAAGTCAAGAGGGAAACAGTACAAGGCAAAGAGATAAAAGCCCTTTTAACAGTGGCTATGAGCTTAGATGCCGGGGCTGGGGGCTATGCACCGGGTGCTATGAACATCTTCACGTGCTCCATCTTCTTTAATCCACACATATTCCTGAGTATTAGAAAAAAACTTTCCAATTTAGAAACGGAGAAATAGAGAAATAGAGGTTGCAGAGCTTGTGTGAGCCAGAGCAAGCTTCACCAATCCAGAAGTAAGGAAAACCATTGAAAATGGTGAGATGCCAGGTATGGGTTTGCAAAAGTCCTGAGTTGGAGTATTACCAAAAGCTTGAAGCTGAATGGCCACCAATGGTCAAATTTGTATTCAAGGGTTTTGATGGGACTCTGAACTTGGCAAGATGGTCAGAGACCATCAATCATGAGTGCCCTCCTTTGAGCCCAGTGGTTGGACTGTAGTGAAATACAATCTAACATGACTCTATGACAATATAATACAAACTATCACACCAGCAGCACCTGACACCCTGCTTGTATATTATTTTAATTATCCCCTTGAAAATACATAGAGTTTAGAAAATATCTTGATAATGTCAGGGCTGAGGATACAGGATCTTTAAATCTCCACATGCCCCCTGCTGCTGCACCTTTTGGGTGACTTAATCCTCATTAGCACCTCCACAAAAGGTTGAGCAAGAAAAATAGAGATGAGGCTCAAATGAGTCAATTTTGCCACACATCAGCAGCTTTTGTTGAAGGTTTGATGAGGAAAGAGGTCAAAAGTAATGGTGCAATAAGAAAAATAAATTATCTGTGGAGCTCATCTATTTATGGCACCCCATCCCCATCATCATGGATAAGCAAGACCTGGCCATACACTTAAGGAGATTAAAAACACTTTAATTCAAAGTGTTCCAAGCAAGGTGAGTAGGTGAGAAACATTGTAATTTGCATTTTATAGCTCTCCCCCATCTGTAGTGGGCATGAGAGTGACCGGATTCATTCACATCTCCCACATGCCTCACACAAAGTAGATGCTCAACAAATGTTACTTGGAAAGCACCACTTGTTTGTCATATTCTACATATTCAAAGTTGGTTGCACTTTGCAACCACATGAAGAGCTTTAAGAAATACTGATGTCTCGGTCCTGGTGGGGTTCAGGAAATACCACCCCAAAATAAGGCACCTTGGCATGTTGGACGTTTCTCTACAATTGTTTACTCTTTATCAAACGTACCATTAAAATACTTTGGTTGAACTGTTTGTGTCTTCATTTCCTTGTAAAGCCTCCCTTATCGTGTAAAACTTATATTAAGTAATTGTGTATGCTCTTTTTCCCATTAATTTGTGTCAGAGGCCCTCACCTGGATAATTGGAATGGCTTAGCGGCAAACGCATGGCTTTGGAGACCAAGTGGGCTCCAATTCCACCTCCACTCTGTAACCCTCAGAGCCCCACTGACTCATCAGTACACTAGGGAACTAGTGTTGGCTTCTGGGGTTGGCTGATGAGGGTATAATGGACTCGCTGTTGTGTCTCCTCAGAATTGATATGTGGAGGCCATAACCCCAATGGGATGGTATTTAGAGAAGGGGCTTTAGGAGATAATTTGGGTTAGATGAGATCATATACGTGGGGCCCTCGTGATGGGATTACTGGTCTTATAAGTGGTCTTCTAATAAAAGACGATCTCTCTCCCTCTCTGGCCTCCTCTCCTTCCTCCTCCCCCTTTCCTCCCCACTCCCTCTCTCTACCACTGTTCATGCACTGAGGAGACACCCTATGAGAAGTCAGCCATCTGCTCCTCAGGAAGAGAGCCCCCATCAGGAGCCCAATCGGCCAGCACCATGATCCTGGACTTGCAAGTCTCCAGAACTTTGAGGAGCCAATGTCTGCTGTTTAAGCACCCCTGCATGTAGCACCCTGTTCTGGCGGCCTGAGGAGACTAGGCCAGAGGCCGAGTCCGCAGGGGGAAGGGGCACACGGTGGGCACCCAGCCCAGGCAGCCTGGCTGACACAGACACACAGTGTATGGACATGGGTATACACGTCTGTACGTGCACCACTTTCCAAGCCTGTGGCAGCATGGAGTCTGAGAGACAATTTTGAGGCCATCCTTGCCAAAACCTCTTCCTTTTTCCAGCACAAGTGGAAAATTGTCTTCAGCGGAAACTCAGGGAGAAAAGAATTGGTTTCGGGGGCCAGGGGGTGGGGGTTGCTTATAGTCCCTATCTTAGTTTGCTTGAGCCCCTACAACTAAAACATCATAAACTGAGTGTTTTATAACAACAGACTTATTTCTGATAGTTCTGGAGGCTGGGACATCCAAGACTGGATGCCATCAGACTCAGCGTCTGGTGAGATCCCTGTGTCCCCACGCGGTGGGAGGAATGAGTTATTTCTCTAGTCCCCTTTACAAGGACATCAATCCCATTCAGGATGGCTCTGCCCTTGTGACCTAATCACAACCCCAGGTCCACCTCCTAATACCATCTTTTTGGGGATTAGGTCTCAACAGATGAATTTTGGGGAAACACTAACATTCAGAGCAGATCATCTGTCGACAAAGCAGAACTTCCCCACCTTGTCCCTCATGTTGGCCATCAGCGCCACAGCCCGGCAGCACAGGACGGCAAGGCCTCTAGAAGCCTCCAGCACCTTCCACCGGTACCCACCCAGAGCTTTCCCTTCCTGCCCCCCATTTTTCCCTTCTCCCCTCCTCTGCCACTTGCCCAGTGGTCCTTTCATGCTGAGCTGACAGACACCTCCCTGGCCTAAAGGGTATCAGTTCATCCCACTGATCAAAAGCTAAATGGCTCCTACTCCCCCGCCCCTTTCTTTTTGAAGCCTATTTTTAACCAGAGTGCAAATTCTCTATTTCAGCAGAGCCCAAGGCCTCTAGGATCACAGCATTTAAAGTCTTCTTCTCATCCCCAGCGCCGAGATGGTTACGTCCATCCTGTCATATTGCGGGAGAATGGCTGCCTTCCCAGACCCACTCCTAACATGAAATTAGGCCACACTTAAAACAAACAGTGACGCAGACAGAGTGGCAGGAAAACACTGGCCTACATATAAGAAACACTGGGGGCTTTCTATTTCAGATCCCAAAGCAGACTGAAATGTCTCCCCACACACCTGTGACACCTGTACTAAGAATACTGGGTAAAAAATCAGTTGTCAGATTAAAAAAAAAAGCGGGGGGGGGAAGGCCCTGGAGACAATCTAGCCCAGGGATTTTTAAGTAGGGATGCACATCAAAAGGGTGACACCAATCAGAACCTTGGAGAGGGTTTTCAAAGCCGACAGGAGAACCTGATTCTCTTATTTGAGCTGAACTGGTAAGGAATTTAAATGGTGCCTGTTGATTCTGTTTGGCCATCACTGTTTGGGTGGACAGGGAGGGAGGGCTACTTTCATCCCTGTAATATTGTGCAAAATGTTAGAGCACAGATCATGCACAAATGCCAGCTCACCCTCTCACCTGGGCCTATGAATTTTTCTCCCTCCTCAGCATCTCCGATGAAGTAAAGGACGTAGAAAGTGGGGAATGGTGGGGCTCATAGAGGAACAAAGGAGAGCCAATGAAGTTGAAATATTTGATCTTCTCTCCCTTTTCCTTGAGAGAAGCCCTGTCACATTTCCTCTCCTGCCGCTTCAATTGTTCATTCATGTCATTTCTTTGCTTCATTTGCCTTTCTCATCTTAGAGATTTTTTTTTTTCTCCTTTACTCCTTCTTTTGGTCCCGTCTCCTTCTCACCTCCCCATTCCCCACCACCCCCACCCAGATCCTCCAGGGTAACAATGAAAATGACTTCACCATTACCACCCACCTCTCACCTGTGTTTCATGAGGTGGGACAAGGGTCCAGGCTTCAGGGACACACAAAGGTGGCTTTTTCCTGAGGGACCGTCTGTGCCACTCCACAGAGTGTAGCTCGGTGACTCTCAGACCCCTAAGAACCTGCCAAGTCACCTTGCATGGCTTGTGGGAATGCAGACTCCTGGGCCTTCCCTGCCAGACTTTAATTCAGCTCCCAAAACTTCACAAAACAGAGCACAAAATGATTTTACCGCAGGTGGGTCCAGCAATGTGCATCAAGAAGGCCAGGGTGATTAAGGGGTCTTCAGGTCCCTGTTTGCAGCCTCAGTCCAGACCAGCAACTCCCCACCCCGCTCTCACATCCCCTGTGATGAGACAGGAATTACATCGTGGGCACCACACACAGTGGGTTGGGGACCAGAGGACATCAGTCGGTCAAGTGCTGAGGCCCAGGTGTGCACACAGCAGCAGGTAGTGTTGTGGGTGCCTCAACCCCCACCTCAGGTCTCCTGCACAGGCTGGCAAAAATCGCAGGTGCTTTGGCTAAGTGCGGTTTTAAGAGAAAATGAAACTCTTGCAGAAATTCTGCTTTTGCCTTAACCTCAGAGGTCCTCTGCATATAGCGTGTCCTGAACCTCAGGAACTTGAGACGAAGGAAATGGTTCCTTTTGGGTCCCCGCCTCTGTCATCACCATCTCCAATAACCTGCTGTGTGACAGGAGTCATCTTGGGGCAAAGACAACAGATTTGAATTCCTCCTTTCATTAGGATCCTCTCTGGGGGGGAGGAATGGACTCCTCCAAGAGAGGGCCCCACCTCATCTAGCCAAACTGGTCCCAGCCTTCCTCAGCAGGGAAGTCCCTTCCCACCGCACATCAGGCAACCTCTGGGTTCCGCCAGGAGCTAAGCTGATAACCCTGCTCCCCTGCTTCTTCCCCTTCAAATGTACTTCCTACCTCCACAGGATGCACTGCTTGCTGCTCAGGTGCAGAGGGCTGGAGGCCTCTTGCAGAAGTGATCTTGATTGCTGGCATCCCTGCCTTTCTTTTGGATTTGTTTTTCAAATTCTATCCTTTTCTCTTTTTTTATTTTTTTTTATTTTTTTCAAGTTTTTATGTGCATCTCTGGCCCTGGGCCTGGCCCACTCTCCAGGCAAGAAAGATTGTCTTCAGCATCTCTGAATCCCCAGCTCCTCATCCAGAGTGTGATGGGCGCTGAGTCTTCGGTGATAGGTAAACAAACCCTGATCTCTGGATTTCTTAGCATTAAAAAAAAAATTGAGAAGATTATGGGAGAAACACCTAAAAATTGAATCAGGATATCTGATACATAAAGCAAAGACATGGGCCTCCCTTTCCAGCGTCCCTAACTCTTCTTCCTCCAAATTTTGGGACGATTCGTTCTTTCCCAAATGCACACTTGACTCTCCCTCAGGGGTTAGCAGTACAAATTGTGCCCCATGCTTCAGGAAGAAGGGTGTGGGAACAACCTCTCAGATTTATTTAGGCTTCCTGTGTGCCTGTAACGTAAAATTGCAGTGCAATATAAAAATTGTATATTGCTTAACCCATAGAGGGGACCCATAGATATTCATAAAAGGGACGACATTGCATTGTTGCCATTAGTGCCATTCTAAACTGTGATCTTTGTTGTATGGGGTTGCTTCAGAACTTTGACAATTGGGTTGGGGGGGCCAGTGGATTTATACTAAGTTTTATTGTTTCAAAATATAAATCACTTGCACTTACAGTTTTATAGTTTTATAATACAGTTACTCTTCTTAAGCACTGCATTAGTTTCCTCGGACTGCAAATTATCACAAGCTGGGTGGCTTAAAACAACAGAAATGTATTGTCTCATTGTTCTGGAAGCTATGAGTTCAAAAGCCAGGTGTCAGTGAGGAAATGCTCCTCTCTCTGAAGGCTCTAAGGGAGAATCCTTCCTTGCCTCTTCTTGTATCTGGTGGTTGCTAGAAATTCCTGGTGTTCTTCGGCTTATAAAAACATCACTCCAATCTCTGCCTCTGTTTTCGAGTGGCATTCTCCCTTGTGCATCTGTGACCAAATGTCCCTCTTCTTCTAACATAGATTTAGGTCCCTATAGGGCCTCATCTTAAATTGATTACTGCTATCCTTCCCAGAGGGCCTCTCAAGCAAGGTCACATTCAAGATTCCAGGACTTTGTGAATTTTGGTGGGGAGGGGGGAACAGTATTAAACCCAGTTCAGGCATTGCCTTGTCCTGAAAACTGCAAATATGTAACATTTACTGAAATTCTCCTTGGCTAGTTGTTTTGTGGAAAAAGCAAATGTGTATTTCCCTCAAACCTTGACTTTCCCGTTTAGGTCAGAGCACAGAAGTTAATGAGAGAACTATTCTAGAGGGTTGGCCATTTCCACTTGGACAAAGGGCCAGGCCTGTGTTTCTGGACTGAATCCCATCCCAGAGAGAAGATTCTCAAGTCCCAGAACTGGGCCCGTCAGGGAAAGAGAGAGGGTAGAAACTGCCCAGTTGCCACTTAAAACCTCAGAGTCAGATGTTGTCTTAGTCAGCTGGGGCTGCCATACAAAATACCACAAACTGGGTGGCTTCAACAACAGACATTTATTTTCTCGTAGTTTTAGAAGCTGGGCGTTTAAGATCAAGGTTCCAACCAACTCGGTTTCCCTTGAGACCTCTTCCTGGCTCTCAGGAGGGTGGCTCCTCACTGTGTCCTCACATGGCCTTTCCTCCATGTGCATGGAGGCAGAGCAAGAAGGATCTTGAGCATCGCTTCCCCTTTGTAAGGACACCGATCCTATAAGATCAGGGTCCCCCTTATTATGACCTAGCGTAACCTTAATTACCTCAGAAAGGCCCTATCTCCAAATACAGTCACATCAGAATTGGGCTTGCGCATGTGAATTTGTGGGGACACCGTCCAGTCTACAGCCGAAGGGACCCTGAAAATAATAGCCTAGATCTCCAATTCCAGAGACAAAGATCATTGTACAAGGTGGAAGAGTCTCAATAAAGGTCACCCAATTTGACAGGGCTGGCATATTCTTAACATTTGTCCACTCTAGTGGAAACTCTCATCAAAGTCTTGAATTTTCTTATTTCTTTTTGTCAGAATACATAGATGATAGACAGATGATAGATAGATAGATAATTTCTTAAATAAACAAACATGAATGGTATCCCCTTCATTTGACTTCTGTCCAAAGGCAATATGTAAAAGCTTTATCTGAATACCCTTCTGTGAATGATCACAAATTAAAGTGGGTAGCCATTTTGGATTTCCTATGAACCTAGCATTGTGTCTTGTACAGAGTTGCCATACATTAAACGTAGGTAATACTCATATTAATAGCTAACATTGTATTTAGTACTTACACTATTCTAAGCACATCTATTAACTGATTTAATCCTCACAGTAATGTAATGGATAGGTTCGATTATGAGTGGCATTTCACAGATAAAGAAGTTGAGGCATGGAGAAATTTATTAATTTATTCAAGGTTCATGAATGAATCAATCAATCAATCAAGATATCTGAGGACTAATTCAAGCTCTGTGCTTAAACTCGGCCTAGCATTACTCCTCTCCTTCCGGCAACCTCTCCCCTGGATTTACTTTGGAGGGTTTTGCTATTGTTTTGTTGCTGTTGAAGGTAAGAGGATGCAGACATCACTAATAACAAAACTACTAACTATAAATATTCGATACTCTATTATCAGTGTTCTTATGAACACTCATATACACACTTAGGCTAAAACATTTCCTGGAAATAGGACTTAACCTCACTATATACTGTAATGTATTCTGTTATTTTCTATCCTGTTCCATTTCAGTTTAGTCTATTTTCTTCAATTTAATTTTTTAATGCAGATCATGACCAACAAAATTGATTTCATGAGCCACAATTGCGTCACGATCAGCTGTATGGAAAACAAAACTGCTTTATATAACAGGCTATCTTAATTAGTAAATTTTCCTTCTGCCTTCATTTGCTGAAGTTAGAATTATAAAGATTTGTAACATGTAAGATGTGTAATGTGTATATGCCTAAAAGCTCTCAGAGTGTTGTTTTTAATGAATGCTTTGCTGTTAGCCCGGAGTAAAAGGGACTAACAGATGTCAGAGATTTAGGCTCTAGAAACTCATTTAATTTTTCTCTGGTCATATCACCGTGTGTTTCCTTCATTTCAATGTGATCTTCTTAAGAGAAACACATTTTATAGTTAAAAAACAATTTAGATCAGACAGCAGATTAGAGTTCCATCTAAGTTCTAAATTGTGTAACCCCAAATTTTGGAGGTGAATTCAGGTTCTTCTGTGAATTGCCGGCACTGTTGTAACCCTATTTTCTTGACACATCGACTATGATGCAATCAAACCCCTCAGAGTATAAGATTCAAAGCTCATGTTCTGATAATTTGGTTTGATACACTGGGTCAGAGGCAACAGTATGACCCGGGGATTTGTACCCTCCAATACTTCAGAGAGGAAAAACATCAAGGAATGAACTGAAATGCATTTTGGAATGATGTACTCAGGATGGTAAAAAGAGCTAATATATTTTAAAATGCTGATAAAAAGATAGGTTCGAAGTATTCCCTCTTTATATATTCTGTTTAAGTCATGCCATAGGAGGAGGGCAAGAGGGAGACAGTGCATACCCAATTGAATTGAAAGGTTTCCTGAAAATATTCCTATCTTATTTATAGGAGAAAAGGCATTATAAAGACCAAAAGGACATAAATGAATATGGCATCACTGTACTAAAAAGTTGTAGGAGTTAACTTTCAAAGAGATTTACTGATAAAAGTTTTCTTTCCCTCAAAAAATGGCAGTCCCCTTGCCCATCCCCTTCCTAAAGCAAGACTGAGTCATCTTAAAATAAGCCATGCCAAGAGATGATTCTAAATATACTGAGTAATCCAAAACAGTATTTGTATCTGGCATTGGAATGTACTTTGTCAGAGCAGTGTTTCTAAAGGCAGTCAAATTTGTGCTCGCTCCCTGAGGATCATGATGTGGCATATCCTCCCAGAAGTCTGCTATATTGGGGCAGTGGGGGTGGGGGGCAAGTCAAGGACACTGATATTGCAAATAGATCATTGGTTTGTAGTTCATCGAGACTATAGCCCAGCGATTCTCAAACTTGAACAGTCAGCTGGACCACCTGGGCCACTGACGCCCCCACTGCCGCCCCCTCACTTCTGACTTAGGGAGTGGGGCCAGAGAATTCCCAACAAGAGCCAACAAGTTCCCAAGGCATCCTGCTGCTGGTGGTCCGAAACACGCTTTGAGAACCAATGCTCTAGTCCTGTTTTATGGAATCAGAGCACTTCAACTTAATCCCAGTGGTAAAGCAGAGAGCCTTCCTGTTTTCTTTGGAGATATCAGCTGCAAGCTGGTGACCACATGGATTGAAAGCCAAAGAGCACCAAAGAAAATGATCCACCAACGAAAAGAGGAGGGCAACCTTTCTAACCACAAGAATGCCATCCCCGATCGCTAGAACCTCCAGATGGCTCAGCTCGGCCCAAGTCCTCAAGATTTTATCTTTCAAGAACAGGAAAGGAAAACAAGGTGGATGATTATCCAAAGTAATGGAGCAGACCTCGAAGAGCTGACTTCTCATGCCACCAGACAGAGAGAGGGCAAGTGGGGGCAGGCCTGTGGATCACAGGAGTGAAGCCTGTCATCTGTGTGCAGGTAAAATAAGGATTTAGGAATGCACGTGCTGTGGAAGGCTGAGAGTGTTGAAAGTAGGAAGAAAGAAAGAAAGAAAGAAAGAAAGAAAGAAAGAAAGAAAGAAAGAGAAAAGAAACAAAGAAGGAAGGAAGAGAAGAAGGAAGGAAGGAAGAGAAAAAAATAAAAGAAAAGAAAGAGAAAGGAAGGAAGGGAGAGAGGGAGGAAGGAAGGAAGGTAGGAAGGAAGAGAAAGAGAAAAAAAGAAAAAGGGAAGGAAGGAAGGAAAGAAAGAAGGAAGGAGAGAGAAAAGGAACTAAACAGAAAGGGAAGGAGGGAAAGAAGGAAAGCATGGAAGGGAAGAAAGGAAAGAAGGAAAGAAAGAAAGAAGAAAGAAAGAAAGAAGAAAGAAAGAAAGAAAGAAAGAAAGAAAGAAAGAAAGAAAGAAAGGAAAGAAGAAAGAAAGAAAGAAAGAAAGAAAGAAAGAAAGAAAGAAAGAAAGAAAGAAAGAAAGAAAGAAAGAAAAGGAAGACTGAAAAAAAAAAGCCAGAAAAATTGAGGGAAGCAGTGCCCTTGGTAACCATCACCCTGCAGCAGTTGAGCACCTGCCGAAGGACAGGGCAGGAGCCTGGCCCGAGCCTGAATGTGCTTCTATTTCCCACAGTTCCGCGGGGCGGCTGGAGCAGAACAAAGGTGCGGTTCTCTCCCTAAAGGGCCCAGGGAAGCCATCGAGCCCTGCCCGGGGGAGCAGGGCCCAGCAGGCTGCTTTAAGAGAAAAAAAGGCTTTATTAACATTCACAGAAGAAGAAAAAAAATAAGCAGGGATGATTTAGAAAGCATTATGCATTTATTGAACAAACACTGCTAAAGACATTTCAGCAAAACCGTGTGTTTAAAAAGTAATAAATAGCTATTGTGCTTACTTCATAAACTTGTCAGACTGTCTTCATTTTATTTTCCTGAACAAACTGAATTTCTGTACTGCTCATCCCCAGCCAGTTAATAAATACATCACCCTAAAAAGTGCTGTGGTATTAGATTTACAGCAGATAAAATATGGATGAAGTTACGGCGCCTCAGGTACGTCAAGTGTGATTTAATATCTCACACTCCTCTGGTGAGGAGTAAAAGATTGCCTGGCTGCTTCAGCCGCCAGAGAGCGACCTTTGCCCCTGAGTAACAGCCACTCAGCAAATAGCACCAAATGAAGACGGAGAATAACATATAGATTTGCCATAAGAAAAAATTGATCTAAATCCACATATCAAATCTGCTGATCAGAGCTCAGGAGAACCGCCTCATCTTCTTCCCTATGCAAGTGGAGAAACTTTGGGCAGAGAGGGCCTGGGCCTGAAAGCCTCGAGGCTGTTTTCTGTTTTGTTTTTCAATTTGTCACCCGATGACTAGAATTATCATTTGCCTCTTAGGGCTCAGGAGCAAGAAAGATCTCCTTAGAAGAAGACACTCTTTGACCTCCTGCCTTCCTGGGCAGTATTTTCCTCCCTCTGTGGGAACTGGAAGCTCTTAGAAGCATCTCGGTGATCAGGAGAATCTTACAAATGAAGGTGGTGTCCCCCAGGGAAATTTCCCAACAATCTGATTTAATTTATATCTTTTTAAAAAGTTCTGCCTAAATGATTTAAAAAAAAAAAAAAAGTCTCAGAGGAAAACATTTGTTAGCACAGAAAATAAATTCCTATGATTAACATTTTGCCATCCAAAAAGGCTTGGTGACTAAGAGAGTTCTCTGCACTTCAAAGGTAGGAGAGAAATGAGTTTTAAAACAAGAGTCAAAAAGAAGCAAATTGCTGCTGAGCTATTTTTATTTCAAATATATAAAAGTAGAGTGGGTAACTGCCATGTATAAATCTTCAAAGTGCGGATTGCCAAGGGTCTTCCTCTAAAGTCTGCTGTGAAAAAATAAACTTTCACAATTAAAGCAGCTTTTTCCTTTCGCCACGGAAGTGAGGGAAGTGTCCCAGTGTCCCAGGGGCTCCTGGCATCCTCTCTGTTCCCAGGGAGCAGTGCGGGCCTTTGCTAATTTACAAAAAAAAAAGAAAGAAAGAAAAAGAAAGAAAGAAAGAAAGAAAGAAAGAAAGAAAGAAAGAAAGAAAGAAAGAAAGAAAGAAAGAAAGAAAGAAAGAAAAAAACCTCTCCAGCTCTGGGCCTTTGCAAATAAAACCTTTTGTTGCCCTCCCCTGAAATGTGACTGCCTGCTCCCTGTTTTGAGGGTTTGTTTGTTTGTTTGTTTGTTTGTTTTTCACTGAGCACTTTTATGCTCAATTGGTAATTGGTTTTCCTGAGCCAGAGGAGGAGGGTGGGGACAAGGCTGTTTATTTCGAGTTTCTTCAATGGTGAATATGAGGGGTTGGCGCTAGGATATAGGTTTACACAAAAGCTATGATTCTTATACGTGAACTGGGAGAAATATTCCAAAACAGGTGAGAGAGGGGATTGAGACAATGGGGTGGAGGGGTGTGTGTGCGCACGTGTGTATGAAAGCGCACATTTACCATGGAAGCTCTCCTATTAGAAATGAAAAGTCTCTTTAAAGGAGATTTAAAGGTTGTGGGGGCAGAGGGAGGGCCCCTGGGTGGTTCAGTGATTAAGAGGCCAACTCTTGATTTTGGCTCAGGTCATAATCTCAGGGTCCTGGGTTCGAGCCCCAAATCAGTGGGCTCCCTGCTCAGCAGGGAGTCTGCTTGAGATTCTCTCTCTCCCTCTCCCTCTGTCCTTCCTCCCACTGACATATTCTCTCTCTCTCTAAAATAAATACATCTTTAAAAAAAAAAAAAAAGCCTTTAAAAAGAAGAGATTAGCTGGACAGACCTGCATCCTCCTTCCCAGATTGGTCCAGATCTCACTCAAATAGCTGTCTGTCTACACCTTTCTGAATCAGTGCATTTCCTATTCCAATTGGCCAAGGCGGGGTAACATTTCTTGAGTGACAGATGTGCCTTCTGAGGGGGCTCCACTGCTCTCCTGCTTGCTTGGATCAGCTACTCCAGGAGGAGCTTGGGACTGGTCCCTTGGTCTGCTGGGAGATGATCTCCCCAGGGGATTTATGCTCACCTGGCCCTTTGATGGCAACAAGAACCTGGGCTGATTTCTAAAGCAAATCTCTAGAGTTAAGAACATCTCATTTCCACTTAATAAATGTTGAAAAGATCTGCCTGCAAGCACTGTGGACTCGAGTTCTGAACCATATTTGCAAAACTAGCTTGTAGGGAGATAAACTTGACTAACTGGAAATGATCCCACCATAATTCATTAGCATTTCAAAACAACTAGTAAGTGGCCATTTATTTTCCAATTTTTTAAAAAGCTAACAATACCATTAATTATCCCTTTTATGAATCCTGGTAATGGCTGCTTACTTGCAATAAATTAATATTACACTGCCAGTGACATAGCAGTCTTGCATCCTACAGCATTTTTTGCTTTCAAAAGACCACAGTGTAGACCTCCACAATTCTCTCACGACAAAGCAGATTACAAGTGTCACTCAAAATCTCACAACTCTTGGTGCTTCCAGTCCCCGGAGCCACTTTTTTGTTTTCTGCCTTCCCCTCTGCTAAGACTCTTCTGTAGAAGGTGCCCACTTGACATCAGGGCATAACTAACAAGAGATGGTTTTAGTGTTCACCTCTCCACTCCAAACACTTACTGACACTCCAGTCCTCATGCCAAATTTAATTGCAACTCATGTTTTGTTTTTAATCTAGTTTAATTTGTTTTTTTTTTAACTCAAATTAAAACCCACATCAGGTCCTCCTGTATTTTTTTTGAGACTACATTTTAGAAGAGTTTTCAATTCTTCCCAGTATTTTGTATTTCGTGGGATTGTTTTAAGATTTTATTTATTTATTTATTGAGAGAGAGAGTGGGTGCAGGGGGAGGGGGAAGGGGCAGAGAGAGAAAGCGAGAGAGAGAGACTCTCAAGCACAGTCCCTGCTGAGCCCCAGACATGGGACTCAATCCCCTGACCTGAGAGCATGACATGAACGGAAATCAAGAGTCAGTTACTTAATTGATGGAGCCACCACTGATTTTTTTTTTAATATTGTCTTTAAATTTGTTTTCTTCATTCAACAAACATCACTGAAAATATTTGAAAATTATAAACCATGGCTTTTGAGCGGCGTAGACTAGGATGTCTAGCCCCTAAAAGAATGGTAAAGCAGAAAATGTCATTCAGAATTGTTTTGACGCTATGACGAAAAATAAATTTGCTTGAAATGTTATAAAAAGAAAGAAGGATGGGGAAATAAAGGTCATTAATATCTATAAAGGGACTAGATTGTTTATTCTGTTTCCCTTTGGAAATCTTATACATGAAATTGTTGGATTAAAGGAAAATACATCTTTAGAGTGCTTGCAGTATGTACGTACAGCACATGCACATACATCGTTATTCCCTCCCCGAAAAGATTGTACTAATTAATACTTTTCACATCCATTGAGGAGAAAATGCCCATTTTCCCAAAGATGAAAAATGCCGCTTATTCTCATTCATTTTGTATATCTGTCATAAATTGTATCTTGTTTTTATTTGCATTCATTGATTTCTTCAGTTTGAAATTTTTCATGTTTTTTTTCTCGGGCGAGTTTTTCACGACCTTGTCTCATTTATCTATTGGGACGTTCCCCAATTTTTCTTATGGCTATAAGAACACTTTTTTATATTATTAAAAAGGTTAACCTTTACTGCTTAATGAGAATGTTCTTCAATTTTGTTATTTTCCGTCTATTTTTAAAATGTATTTGTCGGGCAGCCCGGGTGGCCTCAGCCGTTTAGCGCCTGCCTTCAGCCCAGGGCGTGATCCTGGAGACCCGGGATTGAGTCCCACGTCGGGCTCCCTGCATGGAGCCTGCTTCTCCCTCTGCCTGTGCCTCTGCCTCTCTCACTCTCTCATTCTGTCTCTCATGAATAAATAAATAAAATCTTAAAAAAAAAATAAAATGTATTTATCTTGGTTAATTCATTGTTATGTTACAGAAACTGAAAGTGGAGGTCCCTAAGCTCTTGTTTCTTACAATATTGTAAAATGTATCCAATATCCCTTCACATTACCTCCTCCAGTGCAATGCCTAGAGAGGCTTTCACAACCACCCTCAGGAATATATACGTCTCTACCTTCTTTTGCATTACGTTCCAGGAGATCAGACTCTTGTCGGACTAGTGTCATATTGTCTTCCACTTTAGAGCATAGTGTCTGTTGCAGCAAATCTTTTCTCATTTCTAATTCCAAAATTTTCCTAACCTTCCAGAGCGTTTAGCCTTCCTAACGGATTATTTAAAACAATGCAACATTCCAAATTCTCATTGTGGTTTTATTGAAATTTTATTGAATTTACTTTTTTTTTTTAACTTTGGAAAATGTTAATGTTTCTATCATCACTGAGTCTTCCCACCCATGAACACTGCAGTCTTTTTATCCGTGTGAGCCTTTTTTATCTTGTCACTCAGTAGAATTTTAGTTTCTCATATATGACAAGTCTTCCCAAGCATATTGCTAGAGATAGGATTTTTGTACCATTTTTAATACTTTTTATAATTCTAGGAGAATGTTTTCACATTTTATTTTTATTTTCTTACCAGACATTTTCTTACTATTCCTGACAGCTGGTAGGTTGACTCCTTTTTCTTTTATAAGTCCATACTCCTGTCATCTACAAATAATCATCTTATTTCTCCTTTCTCAATATTTACATGACAAATTTTGACTTCCTGTCTAATGGCATTTGCTGATTCTTTCTGAAAAGCTAATAACAATGGTGATGGTGAGTAACCTTGCCCTCTCCTGTATTTAAAGAAATACTTTTTTACTACTTTACCCCAAAACATGAGGTTGGGTTGGGATATTCTATGTCCATTTAGCCACAAGTTGTTATAATCAAGAACAGATGTTGAATTTTGCATTCATTATGCAATGACTTATTGGCCTCTATAAGATAATGTTTCTTCTTTTTCTATAGATATAATGTATTACAGCAATATATTTGAAGACACTCTTACAATCTTAAACTGTAATTGGTCAGGGTGAATAAAATTTTAAGATACTGTTGAATTCATTCAAAGAATTCTTTCATTTATTTAAGGATTTTTGTATTTATATTTAAACGTGATATGGATTTTGAGTTTTCTTTTTTTAGTCCAATTTTTGGCACAATGTCATATCAAGGTTATGCTACCTTGATGAATGGAACTAATAAAATTTGCTTCATTTTTATTCTATATAACTGTGTGTGTAAACTGGGAAATAATTATTTCTTGAAGTTTGGAAGGGAACCCTTGGGGCCTAAAGCTAGCTTTGCTATTTTTTCTCACAGTTATTGGTCTATTCAATAATTCCATTTCTTATTGAATATTTTTTATAATTTGCACCCTACAAAAACACCTACTTTGTACAGTATATAAAATATGTTAGTATAAAGTTGCACACGTAGTCTCCTGTAGTTCTTTAATCTCCTTATAGCTCATTATGTATTACTTATTCCAAACAGCCAGTTACTTGTCAATTTATTTTCTTTCTCTCTGTTTCTGTGATCTATGAGTGGGTCATTAGAGGTTTTAAAATTTGACTTCTCCCATAGCTAAATTAGTAGAAATTTATTTCAAAGATTCACAAATTATGGACCTTTAATTTTGGGGGCTGCAATCACTGTATTCCTTCTTTTTCTCTGATTTTGTCTTTTAATAAGAAGGAAGAGGAGGGGACGCCCGGGGGCTCAGTGGCTGAGCATCTCCCTTTGGCTCAGGGCATGATCCTGGGGTTCTGGGATCAAGTCCCATATTGGGCTCCCTGCAGGAAGCCAGGTTCTCCGTCTGCCTGTGTCTCTGCCTCTCTCTCTGTGTCTCTCATGAATAAATAAATAAAATCTTAAAAAAAAAAGGAAGGAAGAGAACAAACATGACAGTTCAGTGAGCTTTAATTACAGCCTGCTTTTCTTATTCACTTAAAGTCATAAAAATTATTTTTAATATTTGACCAATATTTTGCTGTTATTAACTTAAAATATTACTTTTACCCAATTCGTACATGTACATAATATATAAAACACATATGGTGAGCAAAGCTTATAAAAATCCTAAGAATATGAACCCAATAATTTCTGGTCACCACCCTGATACATTTACCCACTTTTCAGTCCAGAACAAACTCCTTTAAAGTCTCTTAACTATATCCAGTGTGTTCTTGGTATTTCTAACTAATAGCATTCTGCTGTCTCTTGATTCAGCGTTTTAGGTTTCTATCTCTGCTCTCTTCCAGCTCCACTACACTTAGCTCTTACCAACCCCCTCCAAAAAAACCAGTAACAACAATAAAAAAACAAAAATCGTGAGTTTTCCCATTTGCATTAAAGTCATGACAGCCAGGCTTGTCAAAAATGCTTATTACACCATATTTTGTGCTTTTAGTTTTCTTAATCCTTTCTTGATACTTTTTGAGCTTTCTGCCTTTTTCTATTTTGGTCATTATTTTCGTTGATTTCTCCCTCTTTTAACTTTGGACTTACGTATCCTATCTTTAGTCATTGACACTTTAAAATTAAAAATTCATCTCTGCGCCTAAGACCATTCTCTACAAAAATAAAATGAATACTATTAACTTCACCAGTGGACTTCCCACCGCACCCCACCACCACTTCACATATTTTTTTCTGAGATTTTTGTCCTGCTGTTTAGCTTCTATTATTCCATCTTTCTTCTTTCAAGCTTTATAACATTTATAGTCTTCCTAATCTCGAAATGATGACAGTTGTTACTTATTGAACTGTTTAAATGGTATTATGGGCACTACAGGCTTTTTTTACACTATGACTTTCCAATTCAAGAGTTTCAAAATTTATTATATGTTTAAGGTCTCATATGACTTTATCATATCTTCAAATATTTTTTCAGAAATGAAATATAATTGATAAACCTCCTCCTATGTTCCTTCTACATCTGGTAATGCCTTTCTGCTCCTTTCACACATAAGCACAGTCTGGTTGGTATAGAATTTGGGCATCATACCACTTTTTCCCCTAGCTCTCTACAGACAAAACCCTATTATTTTCTGGCATCTAACTTTTGTACAACACTATGGCTAACCTGAGATTATTAGTGTTTTAAAACTACTTTTTCTGGGTGCATGGGTGACTCAGACAGTTAAGTGTCCAACTCTTGATTTTAACTCACGTCACAGATTCAGGGTCATGAGATCCCTTCTTTCTGCTTCTCTCTCTTTCTCTTTCCCTCCTTCTGCCCCTCCCCCAGTCTCTCTCTCTCAAAAAAAAAAAAACACTATTTTTTCATCATATTTTATAGTTTTCTCTGCCTGAGTGATGTCTATAGCCTTAAAATTCAATTTTTTCAGCAGAGTATTTGTTAATTTTGGTGTTTGCTTGGTACCAAGTGAACATTTTTAATCAAGGTGATTAAAAGACATGGAGGATGATACACAGGCCCTGTAAACCTCCTACACCTTTTCTAACATAGTTTCACTTTTACTATTTGATTCATGTTCGGGGGTTCTGTGTATTATTTCATTTGGGGGAAAATGTTGGCTGTGAAAAAAACTACATTTATTTTCCAATTGTAATTTTGAACAGTGTTTCTCTTCCAAGTCTTCTGTTCCAATTCATTGATCAATCATTGATCAATTGATTCACTGATCAATTTTCTGCATTATCAATTTTCTTCACCTTTCTACTTCTGCTATGACATAAATTTTAAAAATATATTTTTTCATCTCAAATCACTTTTTGTTTCAATGTTTTCTTATTCTCTCATCTTTCATTTCTAATTTTGTAGGAACTATCATTTTAAAATTGCTATTGTCATCCAAATTCTACCTGTTTTTTAGAGTAATCTTTCTTTTGTTCCAAAATATTCTCTTCAGCTATCTCTTGCATGCTCTGATTATCTTTTTCTTTGAGAATGCAAAATTTGTTTTTTAACAGTCTGATTATTCACTTGTGATGTCTTTTTTTTCTGAAACCACCTCTGATACCCAAATGCGTAGGGATTTTTTCAGACACCGATATTTGTTGTGTTGCCTTCCACCAACACTCATTGGGTGTTCATCAATTCTGTTCAATTTTGGCACTAATTAGCTAGAGTTAATGCAGACCTCATAGATTAAGGGCTCGGTCCCACAAGACTGTCCTCACTTCAGATGTATATATAAAACAAATATAAGAAGAAACTGAAGGGTAGAGAGAAAGACCATAGAATGACAAGGGACCTTAGATCCAGAGGAAAGACATAATGATGAGATCCCTGAATTTTCTCTTTGCCTCATATATCCTGTGGTTGGAGCTGAAGAAGCTACCAATGTGGAAATCCAATAGGTTCAGACAAAAACTCCAACAAAAGCCTACTCTCTGTAGCCAAATGACCAGAAAATGTGAAGACTAGCAAGACAGAAAACTTTTAGACAATAACTATTCTATTCCAAACAAACATCATAGAAGAAACAGTCTCCAACCTTACCCATACCAGCAAAGGGTGAGTGAGGGGCAAGGGTCTATGCTTCTACTGTCACATTGTCGTGAATGATCCAAACCTCCTTCAAGGGTGGTCTCAGAAAAGGGCCACAGTGAGCTAGGACTATAAACTACACCAACAGATAACAAAGCTAGAACCTGAACATCTACCTTTACCTAAGTAATGAGGCACCTCTCTCCTGCTCCTCCAAAATGATATTAAGGAAAGTATAAAGAAGTATCAGGACTGACGGGATCGACCAGCAGTAAGGAGGTTACTCCCACACAGTGTTTGTGAAAAGACCACATGCAAAGTGAGAACTCCCATACCTTCCCAGCAGTAACAAGGAGGCTACCCAGAGGCCAAATGGGAGACCTGGATTTCTACTTCCACCTGGGAATAACAAGGCAGCACTCTCTGCTCTCACTTCCCTTACCAGAGCAGTGTTAGAGAACACCAGCTGAACACCAGAATACTTAAACAAGAGTCTCATAACAGGACATGACCAGAAACAAGGAAGATCTCAAATGAATGAAAGAAAAATCGATAGATGCCAAAAATAAAATAGTAGAGATGTTAGAATTATCTGCAGATGGTTTTAGAGCAATCATGTTAAAATATTTTGATGAATATGGAAGCATTTGAAACAAATAGAAAACATAAAAAATGTCAGAAAAATAGAAGATATAAAGAAGAACTAAATGGAAACTTTAGGGGCATCTGGGTGACTCAGTCAGGTAAGCAACCAGCTCTTGACTTCAGTTCAAGTTATGATCTCAGGGTCCTGGGACCAAGCCTTGTATCAGGCTCTGTCCTTAGTGGGAAGTCTACTTGGGGATTCTCTCTCTATCTCTCTTTCTCTCTCCCCCTCTCTCTGCTCACTGTTCTAAAATAAATAAATCTTTAAAAAAAGAAGAAGAAGAACTAAATGGGAATTTTAGAACTGAAAAACACAGTAATTGAAATAAATGCACAGTGAATGGACTTAAAAGCAGAATGAAAAGGAATAAGCAAAGAATCAGTGAACTGGAAGACAGGACATGAGATATTATCCAATTTGGGCAATGGAGAGCAAATAGACTGGGGGAAAAAAACAGACTCTAAATGATCCATATGAATCTCGCAAAATATCTAGTATTTAAGTCACCAAAGTTCTGGGAGGAAAAGCAAAAGAAGATAGAGCTGAAAAAATCTTTGAAGAAGTAACAATAGAAAACTTTCCAAATTTACCAAAACTCACGAATCTACAGATTCAAGGAGATAAATGTACTACAAAGAGGATAAATCAAAGAAATCCACACCAAGATAAATCATAAATTTCTGAAAACTAAAGACAAAGAAAAATTACTGAAACCTCCCAAAGAAAGATGATTCTTAATATTTTTAGGAGAAAAAGAGTTAAGTTGAGAGCAGATTTTTTCCATTGAACCCACAGAGCTCAGAAGCAAGTGGTGCAATATATTTCTAGTGATGAAAGAAAAGAATCATCAACTCGGATTTCTAAACCCAACAAAAATATTTTTCAGGAATTAAGAGGGAAACAAAACATTTTATATGAAGGAAAAGTAAGATATTTGTCATCAACCAAGCTTCCCTAAAAGAATGGTTAAAGGAAGATTCTTAACCAGACGAAAAGAAATAAAAGGAACTTTGGAATGTCATGAAGGAACAAAATACAGATAGGTAAAATTTGCAAAATATGTGTAAATATAATGGGCCTTTCTTCTCCCTGTAAGTTTTCTAAACAATGTTTAAGAATATTATGATATTTAAGAATATTACTAGTAAATGAAGAAAGTAAAAAAAAAGCAAAGGAAGTTATGATTTCTATAGTTTACATAAACTGGTAAAACGACAGTAATCTGTGATAAGTTATGTATTTATAATGTAATACCTAGAATAACCACCAAAAAAGCAATATAGAAATAGATATATTCATAAACACTATAAAAAATTGGAAATCTAAAAAATATTCAAGTAATCCATATGAAAACAGAGAAAAGTAAACAGAAAAGATAAAACAAAAAAATACAAAAATGTAACATTTAAAACTATGAACCTTTAAGAAAATTATCAGAGAAAATTATTCAGGATCTAGAACTAAGGTAAGTGTTCTTCCACTTGACACCAAAAGTACAATCTATAAAAGAAAAAATTGATAAACTGGACTTGATCAAAATTTAAAGCTTTAGCTTATAAAAGACTTTTTAAGAGGATGAAAGATGAAATACAGAGTGGGAAAAAATATTTGTAAACCACATGCCCACATAAAACTACCATCTAGAATATATATATATATACACACACACATACACACACACCACATATATATGTGTATATATACATATATGTATGTATATATATATATATATATATATATATATATATAGAGAGAGAGAGAGAGAGAGAGAGAGAGAGAGAGAAGGAGAGAGAACTCAGAATCAACAAAGAAAAAAACTCCAATTAGAACCAGGGCAAAAGACATGGAGAGACATTTCACCAATGATACTCAGATGGCAGATAAGCATAATAAAATTATTCAACATTGGGACACCTGGGTGGTGCAGTCATTTAAGCATCTTGACTCCTGGTTTCAGCTCAGGTCAGCCCCACATTGGGCTCCGCACCCAATGCAGAGTCTGCTTGAGATTCTCTCTTCCTCTCCCTCTGCCCCTTCCCCTCATGTGCACTCTCTTGCTCTCTCTCCTTAAAATAAACAAATAAATCTTTAAAAAAAATATTCAACATCATTTGCCATTAGAGAAACCAAAAAATTAAAATCACAATGAGATACTACTGCACATCTATCAAAACAGATAAATAAAAAATAGTGAAAATACCAAATTTTGGTACATAGAGAACTGCAGCACAGATACATTGCTTCTAGGAATGTAAAATACTACAATCATTCCGGCAAATAGTTTTTCTGTTTCTCTAAAAACTGAACAAGACACCACCATATGACCCGGCAATGGTACTTTGGGACCTTTTTGCCAGAGAAATGAAGACCTATGTTCATAGAAAAACCGGTACAAGAGGTTTATGATGGTTATATCCCTAATAGCCAACAATTGGAAAGAATTCAAACATCTTCCAGTAGCTAAATAGTTAAGTAGATTTAGTACATCCATATCATGAAATACAACTGCACATTAAATAGAAGCAACAACTTGGATGAATCTCCAGAAAACGAGACTGAATGCTGAATGAAACAAGCCAATCCCAAAAGATTATACACTGCATCATCCCATTTATATAGCTTTCTTTAAATGATGATATATGTAAAAACAGAAAAGAAATTAGTGATTACCAGGAGTTAAGAAGTGGGTGGGAATGGAATGAAAGGGATCCTTGTGGTGAGAAACATTCTGTATCTCTATGTGCCAATGTCAATATCCCAGTTGTAAAATTGTACCGTATTTTTCCATGGTACCAGTGGGTGAACCTGGGTAAAGGATATACAATATCACTCTGGTATTGTTTCTTACAACAGCAAAATTAATCTACAACTATCTCAAAATTCAATGTTTAATTTTTAAAAAATGGTAATAAGACCCAGCTACTTGATCAACACCTGAAAATAAGTCAGCTTGTGGAGAATACAAAAGGCAAAAGATAAAATCTTCCCCAAAAGTTCCAATTTCCTTCTTTTATTGCCCGCTTTCTACCTTTCTTTACATCCAGTGGGTCTTGTCAACTTGCAAGGAGTCTAGTCTGAGACTTATTAAATGAAAAATCATCACATGGGAAGCAGAGTTCAGCTGACTCCTCCAACATGAGATTCACTTTTATCATTAACATTACCAACTATTCAAGCCTTCATTCATTTTCCATTAAGTTAAATGAAACAAGGTCTATGAGAGCTTGAGTTGAGCCAGATAATCTCCACGATTATTTTAAAGTCCTAAAACTAGTTGGCTTTGCATTTACCTGCTTTGGCAAAGGATCTCACCTGATTCTGAAGAACGGGGGAGAGTCCGAGATTTTACCCTGCTTGCCAGCCCACAAGGTAGTTTGCTTTAGTTTCATGGGTGCTAAAATAAGACACAAGATTCCCATGTCAGTGCAAGAGACAGCTCGTTACTCACAACACCAGAAGTAGTATCAACATTAGCACCAATTCCCCTAGCTCCAGTTCCCACAAAGTGACCCCAAGAGGATAAGGTGACAGCTGTATATACTGGGGAGCTAAGTGAACCCTCAGTTTGGAGAATGTGAATCTTTTATACTGGGCACTGAGCCTACTTCCTCTTTGCTCTAAATTAAAACATTATCTTCCTTAAATTACCAGCCTCCATAGTACTATGGTGAACTAACTTGTAAGCTTGCAAATGAGGTAAGATCTTTTTCTTTGCTCCATATGGAAATACTCCCTCTACCTTCCAAGGCTGTTTGCTATACTATATCCTTTGAAAGGTAGTCAGTGCCTTTGTTCAAAAGATGTCCAGAGATACAAAAGGCTCATGGGGAACAGGCTCCCAAAACTGATCTTCTGAAAACCAGAACTTGGAATTAGAGTAGTTTTCCATGAGCTCTGAAATGTTTAAATTTGACCTTCTATGGGTCAAAAATACTGGTTTTACGAAAACCCAGATCAGGAAAATGATCACTTAGGTTTTGAGGTTTGTTGCTTGAGAATATATAGAGTAGAAATTTCATGGCATTTTGGAAGGAAAATAGGAAAAAGTTTATATATCACTCTTCCAGTTATGTATTGCTGCCAATCACAGAACCCATAACCTGGTGATTTCAAACAATTGATTGTTATCTCTCATGGTTCTTGGCCCAGCTTGGCTATCGGTGCTCAGAGCCTTTCTCATGTCGTTGCTGCCACATGGTGGCAAGGGTGAGTTTTCTAGAGGCTTCTTCACTTCCATTTCTGATGCTTGAGCTAGGACAGCTGAAACCGCATGTGGCCTCTTGATTAGCTGGGCTTCTTCCTAGCCTGGTAATCTGCATGTGGTCAAACTTCCTCTACAGTGGCTGGCTTGCTCCAGAGTGAGGTGTCCAAGGCACTAAGGCTGAAGCCGTGAGTCTTCCTAGAATGTTTACACATTACATCAATCAAGAATCAAAAACCCAAAGTTCAAATTCTGATTTTTGACACTTACCATGTCATCTTAAATAAGTCATTTGTCTTCAGATAGCCTGTTCCGCTGTCTTCAAAGTAGAAATAATATTACCTCATGCACAGGTAGACAGTGAAGAATGCTTAAAATGATATGAAAGCACTTTGCAAATCCAGCAAAAATATACAGGTTAATACTGTGACTTTATCCAGACCAAATTCTTCTTCTGACTTGCATACTTTTGAGATTGTAACTTTTGTTTTATATAGTGAAACCCACCCTTCCCCTCAACTCATCCAAATGTGCCTCAGAAAGTGTAAGTAGGCATGGAGCTTGGTTGTGTTTCAACCAAGGCATGGAGCCTTGATTCTTGCCAGCCTTGATGTGTCCTAATACAATCAAGATCCACAGCGCCTCACTGAATGAGGAATGTTGCCTCTCTACATATCACACGGTGACAAGAATACAAGATGGGTGGCCAGCTCCCAAGTTATACTCTTAAATTACAGTCTGTCCAAGGAGAGTGATCTCTTGTTGCAGCAGCAAGTACGAGTCCCAGAAACTATAAAAACCCCAAGCATTCTAAAATAGGCTGTCACATAGAACACCATAAATTATTACAGTCAAATATTCCATCATTCATTCATGCTAGAACTTCACACAAGGAAGGGTGGTCTGCCTGAGGGAGGAAAACACAAAATCAAAACCTTGTTTCTGATTTCTTTTCATTCCCTCTCTCCCCCAATTCTAGGAGCAGCTAGAAGGCAGCTTTATTTAATTATGTAATACCTTTTTTAGTTTTACATATTTAAAAGCTTCGTGGAGCTGCTCAGGAGGGAAAAGAAAAGATTCTATTTCAGAAACAAGAGTGAGATAAGCATTCTTAGGTGCCACACAGCTGAAAGTGTCAAAATAGTAAGGAAATTATATGCAAAACAAAATATAGAGAAACAAATATATTTTCACCTTGATCTCCATTATAATTTCAAATTTGAATACTCATGGGAAATTGATCTAAAATGTCATACAAATCACCTTTTAGAATCTTTTCCATCTATTCCAAGGAATGCCCTGCCTTTATTGGCATGCATTCTATGTGCATGCAATTCCCTTCAGTCAGCCTCTGCTAAAATAGCGAGTCAAATAAACAATCGGTCCCCGAGATCTTGACACACTCACTAATATATTACAGTGTACCACTCAGTGAATTGCCATTTGTTTAGAAGGTCTTAAACACTCTATCAGTCTTATGTGTAGGAGTTCACAGGAGCCACACCATTGTTTCAGATCTCCAACAGAATTTAGAGCCCAGCCAGCCACGGGGAGGTTACTTTAGGCTGAATATGGGCTAAACCACTTTATTTTCATCTCACAGTTATCAAAAGATCGGTATGGAGTGAAAGAGTCTCATTATCTGTTTAGAAGGACTTCCTATCAGTGCCTTCTTAGCATCACCCATTAATATAGGTGTTAATTACAATGGCCTTTCTCAAATGAGGAGAGAAAAGAGACCAGAAAAGCATACCTGCAAAATTATTTCTATAATTTTATTGTAGTTTTTGTTTATCTCCAACCAGAAGAAAAGCCAAGATCACTGCCAGATTGACCTACAATTTATGTATAGATAGGTGATAGGTGGGTAGATAGGAAGATGATGATAGATAAACAGATGGATGACAGATAGAAACAGATAAGCCAATGAACTCCCATTATTTTTAACTGAACAAAATAGAAACTAGTCCAAGTCAATATGTAGAGATCAAGGCTGACTCAGTGAGAAAGGAACTTCCAAGTTGATGGGATTTATTCACAATGACCTTGTCATTTGCCCATACCCTTACTTGTTCATTAAACATTTTTTGTGTCAAAAACTAGGGAAAGGATCCAGGGATGAAAGCCGTAGTCCCTGTCTTCAAGCAGCTCCCTCTCTAGAAGGGGAGAGAGGCATGCCCCCATGCAATCGTTATCCAGTGTAATCAGAGGTATGTTGAGGTCACAGGGATGGGGCGGTTCTAGAGAGTGAGACTTAGGTCCATGGCAAGGATGGGATGGAGAGGCCATGTGGAGGTGTAGGACCAGAAGAGACAGATACCACGAAACAGAAGAAAGCAGGGCTCTCCCAGGCTGAAGAGCCCACATGAGGGGCGTGGCAAGGTCAGAGTGGTGAAACAGCTCAGTGGGGGCAACTGAGAACCCCTGGGAAGATATGGGCAGAGGGGACAAAGCAGAAGGATGCCAAGGCGGAAGGGAAGTGATAATGCACCCTTGGCACAATAGACACCTCCTGGGCCGCCCAAAGCAGTTCAGACTTGCTGCCAGCAACAGGAGGTCACCCATGGAACAATTTCATCTAATTCTGCAAACACAATTTTCATGTCTGTTTGGATAAGTAAATTTGATTTTTTAAAAAATATTTATTTAAACATGTATGTATGTATGTATTTGAGAGAGAGAGAGAGAGTGAGCACAGGGAGTGGAGAGAGGCAGAGAGAGAGAGAGAGAATCTCAAGCAGACTCCCCACTGAGCTCAGAGCCAACTCGAACTGATTTCATGACTCTAAGATCATGACCCAAGCCGAAACCGAGAGTCAGGCACTCAATCAACTGAGCCACCCAGGCTCCCCAAACTTTTTATTTTTTTTTTTTTTAAATAGCGTTTTTTCCCAAGACCCAAAGTTTTATCACAATCCTGTCCACCCAGCTAGCAAATCCACAGGTCTGGCCATCAGAGGTGAGATAAAAGGGTGTGAGAAGGTGCATGTGACTGAACATTCCTGGCTGGTGGAGGGTGACAGGGATGCTCAGATGACGTGTGCTGCTAGGCCAGGGAGAGGGGAAGGGGACATCAACTTCATAGCAGAAAAAAATTCAGAATTCCTGTCTTTTGTGGAGTGACTTCAACTTAGGAAAACAAAACACTTGACAATACACTGCAATGATGTCTAAAGATGTGAAGCTGCCTGTGTATTACAGAAGTCCTCAGACAACGTGATACCCGAAAGCCATTCATGTGCTGCAGATGGCACTAGTTCCATCAGAAAACAGCAATGAGCATGAAAGTCACTAATATGACGTGAAAAGCCAAGAGTCTTCAATTATATTAGAAGCACTAGTCCGTTATATTAATCTTTTACACAGTTCCTTTCTATCAAATCAGATTAGTAAATTTGGTTTAAACTAATGTGCTATATAAAAATCTTATCATTTTTATTAACTCTAAGACAATTGTGGTTTTGCTTATACTGAATGGTTGATCTCATTCATCCTTCCACGTCAGATTAGTAGTGATAAAGGAAACCCGTGCTGTTCTTTATTCCTTGTTTCTTAATGATGAAGACACCAACCTTACCACTCATGTTAGAGCAAGTTTGGATTAAGATAAAAAGAAATGGCAACACGTTCCACACCACACACACACACACACACACACATACACACACACACACATGCACGTGCATGCGGGCGCGCGCACACACACACACACACACACACACACACTATAAGAGCCTAGAGTTTAAACAGAGGCTAGAGTTCCAGCTTCTGTGGAGCTGCCAACCAACTTACTCATGGTGCTCACCTCCTATAGGATATGCTTCAACCTGAACATGGTGATACCACCCCAGGACAACCCTTATGAAGTATCATCTCCATTGAAAGAAGACAGAAAAGGTTTTCTTCTGGTGCTCACTAACTGGAGCACCTTGAAGGAGGTTTGTCGCTGTGGTTCCCTCCCCCTGTCCTCACTGTCATCCATGACCTCACTTCCTACTTCTCCGAGAAAATTGAAGCAGACAAGAACTTCCACGTCTACTGTCTAGGCTGTTAAACTCAATTGTCCAATAACTGTTCTCTTACTTGATGAAGCAACATTTAACACCATTAATCAAAACAAACAAACAAACAAACAAAAAACACTATTAATCACTCTCTCCTCCCTGATGTGTTCACTTCTGGGGCGGGGGGGAGGTGGGTCATCGTACTTCCTTGGGTTTTCTCCTGACTCCCTGGAGGCTCTTTCTCAGGAATTGCCGCCTCTGTCTCTTCCCCCAGATGTCTCAATGATGAACGTCTCCAGGGTCAGCCTTGCGCTTTCCTCTCTGCACTCTTTCCCATGGTGATCCCATCAGGACTTGCCCACCAGCAAGACGTCCCCATCACAGTTAACACCAATGACAGCACATCTCTCCAGCTGCTCAAGTGTTAGTCATCCTTGACTGGTCCCTTCCTCTCGCACCCACATCCAACCCATTAGGGGTTATACTGGCTTTGCCTTCAACATGGATCCAGAGTGCAGCTTCTCATCTCTTCCATGGTTGCCACTTTAGTCAAAGCCACCACTCTCTTGCCCATATTACTGCATCAGCCTCCCAGCCAGCACCCTGCTTCTGCCCTTGCACCATCAAAAGCCCCACCACTGCCAGAGAAAGCCTTTAAAAGCAGCCATCATTCATCTTCTCAAAACCCTTTCATGGCTCCCCTTTTCACTCCCAGTAAAAACCAAAGTACGTCCAATGCCTACCAATGCCCCCAGGGTCTGCCTGCCCCAGCTCTCTGGCAATTATCTCTCTGATCTCAGCTACTACTTTCTCCATCCCCCCAATTCTGCTCCAGCCTACCAGCTCCCTGCTCTTCCTTCAGAGCAATTCCTTGTCCAGGGACTTTGGCACTAGTAGTTCTCTCTGCTTGGAATGGTCCTTTCCCCCCATTATCTACATGGTGAACTTCCTCTTCTGCGAATATTTGCTCCTGTGTCACCTTCCTTCCCAAGGAGGCCTGATGTGACCATGTGGTTTAATACCTCAACCTGCCTGTCTCCCTAATCCTATTTTCTTCAGGGTCCTTGTCTTTTTTATTTTTAATTCCTCTTATCCTATTTTGCTTTTTATTTTCATCTAGCACTCTTACCACCATCCAACATACTGTATGACTCACTTATTTGATATATTTACTATTAATTTTCTGTTGCCCACTGCTCAAATGTAAGCCCTACATTGGACTGATATATTCTAAGCACCTGAAACAATGCCAGATATATAGTAAAAGTCAATAAATGTTGGATACATTAATTAATGTACCAAGCACTCTGCCAGGAATAAAAATTATTTATGGGGCACCTGGGCAACTCAGTCAGTTGAGCATCTGCCTCTTGATTTCAGCTCAGGTCATGATCTTAAGGTTGTGGGTTGGAGCCCAATCAGGCCCTGCACTCAGAGTAGTCTGCTTGAGATTCTCTCTCTCCCTTTGCCTCTGCCCTTCCCCTGCTCTTGTGCTCTATTTCTCTCAAAATAAGTTAATCAATAAAATCTTTTTTTTTATTGTGAATACAATATTTTTATTTTGCATTTTTCTAGTGATTCGAGTAAAGCCAACTGATTTGGAAATTTTCAAAAATGCATCATACATAGTGTATAAAGAAATAAATATAAAAATCATTAACATGCCCATACATCAATGGAAAAAGTTAAATTTTTGCATATGTTCTATTATTGCTTACACATTAGATTATAGGCACTATTATGTATCCTGCCTTTTTTGTTACATATCAAAGCCATTCTATGAGAGAAGGACTGTATCAAGCCTTGTGTGATGGCAGTACTGTCACCAATGAGGTTTATCTGAGGCAGGATTCTTGCTAAAAGAATGTATCAAAAACAAATATTTTTTAAACAATTGATTGATAGCCCATAATGTAGTTTACCATGTTCTGCTTAACTGTGACCATTAGTATTGTTTCTAAGTATTTTATATTATCTGCTACTAAAATGAAGATCTGTGTGCAGACATCTTGTTCACCTACCCAATTCTTACTTAGCACTAATTCACAGAGAAGGAGGAGGTCCTTGGACAAATGGCATAGATTTTTTTTTTGAAAAAAAAAAAGATTTTATTTATTTATTCATGATAGACAGAGAGAGGCAGGGGTCAGAGACACAGGCAGAGGGAGAAGCAGGCTCCATGCAGGGAGCCCGACGTGGGACTCAATCCTGGGACTCCAGGATCATGCCCTAGGCCAGAGGCAGGCACTAAACCACTGAGCCACCCAGGGATCCCTGGCATAGATATCTTAAAGGGTTTTTAGCTACATTGCCATTTTGCCTCCCAGAAAGAGGATGCCAATTTATGCTGCCACCTACAGCATACCTGTACCAAAGAGAAATCATGACAGGATTAAGTATCTAGCATTCTCTAATCTGGCAAATATTATATGGTTAAAACCATAAGTTCATGATCATAGCAAAACTACACATTTTTTCACCTGCTATCGACTATTTATATTTCTCTTTTGAAAGTTAGCTTTCATATCCTAAGCCAATTATCTACTAAAGTCTTTTGTTTTTCTTACTGATTTGAATGGGCTCTTCATATATCAGAGGTGTTAAATTCTTATCCTTTATATATGTTACAAATATATTCTAGTGTGCTGTCTTTCCTTGAGATTTTTTTGGCATACATGTTTCCACCTTTACATAGTTGCATTTATTAATATTTTCCTTTGTGATCCTTTTCATGCTTTTAAGCCCTTATCCATTCAAAGGTCAGGCAGGTGTTCATTACACTTTTATTCCGTTTTTATAGCTTTTTTTAGGTTTTACTCTTAATTCCTAATTAATTTGGAGATATGAAAGGAGTTGGGACTGCAATGTCTTTTTCTCCCACAAGACAGCTAATTGTCCCAGCATCTCTTTAAAGCTTCTTTACCCATTGATTTGGAAAGCCATCTTTGTCATCAATCAAAGCCTCACATAGAAGTGTCATTTTGCCATGCTATACTTGTTACATAAGATCTTAGCATTTTCATTTGATTTTATTGGAGCATTTATTATTCTGTATTGTAATCCTTTGCTTATTCCCCTCTCTCCCCTAGTAGGTTATGAGCTTTCTAATTCTTTCCCAGGATCCAACATGGTGCCTGGTTCACAAAAGCTGGTAAATAGATTTTGATGAATTGGTGGCAAGTCAAGAGGCCAGGTGGACAGGGTGAGGGGGTTGAAGCCAGAGTCTTTTAGCCTCTCTCTGCCTTCAGGAATGTGTACTGATTTTGGAAACAAAAACGGATCTCAGACTGAGGAGGAATATTAAAAAGGGTAGTCAGTCTTTCTACAGAGCCTGTCTTAGAAGGAGGTGCGATGTTTAGATGTTAGGAAGGCTCCCTAGCTCTAAAATAAAATTTCTAGCATCCAAGTCCCCAAAGCCTTAATTTCCATAGCTATACAAGCATTCTTTGGTTTCAGAATCTGACCTGAACAAATCCAATCACTTAGTTAGCTCTGTTCCCCCTAGGCTGTAAGTCCCCACAGGACTGGTGGAAATCCTAACTAGCTTATAGATTGCTATATTCCTATAGTGATTTGCATAGTGATTAGCACATAGCACACAATAAATCCATATTTTTCTGAGTGAATCAACAATCAGTAGAGATCAAAACAGTACATCTCAGCAGCCATTTTCACTTATTGTATGTCTATGAGATACTTTCTTCAAAAACAGTTTTCATGGAAGTGAAAATACACATATACAGATTAATGACCTAAGAGCATAGTAGATTAATGTATTAGGATAAAAGAAGGTAAAAGAGCAGGAAAGGAGGATAGGCTACCATCTTAGGTCATTAATGTTTTATCCAAATTACCCCAGATAAGAAAAATCCCCACCTTAACTGTTTAAGTCAGATGTGTTGTTACTCATCATCATAATCTTCAAGTAAGGATATTTCACAATGCCCTTTCCAAGATATTTTTTCCTGAGTTTTAAAGTGCTGCTGTTCCAGTTATCTATTGCATAACAAACCACCACAAATTTGGGTGGCTCAAAACATCAGTTCAGGAGTGACAGGCTCAGCGAGTCTCCATGTGTCTCTCCATGTGGTTGGCTTGGGCTTCCTCACAGCATGGTGGCTTCAGGATAATGAGACTTTGGGAGCCCCACACTCCAAAACGATGCTTCTCAGAGGCCCAGAAGAAGGTAAAAGGCTTCTTACCCCTCAGCCTCAGAAGTTTGAAAATGTCATTTCTGCTACACTCTTTTTGTCAATCAGGCCAATGTGGATTCTTGAGGAAGTGAATTAGACTCTGCTCTCTGTAGGAAGCATGTTTAATAGTTCTTACCCATTTTCAGTCCTTCACATTATTTTTTAAAGATTTTGTTTATTTATTCATGAAAGACACACACAGAGAGGCAGAGACATAGGCAGAGGGAGAAGCAGGCTCCATGTAGGGAGCCCAATGTGGGACTCAACCCCAGACCCAGAGATCACACTCTGAGCTGAAGGCAGATGCTCAACCCTGAGCCCCCAGGTGCCCCCTTCACATTTTTCTCTAAGAAAAAAAATGTCTTGGGCAGCCCGGGCGACTCAGAGGCTTAGCATGTCCTTCAGCCCAGGGCATGATCCTGGAGACCCGGGATTGAGTCCCACGTCAGGCTTCCTGTATGGAGCCTGCTTCTCCCTCTGCCTGGTCTCTGTCTCTCTCTATCTGTTTCTCGAATAAATAAATGATATCTTAAAAAAAAAAAAGAAAAAGAAAGAAAAAAAGAAAAAATAACAAAACCTTTCTTATTATAATTTAAGGCCATTTTCCTTATTCTGTCTTCATGGAGTTAGTCACCTGGTGACTGGAAAGCCCTTGTTTGACAGCCTGAGTGTCTATAATTAAAGAAATTTACATCTTATCTGGAACTGGATTGTCCCTATCTGCACCATGAGTGGCTAACATGTATATGGTGCTTTCTGACTCCAAGTTTTGGGAGTCTATCTGGGACTCGTTACTCATCCTCTGATCTTGTACAGAAAGTCTAAAAGTGGCTTTATGGGGAATACTTATTTTAGATGACTGAACTCTAACCACTCAAATAACTGACAGAAATTCCTTTCTCTCAGTTACTAACGACTACTGAATTATTATTGTCCAGATAGATACAGTTCTGAATTTACACATAAAAGATAAAGTTATTACAACATTTTGAAGAAAATCTTTGAAGCTAATTATCTAAAGATTAGAGAAAGAATATCTTTTAATTAATTTCAAACCCTGGATTGAGTACTAAGAAAAACACGAAAGAATGATTTCCAATAGGAAATGGTGGTTATGGAAGAGTCTCCCTCCCCTTGAGGATTACCATTTAATTTTCAACATCGATTTGAAATAAATGCTGGTATGATCTCCAAGGAAAGACTGTTTTAGTTATAAACCTAATGAAGAAGCATACAGTTTAGCAAGCAAAATATATGTTGTGCTCCTTTGTTAACCTAACTTCCACACTCTCGGCTTTGGTTTGATTGAGGGTATTTACTTTTACGCATTCACTGTTCTCTTCAGTAAATGCCATAGAGGGTGAGTCTCCAAGGAGTGTACCTCAGGCCTTTACTGATCTTTTCTCTTTATTCTCTCTCTACATAGCATCCAACCCACTGCTTGGCACTTGGAGTTTTGATTAAGTGAATTGCCACAAATATTCCTGCTTTTTCTTGTATTAATGAACAAACTTAAAATTTAATGTTATCTGATTTATGATATGGTGTGCACTGTGTCAAACAAAGCTTAAAATGACCTACAAGTTTACTCCTCCAGCTTAATAGCAAACAAGCTAACAATCCAATTAAAACATGAGCTAAGGACTCGATTAGATATCCCTCTGAAGAAGACATACAACCAGCAAACATGTACATAAAAAGATGCTCAACATCACTAATTTAGGGAAATGCACCTCAAAACCACAATGGGATACCACTGCACACCTCTTAGGATGATTATCTTTAAGGAAAAAAGATGACGAATATTAGGGAAGATATGGAGGAACTGGAGCTCTTGCGCACTGCACTGTTGGTGGAAATGAAGACTGGGGCAGCCACTCTGGAAAGCAATGTCAAGGTTCCTTAAAAAATTAAACACAGAACTACTCTATGATCCAGTAGTTCCATTTTGGGGTATTTATCCAAAAGAATTGATTATCAGGATCTCAAAGAGATATTAGCTCCCCTATGTTCATTTCAGCACTATTTACAATAGCCAAGATATGGAAACAATCTAAATGTCCATCAATGGATAGATGGCTAAGAAAATGTGGAATATACATACAACAAGACACTATTTAGTCATAAAACAAGGAGGAAATCCTGGTGAACAACATTGGTAAACCCAGAGGCCACTGTGCTAAGTGAAATAAGTCAGTCCCAGAAAGACAAACATCGCATGATTCCATTTATAAGAGGTATCTAAAATAAATTCATAGACTCAAAGAGTAGAATGGTGATCAACAGGGGCTGGAGAAAAAGGGAAGTAGGGAGTTATCAATCAATAGGCATAAAATTTCAGTTGAGCAAGATGAATACACTCTGCCCTACTACATTGTACCTATAACCCACAATATTGTAGAAATAAATTTATTAAGAGAACTCATGTTAAGCGTTCTTGCCACAATAAAATAACTTTTTTAAAAAATTGTATTCAAACCATACAATCAAATCAAATACCCATCAAATAATGCACTATTCTCTGAGTTTTTATTTATTTTAATATTTTGGTGGTTTTTTAAAAAAATGTTTACAAAGTACCTACAGGACAGCAGACAGCAAGTGTGTGCTGAGGATACAAACACATGTGAAAAAACAGTGAGAGAGTAGGGAGTTTCCAAGAGTTTCCCAGGATTCCTCGGGCTTTTAGAAGCCAAAATTAATTTTCCAAACTAGTCAACATGGATGCAACCATCTCTTCCTAGCTCCCATTATAGTGTTCTACTTCCAAGATTCGTTGTTAAATTACCTCCAAATACAATTATTTTATCTTTAGAACTGTAGTCTGATGTATAATCTATGCTCTTTCAGACATGCTGCTTAAATTTAACAGCAATGACTAAAAAGGGCCCTTCACTTCTTCTGTACCATTGGCTTTCTGTAGAATTCACCTTAACCTCGCCAGATCACTACCTTTGTGTTCCGCAGTCTAATGATAGCCTCCCTAGCCTGCAACAGCATGCTCCTCACAAAGGGTGTAAATCTTCCCGTTCACCTCATAACACCATCCTATCGAATCCAACAGCATATGGATAGGTAAAGACAAATTTCAAATGCTAGAGCCATTCCCGATTGATCAACAAGAAATTTTCCAATCCTAATTAAGACCCACTTTAATTTAATGTCAATTTATTGACACAAATTAAATGCAGTCCTCATTCTTTCTCTTTTAGACTATTAAGTAGCTCCCAGCTGGATTCTCCTCTGTCATTAATGCCTTCATTCATTCATCCATTCATTTGTTCATTCATTCATTCATCATTTACATTTTATATTTTTAACAACAATCTTGCCATCATTTATTTATTCATTTTTTAAATCAGTTGACCATCTATTTCCCAGGCATGGGTAGCTTACATTTTGATGAGGATAATTTGGATTCAGGAATATTTTGACTCTTCATAAGAAACAAATGACTAGGGATACCTGGGTGGCTCAGTTGGTTAAGCATCCAACTCTTGGTTTGCACTCAGGTTGTGATCTCAGTGTCCTGAGATCGAGATCGGGATCTGCACTCAGCAGGGAGTCTGTTTAAAGAGTCTCTCCCTCAGTCCACCCTGAAATAAATAAATAATCCTTTTAAAAATGACAAACTCCTATGTTTACTGCCACATAATGTGATAGTAGAAGCCCTTTCCTTATCTGTGGTCCTTGCTTCACCTGAGCAAGAGTTCTAGTATCTTGACACGGGCAGAGCAAAAGCTAGTATTGGAGAGGTTTGACAGGTGTGAAATTATGGGAGACTGTGAATATCTATTGGAACTGTAAATTGTGGAGATCCACTGAAAGGTTTGGGCGGGAGGATCACATGATCAGACAGGAGTTCTGAGGAGCTCTCTCAGCATCAGGGAGGATGGATAGGGGAAAGTAGTGTGGAGGTAGAAACCAATAATAAGTATATTATACCCACCTAGACAGGAAGGTGGGACTCAGTGGTATTGGGGATGGAGAGAAGTCAGCAAAATAATATATTTAGGAGTTAGAAGCAACACCCCTAAGGTGTGAATAAGAAGGAATATAAGATGACCACCAATTTTCTCACTAGAGATGATCCAATGGAATGTGGAACATTAAACAAGTTAGGGAACATTAGACTATCATGCTTGAGGGAAGAGATAATGAGGACACATTAACTTTAAGATGTACACGAGACATTCAAGAGGTCATTTCCAGTTGATACTTCAATGCTTTCCAAGGCTTTTTAATAATAGCACCATCTAAGAAGAATTAGAAAATGCAGATACCAAGTCACTCTTCCCATACTCACCTCAAACTTCATAAACCAGGTTATCTGGGGTTGGACCCTGGAATTCCAATCATCCGGATGAAAATCACTGAGGTAATATAAAACACAGGTCTAAGGCTTAAGATTTACATTTTTAAATCTAGATTTGAGAATCATTACTGTTCAGGTGGTAGTTGGGGTCCTGGATGTGAGTGAGATCATCCAGATATATTGAGAAGAATGAGAGAAAAGCAGAAGAAAGATAGAACATGCATGCCATCCCAGCATTAAAGCGGAACCAGGGGAAATGGAGCCCACTGAGGGGGAGAAGAAGGAGTCACTTGTCAGTTGGACCAAGCTGTGACGTGGTTGAGAATGTCATGAAAATACAAGGTAGAACTCATAGAGATGCTTGAAGACAGACGTGAGAGAAGAGAGAATCAGTGGCCTAATCATTTAAGAAACTCAGTGGTAAGACTGGGAGTCATTTATGAGGGATTCATCTTGAATTCGAGGAGAAGACAGAAAGAACGAGAAGGACCAATGAGGATAGAGGTAGCTAAGTTGATAATGAAGGTCATGATTGAAAGAAAATGGATGCATTCTGCAACAAATAGCCTCATTTTCCTCTGTGAATTATGAGAAGAAACTTCCTGAAAGTGGGCAGTCCTTGAGAGAGTGGGAAAAGTATGAATCAGAGACAGAAAAAGAGGTTGGATGATGCAGTTTTTTGCAAAGTTCCCCACATCTGTGGTTCAGCAGCAGGAAAAGCAAACAATTGGTTAAAGCAGGTGTGAGGATGCAGGGGGCAGGGGTGGGCAAGGCAGTGAGAAATTTGAACAACTGCCATGAAGGAGGTCAAACCTTGGAGTGCGGGCTCAACTGGAAAGAAAATGAACCCATAGATGGTGATGGGTAGAGATGATAGGGAAGAGCTGAAATAGTAAGCGTGATGCCAGCTCAAGAGCAAGCTGGAGAAGGGAAGGCTTCCAAAAAACAGTCCATGGGGTTAAGATTCCAGAGGTAGAGCCAGTTTCAAATGGCTACAGGAGTCAGCTGCTGCATACAGGAAGGTCAAAGCATTTTGAGCTTGGATTGATGGGAGGGATGTTTAATAACATGGTTGCTAAAATCCCCCAGGATCAGCGGATGAACAGGGATGGAAAGGAAGGCAGTGAGCCAGGCTGCCATCCTCAATGAACAAGGGGGAAAGGACACTAAAGAGAGGGGACAGAGAGGGCCGAGCTGATGGTGTGATTTTTTAAAAACATGGAGTTTTTTTAAAAAACATATTTTATTTATTCATTCATGAGAGACAGGGAGAGGCAGAGGCAGGCTCCCCGCGGTGACCCTGATGGGGGACTCGATCCCAGGACCCCGGGATCACGACCTGTGTCAAAGGCAGACGCTCAACCACTGAACCGCCTGGGTGCCCCCAAAACTTGGGTTTTTACACGAGTCTAAAAGTAAGGATCTGGCAGCATCAGGAAACTGCCGTTTTCATTCCACCCTGAGTTCTCCCTGCTGAAGCTCCCGGGAGCTTTCAGACACATGCATCTATGGATCTCATTCCTCTTTTTAAAACATGCCATGGCTGCCTCGCCCTCTGAATAAACACAGCCTCTGAGGTCATGGTGACTAGTCTTGCCTTTGTTTCCCTCTCCCACCCGAAGGAATATGGTAACTGCTTGATGCAGCCCCAGCACCTGCTGCTCTGTGCCACTGTGCCTGCGCGCATCCTACTCCTTTTGTCTGTGACCTCGTCTCCTGGGCTGACCTTCTATTTCCCAGGCATGTGACCCGCATGTGACCTTCTGGAAGCCCATCCTGATGGATGCCTGACCCGTTGTCTGCTGTCTATGCTCTTCTAGCACCCACTCAACTCTCATCCAGCAATTTCCACATTGTGTCGTGATTAATGTCATAATGCTCTCTTCCTCTATGGGACTGAGCACTTTGAGACCAACTATGGTTTTCCATCCGTTCTTCATCTTCAGTCCATAGCATTCTGCCTGAAATGTAGCAAGCGCTCAGTATGCATTGACCTCCGCGATATTTACCTGCCAAGCTAGAGTTGGTTCTTATCATAGGAAGCCTTTGGTTTGTACATAATTCATAATCTCACATAGTCACCACAAACTCACACAGAGTTGGCAAGAATGACTGTAACAATCTAGTTCTCAAATTGACATACATAAATAGCATAAATGTTCATTAGGGCCTCATCCTAACATTTGTATGAAGGCGACAAAATTACATTGTTCCAGAAGCAACAGAAAGAAATTCCTCCTCTCCTGCTCCTCTTAAGTGGTCTTTGCCACCCCCCGCAAACTCCAGCAAAGAACTTAGTTTGTCTTGCAACTTCTATATTAGGCTGACCATGCCTCTGAGGGGTGTTGGTCACCTTCCATGAGGTCTCTAGTGCTGTCCTTGATGATTATGGCCCTTGAACTCTGTTGGAGGCACATTCCTTTGTGGACAGGCCAGAGGCAGGACAGTTGGAACACTTAAGCATAAACATCCAGAAGGAGGTAGATGAGATCTTTCCCTGTCCTCCACCTATGTTATTTGTTATCTACATATTCCACGCAGGGTGAGCCATTGCCAATCCATTTTTGTATGTGCTTATTCTGCACCTGCCTTGACTCTTCTTCTCATCTCCTTGTCCAGTTGTGCTCAGCTACCAAAATTGCTACCGACTGATTGCTCCTGGTAAAGGTAGAAATCTTCTCTTGGCCGTGGTAACAGAGAAAGTCATTACCAGAAAAATTGCCATTTCCTGAAACCTCTAATATTCCTGGTATATAGGTCTATAAATTCCACATCAAGATCATGCACCACTTTAGTAAAAATGTAATATAATAAAAACAGCTGCTGGACAGCAATGCCTCAATTGTTCTATTTTATAATACAAAGATAATCTTTGAAACTGCCCTTCATGTTTTGTCAACTGTATTGAAAGAAAAGTATTAGCCCATAAAAAGCAAGATCAATGCTAATCCTTTCTTCATATCCCTAAATGTAGTCCTCTAATTATTTGTTTTTAAAAGCATAGCCGTTTTTAAGGCACCTGAGTGACTCAGTCAGTTGAGGGATCAAATCTTGATTTTGACTCAGGTCATGATCGAGGTCCTTGGTCAGCACAGAGTCTTCTTCCCTCCTTCTTCCCCTGCCCCTTCCCCTTGCTCTCACACACTTTCTCTCTCTAAAATAAATAAATAAATCTTAAAAATATATATTATATATATATATATATATATATATATATATATATATATAGCCATTTTCACTCTTTCATCGGCGGCAACGTTGGCTACTTTATTATGTTGAGCAGCCAAAAAGTTGTCTTCCTTTCAATTTCTAAGCTGAAAGTCCAATCCAAACTTTTGAAGAGAGGCATCTGAGGCAAGTGGCACCAAAGATTTTGTTAATATCCATGCAACCTTCTGTGCTCTCCCCTCACTTTGAAACTTTAATAACCGAGTTTTGAAATGGGTTGTTTGGCCAAAGTTTTTCACTGGGGCTAGCCACTGTCCCTCTGGCCAGAAGTCTGTGAAAAGGGGCACTGGAGAGAGTAGGCTCATCAGAGCCCCCAGACATCCTTGTGGAAAAACCTCTCTCCCCAAGGAATTTGGTCCCTGCCCTTGAGCATTCCAAAGTCTGCAACTTTCCATGGCTACATATGGCCCATTGACAGTTAGCAGCTGTCAAGCGGACAGGCCGTGCAAACCCAGCTGGCCAATTGAGGCCACGTCTAGACAAAATGAATGGACACAGCTCATCAGTTCCATTTGGCCATCCCAGCAATTGATGCAGATCAGCCCTGGGGCTCATTGCAACTGCAGAGATGAGCGTGGGAGCGTGGAGCTCACCAGGGTGGAGCAGACAGTCACACAGTGGCCCTGGCTGCCCGGCGTGAGCCCCGTACACCATGCTGCCAAAGGGGACAGACCTGCTCCACAACTGTTGTCCATGTTCATTCCAGTCAGTGGCTCGTTCTAATCTCGAGTCTCACCACCAAGCCGTCCATCTCAAGAAGCATTTTCTAAAATCACTTCGCTGAGTGTTCTGTGAAGCAGAAGAAACCAACTCAGTGCTCCCAAGTCAGGCCTCCCTCTCCTTACCAAAGATAGGCCGTGGTGGAAAGGAATATTTTTAAAAAATTAAGGGAGTGGTGAGATTTCCCCCCAACTGCCATCACACCACATCCGTTGATGAAAGAAACTGCAAAGCGTAACATAGTCACAAAAACAAAATGTCATCGGACTGACCGTTCCATCTTCAGCCTCAACTTTACGATCTTTTTAAAAATCTTTTCTGAAGAATTTCAAAAAATCATCACAAAATCCTCCCTCAGACACAAAATATTTCTCTGTAAACTTATTAGCAATTCCAGCAAGAGGCTAGCCTTTGTGATGGCGAAAGAAAACTGGTCATCAAAGTAGTCCTGGCACGCCTCAAAAGACAAGAAGGATAGAAGATGCCCCAAAATCCACTTGAGGAAACGAAAGTTGTATGGCATCCAGCAACTCCAGGGCTGAGGCGATGAGCTCCAAGCTTCTCACCAAATGTGTGGCCTCATGCAGGAATATGCCAAAACAACACAGTTTGGGCTCATTGTAACCCAATTAATGCTATAATGAGCTTCCTTAGATAGCTAAATCTTTAATCAGCCCTATCAAAACTATGTCTGCTCAGAAAAAGACTCCTGTTAATTCTGCTTAATGCCTGACAGTGGTTAAGCACCATTAATACTCCATAATTTCATTGTATGTTATTGTAATCATATCAGCTTATATCTCAGTGGCTTCGCAAGGCTCAATAGGCTGCCGTGAATTACAGGTCACGTGACTCTGCTTCAGTAAGAGACTATCCTCCATCACAGCCAGACCTCCTTTGCCCTCCCCGCAGTCAGTAGCCTAAGCAGGTATTAATAAAGGTCTCCTTTTTTAAATTGCATAGCTCTAAATGGTCTTTAAGGGACCCAGCAGTAATCTCAAGATCCCTATATTTTAGCAGGAAAGCAGGACAGAGGAATTAATAAGAGCCCTTTCTGTGTAAACTGCTCCCTGCTCTAAGGCTATAGCGTGATGTCAGGGCGCTAAGAGAATTTTAAATGCACAGGATGGATTGTTTGTGTTGCAAAAGCGAAACAGAGGCCAAAGGCTAAGAGACTTGAGAAAATTGAAAGACTGCCAGGGATGCTGGGATGCAAATAGCAACAAAACAGGGATAAATGCTCCTACTCACATATGCAGGAGTCCTGCAGAAGGGGAAAAAAAAAAAAAGGTTATTAATTTTCACCAGGCTGTATCTTACAGCTGGTGGCTCAGCATCAGTTTTTGGTGTAATGAAAATGGTCTGAGCAGAAGATAAATGGTTCATAAAGTGGACCATTTAGATGCAATCGAGGCTCAATCTGCCCAGTGACTAATCACGTCCCCCCAGTAAAGCTGAATTCCACTAACAGACTTTTTTTTTTTTTTTTTTTTTTTTTTTCCGGCTGTACCAGTGAATTGTAGCCGGGTCTAAGTTCAAGGCAGGCAGAGAATTATCTTGATTTATTAGCGCACTCCCTGGCCGTGCCACTCGCTCGGCTGTGCCTTTGTGGGCTTCTGCCCTGTTGCTGTCGGAGTATAATTTTTACCGTTCCCCTGTGACTAGTACACAGCATCATTTTCAGCTGCTAGAAAAATGGGCTGCTTTTGCACCTGTAATTTTTCTTCTTTTGCTGCTGAAGGTATATAATATATCTCTAAAGTGCGTAATAAGTTTCTGAAAAACGTGTTTTTAAAAGAAATTGATTCCAGTGGTTTATAAGCCTGAGCAAGGCCACATAAGGAAATGCGCCAGATTGCAAAGGTATGCCTGGTGGGCAAGGCGGCCATTTTTACCCTCCCATTTAGTGAATCCTGACTCCTGGTCCCGAGTGTAATTCCAGAGATTTTTCTATACCGTAGTTGCTTCTCATAATGAACTCTGATCAAATAAAAATGTTGTTTATGTGGAGACTTTACAAGTCCTGATTACGTAGAAAATAGAGTAGAATCCCTCATAATGACATTTAATTGTGAGAAAGAAAAGATCCCAATAGAAGAGCGTTCAGCTGCATTTGTTCAGTGCTCCTCTGCAAAATGCCGTTTATAGATCGTTCAATTATGACATTATTATGAGCTGCGTAAGAGCAACTCACTGGTTCTCCATATTTTTAGACCTATGGAAAATAAACGTGGGTGTGATTTGCATTATTTTGACTGGGAGTGATTCACAAAAGGCCCTTCATGTTTATGAGGATTGACTGTCCCATTTGGCTAATGAATTCTGACGCTTCACCCATAATCTTGTGAGCATCTTCAGAAAGGCAATTCGCGATGCTGAGGCCACTAGGAGAAGCCAAGTCTCCTCCTCTTTGAGGCTCTGAAGATTCTAACCGAATGTTATTAATAACCCAACACACGGCAGCAAGAGGGGGTCTGAGCTGGTTTACTCTGAGCCCTCCGATGTGATTTTCCCATTTTCCTAGGGACCTGACAGATGTGATAGGTAAACTATCAGGCTATAAGCAGGCGGAAATGCTGCTGCAAACTTCAGTGATCATACATCTTCTAGAAAAGGAGCCCAAGTTCTCAGGTAACCTGCCTCTGTGGTTTCATTCCTTCAGGAACACCCAGTTTTCAGAAGGCTGCAGAAGGTGTAGACCCATTACCTCCCGAGTAGCCTCTCAGACCTGCTTCTGTCTATATGGCAGGGTAAGTGTTCAACTGCCTTCTTCTCTCTTCTGCAGGGTTTTGTCCAACACAGCTGCGAACTGACTTTTGCAGTAGGACAAATGGGCCTGTGCGATGCCGACCATGCCTACAGTTTGGGCAGCAAAAAAAGATGGAGGAGCTTCTCAGTCGCCATTTGCAGCCAAGTGTATCAGCGGAACATGCCTGTAATGACACAAGCAGAACAACCAGTGCTTCTGTCATTCATGTAGCAAACATTCATTGCATACTTATTATGTGTCAAATACTATGATGGGTTTGCAGAACACACAGATAAATGAGGCAGAGCCCTTCTCCGACGAACTTGCAATCTTGAATGACTAATGACTAAATGAATGAATGGATGGGTGTCTCTGGCTTGGATGATGCTCAATAAATCTGAAGGAATAAGGCCAAAGGTCAGTTACCTCCACTAATCAGAGTCAGCTAGGATCAGTGTGGCTTTGAGGAAGTCACTTAACTTCTCTGTACGTTGATCTCATAACGATAAAGTGAGAATAAACATCTTTGCCTCATTCATCACCCCAACCAATTTGGGGAATTAATAAGATGGCATTTGTGCAATTGCATTGATGGGCCTTAAGAACACCGGCAATTATTACTATTGCCTAACAGGTCAGGGACTGTCGTAAAGTCATGAACACCACGTCCCGCCCAAGGGCGCCTGGTAGAGCTGAGATGGGTGAGTTGAAATAACAGCGCACTCTTGGGGCACCAAGCCATGTGGTTGGACATGGGGCTGGATCTATCATGAAGAAAGGGAGACGTTTTCCTAATTTGCACAAATGCACCAGATGAGCTAGCAACCGTGTGTACAAATGTGCAAAGTATGTCAAAACAGCTCTTGGACCCATTCCATCACTAAGCATTTCCATAAATCGTAAGTACTTGAGCTTTCACTTGCTTCTGTTACATTTGACATTGGCCTTTGACACAAAGCTATAATATCTTGAAAATTTATGTCTTGCCGAAAGAAAATGATTTTTAAAATTTATTTAGTCCATGAAAACATGGACTGAATTTTTAATTCACAAGACTATAAATGTGCATGGGGAGAGAAAGTTTTCAAATGGAAACCATAGGTTATACATTCATAGGTTATACAGTGAGTGAATCAAACTCTTTAGAAATATTCCCTGACCGAACTCCCCAGCTGAAAGTTCTGTCTGACATGACCCCAACACAGGACTCATTCAACTGCAAGCCAGAATGATCCTTTATGTGTTCTAAGCCTTCCCCAACAATCCAAACTAAATAGCCCCATCCCTATCACTGACTCTGCCTTGGCGTGTCTTATCTTTATAGCATTAGTAAATCCTGGAGTTCTATTTTGGGTTTTGTTTACTAATTTATTTCCTATTTCGCCATCTAGAGGACCTTGAGTGAGCTTCAAACCTCAGTTTCTTCGCCAGTCAAATGGTGACATTAACACCTTTCAGGGCTATTAATTGATAATGAAGATAAAGAATCCAATGAGGGATCCCTGGGTGGCTCAGTGGCTTGGCGCCTGCCTTCGGCCCAGGGCATGATCCTGGGGTCCCAGGATCGGATCCCGCGTCGGGATCCCTGTATGGAGCCTGCTTCTCCCTCTTCCTGTGTCTCTGCCTCTCTCTCTCTCTCTCTCTCTGTTTCTCATAATAGATAAATAAAATCTTAAAAAAAAAAGAAAAGAGTCCGATGAAAGCTACAATGAGCCAAGTACGAGTACTAGTCCAAGAGCCTCCAGAACGCTAGAACCCCTGCCCAAAATGCAGCAGTCCTTCTACACCAAGTCCCTGAGGGATATGTTCTAGTGGTAGCAGGAAGTAAAATTAGATAACCCTTCTCCTCCTGTGAGGCCACAGCAGTGACAGGCCCAAACCAATCTGTCTAACCTGCCTCCAAGTAGAGTAATGGATACACTAGAGGGAAGGAGGAAGTTAAACCAGGTTCCCCCTTTTCTCTTTCTCTATCTGTGGTGTGTGTGTGTGTGTGTGTGTGTGTGTGTGTAATGGAGGGAAGCAGAGTTGTTAGAAGAGAAAGGTAGATAAGCAGCCTGATTCCCCTACTGCAGCCAGCAGGAGAGAAAGAACAGAGCACCAGACAGAAGGACATCCATGGGTCTGAAATTAAACTTGCAGTGGCCTCACCTGCTGCAAAAATTGCATTTTGCCATATAATCCACAAATAGACGCTCTTTCTTGGAAGTTGGTGAGTCAGGGGCAGGGAAGCTGGCAGCTGAAGCAGGTAGTGAACACTTTACCACCCACACCGAGGTTTCAAGCACCTGACACCTACTGGGTACTCAGGACTGGACAGTAAACAAGAAGATGATGATCCATAACAGACCATTTTCCAAATAAAATGCAATAAAGAGAATTCGCTCCTTTTTGAGTGACCGAAATGAGAGCGACCTCCAGGATTTCTACATAGCAGGGTTATTCCCTGTCTTAGTTGGCTTGGGCTGCTGCAGCAAACTACCACAGACAGGGTGGCCTAAACAACAAAAGTACTTCTCACAGTTCTGGAAGCTGGAAGAATCCAAAACCAAGGCGGCGACAGATTCAGTTCCTGTTTGCAGACATCTTTCTTCGTATTGGATCGTCACAGAGTAGGAAAGGAGAGGTCATCTCTCGTCCCTGTCTTCTTATAGGGGCACTAATCCCTGATGAGCTAATTACCCCTCAAAAGCCCCACCTCCAGATACCATCACATTGAGGATTAAGTTGAGGATTAAGTTTCAATGTATAATTTTTTTCCTTTGGGGGGTCAGGTGGGGACCCAAACAATCACTCCATTGCATTCACACTGGGATGTTTTGTTCTCTAATTGGAATAACAAAAGATAAATTTACACTATTCCAGAACTTCTGCCATTCTTTTTAAGGAATGCGTAAAACATAGAGTGTCTCACGTTTATGTGGGAAAACAAGTGCTTATTGTTTCTACTAAGTTTTAGAAAACGGAATGGCTTGCTAGTTCTGTGTCGCAAATAAAATCAACACTTCTCTCTATAATTTATCAGCTTGTCTCTAAAAACACTTGGATTAATCTAGTATCTACTTGTCTCCATGTTAAGATAATCATGACAACCGGGTAAAATATTTATCAATAGAAAACTGAATCCAACTACACTAACACACTCACTGAGCCACTTTTCCAAGCTGGTAGGAATTAGGCATAAGACCTACATTCAAGGTAGTGTCTTCCTATGTTATAAATATTGGAGCCTAGATTGGTAAACTGGGTCTGAGAACAAAAATAGGAATGAAGAATTCACATTGTCAGAAGCTGTCCTGTCAATGCCTTACACATTCACAGGTTCTATATGTTTTTGTGAACCTCTTTATATATATAGGTGTGACAATATATTTGTCCTGGCAGGTTGTGAGGTGGGGGATGGGCAAAGGAGTATCCGTTATTCATGCTGGGACACAAGTATACTAATTGGCTAATTATTTATTGATTAGAAAACTAAAGATGATTTTTAAAGCCCAATTGGCTACAAATTATTGACTTTTTCCCCCGCTGCTTGGGAAAACTGTTCTTTTAAGTGGAAAATTGCATTAACAGTAATAATAAAAATAATTAGCATCATTTTCCAAAAGCTGATATCTCAATTTTGTCTTCATGTAGTGCCATGTCCTATTACCATCACATTCCTTGAAAATGATCGTATGCACTTGCACAGCTTTCCAGCTCGGAAAATGACATGGTTTAGCCAAAGTCTTGTGGGCTCCATCCTCTCCTTACCTAGAATCAACACTAAACATGGGAACTAAGTGGACAACCGGCAAGAACTTAGGAAAGCCTCCAGCTTCAGGTTCTACTTCTGTTTGAGGTTCCTACCAGAGGATGGCTGGTGATTCTCCAGGAGATCATGTGTGGGGTATGGAAGCGGGCACACCTGGGGGATTTACATCAGAGGTGCCAGCGCTCATGGGAGGCACCTGAACCTGCTACGGTCTGAGCCGGGAGCAATAATCAAAACTCCTCTGGTCCCCCTTTCCTCAGAACCAACTTTGGATTTCGGGGCAGAATCATACCTGGCAGCTGCAATTTCCTCTTCTGCCTCTCCGCCAGTCCCAGGCTGTGCAGGAGAGCCTTCCTGGCAGTTTCAGGAGCCAAGGTGGGTTCCTCTTGCCCCTAGTTGTCCTTGTCTGGGATTTCCATCTCCTGCTATGCAGCAGAAAAGGCAGACCAGACATCTGGTTCTTCTACTGAGATCGCCAAGCACTGACTCGGCCCCTACCCCACACATGATGATCACCCATGCAAGAACAGTTGAGGATTTTTTAAAAATCACTGCATTCATGCTCTTTGTTCATATCTCAAAAGCAAGCATCTGGATAGGAGAGGCACTGCAAGCCCTCAGATTGGGTAAGTTCACATGATATTTTGAGACCTTCAGGATCAAGTCCCTGGCCACTCCTTCTGGGTTTGAGAGGGTGCATTCTTCACTCGCTAACTACCTCATCAGCAACCTGAAGTCTACAGTGTTCAGGATAAATTTTTATTCTAACCAAAGCATTCAAATGATGTGTGGGAAGGAAGTACAAATTCTCAACTCTCTCTGAGTTGTGGTGATATTTTTGTGAACATGGTTGCTATAACCTCATAAAGAAGCACCAGCCTAGGAATCCAAGTTGAGTATCTGAGCAGTTGCAAATATCAATTCCCAAAATGTTCACAGTCAGAAAGAAGAGAAGTCTTCTTGTTACCACTTGATTCTCCACAAGAGAGAACATATCAAATATCGACCTGATACTCCAGCGACTGACAGAACCTGCTCCTCTGAGAGAATATTTTATATAGGCAGGGTCAAAATAGGATATGCCTTCATTGGGCCAAGTTTCCTTTTAGGGGCAAGAAGAGGCTCAACTACTTTAAAGCATTAAACCAGAAGCCTTAAATTTCTAGTGCAATTGAATAATTGGAATGCTCATAGCTTTGAGGTTGAAAAATCACTGTTTCAAACAAATGATTGGTGCCTTCAGTCAACAGATCTTTGCTGAGCACATACTATAGGCCAGCCACTGTTTCAGATGCTTAAAATATGTCCACCAACAAAACAGACAAAAATCCTCGCTCTCTTGGGGCAAAAAAAAGAGAAAATCTTGGTTATTTGATTTGATAATAACATCCTCAACCTTTGGACTTCACAAAGATTTTTACCAAGACTACCTGATTCCTTTTTTTGCGCAGTGTTAGTTTCCAAGCTTTGCTTGTAATCAAAGGCACTTTAATACACACTTGGAAGTGGTGATTAAAAAAAAAAAAAAATGGCAGCAGTGACCTAGAACACTGGTCCTCTGTTTCTGCAGGGCTGAAATTGTCAACTCAGTGAACTCGTGAAAATCCCAAATGTTATGTTTGGAGTTTAATTCAGCCAAACCTACCATGAACCAGTTCCAGGAATGAAGGGTACAAGTGAGAGTCAAAAACTCTTCAGTTGGTCTTCACGTCGGTACCCATTCGTTCCATCCCTCCTGGTATGTGACCTGAGACCACCAACTCACCCCCGCAGACCATGCCCACACGGGCGTGGAAATTAGCCTTTGGGGGTCTTTTTGGGCTGTGGTTGGATGTCAGCCAGGCATTCAGAAATGAAAACGGTCTAGCCTCTGACCAAACCCTCCTCCCCCAGCCACTCAGTTCTCCGAGACGTAGAATGGCTTGCCTATGCTCACATTTCTTTTTTCCACCTTCATTTCCATTTATCTTTATCAGTGGATATCTGGAAAACCTAATTGCTGTTATTTCCATCTTGAACAGGCTAATAGGTATCAGAAAGGGAAAAGCTTTCTTCCCCCATTTTTTTTGAATTTACCAAAATAATAATAATAATGATGATAATAATAATAAAGCAATAAGATAAAAAGCCCTTATTGATAAGGGTTTTTCGTCTTAACGAAATTTGCTTTCATTAAAACAGAATCTGCAGCATGGCTTCTTGATTACTTTGGTGTGTTGCATTCACCAGCATAAATAAACCTCCTGCTTTCGAGCCGGGAAGCCCTGCTATTTTAAAGATGAAAAAATTTCAGCTTCTGGATGGCTGCTTTCATTTAACACAGCTTCAAATGAATTTATGAACTGTTCTATAATGTTTTCTGCATACACCAAATGGCAGACTTTAGGCAGAAACCCAATATATGTTTAGTTAGTATATAATAAACATAATATTTACATGGGCTATGCACTGTGTTAAGAATCAAGAGCAGTTGCTCTATAAACTGTTATTGAATTCTCTAACATAGAGCCCTAACCAAGTAGTCCATCAAGATTCCAGAAGAATTTTGGGGAAGAGACCCTGACCTATTCGAAGTGCACACACACATGTGTGTGTTTGTGGGCACGCATGTGGGGGCACTCTAAACCTGGGTCTCTTTCATTTAAAAAAAAATCTCCCTAATCAAAACCTTGACAACAATCTCATTTTTCTCTGCTGGCTAGGATGACAATATAGTTTAAGACATTGTTTTTAACTTTAAAGGTGTCTCTGTGGTTTTGAAGAATGTTTCAGGAACTTAAAAAAAATTTTTTTAAATCCCAGTAGATAGAAAAGGCAGTTCATTTCTTAAGCAATAAACAGAAAGCCAGGGGAGGGGTGCTGAATAAGCATGCTTATATAGAATTTTTCTTTGAAAAGCCTACTAGTTAGGCACTATAACACTTCAGTTGATATTTCTACAGTGCAAACACGATAGTGGAAATTAAGTTGCCCCAGCAAATTCAGTTTAGGGGGAATTTGTTATGAATAAAATGCTGCTGTTGGCTCTAGAACATTGAATTTATCCACCAAATAATATCTTAGAAATACCACTTCAGAAGAAATCAGCTCTAAATAATTGATAAATTTGGTTTGTTTAGAAACCTTTTGACCTCTGTAATAGAAAGTAAAAACACATTTCAGTTATTAAAGTCACATATATTCCCTCTGGTAGGGGGAGCTTTTAATTTTAAGCTGGGCTCTGTAGGGGCCATTTGATAAAGCTTAGAGAAATTTTTCAACTGCTGCTGTTGGATTTGGGTCAGCCTCCTTTGGGAAAATGGAAAAAGATAAATTTGTTGCTTTTCATAACACACAAGAAAACTTCAGAGATTTTAAACATGAAGACCTATTGGAAGTGAAAGATGGTTTTTTTTTTTTTGGTAGCCCCTTCTGCCTGCCTCCCATCTCCAAATTCTCCCTTTCTCCCTTTTCTCTGGAAAGAAGGCTTCAATGCTTGTGCTGTTAAAATAAAGGAAAAGAGAATCAGCATTTCCTACTAACGTAAGACATTCCTTTTTAGATAAGTACTGTAGCTCTTGTTGGCCGTCTTTAGAGCAATTCTGTTTTATAGAAAAAATAGCAAGAGACTACGTAAAGTGATTTCTAACTGCAACATTTTTTGTTCAAATACACTTATTTAGCAAATAATTTTATTAGCTATTTTTCTTTTGCGATCCAGCATCTCTTAGTGAATGCTCTCTGACGTGGCTTTCCACATTGAAAAAAATGTGCAACTAATGCAAAGGATTTACATCTTACAACATTATTATCGATATCATTAATACATATTTGAAAGCGCAACTCCTCTCTATAATGAAAAAATGAAAGTAAAGAATTCATCTCTATTGTCGTATTTATGTAAGACATGTGCTCAAATTACATTGCGCAAGTAAGTGGATTTTTATGAGTTCTTTATAAATGCTACGTTTTAAGAAGGTGCATTGAAATTGTTTCTACAACCCACGTACACCAAGCACAGCTGCAATGGTGTTTGGACATTATTTTATTATACTGTGGGCTTGGGAAGGCAAAGGATCGTATCTGATCTCTATTATGTTCTTTAGGTTCTTTTTAGGAACCTAATTTACCCTTTTTTTGCCCAATAGATGATCGAAATGCACTGGCCTTCAACAAAGAGCTCATCCCTCAGCTTGACTTTGAAGCCGCCTGACAGAAAGAGTATTTGGAATCCATATGGAATGATGCAAGGAAAAAATACATGTAAATAAGAAGTAACTTTCTTATTTCTCCAGTGATTATAAAGAGGTGGAAGATTTGGGAGTCAAAAGGAAGAGAAATAGCTGAAGAAATCAGGGTGAGCACATATCTCAGTGTCCAAGGAAAGAGTCTAACGAGTGCCAGAAAATGGGGCCATCCACAAAAATAAATATCCTCATATCCCTGGATTTAAAAGAGGTACTCCAAGAAGCTCTGGTACTCAGTAAGACCGTAAGACTCTAGTGCATCAATGCCTTCAAGGCAATGGACAACCCTGCCCATCAGCTCCTTCCTCCGTGCACTATTACATGAAAACATAATGGTTGCATGATTGCATCCCAGTCCCTCAAAAAGAAAAGAATCGTGCTTTGTCTTTATCATCTGGGATGAATGCTTCCTCAGCATACATATATTTAGATTTTTATCTTTAGGAACCAATTGGCTAAAACTAAATGATGTGTGTCCCAATTCACATGGAAAGGCGGATTCTGAAGGACCAGTGCCCACACTGATTAAGACGGTGATTACCCAAGAAAAAAACAAAAACAAAAACAAAACAAAACAAAAAAAAACACCAGAAAGTCAGAAAATAAGTATTGGTGAGCATGTGGAGAAATAAGAAGCTTTGTGCAACATAAAGGGTGCAGCCACTGTGAGAAATACTATGATGTTTCCTCAAAAATATTAAACAAAATTACCATAAAATCAGCAATTCCACTTCTTGGTATATGCCCAAAGGAATTGAAAGCAAAGACTCAATACATTCATCTTCTTATTAACATTATGGACAAGAGCCAAAAGGTGGAAGCAACCTAACTGTCCTGCCAACAGATGAATGATGAAACAATATGTGGTCTATACTTATAGTGGAATATTATTCAGCCTTAAAAAGGAAAGAAATTCTGACACGTGCTACCACATGAATGGACCTTGAAGACACTCTGACATTAAGACATTATGTGAAGTAAAAGAAATCAGACACAAAGTGACAAATAGTGTATGATTCTATGCATATGAGGTACATAGAATAGTCAAATTCATAGAGCCAAAAGGGAGAGTGGTGGCTACGAGGGGCTGAGGTGTGAGGTTGGGGAGGTTAATGTTTAACAGGGACAGAGTTTCAGTTTGGGAAGATGGTTTGTGGTTCTAGAGTTGAATGGGGATGATGGTTACACAACAATGTGGACTGTGCATATAAACATGGCTAAAATTCTAAATTGTGTTATGTAGGTTTTGGCATGGTAAAAAACGCACAGTGCCACTGTTCATCAAAATCTCATGATAAAAATCAAGAAATCAAACGTGAGCAGATCTTTCTGTTCAAACCAATTTAAAAAAGCATGTCCAAAACAATAAGCCCTGTTTAATATTTTTGCTACTTATTCTGTTTCATATTCTCTTTTGTGTTAGACTGGTCATGTCGCCTTGTCTAGATCCAGCCATGTGAGAGGGCTTCTGGTCTTCTTCTTGACTCTAAAGATGTCTCTGTAAGTCCTTGGGCTTGGGTTTAACAAGTCCTCCTTAAGTTTGGGACACTTTCATCTGTTCTCAATTTACTAAAAATTCTTATTATGCAGGAAGAGTTTATTCTACCAAACTGATGACTCAAATGTATTTGTTTCTCTTCAGGGACATCAGTGTTCTTTGGTTTCACGTAATGTTGTTTTTGATTACAAAGATTTTTAGGATATTCACGTGACCTAGTTTGCTCGCACTTAAAATGAGCTGTAGGTTTAGTCATAGGAACATCCTTCCAGTTAATTTCAGCAGGTTGGATATCCTCATCTCTAGTGTCAAAGTTTTCAAGGAGCCCTGAGCATTTATCACAAATATACTTCTCCTTCCTTTTTTTCTCTTCATTCTTGTACCTATGTTCATCAGGGCATGCCTATCATAACCTTCATTTCCTTAGTATTAATTCACAAATGTCTGGACGTTCTGTTACCCAGGGTCAGATCAAGCCTTCTGGGAAAGAGGATACTGGCACTTCTAACTCAATGCATTTGTTTTTTAAATGGTTTCAAAGTGAAATTTTATAACTAGTTTGTTCATATGTCTCAGTTATTATGTTCAACCAACATCACTTAGGTCTATCTTACGTGGTGTTGATTTGAGTTGAAATTAAAATACCCTTTATGTGATCAGAAAATAATTTCATAATATGAAATACTATCAATAACACTATCAACAATTAAATTCATCGCTATTCAAATGCTTACTCCATAAGTAATTTATTTTTTTTTCTATTTTCTACAGCTAATTCTGGCAAAGATCAGATTAAAGGTACTATTTAAGAAAAACCTTCATGGCTCTCCTAAACAAACCAGCCTTTGATGAGCGCCCTGGTGCCCAGTTACATGCTTGAAATTTGTTGCCTGATCATTTGACCCTGAGTCCTGCTTTTATTACATCAATCACTCACTCAACAACTCCTTTTCCCTCAAAAGATTTTTTTTCTGTGTTCACAAACTCCTGGTTGTGAAACATGAGTTCAGTGTGGAGAGCTTCCATTCATATGGCACTTTGTTTAGCGGGAAGAGAGGTTGCATGTTTCATGTTTCTCCACACACACATCTTTATGTTTTATCACACACACAAAAAGCCAGAATAGAATGCGTTCTTTACTTTCAAAAATATAACAAGAGAGCACATACTTCCATCTAAAGTGATTTTATTTGACTTCTCTTAAATGACATACATTATATTTGTATGCTATTTCTATTCTACTGTATTTGTATGCTATTCTATTCTACTGTAATCTGCAAAGTGTGTGGTGAAAGGTATCCCATTGCTCTTCAAGCATGTAGATGAAGCCTCCATTTGTGACTTGTTAGATCTATGGATTCATAGACAATCCTCATGACGGCACATGTGGACCTACTCCTTCAACCAATGCCTCGTCTAACTTCCCATTGGGTGTTTTATTTGAAATGGTTTTCATTTTTTTTCCCTATATATACCCCAAGCCATGTATTTCTTCCCTAAGCAAATCAGGAAGCCTATTCCTCCCAGCAGAAAGACCATGATCCTGGTCCTCCTTTCTGGTTCCATCTTGGATTTATTCATTACCTTCAATGTTAGTCCAATGACATCATTCTATCATCAATTCCGTACTGACTGTCTAGTAGGTGTAGGCTTTTTTCTCTATGATGTATCCAAAACCATCCCTTTCTTTTCCTGAACCTCCAGGTTCAGGTTCTCATCACCTCTCTCTTGGATGACTGCAGATTATCTTGCAGTTGTCTCTTCTGTCCCAGGCACCCCCTCAACCACCACACACACATACCAGCAGACACCAAGCCCACCAATATCTAAGCAATATCTCAAAAGGCTATCTTTCATTAAGTCATGCTACTACACAGAAGCACTCACTGATTCACATTATACCACCTCAAATCTAAGCTCGTTTACTAAATTACTGTAAATTTATCAAGTGTCTGATCTATCTATCAAGACTCTTCATACCCTGGCTTCTTGTCTTCCTAACCTGCTTACTGTCACTACCATAGATAATACGGACTCTGTCTAATGGTCTCCATCATAATACAGACTCCAGACCAGGCTGGACTCATTCCTGCCTCCACACCATCTCTTATGTTCTTTCTCCACCTCCACTCTCCTTTATTCTTCATGCCTTCAAACCAAATCATTTCTATCTTGGAAAGCTCTCCTAATAAATCCAAACTTTATTGATGTCACATTCCCCTGGAAGACACCTTGTCAGTTCAATCCAATTTCATATTTACTCTTTGTCATTGAATACAATTTCTTGCCCACCAACTGATAGGCTCATTCAGATAAGACTCTACCTCACATTCTTCTGTAACTCCTTTGGGGGTGCCCAAAGTGCTTTGCATGTAGAAAAAATATGTAGTTGATTAATTACTGAGTTCTCTCCCACTTGTCCTACTGTATGTGCTAGGAGACTTTATTCATAACTGTAAGTCCTTTACTCCAGGAAAAGCAGGGGGACCAAATAATATTAATGATTATTGAATAAGAACAGATAGTCTTCAGGAGAGATAATGCAGCTGGATAGCTGCTATAGAAAGTCATTTGGTAAAAGTTGGGCCATATTTCTAGATAGTTTGACACCCTCCCAAGATAAGGCACACTCCGGTAGACAACTATGTCTGGTATGAAAATACATTTTGGAACTGTTGAACTCGGGCTCTTCTGATCATTTGCCTATTCAGGATTGGAAATATCCACTAATATTCGAATTAAAAGGGTGGGTAAGGGTGTCCGCAACTTTCCCCTGACTGAGATCTCAGCCCCAGTTCCCCAAATGATTTGCATGTGCAGACCTTGTCAATATGTTTCTGGAGAGTCTGGTGAAAAATGCAGGAATAAAGATCAGAAATTGCATTTCCTGCTTGGCTTAAACGAGGGGAGACTTGAAGGGTGGGAGTTGCCTTCCCCCTTGGCCATGAGACAATTGTATCAGAGTGTTCTGTTTTGTTCTGGCTGGATAGTGTCTACTTATCAAAAGCAGGAAATTGCATTTTAACTTGGATCTGCGGGATCCTGCCGGGGAGGGGTTGATCTGGTTAGGAGGGTGGAAGTGGGAGGAGGGCTAGGGCAGAGAACAGTCAGTACCAGACCTTTGCGGGGCCTGCGGCCATCAGGAGCTTGGCAGGAACAGAAACTGCATTAAAACAAAACGAAAGAAAACAAAAGACATGGGTTGAAGATGTGAGCAAGCATGTCCTCTCCAGATGTGAAGATACCGAGGAGCTATTTTTCTGATCTAGAGAGGATCAGTGCTCTCACTGTAAAGTTGGCGCATCCTCACCAGCTACGTAATATGCGCACTGATTCATTTATAGCCCTGAAGAGGGAAGAAGCAGCAAAGTTGTCTGATGCCAGATTACAGGCATCATTGATATCAAGATAGGAATATCTACACACCCGTGAAGGAGCTTGGCGGCGGGGGGGCCGGGGGGTGGGTGAAGGGAAGGCAGATTTTGTGAGCAGCCTTTTGTTTGTGTTCAGTTTATAATGAATGTGGTAAGAGATGTGAGGATGAATTTTAGCTAATGAAAAGACAATGAGAGCTATTAAGGAATTTTAATATACAGGAATATGAAAGCAAAATCACATTTACTCACTCTTCTGTAAACAAAAGCAAGTAAATACTAATTGGACGTTCAGCAATTAAAATTTGATCTAATAGAATGCAAATAACTGGTTGATTCTTACCTTTTAAATAGGTGTTTGGAAAGCATGAGATTCATCCACTTTCCAAGTGAAAGATGTAAGTGTGTGTGTGTGTTGCAAAAATGCCAAAAAAAACCAAAAGCAGACTTCAGATATTCAATAAATATATATGTATATATGTATAAACATATATATACACATACACACATCCAGAGAGACATAAGGAACTGTGGAATCTGTTAGAAGACAAAACAGCATGAAAGAACATTACTAAAATTATAGCTAAAATCTAAGCTGGAAGAATGTAATAATATGTCTTCTTAGACTTCTCATTCTTTTATACTCCTGTAACTCGGGCCACACTATAAATACCACTCTGACACTACGTGTGAGTACAAATGATAAATTAAGTACACAGAAACACCATTATATTTTCCTAAATCTAGGTTGCTTACTCTCTGTTGGCCTTATAATAGCCCTTCCATAAGGAAGTCACTGGAGTGGACGTTTCTTGCTGCAGTTCTATACCTCACCGTAACTGATATTCCATCTTCTGTAATAATGTTAAAGAATTGCAGATCAGAAAATAAACCAATTCCACTAAGATTTATCTTCTTTTGAAAACGTTCTGTATTTGAGACTGGTGTACACAGACGAGGAACCAGATATTTGCTAGGGAGATCTTCCATAGCATATTTCATACTAAACTATACAGGCAGAGGATATTTTGAAGGTAGAATCAAAAGAGAGAAAGAGAGAGAGAGAGAGAGAGGGAACTTCCTCAGATTGAAAGTGATCTCAAAGTCATTTTTAAAAATGTTAATGCTTGTGAATCTATTTAATTAAAATGTTAAAGGCCTGGACTCCATTCCGTATTATGATACTTACAGCCAGAAAGACTGAGATTAAACCCTTTAACATTTTTTTCCTCATTGCTTCGGCACTTTGCCTTCCCCCTGGAAGAGCCTGGGCTTTATTTTTTTATTTACTTACATCCCCAACAGCTCTGGTTAAAACATAGTTAATGTACCAACTGCAATTAGCCAACTGTCAAAGTCTCAACTCCCAACCGTTGATAAGCTTCATTTAACTAATTTGAGAAGTGGAAGTTTGATTTTTTTTTTCCAGGAAGGTAGCTTGTTTCCTTATTTCCCGTCAAGAGAGCCAAGTCCTGTGACCTATGGTTAAAAGGGCTCTTTGTAATTAAGACAGGGAGTCTCCAAGTGAACAGTTCTCACAGTAGGAGGGAAAAAATTAAAAAGAGAGAGAGACAGAGACAGAGACAGGGGAGGAAGCATGACACCGCTTAACGAAGTAATGGGAGCGCAGCCAATGCCTGGTCCCCTCGGCCACTGAGCCCCGGTCCGGCCACCTTCAGCTCCATTGGTTCTGGGTCCATTTCTTGGAAGAGCCGAGTCTATTAAGACCTTGGCCAGCGGGCCCCTGGCAGGATATACTCCCTCCGCGGCGCCTGTGCATAGACAACCAGAAACTGATCAACCGTGTTATATCAATAACATTCTCACACCAGGTTGTGTAAATTGATCTTTTACAATTTCTCTCGGTGACAGTCTCTGTAACCAACAAGATAAATCATTCCTCCTGTGGCTTTTTTATTGATTGCTGAGACCTGTATAAAAATTACACTGCTCAAGCTGCGAAGTGAACATCCTCATAAAAGAAGACTTTTTATTTACAATCAAAATATGTTTGGGCCCAGATCAAGTGCAGATTTACTAGCTCGGAACTACAAGAACAGTGAAATTTAACAGACTTAGGGAAAACTAGAAATTCAAAAGAAACACGCCCCCCCATCACCAAAAAGCAACCATCACCAACTGCAAGAACACACACAACGTGCCTCAAATTAAGACCACTCTTTTTTTTAAAGAAAAACTTTACACATTTGATTTTAAGCTCAACAGTGAGCAGAAAGCCATCTGCTAAAAAAAAGGAAGAAAGAAAGAAAAGAAAAGTGCCACAATCAAATTAATCTTTGCAATGAATTTTATAAACTACACAAATTGCTTTGTGATAACACCTCCACCCAGCTCTTGTTATGAGACTAAAAACAAGAGCCTAGAGCCCCTTTTGTCTGGTCAAAAAAGCTTTGGTAGCATAGACAAAAATCATAGAACAAGATGCACTTCAGAGATGAGACTTCATCTTTTTTTAAAAAGTTTCACTCCCATGATTTTGCAATCATGAAAATATCTTCAGTTCTACTGCAAGAGTAATTTAAAATTCTGGAGGACTTAGAATTTTTAAACGTCGTTGCAATACAGACAATTGATATCCTTGAATACACATTTTACACAAATAGCATCTTGGAATGTAAACTTTCTTTTCAATTCTATATTCTACTAAAGACATGAACACAATTGCAGTTTGAAAGCACTGTGCTGAGGAGAGTTTTAAAGTGACAACTACTCTGTGCACAGTATTCCTGAAACTTCTTGCAGTCAGCTTTCCTCCGGGTGCGCAATGTTGAATCACCTGCTAAAAAATACGGTGCCTCCTGAGGCCGAGGCAGAGCTCTAGCTCCAGAATCCACTTTTTTGAAAAGTGCAAAAGCAAAATGTTCACTATTTTAGCATCATCTCAGAGTATGAGTTAATGATGTTTATAAACTAGAGAGAATCACCCTAAGTTATGGCTGCCTGAAATAGCTTTCCATGCATGTCCTGTGAGGCGGGTATTGTGTTCAATTCAAATAGCATTTCACAGACCTAAGAATCTGAGCATAGCCTTTTGTATACATCTAAGAGGGGAGGACAGAGATGGTTCTCTTTGTCCCTTCCCCTTGAGCCTTTGCCTGGTTTCTCTGAAGCTGGGCTCTTTATTTGCAGTTTTAGAGAAGGCCTTTTCAATGGAACAGGCCAAAGAGGCGGGCGGGCGGGCGGGCGGGGGAGCGGGAAGGGGTGTTTGGGCTCCGTCCCTCACTTTGCTGGCCAGGAGGACAAGTGACAGTGTGACAGTCTGGAGGTGAGGCTCCCTCACCTCCCTGGGAGACACCCTCACTGGGGAAGGGGCAGCAGCAACACACACCCTCCGGACAGACCAGACGACACCAAAGAGGACAGAGAGCAACCGGCTCAGGAGGCCAGGCTGGAGAGGGGCTTGCTGCACACAGCGGATGTGTCCTCTTGCCAAAGGAACCCTTGCAAGAGCTCATCTCCTAGCGACTGGTTGCCCGCTCGGCCCTGCTCCTGCCTCCCTCCCCGTGGCCACCGGCCCGGCTCCTGGCAGGCCGGGGTTCAGCCTTCTGTTTACATCTGGGCAGTCCTGGCCCCCGCGCACAAAGACCCACTGTGCCCAGGTTCACCGACTGTCTTTTGGTTCTCTGTGACCCTTGATCGAGTTCCCTGGAAGGCGTTCCCGCAGCTTCCCCGCAGCACACTCCCGGGCATCCCGCCCCGCGCGCCCCCAGCCCCGGCGGCGCCCGTGCAGCCCGCGGGGCCGTGGGAAGCGGGGGGCCGGGAGCCCACTCCGAGGCACATCCTCTCCATTTCTCCTCGCCCGCGAGAGTGACCCGTCTGCGGCCGCACATTGTCGCCGATTGTGGGAAACGTTCCGCCAGCCTTTCCGCCGCTCGGGCCGCCCTAATGAGGGAACAATCGGGCGCCCCGGAGCTGCCGGCGGGGTCAGGCCCGGCGCCCCAGCCCCTGACAGCGCCATAAATTGGCCGCGCAAAGCCGAGCGCTAGGTGGTCCCGGGAGGAAAGAGCCGCCGCCGGGAGCGCGAAAAGGCGAGTCCGGGAGCCCGCCGGGGGGCCGGTGGCGTTCCCTCCAGATCACCTTGTTGGAACCCAGGAGTAGCAGAGGTCAGGCAGGAGGGACAATGGCAGGGCGCCAGGGTGACCCGGCGGGGGGCGCGGCGAGCAGGACCCAAGGGGTGGGCGCTGCAGGCGGGGCCGGCCTGGCCCGAAAGCCCCCTCCCTCCCTCCCCACCCCTGAGAAGGAGCAGCCCAGACTGCAGGACAGATTGCTGCTGCTCACGAAGCCTTGTCTTTTTCTTTTCTTTTCGCTTTTTTCTTTTTTTTTTGAAAGATATTGACACCGATCTTATCGGATAAGGACAAGATGAAAAAAAAATCAGGAGGTGTGGACTTTTTTTTTTTGTCCCAGACGATGTACGGTAATGCAAAGTGTCTTTTATTTTCAACCAGAACAATTTTTCCAAGAAGAGCAATAATTTTTGTTCAGTCCCAGAGAAGTAAATGACATAAGGTTGCTCTTTCTGGTTTTTATTTAGCATCAGTATGGAATAAGGTGTTTTTTGTTTTGTTTTGTTTTGTTTTGTTTTTTTGGTTTGTTTTTTGTTTTTTTATCTTTCCAGGGAGCAGAGGGAGAAAAAGAAGGGGAGCTAGTAGGGGGAGAGAGGGAAGCTTATATGAGCAGGATTAAGTCAACTTTTAACTTGAAAAAAATTGTATCAAAAAAAAAAATGTTTGTCAAACTAACATCAACAAATGTGGCCAGATATCTGGTTTTAATAGGATGATTCAGGAGTTTCTGTCTGTTGCAGGCCTGGGGCTGCCAAAATCTTCCACCAATCATGACCTCCCCAACCTCACAAGTTTCAATCAAATGAGCCCAAAGGGTTGATTGCTAGACATGATAGCTATTTACCTTCGAAATTACGTTGACACATGCTGTGGTTGTTGGGGGTTTCCCCTCTTTTTCTCAATTCTTTTGGAGGTGAGACTATGGCCCTTGAGAGGACAAAGGGTCAGTGGAGTCCTGGGCAGGTGATGACTCTGCAAGTCTACCCCTTTCCCGAGTGAGAAGGGACTCAACCCAACACTGAGCGCTTCGGGTCCCTCCCCACCTGCCCAAGCCCCTATCTTCTCCCTTCAAAGATCTAAGTCACATCCGGTAAGAACTTCACTAGCCCCAATCAGCTATGCTGATCTATTTTTTCCTGGTATAGGAGGAGCACCGTGGCATAAGGAAGAAGAAAACGTAGGTAGCCTCTCCAGGAAGCAATGTGACCTCACATTCTTCATACAGAACCACAGAATTTGATAAATACGCATGTAAGTGTTATCCCTGAAAGTCTGAAAGAGAAAACTTACTTCTAAAGCAAATCGGATTGAGTTTCCCTCTTAATCTGATTACCTTGGAATAGGTGGCTTGCTTCCTGAGGGTTGGTAATTATTGATAACTTCTTAGAGCAGAGAGTTACTGAAAAACCATTTGGAGGCAAAAAGCAAGGTGTATGCATGTTCTAAATTAGAGCTCCAAATTAAATTGGACAACAATTTTGTTTACATTCTTCAGGTGCTTTCTCCAAAGATTCCTATTAAAATCACATTTTCTCATAATTTATCTAGAAAGAAGAAGCCAAAAGCTTATCGTTCAAAGTGTGGAAAAACTAGCCACAAGCAGTATTCTGAATAAGACAAACACAAATTTTCTTTCAACTAGAAATGGGGCTTTGGGGGAATGGGAGATATTCATTTCTAAGTTACAACCTGTTTTTCTTTATGAATACAATACTGATCCTCAGAAGCACACCCAAGTGAAGAATACCCTAACTGTTCCCAAAGTCTCATGTTGAAAACAATACTAAGTCAACACTTTAGCAAGACATTTCAAAGGGTTCTATTCCCTGAGACCTGAAGTTGAAAAGCCCTTTTCCATTAACAACCTGTTGTTTTAACAGTTTAACAGTGTTGCTTTTACCTGGAGGGGTTAAAAAAAAAGCTTGAGTGGAAAATAAACTTGAGAGATAAGTTGATATTAATAGTCCTACGGCTTTCCGTTGTACGTTGTTCATCAATTGAGACAATTAAAAAAGACCTTTGAAACGGCAGCACTTATTTGTGATACTACTAATATCTCTTCTTCACCTCTTATTATTGAAACATATGTGATATAGGAAAGAGCGTGGTTATCTTTTTGGCTTGACTGCATTTTCCAGCCCCTACGGGAAAAGCCCAAATACAGTTCTGGATTCTTCAATGGTGCCCCTCAGTTGTTCCATGCAAAAAGCTTGAATGATTTCTTCTTTCCCATCTACTTCCAGGTTGCTGAAATAATACATTAAAAAGAGAAAGACCAATTCCAAAAACGGAATGAGGGATATTGTCATTCCAACCTTGTATTATAAGCCTGTCATGTGTTCTAGAAGAATTGTTCATGTAGTGAAGGAATAATAAGAAAGAAAACACAGCCAAGAGGCCCTGTTGCTGAGTGTTCTTGACAACAGACAACCCCTAAGGATTCTTGCCTGCAATCCTGGCTCTGCCATCAATTCACCGTATGCCTTTGGGTAAGTCACTTAACCTTTCTGGGTCTCACTTTCCCTGTGGGCAAAATGGCGGTTATTGTAATAACCCTCTTACCAGTATTTTGCAAAGAACAATGATTACAAATGAATGCAAATCATCTTGTGTGTGTTAAGAATGACATACAAGTGCTAAGAAATAGCATAAGCTTGTAGTTCACAGTACACTTTTCCAAGAACAACAGGCGGATATCGTAAGCATGGAATGATAACAGGGACCACCAAGCAGATTAGAACCAAGAGAATCCTTTAGAAAGAGTTTGTGATGAGTCATTGGACCAAAATGGGAAAGTGAGAAAGGATAACCAATTCTCATTTTTTCATATGAATTTTGTCAAAAGTGATTTAGACGTTAACAAACTAGAAGATGCGCTCAGTATAGTTAATCTAAAATTATTGTAGAAATAATAGATGTTGTATATTTTACATGTAGAAAAAAGATACACAATTTAGAGAGGGGATTTATTTACTTATAGGCAACTCAGAGATTTAGTATTTATAACGCATGTCTTGTTCTGTGATCCAGGAGGATTTTACATGTGGCTTTGTAAGAGGATGGCAGATAATAATGATTAACTAAATGTTTGGTAATGCTTTTTTTAGTTTGTTTCTGAAGAACAACAATTACCAGATTTAAAGACAAATTATATTTAAAAACACATTTCAAGTCTTTTTTCTATTTTTTAAAATCTCAAAATTGAAGAAAAATGTCAAATGAGGAACATACAGAATATTTATGGTAACAAAAGGTTAATATTATTAACAGAATTATTATGAATCAATTTTAAAAAATGAACAACCAGAGGAAAAAAGAATTGATATGAGCAAGCAATTAGCAAAATAATAAATACAATTGTCCAACTCACAAAGAGGTGTTTAACCGCAGTAAGAAATTCAAGTTAAAATACCCTGTGCCTTGTTTCATTAATTAGTAAACACTATAAAAAGTGCTGTGCCCTTTATCCCAGCTACTTCACTTTAGGAGTTTGTGTTAAAAAAAAAAAATCATCATTGTTCCCTAAGTCTTAACCATAAGGATGATGATGACAGCATTGCTTGTTACAGTGTATAATTGCAAACAACTCTAAATGCGCAAATAGGACAACCAGTTCAATATACTGTGGTATGTGCATGAAATGCATTATGATATAACTAAGAGAAAAGATGTTGTGGTGGCTATGAATGCATACTAAGTAGAAAGATACCTAGATACAAAAGTAGGTGAGAAACAATATAAAGGGTCTGATCCTATTTTGAGGACAGAAGAAACAGGCTGGATGGCTAGTTTACGCAGTGATATTACAAACACTTCAGGATTTAAGTGGTTTATAATAACAAATGCTTAATCCTCACTTGTATTTCAGGTTCTTCCTGGAGCACCTGTGGGCTCTGCTCCACATGTCCTCACTCTGTGATTTGGGGTGAAGGGGCCACCATCTGAAATATGGCAGGTCGCTGTGGCAGAGGGATAGAGCGCCACTGTCCAAAACAGTAGCCACTATCCACATGCAGCTTTGAGAACATGAAAAGGAGCCTGTGTAAATTGAGATGGTTCTAAGTCTAAAATATGCACCTGATTTCAAAAGCATTGTAGAAATAATAATAATAAAAGAATGTAAAATATCTCAATAACATTAGGTTGACTGCATGTCGAATCTATTTTGAATAGCTTAGGCTAAAGAAAATAGCTTGTGAAAATTCATTTCACCTGTTTCTTTTACTTTTTTAATGTAGCTACTGGAAAATTTGAAATTACACAGGTGCCTGAGAGTCGTGTGAGCCACAGTGTTCTAGAATGCCTTGAACTAGCAATTCTATCACCTCATTGGCTACAATCAAACACATGAACCCACACAATCCAAAGAAGGCCAGAGAGTGCAATCCCACAATGCACCCAGAAGGCAGCAAACTGGAAATATTTGGTGAGTAGTCGTAATAAGTGCCACAGAAAGAGAGAAAGTGAGAGGGAATGCACAAATTCTGAAGAGTAGTTTGAGACAATCTGCATTAAATGCAGGATACTTGCTATAAGAAAATTTCCCCCCAAGATGTAAGTGGCCAGCCTCTAGAGCAACTAAAAAAGTTATTTGATGGCCTTGTAACAGCTGATGGGGAGAAAAATGTTACATATATTAGGACACTGCAGGCAGAGAAGACAAAGGACCAGCAACAATTTGAAGAAGGAAAAAGTCAGCACTACTCGCGTACACACACAAGGGCAGACATTTGCAGAGATGACATGTGAACTCACTTTTGAGCTGTTCACTGTGCAAGTCCCCAGGAAGAGAAGCAATAAGGATTGGCTGAGCCCTGGATACTTGTCTCCCAAGGAAAGCTGAGGACTCAGCAACTGTGTGTGTGTGGGTGCAGGTATGTCCATACTTACTGGAAAACCTTGAATTCTGTTCTCCAAAAGCTTTGTCATCTTCATCGCCTGGGAATGGGATCCCATGTGATTTCAAATTCATTCTCTTTGCTTGTTTCTGTTGTCAGGTCATCCTCAACAAACTAATGATATTCAAAATTACTTGTCAAACTCTTTGCTCAGGACTCAAAGCAATATACAGTCATACTGATTGCAATAAGGCAAGACAAGATAACGTAGTGTGTGTTCTAGAGGCCGGCTGCCTGGGGTCAAATTGCTAGCTGCACCACCCCTCGCAGTTGCATAACTGCCCTCTTCCTCCATCAATCTATCTGTAAAATGGGGATAATATCTGTATTTATTTCATAGGATTGTGAGCAAAGATCCAAATGTGTAAAGAAGTGAACACCCAGCTCGATTCTGCTACCAAATTTCAGTTTTCAAATTTATAATAAAAACTAAAATCAGCCGAGCTGTACTCCACTCTGCAGCTGGTATTTGGAGAAGCATTAGCAGAATTCCCTTCATCCTTGCTCATCCTTTCCCTTAAAAGATCTCCAGTCTGGAAATGTGATTTTCCTCCTTACATCTGCACAAGCCACTGACTTGTCAGGATTAAAATACAAAAGACTTTCACATTTTTGCATCTTTGTCTCCTGAATTAGCACTCCACTTCTGAATTTAAGGAACCATAGCACCGTTCAGTGTTTTAAGAGTGAGTAAAATATATAAAAAATAGAATGGCTTTGACAAGTTAACATCAATTTGAATGAGACCCGAAAAATGAAATTCTGTAGATGAGTGCTTTCATTTCAAATGGCTTTACCGGTTTTCAAATGATTACACAATTTTGTCTCATTCCCTTCAAATTTACAAATTAATATTTTTAAGAGACGGAGTTAATAACCAGTTGAGTTAAAACGTATTAAAAACTATAAAGGTTTCTTCAATTGAAGTTCGGAGTTTTGCTATATAAAACTGACTTAGAGTTACCATAAAAATAGCAATATCATGCAATACCATGTTTATATTTCGCAGTTCAATTGCTTTTTATTTTCAGAGTGTAGGCCACTAAGACATGCCTGAATGAAATTAGCTAGGAGCCAAATAATTAATCCAACATTCATCCAAAATGCTGAACTAACTTACATAATTCTTCAAATGAATATCATACCTTGATGGTGATATACAAATTGTTTTGAACCTTAGGCTTAAAACGGTATTCTGATTAATCAAAAAGAACACCTTGTAATTTGTTACATGTGTAATGTAGCTACCCAACTCCTTGAATATTTTAGCAAAATACTTGTAAAATTGCACCACCAAAACCATACCTCCACCAACCAAGAGTGAAAGATGGTGCCAACACCAACAGAAGGTAAGAGAAGGATAAATTTCAAAAGATTCTAGCTGTTTCTGTACCCTCCGCACCCTCAAAGTGAAATCAAGAATTGAAAGGGATTTTAGGCTTCAAGTTCAATTAAAATAAACACTTTAGACTTAATTATTTTACTATTTAGAGTGAAAAATAGAATTTTTTTGCGTCAAGTGTTTTGGTTCTTCGCCTCCTCTTTACTTTTTTGGTATGTGTGGTCTTATTTTAAAGTTCCATTGAGGCAATACACATATGCCAACCAGAAAATGCAGATATTAAGGGATTTTATTCATAACAGGCTAATTTGTCTCTTGTGAAAGATAAAAGCACTTTGAAGTTGATGAGTCTATGATTTTAAGTAAAATCCTCATTCAAATGTGATTGCTATATAGGTTTCACTCTGGTCAGAGTAATTTGTGTTCTTCCTATATATTACTCCAACTATAATAAAGCTGTTTATGCAAATGTGAAATTGTTGCTATTGCAAAATTTCTCTGACCATGTAAGGTTGCAATGTTAAATTCCCATTCAAGATCAAAATTCCACATATTCACAACCTGCAAACATCCAAAATTCACACTTCGACATCTGTGTGGCTGCCAGCTTCCACTGCAATCTATATCATGCTTTTTCAGAAGTGAAAGGAAACAAAACAAAACAAAACAAAAACCTTGAGGTAAGTACAATTCAATAGTTATGGTAAATATTTACCAAATGTTTGTGATGCCATATATTTTATTAATTGATAGCACTTAGAAAGTGCATTATGGATGAGAAAGCCATCAAAGTTTGCTGAAATGCTATGACACACTGTGGCTCACGTGTGCCTGACAAAACCCACCAAGTGCCCAATTCTGACACAACAAACCTTAAAGATTTTTTCATCTGCAATTTTGAAAGTTCTTTGCATTCCTTTTGTTATCTCAACTATGGAAATCTTCCAACCATGTGTATTTTTGCAGCCTTAATGAAACCGTTCTTTTTCCATATTCCCTCTCATTGAAAAGTCAGAAGTTTCTATCATGTCAACTACACCAAATACCTACAAAACAAACAACTTAAAATGATTACATGTGTAAACAATTATTTCTCAGACCTCTTAAAGAGTGTTTAACCAGTATGTCATGCTTTTGCACCAACGTGTGTTAGCCTAATCACGAATTGCTAAAACTCAGACCATAGTACCCATGAGCAACCAGATTTCTCTGCTGACTGCCTTTATCACCCCTGTTATTCCTGCAGCTATACTCTAGGCCCTCTGAATTTGGAGATGAACAAGGATAGCAATGAGGATTTCAGAAACAGTAAAATTGCAGGCTGTTCAGATACATGGGCCGATTGCTGAGGTCTGGGGAAGAAGGAATTTCAAGCTACGTAAGAAAAACAGCTCTGGGGGTGCCTGGGTGGCTCAGTGGGTTGACTGCCCCACTCTTGGTTTAAATTCAGGTCATGATCTCAGGGTTGTGGGATCAAGCCCCACATCAGGCTCGGTGCTCAGTGGAGAGTCAGATTCTCTCCCTCTCCCTGTCTCTCTGCCCCTTCCCCCCTCAAAATAAATAAATAAATTTTTAAAGAAGAAAAGAAAAATAGCTCTGCGCCGTACATCTGGTCACTCTCAGGCATCCCAGTTTCCTTCAAGGCTTGACCCTTGTCATTCTCAGTTACTTTGGTTCTGCACCGCAAAATTCTATTTTCTAGTATGTTCACTACCAGATACACTGCATGAGGCTACTTCTATAAAGTTTCCTCACCTGACATTTTCTACTCACCATTGTATCCCCAGAATCTCATTTATTTCCACCATATAGTGGGCCATAGGCTTACTTCTGCCATTAACTCTCTGTGCTGACCTTAAGTGTGAAGCCTCTCTGAGCCTCAGTTGGCTCATATGGAAAATATGACACCTCATTTGCTGTCTAAGCGAGCTGGTCACTGCACTCTATTGATGTACAGTTTAGTCTTGTTTTATTTTTGTTTTCTTTCTGGCTCTATCTTCCAATAAAGTACCAATAAACACCACTGAGAAGTTGAGGCCCAAAAAGTAAAATGCAGAAGGAATAAATATGAAGCCACACACTGAAGTTTGGAAATCAGTGCCAGAAGTGGAGGGTTTATACATTTGACAGTCACTTTTATTAGGCACCCACGCCATCCAGGCAGTGTTCTCTTGATAATGCAAACATTAAAAAAAAAAGTCTTCATATTTAATAAGTTCGCATGCTCCAAGTATTGGCAAGTAGAGGAAGAGAGATGACAGACACTTAAACAAATATCTAGAATGCACGTTGAAATAAATATTATGATAGAACTGGAGTACTTATTCTATAAAAGCACAACAAAGAGAGACATGAATTTCAGTGCAGTGGGGTACAGATCAGGGATGCCAGAGAACATTCTGAAGGAGGAAACACCACCAGGTATTTGGCCAGCAGTGGCTGTTAACATTGATTTACCCAGCTTCTCACTAAGACAACTATGGAGACTGACAAAATAAGAATTCATACTATCACCAACTAATAAGTTGCAGCTAATAAGTTGCAGAGCTGAGCCATAAAGCCAGGGGCATCCTATGGCTAGCCACTAAACTATGCTGCCTCTCAGTCTAATAAATGATCAAGTTCCATTCCAGCTAAGCTTATTACACAATTGAGACACCAGGACTATTAAATTAAAAATGTATTTTTTCTTCCATGCTATCTGTAAATAAAATAATATAGTGAGCATTTTTATTGCCCAAAACTTGAGTAATGATTTATGGCATCTTTACCAGAATGACCTAAACCATGTGGGATTTTTTTTCTTTCTTTTAATTGGTAAAGACTGTTGAGGCACCCAGGACAACCGTAATCTGTTGTCAAACTCCCCTCAACATACTCTTTTACATGGAACCTGTGAATCTCTCTGCGCCAAGTGATTCTCAAAAATTTGAGCATATAGTATGCTTTCTATATATGCATGGAATAAAAGGGTTCTAAGGAAATACACTGAAATGTAGGGTGAGATTCTAGGATATTCCCACTCTCTGGGCTTTTCTACATTTTTCATATATTCTACAAAGAGCACACACGTTTTTAAGTCAAATAAATAGCACATATACTTGGGGTTTTTTTATTCTATGGGATTTTGAATTTGCTTCTAAAATTCCTAGAAAAAAATGAAACTAACCAAAATGACACATAGAACTATGGTGATTTTTGTTTTATTGCATGATTTATTTTTTCATATTTTCTGAAATGAACTTCTTAAAGTATTAATTTGCATATTAAGAGCAAGCATCCATGAGCAATAATAGGCAAGCAAAAGGGGAAGGAAGTTCTGGAAGAGTTCTCCATGCAGAGGAGTGGACGTCTGAACAGCCCTGGCCACATGCGGGGGTACAGCCTATCCAGAGAATGGCTTGGAGCCCAATGAGATTAGAGAGAGAGAGAGAGAGAGAGAGAGCCTACACCCTTGCTGGGTGGGAGAAAATGGGCCTGACAGCCCAGCTGAAGGTACATCCCCCAGAAAAAAAAATAGAGCTGCTCCTCCTGGAGAAAAAAAACTCACCCAGATGGGTGAAGATACTCTGCTTACAGGCACAGGGTGAGGGAGTAGCAGAAATGTGTCTGCCCTAAGCTAAGAGACATGGGGAGGGCCTGTGGATCAGGAGCCCAGCACTGTAGAGCAGTGCTGCCGTTATAAATGGAAAAGTGGACCAGCAGAGGGGATGAGATGAGCAATCTTTGGGAAAGGCTTGAGGTGGCCAGGTTGGTGAATGGATGCAGAATGGGAGGCAGCATCTGGACTCAGGGCCTGAGCTGGACCACTGACCAGCTGTGCACATGTGGTCAAGACCCAGCCTCTCTGTGTTCTAACTTCTTCTTGAAGAAGAGAAGGTGTTGTTTTTCCAAGCACACTCTTTTCTCCCTTCCTCAAATCTGTCTAGTTACCCACTGAACAACCCAAACATTTGCTGTGGACTGTGTACCGGGCTGAGTGCCTGGCACGCCCAGGGAGACAGGCCACCCCGGCATCTCAAACAGATGTGTATTCGTGAACTCTGACCAAATCAGAGTTGACGTAGCCCGGGCCTAGGGCACAACCACAAGAAGAGACTTTAATTAATTCCAAGGTCATTCTCACAGAGGAAGTTTCATTCATTTCTTCTCGCCCTTTGGGAAGATAGTTTCTGAGTTTCATCCACCAATTTACATTTTCTTGTTTTGTTTTGTTTTTTAGTCAAAGAAATAGCTCACTCCATTTCTTGAAGTAAACTGCTTATTCTAAATGAACTCTAATTTTCAAAACCGTCTCTAAGTGAAAACTCCCCTGGAGCCTGGTAGGAACGGGACTCCCTAAGAGCCTTGCCAGGAGTGCTTGGCCTCAGACAGACCGGGACTACCATAGTGCCCTTTATTACTGGGTTTCAGTATTTCCATTTTAAGCCCTGGTAAATACAGGGCTATGAGAGAAAAAAAATTAATGGGAATACTTTCAAACCTTCGGAAAACTCAGGATTTGATATTTGGCAGGAAGGCTAAGAGGGTGGTTAAAGAAAAAAAGTGCAAATACTCAAAACTTTCTTTAAGGTTGAGTCTGAGTCCAATTGACTCCGCTCTTTTTTCACACTGGCCTGAGCAAGAGTGCATTTTTCCCCCTGCTAACAACTCTTCCCTTATTCTATGGAATGTTTAATTTGCCCTTTGAAAGAAAGTATGATTTGTCCTATTTTTCCATGTGCAATTTCTGTGCTATTTACAGACTAAGATAAGAATCAAGAAGGATTCATGTGCCAAAAGCACAAATTCAAGGCTGAGAGAGGAAATCAGAGTCCTATGTCCCAACTTGGACTGACTCGCTGGAATTCTAGTTACAGAGCCCACTCCATGATGTGTTCTCCTGCACCTCCCGTGGTGCATCTCTGCTCACAGAGATCCCTGTCCCAAGCCCCCGGGGGGAATCGAAGCGTCGTCCCCTTCAGAACCCAAGTGGGTGTTTGGCAAAGCAGCACATCTGGAGGATTTGCTGAACAAAGCTACCAAAGATTTAGAAAAATTACAGTGTTAATCTAGTCAATCCTTATACTTCAGCAGTAACAGCGTGATATGGAATCACCAGTTACTGTCTACAAGCACAGCACCCCTATCACCAAAGGATCTAACTTAAAATTAATCCCTATTGCTAGAACAGATGATATCTAACTGGGACCTTTTAAAAAATATATTTTTTAAAGATTTTATTTATTTATTATTTATTCATTCACAGAGAGAGAGGCAGAGACACAGGCAGAGGGAGAAGCAAGCTCCATGCAGGGAGCCCCATGTGGGACTCGATCTGGGGTCCCCAGGATAACGCCCTGTGCCGAAGGCAGGTGCCAAACCACTGAGCCACCCAGGCTGCCCTAAAAAATATTTTTAATAAAAAGATACGTACTGGGGCACCTGGGTGGCTCAGTGGTTGATTGCCTGCCTGTGGCTCAGGGTGTGACCCTGGGATCAGGCCAGCATCGGGCTCCCTGCAGGGAGCCTACTTCTCCCTCTGACTATGTCTCTGTGTCTCATGAATAAATAAATTAAATCTCTTTAAAAATAAATAAATAAAAAGGTACATACTAAACAAACTCAAACCTGTGGCCAAAACAATGTGATTAACAAGTTACACAGGTTATGAAGAAAACCAGTTAAATCCAATTAAAAATCATCATTTTGTAAAAACCAGTCTGTTACTGAGCTCTATTTACATAAGCTCTGTCTTTTTCTCGACATCTTGGCTATGGGTTGTCTCACGGATTTTCACCGTCCTGAGTGGTTTGCTTTCTCTTCCAGTCTTTTCTCAGCTGTCTGACCCAACACAAGGGCTGGCAGTGCTTACTCACACCCACTTTCCCACTCTCCAACCCGCTTTTCACTCTGAGCATGCCTTGCTCCGATCAGCTCCCCAGAGCACAGAGAAACTGCTTCTCATTTGTTCAGACAAACGTGGTAATTGCCACCACACTCACAGGCAAAATGAAAGACTTTCTCTTTTGCTCAACTCAGTACACACGACAAGCAACATATACTACAACCCCCATCTCTTGGAGGCAAGAATCAGTCCCTTCCTTTCTAAATAGCACATATTCCTCCAAACAAGCAAAAACCTATAGTTTGAACACCATGTGCATGCACACACACACACACACACACAATTCACATTACAGTGGTGGATATAGCTTATTGTATTGACCTTACTGGTTACAGAACAAGTGAGAAAAAGGACTCAAAAACTATTAGGGCATCTAGAAGTAGTGACTCCTGCATCTTCTGAACTCATTTACCCCACCTAATCCCATCACCCATGCTTCTCCACCATGGATTGTCAGGAAGCAGTGTATTATGAATAAAAAAGATTTCCCTTTGATCCCTCTTTAAATGTCAAGAGCAAGCCCTTAGGCGTACCCAATGGCATGTACCCAGAGTTGATCTCGCTGTGGGAGAAGCCACCGCTCACTCTCAGTTCCTGGGGACGCACTGTTATCCCATAAATTATGGGGACAATAAAACTGCTACGGTCAAGCACCACAGATTAATTCTCAAATAAATAACATTAGTCTTATAGACATTTAAAAATAAGTTTAAGATTCCTCTGCAAAATAATTTGTAATTGATTAACGGTTGATTATTGTTAATTAAGCTGCACTTAATTTATCTTAAACTCTTAGAGTTTCATTTTAGCACTCTGGGAGGAAATGCCTAATAGAAATCTACCCTCAAGGTCTGTTCTCCTAACATCACCAAAAACTCACTCCTATAACTGAAGCTGATGAAATGAATAGTAGTACTCTAAGGTTTCCTGTTACCAAACAGGCCAGCAGTCTCCAAAATGGATATTGTGCATTACTCATCATTGGTCAAGGTGTGATTGAAATAAAAACTCCTACATATTGCTACAGAGAACACGAATTAGGACAAACTTCCTAGAGAGCAGATTGGCCCCACGGATCAAGATTCTTACAAATGCTCTGGTCCTTTGACCTAATAATTACACTTCTTGGAATTTATCCCAAGGAAATTATCAGAGAAACAAACAAAGGATTATGTACAAGGATGTTCACTGCAATGCTATTTATAATAGCAAAAAATTGCCGCTGCCTAATTAACCAACAATAGAGATTTAGTTAAGTAAAATTATAGTAAATCCATAGAACAGAATGCTATTCGGCCATTAAAAACCATGTGTTCAAAGAATGCAAAATAGCTCAGGGAAATGCTGACAAGATAATGTCAAGTTAAAAAGTAGGCCATAGCACATTAAATGCAATGGGATCCCAGTTTCGTAAATACTTGTACATGTGTGACATGTAATGTGCATGTTTGTATATACATTGGAAGAAAGGATAAAATCTACATTGATTGAGTTTTCCTAAATGCCAAGGACTGTGAACTTTAATTATTTTATTTAATCACCAAAATAATTCACAGAAAGTATCCTATTTTGATCCCTATTGTAACAGTGATGCGACCAGAGCAAAGAGAGATTCAATTACCTGAAATCATTCACCTAATAAGTAGCCAGTGTTTAATCCCAGACGATTTGGTCCTACATAACACTGTCCACTGTGTTTTTCCATGGGTTATTTTTTCCTTCACATTATTTTTGTAGTTTTCCAGATTTTTGCAATACATGTTTTACTTTTGCAACCAGATTCTAAAAGGTTTTCGATATTGTGCAAGATGCGATTGCCATAATGATTGAAATTCAGCATCATATTCTTGCTGACCCGAACTGGGTATTTCTTATTTGTCAAAAGCAGAAGAAGGCTTTTTGTTTTAGTTACGGTTTTTTGCCGATTCATTCATTATTTCGATTTTGAAAATGAACCACTTGTTTCATCTTTTATATTTTGGCACTTCTCTATTTCATGGGGCGTTTCCTGAAGCAGGAGAGAAGCACTGATCCAGGGACATGTTTAAAGGGTGAGGAAAAATACAAAAAGCGATCTTTCTAGGTGTTTTCAGTCTTCTTAATAGAAGATAAAGTAAGCTGCTCTGAGTGAGTCAGGCAGAGGTGAAAATTGGCGTTAAGGAGAGTAACAGATCTGGAATAATTACCGTGGTCTAAGCCAATTCGAAGTAAATAAGGATGAAATATCATCACTAGTAATAAAGATGACAAAGGATAAGTGAACAGGGAGAAAGAAGGCGATGCAGAATTTGGGCACATGACATCAGGCCACTGGCCCCAGGAGCCCCAGCTAGGCAGTGACAAGCCACTAGCAGGAGCATAACTGCTGCTAGAGGGAGTCACCTTGATTTCAGGTGCCCAAGCCTAGAAGTCCGCAGTTTCTGATGTCCTCTGGGAAGCTGGCTGTGGTCCAGGAGGCCTCGGTGGCCATGAGTTGCCTTGAGTTTTAATCAAGTGGCGTGAATTGCTAATAATGAAAAGGAGGAAAGTGAGGTTTAATTATGATGTCTTATAAAAACAAAGGTTTCATATGTACAATGCGCAATCCCCTTTTACAACTTTAGCGCTGACTGGTAGTACTGCATCAATAGGTCACCCTACAGAAAGGGAGAAGGGGATAGTAATTGGGGATATTGTAGAGCCATTAAGAGTATATTGATTGAATTTTAAAAACAAATACAAGGGCATTTATACAAAGTTTTATAAAAAATCATTCAGAACATTAATATGACGTTGTTGTTTTTCTAAAATTTGTAGAGGAAATAAGCAGGAAACCCCATAAATTTCAGTAGTTGTTTCCCTTTAGGCGGGAAAGTTATGAGCGATATTTTTCTTCCTTATGCTTCTCTGTAATTTCTAAGTTTTTTCAGAAAATGAGATATTTGGAAAACCCTTTGGTGGCTCAGACTGAGATCATAAACGCTATGCAGGTCTGCCACAATCATCCCCACCCAGCACACCGGCCCATCCCTCACTACCCTCCCTCTCCCATGCTGTGTCTCCCTCCCCTACACAGGAAATCAGGACGTGCCCATGTGCCCATGTGCCCATGTGCCCATCCTACTCATTTCTGATTCCTGGACTTTGTGCCTCTAGCATCACCCCCTGACTCTAAAACCCCAGCCCTAGTTCAAGGCCCATCAGCACGACAAACTTCTCTCTCAAGCTTTCCTCCACCCTTTCTTTCTTTCTTTCTTTCTTTCTTTCTTTCTTTCTTTCTTTTTTTTTTTTTTAAGATTTCACTTATTTATTTGACACAGAGAGAGGCAGGGGGAGAAGCAGGCTCTCCACTGAGCAGGGAGCTCAACATGGAACGCGATCTTAGGATCCTGGCATCATGACCTGAGCTGAAGGCAGATGCTTAACCCACTGAACCACTCAACCCCCTCTTTCCTTCACCCTTCCACTGAGAAGATGTAGCTACCAATTTGGTAACTCCAGCACTTCACATCTCTTTTCTATTTTGCATTCTTTCTTTTTTCTTTTTTTTTTTTTAAGAGAAACAGAGGGGAAGGGCAGAGGGAGAGAAGAGAAAAAGAAAGAGAGAATCTTAGGCAGGCTCCACACCCAGCAGGGAGCCTGACATGGGGATCAATCTGACCACCCTGATCACAACCTGAGCCAAAATCAAGAATCGAACACTTAACTGACTGAGCCACCCAGGCATCCCCTGCATTCTACGTTATACACATGTGCAAATATCTTTCCTCTACCAATCCTTGTCAATGGCTGGACCTTTCCCATTTGTATTTCTGGATCTACTCTCCCTGCCCATCCTCACCAATGGCACCTAGTATCTGGAATATGGTAAGCACACCATCAAGATTTATTGAATTGATTTGAAAGTATTCCTTGGGGAGCAAGAAGTTTGATGTCTTTCTTTCAGCTTAGCCCCTGTGCTCTTGGGTGTGGAGGGTGCAACCTCCACAGGAGGAGTGGGAAGTTAAGATCTTTGGAGAAAGACAAGGCCCAGTCATGTCAAGAATGTGAAAGAAGAGATATGAATTGTGTTTCCAATATATAGGCTCTGCCCACTGTGGAGCACAGAGATCCCAGAAAACAGACCAAGGGTTCTGACAGGGGACAGTAAGACATATCACTTGGCAATAACAAGTGGGAGAAAATGAATAAGAGGTTGAAGGGAGAGGTCCCTGTAGAGTTTTAGGGGATGACCAAGTCACTGAAAAGAAAGAAAAATAAGTGCTGTGAACACGGAGCCCTAAGTCAAAATATGTACATGTACGTGGAGAGGGGCCCCCAGAACGCAGAGTGGAATGCATTATTGAATCCAGAATGCTCCTCTCCTAACCAGTATGATTTTAATCAACATTTCTGGCAAAGAATTTAAATCCAAAGACTTAGTCTTATTTTCCCACAACCATTTCCAAGTTGGTTTCTTCACAATCAGATCACAAGCAACCTGTAGTCGTGTTCGCAGAGATTTCAAGTGGGAAAATTTCATGGAGCAATTTTCTTCACCTACTATTTAAGGCACGCAGAAACGAAGCCCTAACAGTAATATCTTACATTGTCCTGCAGCTGGTACTGGGGAGACTTAACCACACTCACATCTTCCTAGAAAGCTACAGTTTTACTAGGGAATACTTCATCATGTTCATTATCGCCTATTTATACTCATGTAAACTGACGCTCCAAGAGTAACCAAACTTCAAAATGTTAATATAAACATTATACCTCTTTTAATTGCAATAGACACATTCTTAAGTAATTTAATTCCAACAAGATCCATTACCAATAAACAAAAAACACATTTTTGGCAGCTTCCCTGCATAGCACAAAGTAGGAAGGAAAGTAAAGGGTTTCCACAGCAAGGACCAGCAAACAGCCTCTCACTCTTTGTGTCTGGAGATGGAAGCTGTGGGCAAAATGTCTGGTTCAAGGTCAATCACATACTAGGTGGAGGAACATCTAGAGACTAAGGGATGTATTTGAACTTGGCTACTACCTCTGGGCTGGTGGGTGAGACAAGTTCGAAGAAGCTGTAAGTGTAAAGGGTATCCAATGTTGACCTTGCCAGAATTCATCATGTTGAAGGAGGAAGAGTCCAAGACATTCTCGAAGGTAAGTGACTGAAGCCACCAGCTCCCCATGAGCCAGCTGGCACCCGGACACCTGCCCACAGAGCAGCTTCATTGAGGATTCCGTTGTCCCTGGGAACCACCAGACTCAGATTGAGGTGATGCCGTTAATTGGGCCACTTTCATAATAAGCAATTTCAAAGAAATTTGTTTTTATTAACTAGTTGGATAATTTGATGTAACATGATTGCATTTGCACACAGAAGACTGAGAAGAAATCTTGCTGCCAGTTGAAGAGCCTAACTATTTATCGTAATGGATTTCCTTCCTCAGAAGCTCAGAATCATTCAAATGTACTTCTGGGTCCCCACATTCCAATTTGAATTTTAGTTTACTAATAACCAGTTACCATGTATTGGTTTCTTCCCTTTCAGTCTTGATACAAGTGTCACGGAGCCTAGTTGCACCCTGGCACCCACTCTTAACTGATCAGTTTTCAAGTGGCAGATATCTTGAAAAATATAGGGTTCAATTAATATCATTTTAATCAATTTTTCCAGCATAACAGTTACGGCTCAACACCTAGCAGTTCGATTCTCCTAGAAATGGATAGAGTCTATGTGTTTGACTTTTTTTTTTTTAGACTTTATTTATTCATGAGAGGCAGAGAGAGAGGCAGAGACACAGACAGAGGGAGAAGCAGGCTCCCTGAAGGGAGACCAATGCAGGACTTAATCCCAGGACCCGGGGATCATGACCTGAGTCACCCAGGTGTCCCTAAGTGTTTGGTTTTTTGTTCAGTTTTTGTCTTCTGCTTTGGGCACCCAAGCTTTCAAGCACTTTTGTTTTGTTTTGTTTTAGAAAGTGCACGTGAACAACTCAGGACATGTGTTCAGCACTTGGAGATCTGTATATTTCAACATGCAGTTGAATTACTGGGGCAGATCAACTTTCAGACTTTGAGTATGGATTTGGAAAGTTTGTGTGGCCTCGCTCTCTTTCCAAATCCATCTGAGCAGCGATTTCCCCCAGCCCCTGTGGCGGGAAGAATTTGAGTTATTTGTCCACATGATATTTATGTCATTGCATCAAAATCACACTGAGCATAAATGAGATTTTTAATGTGTATCTACACACGTTGGGAAAAGAACAACAGAAACCATAAGCATGGACTCCTTAGACACTTCAGTGTGGTCTTCAGTTAACTCCCTAAGGTAATAGATTTCTTTAGGTCTGCACAGTCCATTAAAATGTGATTTTTTTTTATACTGTGTTTAATACATAGAAATTGTTCCTTTTCATAAAGCAGCCTGGATAGAGAATGTAAATGCTGTTAAGAGATACAATTTTTGCATTTAGGAGATTCATCAAAGAACAAAATTCTATTGCCTTACCAAGGTACCTTTCTCATGAAGGCAAATAGAGACACAGCTAATGTTAGGGCTGAGATTTTACCGAGTGGCTCTAGAGGGACAAACAAGGCTTCCCTTGGGATTTGTGGCAGCATGCCATCCTCGAGACTCCTCCGTTCTTCTGTGGTTGCCATAGGTACCTGGTGTTTGCCACTAAGCAATTTCGAGAGAAGGCAAAATGAACATTCAGGCCCACTCCCAAGGGCTGAAGAGCTGATGTCGAAATCCCTGGGTTAGAATTCAGAAAAGTGGCATCGGGTACTTGCTCGGGCCCCATTTTCCACACGGTTCATCTCAGTCCTTTGTCTCAACGGTTCAGTATAAGTTTGGAAGTAAGAACAAGTGCTTGGCTGGGTGGGGGGGGGCGGGCAGGGGGCTAATAGAAGCAGGTCAGAGGCTCTCTGGGCCTGTTTCCTTTCACCGAGCACCTGCAGCTCAGAGTCTTCAAGCTCTGCCCTGCAGTGTGGTCTTGGCTGGGCCTCAACCTCCCCGCAGAACATGGGGGGCCGGGGGTGCACACTCTAGATGTGCTTCAGACGGCTTGCAAGAGGGAGAGGGAAGCGAGGAGACGGCCAGCCTAACCCCCAAAGGGGAGGTCGATGGAAGGGGATGAGATGCTGAAAATAAGGAGAGAAAGGAGTCTTTCAAGATTCAGGGCCTCGGAGTGCCATGAAGTAAGTGCAGAATGAGAAAAATCACCAGTAAAATAGGCGAATCACGACAGAACTATTGTCCTCCATCTGTTGTTGTCTAAGTGTCTGTATTTAGATATCATTGCTGATGGTAATGATTAATTCAGGCCGTGCTATTTTCCCCATAGGCAGTACATTCTCTTTACTCAAAAGAAAGTGTCCCTGTGAGACTGAGTTTGACTATACTCATTAAGATTTAAATTTATATATACCTTTTAATATAATAATGGCAACAGCAACAACAATAAGCATTTTTGAGCGCTTGTTCTGTCCCAGGAATTGCTTTCAATGTTTCCCATGTACGAACCCTCACAACTCTATGAGTGAGCTCTGTTTGTAGTAACCTCGTCTTGTAGAAGCATAGAGACGGTCAGTAACTCGCCCAGTGTTGTCCAGCTGCTGAGGGATGCAGCCGGGATGCAGACACAGGCAGGTGAACGCTACAGCTTGAATGTTTCCACAGCTCAGTCTTTGTCCACATATATCTGCTTATATTTGACTCCTAACTGAATCCTGGATGTAAGGGAAGTTTTACCATATGCAGATCCTTTTTTTAAATTTATTTTTTTATTTAAACTCAATTTGCCAACAGTGCTCTTCTCATCACGAACATACGCAGATACTTTTAAAATAATACAAGAATTAAAAATGTAAAACATGGCCTGTGAATCAATTAAGAAAAAATTTGAGGAAGAAGTGAAATTATTTTTTTAAATGTACTATCTGGTAAATTTTAAGTCACATATAAAATATCCAAGAATCCTCACCATGGGTATAGCTCATAGACTTTTGCTAACCAAGTAAGATCAACTCTCTCAACTCAGGATACATTGATTCTCACCTCTGGGTTTTATTCAGTAATAAATGGACCATATGTCTGGCCAGGAAACTGTGTGATATTGTTAGGTATAAAGAGAAAAGATTAAGACATTGAACTATGGCCTTTCAACCCAGTGAGGCGTCTTAGGGCCTTCCCTCATGCACTCTTCACAGTGACACGTGATACCATGCCCTATGAAAAACATCATAGCATTCTCTCTAAAAAAGACCATTTCTACAACTCAAGGTTAATATTTTTCTTTTAAAAAAGATTTATTATTTACTTGAGGGGGGCAGGGGAGGAGCAGAGGGAGAGAGAGAAATCTCCAGCAGACTCACCACAGCACGGAGCCCAATGCAGGCTCCCTCTCCCGACCCATGAGACCTTGACCTGACACAGAAACCAAGAGTCGGTCACTTAAACAACTGAGCCACCCAGGTGCCCCTTGAGTTTAATATTTTTCAATGACACTAGGTTAATGTTGGTACTAAGACATACACTATTTACTGGAATGATGTGCCAAGGAATTTCATTTGGATACATGTTTTTCCTTTTCATCATGTATCACATAGCCAACATTCAGTAAATATTGGATACATTGTATTAACTTGATAAACAAATGCCAAGTCAAATAGGAGCAAAGAAGCATTTCCTAAGGAATTATTATCCACAGACTTCAAGTGAGTTTTAAAGTTCTTTCTCATAGTCTGTTTTTCTCTATTTTCCAAAATTGATATCTATTATCACTTACCAATTCTGTAGCTATAGATATATCAAATTATTGAAATTTGGAGGCCATTGGCAACACAAGCCCAGATTTTCAGCCCATAAGAGAACTTCCTATGGGTACTGATGTATTTTTAAAGAGGTCAATTTAACGAAAAAAAAAATCAAAATTCTGATTTCAGAAAGAAGAGCCAGAATGACCATTCTCTTAGGTTAAAAAAGAATTTCACTCAGCCATCAAAAAGAACAAAATCTTGCCATTTGCATTGATGTGGGTGGAACTAGAAGGTACGATGCAAAATGAAATAAGTCAGAGAAAGACAAATTCTATAAGATTTCATTCATCTGTGGAATTTAAGCAACAAAACAAATGAGCATAGGGGAAGGAAAAGAAGAATAAAATAAGATGAAAATAGAGACAGAGGCAAACCATAAGGGACTCTTGACAATAGGGAACAAACTGAGGGTGGCTAGAGGAGAGATGGATAGGAATGAGGTAACTGCATGATGGGCATTAAGGAAAACATGTGATGTGATGAGCATCGGGTGTTGCATACAACTGATGAATCACTAAATTCTACCCCTGAAACTAATAATACACCATATGTTAACTAAATTGAATTTAAGTAAAAATTTTTAAAAAAGAATATTACAAATGAAATATTCATTCATTGATGTCAGTACAAAAGAAGGAAGGAAAGAAAGAGAAGGAGAGAGAAGACATGTAAAAGGGAAACAGGGGCATCTGGGTGGCTCAGTCGGTTAAGCATCTGCCTTCAGCTCAGATCATGATCTCTGGGTCCTGGGATCCAGCCCTTAGTGGGGCTCCCTGCTTAGTGGGGAGTCAGCTTTTCTCTCTCAAATAAATAAATTAAATCTTTAAAAAAAGGGGGGGGGGGGCGGTGGAGGAGCTAGCAACAGAGAGAGGAAAGCAGCAAAGAAGGAAGGAGGTGTCCTGAGAGCACTGATTGTGTTGATGTGTGCTGAACTGTTTTCATTTTTCACTTGTCTTCCCACTACAGTGGAAAACCCATGCCAAAATTTCATCTGGTGTTAATTCTAGTCCACATAAAAAATCTCAGAGCCTCATTATCAATGTAAGATGGGTCATTTAAAATTGAAATCACACCTTAAAAAGCCATATTCGAGAGTGGGAGCTAGCAGAGAGAAATCACTTCCAAGACCCCAATACAAATCTTGAATTTGCAGAAGAAATACACTTCAGTACTTTTTCATTGTTTTATTTCAGACTAAGTATTTTTCCTAATTCACCTTTGCTTTCTGATAAAATTTGTACATTGGTACTCCTAATTCCCAAAAGTGAGGTTGGACTTGCTAGGTTGCCCTGTTATCAAGTTTCATAGGTTTTTAGTCACCATGCCCTTTTCAGATCCACAAAAAATCCTATATTAAGTAACAAATGCCTGTTGAATAGGTGATTTTCTAAAACAGGAGAATTTGATATCAATTCAGTAAAAAAACAAAACTTGACTAAAATGTTGGGTGTTGAACAATGGTTACCCAAAACTAAGCAGATTGAACATGGAATGCAGAAAGAAAAGCATGGCTCCCCCTCTAGAAATTTCCATTGGCTAGAATGTTCCTTAGCTTAGCATCTCTGTGTATGGTCTCCAGAGTTAATGTACCATATTTTCCATGGTTTGATGAAGACTCCAGAGCCCTTAAGATATGAATTGCTATAATTCCTAAATCAAACAGCATTCAATTCAGTTCCAGACCACTGCAGGGTAATAAGACCGGTATTTCTTATTTTAATTAGTCACTTTATACTTCTAACAACTTCTTTGACAATCTTGGATTACTTGTTTGTTTATATGTGATAAAAGCTATGTTTGGCTAAAAATATGAATGCTACATTTGAATGTCCATTTACATTTTAGTAGTTTAGAAATAAACTTTCTAGGCCTTTAGATTATAGCTTTTTATAGACACTGAATTACAATCACCTAATCTATTTTAATATTATCCCTTTCAGCTGTCTCATGAGTATCTCTTAACACAGCAGAGATATCAAGTTGATAATATGAATTCAAGACAAAATGCTTGAACACTCATCAGAAACTGTCTCGTACTTTGCTGAGAAATTTGCTTCTGACATTTGAAATTTTCAAGATAAATAAAAAAGTCGTGTGGCTACAAAGAAGTATTGTGTGTTGTTACTAGATTAGAAGTAAAGTATAAAGATTCACTTATCTTTGTATGCTGGATACGGTGTCTTTAGACATGATACTTGATCAATAAATATTTAATAAAAAATATGAATAAAAGTCATATCATGATTTAAAACTATTTTTTTCTCAAAATGTATATGCCAAATAGTGTGAGTATCCCTCAAGCTAATATAATATGGAAAATTATATAAGTATATATGTGTGTGGGGAGATAGATAAATATTCATCCTTTGATCATGGACAGACCTATATTTCTATATTTCACATGCTTTATATTTCACATAATGTTTTTTAATAAGTTCATTCTTAGCATAAACATACGAAAGGCATTCAATTCTGCATATTCTAGAAGAAATAAAGCAACATGGACTAATGACATAGCTAAATGCCCCCAGTCAGGGTTCCTGTGTGCCTCTGACTTCAAAGTCTTCCCGTTGACCAGCACTGCCTCATCTTTATTGATTTTAGGAAATGCAAAAATAGTTTTGCTTCAGTAGAAAACGAACTCAGGAAATACATTTCTTGGGAATGTGGTCCTGACAATCGACAAGGTCATCCCAAAAGATTTGAGGATCTGTAAGAAGGATAGCTGTGTCCCTGTGCTTTACCCAGCAAGCTTCACTAGGACAGTAGATCATTTCAGCCCTTGGCAAAAGAACTGTGAACTATCTCTGACCTTGTATGCAAGTTCCAGGACCCTGGAAGCCATACCTGTTAAAGAGCCCTGATACTGATCCAGTGTGCCCAGGTGATTTCATGTTTGCTCAAAGGCCATTAAAAACTATGAGACAAAAAAAAAAAAAAAAACAACTGTGAGACTTGGGATCCCTAGGTGGCTCAGCGGTTTAGCACCTGCCTTCGGCTCAGGGCATAATCCTGGAGTCCCAGGATTGAGTCCTACGTCAGGCTCCCTGCATGGAGCCTGCTTCTCCCTCTGCCTATGTCTCAGCCTCTCTCTCTCTCTGTGTCTCATGAATAAATAAAAAAAAATCTTAAAAAAAAACTGTGAGACAAAAACACCTACAAATGCTCCTCAAAATTAGAAATGATGAAAAGAGAAATGAAAGCTTAATTTCCCAAACTCAAAATGATTTTCAGTATTACAGAGTTGTATGTGTTTATGTCTGTGTGTGCATGTATACATGTTTGTACATACATATGAGTGTATCTTCACATGTATGTACGTAGAGTTGGGGCTATTCTCAAGCCCTCCCTTGAACAAACTGCGATTGGAATCAAAGCTCTAGTCCAGGCCCCTCCATTCATCAGTGTGTAGCTGTAGCAATTTACTTGTTTCCTTGACTACAGTGGTCTCTCCTCTGATGAAATCATATATGAAATTAAAACACAGAAAATAAATGCAGAGGAACTGCTAGAACTACCAATCAGTCTCCCACTGCACCTCAAGGGACAGCCCCAGGGCTTCACAATGACATTCTGGGACCCTGAGAGACACAGGCTCCTTCCAGCCCTAACCCATATACTCCTGAGACTCCTGACTGTATCTTCAATTAAACCATTTTCCAGAATTCTTAAAAAAAAAAAAAAAGCCAACTTACAAAAGAGAATCAATGAGCCATTACCTGACTATATTGGACACCATGAAATATAAATTCCAGAATGTATCCTTGATTTCTGTAACTGCAAAAATCCTGAAAAGGTTGAACTTAATTCCAGACACAAAGAATAGAATAATAGTTGTTGCTTCATAAGCAGAGGGACCACATAATGCAATCCCAAACACCTTAAACTCAGTTATGACGAACTAAATGTGGAGCTTTCAGAGGAGCTTGCCAATGTAGGGGTCATATGTGTAAAGTGGTGTCTGATCCAAGAAGATGAATAAGAACATCACAGGGAGAGAAGGCCAGTGAGAAAACATGAACCTAGCTTGGAGTCCCAGAAGTGAGGCCAGCATGGAACCCAGGGGTGAACCCAGCATGGAGCCCCAGGGGTGAGGCCAGCATGGAACCCAGGGGTGAGGCCAGCATGAAACCCAGGGTTATGCCCAGGATGCAGCTTGGGTTCACTCCAGAGCAGCCAGGATGATCCAGGTAAGAACCATGCGTTCTAGGAAAGAGCTTCTAGAGCTTCCAGAGCTCCTGACCCAACTGCCCTGAGTGAGGCAGTGGAGGACAGGGCACCCCTGCTTTTGGCAAACCTGAGAAGACCACCAGCACAGTGGGAAGCAGGAGCCTGGCTGGAGGAAGAAAGGGAGACAGCATGTGACCAGTGCAGCCGTGCTTAGAATGGAATGCCCTGTGGTCACCCTCTTGAAATTAACTCTATCTTTGAATTTGGGTTTTATAAGTGAAATCTTATGGGACAACAGAATAGTAAAGTATGTGTGGTGGGGGGCTTGGCTCACCCTTCCTGGGATGGGCTCTCAGTCTCCTGCCTCCAGCACACACCCCACTCCCCCCATCTGACCCCCACCCCTGCACTCCAGACCTCTCCCTTCTGCCTCCATCACATTGGCGATGAGGAGGAAAGCTGAATTCCATCATCACTCTCCACCTAAACCGGGGCCTGGGGTAGTTTGAAGGCTGGTTGGAGTCAATCATCAGGCCTGGGCCTCTCAGGATAGGGCAAGTACTGGCTGTCCACCCCATGGATCATTGGGTGGGTGCCTCAGTGGGATCACCTTGCTCACCTCCACGCAGGTCTATAGCATGTCTCGGCACACACGCTGCAATCCCTGAAGGAGTGGCTTCCCCAGTGGTTGAGGCAGTTACCTTAGGAAGGGGACAATGACTTCCCTGCTTCTGACCGGGCCATATATTTTTATTTTACACAAGGCCTGCAGATTCACGTAGCCAGCCCTTAGTGAAGGCAGTTCCTTTACACCATCTGACTTTGACAAGGAACAGAGAAGTGTGGCCGAGATCAGCAGAAGACGTAGGTGGAAGAGGGTTTAAAAAGGTAGAGAGAAGCCGCAGGTCCCCGGAGAGAGCTGGAAGGTGTGGTACAAGGAAGGGATGCTTTCCTGCACACCACTTGACTGCAGTGTGGGTGTTTGCTATATTTACCTGTTTATTTGTTTTTCCCCTCTCATCCCGTGAGGATGTGTGCTGTATTCCCTCCCCAGACACCGGGTCTGGCTCATGGTGGGATGTATAAACAGTTGTCAGAAGCAAAAGCAAACAAGAGTCAGGGATGATGGTCTCATGAAATCACTATTCATCTTTAGTCTGTGTCTCCTAGAAAAAGAGAAAAAAAAAAGGTGCACCTGGCCAGATAATCAGAATGCAGTTTGCATCTTTATTAGTTGATATGACTATACAGTGGTCTTATGTTCTGGATGCACTAAATGGGACTCCATCCAGGCAAGACCGAACCTGCTTTCCTAGTCAACTACTTTTGTCTTCTTACCCCTCCAGCACATGGGTTGTGTTCTGTTTTAGACCATCCTCTTCTCTGGCTTTGCAGTTCTAACTTCCCTTAGGGTAAAGTGGTCCTGGAGCCATTTGTCTTCTCCCTGGAGAGCTGAGCCCTTCTAACGGGGTTGGGGGTGGATTGCAATTCCTTCCAGAGTTTCCATGAGAGCACGCTAAAAATTGAGTCAGAGGAAGAGGTCATTGCTATGAATAAGTTCAGGCTCTCTCCAAAATCATATCTGCATGAGTGGGTGAGCTGCTCCTCAGGGAGGAGAGACTGGTGTCTGGACACACAGGGGAAAGGTTAAGCAGATGTGCACCAGAGCAGTGTCAACCAAGACCCATGGGCAGGGGAGCCCCTCAGCATCCCCACTGGAGAAGATTTAAAACCCTGCTTCCAGGAGCTCCTGGGCAGTTCAGTGGTCCAGCATCTGCCTTCGGCTCAGGTCGTGATCCCAGGGTCCTGGGATCAAGTCCCACACTGGGGTCCCTGCAGGGAGCCTGCTTCTCCCTCTGCCTGTGTCTCTATCTCTCTGTGTCTCTCATAAATAAATAAATAAAATCTTAAAAAAAATAAAAAACCTGCCTCCGATGGGCTAAATGCAAGTGTTCTGCTCTTGAGCTTAGTATTTAGATCCAACATACATTTCTGGGGTGTTCTAACTAGAGTCTATCTTCTATATAGCAACATGCAGATAAAGGGAATCGCTTAGCAATGACTTACAACCACAGGGAGCTTTTATGTCTTCAGCACACTTCCTCATGCTGACCAGTCTTCTCTACAAAGCACTCCTCTGAACTAAACTGGAGGTCAGGTCCATCCTCCTCATTTGACCTGTAAAGGCACTGTGTGCAAAGTGACTCACAGATCCTCCTGTGGGAGAGTACTTCCCAAATTTACATGTTCACACCTGTTATTTCATTTGATTTCCATAACAACCACAGAAGATGACCTGGACTCCTATGATTGTGAGGGCTAATGTTGCAGTTGGGAAGTGGTAAATTCAGAATTAGAACGAACACAAGTCATTGAGTTGCTACTTTAGTAGCCTTCAATCCCTCTCCTCTTTCACAACCAGGTACAGGCCGAAGGTAGTCGAGTTCTCTGTCAGCTGCTCCAGATGCCAAAAGGAATTATCCATCAGTTCCCTGGGGACTGGGAATCCCTTTATTCCTCTCTCAGAAAAGAGGGTCTACCCCTCCCACTACAGGCCAAAAAGTTGGATGGAAACGAGATTATTGACCTCCAAGGGAAAGAAACTCAAACACATTCATAGAACTAAACCTAGCAGGTAAGTGGTCAAAATCCAAATTCCCCTTATTCCATGTCAGTCTCCTATATAGAATCAGCAAATGCAAACAGACATATGGCTAAGGGAGGTCACTCACCTCCCCGGGGCTCTTTCAAGACTTAGATGTCAGTAGAGGCACTGGGATGGATGACATGGAACCACATGCCAATACTGCACCCAGAACCTTATTATGGCCTTTGTGAGCCCCAGACTCTCTTGCCCTTCATGGGACCTTTCCTCCATAAAAATAACATTAAAAATTACGTCTTCCAACTGTGTTGATATAAAGATGTCACATATTAAAACATATTCTTTGACCCAAAATTCGTTTATTTTTCTTCTTCTGAGTTTAAAAGAAATGCAAACATTTCTGTGAACCCCTCAAAGCAATCTGAACCATTTGTGGCCAGCTCCTACCACATCCCCAGCCCCACCACCCTTACCTAGGGATTTAGCCCATCCCAGCCCTTGGCAAGTTACATGCTCTAGGGGCACTCTCCCTTGTTCTTTGCTGTTGTGTTTCAGTTTCCAGAACTGATAACTGATCACACTGGTGTCATATATCAGATCAAAGAAGAAAATCTTCTATTTCTTCTCTATGATGTCAGAGAATTCTCAAATCTCTAGCTATGATTTTAATCTCTCTGCTTTTGCTCAGCTTCCAACAGTTGAGTTGTCACCAAATATGTGAGTACTACAAAATATAGTTAAGTCAGCTGAGCTCACCCTTCCAGCTGTTACAATAAATGGACAAACTAAAGGAAAACCAAAACCCCAAGCGATTTTAACGACGCGATGATGGATGATTGGTTTCTATTTCTCTTTCCTCCTTCTCTGTATTTGGCTGCAAACTACTTCCCTACCTCCCCAGTGTTTTTGGCCCTTGAGTAGGAGTATGCCCTTGCCAACATGGAGAAATTGAGCTAGGTTTTCATGCCTTGGAATCCACTATGTACTCAACCCCCAAGCCTTTTGAGCTTCAGCCATAATTAGTTGTAATGTGTTTATGAGGCCAAGAGAATTTAAAACATGCAAGACATGAGTCAGGAAAGGATGATATCAAAATCCTTATTTATTCTGGGTTTTAGTCTAATCTCATTGGGTTTCACACACATCATTGTTTTTCTTGAATATTAGCAATGTAGAGAGAGACAGGAAAATCCCCCCAGAATTTATACATTCAGGCCTGTACCCAACTGATGCAGATTTCCATGTGGAGGAGTTTATGTTCCTGAAACTCACATTCTAGATATGGGCTCAGGCCGAGAAGGTCATGTTTTGTTTTCTTTTCATTTGGCTAATAACCCAGTAAATATTTGCTCTCAAGACCAAAAATTATCTTGAAATATATGTAAGCATGTTGAATGCCAAGAAAACATGGCACACGGTGAAAAGCCGTGATGTAGAAAGCAAGTGTGACATTGGGAGGCTGTCTTCAGTCTCCGCAGCCACTAGAACAGTCTTGAATGAACTCTGGATACAGTGGCTCCAAATCTACGCTGTTTCAAGGACCCCTTGTAAATTCTTCCCATTTCCAAGGCTCATAAATTCTGTGAACACTTTTTTTATGAAAAACCAAGTTTGGACTGGCTTCAGAGAGCAGCAAAATAGGCAACAAATTCCACAGTGTAATTTAAAAACCTTCGAGAAAGCGTTCTTTCCGCATACAGATACTCACCTACACTCCTCTATGTCCCCACCCCACAGACTTACCAACCTGTCAAGACTCCATCAATTAGAATATTATCCAGACTCAAGAAAGAAGGAAATTTTTTCAACACGAAGGAAATGCTACAACACGAGTGAACCTCGAAGATGTTGCACTAAATGAAATAGGCTGGTCACAAAAAGACAAACACTGTATGATGCCACTCACATGAGATCCTGAGTATAGTCCCATTTATGGAGACTGTACCGTAGTGGCTGCCAGAGCTAGTGGGGGTTGGGGGTGGAAGAATGAGGAGCTAGTGCAGAATGGGGACAGGATTTTAGCTGGGGGTTCTGTGAATGGTGATGCTGATGGAGGCACAACAATGTGAATGTCCTTAATTTCACTGAATTGTACACTTAAATACAGTTAAAATGGTAAGTTTTATGTTATGTATATTTCACCACTATTAAAAAAAAAAGAAAGAAAGAAGATTCCACCATCATGTCATCCCTTTGTGTAATGGCTTCTTCTCCATTACAATACAAGCACTTTCCCCATGGTAGCTTGTGCATGCGGTCACTAATGCATGACAGCAGGGATTCTTAGCCAGAGGTCTGTGGATTTTGCTGTGGAAGGGAAGTCTATCAAATGTGTGCAAAATGGTTATGTGAAGCAGGGTCATGAGAAGGAGAGAGGCTTCATAATTTTCATTAGGTTCTCTGATGAGTCTGAGCCCACCCTCCAAAAGTCCCAATCCTACAATGCATTAGTTTGTTAAGTTAATAATGCCTTGCTTTGGAGTGGAAGGAAAGTAATAGTAATAAACTTCATAATGTCATAGTTGCCACTTATGGAGCTCTCGCTATGTGTAAGACATTCATCTACATATTTCCACTCTGTTACTGCCAATGATTCTTTCTTTTCTTTTTTTTTTTTAAGAGAAAGAGAGAGGCAGTGGCATTAAGTACATTCACATTATTGTGCAACCATCACTACAGTCTATCTCCGGAACTCTTTTATCTTTCAAACTGAAACTCTGCCCATTAAACACTAACTCCTGACCATCCCCCCTCCTCAAACCCCTGGCAACTATCATTCTACTTTACAAACTATTCCACGTAGCTCACGTTAAATAAAATTATTCAGTTAATAACTAATAGTTATTGTGAATAATGCTGCTATGAGCTTGGGTCTATAAATGGATTTGATGGCGTTCTCTTTATTTTACAAATGAGGACACAGACACAAAGAAGGAAATCATGCTAAAGGTCACATGGCTGACAGTGGTGCAGCCAGGATTTGAACCCAAGATGAGCTCCAGTGCCCACATCACGCATCATATTGTGCTTTGATCCAGCTATTAAAAGCAAGCTAAGTCAGGTTGCCCAATACTGATGTTTACATCAAATTTTTTTTCTTTGTACCCTATAGACATCCAAGAAGCACTTACAACTTACTAAATAATTAACTAGATAACACATAATACCAAACCAGTAAAACAAAAATGAGCAAAGACCAAGTAAGAGGAGATATGTGTTACAGGATAAAGGTATAAGAAGCTTTAGTTTCTTACTGAGTGTAAGGGGTAGCAGGTGTTTCTGGAAGGTCAGTTTTACTTAGCTATGTAAATATTTGGTAAGAAACATTAGGTTATTTCACTGGTAATTTGAAGCCAAATTCTAGAAGGATTGGGTTCAAGATGGTGGTGTAGGAGAATCCTGAACTCACCTCTTCCCACAGACACACCAAATCTGCAGCTACACATAGATCAATTGATTGTGAAAAAGACCTGAAAACTAGCTGAGTGGCTCCTCCACCAGGACAAAAGCACCACATCAGAGAGGTAGAAGAGGCAGAGATGTGGTCTCACCAAAAACCCCACCTCTGGTGCAGACGCCCCCACTCAGGAGGTATCTCACAAATACAAAGCACCTCCTGAGGAGCAAGGGATCCATGCCCCATATCTAGCATCCGAACCCTTGGAACCTTCACCAGACAGATGAGCCCCCAAAATATCTGACTTTGAAAATGAATGTGGTTTATGTGTAGAAGCATGGGCTGAAGGGAATGGGAAGGTCACTCTTAAAGGGTCCGCATACAGACTCACTCATCTACATCATATGTGAAGATGATTAATTAGTTCATCTTAAAGTATCTGCCAGAGACAAAGAGGTCTATTGGGTCTTTCTCTGGGGATGGAAAGGAGGGCGGGCACCATTTGCACTCCCTCTACCTTGCTCACACCAGCAGATTGCCCTGCACATGTACTCTCCCATGGCCCCACTGCAGCCAGCAGGTTTGCCCCTGCCTGGAGCTCCCCCACAGCCCTGGCAACACCAGTAGATGTCCACAATCCATGCAGCAGATATTCCATGAGTGCTGGCTCCGGTGGCCAAGGGGTACTGCACTGCTGGGCCCTATGGGACTGAAACAATTGGAGAGACAGTGCTTGGAAGGTTCCCACCCCCCAAAGCATGGCACAGAAAGCAGTCTTCCTGGGAAAAATGCCTATTTACTTGTCCAGAAGGTCAGCTTCAGGTTTGCCACACACCTAGAGGTTATGTAGGAGCTCTCTAGGAATATAGATCAGGAGACACCATCTTGGCTTTCCCTTGGCCTCTATCCTTACAGCTCCCTGGTACCTCTTAGGAAGAAGCTTACATACTCACCTGGAGTCCCAATTTTTGCAACTGTCACCAAGGGATGCCTCCAAATCACCTTCTCTAGAGGCTAGCAGAAGTTACAATTATGGTCTCACAGGACTATATATGTACACATACCTTAAAACCCTTTGACTGAGAATGGGACTTCCAATCAGACTTTGAGCTGCCTGCCTCTGATGGACTAAATGCAAGTCTCCATCAATAGACTAATGGATAAAAAAGATGGGGTATATCTATAATAAAAACTACTCGGCCATAAAAAGAAGGAAATTTTGCCATTTACATCCAGTAGATGGATCTACAGGATATTATGCTAAATAAGGCAGATAGGGAAAGACAAATATAGCATGATTTCACTTATATGTGGAACCTAAAAAGCAAAACAGATGAACAACAAAACAAGATTCATAGGTATGGAGAATAGATTGGTGGCTGAGAGGAAGATGGTTGGGGGTGGGTGAAATGAGTAAAGGAGAGCAATTGTATGGTGACTGATGGTAACCAGACTTGTCACTTTGGAGTGTATATAAAGATGAAGTTATTATGTTGTACACCTGAAACTGATGTAGTGTCATATGTCAATTTTACCTGGATCAAAAAGAATAAATAAAAATAAATTTTTCTTTGGAGGAAAAAACGTTCTAGATTCAAACAAATACTGATATGGTTTAAGTTACAGTATAAAAGATATATAAATTCTCATATTTTGTAGACTTTCATTATGCAAATCTTATTGTGAAAAATTTCACACATAAGCAAAAGTAGAGAGATTTTTGATATCATGAGTTTCTGTATTTCCTCACCAGACTTAAATATAATCAAGACTTTGTATCATTTATTCCCTATTCTCTTTCTTCCTCCCTTCCTAATTCCTCAACAGGTAAAAAATTATAAAATAAATGTCAACCTTCATGTCATTTCACCTCTCCATAGTGAGCACATATCACTTTAAAAAGAAAGAAAGAAAAAGAAAGAAAGAAAGAAAGGAAGGAAGGAAGGAAGGAAGGAAGGAAGGAAGGAAGGAAGGAAGGAAGGAAGGAAGGAAGGAAGAAAGAAAGAAAGAAAGAAAGAAAGAAAGAAAGAAAGAAAGAAAGAAAGAAAGAGAAAAAAAGGAAATCAGACATTTTCTCACATAACTACCATGCCATTATCACATCCTTAAAAAATTAAAAATAATTTCTTGGTGTCATGTAACACCCATTCCATATTCAGATTTCACTGAATATCTCTGTTTGTCTCCTGCCATGTGGCACAAATGAATCGGGATCACAACAAGACCTATGTATTCTATGGCTGATAGTCTCTTAATTAAGTCTCTTTTAATCTAGAGTTGCCACTTGTCTTTTTCACTTTTTTTAGTGTTACTGACTCTTTGGAGATAAACCAGATCTGTTGTCCTGTACAAATCTCTCTCCCTGGATTCATCTGTTCATCTCTTCTCATTGTCATTTAACTTGCAGTTCTATCTCTATATTTTCTGTAAATTGGTATTCACTCAAGATAATCCATTAGATTCAAGTTCAATGCTGAGTCTTCTGCATTTTTCCTTTCTTACAAAAATATTTCCCAAAAGGAGAAGAAAGATGATGATGAGAAGGAGAAGGGTGTGGAAGAGAAGAGGAGATTTCCCAAGCTGTGTACTCCCTCTTGCATCACATTAAGAGGCACCTACTATCTGGCTCTCCCATCCATGGAGATGTTCCAATGGTGGCAGCCTGCTCTTTCCAATGTAAAAATTTCTTCCAAACTCATTTATTGATTTCCTCATTAATAAGCTGTGCCTGAATTGGATACTTCATTGTAGGTCACAAAACAGTGACTTTCTAATTATGTTGTTGCCATTACATAACAAACTACCCCAAAACTTAATGGCTTAAACCAATGACCATTTCATTTGCTCACAATTCCACACATAATGGTTGCTCAGAGCTTGACTGGGCAGTTTTTCCTGATCATTCATATAGCACTGGCTGAGATCATTCATTCTACAGCATTCAGCTGGCAGCTGGGCTAGGCTGGTAAGTTCAACAAGGTTTCCTGTTTGGCTCCTCAACTCTCATCCATGCGGCCTATCTTTTCACATGGCTAGCTTGGGCTGCCTTATGGCACGGTGGTCTCTGGGTAGTCTTATGAGACAATTGGATTTGAAGAGGGAGTGTCCCAAGTGATAAAGACAGAAGTTGCAGGTCTCTGAAGGCCCAGCCTTGGAAGGTACATAGCATGACTTCTACTTCATTCCATTGGTCAAAACAAGCCATAAGGTCAGCTTAGATCAAAATTATTGGGAAGACACTCTATCTCTTGATGAGCAATCACAGGTCACACTAAGAAAGAAGAGGGGAGATGTCACTGAGGCCATCTTTGGAAGCACAATCAATCATAATTACAGGTTGATGAATCAGGTGGTGACAGCCTGATCTTTCCACCATGAAGCTGCCATCATACTTCCATCTAATGGTTTTCCTCCTCTGATGACCTTTGCTTTAGTCAGATCACTCATTACATGCTATAAAAAGTGACATTCTAGGTGCGCCTGGATGGGTCAGTCGGGTAAACATCAGACTTTTTTTTTTTAAAGATTTTATTCATTTATTCATGAGAAACACACACACAGAGAGAGAGAGAGGCAGAGGAAGAAGCAGGCTCTCTGCAGGGAATTCAATGCAGGACTCTGTCCCAGGACCCCGGGATCATGACCTGAGCCAAAGGTAGACACTCAATCACAGAGCAACAGAGGTGTCCCTAAGCATTGGATTCTTGATTTCAGCTCCAGTCACGACCTCAGGATCCTGGGATCTAGTCTAGCGTCAGACTTTGAGCTCAGTGGGTTGACTGATCCCTTCCTTCTCTCTCTCTCCCTTGCTCACAAACACACTCTGTCTCTCTGAAATAGTAAAAATAAATAAATATATATATATTTTTTAAAAAGTGACATTCTAATTGAGTTGAATTTTCCAAATTTTTAAACACGTTATTTATTTATTTAATAGAATGTGTGTACAAGCAGGAGGAGGGGCAGAGAAAGAGAAGGTGAAGCAGACTCCCTCACTCAGCAAGGAGCCCAACTGGGACTCGATCCCAGGACCCTGAGACCATGACCTTAGCTGAAATCAGACAGTAAACTGACTGAGCCACCCGGGTGCCCTCCTGCCCCCACATTTTTTGTAAAAAAATTTTCCTTCATCAACTAGCGCTGCTACATCTGTACACAAAAAAAAATAGGATAAATGTTCAGTTCTTTTTCTTTAGTTGCCAGGGTCCCAGTGATTTGATTTTTAGTTATCTGGAATGGTTACTAACGAATTGTTCCGTTTTATATGTACGTGAGCATTGATTTGTTTTGTTGTCTTTCGCCACTTACTGTTAGGATCACTGAGAGCTTACATTTTTCGTATTTCATGTACTTCAATTAATTAGTCATCATTTTTTGATGCTCAGATTCATTCTACTGTGCATTAGATCGCTATGGTTTATTTACTACTCATTGCAAGTCTGTACCCTGAAACATCATCAATTTGATCTCTCCACCCCCCACATCCATAATTTAATTGAGTAAATACTGAAATATTCAATGTGCCTTGCAGGAGCTTTGCTTATCTCCTTTGAATTTATACTCATATGTCTTTGTTCTTACTCCAAAAATATTGGCTTCAAGTTACTCATTTGCTTTAGCCTACAAAATACGTAAAACAAGCACAAAGTGATATTACCAATATTACTACTAACAATGAGATTACTGATTGAATTTGAACTTTGTATTGCAGCTCTATTGACCCTATAAAATATTCCACTATGGATGGGCAAGTTAAATAATGTCGTCTAAAGTTACTTGAATCATTCTTTTCTCTGTGTGATAATGTCACCAAACGAGGACAGAGTGGGTTCATTCATTTCAGTGTGTTTTGAAATTTAAATTGTGTGTTTTTTTTCAAGCTGCAAAATATTGACATGATTCAGAGAAATCTCGTTTCCCTCTTGTCCTGTGTGCCCTCTCCTTTAGGTAATGATTTGTATTTATTTTTGGTTTATCTCTCCAGTTTGCTTTTTGAAAATAAACATTAGCAAATTGGTAAATATATTTATATTGCTTCTTTTATGCAAATGGTTTGTGTTTGCTGCTTTCTCTCTATGTATAGAGATCTTTCTCATTCCTATTTTTTGGGCCATGCAAAATTTCTTTGTAAATTGGATGCTCTTTTGTTTATTCCCACAGTCCCAGATAAATGGAGACACCTGGGTTATTTACAATCTTTCACTAATACTAATACATCAGAGTGAAATATTTCGTGCATATGCCTTCCTGTATTTTTGGCAGTCTATCTATGGGATAGCTCCAGAGAAGTGAGATTTCTGGATCAAAGGATAAAAGCATATATAATTTTTCTAAACATTTCCTAATTCCCCCCCCAGATGTACCATATTACATCTTCACCAGCAATAAATGAGAGGGCCTGTTTCCTCACAGTCTCACCCACAGATTATGCTAATTTCATTCTTTCCTGTCAACCACCTGCTTATATCTTTTGCCCATTTTGCCATCAGATTGTTCACCTCAAATTTCCATCTCAAATTTACAAAGCTCTTTCTATTAATGGTATTCACCGTTTATGACATAAGTGTTTCAGTGTTTTTCTTTTGAATTTATATATGACAGGTTTTGCCCACACTGGTTCTGGGAATGGCACCTGATGTTTTGAAGACATTCCATGGTTAGGGGTCTCATAAGGTCAAGGCTGCACACAAGCAAAGTTCTGTGGAGAAGTCCAAGAAGCTGCCATTTAGACTCACTTATGCCACAGCAACTGGTAAGGGATTCAGCTCTGAGCCTCTTGTGTTTCCATTTCATAAGCCAATGCAGCCAGAAGTGTCTTGGCAAAAGGAAGGCTAGGGCCTGGTCCCTTTGCCTGAGATGCAATGGAAACATCTATCCTCAGGGAGTCCTCTGGTCAGGGGGCTTTTTCAGAGACCTTCAGTAACAGGCTAGGACAGACAAGGTGCCCCCATTCCCACCTACATCTACCCATCTTACATGGGAGCAATGGCTGTGGTTTCCAACAAGGGAAATCCTACACTTATGTCACAGGGCATTTCCTTGGCCGCACCTGAGGAAAGAATGTTCTTCTGACTTAGTGAGGGTTCAACAGGAGTGCATGATGTTTGTGCTATGAGGGTTCTGAAAAATGGCTCAGAAGGACTTTGTTATGTTATGCCCGAACACACATGTCAACTCAGGATGACAAGTTGTTGGTAGCTAACTTACTCCCGGGCCCCAATGACTAGCGAGAGTGGGAACCTAAGACAGTAGGCAGAAGGCAGTTGTTGGGTTTTGTTTCATGGGGAAACCAGATGGTGTATTCATGTGATCCAAATCCCACGGAGGCTGGAGGAATAGCGAGTCACTGTAAGGCAGGGAAGGAAAAGTGAAGACTGCATTGGGTTGCATCATAATCTTATGCATTCCCAGCCCTTGATCACAAGCCCATGATGAAAAAATAGTAACATAATTGCATGACAGGACGTAGTTTTATATCATGCTTTAAAATTTGCAAAGTGCTTTCACCTTGTAGGCTCACAGCAAGTGTGAGGGAAAGCATGTTTAAGGACCCCACTGGAAAGACCAGGAAACCCAAGCTAAATGAGGTTAACTTAGTCAATAGCACACAGATGGTGAAGGCGTGGGGATTTGAATCCCACTGAGGCCAACCCTAGGCCAATCTCAGGTGAGTTACTCCATGCATTCAGACAGGGTGCTGAGCTTAGAAAGGCCCATGCTTGGATCAACGCTCTGCTCTTGCCATTTTATGGTTCTTAATTTTTGTACAGAAGCCCTGCATTTCATTTTGCCCAGGATCTTGCGAATCGTATAGTCAGGCCTGCCCAGATTCCTTTATTTTTTCTTCTAAGAATTAAAGTATTCAATCAAACTTACCGAAGCAAGACTCCTTGACCATCTTTTTGTTTCAGATAGACCTAATCATTTAGGTTTTCTTTAAAGAAAATGGCAGATTATGAAGATCCTAACATCCACCAGATCCAGCTCCAGCTGCTTCATCAGACTTAGCCACCAGCATGAGGCTATGTGCAGATAGGGACCTGGTGACCACTTCTGATACCATTTTTTGGTTCCTAAATCACATAGAAAAAAACTGCTTTATTAGTTGAATAAGAGTATCTTTCAAAACAAACAAACATAGCACAAAGATTTATAGAAAGTAAGAATGAGAGAGAGAGAGAGAGAGAGGGAGAGAGGGAGAAGGGAAGAAGGGAGGGATGGAGAAAAAAAGAAAGAAGGAAAATTATTATTTTCGTAGAATTTTGTTTGATTCAATATGGAGACTGTGATGTGAGGCTCCAAATTTTTTCTTTTTGTAAAGAGATATATGTGAAAGCTTTGTTTGTGTGAATAAGATTTAATCAGCAAACCCCTAGTGAGCTGGGAGCCTTTTGCCCCTTGCAAAAATACCTGACGTGACAATGAGACCCATAGAGGTCTTATTTATGGTGTTACTCGAGGATCACAAAAGCCTTCCGCTTGAAATGCATATTTAATTTTTCTACAGAAATGTCTATAGGTTGCTATCTAACACTTGAAAATTCACAGTGTAATTAATATAAGGCATGTTAAATGGCAAGAAAAGAGAAAATGAGCAGTGATAGCTAAAGATAAAGAAAGCCCAATCGATGTCTGGCCGCTTATTCAAAAAAGCATTTTATAGGGACCCTTACTTTTTCTGAGTTCCTTACTAAGCACTGGGCTTCCAAAAATAATAATAATAATAATAATACAAATAGAAAACATTTTCTGGTAAATATAATTACATGGGCCACAATTACTTAGGGAATATATAAAAGATCCATTTCGTTCTTTACTATCGTGGGCAATAGGTTAAAATGCTGTATAAACTAACATCCATTAGTTGGAATAGCAAGATGGCCAGTTTAACCAGTTTCTTAAACAAGTCGATTAGAGAAGATCTTTGAGATATCCAATTTGATTTATTATTCACTTGGGAATTAACACAGAATGGATCTTGATATAAATTCCTCTGTAGGTTTCATTATATTGACATTTCGGTGGATAGATAATATATAGAACCCCTGGGTATATTACTATCAAGGATGCTATTGATTCTATCAGCAGCATTATCCTGCAATTTTCCCTCATAACTATTTATGCAACTCTCTGTGATTTGTAATTCAGCAGTAATCATTTTCTGTGGCTGCTGTGATTTTCTTTCCACGGGGTCCCTGGGCTGCGTACTGAAACAAGGCTTGATTTTTAAGCCCGAAGATTTGGGGTTTAGTTTTAGGATAATGGAGAGGAGATCAAAGAAGTTTTAAAATTGGCATTAATTGTTCAGGATGAGAAGGAAACATTAGTCTTTTATTTTATTAGTTTCGTGAGGTGGATCAGAGATAAGCAGGGGCAAAGTGGGCGAATACAGATAAAATCAGAGACGTTTCCATAAGGGCTGCAGGAGAGGAAATGAGCAGGAACCTGATGCTTGAACAAAGTTGCCTCTCCTTCTCCTTGATCTGGGTCCCCGCTGGCTCCTCTGGGAGCTGCTTCTGAGTGCTTCACAGGCCAGAACTGGGGGACACCAGCAAGGTCTGGAGTTTGGGGGGTGGGCGTGCAAGGTGGGGGTGGCCATTGGCTTTTCTTTGAGTGAAGGATGGCAACATCAAGGTGGTTACGCAAAACGTTCTGGTTCTCCCTTCTCTGTTCGTGGTGTCTTGGTGAGGACGAAACAAGGGAGGGACATGGGCCTGGCCAGACACCCCAGGGCGAGGCATCCGGGTTCCTCGTCCTAATTAGAGAAGTGCCTTCGCAACTCCAAGGTGATGGGTACCCAGGCCTTCTTGGGGGAGCTCTAGGGAACTGGGACATGACAACTCCTCTGATCGGGTCTCTTCGACGGAGGGTAACCAGAAGCCCAGAACTGGCTCGCAGTCTCCAAAGCAACAGGCTGTGGGTGGCAGGACGGACAGTCCGTGCATTGCTCGAGGGCCCCGGGCAGCCCGGCCCTCAGCGGCCCGCAGGCTGCAGGTGTCCAACCGCAGAGCCGTCCCCGCCCCCCAGGAGCCACCCCCCCCCCAGCTCAGTCCCCCGGGGTCGGGGCTCTTGCACGCCCCGCGTCTTTACACCGCGACTCCGACTCCGGGGAGGGACTCTCTGGCCAAGGCTGGCGGGCGACGTTATTCCCCTTCCCTCCACGGTAGCACTGGCACCGAGACGCAGGGCTCCCTCCACACTGGCTTTCTTCATCGAGGAAATTCACGGAGCCTCTCGCCTTGTAATACACAGTCTGTCTCATTCATAAAGTCTTGTCCTGGAAAATGCCTCATTCATTCCTGCAGAAGACCCACAGTTGGGAGAGCAGGGGCATTCAAAACCTTGGGAGGTGGGAGACAATAGTGGAGTGCTTGGCAGCCGCTTCCAGGCTGCTTTAGCAACGCGCACCGACGCCAGGGAGAGGATAAAACGCTGCAGTTGTTTACTTGTCTCTCTGGAGCAAAAGGGTCTCTTCGCCTATCCTGGGGATGCCAAGTCCTCGGGACCTGAGCAAGGACATGATGAGTTTCGTCGTGGATTGGCATGAAGTCATGCACTCCAGAACAGCCAGGCACTTTGCTTGAAAGCGTTTGTTGTGCAAAGAGAAAACGCGCATTGTGGGATCCCGTTGTCAATCAGGGGTGAGCCCGCTTCCTCTCCCCCTGGCCGCTGCGCAGGATGCCCACCGCGCTCCCCCTGCACCCCCAGCCCGGGCCGGGCCAGGGAGCCGAGTGGGCCCTCTGCCCCGCCACCCCACGCCCATGCTGCCGTTCCAGGATCTGATCACAGGCCAACTTAAATCTTCCCAACGTTCCCCCACATTAGTAATTGCGAAATAATAAACATGACCAAATTCAGATTAATAGAGCATCCAGTGCAAGTCCTTTTGCAGAGAGAGCCCTCTGGAATCCTAAGCATAATAGGGCTGTGTTTACTCCTCCACCAGCCGCATAATGTGACTGATTTACAAGAGTTTAACTCAAGTGTTAATCTGACAGTGACGAAGAGCTCCTCACTGGTACCGTCACTGACACTATCATATTAGTTGCCTCCTCTATTAAAGCAGTGTGGTCGATAATTGGAATGCTTTTATGTCTAGTGGTTCTGACAAGCCTCTCTTCAAGTCACATATGGGCGGTCTAGCTCTCCGCTCAGACCAACGGTGGCAAATAATTTAAGCCGAGAAAGTATTGTTCTCCTCGTATTGTGGAGCAAGGGCAGTTCAAGGAAAGTGAGCCTGTGTGCATGGCTACCTGCTGGTGTGTAGTAAAATAAGATGGACATGATACCGGGTTGGGAGTACAATTAAATCTATTTTGCACCAATGTGTTGCTGGACAGATGAGTTTCCACATGGCAGAGCTTTATGATCTTTAAGGTAGACTGAACTAATAGATTGGTGTGGAACGCACTGAAGTTACCAAGGATGAGAAAGCAGGCAGTAGTACATTTGAACTACAGGTTTCTCATATGCTCCACGTCATGCTGAGTTTTTATAGCTCCTGGCTTTCAAAAAGCCTGTTTCAAAGAGGTTTGCGCTAGACTGGGCATGCAGTTTTGCTCTGCAGATATTGTCGCTACCGATTTAGTGGAATGCAATTAGGAAGCCTAAATTAAGTGGTAATGGAGAACCAGCTCTTGAAACTGGGGTTTCCACGGCAACCACTGCTTACAATACAGCCTTCAGTTAGTTTTCCCACTTTATCTGCAAAATGCACAATTGAGCTTTAAAACAGCTCGGCGCTGAAAAACGCACTGTAAACAACTGTTTGCAACGAGAGTTTTACACTGTCTTTAAATACAACAAACTATCACATAAAATTCACTTGTCCTCACTAATAAAGCAAAATCTGAGTTGCCAATCAGTGAGTGATCTTAAAATTTATTATCCCTTTCCCATTTGGGGGTTTTATTTTTAAGGGAGGATGTCACGAGTCATTAGGTCTCTTAACTTTGGTCATTCTTGCTCCATTTTCAGCTCCCCTGACGATCTGTACATCCTTCCAGTCCCTCGCTGAAATGCATTTTTCATTTCAGCAAACACACAGTTGCCTTGAATAAACACACAGTGCGCTCCTTTTCAGGGTTCTTTTCATATTTTGATAACACTTTGCAGATTATTCTTTTATTTCCTCTTTGTAGCATGTCATGGACTTGCAAGACTTTCATATTTACTTATTTGTATTTATCCTCTCTCCAGATTACTACCCCTTTGAGCCTTTGAAACCTTGCGTTCCCTTTCTCTATACATCCAACGGTAAACCAACTGGGAACTTTTGTGCCAACACACGTAGACAAGACAAGACAAGAGTTCAAAGACGCTGTCGAAATAGGTGTATTTTTAAACATACAGTTGTTTAAAAGAACCGTGGAGAGTTTGTACTTTTGCAAAATGCATTTTCTTTCATGGTAGGGAATCCATATTTGATTATTTCAAAATTCTCACTTTTGTTTAGGTGCATCAGGAATGCACACACACACACACACACGGATCAGCAATATGTGTGTATGCATTTTTTTTTTTTTTTTTTTTTTTTAGTGGCAAAAAATCAAATTGGGCTCCGCAAAGAGGAGAAGAGGATGGAATCAAATTTGGGGTCTTGTAGCTATCACACTCTGTTTAATTGCCAGTCTTAACGGGATGAGCACTGGAACATGTCCGGGCAGATTCAGGCAGCTGGTGAAAACTCATGAATCCTCCGCAGCACAGAAGGTAACATTTCCCTACAGTTTGTGCTCTCTCAAGGTTGTCGTATTATACGTGTGCTATTTTCACTGCGAGAACACACAGAGAGAGGGGCAGAAAGCATGTGTGTGTGTCATTACAGTAACTCCCACTTACATGGCTTTGGGCAACACAACTAGATTCCAAGGTCAGTGGTCATGTCTGCTTCTCCACTGGATGTGTTCGCTGTAGACTTGGTGGCCCAGGTGGGGATGGCGCCCTCCCTTACTCAGCCTGTACCTTCAGCCGTGTGGCCTGGCTCCCTGCATTCCGACTTACTGCAAAGTCTTCAGTTTTGACCCACAGTCAGCAGGTTGAGGTGGTGCTGGTACTTTATAGAAAACCCTTTTTTCTCAAAGCCACTCGGTGATACCATCAACGTGGCTTCCGCAATTTTCCCAATTCTGAGAATATAAATATTGGGGGGAAAAAAAACAAAGAATCACATAAAAAATGTTGGCTGATATTTTAATAAGGCTGGTCGTATTTTGAAAAGCATCTTTGTGGCATATCTTGACATTGCTGTAAACTCAACTGAAGCTTGGTTATAAGCTCTTTGTTACCAAAATATGTCTGTCCATGTAAAATCTTTAAGAAGGTAAACTTTGGAGCAATTCTATCTATCCTTTCATTCAGTAATTGATAAACTCGAGACATATTATCCAATCGCATCCCAGCTACTGAGGAAACGTGCAGTGTATTTTCCCCATGCCTCAAAATAAAATATTAATTCAGGGGGTTCTAAATTTAAATCTTCTATGGGAAGAAGCCTGGAGTAGTAATGTGCTCACAATTTTTTGGTCAGCGTCTCTTTTCAACGTGGCTGGCATTTCCTCCACTGTACAGGGCACACTGAAATGAACCTACTCTGGAAAGAAGGTGCACATGGATGTGTACCTCTGTTTAAGCCCATTTGACAAATCTTTGGGGCAAAGAGAAAGTTCTAGTGTGAGGAAGTATCTTAGCATATTCTATAACTACATTTTGTGAAAGCTACAGTTTTAGGGTAAACACAAGTTCTATGATTTTCCCTCTCCGGACTGCAGATTCTAACACAGTCCCCTGATGGTTTGGAGGCTGTGTCACAGTGAAGGTCATGAAGTGTCAAAAATGGGGCCCCTTGGTACTCTGTGGTGGAGCTGTCCCCCCAACTGTACAAAGAACCCCACGCATCAGGGGATCAGCAAATCAGCCACCACCAGGGACAGACTCTCTGCCAAGTGCCTACCTCTGTGCACACGCCCCCCTTCCCTGCACAGAAAGGTGTCCACACCACCCAACTCCCACCCGCTCTTGGCCTCGGTAAGCCATTCTCCAAAAAGAAATGCATCACCGCCGAGTTCTTACAAACTTACAATTACCCTTAACTCCTTTAATTTCCTTCTTCTTCTACTTAAACTTTAATTTCAGGTATCTTCTACATAACACAGAAGTCACGTTCCAGGTAGAATTAAAAGAAAATTAACTGGGGGTATAGGATGGAAGATTTTTTTGCCTTATATTCCATCTTAATAACTCAGAGTCAACCTGAATAATAGGAATATTATTAATCCATCTTCACTTTCTACTTTAAGTCACAACTTACATTTTGGTTCTAATTGGTGTTATTTTAATTGCGGTAATGAATATTCCACGTTTCATTATGAGGGCAGCATGTACAAAATGGTGCTGGGAAAGTTCTTTTGGATCTCTGCGGTTCATTTCAGTTTTGAGTATTAACTGCATGTTTCATCTTTTAATGAATATATAAGTGTTGAATTCCTTTCTCAGAGAGAAACTATGGTTAGATTACTGTGTCAAATTATTATATTTCACTCCATCTCCAGTGGGGGGAAGGGAGAAGCCTGAGGTGGATATGTGTGTTTTTTTTTCTCGAGCAATGTTAGTTTCAGACATGTGAGGAGCCCAAAGGTTAAAGTGGATTAAAATGCTGCCTGCCATGAACTTTAGAAATTGAAATAAATATGGTCGGTAAAAGATGATCTTTGTTTTGATTACACGGAAATGCCTTTGTGATCCTTTTCTTTCAGGCGAAATAAACATCTTTGGAATAAGCGCAGTAAATATGTTTCTAAGCACGGTGTATTGTGATTGTAATTAGCTCGTCCCCCTTTATGAAGTGGCAGGCATCAGTTTGTATCTAATTACCTCTGAGCAGTTTGCTGCTTTCCTATTTTGGTGAAAAGTCTCACAATACATCTTTACAGCCATAAAGACACTCATTTGCTTATACTGAGGGCTTTATAGGCACCTTGCTCTCTTTTTTATTTGAGGGGAAAAATTAAAGGTGAGCACCTTTACGGATCTCCCTTTAAGCCCAGCAAATCTGTGCACACTGAAGAATCAATGGCCGATAGGCTGGCTGATATTCTGTAATAAATTCTTGCGTTTATAGACTTTTCCTTGACTAGGTAGCTATAATGCCACAGAAATTGATTATTTGTGATGTTCTTATCACTGCTTAAAATATCTAATTACTTTTCCGGCACAGATTTGGATTTGGCTTGCTGGATGCCTGGTGACTAATGAAGGAAGCCCCTTCGCTGGACAGACTGTCCCGGGGCACAAGGTGGTGTCGATAGCAAATCTGATCGGAATGAATTATGTCAGAGTTGACTTCTATGGAATTTAAGATCTCAGAAATGAAGATGCAGCTGAGTTTTCTGTGCTTTCAACGTCTCTTTTAATAAGTCTTCACAGCCTATAGAAAGTGCATATTGCTTTACTTAAAACATCAGGACATTTATAAATCTATCTTCTATAGATATATCCTATAAATTTTCTTCTTATTAACCGATGGGGACATGTGACTTGGAATTCTACAGATAATCTTCAATGCCTAATATATAGGTTAATACAACTAAAAACTAAATTAAAATAAAAAACAAAATAGATGCAAAAGACTAATCTTCCAGGAAAAAAAAACACCCACAATTAATAGAGCAATGATCTCCTAGTAGCTATACTTAATTCTATGCATGCAGTTATCAAATTTAACCGTTCTGGATATACTTGGTCTCCTGATTAAATAAAGATATATCAATTCAATACCAAGTATTGTTTCAAAATAGTTTGGTGCCTGTACACAATCTTCTTAGAACAGCATACACTAAATATGTATTGGACACATCTAAATTCTAAACCGATGGCCAAACAATAGGTACTTTGACTTTCAGTCATAACTTTGACTTATAATGCCCTAACAATTTTGGGTTAGTCAAAAAAACTGCACTTCTGTCCTAATTGGAAATAGCCCCTTTGATCTCTCAGCTTGTGCACATCCGCCTTTGGTAAACTCAGGTGGAAATTTTGTTCTTGCTAAAAACTACATAGACCAATTCCTTAGGTGAGCTTTCCTAAAATGCTGCACTGTGTCTCAGGCTCGGCCAGTTTTGCCCTAAAGAAAAGGTCAAATCTGCCGGCATCTGCATCCGTAAGTCTCTTTTGCATTTAATTTAAAGGTATTGAATAAAGGAGCTTAATAATGATCACATGACATATTATGCTATCTCGTAATTATCTGCTAAGGTAACTGTCTCCAGACCACATCGCAAGCCCTTCAAGAACAGGAATTCTGTCTTATTTATCTTAATATCAGTAAAGTTGAAATAAGAATCTCATGTGATGATGCTGAGTCTGACTTTGAGGGATGTGTGCGTGGGTGCACAAGCGTGTGCTGGCTCACTACTAGTCTGGTCCGTACCAGGAACAGAACAGGAGAGTGTTCATTACACTAGACATTGCATCAACAAGATGAAACTACAATAAATTGAGAATGAATAATTTTAAGAGCTAAATATAATTTTCGAACAGCCCCATGAAAATGAACATCATTTGTTAAAAATACGCTTCACCTCTGGAAGAAAATAGTTCAAGGCTTCACTCCAGCACCTTCCAACCCTGTGATCCAGGGAAAGCTACTCATCCTTTCCAATCTTCTGTTTTCTCCTCCTAAGTGAGGAAAACAAAATTCTCCTCGGATTTGAATGTAAAGACTCAATGAGATTCATCATGGACAGTTCTTAGGAGATTATAAACTCATATATGACTTAATTTTTTTTCTCCTCTCCTGATTTCTGATGATTGCAATCCCTGATTTATATGCTGAGAAATCAGGAGCACTGGACTTCATTAAAGGTTTCATTTGAATTGGCAATAAATTTTCAGTCTTTTGTATTTTTCAATTGTTGGTTTTAATTACTCTTCCAGGATTATTTTTTGTTTGCCTGGCTTTCATTCCCCATCATCTGTTATTTCATCTCTATAGTAAAATATCCTAAATCTTAGCATCTGGTAACAACCCAGAAACCTGGGTATTTTTTATGACACAAAATACAACATATTTTTGTTCATCACACATCTTCATATCATTTAGGAGTATGTAATTTTGATTTTTACCTCATATCATTTTAAATTTTTAATTTTTTTCCAGAATCTTTCTTTATGGTGTCAGTTCCAACATCTGATAAGTTGCTTATAAAAAGTATGAGGCACCACCAAATTTTTGTTTGGTTTTCAGAAATCTTTGAGGAGCACTGGAATCTTTGTCTTCCTAGAACAGTGCCTGCCTGACACATAATTGGCACTCAGTAAACTTTACGTGTGGAACAAAAGCTGGATGAATGTAAGGGCATTTAAAAAATTAAATAAAATCATCTGTTAATTTATTATGAAATTCATATTTTCAGCATGTAACCATGAGCAAAGCTTAAATCTCAAGTGACCAAATTTCACAGAAAAGTTAAAAAGGAGCCCAGTGTCAATTCATTTGGATATATAAAAAGCCCTTATGTAATTATAACTGTATACTGGTGTAGACCACAAAATTAATGGAAATTATGATGCATTATCTATCTACACATTGCCTAAGAAGAACAGCAAAGAGCTACATGAGCTCAGTGCTTTAGAAATATTACTCATTTAATCCATGGTATAGCCCTGATTTCACGGTCCCATTGCACCGGTAAGAAAACAGAGACAGAGAGATCCAGTAACCTGTCCAAGGAAGAAGTGGGACCAGGCTTTGAAACCTGCAGTCAGGCTCCATATGTATGCAATACAGTATGGTACCTCGCAGCCAGATAGTTGTAACAGCAATAAGTTTTTGAGCTTATTTTCCTGTCTTCACTGCACGAGACTACATATGTATAGGCCACACCTGTATGTGTTTTGTGGGCTTATTCATCCAATCTTAAGAGTAAAAGTTGAGAATACTAACCCATTCACAGGCCTCATTTGCCTCCCTTAAGCTCTTCATCCCTCCATCTTTGTTATTTTGGTTATTCTGCCCACATAAGACCCTCTCAGCATCGTCTTCTCTTCTAATGCTGCCATCAGCAGTGCCAGATACCTGCCCCAAAGTACTGTCTCCTTTGCAATGTACCCCAAAATACACAACTACACTATGTAACGTAGCAGGTGGAGCACTGCTATTCTTTCTCCTATGTCTCTAAAATAACTTAATATTTGTCACTGAGATTTTTTCCATAGACTTCATTAACCCATTTCTTCACTTCTATTGGGAAAGGGGATGTTTCAAAATTAACAAAATTACACATTAGGTTGTCTTGCTCTTGAAAACCTTGTCAAAAAACTGAGGTTATATTTAATGAGCCCTGTAAACTACATTGATGTGTTTCAGGAAATGAAATACCATCCTTATTTTCATAACTTTAATTAAAATAAAACTATATATAGTGTATCATGATGCTTATCTTCTGACTCTACCAGATGAAAGTGACAAAGCAGATTACCAGAACAACCCTTCAGTGCCACCTCAAGTTTTTTTGGCTCCTCCATCCATCCACCCTTTCCTTTCAAAGAATTTTGTCCTTTGCATAATTAGTCCACATTCTTCCAATATAGAAATTATTTACTTAAGATTTAAACTATGTCTAAAAACATTCTGTTTGAAACTTAGGCTTTTCAACAAGGCAGTACTATCATTGGAAACCAGGAGTTGTCCTTTCTTCCCACTGGCAACTGGGAGGAACAATTGTCCAGGAGTTTGTGCAGAAAGAATCCTGATTGTTTTGCAGCTAGAAGAAAACAGAAAAGTGTGATTTGGGCAATGTTTACCCCCATCTGAACCAGGAAAATGTATTTTCCCTGTTCTCCCCCAACTGAAGGGCAAAACTGAGCCTCATGCTTTCATTCTACCTTTACTGAACATCTGCGTACCAGAAACTGCTGGGCAGAGTCTGCATGGGAAGGAAGATGTGTGCACATATAAACAAGGTTTAAAATAAGAAGGATTACTCTAAGAGCAAATGCAGAAGGCTATTGGAGCCTGAGTGAGAGAGCTGTTCACACTGCCCATGAACCTTCTGGAAAGGTTTCTTGCAAGAAGTCTACATGACACTTTCCCGTTGACAGAAAGGTAGGAAGACATGACAGCAATAAAAAAAATTTTTTAAAGTATGTGAAAGGTATGGAGGAATAAATATCCTGGAGTATTCAGTGAAGAGGAAGAAGTTTGATACAGCTGGAAGCTTGAAAACGTGGGGAGGAAGAAGCAAATAAGATGCTTTAAAGACATCTACAGGTAAAGCCATTTATTTGTTCAAGCAACAAATACTTATTGAGCACATCCTAGAGCCAGGCACATGATAGAGATCTAGCAGTGAACAAGCAGACTTCACTCTGGCCCTCAGGGGAACCTGAAGTCTAGTGCGCGAATCAGGCTTTGAAGGAACCACTGACCAGAGAGCTGAATTGTGAACAGCATTGCCATGCCCTGTTACTTTAAGGTATCATAGTACAGGAAAAGTCAAACCTCAAATTTTCCAAACCAAAAAAGTTGGCACAACCCAGCTTGGCAAATTTTTACTGTGTTATGTCTTCTCATGTGTAGAATTTTTTTGCCATTTGACAATAGCAACATCAAAAACAGTAAAATACCAAAAATCCATGTAATAAGAATTGCTTGTCACCTAAATGGAGAAAGATGCAAAAGTTTATTGCATGGCTTCAAAAGAAATATCGTCACCATCATCATCATCTCCAACATCACCATCATCACTGTTATCATCATCATCATCATCATCATCATCATCATCAAGAATCCTGGTTAGTACTAGTATTTTCAGTGTGAACCTTGTTTCAGGTGCTCCGCTGAGAGTTTTGTTTTTCCTCTCATTAATCCTCAAGAGAAATGTTTTAGTAGTTGCAGTATTCCTCTCTCTGTTACAGAAGAAGAAACTGAGAATCAGAGATGAAAGAAAAATACCCATATTTTTGGAGATTACTAGACACTGACTCTGAGTGAATGTCAATTCCTGGGGAACAAGAACACCACTGTGGTCCACCAGTCAAGTGACAAGTTAGAAAGATAAGTTTTGAGATCTGTGAACCCATCCTGTGGTTGGTACCTCCTTCCTAAGCTAGATAAGATGTGGTTGGAAATTGAGCCATAGCATGAGGAAGGCCAAGTGGAAATCTTTGGGACTGTATTCCCATACCATTATCTTCACACAAAATAGTAAACCAAAAGCAATACCACACATCACAGGTGGAATCATGGAGTTAAGATTCACCACCGAAGACCTGAAAAGATTCAGGACAATTCATTCACATCCCAAGCCTACTGAACTCAACCATTTAGTGTATGTAAAAGTAAAGTGGGTCTTGCAAAATGTTGGATTTTCAAAAACTTTGTTAGATTGTGATATTAAAGACTCTGCTGTTCCTAAAGTAATCTCATTATTGAAACAAATCAACAGATCCTGGTACCCAGTACTGATAGTTCACTTATCAGTCTGATGAACTTCTTTTATGTCCCACTAACCAAAATTCACTACAAATAATTTGCCTTCACCTGGAAAAAGTACACAGCATCCTCTTATCTGACTCTGTCACAATTGATTCCACAGAGACATTAACCATCTCGCATTGATTAAGGCAGAAGTTGATAACAGGTACCCTAGATTTCTTGGTGAGACACAGGAACACCAGGATAGGAGATAAAAATTCAAAGACTTGGCCCTACATCAGAAGTTCAGCAGTTCCAGTTGTCTGGAACATACTAGGAAATCCTCTTCAAAGTGCAAGTAATATACTACATCATAAACCACTACAACTGAGAAAGTGACTTCTTTGAACTTTGGAGGTAATATATACTACATTCGCTGGTGTTGCTTCCATCCATTTATCAAAAAAACAAAGGGGAACCACACTTTAGGGAGGCCCAGGACTAGAGAAGGCTTTCCAGAGGGCCCTGGTAACTGCAAACATTCAGACCTTGAGATGCAGAAGATCCAGTTGTGTTCAAAGCATCTGTGGCAGGGTCGGATACTGTACCGACCCAAATTAAGACAATAATAATCCAAACTCATAAGACTCTGAAGCAAAGTTATGTTCCCAACAATATAATTATTCCCCTTCTGAGAAACAGACCTTGGGTTACTGCTGGATCCTGGTAGACTGAATCCTTGACTATGGGACAATGAGTAACCATGTGTCCTTAGCTGACCATCAGAACTGGGTGTTATCTGAGTCACCAAGCCATGAAGTTGGATGTACCCAGCACTCAAGCATGTCAAGTTCAAGTCCCATGGGGAGTTCTTTATGGAAAGTTGCTTTAAAAATTAAAAAAATGGAGCCTGATTTATGGACTGTCTTACATGATAATACTGGTAACAGTCATGAGTAGACTTTAAACACATCACATCAGCACTCCCTGAAAGTCAATGGAAAAAAGAAACCCCCCTTTTTCAGCAGAACCTCAAGTGGTGCATCTGGTTGGTTTGTTTCTGTCTTATTTTGTCTTGTTTTTTCCTTTGTCTAAAAAGAGAAGCAGAGGTACAGATCTGCACTAATCACAGGACATAGGTAATGGTTTAGCTGTATGGCAAAAAGTTCAGAAAAACCAGAAGCAAAGGATTAGTAACAAGATGGTTTGGAGGACAGGTATATGAATGAATATGCTAGAATGGTCTCAAGGTGGGATGTGAATGCTCACCAAAAGGTCTCTTTGTGGAATAAGTTCTCAACAATCAGAGGAACAAGACAGGATTCTCTGGACATCTGTCAGCCTCATTCTCCAATTACCCAAATGCTTTCTTAATGGACTCATGAATTAAGTATCTAGGGTAGCAAAAATGGGTGCCATCATGGATTTCTGGTCTAGCTGGTAAGTCTCATAAGTCAAAGTGCAGCCAGCCACCAGGTAGCAGATTAGTTATAACTGAACCCCTTTCCAAGTGGCAGGTGCCTCGGTGGCCTCTCTGGCATGGAAACATCTGGAAATGAAGGTTTTCTTTGCTTCTCACCTTCCTTCTACCAACTACTCCCAGGAATTATTGAAGGCAATATTGACATAGTATCCAATTCATCGCTTCTGACTAAGGAACTGATTTTATAGCAAAGAAAGTGAGAAGATAGGATGGCACTCAAAGGATTCACCAAGTTTACCATGTCTTATATTCCCAGAAGCAGCTGGCCTTAAAGAACACCAGAATAGCCCACCGAAGCCTGGGTTGTGGCATCAACTGAGAAACAATGACCTTGTTTGTATACAGTTGCAGTACATGCTCTGAACCAGCAACCAACACGCAGTGCTTTGTCTTTCTTGCTGGGAAATGTCAGTCCAGCATGCAAGGGAAGGGAGTAAGGCTCACGTTTTTCACTTTTCCACTTAATAATGCACCTTCAACAGGATAGGGAATATAGTCAAGGACCTATAATAGTGTCGCATGGTGACAGATGGTAGCAACACTTGTGGTGAGCATGGCATGACACATAGAGTTGTTGTCAGATGTACACCTGGGACAGATGTAACATCCTAGGTCAACTATACTCAAATTAAAAACAAAACAAAACAAAATCACACCCTCATAATTATCTGTTTCCTGGGCCTGCATCTATGGGCTGCCTCTCCACAACTCCAAGGACACCTGTTGACCATTGTCGGTTAACATGATGAGACATCCTTTCGACAGCATAGATGTTAGCGGAGGCAGTTAGGACTTATGTCCAGCAGCCTCCTAATTCAGCAACTTCCCACCACAGCATGGGCTGCTTTCTTAATCACGGCACAGGTAACAAGATTCCAAGGCTTAGTTGTCTCCCTATAGGCTCAATCTGGGAATGGATCCTCCAGGCCTCCAATGATTCTAAGCACCAAATAACTGGTAATAAATTCCTTTTTGTTTAAACTAGCTAGGTAGGTTTTGGTTGTTTGGTCAGAAACTGGTCAAGCAGTAGAAGTGCATTTTGGTAACATGTCAAGTACCCCTTGAATATCTGTGCTCTGCGTCACAGAACTCTCTCCTAAGGGAATGATCTGAAGAAAATAAATGGACAAGAGAGCAAAAATATCTTTTCCAACTGGGAAATGTTGACATTAACCCCAATCTCTAATAAATTATATGATTGATAAATGAACATGAGCAATCTACATAATCAAAATCATCCCAGAATTTGGAAATAATGGTTTATTCCAAGAACCTATTATTTTCTCTACTAAGGAACCCAATGTAGAACTTGCACTGACATTTTTTTACTGCCTTTATAAAAATCTATAGGTAGCTAACTGTTAAGGCATGTGTGATCTTTGATAAAATATTCTTTTATCTTTTCAAATTAAAGTTGTATAGAAGTTTCAATATCTTGCCTTAAATTGGTGAACTATTCTTTCTAGGATTCAAGTATTGTGGTATTTTAAAAAATAGATCCAATTTTGATACTTAGACTTCAGGTCAAAATGGACTAAAAGCCCCACTACCATAATCCATGGATTTACTTACATACTGTTTGACTAGCAGTGCAAATATGAATGAATACAGTAGTCTCATCTATAAGAACCAAATACTTTAATTATATTAAGTATACAGTTACTGTATATACAGTATATACAATTAGCAAAGATGTATACTATTTTAATTAATACCTTGAATATATTCAGTGGATTGAATGTGACTTCATAACTGTACTATGATTGTATTAAAATATTTCTGGAATAAAAAAAAAATCATCCCAGAAATTTCAGGATGATAGTCTACCTTTCAATAGAGAAGAAAAATCTCCTAGAATTTAGAGTGAATATATGTGTCTCAAAGAAAACACAATCCCAGGATACATGTAGCTTAGTATTCAACTTCCCATAGATGCTTATTGGTTTGTTTGTTTGTTTGTTTGTTTATGTAGTTGGGGAAAAGGGGAAGGAATAAGGAATAGTAGAAAAGACTCTAAAGTGCTTTGTATATTTTGGTAGATTTCCCATTAAGGAGTAATATATGCATTTTTTATCATTTAAATGATCAGAATAAAGTCCTAGTGCACATTTTGGTCATCATTTACCTCATAGCTGTTTATTGAATGCTAAGAAGACCAAGATGAAAAAGACACAAGCCTGCCCTTCAGAAGTTTCGAATGAGTAGGAGGGACTGGACTTGATGATTAATTTCAAAAGTTGGTCCTTGTTACACTGGTGCTCCCTCTTGACTGTCACCCTTTCTTGCTCCTTCCACACATCATGAGGGAGCAGCTAGTGACATCAGAAGTTGGTCACAGTTCAACTCTAATGTATGACAAGTGTCTTCGATCACTTCCTTCTGCTATTTTAGGCAGGTTGTCACATAAGAACTTTAAAATATTTTCCAGATCTTTATTCTTTCTTTTTAGAATTATGGATTTTATTTCTAACACACTAGCTGCCACCTTATCTAACGTCAAACGCTGGCTTCCTTGGCACAGAGCAAATGCTGGTGCAGTCGGCAGCACATCATTGCCAGGTTGTCGTGCCTTGGCCTGAGTAAGTTCCCTTCAAGTGATTGACACCTCCCCTGTTGTATTCCATGGCACACATTCTCGACTTCCTGCCATGCCTGGAGCTGAGCCAAGAGACGCTGAAATCCGCGGATGTGTTTGATGGATAGAGGACCACTATAAATAAGCCTTCCTTTGCCCGATTGCCATGTTCAGGTATTAAAAACTTCCTGAGCCTGATGTCTCTAGTCATTGCTTCACAAATTTTTATGAGATGGAGAAAAGAGCAATGTCATCGACTGTGCTTTTGGGTTTTTAAAAATCAACACTCAACTGCTGGGATGTATCAGGAAATTCACTAGTGCAACTCTCCACATACTGCCCATAGGAATTTGGGTGCTGCGTGAAATAAAAGTATTTCCTTTACAGTCAGAGCTCCCTTTTTAAAAACCAACCAGTATTTATTTTTCACATAGCCTAAGTCCTACCACATCCAAGACAAGATCCTGATACTCAAAAGCACTCTAGCAGCATGGAGAGGAGGAAGAGATAAATTCAAACAGTGTATATAATCATTACATTCTAGGCTAGCAGAGCTTAAGGTAGGCATGAACAAAGATAGAGATGAAGAGATAGGGAAAGAGATTGAGAAATCAATAGAGATTGGAGGGAAGGGAAAGATAGATAAGATGGAGATGGGCAAAGAGAAGATGAAAGATGTCCCAGGTAGAAGGGGGCAGCAACCCTAAGAGGAGCCCACGCTGAGAGCGAACGACTTTGAAAAGTTTCTTCAAACCATTTGTCATCCGCATGCATTATACAAAAACCAGCCAGGGTGCTGTAATGATGCCTGTCCTTGGGTTCTATCTTACATTTATCCAAATTAATCCTCTGTATGACCCTAGCAAGTTAGCATGATTAAGAGACGAAGACACTGAAGCTCAGAGATCATAAGCAGGTTGGACAAGGTCAATAACCAAAAAGGCTACCATTATAACCAAAATCCAGATTGGTCTGGTTCCAAATCCTGTGCTCTTTCCCCCTCTCCCTACTGCCTCACCAACAGCAGCCTAACTTCCCATGCCATAAAATCCACATGCAGGAGGAATCCCTTTCAGCTGAGAGGTGAAATCAGATCCATCCTAATTCCTAGAATGGCCCAGTTCTGCCCACATGGTGGAACCCTGCTCACCATCCAGGTTGTCTGAAGGCAAAACTTGTAGGCAGCACATGTGCGGATGAGGGAGCTGATTGGTTTCTAGGCCTGTTCCCTGAGGGCACGCTGGAGAAGTTGGGGTCACAATAGCCCTACACCAGCCTTCAGAGACACCTCCTTTCTGCCCTGGAAGAATCACTCTTACCGGATTTCCCCAGGGCCCTTAAGGAAGGAAAGAAACTCATTAATTATCATCACTATGGTGAATACTGTTATAGCAGGTGCTGGACCCTCGGCCACCACTCTGAAAACTAATGGTGTCTGCTTAGAAATTCTGCAAATCCAGGGGAGCCTTGTCTCTCACCACACAGACATCAGGAGGGAAAATATTATTGCACAGAAGAGATAATGGCATATTCAGTCATTCCATCGAAAGTGAGCTCAAGTCCCTGCCAAAAAAAAAAAAAATCTGCAAAAGGAGAAGACTAAGATAAATTGATGAGTTTTTTGCTTTTAGCTAGCATGGCTATATGACTTGTCCAAACATGGACGTTTCTAACAGTGAAGAGGAGTGTCATTAATAAATATACTGCAATTACAGGTGGAAAATCATCTTCCTTCTACTTCTCAGATGCCCTGTGAAAACTAGATTTTAAAAAAAAACTGTATTACTTTTTCCTCTAATAACTGCTATTAAATGCATTATTTGTGACCTTGAAAAGAGGTAGGGTTTGGCTAAAGAAAAGCAGAGAGGATGATATATCAGCCAGATACACAATCAAGCTGAAGTAATAGTTGATGTATAATTACGTATGACATGTTGAAACAGTAGTAACCCTAACAAGTGCTAAGGATATTTGTACACACAAAATGATCAATAGTATCATACAAAGGAGTATAATTTTGCCCATAGTGCTTTACAAAAAAAAACCTGTTTTCTTAGAGAATAGTAATGGCTATACTTCTGAGTTGTCATTATTTGAAAACAATTCAGCAAGGGGTTTTAATTCTATCAGTTAGCTATTGCTCCATAACAAACTTCCCCAAAACACAAACATCATCTCACAGTTTCTAAGTGTCAGAAAGCCAGGGTTGATTTAGTGTGTGGTGTGGGGAGGGGGAAGGGGCAGGTTCTGGTCCAGGCGGTCCCATGAAGTGCAGTTGCTCCATCAGCTGGGGCTACAGTCATCTGAAGGCTTGACTGGGGATGAAGGACCTTCTTCCATGCCCACATGTGGCTGTTGGTGGTAGACTGTATTTCTTTCTTGTCTGTTCTTAACACCCAGCCTTCTTTATCGGACTGTTCGCAATACGGCAGCTGATTTCCCCCAGATCCACAATCCAAGAAAAATAAACAACCAAAATTGAAAGCACAGTGTCGTTTAGAAACTAATTTCAGAACTGACTGATGTCACTTCTGCTGTATTCTGTTGTTCACATAGAACAACCTTGACACCAGTCTTCTGCAAGTGTGTGAGTATGGCTACATAGGGATCGTGGGAGGCAATCTTAGGAGCCTGACTAGCACACCAACTTTTCACTTCACTATTTTTTAATTACTATCTGATGTCACAATTATTTCATAAATATAAATGAAATTTTAATTCTAAAATTCTAAGGATACATAATATTGGTACATAGGCAATATTTTAACTTAAATTCATATGACCGTATGACAAACATACTACATTCTCCTTATATTTTTTTAAAGATTTATTTCTTTATTTATGATAGACACACAGAGAGAGAGAGAAAGAGAGAGAGAGAGGCAGGCAGAGACACAGGCAGAGGGAGAAGCAGGCTCCATGACAGGACCCCGACATGGGACTCGATCCTGGGACCCCAGGATCACACCCTGGGCCAAAGGCAGGTGCCAAACCACCGAGCCACCCAAGGATTCCCTCTCCTTATATTTTTTAAGATTTTTTTTTTCATGAGAGACACACAGAGAGGCAGAGACATATAGGCAGAGGGAGAATCAGGCTTCCTGCAGGGATCCCATTGCAGGACTCAATATCACGACCCCAGGATCATGACTGAGCCAAAGGCAGATGCTTGATCACTAAGCCACCCAGGCATCCCCTACATTCTCCCTATTTTTTCTTATTCTGCCAACAAGAATTCTATTTTTGTTTGCTTTATGCACTATGGCCTATGCACTATGGCCCCAATGAGGACAGGTATTTCGTGTCTCATTTGACTGCTGTATAACCAGTGTTGACAACAGTGGGTAACATCAAGTAGGAGAGAGAAACTTTCCTTGAATAAATGAATGACAGACACTTTACCTTGGATTGGTGATTGGCAGCAGACCAAAGCTTGGGAACAACGACCTTGGGCCTCAATTCTAAAATTATTCTTTCTGCCCAAAAGGACAGAATGGGCCCAGTCCAATGCACACACTATGCACCAAATCATGGAATCATAGGGCCCCTAGTTGGAGACAAGTGGCACAGGCAGAAAAACAAGACCTTGTAGATACAAGGTCTCAAGAGGCAGAAATTTGTCTATGACTTCAAAAGATCAACCTCCTGAGGAATAATATTCGGTCTTTAAATGGAACTTAGATCTATTATAGGTATAGACACTAAGAATAGCAGTCTTAAAGGGAAGAGTTTCCCATCATTAGCTGAATCCCCATGTCCTTTTAAGGGGTGGTGCCACTATGGCTAAGAGGTGGCTAAACCTTTACTCAGGGTCACAGAACCAGGTTCCAATCAAGGGCAATAGTTTCTCCTCCTGTTCTTCACTACTCTTCACTTTCTGGGATCACCTCTACCCATTCCCACCACCTCCAAGAAAGGAAGGCTCAGCCCAGGACATCTCTGGAGCTCCACAAAATATCTACCTTTCCCTCAGAGCGAAGCCTGAATTGAATGCCATGGAACTTTCTACCACCAGGACGAACCTGGAAGCCCCAGACCACCCAATTCCCAGAGGCTTGAACGTCTGAGTTCAGTAGTGACTTGGAGGTTTGTTTCTGAAAGATCCCTCCTCCCAAACGGAGGCAACCTGGTACATATGAGTTATAATGCAATCTTAAAAATGAGCTTAACATGGAGAAAAACCATTCAGCTCTTCTTAATTTGGACACAGCTTGGTTTATGCAACAGGTGTGTTTCTTTAAATTAAAAAAAAAAAGGAATCAATTTTAAGACATACACACACCAGCAATTTAAATTCACTAGAGAGTTAGCTATTTAGAGGAACCCTGTTGTAAATCCTTTCACAAACTGAAGAACATTTAAGTAATTACCCTCTAATTTATGTGCTCTGTAAGGTCAACTATTTAAATGTCTGACTTTCTTAATTCGAGGCACACCCGCGTTTATAGAACCTCTTTAAAACTCATTATGGCTGACAAACGTATTTTTCTTTCCGTTAGCAATAACAACAAAAAAACAATATTTTGGTGAAATAGGTAGAAGATATTTATTATCCTGGCAACTCTTATAACATTCACTTATTGCAAAAGGATTTCTGTTGAATTGATCTAGGCTTAATGTGATCTAGAATCAAACTGTCTTGTATTTAAGACCATTTTGTGAGCACATACATCTTAAATCCCTGTCATTTATCTTTAAGCTTTAAATTCCTGTAATTTGTTTTCCACCTAGTCATAATGTATTTGGTGTTTAACCATGATGTCTTTTCATTTCTCTGGAAACTTAACCAAAAAAAAAAAAAAAGCTATATCAACTGGTATAAGTTCATAATAGGGATATGAGAAAGTATTTGAAATACTTGAAAAGGCTTGGAGTATTTGTAAACATCCTTAAAAACATTTCTTTAACCAATGAACTGCCTTTTATATGTCATGAAACCAAGATAAAAAGGCTCAATGAGAGTTGTGCTCCTTATTTGTGACAATGTAGACTTCTAAACCTGGTCTTCAGCTGGTGGAAGCGAGCCCCCACCGGGGAGGCCAGAACTTACACACCCCAAGGGAACAAAATCCTGGGTATCCCTGGGGGTCTGGGGAGCCCCTCACCCTTCAAAGTGAGCAGCTTGAAAACACAAAAGCAGGTAACGGAGGCAGACTGCTGAGGCCTGTGGGCAAGACCAGACGTACCCAGGAAATTTCAAATCTCCCTTGTGCCCTGGCCCAGGAGGAGCAGAGCCACCGGCCACCCCAGCAGGCAGGTCTTCACCTTCCAGGGCCCCGGGTCCCATGGAGTGTGGTGTGAATGGCTCCCCCTGGAGCAAAGTTTAGGAACAGCTTGTCCCTTAGGGGACCCGTGCCACCCCTCTGCCTCGCAGCTATCCATGCCCCCACCCACGTGTCCTGCACCCCCCCTTCGGATTCAGTGCCACGAGGAAGATTGTCCCCACCCGCGGTGCCCCTGGCCATACTCAGAATACAACGGTGGCAAACCCGGACAATGGAAGCTCTTAATGTCTACACTACCAGCAACGACTCGGAGCACACCAACGTCAGGACTGACTAGAGGATGTCGCCTTCCAGGGTGACCCCGGGGAGAGCAGAGGGACTGGAGCACGGGGCACCGTGGCTGGGTAACACGGGGCGACTCCTCCCTGGCGCCGTTCAAAGGCATGTACTTTAAACATCTGAATCGTGCAGGAAACTGGATTCAGACTGCCCAGAACTGTTGACGTCCGGGAACATCAGGGACCCTTCTAGGGTATATGGCAGCTTCCCGGGAGAGAGAGGAGCATGCTCGGGGCGTACACTGGTTCTTTTTTTCTCCATGTGATCATGATGTTGATGTTGATGATGGTACCGTCACCACCATCACCAGGCCATCATCGTCATCGTCATTGTCGTCACCTCCAGAGCCAACTTTTCTTTAGAGCTCGCCATACACCAGCAACATTCTGGGTACTTGACATAACTTCGTGGTGCCTTCACACCACCCTGTGAGCGCTACAACCTCAGATGCTCCCACCCCCACCCACTCCCAACCCAGCACAGCCGCAGGATCGCTCCCATGGGGGCTCCAAGTTCAGGTGCCACAGGGCATGGCTTCTGCTCCCTGCACCCCATAACCCCGGGTCCCGGGCTCCTCTGATGCCGCAGGTGGGCCCACAGAACCAGGCTCAGCACTCCCACACACGCACCCAGAAGTGCAAGGCTGCTGGCTCATCTGGCCCCAAAGGTGCGTGGATCTGAGGTGCATCTTCCAAGCCCCCAGGACCGAGCAGTCAGCCACCACCACGGCCTCCTCAGGGACCCGTCAGTACAGGCTCTCCCTGCCTCCAGACCTCTCTCCCCCAGCTCCCTATTTCTGTTCCCATAAACTGCTCACACCTGGGCCTTGTCTTTGGCCTCCACTTTAAGGCCATTGAGCTGGGATGCTTGGTACCAGGATGGTTCTAGTAAGCAGTTGCTCCAAATAAGGTATGGGAACAGGACCACTGGCCATCAGATGGCAAGAAGGATGCCATCGCTGGGGGGTGACTGAGGTGAGCTGATGACAGTCCCAGGGACCATTGCCTGAGACTGACTGGGAGGAGGGACGCAGGAGGTGGTGAAGCAGAGGTTAGCAGTAGTGTGGCACTTCAATGGGGCAGACCAATGGTGGCTGTAATTATTGCAGAGGGAGTTTTTTTCATTGCTTTGGAAATCTTAAAAAAAGAAAACATATGTCATTGTGCATTTGGCAAAACCGATAGAATGTACAACACAAAGAGTGAAGCCTGATGTAAACCATGGACTGTAATTATATAATTTTATTGGTATTGTTGAGAGTATGCATGTTGTGAGCCAATCAACACCGGCCCATCTCGTGGGAACGATGTGCCACACTAATGAAAATGTTGCTGACAGAGGGGGCAGATGTTGCTGTGGATAGAGGGGGTACAGGGGAACTCTCTATAGTCCCCGTTCCATTTATCCATAAACCTAAAATGGCCCTAAAAAAATGAAGTGTTAATTTTTTTAAAAAATGGGTATGAGAAAGTCCCAAATCAAATAATAAAACAACAGATTCTGAAGGTCAGCTCTTACCTCAAGATGGGCCTAAAAGCAAGTGACTTTTTATGGCAGCAGATTAGGAGGAAAAGCTGCAAGCAGACCTCTGAGAATCAGACTCACAGTCAAATTAAGGGTTGTGGGAACCCAGAGGAGATGCGAGTGCACAGCCAGGGCAGGTCTCCTGCGTCCAAGTCCGGGAAGGGGGCTCGGGGTTTGGCCTCTGGGCCTGAGAAACTTCTACACTGCCAGGAGCAATGTCCTTCTCCTTGCCAGAGGACGGCAGCCTTCGTCTTCCCCGTAGATCTGCAAAGATCTCATCCAAGGTGTCTTCCTCATACCACCACCATCTGGCTCAAACCCATCCCACACCAGGAGCGCACAGCACAGGCCCTGTGGTCACTTGTGCATGCTGCAAAGATATCATGAGGATATAAAGTCTTTACAACAGACAGACCTTAGTTATTTCCTGTGGAATAAAGGCCACTGTGGTAAGAAGAGCAGAGGACACCTCTGACACTACCCCCCCAACACACACACTCACGATCTAGGAGAACCAGAAACAATCCTGCTTCCAGAAGGAAGTGCAAAATCAGCACCACTGTCCAAGATGAAAGACGGCCAGGTGGTGGTTCCCACCATCTCCTCACTCAATCCACATTTCTGGGTCCTGCAAAAACCAGTTGGACTTGGCCTGTGCCCAGGGACTGCTGCAAATTCACCAACAACAGTTGCCATGCCACTGGTGGTGTCTTTCCTAGACAGATGGAGTCCCCAACATTGGAGCAACCTGCCACCCACGGTGGTGGCTGTCCCAACAAGTACATCCTCCGATTGGTCCTCCTCTGTCCCCGTAGATCACTCCCCCTGTCCTCCTTGCTATCCGGGATCCCATTCTCATATAAACACCTCAGACAGATCCTCTCGTTCACACTCGGCCTCTAAGAACATCCAGGCTAGGACCGTCTATCATTATTCCCATTTTGCAGGTGAAGGAACATTTGCAGCTTGACCAAGATCGCACAGTGAGTGAGCAGAGCTGAGCAGGGATGTGAGCCCAAGCAAGCGGACTCCAAAGCTATCCCCCTTCACTGCTACGATTAGTTAATCACAGGAGACAGGACAATTTGGAGGAACTGACTTAATTTCTGGAAACCCTTATTTCTGGAAACCCTTACCCATAGACCCGGAAATCCCGAATCAATTTTCTGAATAATCCGAGTCTAAAGTTGTCCATTCATCTAAAAATGTTCAGGTAATTAAGAAAAATTACTTCTTTTTGGCTTGAAGTATTCAAGCCATTGCCTCAATGCTCCTCTTTTCTCTGACTCTCAAGAAGCTGCCTTTTTCATCCCTGATCCTTTATCACCTTCTGTTTGACAATGATAAAGCTGTTAGAATGATGATAGAAGGCTAGGGTTTGCACCTAGCCTGGACAAAGCACCATTTGAAGAGGAGGAGAAAGTATTTGGAGCAAGTGGGCCTTCGTGGAGAGCGCTAGGCTCCTGCTATGGCTATTGGTTGGTCTAAACCAAGTTTTGGGATCCAAGAATAAACTAGCTATTTTTTTCTTCATTGAATTCCTTTTGAAAGTTTCTTATAAGGAAAATTCTTACAGAACAAAAAGAAAAAAAGCAAAGCATCATTCTCATCTCAGAGAATAAAGAAATACAGTGGCAAATGTGTATGCTGATTGGCAACTTCCTCCTTGGTTCTATGAAACCAGCGTGTCCTCCTCCTTATATTCCTGGTTTCTTTTGCTCCCTACACTTTCTCTGGCCATCCCCCAAGTGTTAGTCTGCCCTGAGAATCTAGCCAAGGTACCATTCTCTCTTGCTCAATATGAGGTCTCTAGTCATCCATGACTCCCAGACCTGGTCCCCACTCCCTTTCTCTCTCTCTCTCTCTCTCACACACACACACACACACACACACACACACATTAATTTCCACCAAACCCAACTGCTTGCCATCCTCCAGAAACACCAAGCAGCTCATGTCTCCATGACTTTGTACCTGCAGTCCTCTATCAACTTATACTTCAAGGTCAAGTTTCTATGACCCACAATTCAAAGTTTTTGCTTCCAGTGTTTTCTCCATAGCAATGCTTGGCAGGGCTTATCTTACATTGCTCATCATCTTGTGCTTTAGTTTGTGTGGTTTGGGCATGGTCTGTAGGACCATATGAGCTGCCTCCACTATTTAGCAAAAGGCGAAGGCATGACTATGTACATGTAAATAGGCATATGATAGTTTAGTGACTTACACGTGGCAATAGACTAAATAATGGCACCGAAGATGTGCACATCTTAAACCCTGGAACCTATGGATATATTCCCTCACAGGGAAAAGGAAACATTGCAGATGTGTCTAAGTTAAGGATCTTGAGATAGGGAGATTATCCTTGCTAATCCAGGTGGGTTCAATGTAACCACAAAAAGAGTCCTTCCAGGAGGATGGCAGGGTCAGAGTCAAAAGGGAGGTGAAAGGACAAAAGGGGAGATCACAGTGATGAAGCCATGAAGCAAGAATGCGAGAGCCTCTAGAAGCTGGAGAAGACAATAAGTGGATTCTTCCCCTAGAAACTTCAGAAGAAACACAGCTTTCTGGCTCCTTGCTTTTAGCCCTATGAGACCCATTTCAGACCCCCTTCTGTCCAAACTGTTAGATAACAAATGTGTGTTGTTTTCAGTAAACCACCAAGTTTGTGGTCATTTGTTACAGCAGCCATAGAAAACATAGAAAACCCATGTCTCTCACACAGGAGGCTGCTTTCTCAAAAGCAAAGATAAGCTATGGCCATTTTTTTAATCCCTGCTACTCTCTCAGTATCTGGCAAAGACTGAGAACTTCAGAAAGGTTTACTGGAAACCACAACAAGTCATCACCTCATGCCTGTTAGGATGGCTATTATCAAAGAAATAAAAGTTACAAGCTGTTGAGGTTGTCAAGAAAAGGGAACCCTGGTGCATTGTTGGCAGGAACGTAAACTGGTACAGCCGTTATGGAAAACAGTATGGAGGTTCCTCAAAAAATTAAAAATAGAACTGTTATATACTCTGGCAATCCCTCTTTGGGGTACATACCCAAGGTAAATGAAATAAGTACCTCAAAGAGATATCTGCACCCCCATGTCTATTGTACGATTATTCACAATAGCCAAGATATGGAAATTACCTAAGTCTATGTATGTTGACATTGACAGATGAATGAATAAATTGTGATATATATATATATACACCTATCACAATTATATTATCATATATATTATGATATATATATACATATATATATATATATATAACATGTATATATGATTCCATTAGGAGATCTTGCCATTTACAAAAACATTGATGAACCTGGAAGCCATAACACTAATTAAAATAAGGCAGACACAGAAAGAAAAAAAGTGCACAATCTCATTTATAGATGGAACCTAAAACAGTCAAATATATGGAGGCAGAGACTAGAACAATGGTTACCAGGGGCAGGGAGGTGGGGGAAATGGGGAGATGTTGTCCAAAAAGTGCAAAGTCGCAGTTATGTAGGATGCACAAGTCCAGAGATCTAATAGAGAGGGTGATGACTAATACCTTATTGAATACTGAAAATTTGCTAAGGGAGTGGATTTCAGGTGGTCTCATCACACGCAAACACGCAAAATGATCACCATGTAAGAAGATAATATGTTAGAGGTGATGGGTGGCCAGTTGGTTAGGACTCCAACTCTTGGTTTCAGCTCAGGTCATGATCTCAGATAGGTGAGACTGAGTTCCCATTAGGGCTCTGCACTTAGTGGGGAGTCTACTTGAGATTCTCTCTCTACCTCTGCGCCTCCCATTCACACACTTTCTCTCTCTCTCTCAATAAATAAATCTTTGGGGAAAAAAGGTTTATCCATATGAAAAAAATATGTTAATTAGCTTGACTCTGGTAATCTTTACACTATATTATGTATATCAGATCATCACATCATACATCTTAAATATACACAATCTTTAAGAAATATAAACATATATTTAAAAAGAAATGTCTGCTGAATTGAACTCAAGTGAACATAATGGTACAAATTATTTTTATTGTTTTCACTGCATACCTCACTTTAAATACAGACATAGCCTTAACTGGGGGTAAAGATAGGTATCCATGGGATGCCTGGGTGGCTCAGTGGTTGAGCATCTGCCTTCAGCTCAAGGCATGATCCTGGAGTCCTGGAATCGAGTCCCACGTCAGGCTTCCTGCATGGAGCCTGCTTCTCCCTCTGCCTATGTCTCTGCCTCTCTCTCTGTGTGTGTCTCTTGTGAATAAATAAATAAAATCTTGAAAAAAAAAAAAAGAAGAAGATAGGTCTCCAGTAAACAGAAAATCAGCAATGACCAAGTGGTAGGTTAACAATACTTGCTTTTTAAAAAAAGATTTATTTATTTATTTATTTATTTATTTATTTATTTATTTATTTATGAGAGAGAACACATGTACAATCTGGGGGAGGAGCAGAGGGAGAGGGACAAGCAGACTCCAGGCTAAGCATAGAGCTTGACACCCAGCTCTATCCCACAATCCTTAGATCATGACCTGAGCAGAAATCAAGAGTCCAATGCTCAACTAACTGAGCCACCCAGGTGCCCAGCTTCTTTTTAAATTAAGTGTTTTTAAATTCTCTGACCTTTGGGTTTATATATCTCTGGACTTTTAGATTTAGGTATTTTGATTCATTAATAACTAGAAAAATTCTGATATGTTACTCACAAAGCACAAATACTATCTATCTTCAACTTACCTGAAAAGTACCTGAAATGTGTTAGCTGTTGATTTCCTAAAAAAACTGTTTTAGTTTGGGTTGTGACTAAGCATGGAAATTTTAATTAAGTGGCACAATTTTTTGAAAGTTACCAATAAATGAAAATAAGAGTTCTGCTGCATATTACTTTAAATTTAAATATTAACCCGGCTCAAGCTGCTCTAAAAATTACCCTGGGTACCAAAAAGAGAAAATTATCACTGAAAATCCAATTCTAATTAACTAGTATGAAATTTTTTTAAAAGGGGGGGAGGGGGACCAAGACAACAGGCAGTTCTGTGGTTGGCCAGAATTAGAAGTTAAGAATTAGAATGATCATCAAAATTAAGATTTATATTCACCCAAAGTGCCAAAGAATTTTACCATTTCCATAGAGCAACAAAGTAAACATCCCAGTAAAACAAAGTCAGGGAACTCCATCACACAGTAATGTTGTCACTACAGAACAATTTAGATCACAAATCACTCAGACTGTAACGAGCGATAACATCGCTAAGCTCTTCATCACTGTCTTTGTGTGATTGCTGTATATTTTTTATCCATTCTCCACCTCCACTCCTCCTTCTTCATTGTGCACTTACCATTCTCTCTCACTCCCTCACCCTCTCTCTTATTAATTATTGAAGTGAGGGTCCTGTGAAGAGAGGATTAGGAGGATCCAGTTAGATTGAGAAGAAGCCCTTTACAGGGCTCAGTGACACAAAGTGGCCATGTGTCTACACTAGTCTTAGCTCACCATCATTCTGAGACAGACCTGGGCTGTGAAACCACCATGCTCCTGGTGCTTTGAGCTACACATCCATCTGTCATTCACTTAGTAACATGTATTGATCATCTACTTTTTCCCAGGTGCTGGACTCTATCCTCAAGGGTACAGTAGAGAGAAAGAGACATAACAGATCAGTGTTATCATTCAGGGTGTGGTGATATATGCAAATTACTGCAAAGGCACTAAGAAGGTTCATGAACCATCTTGGAGGGTCACAAAAAAATTCCTGTCAAGTGACATCTAAGTCAAGACCTGGAGGATGAGGAGGAGTTAGCAAAACTAGGAGGATTAGGGAGTAGAAGAAAATGGGGATGGGAGACAGGAAGGAGGCAAGCAGCAAAAATAGAAGAAATGCAGGGTGTCTGAGTGGCTTGGTTGGTTGGGCATCCAACTCCTGATTTCTGCTCAGGTCATGATCTGGGGGTCCTGGGATTGAGCCCCACATCAGGCTCCATACTCAGTAGAGAGTCTTCTTGGGGAATCTCTCTCCTTCTGCCCCTCTCCCTACTCAAGTACTCTCTCTTACTCTCTCGCTATCTCTCTCTCTCTCTCTCAAATAATTAAATCTTTAAATAATAATAATAATAGTAAATGAAATGGGACTTGAGATATTGGTGGGGATGAATCATTAAAGCTTAAGGCATATGGAGAGGCTCAGACTTTATCATTCATTGAAGGATGATATGGAGGGGCATGACATAATTAGATGTGCTTTAAAATGTTTTGCAAGATGGTAAGGAAAATATCTAAGATCAAGACCAAAGAGAGAGAGTATGATAAGGCTATAGCAAGAAGCCAGATTAATTCAATTATTCATTCAACAAATATCAAATATGAACTAAACTTCTACCATCTACTAGGTAACCAGACAAGGCAAACCAAAATGGGCCCAGTCCATGTTCTCTTGGAGCTCACACTTATAGACAGAGAGAAGCATCACATAGTCACACACATTTATGATTGCAAACCAAGATAAGTGCTGTGAAGGAAAAGCATGGGCAGGGGAATGGCATGGATCCTCCAGCAGGAAGAAACCAGAAGTCTGAAAGAAATGCCAGGTGAGAAATGATGGGGACCTGAAATAAGGGAATGCCTGGGAACATACCAATTTGATCCCCAATGGATTGATGGATTGATGGATGGTGGGTTGGAGTTGAGGGAAAGGGCATCCTGGGCAACTAGATAAAGAGGGAGCACCAGTGGAGACAGAGATTTAGAAGGAAGTATGAAGATGAAGTGATAAAGTGAGATTTAGATATTTTGAATTTGAGGGGTGGTGAGACAGATGGGCATGTTGATAAGTACGTGAGGCTGAAGATGCATCTGAAGTTTGGTAGAAAACTCTGCTCTGAAGGGTGCAGGTATGGAGTAGAAAGGAAACTAAAACCAGCGATGGATGAGATGTCCCAGGACCAGAGTCGAGTGAAAAAAATTGTGATGGCCTGTAAGGTGTTATGAAGAAATCCTCATTTAAGAGACAAAGAGGGAGTTTGACTTCTTCTTTGCCAATTTGAATGCCTTTAATGTCTTTTTGTTGTCTGATTGCTGAGGCTAGGACTTCCAGTACTATGTTGAATAGCAGTGGTGAGAGTGGACATCCCTGTCTTATTCCTGATCTTAGGGGAAAGGCTCCCAGTGCTTCCCCATTGAGAATGATATTTGCTGTGGGCTTTTCATAGATGGCTTTTAAGATGCTGAGGAATGTTCCCTCTATCCCTACACTCTGAAGAGTTTTGATCAGAAATGGATGCTGTATTTTGTCAAATGCTTTCTCTGCATCTAATGAGAGGATCATATGGTTCTTGGTTTTTCTCTTGCTGATATGATGAATCACATTGATTGTTTTACGGTGTTGAACCAGCCTTGTGTCCCAGGGATAAATCCTACTTGGTCATGGTGAATAATTTTCTTAATGTACTATTGGATCCTATTGGCAAGTATCTTGTTGAGAATTTTTGCATCCATGTTCATCAGGGATATTGGTCTGTAATTCTCATTTTTGGTGGGGTCTTTGTCTGGTTTTGGAATTAAGGTGATGCTGGCCTCATAGAACGAATTTGGAAGTACTCCATCTCTTTCTATCTTTCCAAACAGCTTTAGGAGAATAGGTATGGTTTCTTCTCGAAACGTTTGATAGAATTCCCCTGGGAAGCCATCTGGCCCTGGACTTTTGTGTCTTGGGAGGTTTTTGATGACTGCTTCAATTTCCTCCCTGGTTATTGGCCTGTTCAGGTTTTCTATTTCTTCCTGTTCCAGTTTTGGTAGTTTGTGGCTTTCCAGGAATGCGTCCATTTCTTCTAGATTGCCTAATTTATTGGCGCATATCTGTTCATAATATGTTTTTAAAATCGCTTGTATTTCCTTGGTGTTGGTAGTGATCTCTCCTTTCTCATTCATGATTTTATTAATTTGGGGATTTACCCCAAAGATACAGATGCAATGAAACGCCGGGACACCTGCACCCCGATGTTTATAGCAGCAATGGCCACAATAGCCAAACTGTGGAAGGAGCCTTGGTGTCCATGGAAAGATGAATGGATAAAGAAGATGTGGTTTATGTATACAATGGAATATTACTCAGCCATTAGAAATGACAAATACCCACCATTTGCTTCAACGTGGATGGAACTGGAGGGTATTATGCTGAGTGAAGTAAGTCAATTGGAGAAGGACAAACATTATATGTTCTCATTCATTTGGGGAATATAAATAATAGTGAAAGGGAATATAAGGGAAGGGAGAAGAAATGTGTGGGAAATATCAGAAAGGGAGACAGAACATAAAGACTCCTAACTCTGGGAAACAAACTAGGGGTGGTAGAAGGGGAGTAGGGCGGGGGGTGGGAGTGAATGGGACGGGCACTGGGGGTTATTCTGTATGTTGGCAAATTGAACACCAATAAAAAATAAATTTTAAATAAATAAATAAATACAATATTAAAAAAAAAGAGAGAGAGAGACAAAGAGTCCCAGAAGGGGCAGCCCAAGATGTAGGAGGAAAACAGGAGATGTAGCCTTCAAATAGGTCCATGGCATTCTTTTTTTATTGAAGTAGAGCTGACATACAGTAATATATTAGTTTCGGGCATACAACATAGTGATTCGACAATTCTCAACATGACTCAGTGTTCACCATAATAAGTGCAGGCACTATCTGTCACCATACAACGTTATTATAATATTATTGCCTATATTCCCTATGGACTTTCCATCTCTGTGATTATCGATTTTATAACTGAAGTTCGTACCTCTTCATCACAAGCGTTATATCGAGTTGCCTTACCTGGAATGATAACAGCAATCCAGCAATCCACACCTCTCTCTCATGCCTGTTCATCCTTACAGCCTAATGACAGACATGGGCAACATGGTTGGTCAGGTTTTGGATGCAGACAGTAGGCCACAAGGCCAAAGAAACCAATTGCTCCATGGTTGACAAATCAACAACATTTGCCTTAATCTTATAAAATGAACAAATCAGTCACTGATTGTACAGTACCTCCTTGTAGATTTGTAAACCCATGTGTATTTGTTCCTGTACTCAAACTTTTCAGCACTCAATTTTTATTTAATATTCTAAACATTTAATATATATTATTCAATTGATTGGTAAACAGGGGCAGTTTGGATTCTATGAATAATTGCTTCAACCACTTACATTTTATATACAAACACAACTATATAAATTCATGAAAACAACCAGCCACAGAGGTAAAAGCATCTACATATGACCAACAAACTGGGCGCTGGTGTCCATTCATTTTGTTCAACTTTTTAATTGACTCTGATCACTGTAGTAAATCAATCATGAACTTTTCTTCCTTGATCACTGCACTGCCAAAATCAATTGTTGAACTCACTATGTTCTGAGAATGCTCATTGCAACTATAACCAAATCTTTTCGATCAACTGATTTTCTAAAACAGTACCTGACATCATTCCAGGCCAAACGTGTGATTCTCGAATTCTTAGATGAGTGAGAGACTGTGATTGAAAACCACTCTTAATGCAGCTTTAAGATAGACATAAGCCTGGTCATGATGATTTGTCTTCAAAACCAAAGTTCATGGATGACTGAATAGAATTGCATCACATACCATCTCACACCGGTCAGAATGGCTAAAATCAACAAGTCATGAAACAACAGATGTTGGCAAGGATGTGGAGAAAGAGAAACCCTCTTATACTGTTGGCGGGAATACAAACTGGTACAGCTGCGTTGGAAAATAGTATTAGGATTCCTTAAAAAGTTAAAAATAGAGCTATTCTATGACCCAGCAATTGTACTACTAGGTATTTATCCAAAACATACAAATGTAGTGATTTGAAGGAGAACATATACCCCAATGTTTATAGCAGCAATGTCCACGATAGCTAAAATATGAAAGAGCACGGGAGCCCATTGACAGATGAATGGATAAAGAAGATGGGGTATATATAGACAATGAAATATTACTCAGCCATCAAAAAATGAAATATTACCACTTACAATAATGTGAGTGGAACTAGAGGGTATTATGCCAAGCGAAATAAGTCAATCAGAGAAACAATTATCATATGATTTCACTCATATGTGGGATTTAAAAAACAAAACAGATGAACACAGGGGAAGGGAGGGAAAAATAAAATAAGATGAAATCAGAGAAGGATACAAATCATGAGAGACCCTTGACTTTAGGAAACAAACAGGGTCACTGGAGGGATTGGGTTGGGGGATAGGGAAACTGGGTGATGGGCATTAAGGAGGGCATGTGAAATAATGAGCACTGAGTGGTATATGCAACTGTTGACACTGAAATCTACCTCTGAAACTGATAATAGACTGCATGTTAATTAACTGATTTTAAATAAAATAAAAAAGAAATTGCATCATAGCCCTCAGTGTCTTTACATCAGAGCTTACACTGTTGATTCTTACCACTTACTACATTTTCATAAAGCCTCCACTGTACCATCTGATTAAACAATACAATGCAAAAAAAAAAAAGCCACGTGACACCTGTCTACAAAACACCCAGACAGTGCTTTTTTTATATACACAATACCATTATAAACATCACACAAGCACTAATGACAGTCCCATTGAACGATGTGTTTGTGTATTCAAACATTCCCTTGGACTCCACCCTGTCACTCAAGTATGATGTAACAAGTCAAATGCAAATCCTGAAATGCTATGAAAAATGAAAACTATATAACGCATTTTCAAAGATTTATTTATTTAGTTTAGGGAAGAGTACATGAGTAGGGGGAGAGGCAGAAGGAGAGAATCCTCAAGCAGACTCCCTGCTGAGTGCAGAGCCAGATGAGGTGGGCTCTATCTCAAAACTCACAAGATCTCGATCTGAGCAAAAACCAAGAGTCAGTCACTTAACCATCTAAGCTACCCAGGTGGCCCTACACAGCATAATTTTTATGTTTAAAAACATCTTAATTTTTTGAGATCTTTAAAAGGCTTGGCACATTTTGGTTCTTAAAATCTTGAATAAATCATAAGGAAGCCAATCTAGAAGTCCATCCCCTCCTTAATCTCATGAAAACACGGATCTTTGTCCTTGCCTTCATATCCTATACCAGGTAACCACCATCAGCAAAGGGAACCTGTGAGAAGCTGCCCTGAACCTCCAAACATCGTTTATTAAACACAGGATATGTGTCAGATACCATAGAAATATTACTGAAGATGATCTACCAACTGTAAAAAAAAATGAGATTGGCATCATCATTGCCATGTTATAGTTTAGGGACTTGAGGATAAGTCAGGTAAAATCATAGACTGAGGTGCCACTAGATTTCACCTGCCAGAGCCCAAGAGCTGCCCACCAAAGCCTGACCCTGGAAAGGTGAGCTACCAAGAGAGGTTTTCCCATTTTCTTCCCTCAGGAAAATCTTACGCACTTTGCTTTTCATTCTTGTTGATAAAGATTTTATTTATTTATTTGTTTGTTTGTTTGCTTATTTATTTATTTATTTATTTATTTATTTGAGAGTAAGAGAGCACAGAAGGAGAAAGAGAAGCAGACTCTCTGCAGAGCAGAGAGCCTGACATGGGGCTCCATCATGACCTGAAGGCAGAGGCTTGGGCAACTGAGCTATTCTTATGTCTGCACCCTTTCACTAAAGAGGTGTTTTAGTAATTGGTAACAACATTAACTCAATTGTTAAAAATTTTATAGGTAAAGTTTTGAGTGACCAACCAACAAAGAAAAATGAATTCCTGTGTTGGATAAACAACCCTTCTGATCTCAGTACTATCAGGCCAAATAACCAGACTGGCGATTTTTTCCCAAATGGATCTATAAATGTTTTGTTCAGAGAACTGATTTCCTGTTGAATCCATGTCCCCACAGCCTAAGAATCTCTCTTGGTTCTATGCAGAAAAGGATATCTTTTCCTTTAATTATGATACATAAGCCCTAAGGCCTACACATGATTTTAGGGTAAAAGCTACTTTTAAGGACAAAGAAGCTTTTTTCCTGCCAATCCAGCAGTAGGGTAAGTCAGCAGGTGGCTCCGCTCCTTGCAGAAATTAGAAGAGTTCAGTTCTTTCCATTGCATGTGTCCATCAACGCCCCAGGATATTGCTATCATCTGCATTTGAAGCTGGTCTTAGACTATTCTGTATTTCAGTGTCAACCAAAGGGAAAGGCAATGTGTTTGGACATAGGCCTTAAAATGTCTCCTATCCCTATTGCTCACATTTCATCGGTAAGAATTTCAACACATGCCTACCAGTGAGGTTTGGAAGACAGTCCCTAGCTGAGAGGCTACATGCCCAGCTACAACTAGATCATTACTTCAAAAGAATGGGGAAATAGATTTGGGGGTCAGCCAACCATCTTCACACTGGGATATGCCCACAATCCTTGGGTATGTGTCCAGTGGAAATGGAAGTCCACATGACACAAAAGAAACAGTGAGTGAAGGAAAAAAGAAGCCCTAATGAATGTACATAAACAATAAACAGAATACTATTTCATCCAGGTATAAGACTATGAACTTGATTTTTTCCATATATTTACTTCAATTCTGTTTTCCTTAGAACAATCTTTTGAGAACGAAAGGCCACAACACCTTTCCAAGCATATGGAAAAGGGAATCATCTAAGAAGAAGAAGAATGGATAACAAAAATATTGCCACATGACACGGAGGGTCAAGGACATACCCAGATGCCTCCAAATCTGAAAATGATGCTGAGTTGGAAATCAAAACAAAATCTAAGACTCTCCAAGCCCTAACATATGGGCCTTAGACACACATATGGTTTCCATCTCTAGCTGAAAGAGTTGGATCTAAATGGAGTTTCAAAGCACATATGCAGTTTCATAAATAGAATTAGGTAGATCAGGATACCTTCCAACCCAGAAGTTTAGCAATGTCCTTTGCACAACGAGAGATCTGCTGTTCTAAAATTTAGTCTTTGTTAAAATTTCCTGGCTGGTCCTGGATCCTCGTAAAGTTTGGTTTTTACATGTGTTGGGGAAGCTTTAAAGGTTTGCTTTGGGAGAAGGCTAATGAGAATCCCAGAATTTTCATTTTGGGGTAAAGGATATGAACTAAACCACCCACAGTTTGAACCTCTGAAGAGCAGACCTCAATACCAGAATTTGAGGGACTGACCTTTCAATAGAATGTATATCCCACCCAAAGGGCTTAACCAATGAGACAGCAATCAAAGTTAAAGCTAAGACTTTTTATGATCAAGCAGCATTTACAGAATCTAGAATTGTAGCTCTTTCAGATTCCACTGTCAAAACATAGTACTCAGCCTCCTCCAGGGACTGTAAACATAAAAATATAAATGAAAAATCCAAAATAATGAACCTAAAGTGAATAAAGGAGGCATGAGGATGTACCCTAAGGACCTAATTGTCACTATTTGCTTTAAATTTATAAAGCCACTGGCCAACTCCCAATCCTATCAAGGTAATGGAGACATTTGTAAGAGAAGTCCTTGTTGAGGGGTTGTGTGTATATGAAAATTTTATATCCTGCCTATTTCATTTTATAAGCTTTGCTCTAGTTATACATTGCTTCCCAAGAGGCCTCTGTTTGACTGGAAGAGGGTTCTAATGGTTTGCTTTTCAACTACTTTTGCGCGGGGATTGACTAATTTATTTGCCCAATATCACAATATAATTTCTTCAATTCCTATAATTCTAGAAAGAAAAAAGAAAAGGTAGAATGATGCTTATCCTTTTCATTGGTAAATTGACCCAAACTGCATAGTTTTAATAGATTTCTACCCAACCAGCACTATCTAAACATAATAGCAACTGAAATAATTAATTTAAATGTTCCATTTGAGGTCTTGTAAATTAACCATATCAGCTGTACAACTACCACATTTCTCAGAGAATGCCCAACCTTGCTCCTCTGCTTGACAGTAATTGACTGGATTAATTAATCCACTTTGTTAGGAAAAGGATGGATGTCAGCCAGTGTACAAGTCTTATGGTTATGTTACCAGAATTACCTTCAATATGAAATTAAGATAATGCTAATACTAGGTGATTAAGAGCTCTCTCAAACCAGTCTACAGAAGCATGGCGGAAGAGTGAATAAATACACGTTTGTTGGTGTATTTATTTGGTGGTGTTTTCTCCTCTGGAGCACATTTTTTAGGTCTTATAGGCTTTAATAATTAGAAGCATTTTAATCCACCCTCTAATTTAGAGTTGATGAAACCAAGTTTCAGTGAGGTGAAGTAACCTGCCCCAGTTTACAACAGCTCTGGACTCCTATTTCAGGGCTCCTCCCTCACGATGAAGCTTGCTACCAAACTTTTCCCAATATTCATCTTGAGGAAAACTAGTTATGAGAACCTGAGACCACACAATCAATGCTTGAATAACTAGAAAACTGATTTGGTTTCTAAATCAACCATTTGAAAAGCTGATAGAAAGAGAAGGGGAAGACATGACCATCACAAGATACTACAAAAAGAAGATCAAATTCTCGAGGACAACAGGTTCATGCACAGACTGTTGTTCTTCTGAGTCAGGTTCACAGGAATCCTCCTGGAAAGCATCCTGGAAAGAAAAAAATAGAAAAGTTTCACTTGCTCAGTCTCTCTTTTCTCAATAAGACAAGTAAACGTTGGCAACCCATCCACCTGGAGAACTTGAGAATTCACCATCAGATACAGGGTCACTGAACAGAGGGACAGTACCCAAAGTGCCTTGTTGAGTCAAGACAAACCTTTCTCTCTCTGAGAGGTATTAAACTCAAGAGACCCTTTTCCATATTCTAAGGTGAAACTGCAAAAGTTAGAAAGGAAGTGTTCAGTTAGACGGAACCTCTGGCTCTGTCTGGGAGTTAGAAGGAGATTTCCTCTTTAAGGAAGTATATCCTCTTATATCCTTGTGTTAGTTCAGTACCTCTTTCTGTAAAAAAGGGTTTTCTAGAAGCTGCACAGATAATACACATAAGTGGGATCGCTCATGTGCAATCCTCTCGCCAACAGTTTGGTGTCATCACTAGAAGGAAGGATTGCAGATGTTGCCAGCTTTGATTATATGTGGCTAGAGTGTCCCCATCCCCAGGAATAGCATCAGAGAATATAGGACAGAGAGTTAAACTTGGCTCATCATAGGGAGGCATGCACACCGTATGTAGGTTGAGCTGTCCCAGCCCTTGCCTTTCTCTGTGCTGGAGAAGATAATATGGACAGGGATTCACATACTATTTCTGCACAACAGAATGCATTTTTAAACAATTTCTACTACTAATTAACCCATTTATTCTTAACTGAGAGTCACCATTGAATAAATAAATATTCACTTTGTGCCGTATTAGGCACTATATTTGGCACTCTTTGGGCTTCCAGGAGCAGAACGTGTGAATTCTCTGCTACCTTAATCATCTTTAGGGTTGCCGTCCCCTCTCCCACCTCTCTAACCACTTATGCCACTTTGCCAGTATTAGCAACAGATTTTAGACTTGAACAGAATGGACGCAGAGTATCCTCCTGGGGTTTTCTAGTCTGGTGTGATACGCGTTTAATTGTTATGTTTGGTAATTACTAATGGAAGCAGAGCCTGGATTCTTGGCTGCTGTGTAAGGTGCAATGGCAGCATATGGATTGAGCACCACATTCTCCTTTTTACTAACCTGCAGGAGCACCATGTCAGACAGAATTGTTCCAGGACAGCATATCAATTAGGTAAGCAGAGGCTTGAGGGGGTTTTCGGGAACTATCCTGCCAAGTGCTTCTCTCCAATTCTTTGTTGCTGTTGCTATTTAGTAGCTGCCACCTTATCACCCGGCGTCTTTGAAATTATGGCCACTTAAGGAGGAAAAAAACCCAGAAATAATAAAGGATGCTGAAAATCCTTCCTTCTTCTAATCCCAAAACATCCCTTGACCATCAAAACTTTGGAATCTGTTAGACGTCCAGGAATAGGTCACTGGTAGAGCTGAGCACAATCTCTATAAATTCCACATTATCTGTATTTGACACATATTATGTCATGCTATGGTAACCAAGGCCAAAATAGCAGGAGCTCTTCTGTCTGTTGGTGTTTCTCTCAATACCTATCACTTGCAAGAAGTTTCTATGTTGTGCATGCCCAGTCCAAAGCAGGTGAGCAGCGCTCATCCATCTACTGTCTCAGGGATCCAGGCTCCTCTTACCTTTCTATGCTATTATTTCAACACATGGCTCACAGGGAAGAGTATGGAAAACTCTTAACTGCCTCAGACCAAAAATGTCATGTCTCTTCACTCAAAGGCCATGGGGCAATTCTAGCCTTTCCATGTGTTAGGAATGAAGGGAGATCAGATAAGGAAAGCACTAGTCATCTCTACCACTTCCACCAATGGCCAAACTCATACACCAGGGAGCAGATGTTTTCATGGCAACCATCTGCAAAATTGTTAGCAACTGCCACATCCAAAGACTGCAACAAGTCCCCCTGCATCAGGGACAACAAACTCAGTATAATCCCGAGACCCTGCCTTCAAGCCCACATGATGAGCCAAGGCTCTTTCATCACCAACATCCACGAGCGTCGTGTCATCTCTTTCTTACCTGAAGATATAGATTAATTCCTGCTGTATGGATCCAGCCACCAAAACATCAAGAGTAACAAGAGAAGGAACCTTTCATTCTCCAGAATCTCTTATAACATAAGGAATCAGTTTTTGTGAGGAAAACACTTTAATCAGTGGTTGGATATAAATTCACAAATGCTGGGGAATCGTGTGTTCAGCAGATAAAATTGAAGTGACTCCAGAGGTGGGAGAAAAAAAGGCAGGAGGGTGGTGCGAGAGAAGGCTTCACCCCAGAATAATATTTTCCTGGAAATCCTTCTAGTCTCCGATAAATCTACTAAACTCAGAAAAAAAAAATGGGTAAGAGTGACCTTTGATGAAAAACAATGATGTATTTAAATTGAACACCAATAAAAAATAAATTTGAAAAAAATAAATAAATAAAAATTTTTTAAAAATTAAAAAAAAAAGAAAAACAATGATGTAGGAAAAGTAGCATCTGGGTATTGAAGCAAAGACTTAAGGGAGCAAGTACTAAGAAAAAGACAAAGAATAAGGATTCTAGTCCATTCTGACCAAACCCCAAAGGGTGAGAGCCCCACTGACAGCTGGTTCCAACAGGGATGTGACCTTAAGGTTCTCCTGTGCGGGAATATGGGCTGGTAAAGGCCTCCAGCTACACCGTAGGAAAGGAGAGGCAGCTGGAAGGAAGCAATTACCTCTTCTTTTTTTTTAGTGTCCGTCTAGTGCCTTAACAATATGTCTCTTGAACACCTACAGCAAAAATACACCTGCATTCACCTCTTAGGGAACTTATCAAACTGCCTTCCATTCACTTGGGTATTTAGAATAGCTTCTTTCACCTCACTTCCACTCTTCATGTTTGCACACTGAGAACCAGGACCCAGAAAAATGTGCCTCCTCCTCTAGAACCAATAGAGTCCCTGGCCCGACCTGGAGATCAGACAGGATAGAGGAGAGGCCATGTGGCATAATTATGAGCACTGGGCTAGGCAGTACACAGTGCTAGTGTCTATCCTGGCTTTAAGGCCGCATCTCTATGAAGAGAACTTATCTCCTGGGGCTTTGCTGGGAAAAATGAGAAAAAAAAAACCCTAAAGCTGTGAGTTTAAGAGCTGATGTGTTGTAAGTGCCAGCTGCTATAATAGCAACTTGCCCTCTACTTATATGGAAGCAGAAAGACATGGTATGACCATGATACCAGCTCAGCTGGGCTGGAGGATTGCTGACAGGGAAAGAACTAGCACCAGAAACCCTACAAGTGACCTGGGAAAGGCCACAGCATAAGAAGGTCCACTTTGTCTTCATGAAAGACTCAGTGCTGTTGAGAAAACTTAGGCATCAGCTAAGTGGAAGGGAAGGCACAGGGCACATTCCAGAAGCCCTGAAATCACATGATTGGCAGAGATCACAAGCATTCCCCCCACCCCATGCCAGTGTGTTCTCCACTTCTTCCATAGCACTTCGTCTTTGCAGGGCACTGGCAAAAGGACAGAGCTAGCTAGGGGTGGCCGCATGACTATGGCCTGGGCAGGGATGTGTAGATGAAGGTACTGTGTAGGAGCTTCTGGGAACCTTCCATATGATGACAGCAGGCATCTGTCCTTTTCCACATCCTCCCCATCCCTCTTTCTTGCTCCCTCCACTCTGCCTCCCCCACCCGCCTACCACCTAGGTCACTGGTGACCCTCCCACCCTACTCAGATGCAGATGTGTTAGACAGCTCTGGAGCGTTACCTTGGACCAAGAGATGTCCTTGGGAATGGAAGCCCACATGTAAGCACAAGAAAGAAGCAGCAAGAGATGGAGGATAGGCATCCTGGAGCCTAGTGTCTAGACAAGCAAAGCCATCATCACCCCAGAGGAGAGACACAAAAGAGTGGAGGGTAAGACTAGCAGAGTCTTGACCATCCAGGTCCAGATTTTCATGCAAAAGAAAAATAAACTCTATCTTGCTGAGGCTACAGTTACTCTGGATCCCATTTTATGCGATGGTAGTAACTTTCTCCACCTATGTGGCTACCGATGACATTTCCACGTAACCAGCCTAGGCTATTCATTATATTTCTTTCCATCGTCAGGGCTGTTAGCATTTACGACGCCATTAATCTTATTTTAACAGTATTATCATCTCACTCCCATTTAAAAGCGCTTCAAGATGAGGATGGAATGTCAGTCTGACTATTGTCCATCATGCCTGGACATTGTAACAGTTTTCATAGATTTAATTTAAAAAACAAACAAACAATGGAACAACAACAAAGCTTCAAAGCTTTGCAATATTTGCCTAGCGCTGGTCCAAGAAACATCTTCTGCAGCCATGGGAAGATATATGAAAGGTAATGATTACTCAAAAAAGGCTCCTGGGCTGCTTCTATGCAGAAGAGTCATCCCATATGTGAACTCCGCATCGTCTAAGACTCACCCAGTGTAAAATGGTATTCCTTCAGAGTGATTGCTGAATGCAGGCAGCACCCGCCCCGCACATTCAGATGGCTCCTCCACCCCAGACGCCAAGTCTTGGAGATAACCGTCTGCTGGCACAGTGGCTCGTGCTACCGACAGGAGCCAGAAGGGGAGAATGGCAGTGAGAAGCAGCTCCAGCCAGGTGGCACCTGGCACCCTGGCCGTTCCGCACGCCAGTATCCTCCACGACTGATGACAGGTCACCTGACAGGGTCAAGCCACCACCCCACCTCCTATGACTACCACCAGTGGCCACACAGAGTTTGGCCATGGGGTTCCAACTCATCTGTTATTCAGTTGGCAGGGATTCCTTTTTAACACCTGTGTATTTATGCTGTTTTATCCTTTTATGAACACCATCAGGTATTATTCCATTTCATCTTCTTAACAAATTGTGCAAAGTAGGTATGGGCAGTCTTGTTCTTGGTAGCTCAAATTGAGGAAATGAGGTCCTGAGAGCTGCCAACCACACCTCTATGACTGAAGCACCTGCCAAGTAGTAGGGAGATTCGGGCTGAGACTGGCCCAGGGCGGGGAAGAGGGGGCGCTGGGGATCTAGGAGGGTGGGCTCAGAAGACTGCCATGAATACATACAGGGAGGAGGCCAGAGGAAGACTTCCCCAGGCTCCTCCCTCCACTCTGCCTCCCCCACCCGCCTACCACCTAGGTCACTGGTGACCCTCCCACCCTACTCAGAGTCTCTCCCTAGCAGGATAGGAGTTCCCAGCAGGCAACCACTCAACCTTATACAAGACAGAAATCCCTGGGCCTGACACATCAGCCCCTGTGTGAGCCCAGAAATGACTCGAGAATCAAGTGGTATCTTTCTTACTTCCACAGTTTGACCACTTTTTCATTAGAGATGGGAAACAGATGCATTTTGTGGTTGTTGGTCTTTTACTACAGTCCGAATGCTAAATGCCAAATACTGCCCAAAGCGCAGGAGGCTGCTCTGTCTGCCTTTTACAGAGTAAGGGGACATCTGAACTGAAATACAAAGTGTGTCGTTGAGAACTAATGAGTAAAGGGGGGGGGCCTGGCTTGAAAAATAAGTCAAGATTTTAATGCTCTCGAGCACAAGCCTTTCCATCAAGCAATACGATGTGCTGTGCGGGTTAATGGGCTTAATAGATGGATGGGCAGCTCTCGGATTGATTGGGGGACTGTCTGAACACCGTGGAAGGAAGGGCCTGGACACCCGGGGCATCCTAGTTGTTCTTTACACACGGACGTAAATGAGCAATGTGCTCATCGAGCTGCATGCTTTCTGTTGTGCTTTCACCACCAAAGAGCTGGGGGTAGGCTGTGATGGAACTAACACAGCAGAGTGACCTGTGACGGGGGTTAACCTGCCGGGGCAGAGGCCACCGGAAATCAGCATCCTGGCTTCACACACTCCCCGCAGAAGGGAAGCGTGCAAGGGGGCTCCGAGGCAGCCAAATGAAACAGCACCACTATATCTAGACAGTGTTTTCTTTTCTAGAAACTAGAAAGGTCTTAGAGACAGATGGACTTTTGGTTTCCGAAAACTGTAAAACAGGGAGATGAGATGCAATATGCACAGAGAATTGATGTCAGTTGTATTTATGCTTTTTTTTCCTTGCCAGAAAAATAGTAGACTCTGTTTTATTATGTGATGAAGTTCTGTGCTCTGTTTTCTCTAAAGCCTAATAATACTTTTGGTGGCAAAATAGAAAAATCTGGACTTTCCTTCTTTTTCTTGAGAATTGATCAGAACTCATTTACGAACAGGCCTTAATTTCTCATGAAGTTAAAAATCATCAGTTGAATGCCTACCATGTGCCAGGTGTTTGCATACCTTTGGCATTTAATTCTTTTTCACAATATCCCCTCCGAGGTAGGTTGCTTTGGAACCACCCTGCAAATGATGAAACTAAGGTTGGGGAAAATGAAATAATTTTTCCAACATCACGCAACTAATAAGTATTAGAACCAGAATTCAAAAATCCAGAGGACAAACTTCAGGTTTTGAACTCAGAGAACTGAGGTTGTTTTGACATGTGTGCTCTGACTACCCCACATTGGTATGGGTAAGAATTTTGCTTAGGGTAAAGGTAACCCCATAATAAACTGTTTATTCTTGATGGTTGATTCTATGCCAACCATTTTATTTGCATTGTTTGAGACGGTCAGGGTTAATTCCTTAATACACTATCTTCCTCATAGTCCACACTTCATACATGTGGTTGGTGTCGCTTCATGCATTCCCATTAACTCCCCTGACACCAATATATTTCTATCCCCATTGTAGAGGTAAAGAAAGTAAGACATGGACAGATGACCTAACTTATTCAACGTCTCACAAAAATAAGCAGATAGTGCCAAAACCAGTGGAGACATCTCAGATTCTCTTGACTTCTAAAACCCATGTCTCTCCATGACTTCTCATAGATCCCATCCATAATTCAAGATAGAGGAGACCTTGAGACTCAGCATTCCAAACTCCTTTATTTACTTATTAAAAAAATAAAGCTCCCATGAGGGGGAGTTGGCCAAGGTCAGAGGTAGGCAGAGAGGGGGAGCCCGACAGGAGATTTCCCCCGATTAACCGAATATCCAGGTGTACCGCTGCAAAGAAGCGGGGCCCATACATCAGCACCAGGGGCTCAAAAGGAATACGTACTATTTCATTTCGAAAACTACACAAGGATTCAGGGTAAGAAGATTTGGATAAAAAAGGAATGGACCTTTTACGTGAAATATGAGCTCAGAAATGCTCACAAGTGACCAATGTTACTAAATAATTAATCAAGAGCAGGCAGGAGGCGGTTTGAAATGTAAATGGATGGATGAAGGTGTGATGCTGTCATCCAGGGGAGGGTGATGTGACCGGAATTGTGAACCAGCCTCACCTGCCCCCACTAAGGGCACAGCCACAGACGAAGGGAGGCTATCAGACCAGACCACCCCAGAACCCTGAATTCCTGACTCTGACCTGCTGTTCACTTTCATGTCTTGTCCCCAAAGAGATGTTAAAAAATGATGAAGAACCAGCTAGGCACGAGGGAGGGGAAGAAGAAGCCATCTAAAGAAATGTTCCCTGACAAGGCTGCAGGCGACACACTTGAGAACACCTTTATTTTCCCTATGTCTTCCTGCTTCTTGAAAAACAACGCACCTTTTGTCTCTCCTCCCCACCCCCCTTCTCCCCAAATTCTCTAGAGCTCTTCCTGCAAGTGGTTCAGGAGACTCAAAGACAGACAACAGCTGCAAGCAAAAGAACAAAAAAGATTGACAATGAGGGAAGAGGCAGACAGAGAAACTCCTTTACCTTATCACACCAGATAAAAAACAAACTAACAAAGTCTGCAGAAGACAGAATGTCTCTCCTCTAACTAAACACTGATCAAAAAATCTCTATTCTAGAAAAATGTGACAGCTTGGCATTCGTGTTGCAGCATCTTAGATTGGAAAGACACATCCACGCTGGCACAGCCCTGGTACACAGTAGGCGCTAAATGTATGCTAGTTCTTTTTTTCGTCTCTCTCTTTCCTTGTCTAATAGGTGTTCCCACAGAGGCAAGATGCCCCTCGGCCCATGAAGCCCTCTAGGCCTCAGTTTACTCCTCTGGAACAGTGGAGACGATCCCGGTGCCTCTCTCAAAGGGTGAAAGGCTAGCCCACGCCTGCGCTCACGTGAGCTCCCCCAGGGGTGGTGGTTCTGATTCCAGATTGAAGGCACAGCATGTGCAAGGCTGTGAGGAAGAGCGTGGCTGGCCTGGGGGAGCCACCAATCCTTCTGGGTGGCAGAAGCACCAGGTCCAAGGTTGGGGGTGGGAGAGGCAGCTGGCAAGGCAGGTGCAAACTAGAAGCCAGAGCATGGCTGTCTGGGGTGCTGCTGTGAGCCAGGGGAGCTGCCCCGGCTCTAGGATGGGGGTGCAGCCAGACAGTGGGAAGCCTGGGGAGGCCCTGAACTAGTTGTTGGATGGGAGTGGAGAGAGAACAGGGAAGTTGTCAAGGACACATTAAGTACAGCCTTCCCAATGTGACCCTATTACCACCCCTGGGGCCTAGGGGTGGGTGGCAGAGAGGCAGGGGTGCTGAGCTGCCAGATGGTTGGGGGGCCAAATCTGAGGAGCAAGTTTTGAGCAGTCCTGAGGCTGCTGCGCCTTGAGGTGTCACGGTTACTTGCGGCTTCTCTTCCCAGACACCGACAGCTGTTTCCTTGCCTCTCCCTCCCCTTCCCCTGGCACCTTCCCTCCCCCTCTTCTCCTCCTCCTTCCCTCCACCGCACTCCCCCTTTCTCTCTTTCTTTTTATCATTCTTACCTTCTGTCCTTTACAGCAAAAGCAGAAGCGGTCCCCTGTCCCCCAAGAAATTTGCACCCACATTGTGGGCCTCTCCAAACATCTTCCGGGGTTCCTCTCGTTTCTGTGTGTTGCTGGTGGCTGCGATAGTAAAGGGCAGTGTCAAGAGTGGAAAGGAGAGCCAAGAAGAGGCAAGAAGGTCTTGTTTTGTCCCCGTGTCTCCCACCGTTGTCCCAGTGCCCTCTCTTCACTACCCCCCCCCCCACCTTGCTTCTAGTGTGGTCCAACTGGAAGCCAACCGGCTACCTGGCTGTTCCTGGCTCCTCTATCAATAGAATCTCATCAAAATACCTAAAGTAACCCATAATGGAAATAAAAATAGAGCAGAGCCAAGCACTGAGGCTTCTCCTCTTACACAGAACAAGCTGCTGTGGCACATACATTTTTCCAAATTTAAAAACCTAGTTCCTGATGCCGTAAGTTTCAGGGAGACAATATCACACAAACCCTTAAGTTCATGGACATTTTCATTCCAAGAATTTATTATTTATGACATGTCTTTCCATGGGAAGACCCCTAGTTCATATTTTCAAAGTTTATTGGCAAGACTTCTAAAACTCCATAACTTAAGAATTCCCTATTTTCCTATACAACATATGTATGGAAATGGTATCAGCTAGGACATATTATTTTTGAGAAATTGAAAGTTATTTTATATTTAATCTGGGGAATATTTTCCAGAGGGGAGAATGTAATCCTAAAGGTAGAACTCTGAGCTTTCTGGGGTGTGCATGTGTGTGTGTGTATGTTCATTTCTCCAAGAACTGTGGATTTACACACAGAAGATTGTAACCAGCTGCTCCTCATCCCCATCTAGTAGGGAGTGAGGAACTAGTGGCTTGAACTTGAGTGAGAAGAATTTTAGTTCAAAGGCAGAAAGGAGGTCCTGACAATGAGGATTGTTAGGACATTAGGGGTGGTTTGCCAAAGAGGGCTGTACCATCCTTCCCTGGAGGGCTTTACCATTTCTGTAGCTTCTCATCTCTGTGGGCGGGCTTAGGCTTGCCATCCTCCCAAAGGAGTCAGCTTAAGAGGAAAGCAATAAGACAATCCCCCAAGATCCCTCATCCCACGCATCTTCCCCAGGACCACCTCAATGTCCTCATGAGAGGGATGTTAGAGAGACTGTCCTCAAAGGCTAAAAGCCAGCTCAGCCACTTGCCTGTTGTGGGATATTAGGAGAGTCACTTACTCACACTGTGTCAACGTTTCAGTCACCCAATAAACATGACAATTGCCATCCCTCCCTCCTAGGCTTACAGTAAAGGTAAAAGTAAGTGTGAAGATGCCTCTCAGGGTGGAGCTTCCTACGAATGTTGGCCCTCACTAGATGCTACATGAAACACAGAGACTGAAGGTCAAGATCCTGTGGAGGCGCTAATAATAAAGTTTCCAGGTCTTTGTGTCTCAATTGCAGCTTTTACTTCATATAGGAAATGCATTAAATTGGACAAATAAGCAGTGGAAAGGCCAGAGCAGCACACAAGCCCATCGTGAGTGACCATGAGTCATGACAATTTCCTTCAGCCCAACTCTTATTAAGAAAGGCCATGGCATCCATTTGAGCAGTGATCCTCAGTTAGCTACAGACTCGGTGTCTGTCATTCTGTTATACAGAGTCCCAAAGACCCCAAGCGTCATTCACCCCAACCACATCAATGAGCTTCACTTGACCAGCCATGTGGCTGGAATTGCGCAGTAGCATTTCCTCAGGGAGAAAGCCCAACAGACTCATCATGGTCTTCAAGCCCAGAAAAGGTGGGACAGAGTGATCTCCTGGCTCACGTGGCAAATTCCAATGCAACAGCCTCTCAAAATCTAAATTCAGATAAGGCTAATCCAGCAACCTGGACCTCACAAGTGAACATCACCACCAATTCCCCTTTTAAACGCTTTTCAGATTCCTTCCCAGTCACCTCTCAGTAAACTGAATGCCACACACAGTGAGAACAAGATCTGGCTGTCTCTCGTCATCTGTGGCTTTCCTTTGAATTTGACTTGATAACATCAGGTCCAGATTATTAACCTACAGTTGTCAGAAATGGTAGAAGGTGGCAGGGGTTTGTTCTCTAACAATATTTTCCGTATATAATCTTAGAGCTAAGATTGTATCTAGAAGAGATACAGAGGAGAGAGGGTGCAGAAACCTGTTGCTGCCCTTCTGGGGATGGAACCCAGGAAGAAGCTGGTCTGGGTCGCTTCAATTGACCATCACGGTCCCCACCACTAGAGTCTTCCGGTCCCATGAGGCCCAGGACCCTGAGATGACAAAGAACCTTTTCCCATTGGCAGGAGGCACAAGACACCCCTCCATGCTGGGTGGAGGAAGCAGCCCTCGCAATACTTCCTATACCATGTACAGAGACAGGCTTTGGTTTCTAGAATCCACAAGCTACCAACTTCCACAAAACCTGGAGGCCATTTGAAGTGACCTTTCTTCATAGGTAGCTCTTTTTATTCCTGAGCTTTTTGCATGAAATATAATGCAGACGCATGTATGGTCTGCATATTTTTATGGATTACAAATATAAACACACTTATATAGAATACTTTTTGGAATCTATGAATATGTTGAAGCTTCAAACACTCCTTTACTGTTGCCCTATTCATGAAGGACTTGTTGACTGCTCTGCTGGGGGAAGGGATGGCAGGCAAAGGGAGAGAAACCTTGGCTAAAAGTAGTAAGAAATGCAGAATCTAAACATTTTCGTGTTTTAAAGACATTTTTGTGCACTAAGAACTGATGAAGGGGGAGGGCAGACAGGAGGATTTTAGAGAAGAACGATCTCTCACTCAGTAAGTATCAAGGAATAAACAAAGCAGAGATGGGTAAGCACCAAAGTCCAACCCCAGAGCAGGAACTCAAAGCAGAGATCCATGGTGGGCTTCTAGTTTCTAGAGAAGGGGAGGATGTGGAGGGGATTTATCACTTGGCTGAGGATTTAAGGGCATCCCAAGGAGTATGACACCACAGCGAAGGAGGACTAGCAACATAATTTCTAAGCAGGATTTCCTCCTCCACTAACTACCTATCAAATAGTGAAAAGGGAACATCTTGCTTGACCCTTCCTTAAGGATGTGTAAGAACAGGAGAGAAGTCTGTGCCTCTGACTCATTCCTGGGGCACTAGCTGCATGCACATGGCCTCAGATGTCACAGCTCTAGGGTGAGCTTCTTCTAGAGCTCATCCTGGGCCCCAGGCTGCCAGGGTCAGCCCCAGCTGGAAGGCCAGCTCACCTCCGAAGGAGTGTGTGTTCCAAAGGATTCAACCTGAAATTATTAGACGAAGAGTTGTCTTGCTAAAGCTTGAGGACTGTGTGGGCTCGTCACTGTCTTAGAGAAAAGATATTCCAGGTGCATGGAGTATGCCCACTTGAATGCAAGAAGAGGGCTCATTTGATTTACAAATAGCCCAGTAAGTTAGCACTAGCCGCTCCCTCTACCCAGTACTCCTTCCTTGAGCTTCTCCCAAACTCCTATTCCTCTGCTGAAGTGCCCAACAAGAGCGGAAGATAAAATCATTGAAAATCAAGAAATATGGAAGAGGCAATGGACTGTAATATAATGAATTCTGTTCTCAGAATCGCAAGATCAGAGTTCGAAAACCATCTCCCGGGGCGTCTGGGTGGCTCAGTCGGTTAAGAGCCTGACACTTGATTTCGCCTCAGGTCATGATCTCTAGGTAACGAGATGGAGCCCCACTTTGGGCTCTGTGCTTGGCCTGGAATCTGCTTAAGATTCTCTCGCTCTTTCTCCCTCTGCCCCTGCCCCCACCCTTGCTCTGAGCACTCACGCTTGCTCGCTTGCTCGCTAACGCTCTCTCGCCCTCTCTAAAAAAAAAAAAAAAAAAAAAAAAACTTTCCAGCCATGACTAGCTGTGTGATGTAACTGGGAACCAGTTATTTAACCTCTCTGAATTCCAGTTGCCCCTGCCTAGACCACAGAGACTCTCAAACCCAGGCAGGCATGGGGGAACCTGCCTCCCAGCAGTGGAAAATCCATGCGTAACCTTTGACTCCCCAAAATCTTAGCTACTGACGGCCTACTGCTGACGGGAAGCCTTCCTGATTACCTACACGGTGGACTGACACATATTTTGTGTATCATACATATTATATACTGCGGTCTTACAATAATACCTCTTCCTTAATTTTTTTTTTCTGTATTTCTAGGCTATGTAGTTGTCTATGACTTTTTTCAAACTGCTGGAAATCTCCAAAAAACTTCCAATACATTTATTGAAAGCAATCCACACGTCAGTTCAATTTTGTGTTAGTCAAGGGTCCGCTGGACTCCCTGCCCTCATAGGACTTCGTGGCGGGGCTTACATGAGGTGAGGACGCACTTGACCCCCGGGCCCAGGCCCTGCCCCCACATGAGGTGCTCCTGGAGGCGCATCTACTGAAGCCACAGCGCTCATCTCGGAAATCAGCAGGTTAGACCCCTAAAGAGTCGGCCCCGGTCTGTGGAAGAGCAGGCAATATCCTCATCTCTTCTTTGAGGCCACACTCTTTGCATTTCCCCAGGAACATGTTTTTTGTGGGAGAACCTGGAGCTGCTCCCCTGAAAACAGCTCCTTGGGGCCTCTGAAGCCAAGGCCGAGGGAAGCGCTACCAGAAGGCAGAGCAGCTGTGGCTTCAAAGTGGGAGGATGAGCCCCTGGTTCTCAAATCACAACCTGCTGCCTGCCTGGAATTCTCTCGCTAGAGAGTAAACCCCTCAGGCCGCGGTGGTCGGAGGAGGACAGGACGAGAACACCACGCTCCCGTCCTGACCAGAGCCCAGAGGGGACAGACCCCGCCGCTTGGAGCATCGCGCTGTCCTGTGCCCGACGCAGAGCCCGGCACCCGGAGGCGCCCCCAGGGCGCAGAGGAATGTGTGTGGCCCAGAAGAACCAGGCTGGTGGCACCTGCGAGCCCCGGGCACCGAGGCAAGCAGCAGGTGCAGTGGGGGCGCCGCATGGGGCTGAGGGCGAGCCCCGCAGTCTGAATGGAGCACCTGCTGCTGAGCCCTCCATCCCCTGCCTCAGTTCAGCCCCAAACCACGCAGTGCCCATTCTCTGCCCTGCAGATTGCTCCCTGTTCGCACCCATCTGGGTGCCCCGTGCGGGAGCGAGTGGTTGTTGAGAGCTCGTCAGCCTTGGGAAGCTGGGAATGTGCTGGAACAGGCAGTCGGGAACTGCCTGACCAGGGACTTTCTGGACTGGGGGTAAGCCAAGTGCTCACACATACTTGTGCACCATTAGGGGGCGGCTCCTGTTCTGGATGAGGGGGTGGCCTCCTCCCCACGCCCTCTCCACTCCATGTCCTCCCTGCTGTAGTCTCAATCTTGGGGTCCTGGCCCTCAGCCTCATCACCAGAATCTCCCCCAAGCCCCCCCTGTCTCTCTTTCCACACATCTCTCTTTCTGTTTATCTCTCTCTGTCTCTGTCTCTGTCTCTGTCTCTCTCTTGGTACCCCCCGCCCCTATCCACCTCCTCCCATCATCCCCTCTCCCTCCCTCTCTCCTTGTCTCTCGCTCTCTCTCTCCCTCCATTTCTCTACCTCTCTATATCTCTGTGTCTCTCTGTGTGCATCTGTCTCTGTGTCTCTCATTTTCTCCTGCCTCTCCCTCCCCTCTCCCCCTCTCTGTCTCTCTCCCTGGTCCCTCCTATTTCACTTTCCAAGTGTGTCCCTATTTGGGTCCAACCCCACCCACCAGGACAGGCCTTCACAACACCTTGTCCAGCTGCCTTGCACCCTCCATACGGGTCTTCTGATCACAGCTCAGCCCCCTCCACCTCTCCTCCTCCTAACTCATGTACCAAAATGTCTCCAAAGTGTTCCTTCTGAGAACAAACCCAAGAGCATTTTCCCCCTGCTGTGAACTCAGCCATAGAGAGTCCCACCGCCCCCAGGGCCGCCTCTCCAGGCCCGGCTTCCACCCCCCCACCCCATTACAGGGCCCTACCACTGTCCGAGCGCTCACAACCACCAGGGTCTCACGAAGCTCCTTCCATAAAACTCCCCAGCGAAGCCTCAGCACATCGGCAGGCAGGGGGCCCTGCCATAGCTGTCTCATGAGTGAGAAAGCCAAGATTTGGACGTCTCTCTCATGTGTAGACAGCTAGGAAGTAGCAGAGCAGGGGTCTCTACCCGATGGGCAGGTCCCAGGGGCACTGCCCTCCTCACCTGTCCTCAGCAGGTGGGGTCACTCAGAAGGTCTAAGTCCCTCCCAGGCCCCCAGAACCAAGGGGAAGGGGCTCATCAAGGCATCCTCACACCTGAGGCTTTCTTAGGAGTAGCTGTCCTTCTCACAAGACTGGATGTCCTGAAGATAAAGATCATTTTGCGTCCCCAGTGCTGAGCAAGAGCTGGGGACTCTCGGAGGCTTAACTGAATCAAGCAATGGTCAGATCAATGAATGAGTGGATTTATGAATGTCTTGCTTGCACGTGGTCACATTTCTCTGTCTCTCCCATAACAAAATTCAATTTATGTGCCTGGCCACGTTAGAAATTTTGGCAGTGAGTTTACTGGTTATGGAACATCATCAGAACGAGTCTAGACGCCCATCATTTAAGGACAGGATCACCGTTACAATAGCAGAGTGCGTTTTCATCATTGTTGTTGGCCATTGTTGTTTCCTGTGGAATGCCACCGTGCCTGAATTTTAAGCAGATGGGTCTGGGCTCCATTCATAATGTCCCTGATTTAGGAAAAATCGTTTTCACAGACGGGGACAGTACACCTGCCAACTGCCAGAGCCCAACAGCAGCTTTGGTCTTGGCACACGTGGATGCGATTTTACTTCACTGGTGATGTCTCCACGAGCTGCTTATGCTCTTGGTCCCGATGACAACAGGGCAGAGGATGAAGCCGGGGCTCACCCTTCTTGGGGCGGGGGGCCACTGAGATTCCTGGGCATCGTACCAACTCAGCCATATGTCACCACAGAAAGTAACTGCTTTTTCCATATATGATCATAACTAATGTTGCAAAGCCTGTTTTGCCTGGATCCTTTTACAGGACCTATGCAAAATATGCTGTGAGCTTTCACTCCAGATTTCTTCCCTAGAATGAATGGCTCTGCACACACACGGAAACAGGCTCTTATTCCGTTCATCAGGAGTGATAATTATTCCATAGGCTAATTCCCCGAGTGTTAGTTCTGTGGGGTGAGGTTCTGGCTCATAAACAGGAGCCGATGGAAACAGGGATCCTAATGGCCAAATACATCCTAATGTTCTCCTTTTAATTCTTTCGGTTTTTTTCCCCCCTGTCTTTACCTTTTAGAAAATGTTAATGTATTCCTGATGAATTCAGTGTGAAAAAAAATATGTTTATCAGCTTGGGTTTCAAATTTTTATTCATAATAAGAATATAGTAGCACCACCAACACTTTCCAAAGTCAGTCCTGGCAACTCTGCCAGCTTTTCAGGGCATCCTAAACGAGATGACCGCCCGGAAGAGTCACAAGTCAGGAATTCCGATGCCAAGATGATACGCAAGTGTATCTTAATCAGGTATGGGCGCTTTGTTCTTGCCAGGCATGGAGTCAAGGAAAGCGTGCTCTGGTGGCAGATAACCCTGCAAGATGTCATTTGGTAATTACGTAAGTTGTGCCTTTAGCCAGGGCCAAATGGATGATAAGGTTGTCACTGTTAACAGGTGCTAGCTATTTGGAGCAAACCATACTTCTGCTTGTGCAATCCAGCCACTGAATTTCCTGCTCACATTTCTTACTCACTCCCGTCTATCAACCGCAGTGAAGGAAGGTGAGCTCTGCGGCCCGGTCAGCCTTTGATCCTCAGAACCTCAATATCCATCAGGCCCTTGGTTTGGTCAGAAGGCCGAGCCCCAGCCACCTGCCCCCCAGCCAGGCTGGCACTGTATTTTACACGGAGCCCACCTGAGCAGCTGAACCTGCTCCATAAATGAATGCACGCAGAAGCCCGCAGCTTCCAGGGCTGCATCCAGAGCCACAGCTGGGTGCTTTAGTTTGTTGTGAAAAGCATTCCAGCATGACACAGCTCCTCTCAGTACAAAGAAGTGCTGGAGCACCAGAGAGACAAATAAAATAAAATAATAATAATGCCCCTGAAAGCACTGAGCAGCCCGGCCCTGGTCTGCTCCCCTCCACGGTAAACAGACCGTGCGGGAACTACCGGCCCCAGGACGCGGGTCCTGGCCACAGGGGCGCCTCCACCGCCTCCCGGGCGTCTGGAGCAAACAGTGCCACTTGCTCTGTGGTCAGATCAGGGACAGCCAGTCCTCCCGTTGTTTGATTTCTAAACTTGCCTCCACCTCCCCGAGGCCTCTGAGAGCTCAGGGCTTGCAAATCAACACAACATTTAATTAACTGCACATTAAAGTTTCCATCTTTCAAGGAAGGGAATTAGGGACAGTACACTTTCTGAAGCATTCATTAATGAAAATATAAATTCTAAAGCCTCCCGAGTTCCGGGTGGTCCCCCCCCCACCCTAGGTGGCTGCCCACCCGAATTCTCAGGGCTGGGCCAGTTCCTTGGAGTAAGCTGCGGTGTCCAGGGTCCCCTTCCAGGCAAGCACTGTTAACCCTCGGAGCTCCAGGCTTGGCTTTGACTCACCCCAGAGGCCTCAGAATTGTCCTCAAGAGTTTTCAGGAAATACTCCAAAATGTTGCTATTGGTACTGAGTTGTGAGTGCTTTCTTATCAAAATGAAAGGTGTGTAGAAAGCACTGTTTAAGAGAGGCAAGAGGCATGAATAATACAATTAAATACTGTCTGCTGCCCACGGAATGAGTGTGAGCTACTGTCACTCCCCGAGGACGACAGAGACACATGGACCACCAGAGAGGAGGGACATAGCACAACCAGCCTGACTTTAGGGAGATGAGACAGAAACACAACGAGACAGACCAGAAGATAGATATCTAGGACAACTTCCCCCCAATAGGCTGGACCCTCCACGACACCAAAATCACCTGATGGTTCAGGCTGAGGCCACACACACACACACACACACACACTGACCAGAAACCACAGTGAGTGAGAAGTGCATTGTTCAGGAGTCGGGGATGCTGGCCCCGTTTCTACCACGAGCCCCGGGCCACAAGCCCCCCCTGCTTCTCCTCTTACCCTTCTCAGCTGCAGAACAACGCAACTCACACCTCGCGCAAGATCACCGGCCGCACTTCCTACCAGAATTCATCGCCACGTCTCTCTAAAAGGGGATGGTCTTGCAATGCCTCGTTTTTGTTACTTCCCAGAATATACGTCTCCTCCCGATGTTATGAAGTCTTTGAGAAAAAAAGGAGTGGATCTTATTTAATTTTCAACTACGCATTCTGCATATTTATTTGGTTTTGCTCGTTCTATGCGCACCTACTTCTATGACACGCCCGGGACTGCGCTAGCGCCGGGATATACACGCTGACTTTGCCCTTCTAGAGGAGGCAAACAAATAAGTAAACAGGTAAATGAACTAATCGTAAATTATAATTAGCGTTAGGCAGGGAAAATAACCAGGAAGGGCCTAAGATCGCAAATGACGGAGAAGAGCAACTTCGGAGTGGGTGTTTAAGGACGGCTTCTGTGGAGGGGACGTTGGAGGTAAGCTGCGGAAGGAAGGGCAGAGGAGGCTGTGCAGCCAGGCTTCGCGATTTGTTGGCCAATGTGTATAAATCAGACCTAATAAATTCAAATTCGAAGAACATCTAGTCAAGGGGCACCTGGGTGGCTCAGTGGTTGGGCGTCTGGCCTTTGGTTCAGGTCGTGATCCCGGGGTCCTGGGATCGAGTCCCACATTGGGCTCCCCGCAGGGAGCCTACTTCTCCCTCTGCCTGTGTCTCTGCCTCTCTCTGTGTGTCTCATGAATAAATAAAACAAAAATCTTTAAAAAGAAAATCTAGTCAAAATATACTTTTGGAGAGACAAAGCAACCAGAGTGTGAGTTCTTCACTCTCCAGAAGGAGGTAGAGCGCAGTACAGCCAAGGGGCTCCTTTTCACTCACGGGCTCCCCTAAGCCAGCAAAATACACTCCAGACTCCACGCTTGCCTACCTTCTGCCTCGTCCTATACTTCCTATTCCAGGCCCCTGGGCAGCACTGGCACAGTGACCAATACACCAGAGAATTCTAGTTTCTGATCCACAATTACTTTAATCGCGTCATTTCTCTCTGGTCTTTGGGTTTTCTCACCAGTGTGACATCACACACAGGACGGCGTGTTAATTCCTTACATTTTGTTCCTGGGACGTCACCTGTGACATCTACTAGCAGAAGGGGAGAGAGGCGGACATGGTCATCGTACCCCACAGTAGGCGCGGCAGGTTCTGGATCACTTAAGTGTGTCCCACCTCGGGATGCCAGAGTGAACTGGACTCTTGCAGACACTCGGCCACTTGGCTCTCACAGTGCCATCACCAAGCCCCACTCTTCTCTCCCTGTTTCATGGTCCTGGGTCTGGGACACATTCTCCTTCTCCCCTTAGGCTCTCTCTGTCTAAAGATGACCTTAGGTGGAGATTCCGAGATAAGAAATACCTTGTGGGGTAGGTTTTTCCTACCAGACCTTGACTTATAGACTCACCCCACTCTCCTATTACTTCACCAAGAATTACTGCCCATGTGCCCAGAGGTACCTGTAATGTGTGCCCAGAGGTGGAGGAGGAGAGGCGAAAACATCTGTTCTCTGTTACCTGATGTCCACAGGCAACGTCTGGCTACAAGATGTACCCACCCACCCCTTGAAATTGTCCCATCCATTGGCTGCCTTCCCTTACCTTTCTTCCCTCTGCCCTTCATCATTTGGGGGTGGGGGAGGGCAGCCCTACATTACACCAGTAGGGCCACACATATGATGACAAACCCAGTCCTGACTCTCGAAATCTCGGTCTATTGGGAATCCACAAGCAGACGGCACCACAACAGGGACAGAGTGGTCACTACTACGATCAAAATAAAGGTGGCAGAGGGTATGGAGGGAACACGGCCAATGGCCCCATGACCAGCCCCATGGAGGAGGCAGGTGGAAGGCTTCTAGGAAGAGCAAAAGTCAGAGTCACCTTTTGAGCCAGTGGAGAATAACCAGTGCTTGGAAAACAACAGGAAAATTCAGGAGATGCTACACCAGGAAGCACATTCTGAGCATATGGTCCTTTTTACAGGTCTGTGGATTGGTCAAACGGATTCTGACAAGTGAGCCAAGACCAAAGAAGGCCCTCACCTCCACCCTGAGTGTCTAATCAGCAGGTCTGTGTTATGGATCCAGACCCCAGTTGTTTGTCTCACTCCTCTGATGGGGTATGTAGTAGGCGTCTGATGATTTCATTCTTGCAACACATTTTCAAGAATCCATTAAAACCATGAGCAAGGATCAACCACTAAAACAAGTATGGAGCCTTTAGGTCATTCAGACCCAGGAAGTGAACCCCAGGGGTTGGCCAAACGCTTTCTGCTGCAAAATTTTGATGGATGTTGCTTCCATAGCCTGAGCCAACATTTAATTTGTGTTGAGATGGAACACTTTCAATTGTCAATGACAAAAGGCAATATTTCCAATATTCCTTGAGAATAGGCTTCAAAGGTTTCAGCTCTTTTTTAAAAAGCTTTTCAGCTTTATTTTGACGTGGCAGAAAAGTTTTGCATGCATCCTCGCATCCACTGTTGTGACAGCTGCATTTAATGAGTGCAAAATGATCAGAAAAACATCCTTTGCTGTGGGTTGCCAGTTGGTGACAGGGGAGAGGTGATGCTGTAATCAGAGCAGTGAAGTCATGCACACATCTGCTGAGGCAAAATTTCTGCCTGTCTGGTCTATAGCAGGCAGCTCAATCCATGGCCTCGAAGCCAAATAGGACCTTGCAGACCTACATCCAAGCGGCCCCATCTTCAAACAGCAGGGTAAGACTCTGTTGGGCCACATTAGGCCATTGTTGCTGGAGGTTCACTCACATATCCTTCTAAATCGTCCTTATATTTATCTTACTGAAAGATCTTTCTGGCTAATCTAACATATTTATAATTAACAAATTCAGAGGGGGGTAAAAAGGCAAGCTTTACGTAATTCATGTGTAAAGACCCAAATCAGAAAATGAAGGTCTTCCTTTAAATACAGATAGTCATAGTAGATTAAATTTTTTTTCTCAGCAAATTTTCACTTCCCTGCCCTCCAATACGCACACACTGACCTCCATGGGAAGAATTTACTGCCTTATCCCACTGGTATTGAGCTTGACAATGGGACTTCCTTTGGCCAATGAAAGGTGGGCAGACATGACCCTAGGCCTATTTAGAAGCTAGGTTGTAAGGCACTGAACATTTACACTCACTCCACTGAGAGCCTCCACTTCTACTTTGCAAAGATCATGAGATAACTGTCAGATAACCCTTATAGAATGAGAGGCAGGTGAAATAGTTGTTCCAGCGACTCCAGGCACCTGCAGAGCACACCCACAGGAAGAGTCGCCTACCTGACCCCAGCCTGGATCAATCAACCAGGCCACAGCTGACCTGCAGCCCAGGAAGCATGAGCATAAATGGTGGTGAATCTAAGTCCTTGAGATTTGGAGCTGTTTGTTATTCAGCATCATTGTGTTGTTTCGTAAGCTTTTCAGAGAGATCACCAACAATGTATGCCTGATTGTGTGCTAGAAAAAATATTCCAGCTGTGCTAGATGCCTATCGCTCCACTGACATGGTGTAAGGGAAAGCAGATGGAGCAAATACCCAAGCCAATCAATCCTATTTATGCAAGGCACGATGAATAACAACACCACGCTTAACTGTGTTTTTCACCTTTCGGTTCCATGTTGGGGTCATGGAGTTGTACTTAATATTAATGGAGGTACAACTTTGTAGAGTTTCCCAAGGTTTCCCTTGACCCCAACACTCTTTATTGGTTGTTACCTCCTCACACCTTACAGAGGAAAATTAAAAGTACCTACTTGTGTCAATATCTTCATCTGGAGTCCCTGTTTCATTTCCACATGGCTCCATTTCCCATCTTCACTCTTTCCTCAATAATAAACCGTCACACTGAACCATTATGACAATTTACTCTTGAGGGGAGAATCCTGTGGGTGTCTAAAAGCTTACTGTAAGTTATATTTACTTAATTTATGCTTCTACTGACAAATAATTAGGGCAGCAATTAATTTTAAAATGCAAATGCGCAATGGGTCTCACTGTTTTGTTTTGTTTTGTTTTAAATATTCTTTGTCCTCCGTCCTACTTGTGTTGGAGTCTTAATGGATTTAGTTTAGCAAAGGAATGAAATTATTTTTTCTAATGCTTTATTTACTTGATTGAATCGGACTTTTTATCAAATATTGACTACAAATGTTTGTTCAAGATCATATGCCGTAGAATTTAATAGAAATAAAAACCTGTGGTACAGACCATCATTTTTTACGTGTCTTGTATGTAATCTATCTGAATGATGAATCAATGACAGGCAGGAGACGTTTCTAGCAATCTACCTCTCTATATGGACCAGCTGCTGTTTTCTGGTAAGCGGGGAAAATTTCTTATTATCTCTGAAAAGGTCACAAAGATATTCTTTAAGAAGAGAAAACTTTTCACCTGTAAACACGAGTAAAATTTGCTTTCATTTATCTTACATCCTGCAGTGCTGGGAAGATTGGGAACATAGGTATAGGTCCACTGAATGCTCCTTTCCTTTGTTCATTTATTCGATATTTCCTGACACCTCATGTATGTGAATACTCCACTCCATGCTAGATTCACCAGCACCTGCTCTGGTTCACAGTGAGCTGGGAAAGTCAGACAGGAAAAAAAAAAAAAAACCTCTGTATATTTTGTCATCAGACTACCTAGTGTCATTTTATATTCCTGTTTATTCTCTTTCTCCTCAACTAGAATGTGGGCTCTGTGAGGGCAAGGACCAGATCTATATTCTCACCATATGAGCAGTGCCTACTTCAGGGGAGACCCTCAGTAAATATCTGGGCATATTAAAAGAAAAAAATGTGATACTGTAGAGCCATGAAGAGGATGACATGGGAGGCCGAAGGAGAGATGCCTTCTCAGCATAAAGCATGGTAGAAAGTAGATTGATCAGAAAGGTATCAAAGAGGAGGTGAGCATGGAAGCAGGGGGGTCTCCAAGAGAAGATATTCAGGAGGTTGCCCAACAAGCAAAGTCAGGAGCACACAGCAGGTGTAAAGTCATGTAGGAAGAAGTGATCTGGGCAGGTGTGGGAATACAGGAGTTTCCCTGAAGCATAGGATCCCCTGGGGAATGTCAGGAACTGGGGCGAGACAGGTAGGAAGCCCTAAGCAGACATCATCTTATACCCAGAGGAAGAGCCTTCATCTTTCTCTGTAATCAGTGTTGATTGCTGATTGATTGGAACTTTGACATACCAAATTACTAATTAGGGTGAGCATGTAAGAAACACAGTTGTCCACTTTGGGCAGAAAACTGAGCCCTCTTTGGTGATGAATCTGTAATGCTTCTCCATTGATATGTGACTTGGCTTAGGATACAGCCAAGACCTAATCAACTCATTCGAAAAGAGTACTTGGTCATGAACCACACAAGGCAGATGTAGCTAGATTTTTCTGCCATTATCTAAACATTTAAAGGGAAACCAGCATTTTGGTCTAAATGACAATGCTCTTTGTCCTTTTGGTACACATTCAAGTCAAGGTAAATTTAAAAATAAGTTCCACTTAGACTAAACATTATTCATGTATAAAAGTCTGTTTTAAAACACCATCAAAGTTATTTGCCTCTCTTTTCGCCCATGTGAAAAAATATTTCATCCACTGAAAACTAATGAAAGACCATCACACAGGCTGGTTTTATGGATTGCTTTCTTTTGTTTCATGGACTTTTCTGGTTTATTAGGGGAAACCCCATTAAATGGAGCCCGTATGCAGACACAATCACTTGCCTTCTGTGTGCTGCAGGTTGAGGTCATCAGTAAGTGGTAGCAGGCCACTTCTAATCTAATTGTGAATTCCTGTCATGTACAGACTTCAGCCCAGGGATGACAAGGATTTTTGAACTTCAAAAAAAGAAAAAAAAAGGAATCACAATAAATATTTCATTGTCTAGTCAACCCAATTTGCTAAGCCTGATTATCTCGTACAGCCTCCAGAGATTGCTACAGGAAGCCTCCCCAGATGTTCTCCTTCCAGCCAAAATTACCACTGTATGTCAGGGAGGTGGCCCAGCAACTGCATTCTGGAAACCCAGCTGTCAAGGAAGGGAGAGGAGAGAGAAGGTCGCACCCACTGCGGGAGAGCCCTGCAAGCCACTTGCCACCCTGCCAGGCCACTTAACCAGGGCCTGAATTGGGTTAATTGACCAATGATCGACCAAACCTTTTGGCTCAGATTTATACTCTGTTCCAAATTGCGATGGTCAGAGAACATGTGCATGGAGAGTTCCTGAAGCAGCGGGGAGCTAATTACCCCCACTTCCCTAAGTCAACAGAAATCCCGAAAGGATGATGCTGAGCAAACAAATATTGAGCAAGAGCCTGACAAGCCCTTTGGCTTGGGCCTGACTCTCCCACTTCTCTTTCCAAGCAACACAGCCCCATGGTTTTCAGTAACAATGGGGCCCCATGTGCTTGTGTTATTTATTATCAGCATATCTTTTTAAATTCATTTTACTTATTATAATTCTTCAGATACTGGCATTTGTAGTAGGAGTATATTTAGGACTTTAGTTTGTTCTTCTATCTACTACCCTTAAACCCCGTCCATTCCTTGGACGTGATCGTGGTGGCTGTAGCCACACATAATCTGTTGCTAGAAAAGAGCTTGGACGTAACAGGGAAGAAGACAGGACCTAATACCTTATGAGAGATCATCCTGTCACAAACTAGCCCCTGGGAGCCGAACCAGCCAAGTAAAGAGTACTGAAGGAGCTATTCCAGAATTCCTGCTTGGGGTTTGGGGAAGTTACAAAGCCAAGATTTTGAAGGTAAATGTGATACTCCTACAGCTTGGCTGCATGAAACAAGGAGTACAGTAAGCTCATGACAAAGAATGTCGTGCTGGCAGCGACTCCATCTGCAGGGCACAAAACCTGAGTTCACACAGGAGATTAGAATGAGTTAAACATCACACTTCAGAGAACTCAGATAATTCCCCCTCACTTGGTGATTTCACAAAAGACATGATTTTGGGGTGCCTTGCATATTTCACTTTCTCAGCCCAATTTTTAAGGGATGAAGAGTTTCTAGGGCTGTAGGTAATGATAAGTCATGTATTACATACTGACTGAGGCTTAATGGTACCACTGGTGTCTGCTAATGATCTAGTTTTACTAAAAATCAAATTAAAGCATGAATGAAATATAAATCATTTTGTAAGATACTGGCTATCTATATATGTTTTTCACAAGAAATTCTATGTAGGTCCTATAACTGAATTATTAAAACCAGAATTGTATAATACTGGTACAACAATTGAACTATTTTACCCATAAAACAACAGTTATAGACAGACATTGGTTTCTTTGACATTAATGAGGGTGCAAAAGCTTTTGATCCTTAAAAAAAAAAAAAAAAAGCTCTCAAAAAGGTGAAATAAAATCTAAAATCCAATTACCAATTACCTAATTAAAAAATATCCAAACTGCAGTACTGAAATTTTTTTAAGCTGGCTTTTATGGGCCTAAAATATAAAGCTTTATGTAAACTGTCCCTTTTAGACATGACATTTTCATTAACATCACTGTGATATATAACTAATAAAAATAAGTGTAATTATAGCAGCATTTAGAAAATAATTTCGAGGGGCACCTGGGTGGCTGGCTCAGTTGGTTGAGCATCTGCCTTTGGCTCAGGTAGTGATCCCGGAGTCCTGGGATCGAGTCCTACATTCAGCTCCCCGCTCAGCAGGAAGTCTGTTTTTCCCTCTCCCTCTCCCTCTGCCACCCCCCTGCTTGTGTGCTCTCCATCTCCTTCTCTCTCTCTCTCTCTCTCTCTCTTTCTGTCTCTCTCAAATAAATAAAACCTTTTAAAAAATATAAAATAATTATAAGACAGCATTTTGTGATTGAGCTTGTGCTACACCCTTTTATTCTCATGTCTACCTACTTGTAGCTTCTCAAAAAAAAAAAAATGGGGATCATAAATACCAGAGAGTACAAGATAATTCTCATGCTTTATATTTGTACATTATGTTCCATGTTGTTTTTCGTTCATTTATGACTAGCTCTTTAGGCATGTCTCTAGGCATGTCATATTAGGAATGGAATTGATTACATCTATAAATAAAGCATTGATAAAAATGACCTTAAGTTTTAAAGTATGCTTGACTTTAAAAATAAAATTCCTATCTTACCAAATTTCTGCTAGGCCTGTTATAATCCTGTTTTGTCTTATTGTTTGATTTTTTCTTTCGCCCCAGTAACTATGGATATGCTTAACACCTGCATCTAAGTCCATGGACTCAGAAAATACCCAAAATGAGAAGGTAATATCGGCATCCAGGGGAATGTCTAGTTCCAGTTACTGTTGTTTTAATATTGTCTCAGTGGTAAGTCGCCATACTGAGCAGTTTAACAGAAAAGAAAAAGATTTCAGAATGAGGTTTTTGGGGAATGCACAGGAGGTTACTTAGGGATTTGAGAAGAGATTAAAAAAATAGGGAAGAATCCAAAGGAAAATCAGAGAGAAGTTCTATAAATAGAGAGCTAGGTGAACACATAAGAATAGAGTCATGTTCTCTTAAACAAAACTCAGAATAATGAGTGCTAGAGGATCCAATATGTTTTAAATATTACTATATCACAATATATAACATATTGACTAAAGTCTTCACCCACAGTTTTGCTGAAGACTCGTTTTTGTCAGAGAGCTGAAGATTGGGAAGAAATATTTAACAAGATCCAGGAACTATATAAAGATGGGCATAAATATACCACATTAACAAAATACAGGACAAAAATTAATGATTTTCTCAATTGATACAGAGAAGCATTTGAAAAAAAAATCAGCATACTTTCCTGATGAAAAAATTAAATTAGCAAAGAAAGAAACTACCCCAACATAATAAAGTCCATATATGAAAAGCTCACAGCTCAATGGTTAAAGACTGAAAACATTTCATCTAACATTAGGAAAAAGAGAAGGATACCCTGTCTCACAATTTCTATTCAACATAGTACTGGAAGTGCTATCCAGAGCAATCAGGCAAGAAAAAAAAATAAAAGCATATAAATTAGAAAAGAAAAGTAAAATTATCTCTGTTCACAGATGACATGATCTTACATGTAAAACACTTTAAAGATGGGACACCTGGGTGGTTCAGCAGTTGAGCATCTGCCTTTGGCTCACGACGCAATCTGGGGTCCAGAGATCAAGTCCCACATTAGATTCCCTGAAGGAGCCTGCTTCTCCCTCTGCCTATGTCTCTGCCTATCTCTCTGTGTCTTTCATGAATAAATAAATAAAATATTTTCAAAAAAGAAAACCTTAAAGACTACACACACACACACACACACACACTCAGACTATTAGGACCAATAAACAAATTCAGCAAAGTGGTGGGATACAAAATCAACACACAAAAATCAGTTGTGTTTCTATACACTAACAATGAACTACCCAAAAAAGAAATTAAGAAGACAATCTCATCTATAATAGAATCAAAAAGAATTAAATACTTAGGAATAAGCCCAATCAAGGAGGTTAAAGACTTGTACACTGAAAATTATAAAATACTGTTGAAAGAAATTAAAAACACAAATAAATGAAAAGATATCCCACATTCATGAATTGGAAGATGATATTGGTAAGAGGTCAATACTATCCAAAACAATCTACCAATTCAACCCAATTCCTACCAAATCCCAAAAGCATTACTTAAATTTTTAGAAATCCTAAAATCCAGATGGAAATTCAATGGATCTCAAATAGCCTAAACCAACAAAGTTGGTGGATTCTCATTTCCTGATTTCAAGACTATTACAAAGCTATAGTAATAGTGCGGTACTGGCAAAAAGACCGACATATAGAAAAATGGAATAGAATAAAAAGCCCAGAAATAAACTCTGTGTACATGGTCAAATGATCTTTAACAAGGGTGCCTAGAGCACTCATTGTAGAAATAAGTTTCTTCAACAAATGGTGATGGGAAAACTGGATATCCAAATGCAAAATTAGGAAGCTGGACCCTTGTTTTACAACATATACAAAAATTAGCCCAAGATGGATTAAAGACCTAAATCTAAGAGCTCAAACTATAAGACTACCAGAATAAAACATAGAGGAAAAGCTTTATGACATTGGATTTCGCAATGCTTCTTTGGATATGACACCAAAAACATAGATAACAAAAACAAAAATAGACAAATGGGACTACATTTAGCATTGGGACTACATCAAACTTTAAAACTTCTCCACATTAAAGGAAACAATCAACAGAGTGAAAAGTAAGACTAAAGATGGGAAAAATATTTATAAATCATAAATATCTGATAAGGAGTTAATAGCTAGAATACATAAGGAACTCAACAACAATTATATTGCACACCCGAAATTAATATTACACTGTGTATTAGTTAACTAACTGGATTTGCTTGGATGGCTCAGTTGATTGTCAGACTTGTGATTTTGGCTCAGCCCATGATCTCAGGGTTGTGAGATGGAGCCCCACATCAGGCTCTGTGCTCAGTGGATGGAGTCTATTTCTCTCCCTCTGTTCTTCCCCCAACTTGCACGAGTGCGTGCTCATGCTCTCTCTCTCTCTCTCTCAAATAAATAAATCTTTAAAAAATAACCCAAATAAAAAATTAACAAGGACTTAAATAAACATTTCTTTGAAGAAGACTTGCAAATGGCCAACCAAGCATACGAAAAAATGTTTAACACTATGCATCTTCAGAGAAATGTGAATCAAAACTGCAATGGGATATTGTCTCATGCCCCATAGGATGGCCACTATCAAAACAAAGCAAAATCAAACAAAAAATACAGAAAATAGCAAGGATTGGTGAAGATGTGGAGAAATTGGGATCCTTGTGTATTAGTAATGGGATTGTAGAACAGACCGATCTCTATGGAAAAGAGTATGGAGGTGCCTCAAAAAATTAACACTACGATGAGATATCACCTCACACCCATTAAGTGGGCTACTATCAAGAAAAGAGAAATTAATAAGTGTTGGCAAAGAACTCCTGTGCACTCTTGATGAGACTATAAAATGGTCCAGACATAACGGAAAACAATACGGCAGTTCCTCAAAAAATTATATAATCTAGCTATCCCACTTCCAGGTATAAATTCAAAAGACTGCAAAGCAGGATCTCAAAGAGATATTTGCACACCCATGTTCATGGCAACATTATTCACAATAGCCAAGAAGTGGAAGAAACCCACGTGTCTATCAAAAGATGAATAGATAAAGAAAATATGATATGTACATACAATGAAATATTATTATTCAACCTTATAAAAGGAGGAAATCCTATCACATGCTACAACATAGGTAAACCTTGAGGACATGACACCAGGTGAAATAAGCCAGTCACAAAAAGACAAATACTGTATGACTCCACTTATACGAGGGACCTAAAGTAATCAAATTCATAGAAACAGATATTAAAATGGCAGTTACTAGGGGACTGGCAAAGGGGGGGAAATGGAGTTATCGCTTAATGGGTATAGAATTTCAGATTTGCAAGTTCTGGAGATCTGTTTCACAATAATGTGAATATACTTAACGCTACTGAATTATCTGATTAAAAATGGTTGAGGGTAAATCTTATATTATGTTTTCTACCATAATAAAAAAATGTGCTTAATTTTTAATTCCTTTAGAAAGAGGAGAGGAAGTGCAGTAGAAAGAAAGCCCAAAACAAAAGTTCATTTGTGAGGATACATGGGGGACAGGATAAATGGGGAACTAAGAGATTTTTGAGACAGAGGGAGGAAAGTCAGCAGGAAAAAAAAAAAATGTTTCCAGAGATACAGAAAAAAAAGCATATTGATGAAATTAAGTCTCAGAGCAAGCTATGACCCCCAGTGGGGACTAGCTGAGCTGACTAGAGAAACTGCTGGACATGACATTAAAACTTTTCTTACCCAATAGTCTCAGTTGCCTATTTGAACAAGTCAGTGAGATTATCCGCCAAAGCAGAACCCTGGCTCCCCTCATCACTTCTCCCAGTTAGGAAGAGAAACAACCTGCATATGAATTGAGATGTTTCTTTAGATCCCAAACCAAAGCAAGCAATGGAAGAGTTCTCCTGATTGATACTACTCCAAGATAACATTTGTGTCATTCATTCACTCAACAAGTCTTTCCTCTGTGCTGGGCACTATTCTAGAAGCTGAGGACAGAAGAGATAGAACAGTGTCAGGATAACTGCGCCCAAGAGACTTGCATCTCAGAGGCACCCATCAGTTGTGCTCTGTGCATCATCATACAGATCCAGCTCGAGTTGTGTGTCTCTGCATCCTTGCTTTTCCAACTCCTCGAGACGTTGGACCAATCCTATAAGACCATCCACCCATGGATCCATCCATCTGCCCACTCCAGCGTTTGTCCAGATGTAACAAGTCCAAGTCCAAGATGGGTAAGGAAGCAGGGTACTTCCAAACCGGGGCTGTGCCCACAAAGCAGAGGAGAGGAGCTGGATCTGCCCACGTGGCTTAGGAATTGGTTGGCCAAGTATGAGTTCTAATTGAGAAACAGCACTTGAGAGAGAACACAAGTATAGCTTCAAGAGCAGGGGGAAGACTTAGAAGTAAGGGGAGAGTGTGAAAGAAACTCCAAGAGACAAACTCGTTCAAGTCACTTGCAGCAGCACCTTGTTTCCTGGGCTCACAGCAGCCCAGTGGGCAGCTTGGACCCGACAGAGCACTAGGGAAGGAAACCTTGCCTGGAACACGTGTTTGCAGTGCCCCTGAGGCCCCTCAAAGTTAGACTTTTCCCCTCTGGTCTACCAGTCATGGGACATGACAGGCAAATATTGGCACTTCTATTTTTTAATGCCATCATTTTGAATTTTCACATTTATGTAAATTTTATAAAGTATATCATCTATTAGTATAATCACAGAGGCACACAACAGATAGGTAGGTAAGTAGATGGCGGCTAGATAGATAGATAGACAGGTATGTATTGGAAGCCTAAACTCAAAATATTTTCATGATAAGGATAAGCAATTAAAAAGCTCACTGGTCACTGCTCTTAGGCAACCCCTCCTGTATAAGTAGGACGTAGAGCCCATGCATCTGGGCATACCACTGCCTTTTGTATCAGACCAACTGGACAGAAGGAGTGGGGAGAAAATGTGAAGAGTGGGCAGGTAGGGACGTAGTTACCAAGTGACACTAATTCCAAAGGACCATAAGAGGTGGACAAGGCCCAAGAAGAACTCAAAAAGGAAGATGAGAATTTCCAAAGTGTTGAGTAATGATTATCAAGCTTGATGCCAAACCGCAAGTTTTATCAGATGTCTCTGCAGTTGCCCCTGGCATCCACAGCCATGCTGCTCCAGTTGGAAGATAAAAGAGTCCTACAGGTAGAAAGGTTTTATCCTCAGAGGGATGGTTTCTGTCTTCACTTGGTTTATTAATTCCCTGAATCTGTCTTGAAAGGGAACAGAACCCCTCTAGGTAGCTGGGGCATGGGACCATCCTCAGCTAGATGCTAGGCTCTTTGTACTGCACACTCACAGGCACAAACAGATGCATGTATACATGCATACAGGAGTGCACACACACACACACACACACACATAAGCCCACAGTCCTAAAACATGGATTTGTATATTTCAAGTCTTACATGTTAATTGTAACGTCTCTGGTAGAAATAAATACATAACATGTTTAAAGGTATGTAATAGCCATCACGTTTACAAGGTTGGCAATGGGGTGCATTGTTTTACACCGTAATGGATGGGTTAAGAAGATTGGTTTCTTAAGAAAAGATGAAGACAACCATAAATACAGGCTTGATTTTAAAAAGAATACTTAGAATCTATAGCAATGTCGAAAATGCTACCTTACCTGCAGTGGCTCCTTGAAAAAACATCATATGGATATATCACACCTTATTTTATCAAATCCTACTGGGTGGAGGAACTAGGGAGCTGATGGGCAAGGGTACAAAGTTTCAGTTTTGCAAAATAAATTCTGGAGATCTACCATACAGCACAATGCCTACAGCTAACAATTCTCTATTGCACACTTAAAGCTTATTAAGAGGGTAGATATTACTTTAAGTGATCTCACCACAAAAAAATAAAATAATAACAATAATAATAAAGGGTTTGGGAGGAAACTATAGGTTGTGGCTGTGGCCACGATCCTAATGTTGGTAATGGCTTCATGAGTATACTTGTCCTCAAACTCATCAAGCTGTATAAACCAAATATGCAAAGATTTTATATGTCAGCTTCCATAAAGTGGGCTTAAAAAAGCCTGCTTAATGAACACAGGGTGGTGTATGGTAATGTTGAATCACTTTATTGTACACCTGAAACTAATATACTGTATGTTAACTAACTGGAATTTAAATAAAAACCTTTAAATTGTTTAAATCATATAAATTTAAAAATAAAATAAAATAATAAAACAAAATAAAATAAAATAAAATAAAATAATAAAATAAAATAACCTGCTGCTGAAAACTAAGATGGTCTCCAAGTTTTCACTGCAGCAAAGACCATCTTTTATTTTTTCTATTTCTGTTGTTTACATGCTAATTTTGACTCGTGGGATCCACAAAGAACTTCTTTATGTTGTTCTTCTATATTCTAAATGTCCAGGATGTCAGGTTACTGGCATTATTTACAAAAGGTATTTACATTTACAAATGTGATCTATTCCACCAGGTTTTCCTCCAAAAATACTGACCCCAAGAAGGTATCACAAAGCCTTTTTCCCCTCACCCTTATCTTTGTCAGTCAGATAAATACCAACAAAAATGACATCTTATTTACACCAATGTTGCACTGACGTTAATCATTTGCAGAGTTGAACACTCATAGTATCATGTTTACTGCCCATTTGCATTCACTGCATTATTACTAGTTTGTATATTTCCCCCTTATTTATTTTGTTCTGTTCAGATTCTCATTCATTTTTTTCTACTCTTAGAGACATGAACCATTTGTCTATAATAAAAAAAAAAATTTCCAAGGTTAATTTTGTTCTATCTTTCAAGCTTTACTTACATTACTTTTCTAACACAGAAGTCATACATTTTAGCCAAAGTTATCAAATTTTAGCTAAGTTAATCAATTTTTTACCTTCAGTGTCCCTTTTCAAAGCTTAAAAGGGACTTTGTGCTACAAACTTACTAAGGTAGTTACCAATGTTTTTTTCTGATACTTTTATATATTTTTATTCATTTAAATATTTTATTCCTCTGGAATTTATTTCAGAGAAGTAGAAGGGGATTCAGTTTCATGATTTCTACATGGTTGGTCTCAATAAGACATGCTCAACACCCTCTATGGGCTAATTCATCTCCTCCCAGCTGACCTGAAAAGCTACCTTAATCATATGTTTATGTCCCTTTCTTAGCTTCCAGGCTTTTCCATGACCTGCTTATTTCTGCACTAGCACTACATCTTATGGCTAATATAGCTCCAGGACATATGTACTATGTTGTAGGGCAAGTCTTCCCCCACAACCCATCTTTTCCACAATAGTCATAGCCTTTCTATTTGTTCATCCAGCTGAACTTGTGAATTATGTCATGAGAAAAAATAAACTATGTTGAAACTTCAGAATTTCCATATGCAGGACTAATAACAAAGTTTCCCCCAAAATATTATTTAGAACAGGAATCAGCAATTTTTTTTTTTCTGCAAAGGGTCATAGAGTGAAAATTTTAGTCTTTGCAGGCCGTACGGTCTGTCATGATTACTCGACTCTGGTGTGAAAGTGCAAAAGCAGCCACAGATAGTCTGTAAGTAAAGGGATGGGACTGTGCCTGTGAAAACTCCATTCCAAAAACAGGCAGAGATACAGTGGAATATTACTCAATCATCAAAAGGAATGAACTATTAAAACCTGCTACTGCATAGAAGAGCCCTAAAAATAATGTGAAATGAAAGAAGCCAGACACAAAAGGTCACATATTTTATGATTCCATCGATATGAAATATTCAGAATAAGTATCCATGTGGACAGAAATCAGATTAGCTGTTGCCAGGCACTAGAGAGGGAGAGGGAACTGGGGAGTAATTGATAGGTATGGTGTGTTTTTCTAGGGTAATAAAAAAGGTTTTGAAATTAGAGACAGGTAGTGGTTGTATATCACTGTGAATTGGAGTAAACGCCACTGAGTCTTACACTTTAAAATGGTTAATTTCATGTTATGTAAATTTCACCAATAAACAAAACACTATACACTAAGAAAAGCCCCTCTCCCAGGCAGCATGCGGGTATGTACAGCAAGGGGAAAACGCGAGAAACAGGCAGATGCTCCTCCTACTTGGTGCTAAGGGGGTCCACTGCTGAGAAGTGCCTGTGAGATGAGAGAGGACTCCCTAGAAGATGTGGGGGTGATTAAAGACACAAGGATGAAAGGCAACACATCCCCAGCAGCAGCAGGGTTGAGGGACGGGTTGTAGGGTTCATCCCTGAAACTCCTATCCACACAGATTCCAAGCTCTGCTGCACGTAGGGATCACCTGGCATCTTTTAAAAAACTCCTGATGCCAGACTCCTACCCCCCAAAATTCTGACTTAATTGATATGAAATGCATCAGGATTTTGAAAAGGTGCCTGGACATGTGGTCACGTTAGGGAATCACTGGCCTACAGACAAGGTGATGGGCTCCCCTAACATCTCCCTTGCGCTATGCGACCAAGTCAGAAACCTACCAGACTTCACTTGTGAATCCCCTGGGGGATAGTAGACATCACAGATGCCTGGTCCCATCCCCCGACTTTCTGATCTTTCAAAAGCCCCTGGACTCAGGGGCTTTTGAAAGCTTCCCAGGTGATCCGAAAGGCAGCCATGCCAGGTACCCTGCACTAAACAGTTTCCAAAACATCTCTGAAAATAAGAATCTGTTGGAACCCTTTTTAAAAACAGAAAAAAAGAGAATAGGATGGAAGGATGGATTCCCACCACCCACCCCAGACCTGCTGATTCAGGGAAGCTCCCTGGCAATGAAGGAGTTTAGCAAGGGTCCAGGTTAATTCTTAACAGTAAAATTTGGGGAATCCTGCACTAAGAATAGAGGAGAGGGGGAGAAGGGAGGGAGAGAGAACCTCCTTCTCTACGTTCACACCTGAGAGAGCCTGGGGTAGCAAAGGAAGTCTGAGGCATGATCTCCGACCCCCACAGAGGACTCTCCCTGGTACAGCAGCCTGAAAACTCAAACTCACATTACCCTACACACTGTGGATTCCTTACAGTCTTCACAAGCATTATCTCCTGTGAACAGTTAGGCTGGAAAGGCTCCTCCTACTCCAGAGCTCAGAGCACCCGACGGACTATCATTCGCTGCCCTGGTTAGTGGGGCACCCAGAATGATACCCATTTAATTTTGCCTCCCACACCAGTGCTCTTTCCATAAACGGTGATTCTTGGAGCCAGAGTCCACTGCATGGAACCCTGCACTCCTTCTAAATAATTTGTGGGGTTGAAATGGGCATCAAAGAGAAACCAACAGGGGGGAAAGAAAGCACCTAAGAGTAGATGCTTGAGAGCGGTGGCCTCTGGGTGATGATCAGGAGACAGACAGACAGGAAGCAGAGGGACCGGCCCCTCCCCACCCGGGCCTCCCCTAAGTGTCTGCCTTCCTCCTGCTCCCCCACACAGCACAGCACCCACTGAGGCATCCAGCCTGTTTAGGTGAAAGTAAAATGCGAGATGGGAAGGATGAGATCTGAGCCCAGGGTCAGCAATCCGAGGCTTACCCTGCTCTCTGAAGGCCCCACCACCACCACCACCCAGCATTCATTTATTCAAACACTGCAGAACCGTGCACCCTGAGCCAGGCTGTGCTGGGCACCCAGTGCTGAGCAAACCAGACCAGTCCCTGAGCCTCACTTAGCCTACTGTTTGAGGCCTTACCGTTCCAAGTCGCTGCATCACCTGAGAGCTGTCAGAAAAGCGAGGTCGCAACACCACTATCCCCTCAACCTACTGAACTAGTCTCTATTTTAAATGTGATTCCAGGCGATATGATGGCCATTGCCAGGAATGGGAGCCAGGCCATGGACTTCAAGAAATGCAGTGTGAGCTCCCTTCCCTTGGCTTCCATGGGAGTCGGTACTGGAGAGAAGAGCTCTCCAGCTCCAAGGGATGTTAGAGTCCACTTCAAAAGATCTCCTCCTTTGGTAAGCAATGAACTCGGAACCCAAAGAGGTCACATGACTTCTAAGGAAAGAGCCAGGACCTGAACTGAGGATTCTACTCTCAGGTGCCATGCGCCTGTCACAGGGCTAAAGAAAGCAAGTCAGGCAACAGTGTCTGTAGGAGGAAAGGGGCAAAAACAAAACAGGATGGCAGGGAGCCACACCATGGCAGATTCTGAGGGGTTTCTCAAAAACTGTTAGGAGGCAGATCATTTCTGTAGCCCATTTTCAAGTCTGCTTTTGATCCAAATAAAGGAACACTGACCTCCTTTGGCTTCCCAGCATGAATGCGCTTTTTTATTTTAAGGTGATGCTCTGGTCCATGACACCTACCGAGGCACAAGAAGATGGCCATCAGGTATTACCCCATCTGTGTTTTTCCAGCAGGGCTCAATAGGTGAACCCCCCGAGTCTCAGACACCCTCACAATACCTGCACCAAGGTCCTCATCACCTTTGGCTAGATTGCATGAAACAAGCAATATGCTCTCTGTTAGGATGTGTGTAAATGACCGCGCCCTACACGGAGGTGTGCTACCCAAGCAAGCTTACCCACCGGAAGCCCCTGTGACATCTAAGCAGCTGAACAAAGATCATCAAGGAAGCTGACAGCTCTCTACTCCTCCTCTCCACTCACTGGAAGCATCCGGCCCTGGGCCACTCTAAAACTCAAACTTAAATCAACTTGAAAGACACCCCCCTGCCCAAGAACCAGAACATTTTGTCAAAAACCAGATAGATGAAAAATGAACACACATAGCCACCACCCCTCGAGTATCAGAACACAGCTTTCTGAGCTGAGGGAGCGGAAGACTGGCAGATCTGAGCCAGGGGCATGTGATGGGCCTGTTGCTTCTTTTTCTTCCCATCCCAGTGATAAATAATCGATTTGAGAGAGCTGATACAAAGAGACAAGAGTGAAAAGTGGGCATGACACATTTACCAGAAGGATTTTTCCTGGGCTTCTTAAGTATAGTGCCTGGAGTTTTTTCAATCATATTAAAAGTAGAAGGGAACACCTGCTTCATGTTACCCGACCACAGTTCGGAAGTATGATTAGGTGGCTCATGCACTATCAGGAAGAAAAAATGTATATATCATGGGAGAGAACGGCTTGACAAGTTAACAAAAATTTTATATTGTTTCCAATTTAGAAACAGAGAGACAGACACCAAATCGCAGGAGGATAGAAATACTCCTTTTCTAGTTGAATTCTCAATAAAAGGCTCTGGAATGCAGTTTCTGACATCAGAACAGAAAAATATTTTTAGGATGGATTTTTTTTTAACCCTCTCCCTGAAAGACGAGATTTTTGTAATCACAACTTAACTGCATGCCTGCCAATCATGATGACTTAAGTAGAAATAGTATTTGCTGGCTTCACGAGCTGGTGTTTCCATTGAAGCAAATGGAGTTGAGGATTTGTGACTTGATCTAATGGCAATGGCTTTCCAATAGACATGCACGGAATCATTGATCAGCGTGCCCTCTCCTTGTTTGCACTGGAACACCGTTCAATTTACACCAATTAAAGAATGCTTGGTTTGGGTATTGAAGAATAATTAAGGGATGCAAATCCCCAAGGGCTTCTAAAGATGACATCTGACCAGAATGTTGATTACGGCATGAAGGCAGCGTTAGTATTTGAATAGTTTGACTGATATACAAAATCATTACAACGTCCCTCCAGGAAGAGTGACATTAGGTCAATGTATGTACTTGCCTGGTCACCCTAAACAAATTTGACAAGTCTAATTTTAAGTAATTGCTCAGAGTTGAGTGGCCGCCTCTGTCCCCACAAGGGCAGCTGTCTGGACCACATCTTGTAATTGAGATGTGTCTTTAAACTATATGTGTCAACCCAACATGCAAATGTGCTCTCGCGAAAGGTCAAGGGTTGGTGAGGCTCCGGTGAATCATTTTCCAGTCAAATTTCACCGTGAAAACTTTACTGTAGTTATTAGTCAACTCATAGGCTAATTCTACTTCACTCCCTATAGGAGAGATTACATGTCCTCATGGTGTTGGACTCTACAGTTCAGGTGGAGACCATCTCAGAATGTGTCCTCTGGACCAGCCGCAGCAGCATCTGACAACTTGTCAGTAATGCAAAGTCTTGGGCCCAACCCCAGGCCTGCTGGATCAGAGACCGTGGGGGTGAGGTCCTGTCATAAATGCTTTAATAAGATCCTGGTGGTCTAAAGCCCACTAGGGTTTGAGAACCACTGATCGAGCCCACCAATTCACCCTACCAATGATGAGAGTTAGGTAAGTTGCCTAAGGTTGCACAGCTCAAATGACAATGGAGGCTAGAGTGGATCATCTTGTGTTCGACACATTTAATTTCTGACTTTTATCATTCAGGGAAATTTTGCAAATGGCTTGCTGCCCTGTTCTTTGTTCTCTTATGTAGCCCTCCACTGATTCCTGAGAATGTGGGCAGGATCTGTCCTAGCGGATGACTGGTTCTCCTCCTTCTCCTGGACACCAGAGAGGGAGCCTCGTGGCCCCAACAGTAGCGTACAGCCATTGGACTTAGTTATTAGGAGGAGCACTGTCTGAGCCAGAAATTTAATTGCCAGTGTGAGAGCCTTGAGAGGTACCTACTTCTGTCCATGGAGATCACGGATGGACGTATAGATGCTGAGTCTCCACCGCCCCACGTCCCTGAACAACTATGATGAGCAGAGCTCCCTGCTGACCCCCACTGGATGTATAGTGAGAGCAACAAACTAATGTGTCAAGCTGCTGATACTTGGGGGATGTTTGTTACTACTTTATAACCCAGCATATCACAGGACCCTTCGGGACTGCGGAGCAGCCCCCTTGCACTCAAAGTGAGCCATGGGGAGGACAGAGAAGCAGACAAAAAAAAAAAAAAAAGGTGTCTTCTCTGCTTAGAATATAATTAAATATAGTGATATTTCCAGGAGGATACAAGGATGGGCATCAAATTTGAGTTACTACCCAGAAAACAGATTTCCAGATTCGATTGTCTTTTACAAAGCATTGCGTCCTTTGCCATTTTATCCCAATCTGACCACCCTCGAGCTGCAAGGAGCTTATTTACTTAACTGCCAGCAAGTTACCCAGAGCAAAACTGAATCTGGAGGGCGGTTTGGTTCACAGGGGCTCCTTCTCCCAGTGCCTCACCCAGCAGCTCAGCAAGTGCAAAGCAAAAGGTCTCTCCAGTGTGTGCAGGCTCCCAGCAGATGGATAAAGCCCGTTCACGTTGCATGCCCCCCTCTCTCTCCCGCTCCCTGTTCTTTTCTTCCCCGACAGCCTCACCACCCAGGTGAGCCTGTGCACCCAGCTCCCCACCTGCCCCTTCCACCCCCCACCCCCTTTGCCTTTCCGCCTGGGTCGCTCCGCAGCAGCAGCAGCAGCAGCAGCAGCGGCAACGCTGAGCCTTTCAGGCCGGCGTCCCGGGGCTCCCGTGCGGGGCGGGGGTAAGATGTGCCTCTGAATGGGGAGGAGTAGACAGGGTGGATTAATGGCAGCGGCAGAAGAGTGATACAGCCCGAGCAGAACAAAACGAGGGCGACCCGGACAAAACAAAGCGCCACAATAGATCATTTCTGAAAAGTCATCCGGGCAGCTTTGAAACCCAGGGCTGTGTGTTCCAGGGCAGTTTCACATCCACGGGCTTTCAAGACACATGAATGGAAGAGGAACAGTAACTCTTTTTCATACCTCTTTTCAGGGGTCTTGTCGGCACAGAAGGATTTACCATTCAATTCCCATACTTTTATGTGGGAAATTAGGAATTTGCCCCTTAAAAAAGAAATTGCCTTTTAAACTCTCATAAATTGTGGCGACTTTACAGATTTACCAAAATTTCTTCCTCTTTCTCCTCCTTTTGCTTCTATTTCACTTTTAAAAATACTCATAAACACACACACATACACACACGCACACACACACCACAAACATTTCCATCCTCTCCACCTTTCTCAGGGACACTTTTATTCAGAAAATCTCCAACCAAAGGGACAGTTCCTCTTTCCGGGCCCCATACGGCGCGGGGGTTTCGTTCTCAACTAGGTCTTCATTTGGCCACATTTCATCACAGACCCAACTGCTGTTCGGAATAAAAGGACCCATCCCGGAAAATATTAATCACTGTACGTTTGCAAAGGTGGCAAGGGTTGGGCCAAGTTGGTGGAAAGGTCAGAAGCGAAATAAAATAAAATAAGACGTCCGCTCATTCACGGACCCAGCAGGCATTTACTGGGCAGCCACTGGTGCGACCAGCCCCACTGAATTGTCAGTGCAATTGATTGTGTTTGCAATTGATGCAAAACAATCAAGTTTTACTGGAGGAGAGCTCAAGAAAATGTCCCCAACGGGAACGGCCCCACCGCGATTTTCACAGTGGCCGCATGGATCTGGCTCCTTTTCTCAGAAGCCCGCAGTGTTTGGCCACGTTAATCTCATTAACCTTCCCTATCAGTTTCAACAGGACAGAAATGAAGACTTGAGAACGTAGAGTCCCTGGTCTGAGACTCAGGCTGGGACAAGTCAAGCTTTGGCTCTGAGCCAGTACATTTGATCTGACTCCCCAGGCCTCTTCCAGGCCCCCCCCCCTTTTTTTTTTGGAGCAGAGTAAGAAAGCACCCGCAAGGAAGCCTTGCCATAGGAAATCCAGCCATGTCTGACCCTGCATCCCTCTTCCCTCCTCCTGCCCCCCAGGAGAGCCCGGTTCCAAGGCCGATTCTGGGAGCAGCTGTACAGACAGCAGCCATTCTCCAGGGGCATTCAAGCGTACCCCGGTTCCCTCGGAGAATCCTTTGGGGTAAGAGATGGGAAGGGATGGGGGGCAGGGAAGAGAAAGGAAGGTTTTCCTCCCCAGCAGGTCTGTAAGGCGAGCCTGGGACACACTAACCATTTCCTGATGTGCAGAAGCTGAAACTTGCACTTCTTTTCTTGTTAGATTTCTTAGATACGCACACACAAAATAAAAAAACCTCACCCAACAAAAGAGGGCCTCACAATATGCTTAATTTGGTCTCTTTCAGATTCCAATATCACTTGTCTGTCCTCCTCCCCCTTCAAAAACAGGATAAACAATGATGTCCTATTTCTGAAGACAATTGTTAAACTCAGAAATGTGCAGTATGTAAGTGTGTCAAATCCACACACTGTACACCTGAACTTACACAATGTTATAAGCCAGTTATATCTCCATGAGGCTGGGGAAAAATAAAACCTGAGAAAGAACACCCAGTAATAACTGCATTGACATCTGCAAGTCTGGGAACTATATCATTTCCTTCCTGAAAGAACCTGCTTGTGAATAGTTATTTCAAAAGGAGTCAGGATATTGCTCTTTAAGAGGCAAAATCTCACTCAGAAAAATTAATATTTGAAGGAAATGATGGATCTTAAATCCAGCCTTCACTGGCTTGAGAAAAAACAGGTAGCTTTAATGGTCTACAAAGTTTTATAAATTAAAATGTGCCGGGTTCCTTCTTCACTGTCTCTAAACCAGGAGTAGAAATTCCAAAGGCCAGGATACAGAAGCTCTCAAAAGTCCCACCATGATAACAACTCCTACACCCCCCAGAAACGGCAAAGTTCAGTATCTCTGGGGAGACTCCCTTTTCAACAACCTTACCCACACCCCCAAACTACAAATATTGAGAGGATGACAGTGCCTCTAAACTCAAAACCAGCATTTCCCAGCCTGTTTGGAATTGACAGCATATTGCTTACGAAATCCTCTTCCAACTTAATGCTTAAAACTACTGGCTTGTACTTATTTTTTTTAAGGAGTCTCTGCAATCAACATGGAGCCCGAACTCACAACCTCAACATCAAGAGTCACATGCTCTACTGGCTGAGCCAGGCAGGCGCCCCTGTACTTATTATTTTTCCTGATTTCAAATATTATATGATTAAAGAAATTCTTTTGTGATTTTTTTTTAAATATCCTCTGTGCTGCATTTTTCATCAATGTGAATGCAATTTTTTCTTTTATAACCAGTCTCCATCCCCACTGCTAGGACCATTATAGGCTGTGCCAGCTGTAGGAATTCTTACCTTTTCACAGTCTTTTGTCTATAAAGCACTAAAAGATGATCTTAAACAGCAATCGGGTGCACTCCCCCTCCTCCCACACACACAGACACCTCTCATTAAAACTTTTCAATAGGCAGTGGTACCCCAGCCTCCAGCCATGCTGCCGATAGGAATTGTGTCTGTCTGTCGTCCACTCTCATTCTTGTCTCCCGTTCCTTGTGCTTATAAAGTTCTTCCTTATCTGGGGCCTTTGCACATGCTCCCATCCACTCAGAAGGCTGCGCCCCCCACTTTCTGCATGCCCAGCTTCCTGTCTTCCTTTTGGGCTCCACCGAAACACTCCCTCCAAGGGGTGGCTTCCCCAGACCATGCTGTCTGGGGTGGCTTTCTCTTGCCCACTCACCTGTATTCCAAACCCAAGTGTATGTCCTTCACAACAAATATTCCATCTGTAGGTGTTTTCATTTTACACCCGTCTATGTGCTTTGTCTCTCTTCCCTGCTAGAATGGAGGCTCCCACATGACAGGAACACGACTCTTTTGCTACTTGAGCATTGCTGGTAGAGAATTGGTGCTCAGTAATATTTGTGAGAGGAAGGAAAGAAGGAAAAAAAGGAGGAAAGACAAGATATTGACTTGAAATCATTTCCCTGCACTCTAGCCCCAAAATGTTCTATATTATTCAGGGTGAAAAACCTTAGTTCTTCTGTTAAACAGACCCCTGAATACAATGGCTCCTAGGATCGAACTGTATTCTCTTTCACGTTCTGGAGTTGGACAGTCCAGGCTGACAGGATGTTCTGTTTCACACAGTGACGAAGAGATCCAGATTTTTTCCTTTTTTTGTCCCAATCCCACAGGGCCCTGAGCATCTGCTTGGTTTAACGGGGTTGCCAGCACATCCAGGTTCCAGCCCATGGGAAGGGAGAGAGAGAGGAAGCCCAAGAAGAGCCAGTTGCAATGAAGACGTGAAACAAGTTGTGCACATCGCTTCTGCTCACATTTCATAGGCAATAAGTTAGTCTTAAGACCAGAAAGGAAGGTTGAGAAGTAGAGACTCTAGCTGAATGACTTCCATGTCCAGGGAGAAAAGAACAGATTTAGGGAAAAGAGCCATCTGCCACATGTTCTTCGACTCTTTTCTGAGTAGAAAACTTTCTGGGGCCTATCCCCGGGTAGCAGAACCTGTGGGTAGCCTGCCTTTGATTGGAGGAAGGAGAGCTCAGCCCCATCCCCCAGGACCCCCACTGCCACGAGGGAGCTGGTGGAGGGGGTGGCAGGCGTTGCAGCCACCTTGAGCACTGAGATGCCAACATGCTCAATCCTTCCCTTCTTCTTTGACTCCGAAACTCAGCGAACATCCAGATGGGTTTTTGTTTTCAAAAACAAAAATTTCCCATCCATTTCCTCACTCCCTGTGCCAGAAGATGCAAAATGCAATTGACCAGAGTACCTGCTGCTCTAACAGGAAGCAAGGGAAATAAAATAGGCAGACCTCTTTGGTGTCCCTGGGACCATTCTAGTGTGGCAGCTTCCTTCAATGTAATTTTGAGTAAATCATTTAATATCCGTAAGACTCATTTTGCTCATGTCCAAAAGGGGAGCTATAATACCTTGTCATGTGGTTATTGTTAGAATTAGCTCATGAATGTAAAGATTTTAGTTCTTCTTAAGAAATATCTGGCACCCGGGTGTTTATTTGTCCTTCATTCATTGGCTTTTCTCTTGCTAAATCTCAGCCTGATAAACTATCTCTCTTCCTCAACGGATACCTCGGGCCCACAGCCTTAACAGTCCAGTACACTTTGTCTCTCGTTCTCTCTCAATTCCTGTCCCACGCTTATTCACATTTTTTATTTAATGCCTTGTGCTATCCACTGATTGTTTCATCAGTATTTGTCCAGTCTCGCTGGCTGGATTGCAAGCTCCCTGAAAGCGGTAGATCCCAATGTAAGTTCCCGCAGCTCATGACATCTAACACAATGAGGGGATCACATAACACCAGTCACACAAACACTCAACAAACGCTCCACTGGGTTGCCGAAATAAAGATACCAGCAGATTGACGCTAGATCTACATGACCTTAGAAAAATAAATTAATTCAGCATATTAGTCCCAAATGTTAGTTGATTCGGGATTTCTTTTTCAAATAGTAAAACGTTCTGCTTCTGTGAACTGAATGACTAACTTAGTATCCTTGTGTGGAAGAAGCTGAAAGTGTTGCCGAAAATTTTATTGCACCCTGAAACTTCTGGTAACTCAGGATGCTGCCTTCTGGGTGGTGTTTATTCTCTGCCACAAACACCTGAATTACTGAAATTGAAATCCATCCAGATTCTGTTTGGGGTTCCAGCATTTTGTGGACTGGCACATGTGCCTGACAAAAATCTGGGGAATGCTTGGCCTTTCATTCCTCTGAGAATTATGCCATTTTCCAAGAAAAGCTAAATAGCTCATTCATGTTTCACCCTCTGTTCTTCCAGGCTGGTTTCCTGAGGATATTTTTTAGCCAGACTGGTGTGTGTGTGTGTGTGTGTGTGCACGCGCGCGCACACGCATGTTTTAAATAGGCTGCTAGAAACTGGGAATTTTAAACTAAAACTTATATTGAATGATTCTTGAGTACATTATCAGATGAAGAATATTATCCTTATTTCATCTATTTTAGACTTTTAAAAAAAGGGAACATATGAATGGCATTCAATCAGTGGCTTTTGTTGACGAATTCCCCCAGAGTATAACTTAAATCCACATGAAATCTCTCAGTACTGTTTCTGAGGGAAGCTAACTAATAAGTACCATCAGGTAACAAAGCTGTTATGCTTTTCTTTCTGCATCACGTTTATCAAGAGAAGCAGGGAACTTCTTATTTCAAGGGCTTTTTGTACAAGGAAACCTAATGTGGCCTTAACACGCACTGAAGTCTCTAGGGGGAGAAGTTACGAAGGAGCAAAGCTCCCTGACCGGACAGCATCCTTCAGGGTTTTCCAGCAGGACCGTGATAAGTATATAAACCACCCACAAATGTGGGGCACACTCCAGGCCATCTGAAGCCCTGGACCCTGTTTTCAAGAAGAGGAGGTGCCATGAACTGTGAAACACGGAGCCCAGACTCACTCCCCAAACCTGAGCAATAAGCTTAAATGCAGACAAGGAAAATACTTGGTTTGGCTGAAGTGGACAGTTCAGACCAGTGTGAACTGGGCTGGCCAAAGAGTCCAAAAATCTATAAAAGTTCTTTAGAAAACAAAAAGGCATTGGTCAACAGAGGTGGCCTGGCAGTGTGTAAATGTGTTCCCCTCAAAGCTAAAGTTGAAGCGTCCCTGAGTGCATCCAAAATGTTTGTTATACCTCCATATAAGACTAAGGTGAATTTTCCTAACTTCTCGGTTTTGTCTTCTCTAGGGTCAGCGTGAGCTTTTTCCCTAATTAGGAAATTTCATCAAACTACAAGCTTTAAATATATATGTATTATATATATTTATATATGTATTTCCTTCCTCAATATGATGAAACCAGCAAGGCCTTCTAAGAGGACTCCCGGAGGAGCTCTTTATCACAGAGGAATAAAAGTACGTGGTAGGCAAGGGCACAGAGCAAAGGGTAGGGCTGTCGGGGATTCAAGGACCCCATCGCAGGGACCTATACTTTCCTGTAGGTTCTCAGGGGCTTGCTGAACTGGTCTAAGAGTGAGCGGGTCCCTGTGGCCCCCTCACACTACAGGCGGTGCTGAGTCATAGGGGAGCAACACAACCCGAAGTCTGAGGACATTTAGTCCAAAAGTGTGCAGGTGACAGCAAGCAATATAGCTGATGAATGGTATTGTTCCACGGCATTGTCTTCTAACCTACCCTGGCAGTCAGGGTCCCGGAGAGAAACAGAGGGCTCATTCAAATGGGGGCCTCTGGAGAGGCTACTGAAGGGTCTGTTTACAGAGGTGGCATTTGGGTCAAGAAAACCAAACCTTGGTGAGCAGATATCACCCCTGGGCTTGAAGCAGCACTGGGGAGGGGTGACTCCCACCAGACAGAAAAAATGATTGTGTCATTCTCGGGCCAGGAGGGGGCCTGAGTGGCCATCAGTACCCTGACCTCACTCTCCTGTGCCTCAGTTTCCAGCTCCTGAACCCGCCAGACTGTGGGGGCAAAGAAGCCACTGATGCCACCTTCAGTGACCTACTTTCCCAGGACTCTCCACAGAGCAGGGTGGGAAAGGGGAGAGAAGGGGTCTAGAGGGCAGATGGGAAAAGTCTAACCCACATACTAGCTACTTTATTTTTAAATACTCATTTCCTACCTTCGACCTCCCCCCACTAGAATGTAAGCTCCCAGAGGGCAGGGATTTTAGCCGGTCTGTCCTCTCCCAAGTACCTGCACACAACTCAGGCACTCAGAGAGTATTTGTTGAATGGCTGAATAGAAGCAAAGAAGAAAAACCATCTGCCCAGTATTTAACAGCAAGTAAGTAATAAGACAAGCAGCATTTTATATAAGGTAAAAATAGTTCTTAACGGGGTGTTTCCCTACGGTAAACTGGTTCTTATTTTGGCCATTCTGCCCAAAGCAAAATATAGCCAACATACATAAGAAGGAAAATATGGTGGGGTATAAGATTTGCTGAAAAGATTATATTTATGCTTTGCTTGGAGTGAAGAAAAGTTTTGGGAAGCGGACCGAAGAATTTTAAATTGCCTTAAAGAAACACAAGAAATACATCTTTCCCCTAACTTTCAGACCTGTGGTCTAGGAAAGAGGGGACAGTTGCCAGAATTCTTAAAGAAACTCAGTGTTAAACAGTGAAAAGATGTCAGGTTGTGGGTTTCTTTGCCACGGGAGGCTTTAGAGACCAACATTGTCTGGATTTGATGACAGGTAATGACATTAACTAATTACAAAACTAATCACATTTGGAGCGGTGGAAGCTGAGATCATGATAAGCATAATCAAATCCCTGACTTCAGGGCTTCGGGAATCAGAGGATAAGTTTTCTCCCCTCGCAAAGCTTGACCAGATGCCTCTTGGAGGAGGCCTTTGTCTGAGTATTTTGGAAGATACTGATGTGAGTCGGAACCAGTATTCTGGATCACAAAGCCCCAGTGGCTCAACTGGTACTAAGCGAGCACACTACAGGGATGCCGTGTGTGTCCCCACTGGCTGAAGGGGGGACTTGTCCACCCCGTCATTGTCAGGAGCTCCATCAAGGTAAGGGGATGACCGGTTGGGTCACGGTGGACAAATTCCAATCCGTGGGAGTCCTGGTGTCTTCCTCCACAAAGCAGAGGTTAAAATAGCAATCACCTTTGCCTCTGCAAATTGCCATGAGAATCCAGCAAAAGAGTTTACTCTGCCGATTATAAGCTGTTTTAAACATAACAAGTATTGCTAGCATTAATCCAAATTACGGGCCTGAATCTCTATAATGTGAATATCTCAATCATCAGTAAGGTGGAGAATCTTTCAAATAAAGAAGCGGACCGCCTTCTGGTGGCAGGAAGGCCTCCACCGCTCTCTCGCGCCCCTTTTGCTCTCTCTGGCCCCGTGGGAGGAAAGGGAAGAGGCGGGCCTCCATCAAAGCATTTCCAGCCCTCTAAGGAGACAACAGAGCAGTGGCCCTGGTCATTCTTCTCATCTGGTAACATTCCTTAAGCCCCAGTGTAAAACTTGAAAGGAAATGAAATCCTAAATGCAAACACTATCTCTCCGTCTCCTGGAAAACGTTCTACCTCTACGTTCCCTCTCCTACCAATTCACTCACCCTCAGTTAAAGCCGCCCTTTGAGTTAAACCTCACTTTTCAGAAACCAAGACATCACTTAAGAAAGAGAAAAACATTAAGAGATCCAGATTTCAATTAACTTTGCCATTGATTTTTGCATAATTCTGGGGGAGGCATTATTCTTTTGGTAAAGCAGGGGCAAAGAACTCTGAGATGAATGGAGGCTCTGATGACACCAGCAGACTAAAACACACGAAGTCCCGATCCCCAGGCCCGGCTGACCAGCAAAAATATTCAGAAAATGGCCTAGAAGAGAGACCTGCCGAGTTGCCCATAACAATGGAGACTCTGACACTCTGGTAAAAAGCCTTCAGCAAATAGCCTTTCCTTGCACATTTCCATTTTCATGTAATTTATGTTTGATGTTCCCACAACAGTGCGATTTTTCTAACCAATCAATAAAACAGATGATCCAACCTTGCTCTTTTCAAAGCTGCAACTGTTTGGTAATTGTGGAATACACACCGATCATAACAGGAGACCACTGGGTTCACACTGCTCACACCTGTGAACACACATGTGCACGCGCTACATAAATACAATAGAGTAAACCACTGATACAGATATAATTTTTAATGTGTTGTGTCATTGAATGTCTATCAGAGGAAAAAAGCCTGTGAAAATAGATTTAAAACAACAGGCAGTTTAATCAGATAAGTACACAGCATTTATCTCTGTCCTCTAGAAATATGATTTCGGCATAATGAATGAAGGGAAGGAGCTCATTGGAATACAGTCCTTCTGAGCAACAGAGTGAAACCAAATATCATGGAGAACATCATTCCCAGGGGGGCACTAGGGGGGGTTTGCTGGGATGAGGAGCAAGGCATCATCATCAGCCAAAGCAGGGAAACTGTTAGACTTGAGCAAAGGAAATACGGTGTAACCATAAATGATGCAATTAGGAATTTCATTTTTAAAGGTTTATTCCAACTCTACTTGACTTTCCAATGGGGAGTTCAAGCCTGCGATAGAACTCGGCAATCTCTGGAAGCCCCTACAGGAGTAGAACAGAAAGTTCTCTGCTACCTTTCTTGGGGCACCCGGGAGCCTCAGGCAGTTGAGCATCTATCTGACTCCTGATTTTGGCGCAAGTCATGATCTCAGGGTCTGGAGACTGAGCCCCACGTTGGGCTCTGTGCTCAGCAGGGAATCTGTTTGGGGTTCTCTCTCCCCCTCTGCTCCTGCTGCATGCATGAAGAAGAAAAAGAAGAAGAGGAGGAGGAAGAAGGAAGAAAGAAGAAGAAGAAGAAGGAGGAGGAGGAGGAGGAGGAGGAGGAGGAGGAGGAGGAGGAGGAGGAAGAAAGAAGAAGAAAAGAGAATCACCGTTCCAGGAAGTACAAGGGAGTGAACTGAAGCAAACGTCCTCCTCTCAAACAGAAGGCAGAGCATTCTATTCAGTAGCCACGTAGGCAGAGCTATAAACGTGAACTTGCTGCTCTCTGCTCTTGTCGGAAGGAAAGCATTAGATTTACATCTGATGATGTGGCTCTTCCCTAGGGATGCTGAGGGAACGAGGGGGCTTCAGGTGAGGAAGCCCGAGCCCAGGGCAGGGCAGATGGCAGCCCAGCAAGCTGATGCTCAGGGACTCACTGACTGTGTGCTATGCACCAGCCCGGTTCCCAGGGCTTCACCCCTCACCCAACCCTGTGAGCAGGTCCTGTCACCCACTGAGTTTTACAGATGATGCAGGGATACCTGAAGTGACTTGCCCAAGGTCACATGGTTACTAGGTGCTGGAGAAGCGCTCAACCAGCCAGCCAGCTCTGAGCGAACCGAGTAACTGCAGTGCTGCTGCTGCTCAAATGAGCTGCATTTAATTGAATGGAAAGTTGGAAAAGTGGCAGCCTTGAAAGGAGGCAGGAAACGATTTGGCTTAATTATAATCATCTCCAAAATCAAAACCGATTTGCTGAATTCTCCCCCTCCACCTCACAAGCCGTGCTCGGCAACACTTCCATGAGGACAGAGAGACGACAACACAGTCTCTCTGTAGCCCCTGCCTGAACCTCCAGGCTGAATCCACCTGCCAGGTGGAACCGGACCCAGCACTAAGAAGCACTTCAGAGACTGTGCGAGATAACCAGGGGCCCATCACAGACGTCAGCTCGAGATGCCGGGAACTCTGAACCCCACCACTCAGCCTTGTGTCACCCTATCCTGGGCCCCCCTGGAGGAGCGGAGGCAGGCTGACCCCAGGGCTCACCCAGTGTGACTCATCCATTTCAACCTTGCAGAGGGTTGCTACACCTTATCACAGGGCTGGTGCTAATCTCCATCCACAACTCAGGCATTAAAAAGATAAGTTTTTAATAACTTAATATCATGTCTATTTGGAGGCCTCATTCTTCCAAAGTGGCAGAAACTGAGTGATGGGATGTCCCCTTCACCTAAACCATGGCCACATTCTGGGGATTCTCAGTTCTAAGATGTGGTAGGGGAGAGGCTGGCAGTGTCTGATGGCAGGCGTCTATGCAGGCAGCCTCTGATTCTCTGATATGTCAGTCAGTCCCCCTTCCTCATCCTCACACATCTTTGGCCCAAGCTGTTCTGGACACCCTTGTGTTCCACCCTCCCAGCGCCTTTCAGGTGTCCAAGAGACCAAGGACAGATCTTCTCCTCCATGCCCCTTCCCCCACCATCATGGGTGCTAAATGTCCCCCAAGACTTGTTCTCTCCACTCTTTAGCTGGGCCTTATAGGTTTCTGCTCCCCCAAGGCTGTAGCAAAACAAAACAATATGCAGGGTAAGCCTTACATCTAGAAGGACTTCACAGAAACCCAACAACAGAGGCATGGCCAAATAGAAATTTATTGTCAGACACAACAAAACAATTGGGCTCAAAAGTGCAGTCAAGGAATGGGGGCAGGCTCTTGCTAGCCTCCAGCTGGGCCCTTGTTTCACAATGGCAGCTGTCCCCTGGGCATCACACGCCGGGTGAGCAGGACAAAGTCCTCCAGGAAAGAAGTGGCTACAATAGACTGTGGCCCGTGTTTCACACTGAGCAAGGGAGGCATCTGCCCATTCCAATCTGCAGCATGGTGGGAAGGTGAGCTTTTGGTGTCCTCCATTACAGGAGAAGCCAGTTAGGAGGAGCTTGAGGGTGTCAGCCCAAAGAATCCACCACGACCAGGGAAGACTCGTTTTTTCACTGTCGCTTCCCTCCTGCCGAAACAAGTAGGCACTGGCCTCATTGCTTGGATGATGTAAAAGTGAAAAGAAAAATACTAGTGGCCAAAGGTTGCTAATGCTTTAGAAGCTATTTCCCACCTCATTGGTTAAAGAGTACTTGGGTCTGGGTAGATGCCCAGAGGAAGTTCAATGCTACCGGCTCCCCTGCAGGACCGATTTGGTGACCTAGACATCTGAGACCTTCATTCAAACCCCTGCACTCCCAGGCTGCATGATGTCAGCCACAGCCTCTGTGCCTCCAACCCCACCCTGGCCTGGTGCAAGAGACACAGAAGGCACTTGGTGAATGGATATTGGGTAAAGAAAGGCTCAAGTCTGTGAACTGGGAAGGCTGGGTCAGAATGTGGCAGGGGTGATTCCTAAGACGTAGGATACAAGACCCAGTCGCTGAGGGAGAACCACAGAGGCTGAGCTATTTAACGCCAGCTGCTACCCAGCTCCTTCCGGTGGTCTGGAAGGGTCAGTTCAGGGCTCAGTGCACCTGTAGAGGCCGAAGGACCCCCTCCCTCTCGAGTACAGCTTCAAAATCATTTTAACCACTACACAGAACAGCTGACCCTCCTGAGTCTCAACCTTAGGTCTGCTACACTACAACTTCAGGAAAGTTCTTTTGAACCAAATCTTCACCGTCTATCAGTAAAACAAAGACTGTAGGGTTACTGTGAAGATGGCAGGTAATGGATGTAAAGCCCCTGTCCGCTGGCCTTCTTAACCCATGGTAATAGCTCTTCTTGCAGAAGATGCTGGAGTCTTGGATTGCACCAGGAGCAGAACTCTACCTGCCCACCCGGGGCAGATCTCCTCCAGGCCAGGAGGTGCTCCAGAATTGGGTTTGGTGGGTTGGCTGTTGAGGAAGAAGGATGGTGTGAGGCAGGTTGGCTAACAACACCCTCCATTCTCGCATGGCCAAGTGGTATGGACCTGTAGGAATTCTCACCTGACCTCAATTCTGCATAAAACTGTGGATACTCAGGTGCCATGTGATCTCTAACACAGTAACACCACTTGCAAACTGATTAATTCTTTGGAGCTCTTGGGCCCCCTTAGGACTAACACGTGCTTCCACCCAGTCATCCATACACAAGTGTAAGAAGTGCTATAATCAACGCTGTTTGGTACAACTAAAAATGATATGCTTGGCAAAAAATAAAATAAAATAAAATAATAAAATATAAAATAAAATAAAATAAAATAAAATAAAATAAAATAAAATAAAATAAAATAAAATAAAATCAATCTCTGGCTATGTTAAGTAACATAAGAACCAAGGAGGAAAGACCCATAACCAGAGGAGGGCTGGGTGTGGCCACCAGCCACAGAGAGAAAGCCAGAGTCGAGGAAACAGGACGTGCTCTGCTTGGCAGAGGGGAAAAGGTAAAAACTGTCTTCAGATATTTGGAGAGAGCTTTCATGGGCAAGAATGAGCTTTATTGTATGTGCCTCAAGAAGTAAAACGAGAGCCCCTCGTGGAGTAGTCCATGAAGGCGTGCTTTGACTCAACTGAAGGAAAGGATTTCAGTCACTGCATTTGAAGATGAGACGGGCAACCCTGAGTGGACAGTGAGCTTCAGAAGCTAACGGTCTTTAAGACTGGAGGATGAGTGCTTGCTGAGGAGATCACACCAGACCTGCCTCGTGGGGGCTATGGTGAGAATCAAGATCATTATTTCCAACCCCCCTATATGCCACCTCTCAGGTGGTGACTCAGGTGGTGACAGGCTCTGGCCTGTCAGCAGCTTGCTTCCCCCAAGCTTCCAGGCTATAGACTTTATTATGCACAACCCAATGGAGCCCCTCTCATGCCCACTTAGCTGGAAGGAAGCTGGCCCTGCCCTCCCTTCCTGGAGCTTCCCCATTACCCCTGAAACATGAGACACTCCAGTGAAACTCCATACCCAACTGTGATCAACCCAGAGGTAAGAGGGGAAAGTAGAGCGACGTTAATATCATGAGAAAAACTATTCACCAATCAGAAGTGGCAAACAAATTCTATATTTGCTTATTGCCATCCTTTCTCTATTAATCTATCCTGAAATCTAACCAATTCTGCTCTGGGAGGACAGTCTCTGTATTCGTTTCCCATGGCTGCTATCACAAATCACCACAAACTTGGTGACTGAAAACAACAGAGATGTATTACTGCAGAAGTCTGCAGGCAGCATGGTGGAGGTGCCAGGGAAGGCTCCCATCCTCACCTCTTCCAGCTTCCAGTGACAGCCCACATTCCTTAGCTTGTGACCACATGACTCCAAATCCTACCTCCATTGTCCCCCTGCCCTCTCTTGTGTCACTCCACCTCCATCCATGCCTCCATCTTCTAAAGACATCTGCAACTGGATTTCGAACCTACCCAGATAATCCCAGGCCATCTCTCCATCCCAAGATCCTTAATCACATCTGCAAAGACTTTGGCACAGAAGCTTGCATACTCAGGTTCTAGGAATTAAGATGCAGACGATTTTTTGGAGGGCTGGTGTCTAGCCTACCACCATCCCAAGGACAGAGCAGTCGCTTACGACTCACGCCAAGTTGGGGCCACATCGATAACGCACCATTGTTATTTGCTCCTTTGGCCTCAGCCTGACCATCATTCTCCCCAACTCCCTACTCTGGGACTGAACTCCGCAAAAGAGACAGCGCCTGAGCTTTTCCTACAGTTCTCCTTTCTAGGAAACCCAAAGTAATACCTGTAAGCCATCGAGAACACTGCCCACAGTAGTGGCAGTAACAGTGGCTGGAATAATGCAATAAGTTCCCAGAGTTTTCAAGGAGATTTCACTTTTTTTTTTTCCCAGAGCATTGTCTAATCACTTAAAAATAGGCTCTCCACTGAGGAAATGGAGGTCATCTATTTCGGTGAAATTTTACACTGTGTTGAAAGATTTATTTCCCCTCTACAAAACATTTCCAGCACGGTGACAAGGCTTCAGGAGAATACCTGCTAAAAGATTAGAATTAGAAAAGGAAGGGTTTTCCCACAGCAAACAGAAGAAGATTCGCTCAATTACAGGGAAGTTAAATAAATTAGTTAATGCTTACAAATTTCTTACAGATGAAAAGTGTTATCTGTATCACCACTAAGACCTGCTGTGAATAGGCTTTCTCGGTGCTAAACCAAATTATGTTTCTTAAAACAGCAGCGTCCTGGGTCCTGGGAATATCCGAGAAGTAACATGGCTTTATTAATGAATTGCACAATCAGACAGCAGCACCTCCAAATTCACCTGACTGACTTGTTGTAAGGGAGGCAGAGGAGCTTAAGGCAGAATTTTCTACTGTACCTCTCAGAGGTCTTTGCAGGTGATAATTCTCCGATGGAAGATTCTGGAAGGTCTGCTTGTTTATGAGGCAACTTCACTGGCACCTTTGCTTCAGAGAATCATAGACTTGCACTCACAGATAAACCTGGAAAAAAAAAGTAGCCAACAACACTGAATATGAAGAAAATATTGGCAAACTTCCCTGTTAAAATAACAAGTGTCAAACACAAAAACTTTCAAGTTTTTCACTTCTCCTACCATGACAAGGCAAATTTAATATTTTGGTGGAAGCTGCTTCCTCCAGGCACATTTGATAATCATCATTTCAAAACTTACAGGACACATCATTGAACGAATACAATCTGAATGAAGGCTGTATTTAACAGTGTGGTAAATAAAATAAGTCCACATCTGGTATGTTTAATTTATGCCATTTAATTGGACAATCCATATTTGAAAATTCCTCTGATATGGATTCCCTTGGACTTTATTTATATACAAAATCCTAACTTGCAAATCCTTGCAATCCAGACCTAGATTGTCTCCATCCTTTAGCTGCTGGTACAATCTGCCATCAACACTTCAGCATCCCTCTTTCTCTTTGCTCTCATGGTATGTACACACACATAAACAGTACACACACACACACACACACACACACACTACATAAAACAACATGGCAGGCAACACTGTTGGGTGACAGGATTGCTCTCTCTTTCCCATCCCATCTATTCTCTTGTTCTCCATATCACAAATAAGGGCTAACTCCTTGGGCAGGATGGGGGAAATCAATATCGTTGATATAGATCCAGAATCTATGTTGTTCTGGAGGATTCCAGCCACAGGGGTCCAAAAACAAAATTACTCTATTTTCCAACTCTTCTTCACACAGCCCTCACTCTCCCTGAGACATTCTGCTCCTTTTACATTCATAGCAGGCTCTTAAATAACGTTCAGTAATGAATGAGTGAACAAAAAATGAACTAAAGAACTGAGCATTTCTGAAACCGTGGAAGAAGCGTGATGTAAAGAAGCATATGGTATACTGGAAAAGAATGGTGGCTTAAAGCAGGAGAGCTAGCCTCCAGCTCTTCTGCTGGCTGACTACTTGATCTTGGGTAAGCTGTCTCATTTCTTCACGTGCCAAAGAGAACACTTATCCTGATGTTTTCATATGTCACAAATATAGCATCTGATGGTTTAGAAAACACTTGGGACTCATGTTCTCTTCTTACTTGATCCATCCAACTACCAACTGGTGACAAAGGATGCCCATCTTTTGGCATGGAAGCAGACGTCCACAATGTTGACCATAAGGTCTTAAGGTAGTAAATCGAGGTGCGCTCCAAGTCAGAAGTCTTGGCACCTTCTCCTCTGTACAGTTGACAAAAGAAGACCCGAGCCACAACCAGTGACTTCCACTGAGACAGTAATGGCAGAGCCTCTTTCTCACATCATGATCTCCTGCACCTGATCTGCCTCACCTCCTGCTGTCTATACACCAGTCCTGAACACCCATTACGTAAGTACATTACCAAAAGCCCTCAGCATCTCACCAAATGTGGACTGTCATCGAAATTCCCATAAATACATTTCTCAGCAGGGAAATGTATAGATACATAGATACTCCGTGAATGGGATAGGCTCTATCAAGAGTCAGCACACTTTCTCTGTTAAAAAACTAGTTGGTAAATCTTTCAGATTTTGTAGGCATATGGTCTCTGTCGCTACTGCTCCACACTGCAACACAAAAGCAGCAGCAGACAACCCATCCACAAATGGGTGTGGCTGTGTTCCAATAAATCTTTATTTACAAAAACAGGCAATAGATCGGACTTAGCCTGCAGGCCTGTGTTTGCCAAACTCTTGAACCGCATCAACTTCCAGAAACATCTTGATGTCAAAAACATTATTTTAAAACTTCCTTTCAGAACCAGGGTCCTGATGACTCTTGATGAACACATACATCCAGGCACCTTTGTCCCTCTTCTTCCAATGTCCTCTGATAAACACCGACTGGCAGAGAGGACATGGAGCATTTATCCTTCGACTGCAGTTATTCTGGAAGACAAAGCAAGGGCAGAGATTAAAACCAGCCCCCCGGTCTTTGTGCCATACCCAGCATATCAAGTGCCCCTCTTCAAATTGTACTGAGTTCACTGTCTACCTAATGGAGAAAATAGAACCATTCTTTCACTTAATAGTCTTTTAGTAAGGGTATGGGGGTAGGGGTGGGAGGGGAGGCCAGGTTTACTAAAGGCCCTTATAAAATGCCGGCTGAAAGGAATAATGCTCCTTGGCACCACAGAATCTTTTTCATGTGAAGCTACATGATCACTTTTCATTTTGTTTCTCAAGCACCCCATGGCACCCATCCATGTATTAGGCTAATAACTGCATGAATCTAGTTAAAAGGAACCAAGCAATTATTTTAATTAGAAGAGAACAAAAGTAACACTCCTGGATTCTGTCTTAAGGGGGCAAGAAGGAAGTAGTCAGGGTTCAAAAAGATCCCACAAAATATTTTTGTGAAAGGAAAAATAATTAAGGCCAAATTTAGAATGTACTTGCAATAAATGGGCCAAATAAAATGAATGGCACCACTGTGCAACTAAAACCCATTCATATATAAGAGCCCCAGAAAGTCTATTTTTATGTGATACCATTTTGAGGGTACAGCCAATTTTACAAAGTGAAAGTGAATGTCTAGTAGAGACTTTAATGATCCTTGTGAATCTCTTACACAACTTCTTATAGGGTTTCTGTGTAAACTCTTTTATTAATAAGAGAAAAGGGGAAGGATATTGGTCAATTTGCCTTTTAAGGAGGATTATTTTTCTCATTTAAATTCTTGGAGCAAGGTGTCCAAATTTGTTTCTCTGGAAAAAAAAATCTATCTTTATAGAAAATCCTTGTTACTAATCCATTCTACAGAAAGTGAATCCCACTGTAAGGGTTTTAATCATTTGAACCGAACTGTCATTCAGGAAGAGATTGCTATCTGCAGATTTTCCGTAGTCTTTGCCTTCCTTCCTCCCTTCTGGTCACAGCATTAGGGCTGTGTCACTCCCTCTCAGGCTTCCAAAAAAAAGATGAAATGAAACCCAAACTAGTCAATTCTTAAGTGTTGCTCCTTCCGTTTAAGTCTGTACATGTTTTATTGAACACCTGTTACCTTTGAGTATGCAGCAAGTTATAGATGTAGGTATGACCAAGATCTGAACCAGCCTTCAAGAAGTCCAGAATCTAATCATCAGACACAGAGGCATGGATGCAAAGGAGACCATGCCACCCCAGCTGGGTGGGATGGAGGGTCTCTGACCTCAGTTGATTGTTAAAGAATGGATTGCCCAGGAGAAAGACATGGAGAGTCCCTTCCCAGGGGAAAGATCAGCATACAAAAAGCTGAGACATAAAGAACCCCAGAGTAAACACTGGGGACTGCAAGCAGATAGAGTTGCTAGAGTGTGCAGCAAAGACCCAAGAGGAGCAAGAGAGCTGCCGGAAAGGTAAGCGAGAGCCAGGTGGTGGGAGAATTCGTGTTCTATGTTTAAGAGCCTGGACTGCCTCTCATAGAACAATGGAGAGCCACCAAGCAGTTTTCAACAGAGACTATCATGGCCAGCTGCCCATTCTAGAGTGAGCACTTGGATGGCTGGGAAGGGGATGAAATGGACACTAAGTGTCCCACAAATGCCATAGCCCAAGCAAGAGGTGGTAAGGCCTTGTACTATGGAGAGATGGAGATAGTACTGAAGGGGATTTGAGTTAAAAAAAAAAAAAACACTCTATGGAACAGTACCTGAAGGGTCAAAGTGGATGAAGTTGGCTTTGAAGTTTCTTAGTGGGGAGCAGGTGTTTTATCTGAGTGCTTGTCATGTATGTCCAGAAAGCTTCTCATCTTATAGGTCCTCCTTTAAATCCAGGATGAGCCCTGATCATGGTTCCAGGATTGAGATGCAGTAACAAATGTCAGCCTTGGGCACACAAGCAGATTGTGAGTCCCGGAAGGTAGTGTAACTTCCCTTCTCTTCCCCAGGCAAACACAGAAACCAGTCTCCTGCCACAAGTCTCCATTAAAATTCATTCCAGAAGCCTGGAATGAAAGAAATTGTAATGAATACTTACAGTGCTGGTTACTTTTATGTGTCAGCTTGATTGGGCCAAGGGACACCCAGATCACTGGTAAAACATCATTTCTGGAAGTGTCTGTGAAAGTGTTTCAGGAAGGGATTAGATTTTGAACCAGTAGATGACTAAGGAAGACCACCCTCACCAAAGCAGTGGGCATCATCCAATCCATTGAGGGCCTGAATAGAACATAAAGTCAGACGAAGGGTGAGTTTTCTCTATGCCTCAGCTGAGACATCTATCTTCTCCTGCCCTCAGGCTTCAGAGCTTCTGGTTCTTGGGCCTTCAGAATCCACCTAGAATTTACACAATTGCTCCCCACAAACGCTCTGTGATTCTGAGGTCTTCAGACTTGAAGTGAGTTATGTGACCAGCTTTCCTGGGTCTCCAGCTTGCAGAGAGCAGACTGTGGAACTTCTTGGCCTCCATAATTGTGCTAGTCAGTTCCTATAATGAATAAATACACACACATGCTTACACTTGGTTCTGCTTCTCTGGAGAACCTTGACTAATAATATACTTAAGGCAACCTACATATATTTTAAATAACTATATTACATTAGACTTATTTATGTTTTAATGTATTAAATAAGATACAGAGGACACTTCTCCAACTCATTTTATGAGCCAGCTAAGCCTTGATAACTCACCTGACAAGGATATTACACTAAAAGAAAGCTACAGGTGAGTCTCATGCTTGTGCCTTGTTGTAAAAACTATCAAAACACGCTGCAATACTTCAAATAAATAATATATCATAACCAGGTTGGGTTTAGTCCAGAAATGGAAGATTGGTTTAACATTAAAAAACCTATTAAATAACTCACCGTACTAGCAGAATAAAGTGGGGGGGGGGGTGTCTACAGGATCATTCTATAAATAAGTACCTAGTTTATGACAAATCTATCCTTTCAGAGGCCTGGAGAAAGAAATCTTTTTCATTCATGGTATAGGGTAAATAGATATTGTGGAGAAAAAAAAAAAATTTGATCCCAACTTCACACCATATGCAAAAAATCAATGACATATGGATTATAACTCTGAATATGAAAGGTAAAACAATAAAGCTTCCAGAAAACAATATGAAAGGATATTTTTCATGGCCTTGGGATAAGCAAAGCTCTCTTAAATAAGACACAGAAAGCACTAGCTACAAAGGAAAATATTGCAAAATTAGGCTACATAAAAATCAAAATGTTCTATCCATCCAAAGACACCATAAAGGGAGTAAAAAGTCAAATTCAGAGTGGTATATGATATTTGCAATATATAAATCAAAAAAGGATCTTATCCTTCGGGCATCTGGGTTGCTCAGTCAGGTAAGCATCCAGCTCTTGGTTTTGGCTCAGGTCATGATCTCAGGATCGTGAAATAGAGCCCTGCATTGGGCTCCGCTCTGGGCATGGAGCCTGCTTTGGATTCTCTCTCTCCCTCTTATCCTTACCCCCTTGCCCCTACATACACATTCTCGCTCTTTCTCTCTTAAAAAAAAGGATCATATCCAAAATATATAAATATTTCCTACAAGACAATAAGAAAAGAAGATCAGTGCATTGGAAACATTAGCAAGACCCTTGAAAAGTCCATTCACAAAATATCCAAATGGCCAATGTACATGAAAAGATGCTCAACTTCTTAATAATCTGGGGAATCAAAACCATAATGAGATTCACCATATCACCAGAATGACCAAAATTAAAAAGATGAAGAATATCAAATGTTAACAAGCGTTCTCTCTCACCCACCGCTGGTGGGACTAGAAACTAATACAACCTCTTTGGAAAAGTGACGTCATTAAAGCTCAGCATGGTCATGCCCTACACCTCAGTAACTTCCCTCTTAGTCTACATACGCAACAGATATGCATGCACACCCACCAAGATGTGCATGAGCAAGCATTTGGCAGTTCTCCGAAATAGCCAAAAATCAACAACAACCCCGATGTGCATCAGGGGCAAAATGGTTAACTGTGGTATATTATTGATACAGTGGAATGAGATAAAACAAGGAGAATATATTGCACCGCAGCAACACAGACACAGCTCACAGACACTATGTTGAAAGGATGAAACCAGATGCAAAAGAACACTTACCAAAGGAGTCCATTCATATGAAGCTGAGACAAAAACAAAAACAAAAAAATAAAAAACAGTCAGCAGAGTGGTTATTTTTGAGGAGAAAAGGAGAGTCTCAGCCTAGGGGCAGGCAGGAATGTTGGCTATATTCTCTTTCTTGTCCCAGGAGGTGGTTACAGGATGTGTTCTCTCCAGGAGAACACACTCCAGGATAACACACTGAGTCCCATGCTCTGCTCTTTGTAATCTTCGATAGATGGAACTCCAATAAAGCTTCCCGCCCAAAATTTCAAGTGTTGATTTCCATTTTCAGATGCAGTAAATGAAAGCACTAAATATTGTAGAATATTTTGATCAAAATCCATCAGTGGCTTATTCTCACCTATGTCAGTGTGCTCTCCGGATGTCAGCTACAGAGCAGAAAACAGGACGAACCAATGAACCACACCTACAGTCACAAATCAGCTGGATCAAGAAGAACAGAATGCCTTCCCCTGGAGGAAAAATGAATAAAACCAGGTCCTTGGCAGTTTCGCTAAAAGGTAAGTAGTGTGTGAGGAGAACAAAAAGTTAAAGCCCCAGTATGTAAAATAAAGACACACTGAAGGTCCTCCTGGAGGCTCATACACTGCTAGCCTTCTATACAGCGGGATTAAAGGGTAACAAATTTAGGCTGGCTACAAGGAAATGCTTTCTTACGAAATGTGTAATTAACCTGTAGCCAATGGTTTACTAAAATCCAACTAAAAAAAAAAGAAAGAAAGAAAGAAAGAAAGAAAGAAAGAAAGAAAGAAAGAAAGAAAGATAGATTAGCTATTTATAGCAGCCAAACCAGCATCTGTAGTTTCACTGACTAATATCGTATTACAAAGACTCCCCTGCTTCCAGGCAAAAACTGATAGCCAGCCAGGGTCAGGAAGAAAATTGCCCCTTTGGTGTAGTATTGCACAGCTCTTGTTATCTAATATTGGACAATTCGAGGGGCTGCGCAGTATTCGCACCCCTGTTCAGGGCGCCCGGCTCAGGGATCCAGGATGTGGCCCTGAAACAGGCTATTGTTTTAGTTCTGGATGGCAACACCTGTAGAGCTGTATTTAGGCAACACCTTGTGTTTCCAAAAGGTAAACACAATGAATATAATCAAAATTGTTTCAACACTACTGTTTTTACATCAACAATCTATAAATATATGGAAGAACTCAATATACGTGTGAAATAAACAGAGCACGCGTACCTACACCAAGGTAATTCCGAAGACAGCTCTATAATTTAACAGCTTGGATTGCAATTGTTGCGTTTTTAGGTACGAAAAACACAGATATTATTCATCAAAGTGATTGTCCTGCGCACTTGTATACCTTATATAATTTATTTTTTCAGGGCTTTTTACTTCAAAGGAATCACTAGCTAATGACATTTCAGACTTAAGAAATTTTTCTGATAGCATGCTGGAATTCCCTCAGGGACAGGATTGTGAATAAGTGGATTTTTTTAAAGATCATTAACAGATATTACAAACCAATTCAAACTGAGCGTTTTCTTTGCAAATTACCTTTAACTTTTAAAGCCATTGAAAAAAAAGACAGTGAGTGATTTAATTTACTTAACCTGTCTACAAATTGCAGCTTTGTGCTACCTCGGTGACTGCATTTCCAACCAAAAAATATCTCTAACTATCTCTAATAGAGATATTTTTCTAAATTATCGCACTCGATGAGTGATATTTCAAAAGATAGTAATTTTTTTTTCATTTAGCAAGTTGCCCTGAAATTGAGAATTTTATTTTATTGATATGTTTAAAGTAAAAACAGAGCCCGGCACTGTCTATATCTGTTACTTAATTAAAACTCTCGGGTAATTAGCAGGTTTATCATTTCCTGAGAGAATGGATATGGTGGAGCTTTGGTGATAGATTCTGGGTTTTTTTTGGGGGGGGGAGCTGATTTTTCTATTTAATGATCAAACCATAGTTTCTGGGCTAAAGAGCTAATATTTGGTGTGAGAAGCACCTTTATTCCCCCACGTACATCAGGTCTGATGCTTATTTGCATCAACACCCCGTTGTGTATGTTTTCCATTCAAAGAGCTCCCGGGGACTTCAAAGGGAGTTGCCTGCAAGGACAGTCTACGTGGGAGTCCTGAAAGACTCCAGAACAGGCCCAGAGCAGGGAGAAACCATGCCAAGACTAGCTCACACTGGAGCCCCCAAACCATGTCACAAAATTAAAGGGTCTCCCCTGCCTACGCCATCCCACAGCGCACGTGGGAAATGTCCCCAGGCTTGCCAAGCACTGCGCTGGCTTCTCGGGCTACTACTTATAAATATTTGATGAGTAGCGTCCCATTTATAAGAAAGTATGTTAATAAGAATATTCTTTGAAATTGGAGTCCAATGCAGGTTTTAAAAAGGCTCATTGTTTGAGGTACTACAGATTTCCTTCTTTTCCCTTTTAAAGTGCAAAGTCAGCTTACCACAAACCCAACTACAACAACAAGAAAACTAACATCCTTTCGGACGTCCCGTCAATAACAAAAACAAAAAAGAAATGGGTAAGGTTCTATTCTAAAGGATGGTCTATTTTTTTGGACGGATTCGTGGATTTTTTGCAGGTAAAGGAACAAAGAAACTAATATTCCTTGAGCGTCTCTTGTGTGCCAGATGTTCTAATTCTTCTCTTTTAATCCACACCAATATATTAGGAGGTAAATTGTATTATCCCCATTTTAAAAATGGAAAATGAGCCACACGGAGATCGGACAATAGGGTGTCTATTCCAAAGTCCCACAACGGTTGAGTGCAGAGAGGGTCTGGAAACCAGATCTACCCAACCTCAAAGTCCATGTCTGGTCTCTACCTCACACTAACTCCAGGTGCCTGCTGGTTTTAGAGGGATACAGCCCTGCCCGGTCTTTTCTCACCTCTCTGAGCTGGTCTCCTCATCTGGAGATACCACGGAGACAGCAGGAGCACCTGCGCAGCCCAGCATGCTGGAGGATGACAAAGACGGAGGGCATCCGAGTGTGGAAGAGCTTCGTACACCCCACACTCTGGACACAGTGTCTCATTCACCTTGCCTTCGATTTCAGGCACACTCTGCAGCATCAAACTTTATTCGCATCACTGTAGCTTGGTCTTTTTGTGAAAATAAATCTAAATGGGAGTGATTTTTCATGTAATGTAGAAGTCAAAACCATAGCTTAAAAATAAAATACAATAAAATATATAACATAAATAATGATAGAAAATAAAATAAAAGACACACGGGACATTTTCTGACCCCGGAATATCAATCCGTTGATTTAGTTTATACTCATTCAACAATCTTTACATACGCTGAGTTGAAGCTTAGATGTTGCATCATCACGTCAGATTTTACCTTGCCTTTGCACTGAGGGTAAAATCAAACATCCAGATAGGACCCACCTACAGGGCCAGGTGTGATGTGATCTGATGCCTGCTGGCCTCTCAAGCCTCCTCCTGAGCAGCATCCTGCACTCGCTGCTCTCCAGACACAGGGCCAACAGGCTGAGCTGGAGTCCTGCCTCCTGGGTCCCCCTTCTGCCGGCTGGCTACTCACCTGCTGCCCCCTTCTCTTTGTTCCTGACTCAGTTTAAACATCCTCTCCTCCAAAAGACCTTCCATTGCCTTTGGATCCAAAGTAGCCCAGCCCTGATCTTCCCACTTCTTTTGGTTTCCTTCAGAGCAATCTTACCATGTGTGACGCTCTCTGGTCGGTCCCTTGTGTGCCATCCATCCATCCATCTCCCCAAATCGAGTGTAACTCCAGGAAGTCAGAGACCAGCTCAGGCTTGTTCCCCCGACTCTGTCTCCAGACCATGGGACAGCCAGACATAAAGGACATGAGAAACTGTGTTGCCTTAAAGCAGCTGCACCTGATGTAAAATCACAAAAAGTCCCAGTCAGATACTCTGTTTCATGGCTGGGGTGACAGCCCTTGAACTGAAGGAGAAAAGCTCTCACGTTTCCTCCTGCACCAAGCTCAAGTTCTCTTCCCTGCAATGAACCCAGGCCTCCTCCCTGCCAGGTGGCAATGCTTGCCCAATCTGGAAACAGGCGGCCTATGTTGACTCCCAGCCTGGAAACGTCTTACCTGTTGGCTAGAGTCCTGCCTGCCAAGAAGGCACGGCTTCTCCTGTCATCTCAGTGTGACATGCCAATGAGCCCAGTGCCCTGAGGGGCCCAGGTGTGACTCTCAGGTGCTTCCAGGGGTTCCTCTGTCCGAGTTAGCAGGGGCTCTGGTGACAGCCCTGGGACCTCAGCTTCTGCTGCCCTAACCAATCCCCGCCCACGCTGTCACAGGGACAGTGGCAGGCCACCCTCACAGCACACCTCTTCCTAGCCTTAACCATTTTTTTCTTTACCCAATCATTTACAAATTAGAGAATACATATTTGTTGTAATAAGTGAAATGACACTGAAACAAGTGAGGACAAGCAAAGGTAATTCCCTCTCCCTGGAGATGACCACGGGCAAGCATGCATATGCCTATATCCATGTATTTTATGTACATAGTAATGGAGAGAGACACACGCTATATATAGTAAATACGCATCACGTTTATTACATAGTACATATATTTATTTATACTTCTATATACCTGGGATCCCATACTTGCTGGGACAATTTTAGTGTGGGATTTTATTTAATTACCACTGCTTTATGCATTTCTTTTCCCCTCCCGGGTGTGGTTATTCCCAGGATTGACAGGAAAGCACAGGTGTGCTCCAGCCAGGTGACCACACTTGTGTGCAGTGGCACCGATCTCCCTGTCTGCTCTTAAACACACCTGCCTTGGTCACACTGGGCTTCAGACCAGTCTTCAGAGAAGCGGGCTCTGCTGGTGTTTTCTCTTTTCCGTGGCTGGTTTAGAGACATGTGAGAAGACGCCTTCACCTCACCCCCCAGGGAGATCACAGACCACCCTCAGCACGATCCCATTTGTTTCCTATCACTCCTTGGCCCATCTTGCTCCCCTCTGTGCCTACTCAGCTCCTGTCTGGAGCTGCCAGCCCCTGTGCTATCTCTGACCTTGTCTCTTTTCCAGTGACCTTCTCAAAGTAACAGATCTTCAGGGCACGTCCTCTTTCCCTTTCTTCACAGGTGTCCCTCCGCATACCTCCTCCAGGAAAGCTCACCCAGGTCTTTGCTTGGAACCCATTTACTCAGCCCATTTGCCCTCAGGTGACGATTCCTCCTGACCCTCGCCCTACCAGATCACAAATTCGATCAACACATTGGTGTATTGCTTTGTAGCTTGCAAACTTATTCAAATAGGTTGCATCAACTAATTCTTACAATAACCCTATGAAACAGAGAGGAATGAATCTACTGGTCCTCAGAATACCTGGGTCTTCAAAGAAGTTAGCAGGCACCTTGCAAAGCAAGTATCAATATAGCCACACACAAAATATTCAGCTTCACTACTGTTACAGGAAATGCACGCTGATATCGTCTGGCCTAGGAGTTAGCAAATATACAAAAGAATGATTAATACCGTCCAGCAAGGGAGGACATGGTTGCAGGCAGGAGTTCAGATCGGTGGCACCTCTCTGACCCATAACTTGCCAACACATAGTGAATTAGAAAACCGTGGGACCATGCAATTCTTCCTGCCGGAATTTGTCCCAAGGAAATAAACAAAACTATGCAGAAAGTTTAAGCTACGAGGCGGTTTTAATATGTGACTGATTAAGCTGAAGCCCAGTCATGCAATAAAATGCTCTGAAAAAAAATTAAAGATACTAAGGTAGAAGAATATATAATATCAATATATAATACCATGCGAAGATTTTTATGTAAATAAAAAATGATTGCATAATAATATGAATTGTCGGAGTCCCGTACAAATGATAGATATGCATACAGATGTAAATATCATGCACCCCAAAATGTCAAGAAAGGCTATCTCCAAGTGATGACATTATGGGTGATATTTATTCTCTATTTTCTAATTTTTTTCCAGTAAGCACATATAATTCTGTAAAGAGAAAAATAAGGTGATAACATTTAAAAAATTGCCTTTGTCTAAACGGAACCAGTTCCACAATTGAATATTCAGCAAATATTTATTGAACTTCTATACACAAAGCAATCTGCTAGGTGATAAGGATGCAGTGGTTAAAGTTTTTTTAAAGAGAGAGAGAGAGAGAGAGAGAGGTGGCTGCTGCCCTGAAGAAGGTATTCTTGGAAAATGGAAGAAAGCCAGTGGGGGTTGCTGGTTGCAACAGGGAATGCCACCGGGCACAGCTGGAGCTCATTAGGCATTATTCTTCCCGAAACCCAAGAAATGGCCTCAGAGGATATTAATGCATCCGGTCATGCTTGGGTGAGACTGAGCCTCAGAACTGGACCTGGCTCTGAAAAAAAAGTGGTTTCTGAGAGTGGAAAATGGAGAGAAAGCAAGAGAGTGAGAACCTCTCCTGCTCTTCAAGCTCTCAGCTACTGTGTCTCCTGCCAGCCTGAGAAAAATGGCTGGAGTGGCCTGGCTGGGGAAGAAATGGTCCCATGGGTTGCATGACTGCTGACATTTATAAAGAGAAGGCCCAGAATGATCTGTCTTTTAAATAAGTGATTAGTGAAAGTTGAACAAAACTCCCTGCACGAGACTCCCTTTGAGTCTGCCCTACAGAGAAACATCCAGCCTCCTACTGTTCCTAGATGACACTCCCCCTTTCACTGTGCAAGACTGGAGCCTTGTACACACATCATATCTGTTTTCCCAGCCCGGAAGCCATCCCCAGGAAGTGTGGCACTTCCACAGTCTGCAAGAAGTCTTTGCAGCCTCGTGGGTACCATTTCGTTACCCCACGGGATCACTGTCATACTCTAAGTTAACGCAGGGCATCTGCTTTGGGTTGGTTTTTTTTTCCCCCCACAAATGATGAAGAATTTGTGTTGATTCTTCCCCCAAAAGGCCACTTGTGAGCAGTGTTCATTTGGAGGCCTGGCTGAGGTTCAGAGAGGGACCACGGTGAAGGGAACCAGCCCTCCTGAGGACTGAACTCGTGATCTCATTAGCACAGGGTTCTAATCAACTGAGCCACCAGGCACATACCTCATTTAAGGCAGTAATTTGCTAAATGTTAATTCTTAGATTAACTACAGATGAGTAGAGTTCCATGGGGGGAAAAATGAGAGAGAATTTGTTAATTCTTGAAAGGAAATTTGGGTCATCAGTAGATGATTCCTCTGGTTAGTTTTAAGATCCAATTCCAGCATCTGAAGATGATATTCATTGGGATCTATGCCACTATCATTTTTTTATCAATACCATGATCAGGAGAACTTCAAGGAAAAAGCAAATGGTGTCACTTCTGCATGTGCAGAACACTACATAGATCCCTCCAGAGTTTCTATTTCAAACTTCAGGAACAAACCTTGGGTAGGAATAAGAAGGAAAGGTTTCCATAACTGAGGCAGAGATGGTCCTCTTGGAAGGGACCCCAGTCCCTTTGCCTCCACTCCCTGCCCCTGCCCAGAACCCTGATTCCTGTGGAGAAAAGACCTACCCTCTGTGGGAAAGGGAGCCCCGGACCCGCAGCCCTGTCTCAGGGCATGCTGTAATCCATTTGCCCTCTCATCCCCCAGCCGGGCTCTGAGGAGCCAGTTTTACAAACAGCAAATATGGTTTGGAACAAAGTTTTGACACTGACTCGGTATCCTGTGCTCGTATTACATTTCTATGAATATTCCACCGACTTTTCAACTCTGAAGAACAAAGTTTCCGCTCTCAGGCTACATTTAGCATTCAGGCCATTTCAACTTCAGTTGCTCCCACCCTGACAGCGATCTTTGAAACTGATATGGCCCTAAAAGAAACCAGAATAACTTTTAAAAATTATTAATAATAATAGGCTAGGTTCCCAGTCTTTGTAATCTTGTGGAAGAACCTCTGTGAGAAAGCACAGTGGGAATTGAATTGAACGTGTGCCCACTCTAGCTTTTCCATGGAAAAGCTGGCCTGCAAATGCATGCTTGTTCTGCAAGAGAATGTCTACGAACTGGAAAGGGATGGGAATGCAGCCCTGCTTTTGCATTTATCAGTTTTTGCCCCAAGAGCTTGAAAAAGACCATCTTTAAACACCTGGGTCTCTGCCATTGTAAGAGAAGCCCCACAACACCTGGTGGGGAGTCAACAGGGCACGTACCAGGAGCACCCTACCTCTGGCACTTGCCCGCTAGGAGCTCCTGAGAAAGTGAGGTATCCTCTCTGAGAGGTCAATTTCCTCACCTGGAAAATAATGATAATTATAGTTACTGCAAAACAGTAACTGTCTCCACAAGAAATAAGGGACATAAATTCTTTGGTCTATTGCCTGGAACATAGTAACTACTGATGGAAGCTTAACTATTGTAGCTACTATCTGCCACTCAAGCAAACATGCATGTGACATGCCTACTTTCCACATATCTCTTCCCTTATAAATCTAAAATAAAAATTCCTTACAGTTGTCCATCCAAGAAGAAGACCTGACCACAGCCAGGCTTAAATAGGATGTTCAGATCCAATAGCTAAGAGTTAACACTCTGAAATGAAAATAGCTAGCCCTGATTCCTAAATAATGCCATATATATAGAGAGAGTAACTACTACTTTATATATATATATATATATATATATATATATATATATATATATAAAGATTTATTTTATTTATTTTAGAGAGACAGAGCACGCACAAGAGGGAGGAGCAGAGGAAGGAGAGAGAATCTCAAGCAGACTCCAAGCTGATTGTGGAATTGACACAGGGCTTGACCCCAGGACCCTGAGGTCATGACCTGAGCTTAAGCCACCAATCTTACACCTAACCAACCATGCCACTGACAGGCCCCCTAAATATAGCTTTTAAAAATGTTTTTTGAAATCCATAATAAAATGGCATGAGAAACATTCCAAACTTGCACAATCATGAAATCATAATTCTCTACAACACAGCAAAATTGTAGTCAACCTAAAGAAAACCAGGAATTTCACATTCTGAACATATAAAAAAAAAATTCACCAATTCAAGTGCAATCAAACTACACATATTTTTATCCAAAAATACAATCTCAGACTACCCCATTTTATATACAAGGAACACTCTTATAAGCACTTAGTAAATTACAATTTAAAACTTCTACTCAAGTTCAGGTTGACAGTTAGGAACAAAACAAATAGAAACTAAATGGGCGGATAGCATCCACCTTACAGTTGTGGGCTCCATTTGCTACTTTAATCTCCAGCTGGGAATATTAGTTCAATAAAATAAATATTTTTAATTTCCTCTATGCGTTTCCTCAAACCATGCCAATGCACTTATCTAGGGCTCACTTGAAAGATTTGTTAAACAACCCCCCACTTCCTTAAAAGAGGATGTTTGATTTTCTTATGAAAATGAAGGAATGGACGTGAGTACTCATTGTTTTAATGCACTGAGCCCTTAATCACTTCCAGCTCTGATTCATCAGAAAAGTAGTGCTCTTGAGGGATTTTTTTTTTTTTTGGTCACTAAATATTGTCTTTCATTTTGAGATATTTATTTCTTGCCAGAAAATGATACTGTATTTTTCCCCTAATGATGAAGGATGAAAGATGGAGAGAATTCCATTTGGTGATTATTGGACCACGAAGAAGTAAACTGACTCAGAAAACAAATCCCCAAAAGAAAAATAAAATGTATTATGTGAGGTGGAAACGTGGAATTCTTGGCAAATAGTCAACTGCGGCCCAGATTGGTAATGTGATAACGTCCTTGTTTTGTTAATATTTGGGGGTGGGGGTAAGGGTTTAGTAAAGCTCTAGGGTGTTATCTTTGGGCCAGAACCTTTCTACCTTCCATCATTACCTCTGCTGGCAAGGGTATTTAAAGACACAAATGCCTTAGGCCTTGCAGAAGGTTGGTAACACTACACACACTATGGGCAAGAGTCCAAGATGCCATCCTTCCCCACACTAGCCAAGAGGCTAAGACAGAACCTTTATCTCCATAGTTCAGTGGCCAATGAAAACCACCTCCAAAGAAAGCCCACTCTGAACTCTATTGCAGAGGCCTGAAGCATCACATTCAAATCAGTGCAAACAGGTGAATTCATGAAGTGAGACCTGCTGATTGCAATGACTCTGCCAAACCCCTCCGATGCACTGGGCAGTCGTGCCATGTCACTTGGGACAGCTCCTTCCAGTTTCCTCATGCTGGTTTCTAAGCAGAGTTTGGCAGGAAAAAAAAAATAGCCCCAACTTTGATGATCCTGGCCACATCTGTGCTCCTCAAAGGGCTATATTTAAGTGGTGTATGTGATAAAGGAGCTAAAGTAAGTGCTACCGTAATACACCACCCCTTTCTGGGACCCAAGTGTGGCATTTTTTTTAGCGCTGGTTCTCTTCCAGGTTTAAAGGAGGGAGAAAAAGTACTCCAGGAAGAAAATTATAAAGAAAAAAGAAAAGGACAAATTCAAGAGGGAGAAAGATAAGTTTAGTCCAAACCCAGCCCCCAAGGTAGTTCTGAGTTGCTAATCCTCTTCCATGACCTTTTTAATTCCTGGATTATGAAATGTATAGGGAAAAAAAACATAATTGCTAAAAATCTTACCTAATTTTATGGTTCCCCTGATGGGCCTGAAAAGAAACATGATTTGGATCATACGGTTTGTGTTCTAACATTAAATGGTGATAGTAGCGGTAGTGGTGAGGTGGTGGTGATGGTGGTGGTGGGGACGGTGGTGGTGTCGGCGTGGGGGGGGTGGTCTGTAGTGAGCGTGGCATTGTAGGTGGTTTTGGTGATTACAGTAAAATCCCCCAACATGAATTCAACACTTCAAACTTCTATCTTAGAGACCTGAGAAGTCTACTCTATCTTCTCTGATCCTTAACTTCCTTATCCATCAAATGTTGATTAGTTTGGTTATGAAGATGTTGTCCTTTGATTAAGACTTGAAAGGTACTTTCAAAAGAAAGAACTGAGTTAAAGCACTATTTAAGGGGTAGATTTCTCTCTGTGGGCAAGTTTTTACTCTTCACTATTATTTTCATCATAATCATTGTCACCGAAAGCATTTCAAAGTATCAATAGTCCTTGAAGCTGCTGTATTATAAGGTTCCAAGGATGCAGAACATTCATTTCATGGGACTACTGTGGAAATATGTGACAACACTTTTTTAACCAACGCTCAGAAATGTCCGGGGCAGAGAAATTAGCATTGGCAGTGCTAATTACCATAAACTCAAGACAAATCCCTTCCCTGTGTGATGATGTCTAATGGCTGATGAGGTAGTCATAGGCAGGTTATTAATTTCTCTTCTCCTCCTAGGCTCAGCGTAGGATTGAATGTCCCTTCCACTGCTTTGAAGTTAAACATGATCGTGTACAACTTTTTGACCAATGAAATGTGAGAAGTGGCAGGTGTCACCTCTGAGCAGAAGCCTTAGCTAGGACAAACCTCACCGTGTCCCCTTCCTCCTGCTACAGTGTGTGTGGAAACAGGTGCAGAGAGGAGCTTCCATCATTCGGAGTCCCTAGTTGTCTGCAGCTGGCAGGCTCCCCTTCTGTCCCTCGATGGACATGCAATGGGATCAAGAACTAAACTTCTGGGGGTGGGGGGATAGATGACAAGGATTAAGGAGTGCACTTGTCGTCACGAGCATGGGGCGACGGAGAGAAGTGTCGAATCACTGTATCGTACACCTGAAACTAATGTAACACTGCACGTTAACTACAGTGCAATTAAAATTTTAGAAATTATGCTGGAATTAAAGGTAAAATAAATAAATAATATAGCAAAGACACAGAACCAACAAAAACAGAAAAAGAAACAAACTTCTGTAGTTTTAAGCCACTGAGGTTTTGATGGGTATTTTCTACCATAACATAACCTTCTCTATCCTAACAGTCGTCAACAGCAAACAGACAAAAGGAGGGAGTTTAAAGTTACCGGGTTGGGGGGAGGGGTGTCACATCAGAAAGAAGGAATCTAAGCAATCTTTCTGAGAATAAACCGAACTTTCCAGGCTTTCTGTTATCAAATCACTAACTCTGAGCCATTTAATCATTCCCTAGTGAAGGTCCACTTGAGACAAAAAGTGCCTAGGTTTTAAAAAGGCATGGCATGCCCTGTACGCAACTGCAAGTCACTAGTCCAGCCCACACAAATTGTGTCTCTCATTTGTCTTGGTTCAATTTCAAACAATACACCACCACCTTCTTACCACTGTCCAGGCAGACAGGCACAGATCCCCTATCATTTTCAGAACTGTTCATTTAAAGACTACACTGCTCTAGATACAAGCCTGCTTAAGGAACTCTACTTTTAAGAAAACCAAATCTCACAAAATTAGTACATTTACACATTCAAAGTGAGGTGGCAAATGTGAAAAACCCATCTGTGCCCACCCTCCCCTCCACCCCACAAGCTCTACCACCACCCAGAGCTGTAGCTATGCATGAAAAATCTAACACATGCAAAGTATAGAGGCTCTTTGAAAAGTTGGCCCAGTGTGTCTTATATGTGAGTTGCAGTCTTACAGAGTCTTGCCAACAACAACAAGGAGGAAAAGAAAAGGAAAGGTTTTCTTTTCTCTGAACTTGGGAATGAAACATAAAACTCCTCTTTTCTACAGGCTGAATGGCTCCAATTTTCCACACTCAGGATGATCTCTTACTAGCCATTACCTTCATAATTTCCACGTGGCTTTTTAGTGGGCCTTTCTTCCCTCGCAAATTAATCACACGGCAGCTGTGGCCCAAAGAGATGCCCAGTTCCCTGCTGAGGGGCCAGGGAGCTTCACCAGACTTCAGGGTCATTGTAAAGATAAAAGGAAATGGACAATAATACCGCGTTGACACACTGAGAGTGCTATGGTAATGGTATTATTTCCACCACGCCTAGCTTCTGCAACATCTAACGTGCCTACTGTGTGTAACTTGTATTGCCTGGAGTTTTCTGAGGTCTCAACCACAGGTGAGTACAGAGAGAATTAAAACTTACTGGAAATGTGCCAAGCACGAAATTCACACAAAAACCCTTATCTCCAAGAATGCAGAGGGGTGCAGGGAATCCAGTGGCTTACCCAGGGTGACATACACACAGTGTAAGGGGAGGGCCCCGGTCAGAACCCTGTCTGTCTGGCCATTGACTCACATGCATGCTGTGCCACCTTTCATCCAAGGGCTCCTCTTGCTACCAGCCAGGTCTGTTCCAAAAAAAGGTTGGGTGTGGATGTAGCATGTATTTAGCTGATGAGAAAAAGGTACTAAAATGCCTGTTTACTGTACATCTGAAACTAATATAACATATGTTAACTAACAGGAATTAAAATATAAACTTCTTTATTTTTATTTTTTAAGATTTTTATGTATTTATTCATGAGAGGCAGAGAGAGAGAGAGAGAGGCAGAGACACAGACAGAGGGAGAAGCAGGCTCCATGCAGGGAGCCTGACGTGGGACCCCATCCCGGGTCTCTAGGATCAGGCCCTAGGTTGAAGGCGGCACTAAACCACTGAGCCACCAGGCTGCCCAAACTTTTTTTTTTTTTTTAAAAGAATGATCTACAAAAATAACAATAAAGTAAAATGCCCATGTTAAGTTGGCTAAGCAGAACTTTCCACCTAAAGGTTCTCAGATATGACCAAAGCCTGCCAGACAAAGGAGGATTCCAACACGCAAGTGAAGAAGGCAGGGCTGGCATCCATTAGGAAGAGATAGAACAAGCCGGTGCAACTGTGGACAAGAAGTTACAGAGGAAGACCAATTAGAAATTCAATACTGTATGAAAAATCAGTTGTCCGTCAGCTTATATTGGTTCAAAATTTCCAGTAGCTGGAGGGATCCCCATAGAAAGATGATAACATGTTATGTCCATAAAAGTAAAAAGAACAGGGACAGATAAGGATTCTATGTGATAAAAGATAGTCAATAGATGTATAAAAAGATAATTGAAAAAGAAACTCGATAGTGGAGCAGAGAAATTCCAGCAATATCACTCAGAAAGAAGTGAACCACAGAGGAAAACAAGAAGAAAAAAAAGTGGGAATGGGAGATTAATTTTAAACTTTAAGAGGGAGGATAAAAGGCAAAGGGGAAGAAAATCCCAGGAACAAAATGTAAAATACTAACCCCAGGAGTTTGAAAAGCTCCAAATTATTTCTGCAAAATCTAAATACACACTGTCTCCTTAGAAAACAAGTGGAAATAGGTATCAGAGGCACTAGAAAAATCACCAAGGAGCCAAGTCATCTGACTCAGGTGAAGAATACTAATAAATCCATTAGTTATTTAAAAAGGCAAAACCAAAATAAGAGAAAGGAAACCTTTTAATATTCAAAATATACGCAGGTTTTTAAAATATATTTTTTGTTGTAAACCTCTAGATTTTTATTCAAGTGTTTTTCTCTATTTCCCTACTTTACATACTCAAAAAGCTACACATTCATCTCAAATAATCACAGAATACGTTTGTCGTCTCTTCCTTCTTTAGAAGTGGCAACACAAGAAATATCGCATTTTGGAGGATATGTGCATATTCCTTTATAGTATTCCTTGATTTTGATCTATCTACTTTAATCATTCAATCTATTTTTTAAAATTTAGCCCACTTAATTTACTTACTGTGTTAACTGGTTCACCAACTTAACTGGAATTTGTATCTAAATTACCACTCATTTCAGTCCAAACAGGCCAGCCATTTAAGGATATAAATACATTACATACTTTCCTCAATTTTAATGAATTTGCACTGCTTCCTCACAGCATATTAGTGGCAAAATGGTTTTTTAAAAAATTCTGGATCTTCAGTATGAACATTCAGTATTGTATAGTGAATGTTCACCCCTAAATTCCCAACACTGAAGGGCTAATTTAATAGCCCATGCCACTTTATTTGGATAATTTAGTAGTCTATGCTTTTTCTTATGGAGAATTATACCTTGAAAAAGCACATTTCCTGATCTCTTTGTAATCCTCTCCATGAAAAAAAAAAATCTTCCTGGTTGATAATATGAGGAAAAGAGGAAATTTCTGACAGTGTATAGTATTCTTAGAACAAATAGTAAAAAAAAAAAAAAAAAGTTTCAATATTTTAAATGGTAACACTTTACAGCTTACAAAACTGTCCTGGGTCATTTTTGCAATGTCATGGTCATGTTTTCTACATAATGTCTATAGAAGAATCATTTAGATTTCTGGTTTCAGTGCTTTCACTGCAGGTGACTGAACATCTAACAGTGTTTTGTTTTGTTTTCATCCAGATGCCTGTTTCATATTTACTTAGCAGAACTGCCCTGACAGAGCCAATCTCTTGCAGAAAAAAGCCAGTGACCTTGTTCGGTCAGGGAACTTGGGGTGCCGAATGGCTTGAGTTGAGACAACAAACAAAGAGCTTTACCAGCTTTAGAGCTGCTGCTCCTGCTGCACCGGGGTAGGGAATCTAGCTCATAGCCCCACTCATAGCCCCACTCATCGCTGAAAACAGCCTTCAATCTTTTCGACTGAGGAACCTAACCAAAGCAAACAGGAAGCAGCAGGGTCCATTCAGCAGCCCAACCTAGGGTGGCACTTGTACAGAAGGCAGAGTCTTGGCTTCCCCTCTCAGCAGAGCAAAACTGGTGGCCCCACATTCTCACGGAGTTCACCGTACATTCTAACCTGCTTTGGGCACCCAAATAATGAATGATACAGGCTCTAGGTTCAGTTCTGCTTCCCTGCCAGTGCAGGGAAGCTAATTCATAGTCTCATCTGTTACTGAATACAGTCTTGACCATCTAGTAAACCTGACCTGAGAATCCTAACAACCATGAAGCCCATCCTACAGCCTCACTTGAGTAGGAAATGGAGATAACAGACCTAGACAACTGTTCTTAGCCAGGGGCATACAACCTCATCCATTTCCTAAGAGCTTGCACAGTTGTGTCACCCAAAAATAGATCATAATAGCATGCCCCACACTTCCAAGGACATTACCAGTAAACACATCCAGAAACCCAAACTGAGCTAACTAGTGGAGAACTATGTCTACCAAAGCAAACCTGTAAAATCTGAAACAAGAGCAGAATTACTCAAAAGTCTGGAATAATAGCACAATCACTTAATGTGATGATCCCAACCTAAGGAACCAAGGATCATGAAGAATTGAGTAAATAATCTCACCAAAAAAAAAAAAAAAAAAAAAAAACCTAGATCAAGTTCCAATAACTGACCCTAAAGAAATAGAAATCTATGAACTGTCTCACAAAGAATTCAGAATAACCCTCTTAAGGAAGTTTAGTGAACTACAAGAAATTACAGGCAGACAACTAAACAAAATTAGGAACACAAAGCATGAAGAAAAAAAGTAGTCCAATAGGAAATTGCAACTATCAAAAGAGAGAGGGAGACTCTAGAGTTGAAAAAACAATAACAACTAAAGAATTTAATAGAGAGTTTCAAAAGCAGACTTGACCTTGCAGAAGAATCAGTGACCTGGAGGATAAGACACTGGCTATTACCCATCAGAGGAGAAAAAGATAAAAGAATAAAAAAGAATGAGGAATGTCTACATGAATTATGGAACACAATGAAAAGAAACCATTCCCATTATGGGAATTCTGAAGGATTAGTGAAGGAGAAAGGGACAGAAAGTGTAATTAAAGCAATGATGTCTAAAAACTTCCCAAACCTGGGTGGAGAAAAGGACATCCAGATCCATAAGGCCCAAAGGATCCCAAGTAGGTTGAACCTAAATAGGGCTACCCCAAGACATGTTATAAGTAAAGTGTTAAAATTCAAACACACACACAAAAAAAAAAAGAATTTTAAGAGCAATAAAGAAGAGAGAGAGGTTACATACAAGGAAACCCCCATTAGACTATCAGTAGATTTCTCAACAGAAACTTTTCACACCAGGACAGAACAGAATGACATTCAAAATACTGAAAAAAAATAACTGTCAACCAAGAATTCTATGCCAAATAAAGCTGTTCTTCAGAAACAAAAGAGAGATAAAGACTTTTCTAAACAAACAAAAGCTGCAGTCAAATGCTTTCCAATGTTTATAGCAGCAATGTCCACAATAGCCAAACTGTGGAAGGAGCCTCGGTGTCCATTGAAAGATGAATGGATAAAGAAGATGTGGTATATGTATACAATGGAATATTACTCAGCCATTAAAAACGACAAATACCCACCATTTTCTTTGATGTGGAGGGACCTGGAGGGTATTGTGCTGAGTGAAATAAGTCAATTGGAAAAGGACAAACATTATATGGTCTCATTCATTTGGAGAATATAAAAATTAGTGAAAGGGAATAAAGGGAAAGGAGAGAAAATGAGTGAAAATATCAGTGAGGGTGACAAAACAATGAGAGACATCTAACTCTGGGAAATGAACAAGGGGTAGTGGAAGGGGAAGTGGGAGGGGGTTGGGGTGATTGGGTGATGGGCACTGAGGGGGGCATTTGGCAGGATGAGCACTGGGTGTTATGCTATATGTTGGCAAATTGAACTCCAATAAATAAAAATAAAAAATAAAGAAACAGAAAAAAACAAAAAAGCTGAAGGAATTCATCACCACCAAACCTGCCTTACAATAAATACTAAAGGGAGTTCTTTGAGTGGAAGTGAAAGAACACTAACAACATAAAAACATAAAAAGGTATTGTAAATATCACTGGTAATTGTAAACATATAGTCATAGTTAGATTCTGCAATATGGTAATAGTGGTGCATTATTTACTTACAACTGTAGGTTAGGGACACCTGGGTGGTTCAGTTGGTTAAGTATCCAACTCTTCATTTTGGCTCAGGTCATGATCTCAGGGTTGTGAGATCAAGCCCTACAATAGTGTTCCATGCCTAGCGTGCTTAAGATCTTCTACTCCTTCTCTCCCTAACCCTCCCCACAAAAAATGTAGGTTAAAAGTTTTTTAAAAAAGAATATAGTAAAAGTGACCATAACTACAGTATGTTATTAGTTATACAATATGAAAAAAAAACACATAAATTAGGACAGCAATATGTAAGGGAGAGGAAAATAAAACTATGAAGTTTATCAATTCCATTAAAGTTAAGTTGTTATGAGTTTATTTTTTATATATTTACTTACTTATTTGAGAGAGAGAGAGAGAGCATGAGCAGGGGGAGGGTCAGAGGGAAAGGGAGAGAGAGAATCTCAAGCAGACTCTGCACTGAGCACAGAGCTCAACATGGAGCTCAATCTCATGACCCTGAGATCATGACCTGAGCTGAAACCAAGAATGGAACATTTAACCAGCTCAGCCACCCAGGCACCCCTAAGCTGTTATAAGTTTAAAATAAGGTGTTATATAAGTGTAATATATTACATGTAAGCATCACGTAACCACTAGGAAAAATCCTGACATAACTACACAAAGGAACACAGTAAAAAAGTCAAAGCATGATCTAAAAGACATCAAAACACAAATAAGACTGCAGGATAGGGGCACCTGGGTGGCTCAGTTCATTCAGGGCCTGCCTTCAGCTCAGGACATGATCCTGGAGTCCTGGGATTGAGCCTTGTGTCAGGCTTCCTACTCAGCAGGGAGTCTGCTTCTCCCTCTCCCTCTCTCCCTGCTGTACTCTCTCTTCACTCATTCTGTCTAATAAAGTAAATATTTTTTTAAAAGACAGCAGGGACTCTTGCTAAAATAAAATAAAATAAAATAAAATAAAATAAAATAAAATAAATTAAATTAAAAAATAAAAGACAGCAGGATAGAGGCAGCCCTGGTGGCTCAGCGGTTTAGCGCCACCTTCCATCCAGGGTGTGATCCTGGAGACCGGGGATTGAGTCCCACGTCGGTCTCCCTGCAGGGAGCCTGTTTCTCCCTCTACCTGTGTCTCTGCCTCTCTCTCTCTCTCTCTCTCTCTCTCTCTCTCCCTCTCCCTATGTCTCTCATGAATAAATAAATAAAATATTAAAAAAAAAAAAGACAGCAGGATAAATACAAAGAACAACAGATCTAAAAAACATCCAGAAAATATTTAACAAAATGGCAATAGTAAGTCTTTATTTATCAATACAATTGGTCCTTGACCAACACAGGTTGAACTTCAAGGATCCACTTATACATAATTTTTTTTCAATAAATACAATACTGTAAGTGTATTTTCTCTTCCTTATGATTTTCTTAACAGCATATTCTTTTCTCTAGCTTACTGTATAGTAAGAATACACTATGTAATACATATAACATATGAAGTATGTGTTCATCAAATGCTTACATTATCAGCAAGATTTCTAGGTAATAGTGGGCTGTTAGTAAAGTTTAGGGGATTCTAAAATTATTCACTAACCTTCAACTGCTCAGAGGGCCAGTGCCCCAACCCCTACATTGTTCAAGCTGTAATTACTCTAAATATAAATATATGAAATAAAATGCATAGAATGGCTTAGAGCATAAAGAGAAACAAGATCCAACAATATGCTGCCTACAAGAGACTCACTTTAGCCTTAAGCTAGAGTGAGATTGAGAGTGAAGGGATAGAAAAAGTCATTTCAAATAATGACACCCCCCCCCAAAATAAAAGCAGGGCAGCTATACTTATAGAAAACAAAATATACTTTAAACTACAAATGGCAAAAAGAGATAAAGAAGGTTATTACATAATAAGGGAGTCAATATCAAAGAGGATATAAAAAGTATAAATATATATGCACCCAACATATATTTAGAAGCATCTAAATATATAAGGCAAAAAGTAACAGAATTAAAAGTAGAAATAAATAGTAATACAGTAACATTTAGAAACTTTAATAGCCCACTCTGAATAATAGATCATCGAGACCGAGAATCAATAATAAAACAGAGGATTTGAATAATAATACAAAACAAATGGACCGAATGGACATATATAGAACATTTTATTCAACAATAGCACAATACACATTCTTCTCAACCTTATATGGAACATTTTCTATGACAGACCATGCGTTAGGCCAAAAAACAAATCTTAGCAAAAGCAAGAAGACTGAAATCATATGAAGCATCTCCTCTGACCACAATGGCATAAAACTAGAAACCAAGAACAAGAAGAGAACTAAAAAATTCATGAGCACATGAACACTAAACAACACTCTCCTGATCAACCAATGGGCCAAAAAAGAATTAAAGGGGAAATAAAAAAAGTTTCTTGAGGCAAATGAAAATGGAAGCACATGTCAGAACTTGTGGGATATAGCAAAAGCAGTTCTAAGAGGGAAGTTCATAGCAATAAACACCTACACTAAGAAACAAGAAAGATCCCAAATAGGGACGCCTGAGTGGCTCAGTGGTTGAGCGCCTGCCTTTGGCTCAGGTGTGATCCCAGATTCCCAGATTTGAGTCCTTCATCGGGCTCCCTGCATGGAGCCTGCTTCTCCCTCTGCCTGTGTCTCTGCCTTTCTCTCTCTGTGTGTGTCTCTCATTAATAAACACATAAAATCTTTAAAAATAAAAATAAAAAGATCCCAAATTAACCTAACTCTCTGTCTTAAGAAACTAGAAAAAGAAAAACAAACTCAGCCCAAAGTTAGCAAAAGACAGGAAATAATAACGATTATAGCAGGAATAAATAAAATAGAGAACCGAAAAACAGTACAAAAGATTAATGAACTAAGACTCTGTTCTTTGAAAAGATAAACAAAATTGGCAAGTCCTTAGCTAGACTAACCAAGAAGAAGAGAGAAAAGACCCAAATCAACAAAATCATAAATGAAAAAGGAGGCATTATAAATGATAGCTCAGAAATTCAAAGGATCATAAGAGGCTGCTATGAACAACTATATGCCAGCAAACCAAACAACCTAAAAGAAATAGAAAAACTCTTAGGAACATACAACTTACCAAGACTGAATCAGAAGAAATAGGAAATCTGAACGGATCAATTACTAGTAATGAGAGTGAATCAGTAATAAAAAATCTCTCAACAAAAAGTCCAGGACTAGATGGCTTCACTGGTGATTTATACCAAGCATTTAAAGAAGAATTAACATCAATATTTGTCAGCCTTTTCCAAAAATTTCAAAAAGGAGAGAACACTCCCAAACTCATTTTATGAGGCCAGTATGATCATAATTCCAAAACCAGAAAAGGATACAACTACAAAAGAAAATGACAGGCCAATATCCCTGGTGAATACAAATGCAAAATTCTCAGTAAAATACTAGGAAACCGAATTTAGCAGCACCTTCACCATGGTCAAGTAGGATTTACCTCTAGGATGCAGGAATGGTTCAACATACACAAATCAATTAATGCAACTCATCACATTTATAAAATGAAAGAAAAGAATCATATGATCATCTGAATAGATGCAAAAAAAAAGCATTTGACAAAATTCAACATCCATTCATGATAAAAACTCTTAATTAGGTATAATAGAAATATCTCTCATTATACTAAAGGCCACATATGACAAGCCCACAGCTAACATCATACACAACGTAAAATGTTGAGAGCTTTTCCTCTAAGATGTGAAACAATACAAGAGTACCCACTCCCTCTACTCGTGTTCAAGTGCCTAGAGCACTTTGGCAAGAAAAAGAAATAAAAGGTATCAAAGGAGCAAAAGTGTCTGTATTTACAGATGACATAATTTTATATATAGAAAATCTTGAGTCAACCAAAAAACTGTTAGATCTAGTCAGTGAATTCAGTAAAGTTACAGGATATAAAATTAACATACAAAAATCTGTAGCATTTCTATACACTGGCAATGAATTTTCCGGGAGAGAAATAAGGAAATCAATTCCATTAACAATAACATTGAAAACAATAATATATTCCACAGTAAGTTTCACTGGGGAGGTAAAATATCTCTACTCTGAAAACTGTCAGACATTGATGAAAGAAATCAAAGACACGAATAAATAAAAAGGTATCCTGTATTCACAGATTGGAAGAATTAATATTGTTACAACGTCAATACTACCAAAAGCTATCTATAGATCCAATGTGATCTCTATCAAGATTACAAAGGCATCTTTTACATAAGTAGAAAAAAACACTCCTAAAATTTGTATGGAGGGGGATCCCTGGGTAGCTCAGTGGTTCAGTGCCTGCCTTTGGCCCAGGGCATGATCCTGGAGACCCGGGATCGAGTCCCATATTGGGCTCCCTGCATGGAGCCTGCTTCTCCCTCTGCCTGTGTCTCTACCCCTCTCTCTCTCTCTTTCTATGTCTATCATGAATAAATAAATAAAATCTTTAAAAAATTAATTAAATTAAATTAAATTAAATTTGTATGGAACCATGAAAGATCCCAGGTAGCAACAACAACAAAATTCTGAGAAAGAAGAACAAAGTAGGGGGGATAATACTACCTAATTTCAAGCTATACTTTAGAACTATAGTCATCAAAACAGTAGGGTACTATCACAAAAACGAAGTAGACCAGTAGAATAGATTAGAGAGCCCAGAAATAAACCCAAACATATACAGTCAACTAAAATTTGACAAAAGGGCCAAGAATAGTCCATTGGAAAAAGGCAGTCTCTTCAATAAATGGTGCCAGAGAGTGGATATTCACATGTCCTGAAACTGGACCCATATTTTATGTCACCCACAAAAATTTATTCAAAATAAGTTAAAAACATAAAATGTAAGATCTGAAACCATGAGGTTCCTAACAGAAAACATAGGAACAAAGCTCCTTGACATGGGTCTTGGCAAGGGTTTTTGGCATATGACACCAAAAGCACAAGCAACAAAATCAAAAATAAACAAGCGGGACTACATCAAATTAAAAAGCTTCTGCACAGCAAAAGAGGCCATAACAAAGTGAAACGACAACCTATGGAGTGGGGGAAAAAACATTGATAAACCATATATCTGATAAAGGGTTAATATCCACAATATATAAAGAACTCATACAACTCAACAAAACCAAGCAAACAAAAAAAATTTTTTTAATGGGCAGAGGATCTGAATAGACATTTCTCCAAAGAAATATAAAAGGCCAACAAGTGCACAAAAAATGCTCAATATTTTGAGCATTTCCCTAATTGTCATTAGGGAAATGCAAATTAAAACCACAAGGAGATATCACCTCATGCTTATTAGAATGGCCATCATCTAAAAGACAAAAGATAACAAATGCTAGCATTGATGTGGAACAAAGGGAACCTCTGTACACTGCTGGTATGATTGTAAATTGGTGCAGCCACTCTGGGAAACAGTATGGAGCATCCTCAGAAAATTAAAAACAGAACTACCATATGATCCAGCAATTCTACTTCTGAGAATACACCCAAAGGAAACAAGAATGCTAACTCAAAAAGATATCTGCACCCCCACACACACCATGCTCATAGCAGCATTATGTACAATAGTTCAGACATGGAAACAACAATGCATAAAGAAATTCTGGGATATAGACACAATGAAATATTATTCAGACTTAAAAAAAATTGAGGAAATCCTACCACTTGTGACAACGTGAATGGATCCTGAGGGCATTATGCTAAGTGAAGGACGTCAGGCAGAGAATGACAAATACTCTACAATCTCCCTTACCTGTGGAATCTAAAAGGGGGAAGAAAAGCACTCATAGAAAAAAAGATCCTACTGGTGGTTACTGGAGGCTGGTGGGGGGGCGCAGGGATCAGATGAGGTGGTCAAAGGCAGACTTCCAGTTATAAGACAAATAAGTACTAAGGATGGAATGCACAACAAGGTGACTACAGCTAACACTGCTGTATGATGTGTAAGAAAGGTAAGAGAGTAGATCCTAAGAGTTCTCAGCACGAAGAGAAAAAACACGTTTTCCCTTTTCCCTTCTTTTTTCCTTTTTATTGTATCTATATGAGAAAATGGATGTTAGCTGAAGCGATTGTGATAGTCATTTTACCATGTACCTAAATCAAAGCGTCATGCTGTATGCCTTAAACTTAGACACAGATGCGTGTCAATTACTTCCCAATAAAACTGGAGGGGGAGATGAGGAAAAAAACTGCCCTGTGAGCCATGTCATCAATTAATTAAATGAATATAAAGTTCAAGAGACATAAGAAAATATTCTCTAGGTGGACACCAATCTATGAAATCCGAGTCGAAGGATTTCAAGTCTCACCTTTGCAAATCATAACCTCTCCAAGATGGAATTACATCCCCCTGAATAATACTATCCAATAAAAAAAATCGTGATAAACCAATGGTGTTTCCAAATCAAAATAATGTATGTTAATTACATACACACATACAGGGAACGGACTTGAAAAAGTTTGTGGCAAAAGAGTGCCAGAGATCTTTTTTTCTGTTTGCTTCTCTGTCACTTTCCATTTCATGGGATGTCTTATGACCTCCCACTGCACAGTGACACCGAGTCACTGTGAAGGTAAGGATACTTTTGACCTGTAAAGCAGCTTTTCGTAAGGTGCTGTGGACACACTTCATCTCCCAAGGTCCTTATGACACTGAAGTAAAATACTATTTACCCTGTGTCTATGCACACGAATAAACAGGTATTTTACTGATTGAATGAGTTACAGTTAAACCTAAACCAGCTAATATTACCAAAAGCATGTCGTTCGATTTTATTGTGGTTGCTTTACCGATATGCTCAAAGAGGCTCCCGGGATAAGAGTCCTAGGTTGAGAGCTCAAGTGTCATTTACTAAAACACAGAGTTGCTGTACCAGGCTGGGGACAGGGCTGGGGACAAGCAGAGAGGAGAGAATACAGAGCTTTTGGTCAAGACAGCTTCAGTCATTCAGATCTCTTCCAGTGGAGACAAACTGGCATCAGTAGTAAGCATCACTCTTTTATTTCCCTTCCTTCCAAAGATGAAAACACAACATCATTAGCCAAATTTACTCTGACCTCCCTCCCACCTTGCAGGGTTGCCTGGTACTCAGGTTGAGTCAATGCATCTTTCCACCAAGGTAAATAACCATAAGAGGCAGATCAATAACTTAATTGCTTAAGGAAACATTCAGTGCAGGATGTATTTCTGGTTTTGACAATGCTTGGAGCATTAGAGTTATGGTCCGTTAGAAAAACAACATATTTTTGTTTCCTTCCCCGACAAAATTTGGTCTGTGATATTTCAATCCTTCATCACATCTTTTTTTTTGTCATTTCAACTGGTCGTGAAAAGTTCTGTCAACCAGGAGAACTACAAATTAATAATAACTAAATGTCCGGTTTCCTAGTGTCATCAGGATACATCATAATGTATATGACCTAAATCATACTTCATATGAAGTTCATGACAGCAGACATCTCGGTTCTCCCAGGCCCTTTCAGGCCTTCCTCCCAGAAAAACAGTTCCCGTAAGGCTTTGAACTCAGGAAAAGTTATATTGCTCCTTGTTATACTGAAAGAGTTTTAATAGATCGGCGATAGAGAAAAATATCTGAGGAAAGAGACGAGGAAAAAAAGGCTGGAGTGAGTGTTTGCCTCTGAGATTAGAATCCGGTTCATGGTGTGCCTGTGGAGTTAGTCTACACATACAGCTGCCACGCTGACACGCCTGATCTTAAGGGCTCAACAAAATAATAATGTGAGAGGATTTGTCCAATCAATACCTCTCAAATTAAGAAATTTTGCACAATAGACCACATCAGCTTTGGAGGTTTGGTCTATGTAACACCATAATAACTAACTGTAAAGTGAAAAATTTTGAAAGCTTTCTAGATGTTGGAGATGCACCAAGTCAAATATATAAAAATGTAGAGATGCCTTCTAGCCTGAGGCCAGCAGTGGCCCACTACAGCCTTGCACTTAGGAAAGGTGGGTCTCTCCTCACCAGCCACGTCCCCAAAGCTGGCTGAGGTGATATTCTCCCAAGGGCTACAACTACAGATTCCCTTCCACATTTGCTATTCTCCCTTTGCCCACTCCAAGAATCCTCTCTGACCTCTGGGGTTGAAATATCAAGCTGAACCTTTTGGAATTTATCATCAGCCTGGCATCTGTGCTTAGCAGTAGAGCCTCTGAATTCAAAACAGGACTGTTTCCTGGCTCAGAACTCCAGCTCCAAATTCCTTAGGCTCAAAATTGATGGGAAAATAGATCTTCAGCATTCTTCTGATTTAGAAATCATTCAAACTGACAACAGATAAGAAATTGACAAGGAGATATGCAATCCTTAATTTACATAGCTGTCTCTTTTTTCCTTCTACATAGTAAAGAACAGAGCGTCCTTAACCTTGATTTTCGCACTTCTCTCCGTTTAAAGCACAGCCCATAACATTAATTAAAGTGTGTGTGAGCTGGAGGGTACAAGTTATATTTCATATGCTGTACCACATGGCATTCCAGAAAAGCTGTACAATCTAGGTGTTCTTTTTTCCCAACTTGATATGTATGCGGCCCTGCATACTATTCAGCATAACTCACCTTTACTCCACCCAGAAACTCCACAGTAACAATCTAAAAATAAGTGCACAGGGTAGAAGAAATGCTGATGGCATTAGAGCTTAAGTATTTAGGTGGATGGAGGTAACTCTCCCACTTAGAACTACAGAATGTGGGTGCTGAGTGCCAAAAAGGGCATCCGAGATTATCTAGTGCAACTCTTTTATTTTACAGATAAGACCTACAGAAGACAGGTGGCTACAGACGGTAGGTTAAACAACTAGTAAGAGGTAACCTCAAGTATTCCTTATGAGTTCAAGTCTTTCCCCTACACCAGGATCATAGACTTCTTTAAGATACTATTTTGAATTAGACTTTTACCAGGAAAAAAAAAAAAATCATATGCATCTACACACACACACAAATATTTGCAAATAAATTCAGGAGGTTGAGAGAGCCCTGAAGCTTATCTCTGGATGTTGAACTTGTCCATGGTTCCCAAATTAAGAATTTCTGCCCCTGAAGAAGCAACTTTTCTAAGTAGAAAGTGCTACTTTTAACCCCTTTCAAAACTCATCTTCTCTGGAATATAAACTAGATTCAATGATGTGATCTGTAAATTCAAGGGAAAAGCAATTCCAGCAACTCAAATAGATGAATTAAGCCCTATTTTTAACACGTGTCAAGTAAAAAAAAAAAAAAAAAAAAAAAAAGCGTAAGAGAAATTTAAACCTACATGTATTTTACTACCGATTTCACATATGGACATGGAATATCTTTTCTCCTAATATGGAGATGGCTCAGCAGTATTTAAATGATTCCTTATTCCAAGTCATATAAATATGCACCAGATGTATCTTTTGTAAATGTTATGTTTTTCAACTTCTCAGCATTTGCAAGTAGTTGAAAGCTATGTCAAGCATGCTTTAATGGGGCATAAAAGTGTATTGTATTCAAAGAGATGGCACAGCTCTGTAATAGGTGAAAATACAAACGTTGTCAATGGATACATTTTCATTTTATTGATTTACACCACATAATAGAATGCCCTGTATTCTTCTTTACATGCAAGTTCTATAGCAATTGAAATATAACTAGATATTTAAAAATCACGCTTACATTAATAGATTCTCTAGATGACAGAAAATTCAAAACAACAGAATTTTATGACTAGAGAAGGCGAGTAAAGACCAACTAAATCCCTTACCCTGGTTTAACAGATGAGAAATCAGAGAGCAAAGGAGTTACGTGAGGCAACCAAATCGCTAAACTAGTTGTGGCTTAGTACATGAATTTAGATACTCCAAAATCTAAGGAACTTTGCTGAGCTCTTTTTACTATCTGCCTCTTGACCACCTAAACAAAAATAAATAAATAAATAAAACAAACTAAAACAAAACAAAAAACCAGAAGAAACAGTAAAACATATCTCATTCATTGATTCCCTGGAATTCACTGGGAAGAAGCAGACATGATCTGTATTTTGCAAACTGTCACATTATCTTATGGGAAGTAAATACAGGAAAGAAGATGCCAATTGCTAACATCAGAAGTTGCCAGAGGAGTATCATAATGCTATTTCTCCAATATAAATTTCGAATGGACTCAAGATTCGCTTTTTTGTTTTTGAACACAAAAGCGATCGTCGTAAATTCCTCCCAAAACACTGTCTTTGAGGTTAAACACAGCAAAGATGTTTAGGAAATATATTCTAGTCATATGTAATTGATAGTTGATCTTGAAAGCAGTATCTTTTCAAATAAAAGTTAACATAGATTGATAGCTTATTGTAAAATGCGCTTTTTCTTTTTCTTTTTTTCTTTATTTATTTTTTCTTTTTTTGCTATGGAGAAAGCAAGCCCTACCTCTAGCTCGTGTCATTTTATGTGACTTTCAAGCATCTCTAAGCGGAGCACAGAATTAGAGGGTATACGTTAGTTTGTGCGGACTTTGTCCCAGCTCACTTTTCTGACCTTAGTTTCCACCTGCCCTGTATTTTTACAAATTGCGTCAAACTCTTTCTGAGAATGAGGCAGAATATTAACTAACTAATAGATAATTAATTAATTGGTGAAAGTCATTTTCCAACAGCCAAGTAACCTTTTCACTCTGACCTTTAGAGATAGCATTTTGCCCTTTGGGGGCCAGTGGCAGCAATGAGGATTTCATTTAGGACGAAATCATTATAGAGGGTTTTTTTTTTTCAACCTTTTATGTCACTGTTGCTGTGAGGAGAGCACGGGTGCTTCTCAAAGTTCCACAGCTGACGGGTCTTCCTCTTCGACCCCGTACCAAAGCATGCATTTCCCTCCTGCCAGGAACCAGCATCTGCACACCCTGCTCCCTGGTCAGTGTTATGAGGATCAATGCCCAGATTCACAGCACTGCCTTGAGGGGCACACAGTCCAGCACCGCTCCCCCGCCCAGCCCCAATTTATCCTGGGCTCATCTGCAACAGTTCCACTGTCTCCCAAACGATGCCAAGACCAGTGAGGAGGCTTAAGGCAGGGGCTCTGCCTGGGGCAGCGAGGCATCCACCCTGTCCCCACGAAGGTGTTGGTAAGCTGTGCACAGTGAGGAACAGACAAGCCAAAACAGCCCAATGGGCTCTTCCATCAGCCTGGAAGCAGAGACAGTCTCCAGAGTCATAGGCAGCATCGTGTTTGGGTACAGGCCTCCCATCAGCAGGTTTTCTTCCCTAGGGTGTTCATACACAGAGAAGCTGATACACCACTCCATGTATATCCAGCGCAGGAATTTATAGCAGACACACACGCACTTTCTGAGACCCTCATCATAACTAGCTATACTTCGGTGTAAATGGACAATCCAAACCACATTGGGATCATCATCCCAGGTTAACAGGCTGAGCCTTACTCTGTTCCCATACGACACAGGACTGGGAGATGTGGTTGAGTGTCCCATGCTGTGTTAGGAAACCTTAAGAGCCTTCACCAGCCTTGTTTTGATATGAGCCTGCGGGGCAGGAGTGGGGGTGGTAAGTTGCACTCAAAAATGTCACAGGAACGCTCTGCCAGCAGGGACATCTGGGGAGCTCCAAAAAGGGGACAAAGCAGCAAGGTCCCCCAGAATTTGGAAAGCAGTAAAGCACTGCTGTTAAAAACACTCTGTCTCTAAGAGACAGGACCCAAACCGGGTACTATCAGCACGTGACCTTGGGCAGGTGATCTAGCCCCCCTCCATGCCCCCCTCAGCTCCTCTGTCAAACCTGAATACAAACAGGCACTTAGACGCGTAAGTAGGACAACACACATTGGGCTTGTGTTAAGTCCTTAGTAAAATTGGGTCATTATTATTATTGCTGCTCATTCAAAGAGTGAGCACAGGCTGCTGAATTCTGGTGGATCATTCTCCCTCCAGCCCATTTAGAGGAGTTGAAAATAGAAGAGAGGACTCAGTGCCCAGGGCCTCCTGTCAGCAACGGCTCTGGAGTCCAGCCACTTGCATCCCTGGACATGGCGACCTTGTTCTCACGACAAAGGTCCAGGCTAAGGGGACTTAGGGTGGCAAGAACATTCTCTGTAGGAGCCAGAGGAAAATCTCAGGTTGACACCTTCCCTGGTTCCCCATCCAGTTCATTGTGAGGACAGTGGAATCCCTTGTTTCAGTTTCCTGAGGGCAAAAAAGGGAAGATCCCATCAAACTAGAAGTGATGATAAAGAGGCATCTGTTGGGGGCTTGGGGAAGAAGAGGGTCCGTACAAAACACTCTCTCTCCCCTCCAGTGGGTTAGCATCCCATCCCATCACGTATTCTCCACAAACAATAAGCTCACACTCAAACTAAGAGCTGAAGAGGATGGTTGACAAACACGTTGCAAAATCACCTACCCCTTCGCCATCCCACCCTTCTCAAAGTTTCTCCAGCGTCGCAGGGGAGCCAAGTCAATGCTTTCTCAACGCCCGCCACACAGACCTATCACATCTCTACCACGTAAGGCTTGGCACAGGAAAACTTTAAAATAGACAATAAATCAATATTGCCTAATGTTTAAGGTACCTTGGGAAAACGTACATAGAATCCTCTTTTCATCTCCACAAAAACGAATCTAGCTGTTACCGGGTGCCATTGACTGCAAGCTAAAATCAACTCCTTGGCAGAGCCAAGGCTGTCCTGTGTTGGCTTATAAGACCCAGAGTGCAGAGAGAATGGATGGCAAGGGGCTTGTGTGGACTTCTCTGTGAGCATGAGAAATGTGCCGTACCAAGGCAGCCTCCCCACCCCACCCAACACACACACACACACACACACACACACACACACACACACACACAAGCTGTTGGAGCTAGGCCTGCTGAGCTGGTCCTGTTTAACAGAAGAGTGAGAGAATGGGCTCAGTGTAACCTGAGGAAGGGGAATAAGAGAAACATGGCCTTGCCTGTGCTCTTTGAAGGGTTATTCATGTTGTTGCAATTTATTTTTTGTTGTCCACTGATTTTACTTCAAGGGCGCCTCATCACCCTGGGTCTAGGGCCTCCCAAATGAGACCTCTACTTCCGGCTAGCACAATGGCTGCTAATGTATCCAATTCACCAAAGTCAGTTTTGGAAAACAGCATTATTTTTCAAGATGCTTTTATATTTATTATAGAAGTGTATTTTTTATAAAACCATGACAAAACAGTTTTGATGTCATGAGGTTTTGGGGGTTTTTTTCTCCTTTCTTTAAGGACTCTGCATTTTGGTCTAAGGGCCGTTAATAGTAGCCAGTCCTGATTGGCCAACATCTGTTTCTTTATAGGAACCTTTCTTGCCAAGTAGCTGGACAGCAAAACCCATTTGGTATTCATGGGAAGTACTTGCTGAACAATAATGACAATAATTGCCTCTGATTCTTGTGTTTACAACACTGCCAAAGTATCATTAGGGCCTTATTTATAGATAATAATGCTTATTAATCACAAGTATTTGAATTTTGGAATGTATTAGATTAATATTCTTTTGTACCTCAGTTCTGTACTAATGCCGTGAAAGACATTTACTGAATGCAACTCATTGGGAATGCTTATTTTGAGCTGCAAAATAATGTGTGTAATTTGCAGGTGAAAGATAAAGAAATTACATGCCTACCTCGCAACAGCCTCCACCGTGATCAACGGCCAACATGGAGCATTGGGCCCTAACTCTTAAATGAGAAAGGAAAGAAGCAAAATACATGTCCCTACAGGTATTATTTCTAAAAAAATCTTGTAAATTCTTATGACAGGAGAGCTCCCTAATAATAAGTTCATCATCCTGTTTTGCCATAAGTCTTTAGCGGATAGCATCATTTTATTGAAAAGGGTCTGAGGTGAGGAATAATTAGTGATTCTGTAATAATTTCACATTATGTAAGTTCTTGGAGGCTCAAGGGAACAAAATAGGGTAGGATGATTAATAGCTGTAAACAACAAAAGTACAATCTTAGGTCTAACTGCCCAGCTATTAAACATCATTCATTTACTTGCTAAATCTTTCTATATGCTTAATTTCCATGCAAGCAAACATGAAAGCTATTGTTTCCCTCTTTTTATGTGAATTAGAAATAGGAATCATTAAAAAATTTCAAAAGATGATCTCACTTTTCTAAGAGTAAAACAAAGAGTATCATTTCAGTCAGGGTAATAAAACTTTAAGAATAAATATAAAGCATTATTAGCCCATAATATTTACCTGGCCACTCCCTCCCTCCCACTCCCTTCCATATACCAAATATGAAATCAGCAACATTTTACTATTTTCTAGCCTACATTTTTTATTTGTTCTTGGAGTATTCATGCCTCATGTGTTAGAACAATACTTCAGTGTGTTTAATTACATGAATGCAAAATGTAGTGACATAATTTTCCAGAAATTTTTGAGACAGCAAAGCTAATTAATAGAGATTCTTAGGTGCTATTTTTAAAATCATATTTGCAACCAGATATCTTTTCTTAAATTACCAGTAATTAATGTTTATTAATGTTCTTTAGATTAAACCCAAATCCATCTCCATCTTAACCTACTCGACCAAAGACTACTTTAAAATAGTCTGTGGACCTAATTACCACCTACATTACCAATACATAACATTGCCCTGTCGTATTTTTTCGATTTTTGTCCCCCATCTCCCCTCGAAAAAGTAAGAAAGTAAAAGGGGACCACCTTTCAAATGACACCGAGAAAATTGCCCTCCCTTCAAGACCTTTGCAAATGCGTTCAGCAAATGTTTCCAAGTCAGAGCAGACGAGGAGACTAAGATTCTAGTTCATTACATGTATAATGCTAACATTTTAATCCATTGCTAGATGTAAATAACTTTAGCGATCCCAGTTGGACTATTTAACATTAATTTAAAGTATCTTATAATATGTGTGTGTGGTTCCTCTCATGGGGCTAAGTAGAAAGGTGAACAATTATCCAATCAATGTACTCAGCCAAACCTGGCAAGTCCGCCCCCCCAACAATTTTTATTTAAATCCGGTAAGTATCTCAACCAGAGATCCGTTCAGGTGTGCACTGCATCTCTCGTTACATTGGTAGGATGAAGCAGCAAGCAGTATCTCACAGCATTAGCTGCGATCTCACAAATTTAATCACTACAGATAGCCAATCTAGATTGCTGAAATTTCGCTATGTCTTCTCTTTTTTTTCTTACTAGCTAGGCAGAAGGGAGGGCAGCCTGAATTCTCTAGATAATTAATTCAACTCTCTGATTTATTTTGCCTTCGGTAGACCTCGCCTGGTTCTCTCTTGAAAAGACGCTGGTAGTTGGAGGAGGAAAAAAAATAAATAAATGTTTTGAGGGAGCAGGAATACATCTCCCCTCGCTGTGTGTCACTGGTAACGTCTAAACACTGAGGCTGACTACCTGAAATTCCTCTCGGGTGTCTCTCTGAACCTTTACTGAATTAGCTTCACCCAAAGGCTTGCAGGCTTGAGAAGGGGAAAGAGAGAGGGAAAGGGGGACGGAGAGAGAGAAAATGATTAGTCTGTGAAGTAGAGTTTAAATTTGAGGGCACTGAAAAGGTGATTTGCTGGGGAAAATGGTTCGACTGAACAACTTGTAGTCCACCAACATCCTGGCTGTTTCCTAAGAGCCTCGTTGGATATGAAACTTGAGATCTGTCAACATTTTATAGTTGCCCCGATGTAATAAGCATTTTTCCTTCTTTTCTTTAACTGCCAAATTTTTTAATAAAATTGAATCTTGGATGCCTACATTCTGGGGAGTTTTATTTGCTATATTATAGTTCTGTCTGCTGTTAGGCCACAGAATGCCAAAGTATTTATTCTTACAAATCTTTCTATATGTGTAACTTGAGCCTACTAAAATAGTCCTTTACCCACTTCATTAATTAAGTCGACAGAAAAGATTCTTTTACATTTTGGTAGTGAATGACTCTTGGTCCAAATTTTTGAATGAATGTTGCGCATTTTAAAATCACTATGTAGCCTGTGTCTACTTATATCACGCCACACCATCACACAGAAAACTTTCTAAAATAAAAGACTAACTTATTTTTGCAGTTGATTCAAAACCCCATCTAGAGTAAAATGTTTTTGCCTCTTCCCAACCAATATTCCTTTTTAAAAATTTTCACTTGTGGTATTTCCATCATTTTAACTGGAAACTTTTTAATAAAGAGATTAAGAAACAAACCTGGCAAAGCAGCTTGCTAAACTGATTTTTTGTTTTCACAAGCTCACCACTAATATTTAGATACCACTGATGAGTTACCAGTCTTTGAAATACTCTCTCTGAAATAAATACGTAATAACAAATTACACATGGGAACACCACCATCAATGTTTTTCAGTAAAGAAATACACATTTAAATAAACATAGAAAAACCAAAATAATATTTTATAATATCAGTAAAAGCAACTCTCATTATGTGAGAAAGCTCCTCCTATCGTGGTCTGCAAGAAAGTTTCAAAACTTTACCATTTTGATTCCTTTATTAACTAGGACAAATAGCTTTTAAAGCATAACATTCGGGCATCACATTTCTTTACATTTGCTCCGCACAAAAGTGTATTTGGATTCTTGCCAATGTAGTCATTTTAACTGTAATTCTTATTTTAAGCAGAAAAACACACACACCTCCAAAAAAACTTTTGAAAATGCCAAGGTTCAGAATATTATCAAGCAAGAAGCAAATAGGTAACATGTCATCCCATGTTATACAAATCATTTCAAGTATAAATATATGCTTCAAATTTCCTGTTTACACTCTGAGTTATCACTAGACTACTGAAAGGCTTTTGATAATAAAAAGGCCCATAAAATTAAAATACTTAAAAAATGTTTTCCTTACAGTAGGATGGAAAAATAAACGAATGCTCTTTTTCATTGCATCCAGAATGTAATTTTTGTTCTAAAACAACAGTATTTAATTTGCAGGGAAAAAAATACCTGAATTTAGATAGAATATTTATATTTGAAATATGCATTCTAAAGTACGATGCCTCTTTATTTTACATAAAACAAGTTATTTAAGTTCACAGTACTTTTAAATGGAGTGTGCTTAAAATATTAATACCATGCATGTATTATTTACTGATTTCCGTGGTGTCATCTACAGTTAGCACAATTCAGATTTCAAAATAAATTCTGAACTTTTTTTTCAATGGGAATACGGTTTACCCACTCTCCCAGCTATTTTAAGACTATCTGTTGTAGAATGTATTGTTAATCGTAGAAGTTTGCTATATTACACATGGACATGTTATATGCAAATGTATTCAGTTGGGGTATGTATATATGTTGTTATGTTATGTACATAAACATCTACCCATGTGCATATGTATATTTACATCATGTATAAATATGTGTATATTACCAAAGGGTACTATACTGAAGGAGGAGGAGGAGCTTCTAAGGATTGCCAAACAATATTTTAGTTAACTGTTAACTGAGTGCTGTTTTCTATGGAAGTAATTAGGTTTTCCTTTTTTTCACAGTCCCAAAGGTGGGTGTTTATAGACATGGTTTAGATATTTACTGTTTTCCAAAAGGCTAGTTGGATAATCGTATGTCAACATGAGCTTTAAATAAATTAGTGATACCCTCCCCTGCACCTTCCCCTTCTCTTAGAAAAGCCTATGGGCAAACAGCTCGATAAAAAATTCAAAGAAGAGCTAAATTCTGATTTTTCCAAAAACAAAAACTCATCTCATTAAACATTAACATCTCACCATGAACGTTCTTGATTAAAATTTAGCTGTCTATAAATTATCCTGTGATAAGGAGCGATGGAAATTCTATCAAGACACTAGCCGGTTAGGTCTATTGAGTTGAGCATCTGTAAATTTTACTTACAGCCCTTCTCCAGGACAGAAGGTCTTATAATTAGAACCGTGGTTAATAGTAAAAACATCTAATATTAATAATTACAAGAAATTATTTTACATATATATTACATATATATATTATATATATTACATATATATATTATATATATAACTGGTATCTCCAAAATCCTGAAAATCCTCAGATGCAAACATGAGGGCAAAAAGAGGACAATCAAAAGTATTTACAAAGTTTCTCTTTAGGGTCCTCTGAATCTCACGCTATTAAAATACAGTATGGCGACTGGGTTCATATTCTCAGTAATGGAGAGAATATTTAGCCTTTTTCTGGATCCTCTCTGCCCTGTCTTCCCTTTGAGAGCTGAACAATCTGGATGGGACTGGTTGTTTTCAGAAGGAGGGAGTGCATCTGGCCCAAGTTTTCTTCTGCTAGTCTGCTCTTCTCTTCTCTAATGAGAGATAACTGACAGCCCTGTTTTGTATGAAATTATGGAAATCACAGGCTGCAGGAAAGGAGAGCCATTATTTCAGAACTGAAAAGGTGTGGGTGTCTTCAACTTCCCCCCCAAAAATTGCCCATCACTGGAAAGGAGCCAGTAAACTGCAAAGGGGCTGAGGACAGTGGCACATAACAGGAGCACAACAAGTCCGCCAAGGAGACCGCCAGAACGCGCTTTTCAATTGATTGCTACCTCCTTCCTAAACGTCCAAAAATAAAAACCACCTCCAAGCAGTTTTTAAGGCCGAGACAGAGAGGAAGCAGATACACAGAACCCTGTGAAACGTGGCTTCCCGGTGAGTGAACTCCAGGGTTGGGAGCAGGCTGGAGGATGGATGCAAGGGCTCTGGCGGCCCTGCTCAGCCAACGCTGTCCCTTTCCGGACCCGCGCTCACGTGAGTCCGGGCGTCCTCGAGTATCCCCGGACCCCAGGAGGGGTCTCTCGGGGAGTCAGACGGGACCAAGGCAAGAGGAGGAGACGCACGTGTAAAGGCGGGGTGTGTGTCGGGGCGGGGGAGTTGCGGGTGAATTCCAGGCTTGCTGATGTAGATCTCAAGGCTCAAGAGGTCACGCTTGCACCGGAGCCTCCCGCACCGCCCCTGCCCTGCCCTGCCCTGCCCTGCCCGGCGCGCACCCCGCACTCACACGCACGCCCTCGCACACGCACCCCCTCGCACACGCACACGGCTCCGAGCCGCTGCGCTCGCCGGGCCGCCCAGGTGGCGCCCCTCCAGGCGCGCTCGCCGGGGGTGAGGCGGCCCAGCCGGGCACTGCCGCCGCCGGCGCACCGCGCGGTTCTCGGGGCTCCCGCGCCCACGGGGCCCCTACGAGGCGCGGCCGGGCGCGGACCGGAGAGCGGGCGGGAGCAGGCCGCGGAGGGGTGACGCCGGCCGCCTCCCTCCCCGCGCCTCCTGCGCGCCCTCGCCCCCCTCCCGCCCCGCCGCGCCGCGCCGCGCCGCTCCTCCGCCGCAGGGAGCGGGCGCTCCGGGGAGGCGCTGGCGCCGCGGGTGCGCGCGCGGGTGGGCGTGGCCGTGGGCAGCGCGGAGAACCCACGCGGCCCGGGCGCCCCCGCGAGCGACGCGCCGGCTGCCCCGGCGCTGGCCTGCAGGGGGCGCCGCGCCTTCGGCACCCGGGGCTGGGGGCGGAGGGGCGCTGCGAGCCTCCCGGCGCAGAGGAGGGGCCGGCCGGAGCACCCCGACGGAAGCGGGCTTCCCCCGCGCCTGGCGGGAACGGTCGGGCGGAGTCCCGGGGCCGGGGCTCACCTGCCGCCGGCCGGGGCCGGGGTTTGCGCGCCGATCACCAGCGAGAGGCCGCGGGGCTTCTGTCCGCCCTCCGCTCGCCGCGGCCGCGGGAGGCCACGAGCTGGCAGGGGGAGCTCGCCACCTGGCCCTTTGCTTGGCGCGACTTAGTCCTTGCTCTGGGGTAGGGAGGGGGCGCCTTTCTTTTCTCTCCTCGCACAGCCGCGCCAAGCGGCGCAAAGTTTCCTGCTACTCGGGGCACGGAGGCGGATCAAGTTCGAGCCTCGCTTCCTGGCTGGGCCGCCCCGAAAGTGCCAGAAGTCTGGCCGGCGAGCTGCGCCCTGGGCTTCCCCAGCAGCCACCCTCAAATGCACGCCCCTTCCCCTGGCCGAGCGCGGATGCGGCGGGTCCAGCGCTGGGGGACCCGGAGACCCGGGAACCTGCCGCCGGCGCCGCGCCCACCCCTGCCCCTGCCCCTGCCCCTGCCCCTGCCCCTGCCCCTGCCCCCGCCCCAGCTCGCGGGCCATGCCCTCTTTCCCGCCCGGCGGGGCTCTGCGCCCCCGCCCCCCGGGGACATGCCCACCTTGCAGCATCGCGGGAGGAGAGTAGGGGCCACGCTCCCCAGGTATAGAGTTCGAGTCCTCACAGGCCACCGACGGGGGTTTGATCCGTCCCAGGGCCTCCACACACACCTCACGGGGGCGCCCAGGATCAAAAGTACCTTTGGAGTAAACTTGACTTGGTGAAACCTCGAACTCTGAGAGTATCTACGTCCCTTTCTCATTCCAGAACTTCATCTGAGCTTTGGGTAGTGACTGTCCCCCGTCCTGATGGGGACCCAGCAGGCAAGCCAGGGCCAGAGGTGTGCGAATTTTTTTATTTTAAAGACCCACATCTTATAAATGTGAGATTTTTTTTTTTTTATCAGGCAGTACAGATTACTTAAAGCGTACCATTTCTTCGCGATCCAATTTTATTAGGATTTACTCTCATTTGTGCTCCACTTCTCTAGGGAAATAATGCTTTGATTAATGTAATCCTGGCCCGGGATCCGCCACATGCCCCTCGCCCCTCTCCCAAGAGAAAGGGCCTGTTTGACAAACAATAACAGAGCAGTAACTCTTGCAATCTGCCCACACCTTTGGGGGTGGCTGGGGAGAGGGTGACACACGTTCAAATGCCGTTTGCTAAATGCAATGGTGAGAGAAGGGAGCGGGCTCTGCAAGGAGCGAACTTTCCAGACGCAAAGCCCTGGGCATCGAGGCGCGGGGGCTCATGGGGAGGGCCTCCCGGTGGGGTGCGCGCGTGGGTGCATGTGCGCGCCTGCCCTCTCCTCGCTCCCAGTGTCTGCCTCTTTGTCCCCCGCCACAGGCCTCCGCCACAGGGATCTGCGCGCTCTGCGTGGGCAGTCCCCGGACCCAGGGCGCGTCCACAGCGCCCACCCGCGGCCCCAAAGCACCTCGAGAGCAGATCTTAGGAGATAAGCAGGCGCCGACCTGAGGTGCCCTGCAGCTGCCAAAACCTCGGCTAGAAACCTAGAAGGTGGGACCAAATTCAGTGGTTCTCCTCATGCACACATGCATGCTTCCATGCATCCATGCATCCATGCATACCAGACAAATCTGCGGACGCAGGCACGGAGAGCTGCACCTCGCCCCGGCTTCGGGTTGAGAACAGGCGCCCCCTTTCCCGCTCTCCCTCCTCCCGCGCAGCCCTGGCCCCCTCCCGAAGGGAGAACAACAGCTCAATTACGGAAAGAAGCGAAGGAAAGAAGTCCCAGGCTCGGAGGCGCCCGCTGCTGCTCCTTCGGTCCCCTTCCCTGACGCCCCGTCCCCACCCCCACCGTCCCCAGCTCGGGGAGGGCGGGGATGCGGCGGTGCGAAGGGGTCCTGCCCTGCTCCGCCGGAACAAAGCCCACCGCGGGAGCCCGCGGCCGCGCACCGAGCCGGTGACAAAGGCGGGCGGGCGCGCCGAGCTCCGAGTCTTCGCTCCTGCGGCGGAGCGGGAAGGAGGCCTGGAAGGTGGGGAGCGATTTGCACCCTGTCTTTCCTGGGCTGCTCCCACTTGCTCTTGTGTACCCAGTGACCTTCTAGGGTGACTCAGCGTTCACCTCTTCGTTGTCCCGCACCCCTCTCTCCCTCTTGTCCCCTTCCGTCCCCAGTCTCCCTGCCTTTCTCTCCACCTGACTCTTTTTACCTTTTCTCCTTCCCCTTTTGCCTTTTTTTTTTTTAAAAAAAAACCTCTTTCCATTTCTCTTTTCCATAGAAAAGCAATGCTAATTTGACTTCTGAAAGCCGCTGTGGGCGTTCAAACGACAGTTTGAAAGACCTTCCAGGGCAGTGCTTAGGGAGAAAAGGAGTAATGGGATCCTCTTAATTTTATTACGCAAACTGTGATCTAAATAAAATAAAATGCAGCCTAAGAAAGCGGATCTGGGCCCTGGGACCCCCACAAGTCGCCACCTATTCGGGAGAAGTCGTTTCTGACAGCCACAAATGGGGGGGTCAGGGGGTGCGAGACCTCATGGCTGTGGAATTGAGCCCTTGAGCGTTTGGTGTGCCCCAAGGCAAACCCACTTTCTAGGGAAAGTTCCAGTCGGACTTTATAACCCTGGCAAGGAATCGCCTATCAGCCCTCTGCAGTGAAGTCGCAGTGTTTTTGAACTTATGATACTTCAATCATCAGTGTTTGTCCAAGTGAAGTTTTACTTGTTTGTTTTGCAATGTGAGCGGAAAAATAAAGAGAACAGCCTAGGCCATTTGGACAATATGTGCCAGGACTTATGGGGATTTTTGCACCCTGATATAATACTAAATTAGGATGTGAGGTCTGCCAAGCATCACTGTAAGCCTGGGATCCTCCCCTTGGGCTTTATTGAGTAAGCAGTCTCCCTACAGAAAATTTGAGAGAAGGGGAGCCTTCAAAGCAATAGGGGATATGTAACTTTCAACTTGGGACTAACCCCAGGACAAGAAGCTATGGTGAGCAGGGTCACTTAGTTCTCCTATCAAAGTCTCCTTGCCAGATAGAGGGCTGAAATTATATTGCTGCAAACCATGTAGTGGTTGAAGTATCAAATATCAATAAAAATTGGTAATGTATTTTAAAGGTGAGCGAAATAGCCACACTTTCTTGAAGACTCTCCGTGGCTGACGGGTCCAGGGTGGGCCTAAGGAGGGAGCCAGACAAGGAGTGAGAAACTTAGCATTCACAGAAGAGACACCTCATAGAAGCACCATTTGGAGGACATGTCCGAAAGAGCAGCCTTCAGCCTGGTAAGCTGCAGCCTGCACCCAGACAATAGCGGAGTTCAAATGCCAAAAGAAAAAAAAAAAAAAAGAAAGAAAAGAAAAGAGAAAAGAAAAGAGCTAATAATAAAAAAACAGAGACACTAAAGTGCAAGAATTGTTTTCTGGTGTGCCACAATGACTCTTATCCATTACAAAACTACCCAGTTCCAAGCCAGAAAGGAGACGCTTGTATAACGTATGGGGAACGGTTTGGATAGTGTGTCTCCAAAGGAGAAGGGAGTTCAATTCTGTTAGAACCACAAGCATCAAAAATCCAACCAGCCCTCTGGCAGGGCTGAGTTAATATTTCTGGGTTTTGTTTTTTAAAACACAGACACAAATACATACGCGCACGCGTGCATGTGTGCGCGCGCGCACATACACACACACACACACACACACACACACACACACACACACCAAGTTGACCTTGGAATATTTTTTCTAGCTAGGACATACCCACATGTTTTGGTTAATAAATCATCATCATCACTCCGGTCAATCAGCTGGGTTCTATGTTACCTAGCCCTGTGAATTTAAATTCGAAGAAGACCATTGTGTTGGGGGCTGGGGTGGGGAGGTGAGGGGGGCAGGCAAGAATAGTCCATCACATTGTGTCAGCTACGGCTTCCCTAGCGATTGGTAGTTTTCATTACCAGACTTGTCAGGTGCATACACGCAGCTAGAGTGGGCAAACACTTGGAAATGGGTTGTTTTAAAAGAATACTCTCGATAACCAACTTATCGTGCCTTTTTCATTTAGATTCCACGATCCGAAATGGCCTGTAGTTTAAAGCAGTCCTACAAGCATCAGAAGTGAAGCTTCTTACTATTTAGGGTGAGAATTTATTGTCTGAATTTATAATTGCTCCTCCAAACCCATCTTAAAAAAAAAAAAAAGCTAAGTGTTTGCTCCTTTCCTACAGATCAGATAAATCAGTTATCAAAGTGGTACAAAGAACTGGGCTGGGTAGGGGGGTATCCGCAGGCTTCAAAAAAACTTCGCAAGACCAAGAAATAACTCATCCACTGCCAAGACGACAAACGCTCATTTCCACCCAAAAGCTGCTGTTGAAGAGCCCTTTCCTTTGTATATGGCACACAGTGTGGGCTGTATGTTTAACATTTTAATTTGTAAATAGTAATGGCAAATGTGATTCTACACCGCTAAGGTATCAAAGCACCTTACCATTCTCAAACGGAAGCAAATGAGTAAATACCCATTTTGTGTTTTGTACGTTTGACCCAGGTAATGTTCTTCATTCTCTTTTGGCAAAAGCAATTTCACCATCCCCAACAATTAAAAGTCTGTAGCTTTGCCCAGCACTTGGGATCTTAATTCATACTCAGTTTGATCGTTTCCACCTCCAAATCATTATAGAATCCTAACACGATTCTATATGTCAGTTTTCAATTTAACTTGTTGCTTTACCCAGAATTATTATTTTGTTTCTTTTACTTTAGGTAACCTAAGACTATAGATTTCATGAGGAGCAAGCATTCTCTTTCATTGGGGGTGTGTGTGTGTGTGTGTGTGTGTGTCTTTAAGTACCTTTGCAAGAAAGGAAAGTAAGTAGCAGCCAAGATAGTTACAATCACAGATCTCCTGACACCAAAAAAAAAAAAAAAAATCAAGCTCTAAATATGTACAATTATTGCTTAACTAGTGTTTTTTTTTCCCCCTCAAACTCTCTGGCTAAAGAGAAAAAGTTTCCTTTCTCCTTAATAATTTTTAAATGCATTTAGCGACCCTGGGCACACAGAGTAAACTAGAGCTTTGAGGCAATCGTCCAGTTCACGTGAATCTCCCCCAGAAGTCTTTTGTCTGAAAAGTCCAGAGAGCTGAAGAAAAAGCAATGTTTGGACTCAGATTACACAGTTTCCTCAAATTTCCACCTTGTTTTATTAGCACAAACCTGACAGTACATTTCCTGACTCTAGATGTGAGAGCTCTCGGTCGAAAATCGTGGAACTAGAAATGTTGTTCAGAGTATGCTTTGCTTATATGATTCCCATAATCTCTCAGCTCTCCTGGAATTAAATGCCATTTGTACATGCAAACCTCGACTCTTTCAAGTTAGTTTCAAAGAAAAACTTCTCGGGGCTGAAACCTGGTTGACTTGGAGTTGAGTCTGAAAGAATACGGTGTCCTTTCCCCTCTTCCAGAGGGACATTAGAGCTCTCACGAGACGTGTCCCCTTCCTAACAGGCTCTGTGACACATTCACAGGTGTGCTGAACCACTGAACCGTGGAAGCCAGCTTCTCACTTCCAGTCACTCATGGCTTCCCTTCCTTAGTCATGGTCTCTAAATCTCCTTGGGAAAATTGTTAGTGACAAACTAATTCCTCGGAACCGGTCAGGATTTGCCCTTCACCATTTTAGGAAGTTTTCCGCACATCTTTTTCATCCTTTGCCACAATAAAGTCCAGTCTTCATTGGCAGTATCGAAAACTCTCTGAGGCAGAAAGCTGGTGCTCTGTTAAAACTTCTCTTCAACTGTGTTAATATTGTCCTAAAAAAAGTTTCAAGCCCACAGTTACCTCTCACCTCTGGCTATTTTATATTTTCTTTTTCCTAACAGGGCTTTCCAGGATAAATCCAAAAATCTTTCTACAACTGTAGGAAGTCCCAAGAATTGAAGTAGCCATTAAGTGTCAAATGGACTAAAAGAGATCCTGGTAGCCTTGACTAAATCTCCAAGAGCTTGGGTTTTACTTAGAAGTCAAGGCATGTATCAAGTTGAAGAACGTTTATTATTTAACAGATAATGCCTTAGAACGCATTTTTGCTCTCTTGCCTGCTTCCCCCAAAAATACAACCCGAAACGTGGCTTCTTAAGCAACTTATTCTGTACCCTTGATAATTTGTTTAATGTTTTTGCTTTCACAGCCCAATTTCTGCTTTCCAGCCCTACATACACACCACTGAGAGGAATGGACAATTTCTTTTTTTCTTTTCTTTCTTTCTTTCTTTCTTTCTTTCTTTCTTTCTTTCTTTCTTTCTTTCTTTTTTCTTTCTTTCTTTCTTTTTTTTTTTTTTTTAACTGTATTTCCTTCAGGGCCATTTCACAGACCGGGATGGGTGGGAGACGGAGAGGTCACGGTCCTCATATTTAAAACCCCGCGTTGTGTAATGAATTCGCTCCTCATTGTGAATATGAATAGAAAGGTAGGGGTGTTTGTTCCTTTGGCAAGTTTGGAGGAGCAGATTTGCTTTTGAAACAGCTACATTTTACTCAGTACCTGCTAAGACGAGTCAGTGCGCCCCCTGCTGACAAGTCAATAGTGGGACTCCTGAGCACTTCCAAAGTTTATTTTGTTCAGTAAACCGTGTCATATAAAATTAACAACAACCAATAAAATTAGCTTATATGTTTCAACTGTAAAAGTCCAAAACAAAATAAAGCTAGTTTTAGTGGCGCTAGAAATCTCTAGTTTGGCTTCTTCTCTTTGGCTGAACCAAGGTCCTTTTATCTAAAGCCCAGTGCACAAACATATAGCTTAATGTGACTAGTGTTCTTCCTTTTATTTCTTTCTCTATGGCAACCAATATGCTCTGCTCAGAAATGTTCCCCATCAAGGAAACAAATGATCTTCAGGGAGCAGCTCTATATGGCATCTGGTCCAATGGAGCACAGAGAGTTAACCCCAGTCAAAAGCAAGGCTGCCAAGCACGTAAACAAGGAGTGGAAAACTGGCGATTCTTACCCCCCTCCCCAACTGAAACCTCTTCCTCCCTCCTTACAAACCATTTCACTGATTTGGCATCAACTGTTTCCAAAGAAATTACAAATTTTAAATTGCAAGGTGTTCCGGATGCGAAAGTGCAATAAAATTCTGGCCATTCATTCGATTCTACCCCTCATCACACCAGACGCGGCTTCCTTTAAAAAGAACAAAACCAAGACGCTTTTACAATCCTCTCCAGCCTATTTCACGAAGGTAAGGTGCCCACACAGGCTTGGCCTTGGCCTAGCTATTTCCTCCAGCCAGATTTATCTAATTAACTGCACCTAGCAAGTAACTTCCCCCTCAATTTTTACAAAACCCAGGGACAGTGGCGGTGGGGGGTAGGGTGGGGGGGGGCAAGAACCGCTGTCAAAATGGACAACAAAGTAAAAATCTAGTTTTCGATAATAAAGCTCCAACGTCCTTTGGGAATAAAGTGTAGGATGTCCTGGTTAGTTTTGATTGATCACCCTCTTTTCTGATGGACTTTCACTCCCGAGCTGGGAGGCAGGAACTAAGGCTGCTCCCCAGACTCCGCATTAACCAGGGGTGCACTGACTTCCTGCCTCCTCTTCCTCCCCTGCTTCCTTCCACTGCAGTCGCTCAGCCCTTCCTTTGCCAAGCCCACCCCACCCCCCTGCTCCCAGCAGGAATCCCCCCCCCCCTCACACTGCAATCCCAGACAAGCACACACGGGTCACCACATCAGTTCTGGCTACAGAAAGGGGGTGTCTTCCCCTCTAGTTATGATTCTCTAGGAAAAAAAAAAAGAAATATGTATAATACTGCGTGCTTTATAATCATTTTTCTAGGGCTTCCCCCCACCTCACAATCAACAATTAAAATTAATAGCACTCTCCTCCCCCACCCCAAAAAAAGTGAAATGCCTCACTGTGGGGAGCTTTGGAGTGAGTCCATCTTTTTATGTAATATTTTAGCAGGGTTGGGTTTTTTTACTCTCCCCCAGCACACTTTCCCTTCCTTCCTTCAAAACAGTTGCTCTGTGAACCCTCTCTTGTCCCAAGCAATGAAAATAAGCTCCCAAACCTACAAGAGCATAAATAAACCGGAAAGGAGGGGGGAAAAGGGAGAAAGCAGGTAAAGAAAATGAAAAAGGACTTACCGAGCAAACTTCCCGGCTTAGATTTTAAAATAAAAGAAGATGTTTTATTATTTTTTTAAAGGTGCCTGGGGGGGGGAAGGCATATTCTCAACTCCCCAGAACCGATGCATCCTTAGTCTTCCCTTTACACTGACTCCTCTAAACCCAGCTCTCCACCAGTCTATTATTTTCACCAAAATATATGAAAATGTATGCAAATGAAAATCAGCACTAACTGTTCTCCCCTTGTTATATACTTTGGATTTTTTTTTTTTTCCAGACAAAACAATCACACTAGGCAAAGGGAGGGGGCGGATGGGGTGGGGCTGGGTGGGGGGAGGCTGGGGAGCTACTCGAGAACTAAGTACGCGGAGAGGGGGGAGGACAGACCTCGGAACAGAACTGTATTTCTGTTATCGAGGAGCACAGCGTTTTGGGGGGCTTCCCATACGCGCGCACACACCCTCCTTGAAAAGAAAGAAAGTGGATCTGTTTGCAGAGGCGCTATCACGTTTCATCAGGCCACCTGAGACTGCTTTTGAAAGCGTGTACTGTGAAATTCATAGCAGTAATTTAGACAAAATCCTCACTGTATATTAATGAAAGGCGGCCCCATGGCTCTGTTCCTATCCTCCCCATTCAGTGTAAACAAAACCACGAGACTCTCTCGGTTTTTGAGCCGGATCCAAGCAAAATCGGCAGGAAAGGAAAACACGGGGTGCTGGCACCGACTATTCAAACGTCTGCACCTGGAGATCTCAGATTTATTCAATGAAATCTGTGTTCCATCTTTTCTATATACATATACACATACATAAATATAAAAAGGAACCTTAGGGGGACGTCGAGGGAAAAAAATCCGTTCTGTTTGGGGTTTGGTTACCGCTGCCTCTCAGAGAGCTGCACCTTAGCAATAATGGCTTTGCTAAAAACCTACCTACCTACGGCGGTATCTCTCAGCCGGCAAGCAGGAGCTGGACCAGATCCTACATAAATCCTACGCGTCTACCGTTAATCTTGAGATCACGCAAAGGCGTAGCTTGCGGCTGGGCTCTGGCTTAAATGGAGTTCACCTAACTGCGTCCAGCCGGAGGCATTATTCATCGGGAGCGGGCGGCCGGGTCCGCGGGCTACCCGGAGCACCCCGGCGGCTCCGCATCTACCTCCGGGGCCGCTGGAGCTCAGGACTGCCGGCTGCAGGAGCGGGCTGGGGCGGCGGGCTGGGGCGGGCGCGGGGCGGGCGCGGGGCGGGCGCACCCGCGGCCCGGGTGCGGGCTGCACGCCCACGCACACTCATTAGGAACCTTGCATTTATTGAATGTCCGAGTTGGGTTAGTTCATTGGAAATCCCCGAGGAGGGTTCAATTTGCCCTTGTTTTCGTTGCCACTTTCTCTTTTTTCTTGGTTCGCTGAGGTTCCTCTGTGCAGCGTTTCCGCTTGGCCGCGTCCCCCCACCCCCGCTTCTCCCGCCTACCCTGCGCGCGCCCCCTCCCGTCCCCCTTAACTCTTTCAGCCGGGCTGGGGCTGAGAATGCGTTTGTCGCCGCCAGCCCATCCACTACGCAAAGCCATCTGAAAACAGAAAAGAAAGGAAAAGCACCGCTGTGTCTAAGAATAGCGAGCAAGCAAAACCCCACTAATAACCACAGAGGAGAAAAAAAAAATATATATATATATATATATACATACACACACACATATGCACACACACGCACAATATAAACGGTGGAGGGCGCGGCTAGGCTAGTGGATCCTGGTCCTCTAGGCCGGCTCCCGCTGCAATGGGAATTCCTGGAGCCGTTGGGGCGGAATACACTTACGATGGATCTATGGGGAAAGGTCGAGCTGATTGCTTTTCAAATACATCGCAGGGCTCCGCTGGCCGGCACCCTCCAAACACACAAGGACACGCTCGCTACTCGCTCGAATCCCAGAGGAGGGGGGAGAGAAGGAGGGAGGGAGAGCGCGGAGGCAGGGGGGTGGGGAGCGAGCGAGCCGCGGCGGCGAGCGGTCCGTCTCGCACGCGCGGGCACCGCGCTGGTCCTGGGCTGCAGGTTCCCCAGATGATGGCATCCGAGAACTTAAACAAAGGGGGCCGCCGCCGGCGCGCGGCGGCTGCGGAAAGTTGCGGTGGCGGATTTCCAGGGAGCGCGGCCGCGACCCGAGCCCTGGGCGATGCGAGCTCTCCCTTTCCACCCCCGCCGAGGCAGAGACGGGGGCCGGCTGGTGAAGGAAAGGGGAAACTTTGAAACCACTGGGGATCCGTCTGCCTCTAGGTATCAGCGTGAAGGGTGCATCCGCGCCGCGCGCGCTACAAACCTCGGGTGGGGGAGGGGCGGGGCGGGCGGCCACGCGACGCAGCACTAGGTGAAGTGGGTAGGTGGCTATTTTTCATGCTTTTTCTTTTCTTTTTTTTTTTTTTCCCTCTCTCTCCTCTCTTCATTTTCCTCCTGGTCCTAACCCCCCCCTCCCTCTCCCTCCTCCTCCCTCCCTCCCTCCCTCCCTCCCTCTCCTCTCCTCTCCTCTCCCCTCCTTCCTCTCCCCTTTCATCCCCGCTTCTCAGACTGGTAGCGAACGCCGGGAGCCGCGGAGAGAACGCCAACCCCTCGGCCGGACACTAAGAGTTAAGATGTGGCGGAGGGGGTGGCGGGGGAGGGGCGGAGAGGAGAAAGTGGCGAGGGGGAGGGAGGCCGGGCGGGGGCGCGGGGGGGGACGACAGATTTCCAGCTTCTACGACGCTCTGCCTAAATTAAAAAGCAACCAATCGGAACGGCCGGAAGGGGGGCCGCGCGCCCTGAGCCAGTCATTCCGGGCCTGCCAATCACCCAGCGGGTAGCCAATCAGCGGGGGCCCTGGTGCTCGACTTCCTTGTATTTGGGAAAGTGTGGTGGTGGGTGCGCGCTCGCGGCGGAGGGTAAACATTCGACAGTCCCTGCTCTGAGAGGGAGGGACAGAGAGCGAACTGTCAGATCCCGGCGAGAGCGGGCGGGCGAGCGAGGGAGAGGGAGTGAGAGAGCGAGGGAGAGAGAGAGGGAGGGAGAGGGAAAGTGAGCGAGGGAGCGAGAGCGCGAACGAGGGCGCAGAGCGAGCTCCCGCTGCAACTCCGCTCCGGCTCGGCCAGCGCCAGCGCCGTCGGTGCACCCTGCGAGCCGTGCAACGTGCCCACTGGAGTGGGTTGTGTATCAAGGATCCCCTATATGCACACACACACCTCCACCTCCACCAATGCACTCTTCTTCCTCCTCCTCCTCCAGACAACTGCTGGGAAAAAAATAAAACACCAGCCCCAACCGCCAGCAACAAGGTAACAGAGCCATTCGACCTCATTTTTCTCCTGTTCAATTTTTCTCCTTGTTATATTTGTTTCCTAATTTCTGCCCAAAAGGAAAGATGTCGCATCAGACTGTGACTGTTGCGAGGAGAATGAAAAAGGACTCTTGTTTCAGAGGCAACCAAGAGCTCCGGCAATAGCAACTTCAGAGAAATGCACCATCGCAAGAAGTTTTCCTAGGACAGAACAAAACTTGAAACGCAAGGACCAGAGGAGGAGAGCAGGAGCCAGCCTCTCCTCTCCGCACACGCGAGCCGCCAGCATCACCACGCCTTCAAGGACGACAAAAAGTTTTACTACTCCAAAGGAAAGCGAGAGAAATGTGTTCCTGAGGAGGAGAGCAGAGAGCGGGCGAGGCGAGGAGCGCTCCGGCTGCTGGGCAGCACCCGCGGTCTGGCCGAGGAAGAAAGGAGCGGCTGCTTTCTTTGTTGTCTCCCGTGAAGTCTTCACTTAGCAGGTGGACTGAGCCCCGCGCCCGGGCCGAGGCCAGCGGGAGCCGCGGGAGCCGCGGGAGCCGCGGGAGCCGGAGCCGCGGGAGCCGGCGCGCCCCGCCGCAGAGCCCGCAGCGCAGGCCCGCGCCCCGCCCGGCGAGCCCCGCTGGAGCGAGCGGAACGCGCCGGGGCTGGGGGGCGGCCACGACCCCCCCTGAAGGGGGCGGCCACGGAGCGCGCCCCGAGAAGCGAGCCCCCCTCCCCAGAGCGCTGCTCCTGCTGCTGCTGCTGCTGCTGCTGCTGACCGAGGCCGGCCGGCGACCCCCGCGCCCTGCCGAGCGGCCTTGCAGCTGCAGCCGGGGGCCGCGGCGGCGGCGGCGGCGGCGGGGGCGGAGGCGGCGGAGGAGGAGGCGGCGGCGGCGGCGGCGGCGGCGGAGGCGGCGGGGCCGGCCGGGGCCCGGGGCGGGGGCGGGGGAGGAGGGGGGGGAGGAGGAGGAGGAGGAGGAGGAGGAGGAGGCGGGCGGCGGGGGGGCGCGGCGGCGGCGGCGGCGGCGGCCGCGGCTGCTGCTGCTGCGGCGGCGGCGGTGGTGGCGGCGGTGGGGTGGCGGGAGCGGAGCGGCATGGCCACGGCGGCTTCTAACCCCTACCTGCCGGGGAACAGCCTGCTGGCGGCCGGCTCCATCGTGCACTCGGACGCGGCGGGAGCCGGCGGCGGCGGGGGCGGCGGCGGCGGGGGCGGCGGCGGCGGCGCGGGCGGCGGCGGGGGCGGCATGCAGCCCGGCAGCGCCGCCGTGACCTCGGGCGCCTACCGAGGGGACCCGTCCTCCGTCAAGATGGTCCAGAGCGACTTCATGCAGGGGGCCATGGCCGCCAGCAACGGCGGCCACATGCTGAGCCACGCGCACCAGTGGGTCACGGCCCTGCCCCACGCCGCCGCCGCCGCCGCCGCTGCCGCCGCCGCCGCCGTGGAGGCGAGCTCGCCGTGGTCCGGCAGCGCCGTGGGCATGGCCGGCAGCCCCCAGCAGCCGCCGCAGCCGCCGCCGCCGCCGCCGCCGCAGGGCCCCGACGTGAAGGGCGGCTCCGGGCGCGACGACCTGCACGCGGGCACCGCGCTGCACCACCGCGGGCCGCCGCACCTCGGGCCGCCGCCGCCGCCCCCGCACCAGGGCCACCCGGGGGGCTGGGGCGCCGCCGCCGCCGCAGCCGCCGCCGCCGCCGCCGCCGCCGCCGCCGCGCACCTCCCGTCCATGGCCGGGGGCCAGCAGCCGCCGCCCCAGAGCCTGCTCTACTCGCAGCCCGGGGGCTTCACGGTGAACGGCATGCTGAGCGCGCCCCCGGGCCCGGGCGGCGGCGGCGGCGGCGCGGGCGGCGGCGCCCAGAGCCTGGTGCACCCGGGGCTGGTGCGCGGGGACACGCCCGAGCTGGCCGAGCACCACCACCACCACCACCACCACGCGCACCCGCACCCGCCCCACCCGCACCACGCGCAGGGCCCCCCGCACCACGGCGGCGGCGGCGCGGGGCCCGGACTCAACAGCCACGACCCGCACTCGGACGAGGACACGCCGACGTCCGACGACCTGGAGCAGTTCGCCAAGCAGTTCAAGCAGCGGCGCATCAAGCTGGGCTTCACGCAGGCCGACGTGGGGCTGGCGCTGGGCACGCTGTACGGCAACGTGTTCTCGCAGACCACCATCTGCCGCTTCGAGGCCCTGCAGCTGAGCTTCAAGAACATGTGCAAGCTCAAGCCGCTGCTGAACAAGTGGCTGGAGGAGGCGGACTCGAGCACCGGCAGCCCCACGAGCATCGACAAGATCGCGGCGCAGGGCCGCAAGCGCAAGAAGCGGACCTCCATCGAGGTGAGCGTCAAGGGCGCGCTCGAGAGCCACTTCCTCAAGTGTCCCAAGCCCTCGGCGCAGGAGATCACCAACCTGGCCGACAGCCTGCAGCTCGAGAAGGAGGTGGTGCGGGTGTGGTTCTGCAACCGGCGCCAGAAGGAGAAGCGCATGACGCCGCCCGGCATCCAACAGCAGACGCCCGACGACGTGTACTCGCAGGTGGGCACCGTGAGCGCCGACACGCCGCCGCCGCACCACGGGCTGCAGACGAGCGTGCAGTGAGGGCGAGGGGCGCCGCGCTCAGAGGGCCGCCCCCGCCGCCGCCCCCGCCGCCGCCGCCGCCGCAGCCGCCGCCGCAGCCGCCTGCACCGCCACCCACCCCCGCCGCCGCCGCCGCCGCCGCCGCCGCCGCCGCCGCCGCCGCAGCCGCCGCAGCCGCGCAGACCCCACACCGGGGCCGCTCCGGGCCCGGGCCGCGCCGCCGCCCTCCCCTCCGCCCAGAGACAAGCACGCGCGCCCTTGGAGGGAAACGGGAGAGAGACACGGGCCAAGGAGACGTTGCTGGAGTCCGAGGAAGGAGGGGCGACACAAAGCAAAAGCGTAATCAATACCCAGACTGTTTTATATACGTATATATAACACACAAAACCGCAAGAGAAAAAGGAGGCGATCATGAGATCTCGTTTATACTGTGGTGGTGTTTCCTTTTTGTTTCTCTTTTTCTTTCTCAAGAAGGGTGAAGATGCCTAGCGCACCGAAACTGCACTCCTTGCGAGGGTTTTCCCACCCTGGGAAGTCCTACACGGCAACGGTGGACAGCACCCAGCAGCACCTGCCTCGTCCTCTCCTCTTAAAAAAGAAAAGAAAAAAAGAAAGAAAAAACAAAAAACAAAAAAAGCACCCCTCTCTCCTTTTCACTACCCCCTCCAAAGGGCTGCCTAAAGCGATCTATGGAAACTTTCTTTCCTGGGAGCGACCTGAAAGAAAGCAGAGGCACCGGGTTTAAATCAGGGGTGGACTCTGTGCTCCGGGGCCCTGTTTTTCTTGGCCATGTTAAAGTCATTTGGGGACAAATTGACTATGAAATGGGAAGGAGAACACAAAGAACGGTCTTCAGGAAATAAAACATAAATAAAAAGGAAATATTCACAGCTTCTGAAATTAACAGACTGAGTAGCAAAGCCAAAAGTCAAAGTATCCTCAAAGTAACCTTGGAAATAAAGCATCACGAAAGAGCAGAGGGATGGGCGAGGGAGGAAGGGATGTCCTCCGAGGAGTGGGAGAGGGCCCGGCAGGCCAAGTCGGGCAGGGCGGGCGGACTGGGCGCGGAGCGAGGCCCTGCCACCAACCCCGGCTTTAACGGCGGTCACTCGGGTGGATGAGGCCTAAAGATTCCACCGCTAATATTTTTTTTATTAATATTTTTTATTTTTTATTTCTGGACTGACTCAGATAAAGAGATTTAGAAGGACTGAGCACCAGCCGATGCACTTCTCTGGACTTCTCTCCTCAATCCGTTGCCAACTTTGATTGAATGGGTGCTGTGGATGTGATTATATAATACTGCCATTTCCAAGCAGTGTTTTTGGTAGGTTTTAATAAACAGACTTTTCAAAAGACGGCAATATAGAATTGTTAGATCCGTTGTTGATCTAAAAATATTTGCTTTATATTTTCATTAAATGACTTCTTTTAATATTTTATTCAGAATACTTATGAACTGCTGCAAAACGGTAATTTATTTTTCCCCAGATCTTGTATTACGTGTTTTTTTCAGACGAGCACAAATCAAAATGAAATGAAAATATGGACAGTTGCTAGGTAGTAAGGGTATCTTTTGATGTGATCATTTGATTGTAATTTAATTTGAGTAGTGATTCCGTAAGAGCTGATCGAGAAAATAAATTTGTTAGAATGAAATAGTCTGTGTCTGATGCATAAGCGCTATGTGGGAAGACAAGAGTTCTTTAGAAAATATTTTTTTAACTAATGCCAATCCTTAAATGATAGCACTGAGGAAGGAGAGTCTGCTCCACCTAAGGTATATTTGGAAATATAGAGTAAAGGACAGTCATGACAGAAAGTGCTAGTACTTTAACAGAGTTGTCACTCCTCGTTAATCCATAAAGCTCACAACATTATTCTCTCCCTTGGTTTCAGTGGGTGTTTTTAGTGTGTTTATAGGTGAGATTGCCTAAAGACTAGTCCTTTTCTTGGAGATACCTGTGTCCTTTATCATCTTTACCAGAAGATTGGACTACATCACCAGTAAAAATGTGCCACCTGGTTATTAATGGTTAATACAGAGCTTCCCCCCTAAGTTTAGCCTCTCTTTCCCTTCCCGTCAACCTCGCCATACTGCTAAGTTTCTTTCCTCTTTTTCTGAAGACTAATACTTATAAAGAATAGCTGTCAAGTCTATAAAATATTTTTGTATTAATTACTGCCCATTAATAACTATATGCAATTCAGTTTAAATTATTAAGCTGTTCTGGTGTTTTGTTTTGTTTTGTTTGTTTTTCTTGTGCTGAAAGAATGCAGTTCTGAAATCCTGATGCTGGGCCACACACTACATTACCCTCAGTGTGATGACCAGCTCAGACTTAAGAGTCTATTCTACATTTCTATGTTCCGGTCTTTCCCCAGTATGATTCCATATCTTCTTTACTGGTGCTGGGGCTTTGAGTTTTGTTTTTTTGTTTTTTGGTTTTTTTGATCACTCTAGATACACCCTGCAGAGCGGTCACATTTATCAAGTTAATGTATCAATATTTACAATGTGGGAAAATGAAAGTATAATGCCTCAGGTTGTGAGTACTACAGATGCAAAAAGCTCTGCTCAGTAGAGTCCTTTCGTATTGTACTTAAAAAAAGTATTTGGGAGTGATAAAGCAATGATGTTATGGATTAATTTAATCTCATTTAGCTGTCACACTTTCTACCTTCTCTCATCTTCCTCTCTCTTCCTCTGACATCGATGCAGGGGTTAAAAAATCCGGAAAACTGTGAGATCAACAAGGAACAGTCATTTCTTCTAGACAGACCCTGTGTCACTTTCATAAATCAAGCCCAGCCAGATGGCCATGTATTGGGTTGCATTATTTTAAACACCAAATCGTACTAAAAAATCACAATCATTTTGATTTGTGAAATCTGAAAAAGGCCATATTTATTAAACAGAGAGAAGGAAAAAATGAAAACAAGAAACCACAATTTACTTTTCTTTGCCTTCTTGTTTCCTATTTCTCTTGCTATTGTAATCTCTCTGCCCAGCAGATTTACAACCTGGAGTGGGGGCCGGGGGTGGGGACAAGCTTCATCATTTTTTTGAAGGTCTACAGGGGCAAGCAAAGAAGGCCTTATGAGAAAGCTGAGGATTGGGTGTGGTGGTTTTTATATGGTGGATACTACTGGCACGTGAGATGAAATCCTATTTTCCCTACAGGAATGGCAGTGGTTGATTAGACAGAGAATGTGTCTATTTAAAATTTTAGGAGGTATTTGCTTACTTGATTTGGCTGACGACAAAAGAACTAACATTAGATTTCACACTGTTTTCTACTAAAAAGCAACCTTTGCTGATTACTTTGGAAGAAGCCCAGATTTAGGGGTAGCAGAGTAACTTTTCACTGGAGAAGATGGGAAAGAAAGCCCATTTTATTTCATCATTTTGCATTTTTAAAAGTGAGCTGGTGCTTGCACTCCATTTTTTTTTTTTAAATCAACCCTTTGAATGTATTTACAAAATGAAATTCATGGTTGAAAAACAAAAGAGGGCAGCTATAACTGAGAGGTTTTGTGCTAAGGCTTATATTGTTACACATGTAAATAATGAAAATATTGTTATATATCACCAGATCTTTTTAATGAATTTGGTCATTGTGTTCCTTTGCAGCGCAAGTGTCTTGTGCTTCGTAAAGTGCCCATTTGTTTCCTCCATTTCAATCCACCCCCTCCTCCCCTTCCAACCCAAAGGAAAGTGACAAAGTTCTGTTCCATCAATCTGGCTAATCCCGAGCTGGGCCCATTTATAGTTTGCAGTGTCCTGTGGCTTCCTGATCAGTCGTCCAAGCCCCTGTCACCTCATTCACCCAACCATCTTCCCCTGCAAGTCTGGGCGATAAATCATTCAAGGTGTATTTAAAATAGTCACTTTGCTGTTGTTGCTCTGCCTTTTTTTTTTTTTTTAAGTACTTAGCCAAGGACTACTTCTTTGTTCCAAAATAGAACTGTTCATTATTGATCTTAGAGATTCCCTCTGCTTCCCTGTAGCCTCCAGTGTTTGCTTATTACCATGCTCATAATCTGTTTTGTATGAATGGTTTTCAACATTCAGAGAATAATTGGTTCTAATATTAAATGCAGTATATACTATTGATAGTTTTATCGATAAGTGTAATATTTTAAATAATTTTAACAATTAAATTTGTTTTTTAAATTATATATTTGTAAAGTATTTATCCTGTTGGAAGCAACAATATATTGTTGTATTTATTCGTTTATTTTTGTAATAAATGATCAACCTCTTCAAGCTAAATCAAAAATGACACTTTTATATATTTATACAAAATGCATTTTAAGATATGGGCATATTTGCACCAATTTGTATGTAAATAGAGTCAGAGCCATCAATAACTTGTAGCTTTCAGAACTAAATTGAAGGAAGAAACATTCTCTCCACATGGAGTTTAGTTTGCCCAAGTTCCAGGGTAATTAATCAAACTCTAAAATGGATGCAACAAGTATTGGCACTGGATGCAGACTTGAAATTAATTATTTAGGAGGTGGACCTGGTTTTTTTCAAGGCAGAAGGATAGAAATGAAAGAATTCTCTTCTTTCATGAAATGCACGTGGCTGACTGGACTGATTAGAACAGATGCTATTTATCGGTGATAAAAACCTAATACCTGGCTGTGCTCAGACATCTATGCTAGGGGAAAGGTGTTGAGAGTTAAGACTTGGAGGCTCTCAGTGACTCAGAAGCAAGGTGATTGGGAAAAAAAAAAAGAGTTGTGTTATGTTTGCTTTTTAAAAATAGTCCTTGAAATGGCTGTGAGTGAAGAACCTTTCTCTGCTAGTCCTGTTACTGACAGCATGAGCAATCAGTACAGGTGTTGCTGTTGCTGATGTTGGTAAGAGTGAGGCGCGTCAGAGGTGTGGGGGCCACCTCTCCAGCTTTCAGAGTTCTGTAGGTCACTTGGTCATCTCAGTTCCTCAGGGCGGCTGTTCCGAGGGCCTGAAGGTCACCCACGTGACCTCCCGACTGCAGGAGCCCCACCGTGGGCTTGATCTTGATTTCAGTAAGGAAATCAGAGGGCACTGGGTTTGCCTGAACTTTCCAGTCTAGGAAAGGAAATAGTGCAGAGGCTGGAAGACCTGGGTGGGGGTGGGGGAGCGGAGATAGCAAGAGGGGTACTTGTGTAATCAGATTCTTTGATTTTGTTAGCCTGGCTCATGGCCTATTAATTAGATTACTCTCTCTTTCATTCTTGATTTCACATCCGTGTTTGTTCCTGTATCCTAAAATGTGGGCGCGAGCGTGGCGAGCAGGAGCCTATGATGTCACTGCCGGCCAGCGGCGGCCGCCTGGCCTTCTGGAGAGCTGTGGGCTGCGTTCTTTATGAGTCTTACGAGTCGGGTCTTCCTCGAGGAAGAGTTGGCTCTGGAAGTGACCTCAGAGGGGTCTGGGAAGAGGGCAACTGGCATTCTTGCGGCCGCCCGGTGTGCGCGCTAGTGTGTGTGTGTGTGTGTGTGTGTGTGCGCGCGCGCGCGTGTGTGCGCGCGCGCGCGCCTGGGTGCCGGGGAGGGGAGGGGGCTGCAGATATTCGCGGCCTGGACTCTCCAGCCCCAGGGATGCAGATGGCTTGCTCAGGTGCAGGGCCTGCCTCGAGTGCCATGGGGACCCGAGGAGCGGAGCAGGACAGCGCCGGGGCAGCGGGCGGCGGCAACCCAGCCTCTCCCCGGGACGCAGGGCCGGCCGGGCACCGAGGCGGGGCGGTGGCGGTCGCGGCGGGGTGGCCTCCCCCTGCCCGGCCCGGCCCGGCCGGCGGCCCGGCCCTAACAGCTGCTGCCAGTCCCACAAGTTGTTTTCCTCGTGGCGACCATTCAGCAAAACGCACGATCCTTTCTCAAAGATTTAAATTTCGCGGATGAATTACCATACACCGGTTGCTTAGCAACTAAATTCAAGCAGGCCTAAGAATATGCAAGCTTTTTGTATTCTCATTAATAAAATGCCACTCTGACACAGCAACCCGACTTTGGATCACTGCAACTTCTGTAAAAGCCGTAGGAGAATACAAACCGATCCTGCCATTTAATTACAGATCAAAATGGCTTGAAACGCGATGTTTTGTTCATCTATCTTCCTAAAAGCGATGTAAAAAAAATAACGGCTTTTCAAGAGCAGTAGTAATTTTTTTTTTCTTTAATGGAGTTGTCTATCGGGGTTACTGATAATTGTCAACTGAAACTTTTTTGAAACACAGGTTGAGATACTCCTTTTCATCAGCATCTCTGCTCTCCCCCTCAGTGCCCCGTGCTCTGATCCTGCGCTCGTTCCCCAGCCAGTAACAGTTCTTACCCTAATTCTGGAAGTACTCGGGCCTTGGGAGCCCTAGAGACTACAGGGCAGCTGGTGGAGCAATCGACAAGGCCGGTGGCTGGAGAAACACTAAGACGTTGAGGAGAGAGAGAGACAGAGAAATGAAAACTTGCGAAAGTTTCCTTGGAAGGTCGGTCGGCTCAGGTTCCAGAGGTTCCGGCGAACACTTTGTGGAACGCAGAGGGGAATGAAAGGTAGAGATGCCTGTCGACCTCTGTGGCACGTTTGCGGATTTTCCGTGCTGGGGCCCAGCCTCCTCTCCCCGGAATTCGGTTGCCACCTCCCCTTCCGCGGACCGCAGAGTTCAGAGGGGCTGGGTTCAGGGCCTGCTGACTCCGGCTCTCCCGGAGACCCACCTCCCTGCTGCCCCAAGCCGTGGAGCCCCGGAGGAAACGTACAGACGGAGCTGGACCCCCTGGGTCTTCAAAGACTCTGGCCAGCCCGGAGCCTGGGATTTACAGAAGGCGGGCACTTTGTGTGTCCTCCCGAAGGGTGCGGCTCCGGGACGGGGACGCGCGGGCTCAGAATGAGGGGCTAACCCTTTGCTCTACGCAGCCCGCCCGTGGGGGGAGCAGGGGTCAGAGAGGACTGGCCTCGTGCGCGGGGAGGTCGCATTGTTCGGGAGTGCGCCGAGATCTAGGAGGCCCGAGCTGTGCAGCGGGGGCAGGGAGGAGGAGGCCGGCGGCTTTGTGAAGTTTGGGGCCTCCAGGCCCTGCGCGCCGCACTCGGGAGTGCAGTGCTCGGGGAGCCCCGCGCACTCGGCTTCGGCGGGTGGGGGAGCTCGAGCCCCGGGGGGAACCCCGGAGGAGGCTGCGTGTGCCCGGCCCCGGCCTGGCCACCTCCTCGCGCCCCGGCCCCGGCCCCGGCGCCCCGGGCCTGCGCGGCGACACAGAGCCCGCTGCGGACGGGCGCGGGCCGCGGGGAAGGCAGGGGGGCCAGCGGCAGCGCGGGGCCGTCCCCCGCCGGGGTGACCGCGCGCCGGCCCGGCTCTTGGAGCGGTCACAGGAGGCCGCGGTCCGCTCTAGAAAGATCCAGGGGCAAAACTGAAACTCTCCAGATGGGTTCCAGTAACCTTCCCAGGGAGCCAAGCCCCTTCCTTTGCACTTTGGCAAACGTGAGAACTTTAGAGGTGGCTCTTCCCCCTCCACCCCGGGGTCAGTCTGGACGCTCAAGGATACGGTATCCAACCCCCGCCCCCACCACCACCATCAACTGCCTCAATTTTATCCGATTTCTTTATAGTGAACAGGAAAAAAAAAAGTGGAAATCATACCAGAAGTTGAAATATTTGCTGTATTAAGTGCTCAGAGGCATTCGAGTTCGTTTTTCAGTAAAATGTACATAATAAACAGGAAGCCATTTATTTACAAATACAATTGCCCCAGACAAGCCACATTCCATGTACGTAATTCATTAATAGAATTCGTTCCTTTTCCTCCCTTTGGAAAGAGAAATTTTAGCTTTTAAAAATAGCTGGGTCTTGGGGGAGGGGAAACAGCGTGGTTACCTGTTCCTAGAAAAAGAAGCAGGGATGTCTAGCCAATTCTTGTCTGTGGGGGTGTTAAACAGTATAAAATAACCATTTACGAGGCGTGGAGAACTTTTTTTTTTCTTCTTTTTCACTCTTCAGAAAATGAGTTTGTTGGTCCATGGTTGCTGTCACTGGAGTTGACCAGTGGAAATGTGCTGGGAATGTAATCCTAGTTGGCGTGTGTGCGCCTATACATGTGAACAAAGCTAAAATTTAAATAACTTGAGCTGGCTGGGAATATACCAGAATTTTATCCATAAAAGTCATTAGTTGCCATAGTTTTAGAAATGTCTGTGGAAACGTGCCTGTCATTCTCTCTCCTTCTTGAGAGGCGTGATCCTGGGGAGATGCTAGCACCGGGCTCCCTAGTCACCAGTATAGGCCAGTACCAGTTACCTAGAGAACCTGAGTGTGGTGTTCCCTAATCTGAGAAGCTACCTTGAAGTGAATCACCTGTCCTTGCAAGTTGGGAAGAGGGACCTTGTTTGGGAGAGAACCATCTGGGGAAAGGCAGAATGAAGTGTGGGTCTCTGGGTGACCTGGTGAGTAGCAAGTAAACATCAGAAGCACGGGACATGCCGAGGTGTGTCTGGGGCTTTGTGACATCCCAAGACATGACATGTTTACAAAGGACAAAAAGAGTGATAAACTGTTCGTGTTTTATTGTTGTAGCTACAAAACAACAGGCCGGACGCTGAGAGGAAAGCAAAAACATCTTTTTAATACAAAAACAAAAACAAAAGGACAAGGGATGTTCTGATGAAGAGCTTCCTGGGAGATTGCACATTAGTTGTGTCCTCCAGGACTGCCTCCCGGCAGAAGGCAAGCCCATTTAGTCGGCTGGAACACTGCACACTGAAATAGAATAGATATTCATTTCAAAGAGCTCACTTTGTGCCAGCACTGAAATAAAAGGTGCCAAAACCTGCTACCCTCACTCTACCCGGGGTTCAGGCAGGGCAACTTGGAGGTGTGAGCTGGGGCTGGGCAGGTTTGTTCTACTCCTCCACCCCTGTAAGAATCTGGGAGGCAGAGAGTCTATTTTTCATTTACACTTCCGAGGTTGAAAACTCCCCAGCAGAGTTTTTTAAAAATAAATTAAAAAGCCTAATCAGAGGACTGGTATCACCCAGAAACTAACAAAATGAAAATAAATGCCTTCCTAGCTTGGTCTGGAGAAGAATCTGTAGGTTACAATGTGGGGAAAAACCCATTAGTGAACACAATAACGTCTACAAAGTATTTTTAATTAACATTTTGGAGGGGGAAGAAGTCTTTCAAACTTGCTCAGGCGGCCCTACTGATTATACTTTGTACTCCTTGAAGATTCTTCCCGAGGTTTAGAAACATCTCGACCCGAGAAATGTCCTTAATTCTTCCAAGAACTATTTAATAGTTGTCCTGGATGTTTTCAACAAGAGAAGGATGCAGAGTAAGTAGTCTTGGGTCCAACGAAGCCTGGGGGAGTGGAGGTGGTGGTACTGAGCAACCTGCACCTGAGATGGAGCTTTTCAATGAGGAGGGGCCACCGGGGTCCGCACTATTTACATATGTACCTGATCCCACCGGCTTTCCTCTATTTATCAAAGAGGGGGACCTTGCTAGCCAGGCGAGGCCGTAAAAGGGAAGAGAGAGACCAAAGGACAGATCAGTTACTTGCCCACTTTGTTCCTGGGCCTTGAACTCGGCTTCAAGGAGGGGAATAAAAGTCTCCAGGGAATGAAGCCCCCCGCCTCTATTAGGATCACCCTGACACTCTCACCCCCACCTCGTGGCCAGAAAACCCGTGTGCCGGCTGATTTGCAGCAAAATGGTAACTTGAGGAACCCCGTGTGAGTGTTACATAACATACAGAACTTTCTACAGGGAGAGGTGCTTCCGTCTGATTTTTCTCCCAGTGACTCTACACAGGCATTAAGGCCTAGAAAGGAGGAATGAAGACAAATTAGATAGGAAGTCTATGGGGAAATGCATAGCCATATATGGCGAAGCATGTAAGTTTACTTGCATCTCTTCTGTGCCCCAGCGTCCTTTAAACACCCTACCTAGAGCTGTGCTTTGACCAAAAGAGGAGTCATGTCTAATTTGGGCTTTGGAGGGGAGGACAAATCATATTCAAGGATTGCTGGGACCTGGTGGCCCTAAAACCAGTAGAAGCCAAGTTAGTTCCGAGCTCTGTATTATCCTCACCCAGCTCTTTCTGAAGGAATCCTCAAACCCTTATCTGGGAGGGAAAGTTACCCCTTCCTCCATGCACCCCGCTGTGCCCATCGCAGTCCCAGGTGCTGGTTGCAGGTGAGCCACTCATTTGCCAGCAGCAGGAGTCCACCACTGCAGCAGTCCGAGGTCACATTCAGAAAGCCATGTTCTTCCAGAAGAGCCTCCCAAGGCAAAGGCGGTTGGAACCGTGTTCATTTGCCCCAAGCACGTAGGGGAGATTGGAACCAAGGGACAAGCCTTTCACAGGAGGGGATCTGGAGCAGGGCAGTTGATCTGGGCAGATCCCCAGCACCAGGCCCTCTTCGCAGGGGGACAGGGTTGGGGGGGTGAGGGGGAGGAGGGTCGAGGAGGGGGAGCTGCTAAAGGCGCGCAGGCTGACAAAGCTATAACAAAGGATTCCTGCAAAAGTAGTATCAAGGATCTTTAAATTATCACACACCTTACAGGCGTGTCCCCGGCTTCCGGGACACAGAGTCCGTTGGTTGTTCCCCGGGGCTCGGCAGACGTGCCCCAGCTATCAGTGGTGTGGGGCTGGCTGACTGGCCTCATAGCCTCGGCCCTTGCACTACTGCAGGCCACCCGGGCACGGGTGGGGGGCTGTGCCTGGGTCCCCTGGGCCTGTCGGTGGCCGTTCCCTGGCGGCCCGGTGAGGCAGTGGTCTTGTTGGACAACATCCCTTGCCCTGGATTGGCCCCTGGAAGGTGAAGGGCTGCAATCCAGCAATCCCTATGCCTCCCTGCTGGGCAAGAAGAGCGCTGGAGAAAAGGGGAGCTCCTGGGAGTGGCAGCTATCTGAGTCACCTTGGCCTTTGCAAGGAGAGCCAGCAGGACACGGTGGAAAAGATACACCCAGGACGCGCTTTTGGTGTGCTCACAGAGCCTAGGCTTGGTCGCCCGGCCCTCCCACCACCCCCCACCAGGGGGCGGCGGGGGAGGGGAACCTGATGTCCTCTGGCCCCTCTATCACCACTGCCTCCAGGCCTCCTGCTACCGCCACCGGAACCTGGTAGGCACCCAGCACCATCGGTGGATAAGCACTGAAGCCCTAGCATCTGGGGAGGAAAAACTTAACAGCAAAGCCAGATAGTGATTGTGAGTGGTGAGAGGGTACAGCCTAAGGACCCCAAAACTTCACCCTCAGTGCCTCCAGCCAGGATCCCTAGGCACCCAGAGCAGCTCCCACATGCCTCTGGGAGCTGAAGTGAGGAGCATTTTTCAGGGATTGCTGGGCCCAGGAGCAGAGCTCAGGGAGACAAGAGAAATGAGAGAAGCCCTCAGCCTCTGAGGTCAAGAGGACGAAGTGAAGGAACCGCTGAGATCCAGGTACCCCTCCACATATGACAGAGGAGGGAATGAGAACAAAACCCGGGGAGAGAGGTAGAGGTGGGTACAAACTGTGCTCAGTGACCATCTCTCTCCTTCATGGTGTCCCCTTTCTTCCATTCAACTCAGAGGGAGCCCCTCAGAATGGCTGCAGACCTGGGGCATCCAGCTGCCTGTGCCCACCCAGTTGGGCCTCTCAGCCCCCACGGCCCTCCCAGCAGCCCCAAGAGGAAGGTCGGCCCAAGCTGGCTCCAGCCCTCAGGCCAGGACTCCAGAGGCCTCTGCCTCCCCAACTTGCCCCCCCCACACCCTTGGCTGGCCTGGGCGGCTGGGGGCTCCGACCTCACAAATGGCCTCGGCAGTGGGGCCCGCTAGGAAATTCCAGCCAGGCAGCCCTGCAGCAGCACGGGGAGGGCTGGAGGCCGTGAGTGACACCGGCTCCTGCCCCTGGCTCCGTACAAGTGCAAATGAGATGCTTTCTGGCTGATCAGTCCACTGTATTTTATGCAACTTAATGTCTATGTCTTGTCAACTCTTCCAGTCAAGAAGAATAGCAGAAAATTTTAACGAGAACTTGTGTGTGCGTGTGGTTTCCGACTACAATTCCATGCGGGGAGATGGGGTGAGGCTGGAGACAGGGAGGCTTGCTGACGTGAGCAGCGCTAGAGAAAGCCCCCTAAAATGCAACCTTAGGCCACAGAGAAAGAAAAAAGAGGCAGGATGGGATATGGCTGCGGACAAGAGACCCTGATGAAATGAGGTGGGTTTCTGGCTGGGAAAAGTTTAAAGTTCTAATCTTTCTTTTTAAGGAACAAAATTTATTTGTGTTTACTGGGGTGCCGGGGACAGATCAAACTCCTTCTGCCAGCTTACCTCACATCTTGAACAACTGCCTCCACCTCTGACCAGACTCCCCCACCAGGTTGCCAGGTTTTCTGAGAAAGCAAGTCTGGCCAGACCTAGGTGATGTGAGCTTCCTGTAGCGTAAATTTGGGGGGGTGGGGGTGTGCAGGGCAGGTCAGAGGGACCAAAGGGCCCTCTGGTATCTGGCCCCAGGCCACCTCAAATAGTTCACATGGGCACTTGGGAAGAGCTGTGGTCTTTTTCTTTTTTCTTTTTCTTTTTTCTTTCTCTCTCTCTTTCTTTTTTCCTAGCATAGAGCCCTAGAACTCCTGGTAGTACAGCCAGAGAGGACCAGAGGGTCCAGCTCCACCTTCCACCCCCACCCCTCCTCATAGGAATTGTGTCTCTGGCTTGTCTGCAGCTGACCCAAGGCCCGGGAACAATGGGTTTTCTTAGCCCTGTTCCCAAGCCCTGCCCCTCTCCCCCCTGCCAGGCTCAGTGGTAGGCAGGGCCCAAATGGCTGAGAGTAAGGGGAGCTTCATGCCAGCTCTTGCCCCCTCTTTCATGGTGTTCCCAGGGTCAGCAGGGAATTTGTTGCTGACATATGAAGCTGTCCTGTGAAGATCTGCCTCTGGGGTTCGGCTGCCCACTCAAGGAAGCTAGGGTAGTTTTACTCTGAGGCCTCAGGCTCTTCTGAAGTTGCTCGCAGCTGGGGCCAGGCAGAAGAGGCAAGTACCCAGGGGCCAGAGGAAGGAGACTAGCCCAGGCCCATTTCATTCAGGTGAGGGGTTTGGACCTTTCGGGCATCCTGGATGGTTCCAGCCTCTCCTGTTACCTATGGAGGAGTCCTCCTCTGCTGTGTTCCTTGGCTGAGGTGTGAGATCCCTCTCTGCTGGGCAATTAACTCTAACAAAATAGAACGGGGAGGGGGTGATCATGTGCTTCACATCAGGAGAAGGGGCCACCCGGCACTCTGAAACCATCCAAACTTTCACGCCGCCGCTTAGCAGAGGAGTTTGCTTCTCACAAGCAGCTCAGATTTCTGCCAGCCAGAGCCCGGGCATCTCCATACCAGCCTGGTAAACACATCAGAACCAGATGCACGCTGCTGCTCTGGGCCTCCACCCGGGAGCCAAGGTGCGGGGGCAAAGTCCCAAACCAGACGGACTTGACACTCACTGCCCCCGACTCACTCAGCGTCCTGGCGGGCCCAAATGAAGGGCTGAACTCTGGGGCACGGAGCGGAGGTGACCTGCACCAAAATGAACTGCTGGCTCATCCAACTGTCTGGCTGCTTAGCCCACCTGCTTCGTGGGCACTTGGGAAGAGCTCTGGTCTTTTTCTTTTTTCTTTTTTCTTTCTCTCTCTCTTTTTTCCTAGCATAGAGCCCTAGAACTCCTGGTAGTACAGCCAGAGAGGACCAGAGGGCCAGCTCCACCTTCCACCCCCTGCAAGGACCAGAGCCCCTGCAAGCTGCCCCATCTTCTCTTCTTGCTACGGAATCCCCACCAGCAGTCCATTCCCTTGTGCCCTCCATGCTGCCTCCTCCCATCCCAGAACCTATGCATTGGGGATAGAAAGGGTGTCAATAAAGAGGCAAGCAGGAGTGACAAACCATCTTCAGAAATAAAGAAACCCAGCCACAGCAGCCTTTGCACCAACAGACGCTTCTCACTAACCTTTACTTTTCAAACAGTCGCTCAGCTTTTGACAGGCCCACACCATTTCACCCCAGGAGCAAAAAGAAAATGTAAAACCTAGGCCAATTTCCTTCTTCCTCCTTTGCTCCCTGAGCTCACCATTCCTCACTTCCTCACCTCCCAGCCATCTCTATATCCACTACTCTCCATCCGAAGGTTTATAGACACTCGCTCCTTAAAATTTTCTAGGGCTTAAGTATTCCCAGAGTAACCGGTGAGAGAACACACCCTGCTCACCCCACCTCTGCCTCCAAACCTTGTAACCACCATCAGCAGTCACTACATCGCATAACTCGATGCCTGGTGGAAACGTGGACTCCATTATTTATCAGAAGTAGCAATAAACTTTACTGAAAGAAATAGAGTCAGCATTGACTATGGGCTACCTACTGGAGAACTCTTTGGAAACATCCCCTCTACCTTCTTACCTCCTTTATTGGGGTGGAGTGCTGTAAAAATCTTAGGTAGCAGGCTTCTCAAAACAGCTTGATTACCTTGAGCAGGTTTGGAGTCCTCCACTCCAATCATGAGTAATAAAGTCACTAATAGTCGTAATTGGTTTTTAATTGCTTGATCTGATTGGTGGCTTTCTTCCTGACCCCATTTGGTTTCTTGGGGTGGAGGGGGGGGAAGTACAGGTGGTCCAGAAGCAGTAAGGGGAAGCCATTTGCAGGCAACTTTTTCAAGCAGAAGGGAAAGTACTTTTGTTATATTTGCAGACATGTGTCTCACACATTTTTCCCCCTGCTTTTTGTAAACTATCTAAGAATAAACATTACAGATCTGGGTTTTAATTCCTCCAGATGGGATCATAAAGTACCTAGGAGAGATTTTATATATATATAATAGAATTGAGGACACATGGCTGTTGTTCACATTGAAAGCCGAATAGAGACTCCAGGCAAAAGCAAGAACAACTGAACTGTCCGTGGAATCCAGTATCTGGGCAAGTTCACTTTATTCCTTCTCAGGAAGAGGGTCTGCGGCAGCGAGGAAAAGTTTGCCCAGGTCTTTGAAGCGGGACACCGCGCGGGGCGGGCCAGACCTTCCCACTAGCCAGGCGGTTGGGCTGGGGGCTTGGGGACCCTTCTTGGCAGATCATGCCCCCCACGCCACCCCCTCCTCTCCCTCTCTCTCTCTCTCTCTCTCAATCTCTCTCTCTCTCTCTCTCTCTCTCTCCTGTCCCCGGGGCCTTCGATCGCCCAGGCTCTCCTCTTGAGGACCCCACCGGAGAACTTGCTCTGCGCCTCGGGCCGCCCGCCCTCTGCTCCTGCCCGCTCCGCCGCGCTCTGGACTCACCCCGCGCGGTCCTTCCACTCCGCACAGGCAGGAAACCGGCCTCAGTCCGGGCAACATTTGAAACCACGTTTTATCAATACCAGCAAAGACCGGCTCGCACGCGGAGGGCTCTGAGCTCCCGAGCCCGCTTCTTGCAGAAACCCGGGTCTAGAGGGAGGGCGGTAGGGGCGAGAAATCCTCCCTCCAACCGCGATTTCAGCTTTCTTATGGAAATGAACGCGACGGCCCGCTCGCCCCGCGCCCAGCTCCCGGCCCCAGCCCCCTTGCTCCTAGCCCTTTGCTCTCTTCAGCCCCCGCCCTCCCAGCCCCGGGTTCTCGCCGGGGCCCGCGGGTGTGGACGCGCTCGCCGTGCGCCCGGGCCCTGCGCGCGCGGGGACCCTGGCCGCTGGGCTCCCCTCCGCCCCGCCGGCCGCCCCAGGCCTGGAATATTCCGAGATCGCGACTTTCTTAAAGGAGAACCGACCGCGCGGCAAAGTTCGCCGCCGCGGGGAGGCACAAAGGAGGGTCTGGGCTCCCGTGTGCTCCCGAGGTTGGGGCGACGCGTCGCCCGTCCGCCGCGGGGTCCGCTCTGGCTGCTGTGAAGGAGACGATCGGGGACGGCAGCGCCTTCTCGTCGAGCCACTTTTCTCGCAGGGCAAGGAAGGAGAGATGCACTTGGTGGCGGAGACAAAGCTCCCACCTGGATCCCTGATCGCTTCGTTTAAGATCAGCGATCGCATCTTACGTCCTAGGGTACCTAGGGGCTCTTGAAAAAAGGAGGCTGTTAGACTGCACCCCTCGGGCTCAACCTGCGTTGGGGTCAGCAAGAAAGTTTGCCCCCGGGTGCTGGAGACGCACGCACGCACGCACGAAGTTTATTAAACCTTGCACTCAGCAGTTTTCTTTGAACGGTTAAGGCAACAAACCCCGCACCTGCCCCCTTCTCGCAGAGCCGGGGCGGTGAGCCCAGGCGGAGGGAGGGGTGGCGGTGAGCGCGTCCCGGGGCCGGTGTCTGCGCCCCAGGACGCGGCCCCGCTCGGACCCTCTCCTCGCGCGCACCCAGGCCCGGGGCTCCCCCGCCGGCCGCGCCGGCCTCCCCAGGCTGCGGCCGGGCGCCCGCCTCCTCCGGGGAGCGCAGCCGGGGGCCGGGCAGCCACCCCAAGTGTTCCCCACTCGGGCGAGGAGAAAGGCCAAAGTTCTCGGCGGGCGGTGCGCCCCCCCCCTCCCCGGGAGCGCGCTCCCGTCCGGCCCGGCTGACCCGCGACGGGGCCCCGCCAGGTGCCCGGCCTCGCGCGCGCCCTCCCAATCACACTCACTCACACTCACACTCACACCCCGCGGTGCTTTTTGTTCCGGGCCAGGCTCACTTTCACAAGTGGTTAGAAAGTCTCGAGCGCCATCTAACGGGAGCAGCAAAAAGTTGGCGCTGGGTGGAGGTTAGGACCCACGAGGCGCGGGGCCCGGCGGTGGAGGGTCCTGTGCCCCGCCCTCCCCGTGCAGCGGGGCCACGCTCCCCCACCCCATCCCCGGCACGCACGGACAGACACGCCCTGGAACTCCGGAGCCCCCCTCCGAAGGCCACTTTCCCAGGAAAGCGGTGCCCGCCTGCCCGCCTGCCCGCCTGCCCGCCGCCCGCCTGGGACTGTCCCAGGCGCCCTGCCCTCGCCTCCCTTCCGAGTTCCCCCAGGCCACAGAGGAGGACGGATCGCCCTGCACCTGCCTTGACAGGGTCCTGCTGTTGCTCGAGTTCTCTCTTTTTCCTTTTGGGCCGTGAGGGAAAGTCCCAAGAAGCCCGGGGAGAGCACACCTGTTTTCCAAAAGGAACGACCATATAATGAAGAGCGGCCAGAGACGCTTCCAGGGGGATCGGGAAAGGAGGTGAAAGAGGATAACGATAAGGAAACAGAAAAGAAAAAAAAAAAAAAAAAGAAACAGAAGAGAAGTGCTCAACTGAGGAGAGTTTAGTCCTGCGGTGGCCTCAGGAGAGCTTTAATGTCCCCAGGGAGGGAGGGATTGGGTTCTGAAGAGCAGTCCTGGTGAGTGCGCGGAATTTGCAAATGGTGAAGTCCAGGACAGAAGGGTCTCTGAAGAGGGCAAAGGAGGGGAATGGGAGAGAGGCACCCACCTCCGTTTGAGGAGTTCCAGGCCTCTCCTAAAGGTTCCAGGACACTGCAAGGCACTTGGTCACAGGAGATAGAAACTGGAACAATGCACTCCTGTCAGGTCAGGAGATCTGCAGGGTCTGGGAAGGCAGTAGAGAGGCTGGTATCTCTGACCTGCTATGAATCAAGGCGGACAAGGAGGAGAGGTGCCAGTCAGGCCTAATCACCTGGGATCTCAGGAGATCCCAGGGCTGCCAGCTGTCCTTCCGGTTAACAGTGGGGGTGACCAGTCTCCGATGCCTCCCAGTAAAGGGCCAGAGGCAGGAAGGCCTGTGGACAGCCTTTGGGGGAGGGGGGGGTTGAAGTTGGCCATGTGATCAGAGGTGGCCAGGCTGGAGTCCAGATTCCAGGAGGAAGTGTTGGATCTCGGTGATGACCCTCTGTCCTCCCTTCCTCGGGGCTATAGAATGGAGATCAGAAAGCCTTTTCCTCCCTCAAATGTTATGAGGCTAGAACATGCTGTCAGATGGACTAATATTTTTTGTTATGGTACAATACACATACATTTATCATGTTAACCATTTTGAGGTGTGTAGTTCAGTGGCATTAAGGACATTACCATTGTGTACAACCATCACCACCATCCATCTGCAGAACATTTTCATCTTTTAAACTGAAACTCTCTACCCATGAAACACGAACTCCACATTTCCCTTTCCCCCTGGCTCCGGGGGAACCATTCTACTTTCTGTCTCTATGGATTTAACTACTCTAGGTACCTTATGGAAGTGGAATCATCCACTGTTTATCCTTTTGTGACTGGCTTACTTCACTCAGTTCAGTATCCTCCAGGTTCATCGGTGTCGTAGCATGTGTCAGAATTTACTTCCTTTTTAAGGCTGAATAGTATTCTGTTGTATGGGAAGACCACATTTTGTTTATCCATTCATCCATCAGTGGACACTTGAGCTGTGTCCACCCTTTGCTTATTGTGAATAAAGCTATGAACTTGGGCCTACAAATAGCTCTTTGAGAATCCGGGGTAATCCGCAAGTGGGTGCCGGCCACGCGCTACCCCCGCGCGCCCCGTTGCCATGCCTTGCAAAATCGAGGAAATCAAGGACTTCTTGCTGATGGCCCGGCCGAAAGGACACCAAATCCGTCAAGATCAAGAAGAATAAGGATAATGTGAAGTTTAAAGTTCGATGCAGCCAATATCTTTATACTTTGGTCATCACAGACAAAGAGAAGGCAGAGAAACTCAAGCAGTCTCTGCCCCCAGGTTTGGCAGTGAAGGAGCTAAAATGAACCTGGCCCACTGATTTGAACTATATTAAAATTTTTTAAGTTCTAAAAAAACCCAAACAAACAAATAGCTCTTTGAGCTCTTCCCTTTTGATTCTTTGGGGTCTATACCTAGAAGTGGAATTGCTGGATCATCTGGTAAGTCTACATCTAATTTTCTGAGGAGCAGTCATGCCATTCTCCATAGTAGCTGCACCATTTTTCATTCCTGCCAGCAGTGAATAAGCGTTCCGATTTCTCCACATCCTCACCAGCACTTGCTGTGTTCTGGGTTTTTCTTCTTCCTCCTCCTCCTCTTCTTCTTTTTTATACTAGCCATCCTAATGGGCATGAACTGGTAACTCACTGTAGTTTTAAATCTTTGTTTCAAGTGTAAATGTACAAACATAATGAAATAATAACTAATAAGGCAATTTAACCACAGATTTTTAGCAGAGTGGAGATATCCTGGTAAGTAGTTCAAATCTCTGCTCTTTTGTATTGCATCCAGTTCTAGAAAGAGAGGAAGAAGAGAAATGGCCAAGAGAGAGGAGCACACAAAACTAACACTGCTTGATGACCATGTTTTGGCACCACTTTCTAATCACGAGCTGGAACATGGAGTGGATTTGGATTAATAAGCCTTGTTCCTTTCTTTGTTTCCAGAAGGAGACCAGAGATTCACCCTCTCTTAGTGGGGGTGGGGTGGGGAATGGTGCTTGTCTTCTTCCTGGATTCTTTGATTTGTTTGGATTGAAAGACATGCTAGTGTCCCAGACATCGGCCATGTGGACTTCTGGAAATCTTTGAAGTCCTTTTTTTCTAGGAGGGGAGAAAAAAAAGCAAGTGTGCAAGCAGGGGGGACTGCCATTGTACTCCCAGAATCCCTTGCTTGGACGCTCTGTCTCGTACAAAGCATCCTTCCACTTCCTTCCATGGCCCTGTCTGCCAGTAACCTCATGCCAGTCTTATTTAGTACTTATGTGTAGTGTATTTACAAAGCGCTCTATTATCCTTTCTTCTTTTTTTACAGTAGTGCCTGGGGAAACAGGCTAGTGGTTTTGTTTTGGCTTGGTTTTTTTTTTTTTTTTTTTTTAAGTGAACTCTACCTTTCCCCCCTCCCCTGTGTGGGGCTCAAGCTTAGGACCCTGAGATGAAGAGCCGTCTGCTTTACCAACTGAGCCAGCCTGGAACCCCCAGGTTAGTGTTTTTATTGCCCACATTTTCAGTGGAAATATCTAGAGCAGGCCCAAGAGGCTACACGGAGAGGATGGTGGTGGCCGAAGCTCTTAGCCTGAAATTTCCTTGGCCCACTGAAGCACACTCTTCCTTCCATCTGACAGGAGGGTTGGCACAGGATGGAGATGAGAGAAACCAGAGCAGCAAGCCTTGGCAGGGACCTCGACCTCCCTTCTGCCACCAGGCCAACTTTGCCGCTTGCTGAACAGCTAGGGCTCGGTGGTGGCGGTGCGGTAGCTCTCCGGGGCTCAGGGGGTGCAGGGGAGGGGGCTGGGCACCCCTTGGGGAAGGGTGCTGCCAAGGCAGTTCCCAGCACCACAGCTCCAGCCTTCGTCTGGCCCTCCCCTTTAATTGCTGTGTCTGCTCCCCAGAGAGAAGGATGTGCTGCACATCAGGAGCTCCGTAACTTAAGACAAAAGAAAAAAATCCTGACCGTGACACATGCGCGCGAGCACACACACACACACACACACACACACAATTATTTCCTCTTCCCTTGTTAAAGCTACTTCCCTGGGAAAGGGATGAGGCAGAGGGATTACGTCCTGGGGGCGCTGGGACCAGGAGACCCCTCAGCGTTCTGAAAGGGCTTTGTAGTGTTTGGATCCAAGCCATTTGTTTCTAGAGAGAATCACATTGGGTAGGAGCCGGCTTTTTCCATTTGCAATGGCTTATTAAGTATAAGCATCTCTCTTCTCTCTGTTTACTGAGTGATTAGCTCTCCCTCCAACTGACCCTGCCAGGGGAGATAGCCAAAGTATATCCTTAACACACAGTTACCCTGCGAAATGTCCTGCCCATAAACCCGGAGACCACAGACAGGACCCTGAGGTTAATCTCGGTGTCTTCCTTTTATAGCCGGCAAGGAGGCTCTCCCTGATGGTGTGGTGTGTGCTAAGGCCACCCGGATTCCCACGGTTCCATTCTGGTCACAGGAGGAAGAAGTAGGATCAGAGGCAAGCTGGTGTGGGCCCTCGGCTTGTGGCTTGGCCTGGAGGCCCCAGCCTCAGGGCTTACTCGCTGTCCATGAGTCTTCCGTAAGCTGTACAGCGACCCTTCCCACGCAAAACTGTTCCTCACGTCCTCGTGCGGCAGGACAAAGGCGAGAGGGAAAAGCTCCTTCACACACCTGAATGCAGGCAGTTGGAAAAATCTGGGAACTCGTAATCAGTAAAGATTAACCAGAAACTGGATGATTAGTAGCTGGTTGCCGGGTCTCTAGTGGGTCAGTTTTGTATAAGGACAGACCAGCTGCACTTGCAGACTGAGCCTTAATCAGCCAGATTCCAAAGGTCAGAGTGGAAACGAAATCATGCAATTTACCCAAATTTCAGAGACTGAATTCAATTGTAGGGTTTGGTCTGGAAATAAGGATGAGTTATTTCCAACTAAGTGGATTCTTTTTCCTCTCTGCCTTTTTTTTTTTACTGTGATATAAGGAAAGCCCAAGAAATATCATCAATATTGTTATATAAATATTGTGCCCGTGCATATTCCATGGTACAGACTGTAATGAAATAATTAAGTCAAACGATTCTCAACTCCCTCCATATTCTCACTGGCAGCTCAGTACTTTGATTCTGCATTGTGCTTTTGTAACAAGGCTGCACTCTTACCACTCAACCGTTAGAATTCTTATGTGAGTGTCATATTTATTCCATGCACCTAGTACTATTTACTACTTGATAGGATCCAGAGCTGAGACAGATCCTGTGTATATAGGAGTTGGCATCTCGGCTAAGAGTAGGGATTCTTAAATCTGCCACTCACCCCCTCCTCACCATCTCCTGCTGAAAAATAGACCTCTCAGATTGCATGACTAAGCGGGAGGGTTCTAGGTGGGTGGAGAGGATCAGGCTTGAGTTCTGTTTGATCTCCAGATTCACTGCACTATGTCTCTAAATTTGTGTGTCTACATCACATACACCACACACACACACACACACACACACACACACACACACAGAGGACCCAGAACACACACTGCACAGACGATAGGCGACATAATACGCACACATGTCTTAAGTGGGCTCTGGCCCAGTTCCTTCTCCTCTGGGTGTCCGGGAGACCAGGTGCCAGAAGGGGACCATGAACTGACACAGGGGTACCGTGGCTGCTGAGCCCTGGTCAGTCCTCTGAGGTGAAGTGTGGTTGTGCCAGGCGAGAGCATGAGGAAGGGGCAAGAGAGCTGGCTTCTTCTATTTCTTATCCTTAATTTCCTATTTGTTCTCCCTTTTTTCCCCAAGCCTTTTGTTTGTGTTCTTTTTTAAAATTTTATTTCTTTATTTGACAGAGAGAGAGAGAGAGAGAGAGAGCAGGAGTGGGGTGATAGAGGCAGAGAGAGAGGGAGAAGCAGACTCCCCGCCGAGCAGGGAGCCCGATGCAGGGCTCAGTCCCAGGACCCTGGGATCATGACCCAAGCTGAAGCCAGCCGCCTAACTGACTAAGCCCCCCAGGCACCCTTTTTGAAGTCTTTTTGAAAAACAAATTACCCATCTCAGCGAGGCTAAGAGAAATCATCAGATTCTCTTGTTTCTAATGAAGCAAGTTGTTCTCGCATTTGGGACCTGACATTTAAAGATTATCCTCCTGTGAGCAGAACAGGGGTGGTGACATCAGAGGAGGCCATGGGGAAGAGGGCGCCGGTCTCCCACCTCTACAGAGCGAGTACCCTGCTCCTGTCTACGTGGCCCCCGGAACCCCTGTCCCGTGGCTGCTGGACTCATTCGATTCACACCTACTGACCTGTGCAGGTGGTGTGTCCTGGTTACAGAAAGCAAGTCACAGACAAGCACACTATGTCTTCCTGGAGCAGCCATGGACGATTCTTTGGGGGACAAGTCAAGTAATTTAACTGACAGATAATTTCAAAATAAACATTTATATTAAAATGAGCATGGATCTATTATCATACAATAGCATGCAACATCATCATATCATTGAAAACTCAAAACCAAGACGTCAAGCACATTTTGTGGCTAGAGATGGTGGCTTTGGACCAATACCTGCCCCTTCTCGTCCAAGCACAAGCAGTTTCTTCTGACATTAGTGATATTTTGGTGGAAAAATTTGAGAATACTACCTTCTAACTTATTCCCCCTCCTTTCTGTGGTTCGGATTTCAGTTTCAGGACATTATATTTTCAGATTCATCCTCTCCCCACCCGCCTCCACCCCCCACCACATAGACAGATTTGGGGCCACCTGTTCACTCCACAGCCAGGAGGATGGAAAAGATTTCCTCCTGCCAGATTCTCTCCTTCATCCTGCGTTGTCTACAACAATGCCCTCTCCAACGTTATGGGAGGAGAAAGCCCTCCCTTGGCTCTGCTTCCAGGTTCTGTGCTTGGACGGAGTGCAGTCTGCATGATTATCTCAGCGGGGCTGGCTGGAGGGAGACCATGAACGCCGTAAGGGCCCTGTTACCTGTTGTTCTAGGGGGAGTAGCTGAGGGCCCCCAGCTCCTTCCCATTTCCTGCTGGCTTCTAGATATACTCTGCACCTGACTTCACTCCCCACCCCCCAGAGATTCAAGATCTGTTGCTGCATTTGTATTTGCGGGTAATGCCCTTGACTTCTTCCCTATAAGAATAAGTCTACCATTACTTCTTCAAGGTGGTGCCATCAAAAACATTCTGATTCGTTCACTTCCCCATACCAAGGGATGGGTGCCGGAGCCCACAAAAGACAGAAAACCTCTTCACTCTGCCTTCCTCTTGTCTCCTAAAAATCGGAGTGTGTTTGGCTGGCCCAGTCCTCGGAGAACTCTGTGACTACCATGGTGCCCCAGAGTGATACCTGTGAGCAGGATACCTGCCTCTTCCCTGAGCCAAGCTTTTGGGACAGGATTTATCTGTTCTGGGCAAGAGTGGGCTATGTGCTGTTCTATTTGATAACCCGGAACAGGCCCACCCCTTACCCTCAGCAGAGACTGGGGGATTTTATCAGCACTTAAGTGCTCTGAAAAAGTCAATGAGGCAAAGAGTGTGTATCAAAAACAATGTATTACACTAATAGAGCGAAAATACTTTTTCTTGTGTACTTTGGACTCTCAGAAGATGAAGCACATCTAGTTTATTTTACATAAAAGATACTCACATACCTTCTATTCATATCTAATTTTCTTTCTCCATAAAAAATGGTTACACGGAAGTGCTGTATGCCACCACCACCGCCACCATATGCATATAACAACATATATGTAAAATTCACGCTGGCTCTTCAACCATTTGCCTTGACTTTCTTCTGACATAGCCTTGGGTGTGTCTATAAAAACCAATAAGTTGGTCTGAATTCAGTAAAAATAATCTTGATTTATAGTTTTAACTATAGTGATTTGCTAGGAGGGTTCAAGTGGAGGGTCCCCCATCATTCTCAGGAATCAATGTGCTCTGAGTTGGTGCTGCATGCACATATCCCAAGGAAGAAAGAACAGTCCCTTGTCTGGGTACCCCTAAGTCTGTGGACTTAGGACGATTCTCAAACCTGGGATATTTTTCACTGGATAATCATCATTCCCCCTCACTCCCCTACCTCTCAAGGTTGCTGTTCTTTTCTTCTCCCTTTGAAAATGGGAGAAGAAGAAATAAAATCCACACTTATAAGGGAAATAATGAAGCAAGTTGATACCTTGCTGATTGTTCAATTGGTAGAGTGATTGACTCAGCAAAAGATTATTAGAGCAGATAAAATCTACTGTTAGGGAATGGGTTTCTAGGAATTATGCGCATCTCAAAGTGAAAGGTTGTTTGTATGTTTTTTAAGTCTTATCTGAGTTTAAAATTTCAGATATTGGCCTGACTTAATAAACACTATCTTTCTGGTTGGAAAGAAGACATGGATGGTCTTATTTACCCTTTTCTTCCTTCAGCCTTGCCTAGTCTCTGTAGAGTGGATATTGGAACTAAGATGTTGTTCGCACTAACTTTTGAAATCATACTCTCTGATTGTCTGAGTAATCCAGGGGAGCGAGCTCACCATCTTCATCTGACACAGTGTGACTTAAACACTCGAAATCTGAATCCAGAAACATGCTAAATGCCTTGAGAGGCGTATACACCTTCTCACAGGATTCTTTTCTCTCTCTCTCTTTTTTTTAAATTTTAAGTTAGCTCTCTCCCTCTAGGAAAGAACCCAGAAGAAATATCACAGAATAAAGGGAAGGCTTTGCAAAGTGGATTAGGATAAGGATTGGATAACAGAACAACAGGTGAAAATGACAAGCAGCAGTAAGCAAGAAGACTATTGAATATCTGGAAAATAATAGCCATCGAAATGTAATTTTGTACCTAGGTAGGTCCTAGGGGGAAAGTTATCCCCATATCAGTTTCCAAGGCAAAGCCCTCACAGGGAGGAGGGAAGGACCAGCTCGACTTCTTTCTGGAAAGCAGGTCTTTGCTGTGGCGAATAGCAGGGAAGACCCCAAAATGGATTAAGAGGAAGTAGTGGAGAAAAAGAGCCTGTATTCTCTGACCTGCATGCAGTGAGAGGTGCACCCCAAGGGGCCCGGGGCCATTAGTGAGGAGGCATTCCCTTGGTGTGTGATGCCCCAGCAATGCAGCATCATGTATGAGAAGCATTGTCCCTGGGCTGCGGCAGCCTTGGCCTTGGGGTTTTGTGAAACAGTTTAAGATGCTGGATTAGCTTTGGGCCATAGAAACCACACACTGACAGCTTTGGGTTGTTGGTTTTTTTTTTTTTTTCTTTCCCTTCAAATTGGGCATGAACGCACGTTGGTCTATCATTAGGCAGGGCTGGAGGGAACAGGTCTGCCCTCGGTGGGGGCTTTGTACACGGTGCTATCGCTTGGGGAAGATCTGGCAAAGGAGAGTCAGGAAGATAACACAGCAGCTTTGGATTCTGTCCAGCTTTCCATTCTCAGCCCAGCTCTCTTCTTTTAGCACCTGGGAGACTCTAACGAATGCAATTCCCTACTACCAATACAGAGGGGAAACATATTTCCAGGACCTCCCGTACCAACCGTATGTTTCTTGTCAGAAAATCGGCATGTTGTGTTGTAAAGTTGTAAACATTTGAGAATGAATATCATCCGGGTTCTCACTGTCGGGAAGGAGATGGAGGGGAGGAGGGGTAGGGGGGATGTTTGCCCCTTTACTGATAAGAAGTCAGAATATACTTGAGCTACTGAAGAAGCCCAGTTCTTAAAGAGACCCTTTCTCAGAATCCCTAAGCTTGTCAGCAGCTGATGGACAGAACTAAGGAAAAAAAAAAACAGGGCATGAGAGGAAGGTGGAAAGAACATTTCCTGTAGCTCTCGCTTCCCTAGGTGACTCCTCAGTGGTCCGTTTCAAATCACTGCAGATGATGTCGAATCGCTCTCATTCGTAGGAGCTGATTAGAATAGAGATCATGCTCATTAAGTTAGGGATAACACCAATCTGGTAGGATTCTGAAAGGGGTGACAGAGAAGTACGTGAGAATACAAAAGATGGTATACAATTAAATTCAAAATTAGTTCGGAAGAGTGATGAAAACCCAAACACATTTACTTGAAGGTGATATCCGAAATCCCCTGGGAGCCAATTCAGGGCTATGCCAGAGGATAAAAATACCCAATGGTAGAGAATGCCTGGTCAAGTGAGAACTTGTGGAATTTAATGCTGCTAAACCTTGAAACTGCTTGCAGAGACCCTCTTGAGTCTGAGTGGCCAGCAGGGCAGCTTCTCTCTGTGTGTCTCCTGTTAATTCCCGAAGGTGGTGGGGCTCATCTTGCCACCACAGGGAACCAGCCACTCTGCTGTTCTCCAAGCATCCCACTGATGACTGTGGGCCAACTGAACAAGAGCTTCTCTGAGCCTAAAACCAGCCCTTGAAGTCTTTTGGAAACTCATTCGCTTGCTGAGGAAGTCAGAATGCACCTTCTGGCTTCAACATACCCGACACTGTAGCTAATGGAGATCATTTCGGGACACACGTGTCTCACCTGAATTAAACAAAACCGTCTAGCCCTGGAAAACCTCACAAGGATTTGGGGCCTTACACTAACACTGAACTCCTCTCTGATTCAGAATTGCTGACAGGACATGGCCACACTGCCCTGCATGTTGGCAGAAAGACCCAGCCCCATTCTAGGACGTATTAGAAGGGTTACAGGTAGGAAATCTTCATCATTGTCTCATGGTGGAGGGTTTTCCCTCCTGGAAGTCAGAACTCCAGAAGGAGAGGAAACCTAAAGGTATTCCAAGGGACAGAAAGGTGAATAAACCAGAAACGGAGCTTGTCCAGTGTAGAACAAGGAAGTGAGGGGTCACTGAAAAGTGGGTAATTCAGGGCACCTAATAACGTTTATGAAACTCCTAGTGTGTGTTAGAATGGGGGACCCTGAGTAAGAGGTAGGAGGGGCAGCAAGGCAGACACCAAATGCAGGGGGAATGCACATCTAGGCTGTTAGAGAGCAAAACAAAACAAAGCATGAGTTTCTATCCTTAATTAAGGCAGGAAAACTGATGTAAGCATTTAGCATAAGGGGTTCAGAGTAAAAGTTATATTACTAAATACTGGCAGTCCAGGGACCTACATGGTAGTACATTCTCTGCTGTTGATTGATCCAACCACTTTTGTTGAAGCTACTATCTGTATGGGCTGGAGTAACTCAGTCCACCTTCCCTCCAGAGGCTGAGGGCAGGCGTGCATCATAAGGCAATGGGAAGAATCCACGTAAGGTGAGACATCTCTAGAAGGTTTCATCTAAGAGCTTTCAATGTAGGCTGGAACCACCGGGGTGGGGCCCTGTTGAGGTGTAGAATTGTTCTACAATCCGTGCCTCCAGCCCGGATCAGATGGCACAACTAGGGAATGGGTCCACCAGAACCTGCCTGTGAAACATCAAATTGACACAGAGAAATCTCACATTATCTGGATGCCCCGCAGAGCCTCAAAAACATCCAGTGCATAATAGATGCCCAGGAAATGTGGAAATGTGGGCTGAAGTGCCTGGTCCCTGAAGGCCTTCGTCAGACCTATGCGCTTCATTGAGCTTGATGCACAGTATTCCTACCCACCCCTCCACCGTTTGCCCCCAGCCCCCAAGACAGACACCCCAGGAACATATAGTTCGCATTCACATGCAAAAGCATTTCTTATTTTCAGGCTTTAAATGGAGGAACTAAAAACCATGTTAAAAGGGGGAACACTTAAGAAGTACAACCTTTTATTCTGAATAACAATTAGGAACAGTTAGGTATTTAAATCATCTAAAATTTTTCTTTTGTAAGATCACTGCAAAAGCTGTACAGCACCCGCTTTTCATAAGAGTGGAGAGTGGGTACCAACAATAAGGAAGTGCTATCACTCATTATGTACCAAAAGTGCATCCATTTCAGATATAATATGCTTTTGGTAACAACGCTGCACTTGAAAAAGACACCGTTCATCTGAAAAGCACACCCTTCAGCCTTTCCACGGGCAGTCCTGCTACGCGTGTGAAATGGGCATATTTTTACAGGCTCTCAGGGGGCAAACATTAAACACTTTTCAAAAGGTTGAGGTTTATTTGGAAGGCTTAACGGATCCCTTTCTGTTGTGCAAGAAATCAAGAAGCTGATGTGGGGTTTGAATAGGATGCGTGTGAACCTCTCCACGGTAGGATAAAAACCCTCCTGGATAAAAGGGCAGCTCGGATGCCAGGCTGGCAGTGGGGTTCGCCACCGCCTCGTTGTTTTTTGTGCCGTGAATTGGAAGGCTTTCAGGACATGGCGAGCGAGCGCATTTGTTGTTGTCGATTCGGGATTTCTGCATCTTGGAAGGTACTGGCCTTGATGATGGGCAGGAGAAGTGAAATGTCTTTTAAGGCATGGTTTTGTGATCCGGACTCAAGAAAATGCTTATGTAAATCCCACCCCCAGGAGAAGGAAGGAAATATGAAAGGAATATCTGTTAAGATTCATCATATGGAGTTCCTTGGTTCCCAGCCTGTTTCTGCCACTCCTTACCCACCCGTCCACCCACCCACTTCCTTCTCCAATCTCAGGAGAGTCACAGTAACCAATTTGGGGTTTATATTTAACACCTGCAAATCTTGGCTAAGAGACCTCCCTCTTTTCTCCCCCAATGCCGCCCTCCCTCTCACGGATCCAAACACTTTGAGTCAGCGCTTCCCAAATTATGCCACTGAAAAGGCGGGGGAGGGGAGGATACTCCGCATCGATGCTGCAAAGGCCTGAAATGTTTGTTTTCCGATGTCCTCGCTGGTAACCTTTAATCAAACTCTGGTAACGCTCTGGAAAATCCACCGAACTGGCTTCTAATAAATGCGTTGAAGCCTCGCTCAGTCTGATACGGGTGGAACTCAGCACAAGAGGACCCCACTTTGCTGAGCTGTGACAATAAGAACACCTACTAGGAGCCAGAGACCGCGCCACTAAATGTTTTTCACTCAAGATTGCAACAAATCCTCAAATGCACGTGCCAGAAAGAAATCATATCTGGATACTTTCTAAATGAGAAAACTCAAAGTCAGAAATTAAGTGACTGGGACCGAGGTCCCAGAGCTAGTGGTGCAGGCCTGTGCCTCTGAAGCCAGGACCCTTTCCATAGGGGACCCCTCCCCTCTAACGAGATGATCCACACTCCTGAACCCAAAACCCACACGGAAAGAGGACACCGCTGTGGCGAAACTGCCCGGTGGCCAAGTGGTCCTTCTCACCTTCCCGGCTCTCCCTGGTACCATGCAGGAGGGCACATCACAAGTGCCCATTACAAGTGGGAAAGGAATGTTAGATTGAATCGGCCTGTAACTTTTGTAATAACTACTAAGCCTTCAGTGTGAGGGAGAAGATTGAAATGTCGAACTAGTAGAGAATTCTAACGTACAGCAAATATAAAGTTGATCTGAGAACAACAGGGAACGGATTTTTTTTCAATGAATATAATATGGTACTGTAAATGTATTTTCTCTTCCTTACGATTTTCTTAATATTTTGTTTTCTCTAGGGGCACCTGGGTGGCTCAGTCAGTTGAGCATCTGACTCTTGATTTCAGCTTCGGTCATGATGTCAGGGTCCCAGGATCGACCCCCATGTGGGGCTCCATGCTCAGTGTGGAGTCTGCTTGAGATTCTCTCTCCCTCTGCCCCTCCTCCCATTCACTCTCTCTCACATGCATGCTTTCTCTCTCATAAATAAATAAATAAATAAATAAATAAATAAATAAATAAATAAAATCTTTTAAAAATATTTTTTTCTGTAGCTTACTTTATTATGGGAATGTGGTATATAATACGTATAACATATAAAATACGCATTAATCAACTGTTTATGCGATAGGTAAGGTTTCCAGCCTGCAATAGGTATTCATGGTCAAGTTCTAGGGGAATCAAAAGTTATATGTGGATTTTCAACTGCCCCTAACCCTCACCTTGTTCAAGGGTCAACTTTTCATCTTAAATCGTCTTTTCTTGTGAGTTTTGATTTTTAATCATTGACTTATCAGAGGCCCAAAGGAAGATCAGAAATTGGACCTAGGTGGCTATCCAGGTATGACAAGGAGACACGTCATCTCAGCATCTCTCCTCACTGTGTTGAGCACCCTCCCTGTTTTGTGAGGGGCCCCCCTTGCACGTGTTATACTAGTGGCTGACTCTTGGGTGGCTCTCACACCTCGGGGCTTATACTTCTTCCCTTCCCTGTCCTCTCCATGGCCACACTAAAATAATAGAGGAGAGGGTTTCGTTAGCCCAACTCCCTGTCTGAGGAACAGCCTGAGTCTCACAAGAGAGGGAGAAGTGACATCAAGCATCCCTGTGGAAAAGAAGTGCCACCACCCAAAGATTTCTTTTAAACATTTATTTATTTATTTATTTATTTGAAAGAGGGAGAAAGAGTGGGTGGAGGAGCAGAGGGAGGGGGAATATCAAGCAGACTCCCAGCTGAACGTGGAGCCTGGTGTGGGACTCAGTCCCATGACTCTGAGATCATGACTTGAGCTGAAATCAAGAGTCGGACACTTAACCCACTGAGCCACCCAGGTGCCTCTACCACCCTAAGACTTCTAAATACATAGTAGTGGGTGTAGGACACTTGGATATTTCACTCTTCCCTCACTCTAGCTGGCCTGGGTCTCGTGATCGATGAGTCTGTCTTTTTAAATTACTCTGGGAAGTTATGATCTCATCAGCTCAAACCTGCTGGGTGTTGGCAAGTGTACAAGGACAGCCAGCCAATCCAATATGTTCCTCCACAACCAGGGTGCAAAAGGCAGAGAGATCCCCACCCCACCTGTTCTATTCACAGGCCACAGGGGTACATGTTCCTCAGGGACTTCTGGACGCCTGGTCCATGCTCTGCTTTCGAATCCAGCCAGGTGAGCATAATGTAAAGCCTCCAGACCAGGGGACAAATCCATACTGAAGACCTATGAGAGGGCTGGTTCCAGGCAGCATTAAAGATGTAGAGATATAGTCTTTAGAACCAGACTGGCCTACATTAATTTTTAGGCTACTTCAGCTGCTAGCTGTGCAGTCTTGGGTGAGTTTCTTACCTTTCTCTGAGCTTTGAGTTTCCCAATGGGTAAAGCTGGAGACAGTAGGCTCTACCCCCTAGGTTTTTGTGAAGATTAAATGAGATCATTTATGAAGCATTTAGCACCATACTCAGTGTCTACTTACAAATTCAGTAAATATGAACTCCATGCCATTCAGGACTTTGTAGCTTTTGAATCATTTCACTTATCCATATATATTAGCCCTGAGGGATGCAATTAGATTCAGTTTAATATAGTTTATGTTATTAATTATATATTAATATAAATGAATATTGGAGTACTCTATACAAGTAATTATGTTAATATCCTAGTATGTTAAACATTAGTAAATATTTATTTATTATTGTTAAGATTTAATTTATTAACTAGAGAGAGAGAACATACATGTGTGAGCGCAAGATGGAGGGAAGGGCAGAGGGGGTAAGAAAGGGGAAGGGAGAGAATCCCAAGCTAACTCCCCACTGAGCATGGAGCTGGAGGCAGGGCTCAATCTCAGGACCCTGAGATCATGACCTGAGCCAAAACCAAGAATCTGATGCTGAAAGGACCGAGCCACTCAGGTGCCCCCCCTCCAAATTAGTAAATATTTAATATTGATCCAATATATATACCTAATATATATTGAGTGTCTTTTATGTGCAAAGTGTGAAGATCAATAATGGCCTATTTTTTGGAGCCCAGGTGACTTAAGCATTTTGACAGAATATTCAAGCTTTTTTATTCAAAATTACAGTAGCAACAATTGAAAAGCCAATTCCAAAATGTGATAGAAGGGTTTGATGTCAACTGAATACAGAGGAAGGGTTCAGGAGCAAATTCCCAAAGTGGGAATAGGTGGTCATGACTTTGGAAAACAAACCTTTCGATGGTGGGGGAGGAAGGATCATCTTTTCAGGCAATGAACTTCTGTTCATAGTCATTCAGTGAAGTATAAAATATTTATGGAAAAAGAAACTTTCATATAAATCTTTTCTTTCCTCAGAGGACTTTAAAGGCACAGTCTTTCAAACATCAAACATTTCTGTGAAAAATTAAAAATTCAGTCAATCAACCAGCTGTTTCTAAATATACAAAAATATGGTACAAACCATCTGAATTTTTCACTTTTTGGTTGGAGAAATACATCATTTAGACACAGCCTGAAGCACATTATGCACATGGCTCACCGAGGAACACAGCATTCTTGAGCTGTAAAGAGAAATATCCCCAGCAACGTTTCTCCATTGGGCAACTAAACGAAGCACATGTCTGGGCTCAGGTCAAGCCTGGACTCTGCGAGGCCAAGCTGGGGATGTGGGATGGACACCCCACTGTATCTGGCACTTCCTATAGATTCCTGGGCCATGGACCTACCCAATGACAAGATTAAGAGGAGCAAGTCATGTGTTCTAACATTTTGGCTCTATGACTTTATCACCAGGTCCTAGGTGAAGATGGCCCCTCTGAGAGAGGAGGAACTGGGAAATGCCTGCTCACCTCTCTGGGCCACCAGAAGAGCCAACTGCACTGCACCAAGATGGCTTCCTCCCGCTTGTTGGTGTAGCCAGTGCCAGAATTAGGGAGGAGCTACACTATTGAGTCTTTCAAGTCATTTCAGCATTTAATACCCTCAGTCATGATGATTTAGACTGTGGTTATGGAAGAGGACAATGAAGACTGAAGAGGACAGCTGTTTCTGAGAAGTTTACCTGCATGAAGTAATCTTCACTCTCTGATTGGATCCAGGGCTTAGTCATTGACATTAGCGCAATGTCATTACATTTAAATGGTATGTTTATTCGTAGGAAATTCCAAATGTGTAAGGAGAGGGTGGCTCTGAAGATTTACATTTTATAGATGAAGGGCAATGTATACACAATTCCCACAGGAGCTAGCTTACAGCTTGAATTTGAGGGCCCTTTGAGGCACTCAGTGGTGTGCTCAGGAGTCTGGTACTTGGTAACAGGTCTGCATGCTCACACTTGCTTTCTGAAAATGAAGTAAACACAGGTTGGCAAAGATGAGTTGGAAATACTCCTAGAATGGTCATAATTGTCAGCAACGGTGGCATTAGTGGAATGGCTTGCCCTTGCACTCACTCTTGCTCTGGATTTTACCCTTAAAAGGCCTGGACCAATATCCAGAAGACAGTGCTGCTCAGACCAGCCCTTTGGACTGTAGAGAAAACACCAGGCCCAGAACAGAGCTGCTGGGGTATGACCACCACAAGGAAATCAAGTAGTCTCTGGGTAAGCTGCAAGGGACAATGGTTGGCCTTCCACCTGGGGAAAAGAAAATGTCTTGGACCAGATTTATCCAAACAGACTGTCTGCACAGTTCTCAATAATGATAATTGCACTGACTTCACTAAGTTGAACGAAGATTGAAAAGTGTGTACGGAAAGGAATTTACATCAAGTAGGTAAATTGCAAATGCTTAATTAATGTTGGCTCCTATGGCATAGTTACATATACACTATGGAGGACATGTTATATATATCGCATGGACATAGGTATGACAACATCGATCTTGCTGGATGTTTGTGGTGGAGGATGGTGGGTCACCTGGTGGGCTCCCGAATCTGACTGTCGAGTTGGGATTCTCCCTCTGCCAATTAACTCCATGGCCTTGGGGCCTCGTTATCCTTGCATGCCCAATGGAACTTGGGGGAAATCTCTGAGGTTTTAATGAGATCAGATATGTACAGCACACCAGCTCTTGGTACACAGCGAGTCCCCAGTAAATGTTAGGCACCGTTATTGAATAAAAAATTCTACATAGATACTCTTCTCTGCATCTGCCATACTGTCACATTGTTTTAATAAACTTTTAAAAAAGCTTTCATGTTCCATTAGGAAAGGATCAGATTGCTTTTTCCCCATCCCTTTTGTGAGATACATGGAACGACAGTTTCCACCTACAGGTGAAAACAGCCCACGCTGGTGTGTTCCAGAGAGTTCTCTGATCACACAGCTCATAGGGCAGTTCCGGCCTCCTCCCCAGCACTCTGCGTTGGCCACCGGCTGGATCTGCATCCATCTGAGGCAAGAAAGAGGGGTTAGCCCTGCTCAGTCCCTGGGTCACTTCCTGATCCAGGCCCGCCAAGGAGCTGGCCGGGCCGCTGGGCAGAATTAACACGTATAGACCATAAAATCGAGTATCTGGCCATTTCTGTAAAAAGCAGACGGTCCAAAACATTTACAGAGATGTGGTTTCAAACGTCCTACCATAGTTGATGAGCTGATGGGGGGGCAGCCTTCTCTTGTGTCGTCCGAGAGACGGCCTTAGCAACACCCCACCAGGTGTGCGCAGGACCAGGGGCATGGGGGCTCCCGCGCCCCCCCACTGCTGTTAGTCTGTGAGACTCAAGTTTTCTGTTTTCTGTGCACGTGCTCATCTTTACCCCTACGAATGCTATTTTCTTTTTCTGCAAATGCTATTTTATTGAGCGACTTGAGAGTGTTACCAAAAAATCCTAATAAAGTAAACCCACCAGCACAGACTACAGTTATTTCACGGTGTGTGTGTGTGTGTGTGTGTGTGTGTGTGTGTGTGTGTGTGTCTCCGTGCATGCTTTCTCCCCTGGCCCCATCCCTCAGGCATCTTCCTTACTTCACACACACCTCTCTACCAAGCTGTTCTCAGAGACTCTGTTTTGTTTATTTCTCTACAGGGTCTGACAATTTCAAAGCCAATCAGACTCGATGGAAATTCAAGGTTGTTTTTCTGTTTAGTTTAGTTTAGTTTTGTTTTATTTCTTCACTAGCAATCACCCATGCACTTTCGATAAACAACGCAATACATACAACCAGGTCACTGTGAATCCCTTCACTTGGTTTAGTTCCTTCAGATGCTGTAATTTATAGGATTTTACTCTCTACCTTATGGTTGTTTATTTTCCTTAATAGCCTTTTATGAGGGGTCTTATCAGAGGCTTTCTGAAAAGTACAGTAAATTATGTCCACTGGGTCAACTTTGTCTTCAGTTTTATTAATCTGGAAATTATAACTGTAATATTTCCTGCAAATGTCTGATACTACGGAAGCCACATATGCGGTAATTAACATGCAATTTGAAGAATTTATTCCCAGATATCCAAACACAGGGAAAAGCAGCAGAGCCACGGGAGACAAACAAACTCAAATGAGAAATTCTGCTACTCGGCTCCTGCCACTGTTCATGTCAATTCCCACTTCCTTTTAACCTCAGAGGCAAAGGTTGGGTCCATTGGATAAACACATTGGAGAGAAAGCTTGTCTGTTTGGGGGTCTTGAGCATTTTTTAACCACATAGGGCTGGCCGTGTCAGAAATGGCACTGGCTGGACTGTGAAGCCTCTGACCCAGAACTCGGGGCTGAAGGCCAGGTAATCTTGGGGAGTATGGATGCATCTCTAGGCAGCTTCCAGAACAGTCTCCAGGGGGTCAGCTCTGACCTCTGGCAGATAGATGGCTAGGATGTGTTATCAGGGATGCTGGCTTTCAGCATAGGTGAGCTTGGTAGATGGACAGCATTAGGAAGACTGGACAGCCGAGGACAGGAGCCCTCAAGCCCATTCCAAGAGTCGGGCAAGAACAAGTGATAAGCTGCTCTGCAGGGAAGCAGGCAGGACGTCGGTGACCTAAGGCTCAGGATTTTCTGGCTGTATGTCGCTTGGCCCTCCCTGGTCCTCATGCCAGACCCAAAAACAGCTGGGTAAGGAGTCCCTGAATTCATCATTACCTCAGCTTTATGTCCTGTGGGAATGCTGGGCCCCATCACAGGCACATTCACCACATGTGCTCTTCCCAGTCTGTGTGCTGCCCAGGTGGCACGGTATGGTCCCAGGGATGTGGGTGGAGGCCAGACAGGGTCAGATTCCAGCTGGACTGAGGATTCCCATATGATCCTAAACTAAAGACCCCTGGGCCCCAACAGCTTTCATGGTGATATGAACTAACGCAGTGGCTCCTGAAATTCAGCCAGTTGCCTAACACCCGCATCTTTCTCCCTACGTCGTTGTATTAACTGTATTTCACTTAATTTTTTGATTACCTTTCAAGCTCATCCATCAGTGACACGAGAAGCACAGCTTGGGAAACCCTGAATTATGTCAGAGGATCACCTGGCACAGCGCCTGGCTTACAGGCAGCAGTGGGTGCCCCAGCCCCTGTGCTCACTTTGCTCTCGGTGCTCTGCTCTTTCCCCCTCTTCACCTCACCTCCTCCTTAAAACTGCTCTGTGCCCAAAACATCCTGGAAGGAGGCCTGCTTCAACTAAAGTGGACTTGGGTGGAATTATGGCAGTCTCATCCCTGACTACAGGGCCCACAAAATGCAGGTGCCCGAACTCTCTTGCCAGGGTGCAGGCATGGACCTAGGAGCATCAGGCCTCCTGGACTCTGACTCGCGACCACCCTTCTTTTAGGGCCAGATCTACATCTCTATTGGACTTCTGACTCCCTGCCCTCAAGATCCCATTTCTTCCTTTCTCTTTACAGGCTTGCCATTCACATCCCAGCATCCCTGTGTCAGAAACTCCAGATGATACCCAAGGGGAGGCGGAAGGGAGAGCTTAGCTATCACAGCAGCAGCATGATGACAAGACTGCCAGGGCACTTGGGGCTGGCCAGACTCCACTTCATGGCTGAAGGAGAGGAAGCTTAGGATTTTTTTCATTTTCTTAGAGACACCCCTGAAAGAGGGGCACCTCCACTCCCCCCTTGGCTCACCTATTCTTCTTTTCCCACCTGGAAGAGAGAAAGGCTGAGAGAGCCGAGGGGGGCAAACTACCACACAGCCACCAAACCTACCCACAGTGCCACACATCATCGCACAAACCCACTTGGTGGTGAGCAGCACTAACTCAGAGCCCGGGTGACCTGGCCCTGCCAATGCCAGGTAACACAGGCGCTCTGAGGCCTTAGGCAAAGCAGGCCCTGGTGCTAGCAAGGAGTAGAGGGTCAGTCAGTGACACCTCAGAAGTGGGTTTTCTTGTCTCCACTTAGATAAAATGTGAAATGTCACCTCAAACCAGATGTTCTGTATGCAACTCAATGTAGACATTCAGCAACACCAGATGTGTACTGACATTTCAGTATTCCTCCAAACAGCAAAACATGGAAGCCAACTAAGGCTTCCGTCTTGAGGCCTATGCGGATGAAGAGATTGACTTAGCCGGGTTTAAAACTCCAGCTGAGCTATCTCAGGGAAAGTATGTTTTCCTAAGTGCTGTGGGCTGAGAGGCTGTGTCTCTTTCCCCCCAGATTCCAACTTTGAAACCCAATCCCCACTGTGATGCTATTTGGGGCGGGGGGCGGGGGGCGGCATCAGGAGATCATTAGTTGGGTCATGAGGATGGATCCCTCATGGATGGGATTAGTGCCCCTCCCAGAAGAGGACAGAGCTGGGTCACCCTCTTTCTACTACACGGGAGAACAGGAAGCTGGCCATCCACAACATGGACGAAGGCCCTCACTTCACTGGAACCCAACCAGGTGGGCATGCTGATGGCAGACTTCCTGCCTCGTGTGAGAAAGAAATTTCTATTGTTTAAAAGCCTCCCAGTCTCAGGGACTTGGTTATAGCAGCCCAGACTAACTGAGGCCCTGAGTGAAGATATATCTATATGTGCACATTTCACTGGGGGTGTTGTTGGCATACGTGAGAGACACACAAATACGATTACAAAATAGAATAAAACAATAAATCTTCATACCACTGTGATGGATTGGGCCGTCAATTTTAAAGGCAATGATGGCTAAGTAAAATGCCAATATCTCGTTGGAATTCTAGTATCAACAATGTAAAATAATTGCTACTGGAACCTCTATTACATACAAGGAGTCTAATACAGGTCGTTTGCAAATTGTATGACTGTGAAGGAAAGCATCCATAGGGGTGCTTTGGTAACTCTCACTAAAAAACCGTAGGGAGAAAAAAAAATGTATATGTGGGTTTGTTTTTTTTAATAAGAAACTTTGAATGTGTTCTACTTGTGAATATTTTCCATAGCTGTTAGATTTAGCATAAGACCATTGCCCACGCTTTTTGTACCTTCCTCTGCCTGAGTTAAAATGCTCACTAAAAGGTAAGCATTTTGAAGGCTAATAACCACAGGATATGGAGAGAATGTGTTCTAGCAGTCCACGTGGGGGAATCAACATTTTTTTTCCTGTTAAATTTTTCATGGAATTCCTGCTAATAGTATGACAGGTATCTGACAGCAGAAACAGAAGATAAAATAGACACAGAAAGTTATTCGATTAGTGATTGGAAGGAAAGAGGCAAGGGCGTAGTGAGCGACTCCTGCAAATTCTCCTTGCGGAACGAATGGAAGTCTGATGAAACCAGTGGGTTTTGACCAAGTTAAGAAATCTGAGTTCTAATTTGAGAAGCATAGTGAGCATATGATGCCGATGAGACACCAAAAGGACAAACCCCCCGCCGACGGGAGGTGGGGGGGGGGATTGGCAAAAGCAACACAAGTGACGGATCAGAGGTATTGAAGTGTGTGCCCAGGCGTGTGTGTGTGTGTGTTTACACACTCGGAGGAAACCCCGCTGCAGAGCAGGGTAGCGTGAACCCGGAGCGGGGCTTTGGGACCATGCCACACTCTTCCTTCTCCCCTTTCCAATAAAAGGGAGAAACTGGAAAGAGATCCATTCCCCCCCTCTGTGCCTGAGGATACGGTATTTCTGGCACAATGGAGAGAACCAGATCCGTAAGCACGAAACACAGCCCTCACTATAGAATTTATCTATATGTGGTGTGTCATAGTCTATTATGAGTTTGTGTGGGGCTGGATCGGATTAAATACCCGAATCCAAGTCGTCCTTCGGCATATGAAAATACTGGCTCGGAAAAAGATTTCTCGGTAATGAATATAATGCAGAATAATGAACAGTAGCCAAAAAAGAGAGAAGACGTAAAGCCAATCAAAGGAAGGGCAGATGTTTAAAACGTCTTTTGCTATTCAGGACTGTGATCCAACAAAAGCAATTATGTTTCTGCTTTCTCAATTTCCAAACAGGAGAGAGGCACTTTGAGGCTTTCCCATGCCCCGGTCCTGTCTGCACTTGGGGCACTGGACGGGGGGAGCGGGAGGCCACGCGTAGCCCCCGGCCGCGGGTGACAAGCAAGGCTCAGAATTTGGGACAGTGAGGGGAGCCACTCCAGGCCACGGAGGTGAGGATCGCCCGAGTGGCTGTGTGTGCGTGTGGATCCGCACGTATCAAGAAGCCCAATTAAGCTCTGCTTTCCATCACACAAAAGAATCAGGAAACAAAACCATAGCTCCACGCACAAGTGGAAATGATGTCAGGTAGTCTGTCTGCAAGGCCAGGACGAGGGATGGCCTTGGCCTTTGTGGGAGGCGAGCAGAGCAACAAGATGCAGTTTCCCGGGTCCAGGCGGTACCTGGCTCCCGCCCCCCACTGCTGCTCGGGCGCCAGAAGGGCGGGTCAAACAGCAAGGCTGTGGTTTGAGCGTGCAGCTCCGAATAGGGCCATAAAATATGTATACGGCAGACGAGGTCACGCGTTAGCAACTGGCGCCTGCACGTCAGGTAGAGGTGTCCTCACTCTGTGCCACCTGATAGAAAAATACGGGTTGGGGAGAGAAGAAAGGAGAACCGTGCACAGAACCATTTTATTTTATTCCTTATATGTACAAACATGAATAATTTGACGTGATGTTTAGACAGTTTCTCCCTAACTTAAGTCTTTTAATTAAAATGAAAGGAAGGAAATATGCTTTAAATATGAATGCGAGAAGGTGTGAGTTGGCAGCCCCAGTCTACGCGCTCCTCTCTCACCGTTGTTAGAGAGCACAATAAAACCTCATCTTCCCGGGCTGCCTTTTCATAATGTTTATGGTTGTTTTAGGTAACACATAAACCATGCTGAATGTGATATTCCCCTTATTACATGTCAGGGGCACATACTCAGCCAGAGCCTGTCCTTAGTCTTGCTATTTACTTTCGTGGCCAACCCGTCAATGTATTTTCCTCGACTCACCAGGCAATATTGCAGGGCCGCCTGCGGCCGTGAAGGTAAATGCTAACTTCGCAGCCTGTGCCCAAATAGCACGGCCCGGGCTCGCCGCCGGGTGCGCGAAAGCAGTATATCCTGGACTGAAAAATGGGCTCGGATGTTGGTCCTAATAAATTACATGATTATTAAAATGCTGAGCAGCTCCGGCCCATATGATTTTATTCTGCCTTTTGCTGGCTCCCCACTCGCCTGCTCTGCTTTGCCTCTGTTTTCTGTGTGCTTTACTTGTAAAATGCTAAACAAGTTTTGATATTTACCTGTTTATGATTAAATTGCAAAATGATCTGCTTAGTTCTGTTCTAAATTAAGGTCTGCATTAAATGTCATAGCATTTATCTTTCATAAAATGAGACAGCAAGGACACTAATTTCCGAGGTATTCAATCACTGCCCTGTGCCACTTGAGAGACAGCCCAGAAGCGAGCCTGCCCACAGTTCACAGCTCACTGACAGCCCTGAGATGGAATCATAAAAGTCAATTAATCATTAAAAGCTGTTACAAGCACATATCGAACCAGTCTGGCACAAAATGTTAATCAGTCCAATATCAATATAATAAATTCCTGCAAATTGGAGCGATCGATACGTTTAGGGCCTAATGAATCAATTTGAGGGCACCGGGCCACTCCTTGGGGTCCCCATGACATGGCAGCCAGGCGAGTGCTCCATCTCTAGGCGCGGTGCCAGCAGAGGTCACCTATCCTAACAGGCTGTTCACTTCAGCTGCAGTTACCACGGTGACAGCATGTCACCGGTGCCCTAGTGTCCTTCTAGGTAAGGTGGAAACCAATGCATCACTACCCTTGATGGATTTGTCAATAATACTTAGCAGGGGAGGGGGACTGCTCACATAACCCTCGCAGGTCTACAGTCCCTGAGCAGTTTGGTGTGATTTAATTGTCTGAAGAGGTGTGTGCTTCTGCATATATGTAGGAACTAAGCAGTGGTCACAGGAAGGGGGAATCGGCGGTCCGGCCGACTGCGTTCGGAAGCCTTGGGAAAACAGCACAAGAGAATAACAGGTAGCCGGAGCCATGGCCAGGTTGGTGTTACATTAACCAAGCCGCTGTGTAAGTAAGAAATAACCTGGAGCCTCTCAGATTAAGAATTTATTAGCTACAAAATTTTAATACATTACTCATGAGTGGAAATGGAGTTGCGTATTAATCCCCCCAAGGCTTAGACTCAGCAGCAGCATTTCTAGACACCTGCTTACAGACTGTAGATGTTCGCCAAGAAAAGTCCGTCAGGATAAATTTGGGGTAGCGAGAATGATCGGTGGGGGTCTCTTTCTCTCTCTTTCTCTCTCTCTCTCTCTCTCTCTCTCTCCCTCTGCCTCTCCCCACACTCTCTCCTCAGCACCAATTACCTGCAACCTCCCCCTTGCCCAAACAGAGCCTTGACTCCAAAAGCTTGAAGTAGACAGGACGCACAGAAATGGGATTTTTAAACCAGCCTCTTCATCATCTGTTTTTAAAAACCAGAGTTTTCATGTTTCAAAGCATTTTATCTTTTGCTATGCCTATTAAAACTGACCAGTGAATGGAGCCAAGAGCAGTTTCAGCATTGCAGAGTGAAATGAAACCTCTTTAGAAATAAAAGAAATCTCGGCTACTGAGACTCTGGGGAATCACCGTGTTCCAGAACCTTCACTGTCATTTAACATAAAACATAAAGGTTAACGCTGAATAAAATAATATCCTGGCTGATTATTTTAATCATCTCAAAGAACAACTTTTTTTCCCCTGGATTGCTATTATATAAGGCACGGACTATACCTGCTTCTAAAGTGTTTCTATACTTTTCTGCTGCACCAATAGGGTACCTCCATTCTGGTTCGTCCCCAGCAGTTACTGGGTATGTCTTCCTTGCAGTCATTTATTCCCTTATGGAAAAATGGACGCTGTGCCAATCCAAAGAAATGTTCGTTTCTCCAAGCTAGTTATTTTAAAAGATTTTTTCCTTACCTGAATAAAAAGGAGGGGGAAAATCATTTTTTTACAATGGTGGCCTGAATTATAGGAAACATCAAAATAAATTACAAATTCTACGCTAAAGAAATAACTATTCAACACATTGAGACAGGGTGATGTTAAGGATGTGCAGACAAAGGTAATGCAGTGCCTCCGCTTAATTGCCCTGACACCGTGCTTAGTTCCTCCAGCTACATTCTGAGAGCTAAAAATCTCTCATTGTTATTAATTGTATTCCTTTTAGAATGTAATGTCATATCGCTGCAGGCTGAGCTAATGAAACATACCCATATTACCAAAATAGGCATATTTCTTTTTGTTCAATGCATTCTATCAAAACTGTCTACGAAAGACATTGTGTTAAAGATCCTTTCATGGAGTAATATAAAGAATATCTCAACTACCTCAACATTTCTATTACACGATTACTAAAATGCCCAGGAGGACTAAACAATATAGTGTGAATTCAGTTATCCTATAAGACTTTGGAAATATTGCTAATTCCTGCCTCTGATTTATGTTAATATTAATGCTAGATTACATGCTATGGCCTCTGAACAGCCACTGCATACCAATTCACACAAAGGCAGGGCGCTCCCATGCACCAGAGCTATATGCCTCTATTATAATGAGAATCTGAATTATTTATCTCTATTTATCCTACAGGAGTTCGCTCGACCCCAGTCCCATTTTCTCTTCCTACTGCACATCAATGCGTGTAAACATGACTTCATAGCGGCTGCACTCTTCATATGTCCTGTCCTTTTTCAGCCACAAGGCACAGCAATAGGCAGTAGACAAAAATGTTACACCACTAAGAGAATTCATTTAAGCATTTATTTGAGGTAAGCCCTCCTAATTAAGTCAACTTTAACACAGACACGCAAATGGCAGCATGCATGCATATGTGTCTGGCGCCTAAACCACGTCTGGTGAGCCCAAAGGAAGTCAGGCAGCAGCAGGCCAAGGAGACAGTTAATAAATGCAGTCTCTCCCTTCCATAACCTCTCTGTTAGGAAAACGGTTGTCTGCTGGGGACTTGGCGGGTTCTTTTCCATTCTTTGGCTTGCGCCTACATCAGCTTTGAAAGATGTTCTGGTGATTCTGATTTGGCAGCGACACTCAGGTTGACCTGGTGAATGGTAGAACCAGTATTTCTCGTTCCCTCTTGCTCAAGGACTATGGGGAAAGGCTGAGGAGGGTTGGAATGATTGAAACTTTTAGGAAGGATTGGCCCCATAGCTATGGAATGGTGGTGTATTAGTCACGGTTCTCCAGAGAAACAGACCCAGTGGAAGATAGATAGATAAATAGAGTCATAAGGAATTGACTCATGCAACATGGAGGCTGAGAAGTCCCACGGTCTGCCATCTGCAAGCTGGAGACCCAGGAAAGCCAATGACGTCACTCCAGTCTGAGTCTGAAGGCCTGACAACTAGGGAAGCCAATGGTGTGTTTCCCAGTCTGAGTGCAGAAAACTGATGTCCTAGCTCAAGCTCTCAGGCAGAGAGAGAACATGAATTCTCCCTCCACCTTTTGGTTCCCTTCATGCCCTCTCTGGATTGGATGTTGCCCACCCACACTGGGGAAGGCCATCTGCTTTACCCAGTTCACTAATTCAAAAGCTAATCACATCCAGAAACAACCTCACAGACACATCCAGAAATTATGTCTTACCAGCTCTCTGGTCATCCGATGGCCCAGTCAAATTGACACATAAAATTAACCAGCACAAATATCCTTAGCTTTCTAGAGGCCAGAAGATTCCAGAGGGCCTGCTATGTGAAATGTAATGTCATGGAACACTGTGGCCGGAAAGCATTCACAGAACTTTACAAAGCTGGTATTTCCATCAGAAGAAGAGTGAGTTGTCAGCAGTTGGAATTCTCGGGGTTTTAGGTAGCCTGAAGAGGCGCATTAAAGAAATACCCCTTATTCTGCTGCTGTTGAGGGGCTGTTGGAGTGTCGGTTACTTAGGGCTAATTATAGTAGGCTGAACAATTATCCAAACTTATTACTGTTCAAACCATATAGTCTATCGGATGCCTCTGACAGGCCCAATGTAAGTAAGGTGTCAAAACTGAAATAAACAATGGGGCTCCTGGGTGGATCAGACCATAAAGTGTCTGCCTTTGGTTCAGGTCATGATCCCAGGGTCATGGGCTCCCTGCTCAGTGGGGAGCCTGCTCCTCCCTCTCCGTCTGCTGCTCCCCATGCTTGTACTCTCTTGTTCTCTGTCAAATAAATAATCTTTAAAAAAGTAATAGATAAACAAAAAAAATTCTAGAACATGAGATTGTATTTATATATACATATATATCCACACACACACACACACACACACACACACACACACACATATATACACATGTTGATATAAACTGACCAAAAATTCAAATGGTAAAATATTAATGAGCACATAATACAATGGCAATCCAGTAGAATTAATCCAGTTAATAACTGATGATTTATTAAAAGTGAGTCTAGGGCAGCCTGAGTGGCTCAGTGGTTTAGCGCCGCCTTCAGCCTAGGGCCTGATCCTAGAGACACGGGATGGAGTCCCACGTCGGGCTCCCTGCGTGCAGCCTGCTTCTCCCTCTGCCTGTGTCTCTGCCTCTCTCTCTCTCTCTCTCTCTCTCTCTCTCTGTCTCTCATGAATAAATAAATAAAATTTAAAAAAAAAGAAAAGTGAGTCTAAAACAAGAATACTAAAATATGAAGATAGGGAACTGGGGCTTAGAATCATGTGAGACACAATAGTTTATTATTATTTTATATTATTCCTTTTCCAAGTCATAGTACAATATATAACACAGTACACACACTTCCTTAGTATATCGTGTAGAAGTGCAAACTCAGATATGGATTGAGATTGGCTATTGGTTCCTAACTTTGATGCATTCCACAGAGAGGCATGGAGGGATCGAGGAGCCAGCCCAATGGGTAATGGCAAGGCATGAAATTTGGGGAGGAGAGAGGCAGAGTCTGAGTCTCTGTGTCCACTGAGGTCCTCAGGCTCATCCTCTCCAGTTGGGCGCATGAAACAGGTGCTAACTAACTGGGAGATTCCAGGAATGGAGCCATTATTCCAGAAATCCCAGCCAGCCCCAAGCCCTCAAATCAACCCCACGGATATTTAAGCAATATATCCAGACAACCACCATCACAGCCACAAGGCCCAGCTGGGACCAAGATGGGTTTGGAACAAGCAGCTGGACACCTGGAACTCTTAGCTGGCTGGCAGCTCATGCCCATCCTGGTCTATTAATCCCCCAATAACATGACCTTTCATTTTACACAATTGAATTTTTGGATTCCATTCATGGCATTATGGCAGGCTTTTCCTGTACATTATCTTTCTCTGAAAATCTCTTCCTATAAAAAAAAAATGTGGCTTGTAAAATAGACCATCCAAGTATGTATAAAGTGAAACTCCCTTTATTGCCTTTATTCTCACCCTCCAGAGTTAACCACTGTTACTATTGGATGTATGTTACTTCCGACTTTTTTTTTATGCAGGTTAAGTTTTGTTTCAACAAAGCTCAGTATGCCCTAATATTAGACAATAATAAGTGTATCCATTTCCTAGGGCTGCTGTAACAAATTATGAAACCAGGTGGCTTACAATAGTAGAATTATTTTTCTCTTGAGTTCTAGAGGTCAGAAGTTTGCAATCAAGATGTCAGCAGGGCCACATGCCCTCTGAGGTTCCAGAGAAGAAATGGTTCCATGTCTTGTGCTAGCTCCTTCTGGAGGCTTCCAGCAATTCTTGGCATTCCTTGGTATATAGTTTTTTCACTACATTTCTGCCTCTGCTTTTGCATGGCTGTCTTTCCTTGTGGACAACTGTGACTATATTTTCCTCTTCTTGTAGGGACACCACCAGTCACTGAATTAGGGCCAATCCTCATCCAGGATGACCTCACCTCGACTTGATCTGCAAAGACCCTGTTTCCAAATATCGTTACAATCACAGATTCCTGGGGTTAGAGCTTGAACATAATTTTGGAGGGACACAATTCAGCCCACAACAATGTGGGAATTCTTGGCTGGAGCTATCCTTTGGAAGTCGCAAGCAATAGATAGGATTTAAACCCACAGCATTAAATGAGTTCAATTATATTTTAAATTTTAACTTTGGTTGCCTTCTTACTTCTTTGACATGCAAACAACTTTTTAGGTTTATGTAGTTTGAATTTACAAACACTCCTTTCAAATATTGTAGCATACATAGAAAGATCTTCCTCACTCTAAGATTGCAAATTCACCACTTCCCCTTTAGCGCTTTGGTTCGTTCGAATTTATTTTTGTCAAAAGTAGAACAGAGATACCACTTTATTTTTTCAAAGGCCCAGTTAACTGGCCTACCAAAAGGTATTTAATAATCCAAATTTTCTGCACGGTTGTGCCATGTTTATGATATAGAAAATATGCAGGTATATTTGGGTCAATTTCTTTTTTCTTCTTTAAGATTTTATTTATTTATTCATGAGAGACACAGAGAGAGAGGTAGAGACATAGGCAGAGGGAGAAGCAGGCTCCCAACGGGGAGCCCGAGGTGGGCAGGCATTGGACTTGATCCCCAGACCCGAGATCAGGCCCTGAGCCCGAAGGCAGGCACTCAACCGCTGAGCCACCCAGACATCCCATTTGGGTCAATTTCTTGACTAGCCATTAGATCCTTTCATGTGCTTGTCTATTTCTCTACCTACAGGATCTCTCTGTTTTCATCACTGTGGCTTTGTTCACATTTTCATAGCTGGTAGAGACCCTTTCCTATCACTGACCTTAATCCTCCTCCCCAAATATAGTGGCTATTCCCCCAAAAACGATTTTGCCTTCTGATGATCTTTGGTATCATTTTGTCATAGTAAAAAAAACAAAACAAAACAAAACAATAAACAAAAACTTTCATTGAGGTTGCACTGATGTCCTCTGTGAGAACAAAGTTGTTTCTCCATTATGCAAATCCTTTTTCCCTTTTTTCCGTAATCCCTCAGCAGATTTTTTTATAGTTTTCTTCACATAGGTTTTGGACATTTCTCGTGTAATTTATTTTTAGACATTTCATGTTTTGTTTGTTTTCTGTTGTGAATGGGATCTTTGAATTACACCCTGATTTCTCCTCCTACTCATTCTCCACATCAATCTGTTCGCAAGTACTGGCAATTCGTTCTGCATCTGAGATATATGGCAAAGCTACACGTGTGTCCCTGTTGCCACCCCACCGCCATCTCCTCTCATCTGGGTGGGAGGTGATCCTCTTTCTACCCATACTCTCTGCCATCCATTCTCTACCTACCAGCCAGAGCTGACTTCTCAAGGGGACTCTGAATGACATCACCGCTATTCCTCCTGAAAGCCCGTCCTTCAATGATGTCCTGTTGTCATTAAATAAGCCCCTTGTCCTGAAGCTGTCCGGCATGCTCCTGCTCACCATGCTGGATCTGGACTGTCCCTCAAACACAGGGAGCTCTTTGCTTACAGCTTCTTCCTCTCTCCACCTCGTGGTTTCCTTCCCTAGCTCTTTGCATGATCAGCTTCTTCTCAGCCTTCATGTGTCAGCTCACATTCCACCTCATAGGGGACACCTTTCCCCCTCCCTGTCCCTAATTCCTTTGTCCCATCCGATCATTTTCCTGGATTCCTTCATAGCACTTACCGCTGTCTAAGAAGTCTGATTTGTCTCTTTATGTCTTTGCTTGTTTTTGTATCGTTTATCTCCTCTAATGACAAGGCAGGTATTGGAGAACAAGGACTCTGTTTTGTCATAGCTGGGTCCCATCCGCACAAAGGGAGCCCCTCAGAAAAAATGTTGAATAAATGTCTCCCCTTTTTTCCTTCTGTCTTCTGTTTGGTTAAAAGCTATTAATTTTGGAGATCCCTGGGTGGCTCAGGGGTTTAGCACCTGCCTTCGGCCCAGGGCGTGATCCTGGAGTCCTGGGATCGAGTCCCATATCAGGCTCCCTGCATGGAGCCTGCTTCTCCCTCTGCCTGTGTCTGCCTCTCTCTCTCTCTCTCTCTCTCTCTCTGTGTGTGTGTGTGTCTCATGAATAAATAAATAAAATATTTCTAAAAAGCTATTAAATTTTTTCAGTAAGTGACCACCTATTTGTTTTGCTTTTATTTTTTATAAATTTTATTTATTTATTTGAGAGAAAGAGAGAGAGCACGAGCAGGGGGAGGGGCAGAGAGATAAGCATAATCAGGGCTCTATCCCTAGAGCCTAGGATGATGACCTGAGCTGAAGGCAGATGCTTAACCAACTGAGCCACTCAGGTGCTTCTGCTTCTTTTTTTGCTTAAATAAGATTTTTTTTTTTAAGTAGGCTCCAGGGCAGCCTGGGTGGCTCAGCGGTTTGGCACCACCTTCAGCCCAGGGCCTGATCCTGGAGACCTGGGATGGAGTCCCACGTTGGGCTCCCCACATGGACCCTGCTTCTCTCTCTGCCTGAGTCCCTGCCTCTCTCTCTCTCTGCTTCTCGAGAATGAATAAATAAATAAAATCTTTAAAAAAAATAAAAGTAGGCTCCATGACCAACCCAAAGCCCAATGTGAGGCTTAAACTCATGACCCTGAGATCAAGACCTGAACTAAGGGTACCTGTGTGGCTCAGTGGTTGAGCGGCTGCCTTTGGCTCAGGTCGTGATCCTGGGGTCCTGGGATCGAGTCCCACATCGGGCTCCCCACAGGGAGCCTGCTTCTCCCTCTACCTGTGTCTCTGCCTCTCATGAATAAATAAAATCATTTTTTAAAAAAAGGCCTGAACTGAGCTGAGATCAAGAGTCAAATGCTCGGAACCCCTGGGTGGCTCAGTGGTTGAGCGTCTGCCTTTGGCTCACGTCATGATCCCAGGGCCAGGGGATCAAGTCTCGCATAGGGTTCCCTGCAAAGAGCCTGTTTCTCCCTCTGTCTTTGTCTCTGCCTCTCTCTCTGTGTCTCTCATGAATAAATAAATAAAATCTTTTTGAAAAAGAGTCAAATGCTCAACCTCCTGAGGTATCCATGTGCCCCAACTTTTAAATATTTTATTTAATTCCCATTGGGTTTCCAAGGTATACAATTATATCATATCATCTGCAAATAATAAAAATGTTGCCTCCTCTCTACATGCATTATTTACACCTCTTATTCTGTGATTTCAGTTCCTTCAACTAGTACTTCTGCAATAATTTTAGGTGACATTGGTGATAATAAAGACCCTTGACCTGCTATTGACTTGAACAGAAACACTTCTCTTTTAGGGTTTTACCACACAGCACTGTAACACTAACATCAAAATGAATGTGTATGGTTTATCATGTTTAGGAAGTATGAATCTAGACCAGTTACAGGAAGGGTTTTTAAAAAATCAGGATCAGATGTTACTTCTAAAACACATTTTAGCATTTATTCAGCTTGATATATGATTGGTGATTAATTTATTTAAGTGGTGATTTATATTAACAGATTTCTTAATATTGAACTATTATTGCATTCTGGAGTGATCTCCACTTGATTTTTTTAATCGACTGCCCTTTCTATTTGCTAATATTTTATTCAGAATCTTCACAGCAATCTGCATGAGTACCCATACATGTGGGTGGTTCCTCGTATACAGCTCACTGTCCAGGGCTGTCATTGATGAATACACTTTGGAGAAGGAACATCATCTCTAGAAATGCAGTTGAAATAGGGAAAGGAGGAAAAAACCCCAGGATTCAGAATCGTATCATCACATAGGTTTATAACATGGTGAAAGTTTGATAGTTTTGTAGAAATATGTAGAGCTCAATCACAACTGATAAAATGTCCTGCAGAATTAGTATGTTCATTTCAAAACTCTGGGTCAGAAGGTGAGATGGTACAGTCATTCTTTAACAGAAAAAGTACAAGATTCCAGAAGACAGGCTGGAGTGACCTTAAGAGCACATGACCGCCCTAAGGAGAAAGGAGCAGAAGGAGTCTCTAGGGGCATAACTCTCTCAGTAATAATCTGGGTCCACTGTGATCACATGATCCTCTATAAGCTAATGGCGGTGCCCAAGCAGAGTGGAAGCTCAGACTGATTATAATCAAGCAAGAAGAAGGAGGATTTCCCTTTTACCCTGCGGCAATAACCAGTCAGGTTTGCTTCAATCTAGTTAAAATGTAGTTTCACTAAGACTTTGCAAAGTCTGCGACAAAGAGTGCAAGAATCAATCCCTAATCTGAGCAATGCATGGAGACATCAACTATGCTACAATATTTAACTTCTTTCCTAAAGTTGTTAAGACTAGGTAATGATGCTTGAGTCCCTTATGGCCTGCTGATAATACTGGAAAATACTGTTTGGCCAAATGAACAAGCGTATAGCCCTTAAAACACTCTTTTCTCTCTTTTTTTCTGCTTTCTTTTTTCAGGACTTGTACTTTTTAAAGATTCCTAGAGAACCAGATGGGTGACGGAAAGTATCAAAATACCAGGTTTCACATGTAATACTAATATTGGGAGAAAAAAAAGTGACGCTAAAAATTATTTAGTTATTCTGAAATCTGTCACTTTGGGAAAACAACATCAGAATTAGAAAAGAATTAACCATGTGACATTGTGTCCTCACATTTTCAACACAAGTGGTGAATCACGAGGCAAAAATCCCTTCAAACGGTGGTTCCTGAGCCCTACTCTGAGTCCAGGTTTCCATCTTCCACGTGAGAGAGAATTCCCAAACCACCTGTTGAGGGGGTGACTAAGGCCTCCACTGTCCAGAGGATCTCCTGAAAATCTGGATGAGAGCCCAGGAGACAAGTGGGAAACGCCCCCCAGATGCTAGCCTGGGATGCAAAAGGAGGACCAGTTGACTGCTGGGTGAATCGATTCAAGCCGGGTGCCATGAGATGGACTGTCTCGGAAGCCCTTGATCGGGAGTCCCCGAGTGGTTGACCACCTCACTGACCCTCATGGCCTACTATGTCTGTGCTCATCCTTTGACCACTTGGCCCTGCCTGGCCGCACCCTGTTACAGCTGCCCTGGCCGGTTGCCTGCAGCCACCCCCTGCCCTGGCTGCCCTGGCTGCAGGCTGGACTGGGTCAGGCTGCTGCCCAGCTGGGCCCCCGGCAGCCACAGCCAAATCCCATTTTGACATGAAACCATTTAAATGGAAATCCAGTTTTACAAAGCACAAGTGACCAGTAATGAAGACGTGAATGATGCTGATGAGAATTTTATTTAATTTTAAATCAATTGTGTATTCTAATTCATTAATAAAGGGGAAAAGAAAGAATACAGGAGTGCTTAATCTCATGTCGTTATTCAAATAGAAGAGAGTACTTCTTCATATAAGATTCTTAGGGAAATTGTCAATTTCCCATTTTCCCTGAAAAATCTATTTTTATAGGAGAACTTGGGCCCAACTCATTCTGTAAAAATTAGATTTGACATTACTGGACATTACACACACAAGAAGAAAGGTCCGACCAAGCGCTTGACTGAATTTTTCACGGTGTATTTTTGTTACTGTATGGATGGTCTTAAAAATGACATTAATTGCAACAAAAGCCTTGGTTTCAGTAATAATAAAGTATCTGAGGAAAATAATATCATAGTATTATTATGAGAGAATAAAAGGCTAAAAAATAGTTGTAAAAGAGACTGCGATGTTCTTTGTGGGGTCGAAGCCCTTTTCTTCCTTGGGCTCTTCTGCTTTCTTTGGGGCTTCAGCCAAAGTCAAGGTCAAGGTCAAGGTTAGGTAATGGTGATTGTTCCAGCTCTCAGACTTCTCTAAGAGTTAAAGGAACAAAAGTGTCTTCTACAAGCAAGTGTCTTCTCTATGGTATGAAAGAAGTAGACAGGAAGGGAAAACACCCTCAGCCCCCCACCCACCCTCCTATCTTCCCCACCCAGCAGGCCCCTCTCCATTTTCACTTAGAGACAGGTGATATGGGCAAGTCACTTCAACTTTTTGGGTCTTATTCCACTCATCTTTACAATGACAGTCCCTGCCTCATAGGACCACTGTAAGGATTAAATGAGAGGTTACTTATCAACTCTCGACGTGGGGAAGTGCTTAATTCCTGAGACTGCCAAATACTGAAAATAGTCAGTATTCCAAAAACCTTAGCGAATACTACTATTGCACCTGAAGGAGAGGCTAAACCTCTCCCAATGGAGGGAGGATTTCAGATTCATTCAGAGTTTAGCAAATGGCTATTTTTTATTTTTTTTGCAAAAAAACGGGATCCTACTGACTTTAAGAAACAATACAACTCTACATGTTTAAAATGTGCTGAGCAGCCACGTATGGTTTGAAAGGGAGTTGCTGGCTGTGAGTCCATGAAAGGCCCATGCTCCATGCTGGTCAAGGGATGCAGAGGGACAGAAGAGACAGGACGGGGACGCTGGGGTGAGGTGTATGGTGGGCCCCACGTCGTGTAAGTGCGTGAGATAGCATTTCCCAGCAGGTGGCAGCTAGCTTTAAGGACTGGGGAACCTGAACGTATCCCCAGTGTTTCAAGTCAGGCTGAAAATGAAGGTCAGGAGGAAAATGGAAGGAAAAAAGTGGAAGAGGAAGCTGGGGTGTGGGCCACAGAAAGAGGAGCCACTCCAAGCTTGGGAGCAGGAAGTGCTGATTCAGGGGACATGGCCTCGCCAGACACCCCAACAAGTGGGTGCTCGGCCATTTTAGGTTAGGGCATGTTATCTCTTCTACCTTTGGGGAAGGAAGAAAAAGGAAGGAAGGAGGGAAGGAAGGAAGGAAGGAAGGAAGGAAGGAAGGAAGGAAGGAAGGAAGGAAGGAAGGAAGGAAGGAAGGGAGGGAAGGTGGGAGGGAGAGAGGGAAGGGAAAAGCTACAATCAACATATTAGAAAAGTTTTTAGGACTTTTTAGCCCTAAAAAGGACTAAAAATGGATAGGACTTTTAAAAAATTTATTCATGAAAGACACACAGAGAGACGCAAAGACACAGGCAGAGGGAGAAGCAGGCTTCCTGCAGGGAGCCCAAAGTGGGACTTGATCCCAGGATCCCAGGATCATGACCTGAGCCAAAGGCACAAGCGCAACCTGAGCCACCCAGGCATTCCTGGATAAGAATTTTTTTTAAAAATCACTGTATTAGTGGAAGCTGTTCTATAATATTATTATATTGAGAATTTAAGAGTCAACTTTCAGGAAATCTTCACACTGCAACCAAACTGATCAACATACACGTGATGGAGAAATTCCCATCCTCAGCCCTTGGGGATGCTCCTGCTGCCCACAGGCTCTCTCCCCCTGGGCCTCAGCATCAGCGCCTTGGGCCCCACAGCACCCAGGGCACACCCAGCCAGGGAAGCCACCCCTCCCAGGGAGCTGGGGTGGTGTGTCTGATGGTCGGCACTGCACAGAGGAGTGTTTGCTCAGGCTGGTAGAGCAAGTGCCCTGCACAGTGTAGCAGCTCAAAGCCTGCTTTTGGACTAAAGGACGGGACTGGGGGCTGGGAAACCTTCACCGGAGCTCACATCTCTTCACCTACATCACTGACCGTTCTGTCTTCATGGAAGGTTGGCCCTCTGCCCGCTCTTGACCAGCCCTTGTGTTCCCATGCCAATGCTGGTGAGTGCCATTTAAAAGGTGATTTTAAAAAGTGTATGGTGGGGGTGACCTCTACAGGGGTCCTCTACTCAAGTCAAGCACACGGCAGCTTGACCACTCACCCTGTCTTTCCCTTATAATTCCAAAGGATCATTTTTCATCCTACCCTTTAGGATTTGAATAGAAGACTCGAGATGTGTCTTTTATTTATTTTATTATTTTATCTTTTAAATTATTTGGTGATGAAATAAATAAATTATTTTTTAAATAAATAAATTATTTGGCACCACTGAACACTGATCTATGACCTACATTGTATCCACAATATCACAGGCATAAATGTGAAACCATCTAGCTTGCCGAGGACGATCATTGCCAGCCAGAGTGAGTACACACTGCGTGAGGAATTGTCCTGCCGCTCCACAGGACAAAGATGCGATGATGTCAGCCTCCCGTCTGGTCCAGAGCTATATGACATTCACAGCGTCAATGCCATCATCACCTTGCAGACTCGTCTGTATTTGCTTTGGACAGAAGATTCTGGAATATGTTCAAGTATTACTCATCTTCAGACTTTTTTCACTCAATACTTCAAATACTTGAATTATTACTCCCAAGATTCATGTTTATTTCACTTACCTTAATGGAAAAGAGGTGAAGGGCTTAGTGAGTAGCCTTCCAAAGAAATTGTTTATTATTTTATTTTAATTCCAGTAGAGTTAACATACAGTGTATTATTAGTTTCAGGTGTACAGTGTAGTGATTCAGCACTTCCATAGAACACCCAGTGCTCATTACTAGTGCCCTCCTTAATCCTCATCACCTATTTCACCCACCCCTCACCCATCTCCCCTCTGGCAACCATCAGTTCGTTCTCTATAGATTAGATTCTGTTTCTTGGCTTACCTCCCTCTCTTTCCCCCCCTTTGTTCATTTATTTTGTTTCTTAAACTCCACATATGAGTGAAATAACTTGGTACTTGTCTTTTCCTGACTGACTTATTTCACTCAGCATTATTCTCCATCCATGTCACTGCAAATGGCAAGATTTCATTCCTTTTCATGGCTGAGTAATATTCCAGTGTGTGTGTGTGTGTTCACGCACATATATATACCATATTTTCTTAATCCACTCATCTATTGAAAGACACTTGGACTGCTTCCAAAATTTGGCACAGCCCATGTCCATCAATAGATGAATGGATAAGGAAGATGTGCCTTCCAAAGGAATGTAAACAACCCAGGTGTTATGCAAGGCAAATGAGACTTTATTTGGCTTTGTTCCCAACAGGCCAGAAGTGGAGCTTTGTGACTTTATGACAAGCAGAGCAATGATGGGCCTGTTTTTGTTTGTTTTTAAAGTACAGAGTCTTCGGCTGCCATTAATGTTACTGTCACTTTTTCCATACCTGTTGGAGTCTGGAAAGCATGTACTATCAGAACATTTAGGCTGCTAGCTCTGAAATAGTCGATTAGTCTGGGAATTAAACAATTAGGAGCACTGCTGCAGGATGTTAGTCCTGAAAAAAGCATTTTACAGAAACATATGTGAATCATGTTGGTTTACCAAGGCTTAAATGAAGGTGGAGATCTCCAGCATTAGCACTGTTCGAAAACTTTTAATTGAGGCATAACGTACTACCAAAACACATCCACGTATATATATCTTAAATGGGTATAAATTTTCACATCATTATTTTATTCTTGCTATTTGTATTAATAGATCTTTATGTACTTCGAAAATGAACAGAAACCAGGCACATTTTGATTATCCATCATTAACACAGGATAAAAATTCCTGTATATTTACATGCGTAACCTCTGTCTTTCAACGAAGTCTCCTTACAGTGAATGTCCAATTTTTTAATCTATGGTACAGAAATGCTAGCTGGATTTTCTATTGTCCCTCATATTTTGCTTTCATTCCGAGTCTTCCGTCAAAGCCACATACTTATTTATCCTCTCTGCATATGTTCTTGGGATATTTCTATTTAGCAGGGAAGCAGGATCAGTGAGCATCTCTGTTTTATTAAGTTTGTCAAACAACAGAATATCTGGTCTGTTGGCCAGAATTTGTTAATCTGTCAGTAACGGCTCTGTCCCAATACATCTTGGAGAGGCTGTTTTCCAACACATTCTTGGGTTCATACTTGTAAATGGTGTTAATCCACTTGTTAACTGAACAGAGGGCTAATTATTGACGTCAGATCTTATTGCCACGGTGCTGTGTGTTATTTATGTTTCTGAAGAACTTCCTTTACTCTATTTCCTGACTCCTGTGTGGGGTTGGTTCATGACGGGAGCTGATCATTTCTTCCCAAGCTTCAGAAGCCTATGCCGTGAAAGTTAAAAGGAGAAGCAACTGAGAAGCAAAGCTTCTTTTTTGGGGAGGAAAAACTAGGTCAAAAATTCTCTAGCTTTGCATAACCAAGGACCCCTCTGGACCCGATGTTTTTAAAGTATTGTCTATCAAATCCCAGTAGTGAAAGAGCAGAGATTTCACCTTGAGCCCAGGCTGTGCCCACAGTGAGGGGTCGGAGTGTCTGGCTTAGTCTGGGGATCAGAGGGAAGGCGGGCTGACGGCAGCCAGGCTGCCCGTGGACGTGGACGTGGATGGGACGTGGCTGCTGCCAAAGGAGGAGGCACAGCCGTCTGGTGTGAAGTTCCCGGAGGAGGGAGTGGAAAAGGAGGGAAGGAGACCGTGTCTGTCCCCTGCCCCTTTCCCCACCCCAAGACCAGTTGCGATCCCCCACGAAAGCGTGGCTGGACGCATAAGCCATGAATCCCTGAGACCGCAGTAAAAGCACGGCTCTTTCCAGGCCTGGGTCACGGAGGAGCAACACGAGGTGGGGCACGGGACAGCCCGCCAACCTCTCTGTGGGGCCCTGAGCCCCTCGAGCGTGGGGAGGTGCCCGCACAGCCTGTGCCTACGGGGGAGTGGACCCGGCCTGTGGCCAGGGGATGTGAGGTGTGGCGGACGTGGCCCAGCAGCACCAGGAGGTCAACGGGCCACGAGTGCTGATTGTCAGCAAGCCCACAAGTGGAGGTCTTGCAGAAAGGCAGAGGCAGGAGCTATGGAAGTCTGAGTTATTTCTAGCAAATAAATTCGCAGCAGGATTCCCCGTCTAAGACCGAGGGCAAGTGGGGGTTGAGTAAACTATAATGCATTCATTTCCAACTTGAGCAGGAGGAGAGGCAAAGGGGGAGGGAGAGAATCTCAAGCAGACTCTGCCCTAAACAGAGAGCCCTACACAGGGCATCAGTTCTCGACCTTGAACTCATGATCTGAGCCAAAATCAAGAGTTGGTCGCTTAATGGGCTGAGCCACCCAGGCACCTACTGAGGGATTCTAAAGCTGCTTCCATATCTTGGCTGTTGTGAATAATGCTGCAGCAAAAATAGGGGTGCATCTATCTTTTTGAATTAGTTTTGACAGAGGGTCCTGCTTCAGGTAGTGGACCATGAGGCCAAAGTGACATGTATGGTTCAGGAGGGCCATACCCAAGCTGCTTTTGGTGAACTAACCTAAGATGTTTCAGTGGCCCAGCAATGTCAGGTCCTTTGGGGGAATTACAGTCATGTGGAGTGATTAAAGCTATTTGCCTCCTGCCCTACCCTTTGTTACAGAGAAATCGAGTCTCAGGCAAAATCATGCCCCACCAATGCTTATGAAAACACAAGCTGAAAAAGAAGCATACAGGCCCGTTCTGATCAGCTTAGGGAAGTCCCTGCTTCTCTGTCCTCAACTCTGAGTGGAGGTTCACTCTGTGACTGGCACATAGTGTTCATGCAGCCCCTTGGTCCTCCAGGGCAGCTCAGCAGACAGTGTCCTCCTTTGAGCACAACCAGGGCCCAAACTGCTCCAGATCTTGATTGACATGACAATGGAGAGGCCCCCAAATTCAGTTTGTTTCAACCACAAACTGAAGTGTCACTCAGTAGAAACAACCAAGAAAAAGTTGTTTCCAACATCTATTGTGCTAGTTGGCAGACTCTCGCCAGCAGGTTTAGGGAATGATATTTGAAGCACTTGCCTCTGGGGTGTGAGTTCCCGGTAAAAGTTCTCCACCTTATCACCTGATTAGCGTCTTTCAAATGCTGAACAGGCTCCCCTAGGGTTTTCATTTAAAGCAAATGCGCACACATGCCCGTACATGGTTGATAGAGAAGTATTTAAAGTTATTACCACACAGGCGATATGGTGGGCAATGTGATAGAGTGTGTACCCAGTGTGAGTTGGGTCACAATGTGGCACTTGGCTTCCCCCGGAAGGAATGACCCAAGACAGAGCACCCAAGACAGAAGCCACAGCCTTCTCATTACTTCATCTCAGAAATGCCTTCTGACCTCCTTTGTCACATTCTGTTAAATTAGTCAATAAGCTCTGCCCAGGCTCAAGAAGAGGGCATTCCACAAGACTGTAAGTCCCTGAGAGCAGGAATGACTGGAGCTGTTACAGAGGCCACCCGACAACACAAGTCATACACCGCCCTCCATGCAGGAGCTTACAATAGGACCCCAGAAACAACTATTATTCAAGTAACTCCATCCACTTACAATTCCATATATATGTAGTTAGAATTGATGTATGTGCTATGAAGAAGCATAGGATGTTGTAAGAGTATGGCCTGCGTAACGCGGGTGCCTAAGAATTCACAGAATACCCTGTGACTATGAAGGTGGAGACAGGGTGGTGAGCCTGTATGCCAAGGACGCCACAGGTTGCCAGCAAACCACCAGAGGCTGGGCAAGAGGCCTGGAATAGAGCCTTCCCTCCATCTGAGCTCTCAGAAGAAACCAATCCTGCCCACACCTTGATCTCAGAGTCCTGGCCTCCAGAACTGTGACACAGTAAATATCTGTTGTGCTGCTTTTCAGGCAGCCCTCCAAACTAATATGCAGAGTAACACTATGCCCTCCACTCAAATTTGAAAGAGAAAGATGGGAAATTTGCAGTGATTGCTTATTCATGAAATGTTAATTAATTAATTAATTAGGAGGAGGGGCAGAGGGAGAGTTAGAGAAGCAGACTCCCCACTGAGTGCTCAGCCTGAGGTGGGGCCTGATCCCACCACCCTGAGATCTTGACCTGAGCCAAAATCAAGAGTCGGGTGCTCAACCGACGTGCCACCCAGGTGCCCCTACTCATAAAGCAGTTTACAGCCACCTGCCCTGGCCCTGGAGGAGAGCCCGTGTGCTTTCCTGTGTGTGCACGTGCACACGTGCTCAGGTACAGATATGGTCGATGCACCCGGAACCCGCTCCCATTCCCCAGAAGGCAGCCTGTGCACTGCGATCCAGTTCCGGGGCTCTGTCTTCTGCACTTTACCCCCTCCCTGCTTTGGGGGCATCTGAGATGAGCGCTGGGGAGTCTGTCCTTCTGGACAGCTGTTCAGCTTCCACAGCCTACTTTCTGCCAGAGCCATCCGGGGGGCTCAGGGATTTAGGGGTTGGGCGGTCACAGGTCTTGGCAAACCAAACATCTGGCTTCTTGGGCAACACAGTGACCTCAAAAATTCGGTCATTTCCTGGTCTATTTGCTTCTGGTCAGTGCCGTGTGTGTGCAACCTCAGTCAATTACCCAGAGTTTCTGAGCCCAAGCCTCGGGTCTGTGCTCAATGGCCCCATGTCCTGGCCCCTCCTGCTCCCAGCCTGATGACAGCAATCTGAGACCCTCTGAAATGGTGAGCTTGAGAGGGAGGTCAAACCCTCTACCCACTGTTTGACACTGGACTGGCATTTCCTTCCTCCGCTCCTCCACTCTCTCTCTCTCTCTCTCTCTCTCTCTCACACACACACAGAGACTCTCTCTCTCTCTCCAATAAACAAATAAAATCTTTAAAAAAAAGTCCATCAGTAAATGAATGGATAAGAAAGAAATATATATATTACATATATTCCATATATAATGTATATATAATATATATATATCCATAATGGAATATTACGCAGTCATAAAAAGGAATGCGATCATGTCATTTGTGACAATGCAAATGGACCTAGAAGGTAGTATTCTAAGTGAAATAAGTCAGACAAAGAAAGACAAATACCATATGAGTTTACTCATATACAGAATGTAAAAAAAATGAATAAGCAAACAAAAAAGCTGAATCAGACCTTTAAATACAGAGAACAAACTGATGGTGGCCAGAGGGAAGGGAGAAAGAGCACAATGGGTGAAGGGGGTGGGAGATCTGGGTTTCCAGTTATGGAACAAATAAGTCGCAGGGATGAAAGGCACAGCCTAGGGATGATAGCCAATGATGTTGAAATAGCGTTGACGATGACAGATGGCAGCTACATTTGTGGTGAGCGCAGCATAAGGTATAGAGAAGTCGAATCACTATGTTGCATACCTGAAACTAATGTAACATTGTGTGTCAACTATACTTTAAAAAAAGAATTTTTTAAAGGGATATAGAAAGGCTCATTTGCCTCCAACAAGCCCTCCCTGCAGCTACTCGAATGCCTTTGTGAATGCCTTTGTTCTCATCACGTTGGTTTAAGAGGAAGCTTTGTTTCCAAGAAGTGCCATGCTTCAACAATATGAAATAATCATTGATCTTTCCTTAAAATCTTTCACCTCCCACTTCCAATTCTTCAGAACTTCATCTCTCTGAATTTTGAACCATTCATCTCTTTCTCTGAATTGAATTTGAGTCTTGCGTCTGTGGTACTGTTTTTTAAAAGTTTTTATTTAAATTCCAGTTAATTAACAAACAGTGTAATATTAGCTTCAGGTGTACAGTAGAGCGATTCAACACTTCCATAGAGCACCCGGCACTCATCTCAACAAGTGCTCTCCTTAATCCCCATCACCTATTTCACCCATCCCCTGGCCAACTTCACCTCTGGTAAACACACTTTGTTCAATGTATATATATATATAATTTATTTAATAGAGCAAGAGAGTACAAGCAGGGGAGCCAGGGGCAAAGGGAGAGGGAGAAGCAGGTTCCCCACTGAGCAGGGAACCCAAGGCAGGGCCCCATCCCTGGACCCCAGGATCACGATCTAAGCCGATGACAGATGCCCAACCGACTGAGCCATCCAGGCACTCCCAGTTTGTTCTCTATAGTTAAGAATCTGTTTCTTGGTTTGCTTCTCTCTTTTTTCCCTCTTTGCTAATTTTTTTTTAAATTCCACATATGAGTGAAATTATATGGTACTTGTCTTTCTCGGACTTATTTCTCTTAGCATAATACTCTTTAGTTCCATCCATATTGTTGCAAATAGCAAAACGTCATTCTTTTTTATGGCTAAGCAATAGTCCATTGTGCATATGTACCACATCTTCCTTGCACATTCATCAGTCCCACTTTCGAGCTGCTGTTTGCCTATGAAATGCAGCCCCTGGTGCTACTCACTAGCTCCACAGACCATAGCCAAAACTTGCCAGTGTGGAAAAGGTGATTGATTCTACATACTTTCCTCCATAAACCTAGGGTATTGTGAACATAGCCCTGTGTATCTGTTAAGTGCAGCACACTTGTATAAAGAATGGAACATAACAGACGTGGCAACTTTTGCCCACAGAGATATTTTTATCCAGCAACTTTAAGTGGATGGAGGAAACTTGCTTTATAGGTTTTACTGTGAAACCTTTTGATATGAAAGTAATTCCTGAAAGAGTGCATATTTACTCCTGACCTACTTTGGAGTAGTGTAAGTTGTCTTGCTTTGCGTTTCATAGTCATGTGTATACAAGTGATTGGAGCAACCAGAGGATCAACTTCTCCCCAGGTCAATCACTTTTTATTTTCTTGGGTAGTTTTGGGTATCACTTGAGCTGGGACAGGTAAGCCTGTATATCTTCACCAGAGAACACTTAATGATTTGCATGCCAGATGACTACGTGATAATAGGTTGAGAAGAGTCTTCAACAGGATAGACACAGAATCGATCCTGGGTATCAGAAGGATGTGCTGGAGAGATTAGAAATTAAAGAAAGGAAAAAGGAAGCCAAGTTTCCTCTGGCTCCCTGGACTTGCACCTATTCTAATCCTCAAAAGAGAAGCAAAAGAGGGCAGGGAGGATGAACTCTACCAAAGAGACTCTCTTGCTGAATACGCAGAATTGAGTGCTCCAGCTGTGCCCCCAGCAGAGGCCAGAGGAGGCGTAGGAGAAAAGTCCCCAAACCCCCCCAAAATTTTAAAACTGCCAAAAGTAAGGCCACAAAGGAATGCTAAATGGTTAAGGATGATTTAGCCTATAATGGAGGTTAAAGAGAAGAGACTACTTGCTTTCCTCAGACTTAGAGGGAAGAGGAAGGAGTTTCTGGCCCAGTTCCAAGGCTCCCCTCAGGCAGAATAAGAGAACTCTCGCCAGGCCACAATGGGATTCAGCTGTGAGGTAGAGTTTCTTGATGGGGAGTCCTTTGTTTGTTTGTTTGTTTGTTTGTTTGTTTGTTTTTTAAGGTTATTTATTTATTTATTTATTTATTCATGAGAGATGCAGAGAGAGAGGTAGAGACACAGGCAGAGGGAGAAGCAGGCCCCTCGCAGGGAGCCCGATGTGGGACTCGATCCCGGATCCCAGGAGCAGGTCCTGAGCCGAAGGCAGACGCTCAACCATCAACCACTGAGCCATCCAGGCGTCCCTGTTTGTTTGTTTAAAAAAATATTTTGGACTAGGCTGGGAATGCTTCCTTTGGGTAGTTTTTTAAAGCCACATGAACATAGTGATGAGAGGACAGAGAGAGATAAAGAAAAAGAGGAGAAAGAGAAGGGAAGGGAATTCTTCTAAAAATACTATGTTCGATTACTTCTAAATCAATATATAATACTTAATATGATTTGTAGAACGAACAGGCATTAGATATACACACTTTTTCAAATGTTTATTTAGATTCCATTTAGGTGATACACAGTGCAATATTGGATCAGAAGTAAAATTCAGTGATTCATCACTTACATGTAATGCCTAGTGCTCATCCCAACAAGTGCCCCCCTTAATGCCCACCACTCATCTAGCCCGTTTCCCACCCATCTCCCTCCATCAACCCTCTGTTCTCTATAGTTAAGAGTCTTTTATGGTTTGCTTTCCCCTCTCTCCTTTCTCTTTCCCCTCACCCCTTCCCCTATGTTCATCTGTTTTGTTTCTTAAATTCTACATGAGTGAAATCATATGGTATTTGTCTCTCTCCTACGGACTTATTGTGCTGAGCATAATATCCTCTAGATCCAACCACGTCATTGCAAATGGTGAAATTTCATTCTTTTTGATGGCTGAGTGATATTCCATTGTGTATATAGACCACCTCTTCTTTATCCATTCATCAGTTGATAAACACTTGGGCTCTTTCCATAGTTTGGCTATTGTTGATAATATTGCTATAAATATCGGAGTGTATGTAACCCCTTAAATCTGTGTTTTTGTATCTTATGGGTAAATACCCAGTAGGGCAACTGCTGGGTCATAGGGTAGCTCTATTTTTAACTTTCTGAGGAAGCTACATACTGTTTTCCAGAGTGGCTCCACAGTTTGCATTCCCACCAACAGTATAAGAGGGTTCTTCTTTTCTCTGCATCCTTGCTGATATCTGTTGTTTCCTGTGTTGTTAATTTTAGCCATTCTGATAGGTGTGAGGTGATATCTAATCGTACATTTGATTTGCATTTCCCTGATGATGAGTGATGTTGAGCATCTTTTCATGTGTCTATTAGCCATCTGGATGTGTTCTTTGGAAAAGTGTCTATTCGTGTCTTCTGCCCATTTCTTAACTGATTATTTGTTTTGGGGGTGTTGAGTTTAACAAGTTCTTTATAGATTTTAGATACTAACCCTTTATCAGATATCAGTCATTTGCAAATATCTTTTCCCTTTCTGTAGGTTGCCTTTTAGTTTTGTTGTTTCCTTTGCTGTGTGGATGCTTTTTATCTTGATGAAGTCCCAATAGTTCATTAAAAATACCATGTTTTTGAAAAAAATTATTCATGAGTCAACCAGACAAGGAATCAGGGAAGAGAAAGAAGAAGCTAAGGTTTATCAACTTTCGTGGTTCCTGGGTGGCTCAGTTGCTTAAGAACCCAACTCTCGGCTTCAGTTCAGGTCATGATCTCAAAGTCATGATATTGAGCCCCACATTGGGTTCCACACTTGGCATGGAGTCTGCTTGAGATTTTCTCTCTTTCCCTCTGCCCCCTCTCTGCTCAGGCACAATCTGCCCCCTCTCTCTTAAATAAAATAAATAAATAAAACCTTTTTTTAAAAAAAAAGATTTACCAACTTTCTCCTCCCTATCCTATGGCAGTAGGCTTGTCAATATCCACAATACATGTGGAAGGGGGGAAATGGAGAATTCGACATTATGATCAACCTTTTAAAATATATCAGGTAAGGGAACTGTCGCCCAGAGAGGTTAAGTAACTCCCAAAGGGCACACAGCTCACCAGTGTCCAGACCAATGTTCATTCAACATGAGGTCTGACCAAGCCCAGATCCTATGGCCCATAATCCCTGTTTCAGGGTGTGCTGAGGTCAGTACTGAGGCGTGAAGCCCCCACGTGTCCCCATGGTCCCCTGTGGTGAGCCTTTTGTTTACACTGTTCTTGCTTCCCAGAATCCTGTGCCACATTAGTTCATCTGAAAAGTGCATTTCCACTGAGGTGTTAATGTCTGTTATCATGAAATAAAATATATTCCTGAGCACATTAAGAATTCAAATGCTACAGAAACACGTAAAAGATGACAAAGAGTTTTTCTTCCCTCTCCTGACCTATCCTTTCCACTGAGGAAATTGCTAGTAACAGTTTTGGGTGTGCCCTCCTGGAAAAATGTACTCAGCGTCTAACCAGGTCTATATCCAATAAGGACTTTCTGCTATAATACCTTAACCCAAAGGAGTGATCATTATTATGAGAATTTGAGGTAAAGTAATTATGAAGTAATAATTAATTTTTGCATTTTTATTAATTTTTTGCATATGATTAATTAATCACAACAGCTAAGGTGATTCATAATTCTTTTGGATTAGGACCTGGAAAGGACCTTACTGGATCCCACCTCATCTTCAAAACAGCATATAACGTAGATAGTACTGTGGTTTCTCCAACGGGACCCGTGAAGACCTGGGAGAAAGTAAGTCTCCTACAGTCTTACAGTATTAACGGCTGAAGCCAGGAGTTGCCCTCCGGACAGTGTCACCTCCCTCCTTGCCTTGTTAAGCACCACAGATCACCATTTATTCCAGAAATGCCACAAGCATCTCGGGTAACAGAAAATAAGAGAAACGCCACTCAGAGGTCAGCCTCCTGAATAGAATCCATATTCTCATTTATTTTGGTGTTTCCTACAGTGACTTTCCCCCTGCACTCAAAACCTAGACCCCCTGATATTCACGAGGATATTCGCATGCAGAAAATTCTACAAGGGGAAAGGAATCCAGCTGCTGTTGCTTATACTCTGAATGATGAACGTGTCTGCAAGAACTGTCCTAGAAAATCCAGATCTGGCTCTGTATTTAGGGTAGAGGGGGGAATAAGTGATGTCACTGTCCTGGGTCTTCCGATAAGGGAAATCCTGGAAGGCGGCTGGCGGCCTGGCAGGTGGCTGGACACCAGTGACAGAACCACCCCCGCAGCCCAGACAAGGCAAGGAAGGGGACCTGGGTGCCATGGACACCAGCCACCACAACCTTTTATGCTAGATTGACACAGAACTTCAGGATTGTCATGAGGCTAGATAAAATATAATCATATTTGGGGGCCTCACAAGGAAAGAGTATCACCACACAGGATCATCACTGTATTTACCATGAATCATTCTTCAGATAGGGAAGACATAGCTAGAAAAATTGATTTTCAAACTGCCTGGCTGGGTCTACATATTTGTTTGTTTTTGTTTTTAAGATTTATTTATTTATTAGAGAGAGAGAGAGAGAGAGAGAGCATGAGCAGAGGGAGGGCAGAGAGAGAGGGAGAAGCAGACTCCGCACTGAACAGGGAGCCCAATGTGAGGCTGGATCCCAGAACCCCGAGATCATGACCTGAGCTGTAGGCAGATGCTTAACCAACTGAGCCACCTAGGCACCTAGATACTTGTTTTTATTAATGATGAAGAAAGAAGAAATCTTAATAGCCTTCTTATATTATGGTCTTAAGGATGTTCTTATATTATAAAGGTGTTTAAGGAAGACTGACTGAAAAGCATGAGTTGCAAATCGCATTCTAAGAACACTGATAAGCGATCCATATTCATATCACTATCTCTCCTGAATGTACTCAGATATAAATAGCAGCACAGATATTTAAAAGCTGTCCTCCCTGAAAAAAAAAAAAAAGTAATTAATTGGTGTTATACACAAAGGACTTCTCTAGGGTTTTTTTGTTTTGTTTTTTTGTTGGTTTTTTGGTTTTTTTCTGTTTTTTTTTTTTTTTTGTAACTAGCACAGCTTTAATTACAAGTAATTGTTCTCAAAATCAGGCTGCTCATAAGTTCTGCATTCTAGACAGTGATTATGCATCAATACACTAATCTATCACTTTCATTATTTTAGTCATTTGGGTGTGTAAATTTGTATTTAATTCAGACAACAAACGAGGCAGTTCCCACTGTTACTCTCTATCCAAGTATGCCTTTTTAAGGCACAATTTGGATGATTTAGATTTTCATTCATTCACTTTTACTTAGGAAAATAATAATACATTGTTGTTGTTTTTTTCTTTTGCTGACTACTAGGTAAATACAATGGCATCAGATGTACAAGGAGCTGGGTTTGTTACTAGTTCATAGAGAATTTTACTAAGTACCCCTGCAGAACTGCATTTCCTACTTCTTTATAATGAACTGAAGTTTGCAGAAATTACCCTACAGAAATCTCTTAGTGGATTAATGGTAACCCATTCCTTCCGCCATGCGGACCTTGTAAGTTTCTTTCTTCCCAAGCTAGAAACTGAACTGTAGCTTGGATCACTAAGTCCCAGTGGTCTATGGATTCTCCACTGGGCTTTTGTATATCTGAATGAATTTCAAAAATAAAATTTAAAAGCCATCCCAGGACATCTGATGGGAACATATTATCTGCCCTTTATCCTTATGGACAACTCCACTATTTTTTTCCAGATCTCTTATGCATGTAGGCAGAAATTCTTTATTTCCTGAATATAGTTAAGTTTTCTCGAATGTCAGACAAATGGTGATGCTGTTTCTTTTTTTTTTTTTTTTTTTTTTTTTTTTTTGGTGTGATAGTCCAATTCCTAGAAAAGAAAGTTTGAACTGAAAAACAAATGGAATTAAAAATCTTACCCCTACTTATAAAAGAAAATAATCAAATGGTATCTTTGGTAGACATTGGTTGAATAACCTTCACAGGATAGGTGCAAACAGTGCTTTAGCTCTACTTGAGACTATGTCCTCTGATGACAAACTATGCTAGTATCCACCTCAAAATCTATTTGAAATTAGAAACATTGAACAAGCTTTTCCTTACTTTACTATGTTTCAAATGAACATATTTCACTCTCCAAATGAACTCCAGTGTAAATCTGGTTCTTCCTCTGCTTTCTGAGCTTCTCTTGGTTCTTCAATACTCAGTTCTTCAGCTTTTACTGTATTCTCCTACTTACCCAAAACAAGTGCATGCTTGTCATCAGGTGACATCATCCCAAGTCTGATTGAACAGTATTTATTTCACAAGGGGTGTTTAACCAATGCTTCCCAGTGCTTTACTAGAGTTTTCACTTACATGAAAACTTTAAAAAGTTAGTTTTGGAAGAGGTAAAGGTTACTGGTTGGGGAGACTCCAGGGTGACCTACAGACACAAGAAATAGTTTCCAGGCCAGAATGAGCAAGTCCAAGAGCAAAAATGGATGCCAAGTTTGGTGAAAACACCGAATCATCTGTATAGGACTACTGACAAACGAGATGGATAATTCCATGAGGATCACTGATGGAGGAAGAGGGAGACTTTTAAATTTAGGTGGAACTGCTCCAATGGGCCACTGGGGGCTTAGGGACCTCACTGGCATTTTCACATCCTGGTCACGCTCCCTTTATGGATGTTCTCACTTACATCTTTAAGCTGGCCACCCGAGTAGTAAAAAATGAGACATACCATCATGATAGGTGTCCAGCGGCTGCCTCCAGGATCTTAAAGCCTGTCAATTTAGTGGAAAATAAGCAGTTATCTGACACAAATAGACTGAAAACCCATGCTCAAATTTACATTTTGAGTTCCCATCCCCCTGTGAGCATCACTGTACTGCCTAAGACCACTGTAATCTGGGGATGATCTTGCCTTTAAATACCTGATGAACCATTGAAGGAAACAGCACCCCAGTTGTGTAAACAGGAGCCACTGACTCTGTTTCCAGTTACTGACATGAGCAGAAAAGCAGAACACAATCACATTCCCGACTCATGGGCTTTATGTGCAGTTTTGCTGCCACTTGTATTTGTACATATGAGGAACTCAATAGATGGCTTTTGAACTAAAGAGATTAACTTGCTCCTTACAATGAGATTTCTGCTATATGCAAAAAGAATTTCAGTGGCACATCAACTAATGAAGACAGTTAACAGCTGAGAGACTCATCCTTCAAGCCACACTGAGAGCAAAAGCAAAAGTTTTGAGTGGCACAGGCAGGCCAGCGATCAACCTTTAACAGAATAAACACTCGTCTATATATTGTTTGTTTCCATTCCTGGGAACAAGAAATAGATGCTTTTGGTAAAAATTAAAGAATTATAGGGGCACCTGCCTGACTCAGTATGTAGTGTAAGCGACTCTTGATCTCAGGACTGTGAGTTCAAGCCCCACGTTGGCAATAGAGATTACTTAAAAATAAAACCTAAAAAAAAAGTTAATCCTAAGAGAAAAGACAAATAGATACTGTTAGAATTTTGAGAACCTACTTTATAAGCATCCTTTAAAATGTGTCAACTACAGAACCCAGATAGCCATACTGATTTTTATCATGTTCAGGTAATATTTTGCAGAGAGAGGTGATTTCCAACATTAGACAACAACTCTGTTGCTGGAGAAACTTTCTTGGGGTTGCAAGATAGGTCAGAGAGTGCTCTAGAAGCTGTAAAACACCCGTGTCCTGCATTTGTCATGCAGAACAATAAAAGTGGAACAACCAAAAGTAATGGTCTTGCCAAAAGTAGATGACAGTGAGCCACGCTGCATATACAACTCAAATATTTTCAGGGAGATGAGAGTATTGCTCCTTTTGCTGGGTAATGGAAGGTCTTAGCTTAATGGAATAAAAGGGCAGCAGGGAGGCCCCTGTTGCCTGGAATCCAGACTCTGGAGTCGAAGTTCTTGCTCTCAGAGGATTTCTGGAAGAAAACTCTGGGGACAGGCAGTGCTATTAAAGGGAGGTTTTCTTCTCAAAGAGGCTTTTTGCTTCCATCCTTCCACAGGTAGGATGCTTCGAGTGATACTTGCCAAGTCTTACCGCTAAACAGGCTTGGAGTCCTTGGGTAAGATTTTTTTTTAAGATTTTATTTATTTTTTCATGAGAGACACAGAAAGAGAGGTAGAGACATAAGCAGAGGGAGAAGCAGGCTCCTTGTGGGGAGCCTGATGCGACTTGATCCCAGGACCCAGGATCACAGCCTGAGCCAAAGGCAGACATTTAACCACTGAGCCACCCAGGTGTCCCCTTGGGTAAGATTTTAACCTTCCTGTACTTTTCCTGGACATGGTGATTGGCCACCTATTTTCAGCTTCCGTATCAATCAAGTGATAGAACGATTTTTACTGAGCAATTGGGACAATAGAGCCCAGAGCAGGAATAAAAACACCGCTGTCCTCACCTTCTGGAAGCTTACAGTCTTCTTAGATGACATGCACACCCGTGTGGAGACAAAAAATCCATTTGCTAGGCGGTAAATCATTTCCACGTGAGCAGGAGAGGAGTCCCTAGGAAAGGGAAAGCTTTCTTCAGACCAGAGTGGCCAGGACACTTTGTAACAGGGCAGGAGGCATTGCTTCCAGGTGAACATTATGGGAGAGGAGGAGCCCAGGAGAAAGGAAGGAATAAGTCTGTGACCCAAGCCGTGGCTCTTGCAGCAGGCTAATTCCTGTCCTTCGTAGATCCTTGTATGTGAGACAGGGGCTCTCTGAGGCCAGCGGCCCACCGCTCAGCCTGGCTAGGCCCATATGAACAACGGAGCCTCCCTTTACCTTTTGCCTCCACTGATTATTGGGCTAAAATCACAGTCCACCCCCCAACCCCCTCACCATCAAATGATGCTCATGGAGCCAAGAGAGGGGCCAGGCCAGAATCAAATTTTTCTACCTAATCTCCACCTTCCCTTTTTATAAACTGATTTGCAAACAGGCCGAACTTCAAAGATCACATCAGGTCGGCCTTGGCCGTTCCCAGGGGCAGGGAGCCATTCATGGTGTTATTATTATTTTTAAATTTTAATCTCATCTTTCTATCTTTCCAATAGCATCTGGACAATCTTTCAATTCTTGTCTGGTGATAATGAAATCATTAAAAAAATGTACCAGAACCCTTTTTTGCTTATCTCTGTGCCATTTGGAACATATGTGAATAAATTGAACACCACTTGCTCATTGGTTTCCTTTCTTTTCTCTCTCCCCTTGTTTTTCAAAAACTCTGTTGGAATTCAGTCACCAAAAGAGCTAGGCATCTGAGTTTCAGTATGGATCTGGGAGGTAGGTCTCAACATCCCCCACATGGCCTTGATCTAGACAGCAAGCCACAGTCTATCCGGCACATTTTTGTGGCTTGAGTGACCTACTGTCTGGGGCCTTTCTTTGTCAAAAAAATTTTTTTTTTTTAGGCTTCAGGTTCATTTTATAGCAACAGGAGACACCCCGGTCTGGGCATTTCGCACACAGTTCAGGGATGACCATGAGGAAGCCAGCGAGGCTGTTGGGAAGAAGCTAAAATATCTTAGAGCACTTGACATACATCAAAGAACATCTTTCCCTTTCTTGGAAACCCTGTTGCCAGCCTTTTCCAGCCACAGGGCCATGTTTAGCAAGAAGAGAGGAGATCTGGCTGGTCCCAGGAGAGGCCTCCCTGGAAAAGAGGGGAAAGACTTTTCCAGAAGGAACTTGCTCTAACGCATGAAAGGTTCAGCCTCCAGCTTCTCGTTCAAAAAAGTTTTTAAAGCCTTTTTAAGGAAACAATTTAAACCCAGCTGCACTTATCGATCAGTGATTTGATTTTGCTTTGTTAGGAGGGATTTGTAATCTGCTTTTAAATGTTTTTTGTTCCTGGCCTTCATTGATAGCAAGTTCTGCCCGAGGCTACTCCTCAAAACTCTTCACCGGAGCTTTCAAGTCTATGTGAATAACTAGAATAATTTTAATCTGGACCTCCCCACTCCCTCCTCCCCCCACCTTTCCCTCTTATCCACAGAAGGAAACGTAAAGGAGCTAGAAGAATTTTTCAGCAAACCCTGCCAGACCTAAAACCTATAAGAAGGAACCGTTTGTCTTTAAGAAAACGGAGAGCAAGGAAGCAAATTCTATTTACGAAGTCAGAGAGAGTCAAGTAGATTTCATTTTCTCAAGTACATTCAGCCAGTCCCCAAAAAGGTATACGGCTCCTAAAGCCCTGCCCCTGCCCGGTGCCGGCTGCAATTAAAAAATAAATTCCGAAAGGTATTATTTGGATCCTACCAGAACCTACTATCTTTGGAATAAATAGATTTTATGGAACTGTTTTATTTACAACTTTCAAAGGTTGTCATTGCGCCTTTAATGGCATTGTGAACTGTTAATTTTATGTCCCCTGCCCTACCATAGCATAGCGGTTGTTCTATTATTATAGCACCAACCAAAGAACAGAAACTGTGATCCTAATTTAACTAATCGCCTCTGATATTTCCCGAGCTCATAGAAACCAAACTCACTTATAAGATGTCTATTTTTTGTGTTAAGGCAGTGCGCACACGTGTTATTCTGTACGACGTGAGCATACGCCGACACATGTATGATCTTTACGAGTTTATTTAGCAAGAAACCAAATATGTGAGGAAAAGAGACTTTTCAAGTGGTGTCTTAATTGTCTTTCATGCAAGTTCTACAGATCATTACTGAATGTTTACAGGTCCTGCATGGAATGACTTTACACCAAAGGAGAGGGTAACATATCTTCATTGTTTATAAAAATGACAGCTCCTAATGGACCATATTAGCTTTAACACAAACTATTAAATCCCCTTCATTAAATTTTTCTGTGTTCTGTTTCAGCATCTCGTTAGCTCTGGGAAGTAGGTGCAAACTCCGAAGGAAATGCAAGCACACATTGAGACGATTATAGATCATGGTTATTAGATAAGCCTCGGGAGGATGTTTTTCTTGGGCTGCTCTCAAGCATTTTGAAAGAGTTGTGTTCCAGGTTTGAGGTCCCATGTTTCTTCCTCTTAAACTATGAGCAGCTGTAGCACATGACCTACTTCTGTAGGGCCCTGTAATGATTTCCTTCCTTCGGAGGCTTCAGGAGTCCTCCTTCTGCCCTGTGAAAAAAGGGACAAATATTTTAATCCAAGCAAAATGCTGAAGCAGGTTTTGTTGGTTTCAGGGAAGAAACTCAATACAGCTCCAGCACTGAGTGTAGGCCTCAAATTGGAACCAGCTGGGCTGCAGAAGGGCTCGGAGACCTCTGGGGGAAGGCAAGGACAGGCTTGCCTAGGGCTGCGGCCCATACACCTGCAGAGATGGCCTACACCTCGGCAGGCGGCTGGACTCACCCGAGGATCGGAGCCTGTCACACAGCACGGCAGCCGCCCTGCCGGCACTGGCGGTCCCCAATAGCAAGTACCGACGGGTGACAATTGCCCAGAAGACCTCTTTTAACGTAAATCTTCCTCATAACAACAATATAGCCTCATTATTCTTTTGGAACATAGTTGGCACAAATCAGACAGAAATACACATTTCCTTAACTATTTCTTTTTGGCAGTCAAGGGGAGAAAGTCTTCAGGAAACTCTAGGTCTTTACAATATTTCTAGAGTTATCTTGAAAGCTCGGGGGAATAAAAGTGTCAAAAAAGCAATGCGTGTGTATTTTATATTCCCCATATTCTTTTTTGTGTTTGTTTTCATTTACAGTGTTGTTATTATGATTGGCCGGTTTTCCTTTTTTCCTTTCCAACTAAGTGAACTCACTTTTCGAGTGTGCTCTGATATCTAAACCTAGAAGACTTCGGGCAGCCCCTCGGAGATTATTTTAAATAAAGTATTTCTGAAATCATTGTATTACAAACTCTCCATGGGTGAGGGATCAGAGTAACAGCCCATTTTTAAACCAAAAAGACTAAGATCTTTGTTTAGTCAAAGATCAGAAATCTGATTTCATTTTAAAACCAGCTTTTAATATATTTTTGGGCTGGGGGAGGATGGGACATGAAGAACAGGTTGAAATTATACAAAGTCGTCTATTTAATAAGTGTATCTTCCAAATACTGCTCGATGAGGAACACGTCATTTTTCATCTGAGTTTTTAAATTACTTACCGGGGGCAGCCCGGGTGGCTCAGCAGTTTAGCACCACCTTCAGCCCAGGGTGTGATCCTGGAGTCTGGGGATCAAGTCCCACATCAGGCTCCCTGCATGGAGCCTGCTTCCCCCTCTGCCTGTGTCTGTCTCTCTCTTTCCCTCTGTCTCTCATGAATAAATTAAATCTTATAAATAAATAAATAAATAAATAAATAAATAAATAAATAACTAACTAACTAACTTACTTACTTACCGGAATCAGAAGCCCAATGATTACAGTGCGACCATTGTAGAATCCTAAATACCTGGACCAAACGTGAAAACGGGCATCAGAAAACAGCATTGTCACGGGGTGAGGGGGACAGCGTGACACAGTGGGAAAAGGTCAGCCTGGTGGGAAAGGTGGTGATTCAGGGAAATCTGGGGAAGGTGGTTGAAATCTGGAGTTTAGTGAAATTCTCGGGAGTGTGAATTTTTCTGGCTCCTTCTAACCGGTCTTTTTAAATGAGCCACAGGACCACACTTTTTGCTTAGCGTTATTCAACTTACTGGCTGATGGAAATTATCCATGTGCATGAAGGTGGGAATTTTATGTATTTTTAAAAATAAGAATTGTCAGCCCAAATAAATATATGTGTGTGTATATGTGCGTGCACACATATATCTATCACTAAAGGGAAACAAGAATTTAAAAAGAATATTAGCTAGCAAGCCTCCCGGACGGTCCCTCGTTTCCACCCAGGTCTCCTGCAGAAGGGGTGCCCGCGGTGACAAGTGACAGCTTCCCCGCACACGGTGAGGGTGGGAAGGGTGTACCTTGCGGGGTCATGACCCAGCCCTCGTGTCACAGGCCGGCCGGCAGGACAGCAGGAGGCTCGTGTGTGCTGCGCTGGCTGGATTTCTGCCCTGTTCCAAACGCACAGGCCTGAATCTAAATTGTCAACCACATCTTTGTTCCCTTTCCCCGGAGGACGCCCCCCGCTCCCACCTCCGCGCCCCGCTGCACCCCCGAGCCCCTGCTCCCGCCGCCAAGCTGCTCAGCCACAGGGGAGACTTAATGGAGCAGCCTGAGCACGCTTCCTCTCCAGCTTCCTGTGGAAAGCCGGGTGGCTGAGACCCGGAAAGCCAGAAGCCCCGTGGAAATCCAACAGGGGAGCCCCGCATGGTGGCCGCCGGCCCTTTCAGGCCTTACTTTGATACCTTTGATAGGGGCTTGGGTTTCCCTGGGAAACACTGGCACCGCCTGGCCCTCGGTGCGGGGACAGGACGCCCGGGGCCAGCGCGGCCCGGTGGGCCCAGCCTCTCCGAGGGGTTGCGATTTCTCAAAATATGAATGCCTGGATTCAGGAAATGAGGAAATTCTACCTATCGTGGTCATTAGCAGTTTTCAGGAGCCGGGGTGGTATCATCAACTTAGCCCCCCAAAGGGAAGCCGCTAATCTAACAACCAGGAGGCGACAAGACCAAGGTTCTGCAGGTTGTATCCAGAGAGCATCACCATCCTCGCCCCGGAGCCGGCTGATACAAATAGAAGACACACACCCACATGCATTTGAGAGAAAAGCCCACCCTGTTCTCAGGAAGGGAGAACAGTAGGGAACCGGTGATCCCAGGTTGATTTATGAACTGGGGAAGTACTTCTAATTTTTTAAAAAATTTAAAAAAAAATTTTTTTTTTTTTTTTTTTTTGGCCAAAATGGTCAGGAGGTGATGAAGACTGACTTCCCAGCCCTTCGCTGCCAAATCTTAACTGCCTGAAAACTTACAGAGATGCTTGATTAAAACTAGAATAAAAATCTCCAGTTGCCTTCAGCAAACCACAGCACCAGGGTGGGAAAAACAGTGCCAGGTTGCAGTTTAAGTATAGTTACTTGGCGCCTGCTGAAAGTACCGCTCCCTTCCTGTTTAATAATTAATTCAACTTTAAAGCCCCAAGGATCTGGACTCAGCACCAGCTTCACAAAGCAGTACAGAAACAAAATGCTTCCAGAGCTGGAGGGGGGACAGAGGAAGAAAGAATCTAACATTTCAAGAAACATCACCACATGGGGCCAGTGAAGGGGGTGGGGGGGTGGTTGGAGGTGGAAAGAACCAGGGTGGAGAAATTCGAAATAAAATAAATACGCACAAAAGCAAGGTTATTCCCGGCCACTGGCACCGGGACTGCGAGCGGCACAGTGAGCCAGAAGTCATCCGTTGGGGGAGCAGGCTGGGTGCCCGCAGGCTAGTGAGGACCCAGAGGGTAATGGGCTCAGTCTCTGGAAAAGGAGAGACCCAGCCTCGCTCTTCATTAGTGGCCTCTGCTCATTAGTCAGAGCATCACCCTGGAAAAGGCAGCAAAGGTAGGCAGTCATTCCTGCCTGGGCCCCCCCCCCTCCACCGCCCCCCCACCTCCCGCCCCACCATTCTCCTACCAGGGGATGGCCAAGGAATGCCCTGATGAGGGGCAGCCACGGAGGGAAATGAGGACACACACACGGAGGAAATGGTAGATCCCCCGTGTATTAAAAATACGATGCGGAAAAGCAGGCAAGTGCCGGGACAACTATTCCCTTACAGAAGTTAACACCCAGTAAGTGCAAAAAAGGAGCCAGACCTCCAGGGGGTCCCCTGCATCGCGCCTTGGGGAGGGCGAGCATCACTTGCTTGCTCTAAGCTAGTGACTCCGGCACCGGCACCGAAAGCAACACGCCGTGGATGCTCAAGACAGAAGGCACCGACAGCTCCCGGAGCCCGTCTCTCGGCAGCGAGGAGGAGCGGTGCCGCGGTGCACGCAGGCCCACGCGCGATCCAGGCGCAGGCCGCGCCGCTCCTTCTCGTGCGCGTGGACCCGAAGCCTCCCAGGGCGCCGCAGAGGGCTGGTGCGCGCCAGCGGTGAACAGATTAATTAAACGAAATGAAGACCCGGGTGGCCGAAGAAAAGAGGAAAGCTATTTAAACACCAAATTGTATTTACTTTTTGCTTATTATTATTGTAAGGAAGACAGGGCACAGAACACTCACACATATCCTCTGAGACCATAGGAGGGTATTTTGAAGAAGACATTCGCGTAATTAAACGCTTGAGTTAAACAAATAATGACCTGAATATTTTCCCTAATCCTTAAAAAGGAAGGCTTTTAATATTCTACAATTGTCAAAACTATAAGGGCTATCTTCAGATTTCCCTTTACACATAAGTTAGCTCTAAAATGTGCCAATTACACCTCCCTCGTGTCTGTTTCCTATCATCTCATAGGAAAGCCTTGCCTCGAAAATGTAGCGACTCTCTTTTGAAAATAAGCCCGGTATCCCTCTCAACTGACCCCTCAAAACTGTGCCAAACTCCAGGTTGAAGGGAGTTTCCAGTTATTAAACAATTTCAAAACCAGAAGGTCAATATGTGTTCTCTATTTTTGAATCTAGTGAAAAGTCTCGCTGCTCTTTTTTAGTTTCCAATGTCCAGGTTCAAGCTAAAGTCCCTGCTTCCTTGCGATGCTGGTGGCAGTTTGGGCCAGTGAGGAACATGACGTCGAGCAAGTCATTGCATCTTTCTGTGCCTCAGTTTCTTGACCTGTGAAGTGGGGATGAACATGGCTCTTGCTGTGAAAAGCAACCAGCGGCAAAATGTGCGTGGAGCCTGGCGCACGGAGCTTGCGGCACACAGAGCTCACTTTGAATTCAAGGGCAGTGAAGGGCATCCCTTCCTCGCCTGCCCGTGACCCCTTCCCTTTGCTAACCCTCCCTGGGGTTTGCACTTGAGTTTTGATTCCACTTGGTATGTTCTGAGTCCCTGTGTGCTCCCTGCGACTTTACAAAATAGGTGAGTTTTAAAGAGTGGGAGACTGAATTTCTATAAAGCCGATCATCTTTCCAGTACATGAGGGGAACTTCCCATTGAAAGGAGCCTCTGTGGTGAGAACGATTCTCTGCCAGCTTATGTTTTTCTTTTTCTTTTTCTTTTTCTCTTTCTTTTTCTTCTTCTTCTTTTACTTATTTGTTTTTTAATAAACCAGGAATTTGTATGAGGCAGCGTGTTGTAGTGGAAAGAACACTAGGCTGAGCCAAGCTAGCCTCTGGGTTGGTCCAGCCACTAACAGCATAAATGCAGCAAGTTACTAACTCAAGTTCAAAGTGCATGTGGCGGTTTCCACACAGCTGAAGGAGTTCCCACACTTCTGAGGAGCACCTGGTGTTGGCTGTGCCGGGTGCACAGCCGAGGGCACGGGTGCAGCGGGGAACCCCATCTCCGGGGGGCGGGGGTGGGGGGAAAGACACTCACCTGCTCCATCCGTCCAGACTGCTCTGAGTATAGCAGAGCCGTGAGTTAAATTGGATGAGCCAGAGGGTTTATGAGGCCCAGCCAGCCCCACAGTTGTCTGATTCCATGTGACTTAGGGGTTCACTAGTATTGTGGGCTGAGTCTCCCACCACCGAGCACACTCACACTCAGCGAGTTCTCAGCTGGTGTCACCCATTACTATTAAGACAGGAGCTGTGTTTAACCAAAGAGCATGTGATTAGTATTACAGAATTTGTATTACCAAGCTGAGATCTTTTTGCCTCTGTGCTAGTTCCCTAGGGCTTCCAGAACAAAGTAGCCCAGATTGGGTGCCTTCAACAACAGAAATTTGTTTTCCTACAAACCTGGAGGTTGGAAGTTGGAGCTCAAGGTGTGGGTAGGGTTGGTCTCTTCTGAGGCCTCTCTCCTCGGCTTGTGGGTGGCCACCTTTTCTCCCTGTGTCTTCGCGTGGTTTTCCCTCATGCTGTGTGGGTCTGCATCCTAATCTCTTCATATGAGGACGCTGGTCATATGAGTGGATTAGGGCCTACCCATATGACCTCATTTGAACTTAATTCCCTCCTTAAAGACCTTATCTCCAAATACGGTACTAGTCTAAGACACTGGAGGTTAGAAATTCAACATACGGGATGGGTCAGCTCAGCACATATCAGCAACCATACCAATAAAAGCGTTGCTTATGTGAAGTTTTTATAAATAACAGAGTGTTCAGATTTGTATACATGGACTGACGGGTGAAAAAACAGGCAAACAGCCTTGGTTCAGACTCCTTCCCAATACGCTCTTCTGAAGATGAACCAGCATGGGCTCTCTGACTGCCTATAAAGAATAGGCTTCCACAGTCAGCAGACATGCTACAATCAAGCAAAAATGAGGACTCTGATAACTCCAGGGGAATTGATAAAGGCAATACACTTGTTGTCTCGACCCATGAAGCTCTGGTAACATAAACCAACAGGAATCTTCTGGAACTGGGTTCATCCAGGCCAAGAAGGAAGCTGACAAGCTGCCTTGCTCTTGGCCTGGCTTGACTCCTGTGTTTTTTTAGAGAGAACTTTGAAAAGTCACTCTGGTTTGTTGGTTTTTTTTTTTTTTTTTATAGAAAACCCCAGCCTATCAATTTATGAAGAGACGGGAGAAATGTTTTACACAGTCTCAAACTTTGTCTCTCTAATTTTGGGTGACTGGTGGGCCCTCAGCTTCCCATCGCGTTCTCCCCTGGGCATGACCCCTTAAACATCTCCTCCACCCCTGCCCTTTTGCACCATGGCTGTGTGACCCCTGTCATAGTGAAAGAGAGGAGGAGCTCATTATGTAACTAATTTCTCTTTTTAAATCTCTTTCCCTCAATAGGTTTAGATGTCTGGTCATGTGCCTTTTATCTGTTTAGACTCTCATTTTGGGATTTGCTAAATACATTGGTACAAGGAAGGTATTTGAGCAGCGTATAATTCCATGAGATATTGGTCACCACATTGCTTGAGCATGAAGCTTTCAAAGAAAATTAAAGTGGAAAAAAAAAAGATCTGGTATTGGTTATTAACTCCACCTCAGGGTGACTTCTCTTCAGGGGCAATTAAATAGCAGCTCTGGGCTGTTAAGTTTAGTGGCACCTCTTTCTTCAAGGACAACTTCGGTGCAGATCTGCTTCGATTGTACGTGCTCAAGCTGGGGCCGTCTCTGCAAAACCAGATTTTATTTGAAATCGTAGGTGTGACCACATGTCTGCGCTCTGACCTTTCTTCTTTAAGAAACAAGTTTTGCATTACCAGGTAAATGCCCTTTCGAGGGGATTTTCATGGAACACTGGTGACATCCTGTGGTCAGTTTGGTTTAAGGCAGCGACTATCTTGGGGAATAAAGAAGTAAATGTCCCACATAAATGCCACTTTGTTTTGCAAAACCAAAAGGAAAAGAAGACATTCATATTCTCGATTTATTTATTTATTTATTTATTTATTTATTTATTTATTTATTTATTTTGAGCAATGCAATTTTCCAGTGAATGTGGACAAAGTAGGTTCTGGCGATGAGTGTTTTGGTAAAGATAGAAATTTCATGGAAAGAATATAGCTTCATCAGGACGGAGGACCGACCAGTGCCGCGATGGCAGGTGTCCTTCTGCGACCCTACCTGGTTCTCACCATCTGCTATGCTAAGACCTTGGTACCTTGGCTCGACTGCCAGTCTTTGCAGGAGACAGCCTTCTGCAAAAGAGCACACAGCGTGGCTTAAAGGGAAAACAGTGGGTGTGTTGGCATTTTACACCAGTGACAATAAATTGAAGCCATTTAGTTGTAAATGTGATATTACACTTGACGGTTTCCCCTGGCAAAGCACTGAGCGGCCCATATTGAAGAGAGGCAGAGCGATGGAGCTGGGGAGCAAACCCAGTCGCCAGAGTAGCCTACCAAAGGGGCTCGTAAAAGCATTTGTCAGTCGTTTAGAATCATAACTCAGCTCAACACTCAGGGTACCAGGAGCTACCGGCTTGGTTTAAGCTGTGGAGAGCAGGCAATGGAGTTTATGTTGTTCTTCTGTTTATTAAAAACGGATGGGAGCACTTGACAGAAAAATCAAACTTCTGGCCATGGCTCATTAGTCCCTGTTGTATCTGTCAGGGGTATGTGTGTGGCGTTCCAACCAGCCGCTAGGAGTAAAATCGCTGCTGAGCTTGGTACTCTCTCTAATTTTGAACAGAAAAAGAGATGCCAATCACGTCCAAGGGGAGAAAATGGGAGGTTATTTTTACTCCACCTACTTTGGTGGACATTAAGTATGAGTGAGCTGGCTTAAGAGAAAAATGATTATAGTGGATCATTTTCTCACCAATATTTGTCACAGAGCTTTCTCCAGGAGAAGCAGGAATGTAAAGATGAATGCCGAATAAAGGCCAACATTATGGCTCTTTTATAAAAAGCACAGGTTGGGGAGAAAGATCCTTGGGGGAACTTTGTAGGCTCCTTCTGTCTGCATATGGTCATTGAAGTACAGTCTTCCATGAACTAATCTGCAGGCATCAGCCTCCCCACTGGACACGGAGGTGAGACTGGTCAATCCAGACCTGTTTACATCAACCCAAAAGAAAGAACCAGCAGCGGTCCAGTCCTTCTCTGGAGAACAACGTTCATTTATAAGAAAACATATGTCTCACGGCCTTCACTCTGTGTCCGATGCACCCGGAGACTCAGAAAGACCACAGGAACAGGAGAAATGTTGCTTTTCCTGCTGATCTGGGGTTCGGGCTCTGAATCTCCCAAAGCCTCAGATCCCTCGTGTGTAAAGATACTTAAGGACCATCATCGAGCATCTGCCCCAGAAGTTTTCCAAAGGAAAAAAATAAATGAGATAATGAGTTTGTGTCCCTTAAACACAACACCTGGCTCATCTAAGCACTCAGTAAAAGTTGTCCCTGAAATGATCAACAGTGACACCATCATCATTAGCATGGACAGCATCCTTTGTGCTCAATTGCGCCTCCCCCACACAACGTGGCAGGAGGAGCAGGTGATGTGGAATAAGGGTGAGTTTGGAGAAAGGTCCTGCCAGGGCACCTTATTCTACTGGTTGGGATGATTATGAAGCTAATAATTTTGAACTACAGTCTGAATTAAGTGCTGTGACCTATACAGAAAAGTTGTAAATGTAGTTTCTGCATTCAATAAACTTAAATCTAATCCATGTTCGTGGATACAGGAAGTTTTCTGTGCAGGCAATCTTAAGTCAATAGCTTTAAAGCAAAGTAGATGAAGCCCCTGAAGGGGGCTCAGGGCTAAACAGAGCAAGAATTCCGGAGGGAGCAGGGGGTCAAACCTAGCACCTGCTACTCATTTGGGTTCACCCCCTGGGAGCCAAGGACAAGCTGGAATCGTGTGCTCAAGGGTTTCCAGTAGGGCCCAGCAGCTCCTTGTGTGTTCCTGGTCCCTTTAAATTTGGCTTTTGTTTAGAAATGTACATGGTGGGTCCGTCTTTTTGGCTAAGGTTCTCTGCCAATAGAGAATTGAAACCAAATTGTCTGAGCGAGAAGCAGGTCAGAGATAGAAGTCAGAAGTTCTAATGACAACTTTCATTGTGGTACCTCCTTTGTCTGTAACCTAAACACTAAGTAAATCTTTTTAAAATAGTTACCCAACACCCACAATGGCGAGTCAAAACCACAGGACCAGATCTGGGGGGAGACATCCAGAGGGCATGGCTCTTCCATCAGGGGACCTGCCTGCCAGGCAGAAAGGAGCCTCCCATACACAAAAGAGTACAACGTACACCAGTGGGTTTGTGACTCATGGGAGCCAGCAGAACAGGACACAGCAGAAAAAGCCACCAGGAAGGCCTTCTGAACTGAGATTCTGTTTCAGCCTGGCCCTTGGAAGGGACAATTACCACTGGGCAGGGTGATACAGTATCTACAGGAAGGACATCAGAGCAGAAACCCAGGCCAGGACATGAGGCCGTTTATACAAGAAGGATGTCAGGAAACCTCCAGAATATCCTCTGGCAATCTGCTTGGTAAGAGCAAATGAAGATATTTCAGGCAATGCTTGGTGGACGCAACTTTATCCTGCTAATCTTGTCAGAACCAGGTTATTCCACCCAAAGAGGTGAATCAAGATGTGGGCATCCCATTAGCCCTGTGGTTTTTATTTACATTATACCCTGTCTGCCCCTCTCTTTTCCTGCCAGACAGAGCCTGCACACTGAAGGCCTGGGGAGAGCAGGGCCATAAAGGAGCATCACGGCTGTGAGCCGTATTTTCAATTTTTATTAACATTTCTTATTTGCCCACAGCCTGATTTCTTTTAGGCTTGACATAATTTGCATGATTGAGTTAATCCAAGTGTGAAATGCAGTAGGGGCCGATTCAATGGGTGGCCAGGATGGGAGCATTATGAGGATGGAAACGCCTGAGCAGGGCCCTGCCTCCCCAGCTCCAGGTGCAAAGAGACTACAATAGGACACTCAAACTGATCTGCAGGATGGAGAACGCTCCAGAAGAATAAACTGTGTGTGCTCGGCATCTGAAATGCATTGTTCGAGGCACTTCTTCTCAAAATATTTTTCAGGTGAGGTGCTGTGTTTGAGCTGGGCAAACAGACACTCTCCGTGCGGCATCAGAATCTCTCTGAGATTTTGGGCCTCTCGTAAAAGGGATCTTTTCAGCACTTTGTTAATTTTTTTTTAAATTTATGATAGTCACAGAGAGAGAGAGAGAGAGAGAGAGAGAGAGGCAGAGACACAGGCAGAGGGAGAAGCAGGCTCCCTGCAGGGAGCCCGACATGGGATTCGATCCCGGGTCTCTAGGGTCGCGCCCTGGGCCAAAGGCAGGCACCAAACCGCTGCGCCACCCAGGGATCCCAATTTTTTAACCGTACATTTTTACATGATTTTACATTGACAGGCAAGTACTATACACAGCCCCCAGAGACCCTTCACCTCCCCTCCCCTCATGTCAACATATCACATAGTACATTTAGTACCTGGTCCCGTTACCCAAACTGTAGACTCTGGACCTCCCAGTTCTTCCCAGTGACTAATGTCACTTTATGCATTTTGAAGGAGATGCGTCATCACACACCCATCTGGGTGATTTTTCACCACCAGAGAAAATCATTCTTGATTCCTTTTTGCAAATTGATGGTCCTGCTTGACCTTTGGGCTGATCAGGGTGGAAAGCACACTCCCCACAAAGCTGACCAGGTCATCAGAGCCCTACACGTGCCCTACATCCTTCCTGGAATCCCAGAGGAGGATAGTTTCTGCTCAGCCATTCCTTGAGCTGGGAGGGGGCCAGAAAGCCAGCTCCAAGGAGCAGCTGTTAATTCACTGGCAATCAATCGATTCTGGCTGTGGAGTATCGATGCTTCGCAGAGAATCTCCAGACCCCAAGGAAAAATCTCAAAGGGTAGTAGCACAAGGACATTCGAAGAGGGGGCATTTGGTGGGGCTCCTACCAAGCAGTGGTTCTTGCCTTTTTCCTTTTTCCTACAAACTCCTTTAATAGTGATATATAATCCCTTATATCCTGGAAATATTTTTCCAAATAATTTCACTGTCTTGTGATTTTCCAGTTAAAAAAATTTTATATCAGTGTGATCTTAGGGTTCATATGTTACAATCTTTAAATCTTATTACCTATGAAACATATTACATTTTATACATTATTACATAGGTTTATCAAGATGCGAATGACAGGATGTTTCACTTTACCAATTTAGGAACTGACTGATGAATTAATTTTCAAATGATGTATTTTCTCATCCCTGGAGACTGAATGTATATTTAAATATAGATTGAAATTTAACAACACATTATGGTGTCAAATGGACTAAAAATCTATCCCATGGCCCAATATTTAAAAATCTTGCATGTTGCTCTTAAAAATTAACTGGTTCGTGTTTATCACTTGCACTTTCTTGTCTATCCATGACAAGATAAAGGAGAACATCTCACACTAATATTTGTAGAAACATGGCAAACAACACTTTGACTATATAAATAATTTCACATTTTTTATTCTCAATAAATTAAAAGCCAAATTGGATATATTTTATCTTTTTAACATTGAATTTTGAAGTGCCAGTGACATAGTTGTGTGTCGTATGAGACATTCTATAAGTCGTATTAAGAGAATTTGCAGGCCCCTTGCCATTTTATGCTTATTAGTAACTATTTTGCAATGTCAACGTCCATTATGCCTCTCTTTCTAGTCAAGTGGCCAAATAAAAGTTTAAACAACATAATGTGCAACCACGAATAAAAATTAAATCTGTGCAGTGGTGAAAATCATCCTGGAGTAGGATGTGTCTAGAGTAGGTGTGTGACAAATCAGTTGGGTCATTAGCATGCTCATGAGATTCCAAGTTATCCCCAGACAGGCTCCCTAGAGACCTATCAGAGGGCTGGAAAAGTTTTGAAACAGAAAACCCTCCAAGAGTTACTTCTTCTATTTAATCCATGGAACGCCTGACTTTTTTTAGGACAACTGCCCATACATCTCAAGCCTTAGTCACAGAAAGGCTCATAAATGGGGACCTTTGGATATTTGGGGACAGGGAAGGGAGGAATGTGGAGAGAAGAGAAACAGGATGGAGGTTTGATCTTTTGCTGTTGATGGGCTCCCTTCACTCTCATCACTGCTGACCCTCATAACTCCTATGGTTTCTGTATCTGAAGATCCTTATCTCCCCAATTCACAAGAGTTTCCTACCAAAACTTTCTGACAGATCACTCCACATGGGGAGGGATGGTGACCAGGTGGGGAGAAAAAGAGCAGAGAGAAACTTATGTACTCATCAAAAAAATTTACTATAATATCCTAGCCTAGGGGAAAAAATAATAATAATGAAAAAAACCCTTTCCTTACGTTATAGGAGTTAACCTCTAGCCTATGGTGAGGGATTATAATGAGGAAACATCTAATTCCAGACAAACTGTAGAGGACTTCTTTATATCATCTACTCTCTAATCCTCAATAGATACGTGATGTTGGAAACTCAGGCCTGATTGACAATTTCTATCTGGTATTTGAGTTGAGATAGGGCTACAGGTAGGAAGACGAATCATGGGACTGTTTTGGGAGACTGTTGAAATTGGAACTTCCCAGCACCACACGGGACCCTGCTATGCACTCTTCACCCACTCATTGTTTAGGTTTGGGACTGTAGTAGATTTTAAGAGGGCTCAGCCCTTGCCTATTTAGCTCACTACTATATGCCCAGTGATTAGTATTTAACTGGAACACAGGAGAGACTCAGCAAATATTTATTTCGTAAATGAATAAATCTACACGTGAAGAGAAGGGTAAAAAACGATGAGATCTACATACAAAGCGAGTAAGTCACACAAAGAAAAAACTATTCGAAGAGCTGCACCCTTTCTATGCCAGTCAGTTCATAAATTCAGATCTGCAAATGCTATTAAGAAAAAGAACAAACTTGCAGTGCATCTGCCTTGCTGACAGTGGATAGAAGAATATTTGTAGGAGAATGTTTCTTTTCTTTTCTTTTTATAAATTTCACTTTTTCTTATGGAAATATTTAAATACATACAAAAGTAGAAAAAATAATGTGATGAGCCCCCAATATACACATCACCCAGCCTCAATGATTATTTACACAAGACCAACATCTGTTCCCCACTCACTCACCACCCCTCAACCTGTGCTGGATTATTTGAAGGCAAATCCCAGACATTGTATAATTTTATCTATAAATAGTTCAGAATATATCCCTGTTACTATTATTATATACAACAAAATTAATAAAAATCCTTTTACATCATCAAATTCTCAAACAACATTAAGATTTTCCACATAGTCTCATAATTTTTATTAAAACTTTGTTCATGTAATGTTATAAAATGTATAGAATTGTTGAATCACTGTATTGTGTATCTGAAACTAATATAACACTATATGTTGGAGCGCCTGGGTAGCTCAGCCTGGTTAAACATCTGCCTTCGGCTCAGGTCATGATCTCAGGGTCCTGGGATGGAGCCCTGCATTAGGCTCCCTGCTCAGTGGGGAGCCTGCTTCTTCTCTCCCTCTGCAGCTCCCACCCCCCTCTTGTGCTCTCTCTCTCAAATAAATAAATAAAATCTTTAAGAAAAAAAAACACTGTATGTTCATTGTACTTGAACTAAAGGAAAAAATAAAACATTTAACTTTTTAAAAACTTTTTTTTTTTTTTTTTAAGATTTTATTTGAGAGAGAGAGACCACGAGTAAGTGGAGCAGCAGAGGGAGAGGGAGAAACAGGCTCACCACTGAGCAGGGAGTCCTGTCACAGGGCTCAATCCCAGGACCCTGAGATCATGACCTGAGCTGCAGGCAGATGCTTAACTGACTGAGGACCGTCTAGGGGCCCCCAAAACTTTTTTAAATTAGGATTGAAACAAGATGCAATCTTCATTTAACTGATATGTCTCTTAAATTTCTTTTATTCTATAAGTACCTGCTTCCTCTTTTTTTCCTTTTTCTTACAATTTATCTGTTGAAGACAGCAGATTGTTTTGTAGAGTTTCCCACATCTGGGGTTTCACTGCATTCCCATGATATCTTTAACATATTCTTCTGTCTCCTGTATTTCCCATAAACTGGTGAGTAGAATAGGAGGCTTGGTGGGACTCAGGTTTACATTGTGTATTTCCTATTATATCACATCAGGAGGTGCTAAAATCTGGCTGCTTCTCTTTTCTGTGATATTAAGAATGATTAATAGGTTCAGGCATTGTCAAAACGTTCTGTCCATTGTAATGTTTGTCACCAGCTGTTCACCTAATGATTTAGCCACCATTAGTGACTATTAGTTAAATCCATTCATTTATTTGGGCTTTTAAAATAGTGATATTTTATTTCTATCATCTCTTGTGAAAACATATTTTTTAAAGATTTTATTTATTTATTTATTTATTTATGAGAGAGAGAGCACGCAAGCAGGAGGAGGGGTAGAGGTGGAGGGAGAGGGACATGTGGACTCCCTGCTGAGCATGGAGCCTGACAAACTCAAAACCCTGAGATCATAACCTGAACCAAAAGCAAGAGTCAGATGCTCAACCGACTGAGCCACCCAGGCACCACTGCAAAAACACATTTCTTTAAAAAAAAGAAAAGGTACTCGGGGGATCCCTGGGTGGCTCAGGGGTTCGGCGCCTGCCTTTGGCCCAGGGCATGATCCTGGAGTCCCAGGATCGAGTCCCACATCGGGCTCCCGGCATGGAGCCTGCTTCTCCCTCTGCCTATGTCTCTGCCTCTCTCTCTCTCTCTCTCTCTCTGTCTATCATGAATAAATAAATTTTTAAAAAATCAAGGTACTCTTCTATGAGCATCTAATATCTCATATATAAAGTGGGAACAGTGAGATCTGCTTTACCTACTATTGGGTAGGCACAGGAAGCATTTGCTAAACTGAAGTCCCTATACAAATGCATGATAGACATCATGGTTGATCCTCCAAGACCCATTCCACTTTAGAGGAAGCACAAACAAGTCATGCTAGTCACGGACTTGGGAATAGGATTGCCACTCCATCCTTATGGGTGAGCCATGAGGAGAAGCTTCCCAAGAAGCTTCTGGGAAAGGGTCCTTTCTTCTCAGTGGCACCACATGAAGAGACAGTAGGTCTTCTTTCCCCTATACAGGGTCATATCTGTCACCTGGAATGTCACCTGGAATGAGTACTGTTATTTGCTACCAGCCTTGCTACCCCACTGAGGAGAGATGGTGCGTGCCTGGATCCTTGGCGACACTATTAATTTGCTCAATCAATCAACTCTGCAGCTTATCTTCAGAATCTTCTGATGAGACATATCATATGTATTGTTGACAGCTAATGTGAGTTGGGTTTCTGTTGTAATGACAACCATCCTAACTGGTAAAGGAGGTCAGGAATGACCCTGGTGGTGACGGTGATGAATATAGCATTATAAAAAAACACCAAGCAAAAGCCAGTATTAGAGGTGTTGAATAGAATTTAAACACATAAACATTCAATGTTAGCCAACACTTATTGTGTATATACTCTGTAAAAAGCCTTATATGAAATGCTAATGTAATTTTACACAGGGAGATTTCAAGAAATGATCTATACATAATTCAAAGAAATCAGGATTTCTGAAGCCTATGACTGCATGGTCCTTCTTGAATTTGGTTTCCTCTTTAATGGGGAACCATCTTGAAATCTCCTTGAAGAATACTAACATCTATGAGTAAAGAAAGGCTTAAATTCACTCGCACCTTAGGTAAGTTCTAGGTGACATCGCCAAATTATGACTTCCCACCCACAGTTCATAAGACACTGTCAAAGGCACTTTAAGACATACAATGTCTTTATCATTTGAAAAATAATTTCCTTTTAGAACACAAAATAATGTATCTCCTTAAATCCTAGAAATATCCTATATGCACAAAACCTTGCACCTGACTTACATGCAACATCTTCTCATCTTGAATTGCAATGTAAAATTATGTATTTGGGCAAATGGGAGAGAATGTACTTTAGGAAATTCTTAGATCTTCAAAATACTATTATGAGGCCTCACTGTTAGGGTCCAGTTGGGTGTGGTAGGTAGTGTGCTGGAAACACCGCCTAGCAGAAAATATTACAGTTAATCTTCTTGCTAGGAGACACCTCACCCAAATGAAGAGAAAGGGTCAAACCAGGAAAGAGTTGTGGACGTGAATGCCAAAAAATGGGAGGGAAAATGAAGGGTAGGAACTGGGCTGTGACTCCATAGATGAAGCAAAAAGTGGACCACAGCAACCTCAGAACAAATCAAAGACTGAATGTAGGATACATCATCTAAGATGTCCTGAAAGAAAATAGAGGGTTCATGTTTGGTCCAGGGAGATAGGGTTAGTGTGGTTAACAGTTACATAAAAAGAGGGAAATGGAGGGAGGCCCAGAAAAGATGAGGGAGTGGTTCTCGGACTGGTATAGATTTCACTCTACACCAGTGTGATGATCCTGGACACCAAAGAAAATGGCCCTACTTTCCAGGACTTGGGCCCAGCATGACCTAGAAAAGGTGGTCAGTGTAGGCATGGGGGAAGCCTGGGATAAATGAGTTAAGGCTTCCAAAGCATGAAGTCTGTGAATGGAAAGGTCCTGTCTCACTGTTTAGTGGAGTCATATCATTTAGGGGATGGAGGTGAGAGTGCTTGTGTCATATACCAGGAGAGCAAGATAGCAACCAAAGTTCAGTGACAGATGTGATGCCAGCAAGGCTCACATGATCAACCAGAGAAAGCCAAATTCTTATAAGAATAATCTTAAGACAAGGTCCAGGGGAATGCTAGTATCAAGGTCATTGGGTACAACAAGGAAAAAGGCAAGGACCAGTATTTCCTCAGTCAGGACAGGAAAGTGTTATGGAGGCCTATTTGCCAGAGGACCTCTATGAAGGCATGGTACTCTCTGTCCATCTTAAAGTCCTGGACTTTGACAAGAGTAATCGGTGTGTTTCACCTTCAAATCCTTATGGCAAAGAACATGCATGGGATCGGCCTATGAAAATCCTGGCAAATGTGACAAAGTATCTGCCTTGGTCGGGGCTAGGAAATCTCCCGCGTGCCCCTCCAGATCCACTGCTCATCTTTCTCCAACCTGCTCAATGGCCAGGGAGGTTCACTTGTATGGTCTGCATCAATGGGGTCCATTGGCTTCTGGCTTCTGGTTGATTCATCCATTAGCAGGTGCTGGTAGGAGGTCAGAGGAAAAGCAGAGAGTAGAGGGCAGGCATTTATTCCCTCGCTATCTTCCCTAGGTCACTGTTTTCTGAGAAGGGCCACAGCTTGTCTCAGCACAGTTCTTTCAGCCAACTCACACCCATACTTCCCATGAGCCCCCATCACACACACACACACACACACACACACACACACATAAACACATCTGGTGATCGCTCTCTACCCCCATCCCTGGTCAAGTTCAGGCGTGATGAAGCTCTTGCTGTTAGTAAACACAGATACTGCACCATCCCTTATTGTCTTTCCTCAACCTGGCCCACATGGTTGTAATGAATCCCTTTATTAAGCTTTGTTCCATGTCTCAGGTCTGGTTGCACCATTACCCAGGATTCTTACCGATACATGGAATAAACTCACCATTGTCAACAAACTTGTTTTTTTTGTTTTGTTTTGTTTCTGTGCTTGCAGAATGAATTCTTAAGAGGAGTTGGTAAAACAATCTCCCTGCTTGTGAGGAAAAAGAAAGGTCAAGAAGACCCCCTTGTGGGAGTCAGTGGGTGGCAATGATTGAAGGTTGAGCAGAGAATTGGGACCCCCACCTTTTCACCACACCACAATGATAACAAGAAAAATCACCCCGGAGACACATCTCCAGGAAGTGTGCAAGCACACCACCCATGGCCAGACAGGTCCATTCCTGCCCCAATGCAGTGTCAATAGGATGGCTGCAGCCAGGCCATGGGGGCCTCCCGTTTTGCAGGAAGTGCGGAAAACAGCAACAACTTAAGAGTGAACAGAGACATCACCTGTTGCTCCTTTTGTACAACCTGTCTGAGCCCATTTGGCAAAACTCTTCTCCCCCTTACTGGGAGAGTGGCTTCCCCGCTGCCAGCAGTCACCTGTATGCAGAAGCTCAGCTCAGTGAAAAGGAATTGCAGGCCAGAAAAGGCCAATCTCTTCCCGCATCCTTCCACATCTTTACATTCTAGAATCTGGATCTACAGGAGGTCAGCACACCCTGACTCCCTCATCTTCAACAAGACTCTCCAGTGCCTCTGCGCTGATTGCACAAGACACCTTGGTGCTCTTAGATGGGATCAATGACTCGGTGGTGAGCATTCATCAACAGATATTCCTTGAGCTTTCTCTTACAAGCAACATCCAGGAGATGGTTCTGCAAGCAACTTAGCTCTCAAAGGTCTGGTTGAAAGATGCCAGTCCCCTCTCTCTAACCTCAAACAGGCAGTCTCTTCAGGTGGCCCCGATCCACCAGGTGATTTCAGGGATTATTTTAATTTAATTCTGTGGTGACCATTCTTCCACTCATTCACTCACTTGACAAATATTTATGGTTTGCTAGGTACTGGAACTGTTCTTGTTTATAAGTATAAATAAAGCCACGGTATGTGCCCGAAAGAGCTCCAACTCTGTTCGGGGAAATGGAAAAGTCAACAATTGCCTGGAACACAGTGTTCTCAGGACCCAGAGAGCCTGGGAATGAAGAGCAATGGGAGGACAGGAGAGGGAGCGACTGATTCTGCTATGGTGAAGACCGGGACAGGGAGTCAGAAAAGGCTCTCAGAAGTGGTGATATTTTAACTGGGTCTTAAAAGATGCGTGGGATTTTACCAGACAAAGAAAGGAGGCCAGAACATTCTGGACCAAGGGAACATCATGAACAAAGGCATAAAGATTCCCATCAGCCAACCCACCCCGAGTCCTTGTCCTCTATAACCTCTAAACACCAGAGGCCCTTGGGCCTTGGGCTGAGGGCCTGCTTTTCTTCTCTCCTCTGTCACATGTTCTCATCAGTAGGCTCATCTGATCTCATGCATTTAAACCTCCATGCTGGTTTCTCCAGAACTCTCCTCTGTGTGCCAGCTCATCATCCCATGACCTTGACATTTCCCCTTGGATGTTCACAAGCATTCGAAGATTATCCCACCCAAGAAGAAACCTGAGAGGCTTCTTTCAGTTCTGCCTCAGTCTCCCACCCCCATTCAATCTATCAGTGGGTCCTGCCGGTTCCACTGCCAAAGTACACCTTGAGCCCACTCATGTCTCTCCATACTCGTTGTTACTCTTGTGTCTAAGCCACCTGCCTATCCTGTCTGGACCACTGGAACAGTCTGACAACGGGCCTCTCCAATTCTAGTCTATTCTCCATATGGCATCCAGGCTGATGCTATTAAAACATAATTATTAAAATAAATAAATAAAACATAATTGTTGTGCTTCCCAGGTAACAATCCTCTAATGATTGCTCATTGCACTTTAAAGGAAACCCTGCACTGTCCAGCCTGCCTTATGAGGGCTGCGGGATCTAGCCCTGCCCACTGCCGTCAGATCCTAGACCTACGGCTAGATCTCTTTCTAGCTTCAGTGTCTCCTCCCAAAGCTGTATATGGCTGACTCCTTCTTGCTCCTTATTGTTAACTGAAACATTTTTCTCTTCAGAAGAATCTTCCTTGACCACCTTGCCTAAAATACTACCCCTCCACTTCCCTTCCATAATATCCTCTTGTTGATTTCCTTTCTGGAGCTCATCACAACACAAGCAGCCTGTGGATTTTTTTGGTTAATTGTGTTTTTTTTTTTTAAGATTTTATTTCCTTCAATCAGAGAAGGACAAACATTATATGGTCTCATCCATTTGGGGAATATAAAAAATAGTGAAAGGGAATAAAGGGGAAAGGAGAAAAAATGAGTGTGAAATATCAGAAAGGGAGACAGAACATGAGAGACTCCTAACTCTGGGAAATGAACAAGGGGTGGTAGAAAGGGAGGTGGGCGGGGGGTTGGGGTGACTGGGTGATGGGCACTGAGGGGGGCACTTGATAGGATGAGCACTGGGTATTATTCTATATGTTGGCAAATTGAACACCAATAAAAAATAAATTGAAATGGCAAAAAAAAAAAAAAGATTTTATTTCCTTGAGAGAGAGCTCAAGAGAGAGCACAGAAGAGGGAGAAGCAGACTCGCCATTGAGCAGAGGGTCCGACGTGGGGCTCACTCTTAGGATCCTGAGATCATGACCTGAGCCGAAGGCAGACACTTAACTGACTGAGCCACCTGGGTGCCCCAAGGCAAGCAAGTTCCCCGGGAGTGGCAACCCTGACTGAATTGCACTCTGTCTTATTCCAAGGGACTAGCTCTGTGCCTGGCACAGAGCAGGCTGTACAGAGATACCCTTTTGAGAGAGAATGCGTGAATGAATAATGGTTCTTTCTCCAAGCTCTCTCTATGCCCTCACCACCAAACCCTTACCCCTTTCCAGGAGATCCTCCTGGAAACTTCTGTGCTGACTAATAAGGAAGGGATGGGTTTCCTTCCAGATGCAGATGTGGAGCCAACATCACAACATTTGGATCTTAAAAGTTCTCCCTGAGTCCTCTCTGCTCCCAATTTAGAAAAGACCCAGTGCCAATGGGGACATCCTCCTGGGTTGGGTTAGGTTGGGTTTTTTTTTAAAGCTCCATCAAAGCTTCTCCCTCACCCCCACTTCTACTCACTCAGTGCTTTCCTCCCCCTTGTCCACGATGGCTCAGGGCCAGGACTGACCTGCTGCCTTCCGTGTACTTCGGATGTGTTAGATCGAAGTGCTTTTGATAGGAGAGGTTGAAGGAGCTGGTGAATTACCTGCCTACTGAGTCAAGTCACACCAGGCAGTTGGACCTTTCTGACTCCTGCTCTTTCCCTGACCCTGCTCAGTAGGAAAGGAAGGCAAAAATAAAGATGAAACATGAGCAGTTAGAGCAGGAGAGTGATTATTAATATAATTATTTCTTCCCCTAGCAAGACCGAAGAACAGCCTTATGCAGCTTCCATTTATACTCCCCATTTTTTTTTCAATTTTACTTTTAATTTTTGAGATGATCCTAATGAGTTGAAAAGAGGGAGATATCTGTTTGGGAAATATGTAATTAAATACAGGATTTAATCTAACCATTAGCTGATATTCTCCTTTCTCAATTTATGTTGATTACAATCCACTTACTGTATGTGTGTACAGTGTAATTTATGGTGGTTCAACCTTTACTGGATATATATTATATGCTGGGTAATAAGCATATCAGCCACAAGGGATCCAAAGATGAATTAGACACCCTATCTGTCTTGAAGGAAGTTCAGAGGGCAGGCAAACATGTAAACAACTAATTAAAACAGTGTGATGCTTGCAATGAGAGTGTGTATGCAAAAGAAGGAGGGGGGTGTATTTTGCACATAAGAGAGATAGAAACAACTTGTGGCCACAGGTCCAACTGTGGCAGTTTGTAAATGTGGCCCTCAATCCTGAGACTTCTTTTCAGGAGAGAGGGTACCTGTGTCCCCTGCCCTTGAACCTGGGCTCTGTGACTACATAATTGATAGGGAAGTAGCTCCCCTGGAGAGAACATGTGGTGTGGCCCTGATGTTGGCCAGTGCCCACCTCTCTGCCCCTCACTTTCCAGCTCCAACCACTGTCTGACTGGGTTCCAGCAGGAAGTTCTTCTGCTGGTCTCACTAGAGTTTGTCTGCCACCGCTGTCAGTAGCTTGCTGAGGCTGCGGACATCTGAAGGCTTGACAGGGAGCGCTGGGGTGGCTGGCCTCTCTCCCTCTCTTTATAGTCTCGGGGCCTTTCCATGCAGCATCCTTTGCCTTCCTCATAGGGTGGCGGTGTCAGATGGCAGTTGAACTTTTCACATGGCAGTTATCTTTCCCCCAGAGTGGGAGTTCCAAGAGAATAAGATAGAAGTTGCAAGGCATCTTATGACTGAGGCTTAAAAGGTAAGCCCAGAGTTGGTACCAAAAGGACCACAAAAGGGCATGACTCTCAGGAGATATGGCTGATTGTGGGTGACATCTTTGGAGGTCATATGGCAGCCTAGATGTTACCTTACAAATAATAGGGAGTCATTGAAGGCATTTAACCAAGAGAGGGATTTGAGTTTTGTTTAAAACACTGATTGAGGGATGGTGGGTAATGCCTGGGTGGCACTTGGGTCGGTTGAGCATCTGGCTATTGATTTTGGCTCAGATTGTGATCTCAGGGTTGTGAGATCGAGCCCTGCATCGGGCTCTGTGCTCAGGACAATCTGCTTCAGATTCTCTCTCCCTCTGCCCCTCCCCCCACTCACACCTCCTCCCCTTCAAATAAATAAATCAATCTTTAAAAAACCAAAAAAAAAAAAAACAAAGCACTGATTCTGGGACCAGTGGACTAGATCAGGAGGGCATGACCTGTTTCTCTTTTAGGTGACACGGTGGCTTGGAGACCTCTGAAATGCCTACAGAAGGTACATACAGGGCTGGAAATCCCACAACCCCCAAGGCAGAAAGTCTCGGCCCATGTAAATTGGGCAGTCAGAGCTCCCCGGATAGAGAAGCCTCCATATGATTAAATTCTTTCTGCCACATTGCAATGTAACGTCCTAAGGTCCCAGAGGAAGCCAAGAAATGGATAACAGTTGGAAACAAAATGGGATGTGGAATCAGCGACATAAAGTGTAAAAGGCATGTCTTGGTTTCCGTTGTCGCTGGCTAGTGCCAACACCATAATTATGGGGGCCAGGGCTGGGGGTGGGGGAGCTAAGCTAAACATGGAAAGCAAGGGGTAATTGCAGCTCCGATCGCACGGCAAGAGTCCACCCCATCCTCACACCAGCCTGGTGGGTTTTGCTCTGGAGGAGCGGATGCTCGGGTGGGGAGGAAGGCTGCCAACAACGCCGTGCGTGCACTCGCTGCCAAGCCTTGGCTCACCTCCTTACAGACATTGTCCGATTTAATTTTCAGACAGTCATCTGAGGCTGGAGTCACTGTTGTGTTTTTGGAGATGAGGAAGCCAGAACACAACTCACCAAAGATCACACATCTCATAAACACTGGAGCCAAAGATAGAGCCCACGGCTTTCTGGCCCCACCTCCACGCTACGGATTGTATGGTTTTTTATAAGCTCCTCACCAGCAAGCTGTTGCCAGAGCGTTTCTAAATGAAGAAGAAAAGGACTTAACAGCTGGCCGTAGCCCCCTGAGTTCCAGATGTAAGTCTGGCCACAAGTATAGTAACGGCTTCCGAAAAGTCATCTGGCTTCTAAAAAGTGACTGGCTTTATGCTGCAGTCACTCCAACCCAGAGCTAAAAACTCTTTTATATCAGCTCCCTTTAGGAAAAGAGATCTCTCAATTCTACTATTTAAGAATTCTCAACCGTGTCCAGTCGGAAAACTCAGCAAGTGCTACTTCTCTATCCTTTCTACTGGACTCCTTTTGCATGGACTTTCCCAGCCTGTTAAATAAAAAGCAAAGCTTGGAAGGGCCAGAGGTTCTCAGCCAGCAGCGAACTGCACCTGGCTGCAGGGTCTCTATCGTCAGGGATCCATGCAGGTCACATCTCAGCGACGCCACGTCCTGGTCCAGTGTAGTGTTCAGATTCAGAAGGAGGCAGAAATCTCCAAGCCCCACGGAGCGCAATCACTCCTGGTGGCTTCACGGTACCTTATGTGTCACTCGGTGTCCAGCGAGGGGAGAGAAACTCCTTCGAGATCATTTCACACTAACAGAGATCATTTAACAAAGAACCGTCAGCTGGACGGTTGTAGCTGGGGGTGGAGATGACTTAAAGTTAGAGGCTCCGGGAAGAGGCTGCGCAAAGCTGGCACCTGGTGGTCTGAGGAGGTGCTGGCATCGCCAGCTGGTGGGGAGATGCAGCTGGGCCTGGGAGAGCCCAGCCCCACCACCAACCTGATTCCACTGCTCCCATTCCAATGAAGCTGCTGTGTGAGCAGAGCCTGAGCCAGGCGACAGGAGCAGGAGGCAAACCCCAAGGGATCAGCAACCCCCTCCACCTCCCGAGCTCGCCTTCCCCTCCTTGGGAGCCCCAGATTGGCAGAGTCTATCCCAACAGTGGCTGGCCGAGCGATAGTGTGACGTGCAGAGTCCCAGCCCCGGTGTCATAAAATATTATGCAAGTGGGCTTGAGAGAAATGGATCAAGACGCAATAGCTTAATATCTGGTGCATTTGGTGAGACTTTGAAAATACAGTTGACCTCAGAATCCCACCTCCCTCCCCCCTCCAAATCACAGCACTAAAAGACACTCATTCGGGAAAATGTTTTTCATTTAACCACTTGCTTTTTACATTAAGCCATTGCCTTGGTACTGGAAGGGGGAAAAAAGTGTTACATTATTATTGGAAACCCTGCATTGAAGTAATGCAAATCTGTCTTCAAGTTCATTTAACAAAGTGACATTTAAATTACTAAGAAGAATGGAATAAACTCTATGTTATTTGCACTCTCCCAATACACTGGGATGAAATTGTCCTGGGATCAGCAACTGATTAAGCTGATTATATACCTCATACATGTAGGATGTGGTTTTCAACCGGCCACAATCAAAATACAATTTACTTCTGTTAGTATAATAATGTAGATGCTATAAAAGGCATCTTTTGGTAAGTGGTTTTCATTTACATTTCTCCTACTATTAGCAGGGTATTTTCACAGCCTCGCTCTGACTTCTCCCTGCTTCAACCCCAGATTCTTACTGTGGAATCTTTTGGTCCTCTCTGGGTCAGCACTGTGAGGGAACCCTGAGGCATGATGGGAATGGAGCTGGGCCACACAGTGGGAATCACACACACACACACACACACACACACACACCATGCCAGCCTGGCAAGTGTGATCAAAGGTGGGTGGCTCCTGAAAAGGTGTTAGGGGAAAGCTGTGGGCCTGAAGAGCAGCTAAAACAGTGCCACGTTGAAATGGATCTACCAACCACAGGCATTGTCTGGGTGCATCTGTTCTAAAAGGAACATGGGCATGAGGGCAGTGATGCCCATGGGCAATGGCTCATCCAAAAGGAAGTCAACTGTCTCGTCTCACTCACCACTCAATGCCTGGCCCAGTGCCTGCTGTTTCTCCTCTGCTCAGCATGTTGGTGGTGGGTGTCTGCATACGTCCTCAGATCACAGGAGATCTGCAGGGCAAGGTAAAGGTGTAGACGGCTCTTCTCACTTGCTTCTAGTCCGCCATGCGGGAACACACGCACCCCCAAGCCATCTGTCTGTGTACATTGCCACGACCCAGTCGTGTGTCATTACACTTGCTTATTGCATCATCATCCTGTTCTCATCCCCTTCCAGTTATTCTCAATAATGCACCCAGAGTGAGCTTTTGAAAGCTCTAGTTGGATCGTGCCCTTCTCTTATTTAAAAGCCTTCAAAAGTTTCCATTTCATCTAGACTGAAATAAAAAATTTTTAGCAGAACTTCCAAGGCCCCGCATGATCTCATCGCTGCTAAACCTGATGACTTTATTTGGTGCCATCCTCCTGCCTGTTCAGTCGGCTCTAGCTGTGTGCCTCTTGCTCCTCCCCTTCCCAGCTTTCCAAAATGTTCTTTCTCCCATGGTTTGCACATATGACTCTTACACATTTTTTATCCCTGAGCTCATAAGTCACTTCCCCAGAAAAGCTTCCCTCGTTCCACCTTTTACCCAATTTAGAGAAGATCTCCCCCATTGTTCATTTCCTTCCAGATCTTAATTATAACTCGTAATCCAAAAGCATGTATCTAGCGAATATCCTGTTTCCCACTAGATGGTAGGTCTCAGCAAGGTAAAGACCTTGTCTTTTTCTTTTTTTAAATTAATGATTGTTTCCCTGGTGTCTAACCCAGGACCCAGCATGCAACAGGTGCTCAATAAATGCTTACAGAACAAACTATTGCTGTAATGACCTATAGCCTGACTTTGCTGTCCTCGAGAGTCTTGTCATCCACTAATGTGGAGAAGGCCGAGTTTGGATGGACTCTGGCCGCATCTTGTCGGTGTCTTTTCAAACCACTTGCCCTCTCAGGCATTCCTAATGCCATCCTCGTCTCATTGGCAGCTGGCTGCTGACATCCAAAATCAGACTAATTTATTCTCTGAGCTTAAGCGGAGCCTACACGAAGCACCCAGCCTACCTTTTCACATGAAAAAATTGATGAAGGTGATCCTCCAAGTTAAGAGCTGACTCTTCTGGCCTCCATCCATTACCAGCTCCAGGAGAACCCCCACACTGAGGCTGTCCTCCAGTGGAGCTTCTCTAATACTGATGTCTGTAAGTAAAAGGGAGACTGGTTATTGTTTTGGGATTTTTTATTTTTTTAAAGATCTTTCCCTTTCTCAATCCCCAGAGCAACCTCTTGAAGTCATGAAAAAATTTTTACTTCCCATTACACATATGCTCGATGGGTGGTGTCTAGTCAGCTAGATGCTGGTCAGAGGACAGGGATTTTGTCTGTGACCTGAGAAAAGCTCAGCCCATTTGAAGGTGGAGTCTAGGTTCACTCATTCAAGGCGCCAGGCACAATGCTGATGAACCACACAGACCTGACCACTGCCACATGCGCCATGTGTTCTAGTGGATGATGGCGTGAAAAGAGAAGCTTCCCTCTCTTGGGGACCTGATAAAAATGAAAATTCTGGGTTTCAGCAAGGAACTGATCTCATTGTTAAAATTCCCTAAAACATGCCAAAATATTAAAAAATTTAAGGGCCTGATGGTTTATGTCATGAATATTTTACTTATTTCCAAATATTCTAGTTAATATAGATGCTATATTATAGGAGCTATAATTAGCTATGGAGATGCTATATTATCTCCTATAAATATAGGAGAATATTTGACACCAGATAAGGAGATTTACATTTCCATGAATACACATCAAGAAAAAAATTCCCAAAATACCCAAGAGAGCCTTTATCACCTGTTAAGGTGATAGCAACATGTCTGGTTCTGTGGGTGGGTGGCAGGATGACTATGTCTCCACAAAGAAGAGGCTAAGGTCATGAGTTTAAGGTTTTATAAATTAGGGGAGCCTGGGTGGGTCCATGGTTGAGCATCTGCCTTTGGCTCGGGTTGTGATCCCAGGGTCCTGGGATCGAGTCCTGCATCGGGCTCCCCGCAGGGAGCCTGCTTCTCCCTCTGCCTGTGTCTCTGCCTCTCTCTCTCTCTGTCTCTCATGAATAAAAAAATCTTTTTTAAAAATAAGGTTTTATAAATTAGTAGCCAAGACCAAACTAACACCCCAGTATTACCTAACATTAAACGAGTTAATAATCACTTCAGCCAGTACAGACATGCACTGCTGTGCTGGCCGCAAGCAGGTAGCAGGTGGAATGCAGTCCTTCCTGCGGTGAGAGGAGCAAGTCCCCGTGGGAAAGCCGCCAGGGGGGCGGCCGCGGTCTTGGATCCCAAGTGCCGCACAGACAGCAGTGCAATCTGCAACACCTCAAAACAGAAAAAGGATGTGCCATCATGAAGCCACTATAAAATAGAAACGTTTGGTGCAGCAACATAAAAAAAGCCAGGAAGTTTTCACTCCTACCCAATGTAAGCAGTTTGGCTTTCTTTTTTAAGCTGAAATACTTAAAACAGAGAAATATTATCTGAATGGGATAATCATAGTTGGAGCTTCCATAAGCACCTTTTTTCAAGGCTTTTTGCTTTCTTTACGCTATTCTGAGCTCTATATCGAAAAGATGAGAGAGAGAAAGCTAGTGGGGGCGCCTGGGTGGCTCAGGGGTTGAGGGTCTGTCTTTGGCTCAGGTCGTGATCCCGGGGTCCTGGGATCCAGTCCCGCATAGGGCTCCCTGTGAGAAGCCTGCTTCTCCCTCTGCCCGTGTCTCTGCCTCTCTCTGTGTGTCTCTCATGAATAAATAAATAAAATCTTAAAAAAAATAAAATAAAAGAGAGAAAGCCAGTGGTCTTTCTCCCTGGTTATTGGTTACAGGCTGAACCTGTGCCTTGTCATCTTTAAGCAAACACTGTGGCCATTATTCACTACACCTGCCATCCCCAATTCTGTGGCATTCTGGGAGGAGAAAGGGGGCCTTTCTCAATTGGGCCCGAGAGAGGCCTGAGTGGTACACGGAGGCTGGTTAATTCCACATTCTGCAATTTAAGAGCATTTTTAAAGATTTTTTTATTAGGAGGATTCTTGATCTAAAGAGGTACTTCAGGAAGTAATCAACTGTTATACTGCCAGATTGAGATAATAGCTACTTCTCAGTCTATATAAACTTAAATAATATCCACATCTTGGCCTAAGCACAGAAGAGTGAAGCATTTCAGAACAGATGGATGGGAAAGGGCTTTTTACAGCTAAAAACCCGCAAGACTCACTGAGCAGGGAAGAACACATACTGATCAAGCAGATGAGATAAGAAGCAAATTTTATCCACATCAGTTTATTTCTTATTACTCGGTAAATGAGAGAAAAGGAGGGTAAGCAAAGGAAATGAGAGAGAGAAAAAGCAACAAACTGGGATGTAGAAAAGCAGCCCACTGGTGTCAACTATGAAGCATGTCTTCATTATTCAGAAACTTCCAATTAGTTTAGATAATTTAGTCCATTTTAAAAAGTCATTTTTAAAAAAGATTTTATTTATTTATTTTAGAGAGAGAGAGTGAGCAGGGAGAGGAGCAGAGGGAGAGGGAGAGGAAGAAGCAGACTCCCCGCTGAGCACGGAGCCCAAAACAGGGGTCTATCTCACAACTTGAGATCCCAACTCTGAGATCACGACCCTGAGATGATGACCTGAGCTGAAATCAAGAGTTGGACACCTAAATGACTGAGCCACCCCAGTACCCCTGAAAAGTCATTTAAAAATACTTTTGTCCGGGACACCGGAGCCAAAGGAGGCTCCGGTCATGATCCTGGGGTCCTGGAATCAAGTCCAACATCGGGCTCCCTGCATGGAGTCTGCTTCTTCCTCTACCTATGTCTCTGCCTCTCTGTGTGTGTCTCTAATGAATAAATAAATAAAATTCTAAAAATAATACTTTTGTCAGTGTGCTTCCTTTATTGATGATTTAATTTTCTACCCATTTCTAAATTATGTCAAAATATGGAGACCTGGAATTTGGGCTTTTATTATGTTTCATCATTCATGGAAAGTTGGCCCTTTGGGGTGAAGCCAGATCATCCTAGTGAACCCATAGAGGTGGATCTGAGCGTCAGTGTGGACAGGGTGGCATCTTGTGGAGATGGTCCCAGCAGAAGTCTTGACCACACCTTTTCATGCATGTCTTGAACATATAATACATGTGAAGTACACTTTACATTAGATTGTAAATTTCTTTCTCAGATTTTAAAGTATTTTTACCTTTCTTAACATCAGTTTATAAAACATGGCAGAGCCCTTATAAAAGAGCTGTATTTTTTTCTGCTTCATATTTTGCAGGCTGAAAACTAAAAAGTGATGGGGGTTCCTTGAAATTTCAGAGCATATTATTGACAAAGGTGGGAGCAGGTAAAACCCAAACCAAACAAACAAAAATTCCTTTCCACCAGAACACCTTGCCTTCAACACTAATAGCATCATTGAAATTCCATTCCAAACTCAAGTTAACATAAAATTAAGAAGTCTACGCTTAGGGAGAGCTTTGAAAAATTAAGACACATTTCTCACTAAACTTAAAATCTTCCTAAATGCAAAAAATTGTAAAAAATGTTTTCGCTCCTTTTTCATTCATTAAGTAATAAAAGTGGAAGGAAGACAAATTGATATAATCAAGCCATAAACTCAAAAATAAGACTTGCCTTTCAGGCTCTACCAACATAATGCATGTGCTTCTTTAATTACCCTTCAACACCTAGGTGAGCAGGGTTTAGTGCAAATAACTACCTTTCTTTCTGATGAAAATAATGTTTACATTTCAAGCTGTAGCATAATATGTCAGTTATATTTACAGCAACAATCATTCTAAAGATTTTGACTAACCTTTTTCTAGCATTGGAAACATTTTCAAGAGCACAGTCAGGTACTTATTCCTCATTTGCATGAGGCGGAGCTGTCACTTCAGTCAAAGGAAACATGCTTTCTCATTCACTAATCCACCCATTCATGCATTAGTTGAGTGTCTACTATGCCTTCTAGGGGCTAAGGCTATGGCAGTGGGGGAAAAAAACCATGTATATTCAGTCTTGTGCCCTACGTTCTAGATGGGGAGACAGGAAATAAACAAAACAAATAAGTATATAATAAGAAGATGATAGGGGTGGCTGGGAGGGCCAGTCGGTTAAGCATCCAGTTCTTGATTTCAGCCAGGTGGAAATCATTATTGGTTTTGTCTGTAGAATGGGTTTAAGATAGAGAGCAGGAGAGCAGTCAGCAAGATATCCAGTGAAAGAGAGCAGAAAAATGGCACAGTGGCTCATAGGGAAGAGGACCAAGGCAAGGGATGATACACATAATACTGCCTCATTAGGCCTCCTTGAGAACTTCACGTAGATTTCAGTATGATACTCTGACATGAGTGGAATCAAGGAGTTGATGTACTAATAACATTTTTTAAATATAGACTTTTTTTTTTTGGAGCAGGTTTAGGTTCACAACAAGACCAGAGTTTCCACATATTCCTGCCCCACACGCAGACCCTCCCCACTATTAGCAATGCCCACCCTGTGGTAGATTTATTACAACCAATGCCCTGACCCTGACACATTATCACCCAAATCCCTAGTTGACATCAGGGTTTGCTCCCGGTGTTGACATTCTGTGGGTTTTTCACAAATGTAGTAACAATTGACAGAATTTAAAATAAATTTATGTGGCAATGACATTTTTTACTATGGTAAAAACACTTAACATGAGCTCTGTCCTCTTAAATTATAAGTACACGGTACAGTATGTTGTACAATGTTGTAGAGCAGAGCTCTAGAACTTATTCTCCTTGCATAACAAACTTTACACCTATTGTACGACAACCCCTCCTTCCCTCTTCCCCTCAGCCAGGGCAACCACCATTTTACTCTGTTACTGTGACTTTGGCTATTATCAACAAACAAAAGATAACAAGTATTGGCGAGGATGTGGAGAAATTGAAATCCTTGTACACTGTTGGTGGGAATGTAAAAAGGCACAGCCTCCATGGAGGACGGTATGGAGGCTTCCCAAAAAATTAAAAATAGAATTTCCATATGATCCAGTAATTCCACTTTTGGGTTTATATCCCCCCCAACTGAAATCAGGATCTCTACGAGGTAGCACTTCTATGTCCATTGCAGCAAGCCAAGATGTGGAGAAAACCTAAATGTCCATTGATGGATGAATGGATAAAGAAAATAGCAGTATATACATGCAGTGAATAACTATTTAGCCTTAAAAATGGAAATTTTTCCATTTGCAACAATGTAGACAAACCTTGAGGACACTGTGCTAAGTAAAATAAGCCAGTTACAAAAAGACAAATGCTATGTAATTCCACGACAGGATTCTAAAGTAGTAATATTCAAAGTATCATTTTTAAATAATTAAAAACATTTTTAAATAATTTAAGTTTCCATTTAAAATAATAACATTTTAGGGGCTCTTGTGTGACTCAGTCCATTAAGTGTCAGACTCTTGGCTTCAGCTCAGGTTGTGATCTCAGGGTCACGGGATCAAGCCCTGCCCCAGGCTCTGTGTTCTGCATCAGGCTCCACACGCAGCAGGGAGTCTGCTTGAGGATTCTCTCCCTCTGTTCTTCCCCCCATTCACTAGCTCTTTCTCTCTCTCTCTCTCTAATAAATAAATGAAATCTTTAAAATAAAATAATTACATTTTAAAAAGTGGTCATATTTTTATCATGCACTGTTCTGTGGGCTAATCGGGACAAATGCCATCAACCAGAGTTTATAATTTCAAAAACAAAGTATAAGTGTCCTACCTCCAGAGGCAGTGCTTTTCCCTTGATGCCATACAGTGAGCAGACAATGCAGTTAACCACGCTCTGTCCCCACAGCACCCACTTAGGTGTTGAGCAGAAACAAAGTGCTGCTGGCTAAACAGTCATCAGGAATACTAATGAGCCTAACAGAATGTGGGAATTAGTCGAATGTATAAACAGAAGTTTCATATAGCAAAAGAAAATTTCAGATCACACAACTAAAAGATGAACTACACGTATAAGTACAGGCATATTCTGTGCAAAGTACAATTATAACAACACCCACTATTTGTGACATACCGTCTGCTAAGAAATTTATTCCTTTTCGTTAATTATCACCAACCACCTGCATTGCTGAGGCTATCATCCCAATGATGCAGATGCAGAGGCTGAAGCTAAAGGAGCTAGAAAGGGGCCATAGTGGATGCCGACTGAATTCTTGGTGTCTGACAGCAAAGTTCGTGTTTTTACCCTTGCACCCTTACCAAAAAAAAAAAAAAACCAACAACAAACAAACAAACAACAAAAAAAAACAAAACCAGAAATAAATAACTTTCTGCTCATGTCTCACAAAAAACTTCCTGGGGAAAATGAGAATTGCACATTTAAGAATAAAATACTACCTACAGGAAAATGGACAAGGGTAATTCAGCACTCTGTAGCCCTGAATGCATCCTGTTCCTTCTGGAGAATACAAGATAGCTCAAAAGAGGTCCCTCACACAGTGGTCCACAAGAGATGTTCAAACACTTTATGAACTCAGCTGGTAAGATTGTAGATATTTGAGCAGTTTCATCCTAAGATTACTCTTAAGTGTGGCCATGTTGGACCTAAAGGAGCAAAGTACGCCCTTGCTATACATATTTTTAACACTTTGCATAATTCTGTCATCTACCCAGAGAACCAGGCCTCGTTAATATTCCGCAGCAGACCAAAAAATCTAGACAGAATGGGTCAAGTTTCCATCATCATGTTAAACCATATTATATTGCCATTTCAGCAATAATGTCAGTAATTAGATATTGGCTAAGTGCCTAAATCCTGGTTTGCATCTATAATTTAAATACGTATCATACTAAATAGTGTCATTGTGCAAAGCCAAGAGGTATTCAGTAGTTGGTGTTTTCCCCTTTCCTGAGACACAAAGAAACTTATTCTGCTCTCCAGAATGCAGGTGTAATGTTGGAAAATGCCTTGAAAATTCCACTCGTGCATTTGCCCGGGAAAATAACTGACTTTTTAAGTTATAAAAATATACTGGCTTTTCCATCTGAGTGGGTGGATGGAAATCGGTAGAAATGTATCATTTCCAGCTGATTTATTTATGTTATTGAAACCTTGAAAACAGTTCAAAATAAACAGCCCTAAATAGTTAGGCTCATAGGCTGAAATGTTTATCATACTTATTGTTTTGCATTGAACCTTCACTTGCACACAGGACAATTAGATCAAGACCATTTCAGTACATCTGGGACTTGTCTTTTCAAAAAGTTACTTGCTGTGGATGCAAGGAAAAAGCAAATGTCTCTTTTTTTAAGATTTTTTATTCATTTGAGAAAATGAGAGAGAACACAGCAGGGGGGAGGGGCAGAGGGAGAAGCAGACATCCTGCTGAGCAGGGAACCCAACTCGGGGCCTGATGCCAGGATCATGGGATCATGGCCTGACTGAATGTAGTTGCCCAACAGACTGAGCCACCCAGGCACCCCCAAATATCTTCTTAAACTCAAGTGTAACAAATCTGTGGCAACCAAAGAATTTCTAAAAACCTGGATGGGAGATGGCAGTCAAGCTATGTATGCCTCCTCTTCCCACACTGAGTGTCAGACAAATGGGAAGTAGTATATAGCATCTGCATACAGTATCAGTAGTTGAACTTGAATTTCATTGCAAAATGGCTTTGGTCGCAGCTTGGGCTATTTACAGAAAGCCTATTTCAGTTCTCCTTAGCCCAAATTAAACAGTCTTAGAATGTGGTACTTATAAAAGGAAACAAAGGGCCTATTTATTTGATATTGTGCATCAAAAAGAGAAGATATAAATTGCATTAATCTCCCATCTTTCTATTCTGACTCCCTTGTCTTCATGATCTGGGCACTCTTACTCAGGATGGTTGTAAATGGTCAAAGACAGATTGAATGACCTGTCTTATTGACTGGCTTGGCCACTTGGTTCCCTATTTTCTGTCCCTTGGCTTATTCTTTTGAGAGAGATAAGAAGGAGGCATACAGATTAAGCATTATGGGAGATTACTAAATGTAGTCACAATTTGTAACTCTGCCATCAAAACCTAAAGTCTATTTCTCCAGCCTCTGTGACCTGCTCCGAACAAAAAAATCCTGTGGAAGTGAGGTTGTATGAATTCCAAGTGCAGGTGTCAAGAGGCCTTGCTGCCACTTCTCTTGCTGCTGGGAACCCTTTTGCCACATGTGGACAAGCCCAGCCTGGTGTGCTAGACAATGAAACCACTTGGGGCTGACCTTACAGCTGTCCCAGGCTTCCCAGCTGAGGCCCAGACATGTGAGGGAGACTTGGCAAGAAAAGTCAAGCTGAGAACAGACCAGAGAGGCACCCCAGCGAGCTCAGCCCAAATTGTCCAAGTTTGAGGTATTTGTTACACAGTGATAGGTAACTGTTACAAAAACTATAGGCCATCACAGCCCTCTTAACAGTGATTCCCTGTCCTCAATCCTTTCCACTGAAAGGACATTGTTTCTAACAGATCTTTATCTGCCAAAGGTGATTATATCAGCAACTAGTTTATATGCCTGAAGAAGACAAGCTTAATTGTGAAAATCAAAAGGTTTCCTAGATAAGGTATGTTGGGCAACAAAGAAATTAATTCTAGTCTATTAAACAAATTAAGCCAAAAGAAAAGCATTCCCCTGGGTTGAAAGAGCTATAGATTAAAGGTTCTCAATGACAAGAATCTCCAAAGAATCAACAGAAGTACCTCCAAAATAAAGACTAAATACGACAACTCTGGCAGGATAAGAGGGCACAAGACTGTCCTAGGAAAGTAGCAGGCAGATGTTTCTCCTCACTTACCTCTCTCCTGCTTTCTGCTCCACACTGCTTTGGTGAGCAAATGGGGAGCACACCCAAAGGAAGAGAGAAAGGACCACACTCCACTTCCTTGGTCCTCCTACAGAAGTCACCAGCTGGGCAGGGGAGCAGTTTTCAGCTAAGTCAAGTTTAAAGATTTGTTCATTGTAGATAGGATGGTACATCAGAGGGATCTAATCCTCACCTTGAAGCTTGTAGCTTCCCCGTAAAGGGCCAGAATTTGTGTAGGTGATAATCAGGTCCTCCTGCAATATTACATTCAGAAGGGAAAAACTGGTGTGTTAACCACTTTGACTCAACCACTTTTGAGTTGGTTTTGACTTAACCACTTTTGAGTGGTTTTGACTTAACCACTTTTCCTTCTGGTGTCCTAAATATACAATTTAAAAGGAATCAGAAAATTGCCTGGCTCAGAGGTGGCAAATTATTTCTAAGCTTAGTAGTCTCTAAAATGTTCTTAGGAGTGGTATACCTGGCTGACTTGGTCAGAGGAGCATGCGACTCTTTATCACAGGATCATGAGTTCAAGCCCCATGTTGGGTGTAGAGATTACTTAATATAAATAATTTTTAAAAATTCCCAGGAGCTATATGTCTCCATATATCAGATCAATCCTATATTTTAGAGAACTAGACAGTAAAAGGAAAGAGAAGATAGTGTGGATGCCCAGTATATTCTACTAGCAGTAACAATCGTGGGCTGGTGTTGGTGATATAACTTACAAGACGCAATAGTCTTCACTTAGCAGCAAATTTAGTTCTTTATGAAAAAAATACAAATGGATCACAGACCATACGATCATTTTACAGTTGAGAATGTAAAATATGAAACTTTGAGAAAAAAAATAACACAGGGCAAAATCTTTAAGTTTTTACTCTGGACATCAAAAGTGTGATCTATATGCAAAGAAACAAACAATCCAATCATGAAATGGGCAAAAGACATGAACAGAAATTTCACAGAGGAAGACATAGATGTGGCCAACACGCACATGAGAAAATGCTCTGCATCACTGGCCATCAGGGAAATACAAATCAAAACCACAGTGAGATCCCACCTCACACCAGTGAGAATGGGGAAAATTAACAAGGCAGGAAACCACAAATGTTGGAGAGGATGTGGAGAAAGGGGAACCCTCTTGCACTGTTGGTGGGAATGTGAACTGGTGCAGCCACTCTGGAAAACTGTGTGGAGGTTCCTCAAAGAGTTAAAAATAGACCTGCCCTACGACCCAGCAATTGCACTGTTGGGGATTTACCCCAAAGATATAGATGCTGTGAAATGGCAGGACACCTACACTCCAATGTTTAGAGCAGCAATGTCCACAGTAGCCAAACTGTGGAATGAGCCTCAGTGTCCATTGAAAGATCAATGGATAAAGGAGATGTGGTCTATGTATACAATGGGATATTACTCAGCCATTAGAAATGACAAATACCCACCATTTGCTTCAACGTGGATAGAACTGGAGGGTATTATACTGAGTGAAGTAAGTCAATCAGAGAAAGACACTCATCACATGGGTTCACTCATACAGGGAATATAAATAATAGTGAAAGGGAATAAAGGGGAAAGGAGAGAAAATGAGTGAAAATATCAGTGAGGGAGACAGAACATGAGAGACTCCTAACTCTGGAAAATGAACAAGGGGTAGTGGAAAGGGAGGTGGACGGGTGGTTGGGGTGACTGGGTGATGGGAACTGAGGGGGGCATTTGATGGGAAGAACACTGGATGATATGCTATATGTTGGCAAATTGAACTCCAATAAAAAAATTTTTAAGTGTGATCTATAAAAGGAAAATGTAATAGATTAGAACTCAACAGAATTAAAAACATTTGCTCTATGAAAGACCCCATTAAGAGTATGAAAAGACAAAAGTACCTAGGTGCCTCTATCTCTTGGTCTTTTTGGCTCAAGTCATGCTCTCAGGGGCCTGGGATCGAGCACTGTGTGGGCTCCCCACTCAGTGGGGAGTCTGCCTGTCTCCGTCTCCCTTTGCCCCTCACCCTCTCCTGTTTACTCTCTCTCTCTAAAATAAATAAATCCTTAAAAACAAAAAATATGAAAAGACAAACTACACAGTAGAAGAAAATATCTGAAAACCATGTATCTAACAAAGGACTTATATCTGGAATATGTAAGGAAGTCCCAAAGTCATCTTTTAAAAAAATTCTTGTTAGAAAATAGGCAAAATACATGAAGATACACAGATGGCAAATAAGCACGTAGTAAACTCTTCAATTTCATTAGTCATCAGGGAAATACAAATTAAAATCACCATGAAATACCATTACACACTGATTAGATGGCTAGAATAATAATTTTTTTAAAATAGTGTTAACACCCAATGCTGGTGAAGATGTAGAGAAATTGGATCACTCAGACATTACCAGTGATAATGTAAAATGGTACCACTGCTCCAGAAAACAGTCTGGCAGTTTTCACTAAAACTAAACTTGTAACTATCATGCAACCAGTAATGACATTCCTGGGCAATTATCCCAGAAAGAGAAAAATTTACGTGCATACAAAAACCTGTACATAAATGTTCGTAGCTGTTTTGTTCATAATAGCTGAAAACTGGAAACAAACCAGATGACCTTCAAGGAGCAAAGGGTAGACAACCTGTGGTATATCCATGCCATGGAATACTACTCACCAGTAGCAAGGAGCAGACTTTTGACCCACATAACTACTTGCATAAATCTCCAGGGAATTATGCTGATGAAAAAAAATCTCAAATCTTTGCATCATTCCATTTATATAACATTCTTAAAATAACATAATTATAGAGACAGACTAGATTGGCAGTCACCAGAGGTTTGGGGGTGGTAGTTGTGAGGGGATGCTATAAAAAGATAGCACAAGAGAAGCTTTGTGGTTATGGAACTCTTGTGTATCTTGACTGTGGTGGCGAGTACATGAATCTACACAGGAGATACATTTGGACATTCTCTCTCTCTCTCTCTCTCTCTATCTTCCTCTCCCTCCAAGATCCTCATCCCTTAAAGGGCATATAGAACTGGTAAAATCTGATAGGCTCTGTAAATTATTGATTTCCTGATGTGACATTATTCTATAGTTATGCAAGATGTTCCCATGCTTGAGAGGAACTGGGTGAAAGGTACATGAAACTTGCAAGTATGCTTTTTGCAACTCTTTAATCTATAATTATTTTGAATTTTTAAATGTTTAATATATAATCATACCTTAAATTTTGGCCACTCTCTAATGATTTCAGAATAAAAATTTTAAGTTTTTGTGGTTTTGTTGTTGTGCTGTTTTTAGAGAGGAGGAGTAAGAGAGGTAGAAAGAGAGAGAGAGAGCGCTCAAGCAAGAGGCAAAAAGAGAGGCAGAGGTAGAATCCAAAGCAGACTCTATGCCCCAGCACTGGAGCCCAGCGTGGGCCTTGATCTCACAACCCTGAGATCATGACCTGAGCCAAAATCAAGAGTCAGATGCTAAACTGACTGAGCTATCCAGGCATCCCCCAAAATAAAAGCTTTGAACAAAACGAAGAAGGCTGCAGGATGGGAATAGAGCACACACAATAACAGCCAACATGAAGTCTCATGATTGCCAGGCACAGGTTCCCATATCCTGGTCATTCATTCAGGATGGGTCACCAGAGATGGGGCTGAGCAGGGGTGGCTCACGGAAGCCTTCAGCTGGTTAGACCTGTGCCTCCCATTCTCCATTTAACCAATACTGGTTTCTCATCACTCAGTAAGCAATCTCAACAATAAGGCCCGGGTGCTAGCGCTGGTACATAGACCTAGGCTGAATTCTATTTATCTTGGATCTCACATAGGGATCCTCTTGATGGATTCTTATCTGTATTGGAAAGGGCGTTCAATCAACACCTCTGGTGTCCCTAGGGGAAGCTAGAGGAAAAGCCACACCAGTGGCTGTTCCCCATCCTTTTACCATTGCAATACCACACAGTGACATTTACAGATAGCTGCCAAACACTCAGAACTGGTCTGGGCTGTGTGGTGAATTCAATCTGAACTCCAGAAAATAAATGAGAATGAGATTCTAGCAAAATAAAAATGACCAATGTCTGGGGTCTAGGGAAATCTACACACCCTGTTAACTGGTAGAAACCAAGTCTTGGATGGCTTCTTTCCCATTCTAGTTTAGTGTGTGTGTGTGTGTGTGTGTGTGTGTGTGTCTATCTGTCTGTCTATACATCTGTTTTTATTGCTCATTAGGGGAATAGATCATCCTTCTCAAAGTATAGAAGGAAAACTTATTTCTGATAATGACTATAGAAATCAGAAGAAAGTTTAAAGTATGTAAGTAGGCATCTTATTAGGGCGAGAAAAGACAACTGTGTTCTCAATGACTCAAGAAAAAGAAAGTAATAAAATGCTATCCAGAAGGCTGGGAGAGATAAGGATTTGTTAAAGGAGCTTAAACAGCCAATAGCACATTTAAGACTTCAAGTTTTTAAATGGTGGGGTAAAGAGGATTGCCTTGCCTCCTCCTCAAAAATCATGCTGGACCGCTAAAAGAGAAAGTACATACAAGAATACTAAAAGAACAGGGGATCCCTGGGTGGCTCAGCGGTTTGGCACCTGCCTTTGGCCCAGGGCGCGATCCTGGAGACCCAGGATCGAGTCCCACGTCGGGCTCCCTGCATGGAGCCTGCTTCTCCCTCTGCCTGTGTCTCTACCTCTCTCTCTCTCTGTGTGTGTGTGTGACTATCATGAATAAATAAATAAAATCTTAAAAAAAAAAAGAATATTAAAAGAACAAAAAAACAGAAGCAAAATCCGATCCCACTGGGATAAGGAGACAACTGCAACCTGTGAGGAGGGGCTGGTAAAAGTGGGGAAGGTCAAACAGAAGTGGGAGGTGTCCCAGGTCTCCAGAGACACAAGCGGATGGGGACACCTAGATGGTTCAGTGGTTGAGTGTCTGCCTTCGGCCCAGGGTGTGATCCCAGAATCAAGGATCGAGTCCCACATCGGGCTCCCTACATGGAGCATGTTTCTCCCTCTGCCTGTGTCTCTGCCTCTCTCTCTCTCAATCTGTGTCTCTCATGAATTAATAAATAAAATCTTAAAAAAAAAAAAACAAGTGGATGGTGAAGCTCCTCTTAGCCTCCAGCCCAAGCACCCTTCCCTTGCTGTGTGCTGCTGCTGGCAAACCACATGTATCCTGCTGGAGTCTGCCAGTAGAGGTTGCTAGAAGAGGACCAGGAGGAGGGGGGAGAGGAGTGTGTTCAGGGCTGGGGTTCATCCCAGTAGTGGCAGTCGGGTCCACAAACAGCTGATTTCGGTTTCCAGTTTTTTCTCCTAGAACATAATCTGATCCCCTCTGAAATAGCAACCAACTGGCTAACATCCTTGCAGAGGTCTGTGTTCCCCACCCACCAAGCTCCCCTGTTGTGATGTTTCCAGGCTCTCCCCTGACTTCTCCAGTGCTAGGAGTAGTAGCTGCCTCCTGCAGTTCTTATTGCTATGTTAGGTCAGTGTTCCTTTTCCCATTTTCCATCTTCCAGTATCTGTTCCAGTATCAAGCTCTTATACTAAACTCACTCTTCTACAATAATGTGGAGTTCTGTTTTCCAACTGGACTCTGAGTGATAAGAAAGCACCATCCTCAGAAGTAAGAAATACACTCAAGGGGTAAAATTAATCATTCTCGAGGGCTGGTTGATGCAATTTATTGGTTTATTAGGAAGCTTTCAGAAGCAAGGAGGGTGATGCTGGATAAACCATCATATAGATCACCGTTGCAGAAAGAGGTGTCTTGGTGTAATGGAAGGGGAGGTCAGGGGCTCAGCCTCATGAACTGTCTGTAGGGCTTATGTCCCATATCCAGGGAGAAGTCAGAGCCAAGAGAACACTCACACAGCCTCCTGTCACAGGAATTCTTTCCAGCCTGGAGCATGACCTCGCCTGCTATCTACACACACCTCCCATAGATATAACTGGTCTGGGAAGAACTCATCTCATTCAAAGGTGAACAATAATCCCAAATGAACTTTCCATAAATTTTATGCAGATACATACCATGTTCTACATGAGAAAACAATAGCATAAGAATAAATAACCAAAATTCTAAGAATTCTAAAATATCAACACATACAGTCAAGCAGCAAGTTTTACAATAATATAAAATGACTAAAAAGGATTTATTTTTTTGCATTGGTAAGATACTTCAGCATTAGGGCACCTGGGTAGTTCACTCGGTTAAGCATTTGCCTTTGGCTAGGGTCATGATCTCGGGGTCCTGGGATCAAGACCCACATTGGGCTCCCTGCTCAATGACAATTTTGCTTCTCCTTCTCCCTCTGTGATCTCTCTTGCTCTCACTCTCATTCTTTCTCAAATAAATAAATAAAAATCTTTTTTAAAAAAATCCTTCAGCATTAAAAATTTCAACTGTAAGGCGCCTAGATGGCTCAGTTGGTTAAGCATCTGGACTCTTGATTTCTGCTCAGGTTATGATTTCAGGGTCCTCAGATTGAGCCCACATCCATTCTGCATTGGGACAGAGCTGCTTAAGATTTTATCTCTCACTGGGACACCTCGGTGGCTCAGCAGTTAAGCATCTGCCTTCAGCCCAGGGCATGAGTCCCATCAGGCTCCCTGCATGGAGCCTGCTTCTCTCTGCTTATGTCTCTGCCTCTCTCTGTGTGTCTCATGGATAAATAAAATAAAATCTTTAGAAAAAAATATTCTCTCTCTCCCTCTCCCTCTGCCCCTATCTCTGGAACTCTCTGTCTCTCTGTCTTTAAAAAGAGAAAAAATTGTTTTAAATTAAATGTTACATTAATGAATCAAAAATAAAAGCCAAATAACTGGTGGTGATTTTTATAGGTACAAAATATGAATAAAATTATATATTTATCATAAAAAATCTTTAACAAAAGAAAATTTTCTTCAATATTTTAAACAGCATTTATCAGAAGTCAGTAGTAAATAATTCTGAAAAATTAAAGGTATTCTGACTAATGTCAGGAACAAGACAAGTATGCTCAGTATCTGCATTATTCAATACTGAAGTACATTGGGTAGTCTATTTAATGGAATAAGTCTAGAAGACAAGATGAGGAGAATAGATAAGGAGGCAATATTTACATAAGATATGACTGTCTACATAGACAAAAACTACCTGAAATGAATATAATGTTACATGTCAATTGTATCTCAATTTAAAAAAATAAGCATTTACAAGTTAATATCTTTGTTTCTAACTAACCATAACTAGTTAGGAAGGAATTTAAAACAAAATCCCATTTGTAAAATGAAGAACCAAAAAAATTTTCAATAAGAAAAAAATATATATACACCTGTACAAAAAAAAAAAAACTATGTAGCTTTACTGATAAACATGAAATAAGGCTCTGTTGATTGGGAAAACCCACCATACTTTTAGACAGGAAGACTCAAATAACATAAAGATGTCAATCTTCCCAGTGCCATATATAAGCATCATGCTTTTTCAATCAGAATATCAATGGAATTTTGTAGAGACTTAATAAATTGATATTAAATTTCATCTGGAACAGTCACTCCATAAGAACTGCCTAGAAATGTTTGAAAAACAGAATAACGAGTAGAGATGTGTCTTATCAGATGTGAAGATGTCCTTAAAAACTATTATAATTAAAGTAGCATGTAATTATGTCAGGAAAAGACAACTGTATATTATATCAGAATATAATCCAGAAACACATATCATATCCATTTGATACATGAAATATATAACATTTTAAATCAGTAGGTAAAAAATGAATTATTCAATATATGGATATGGAACAACTGAATATCCATTTTGAGTAAATCAAATTTAGATTACTACATTGTGAGATATACATAGATATATCAGTGAGGATATATATTGTGAGATATATATATATGTATATGTATATATATAATATTGTGAGAACTATATTGTGAGATATGTATCAGTGGTAGTTTACAAAACTATTAGAGAAAATTTTAAAGAAAAGTTTTTTTTTAATCTTTATTGGATAATGACCTTCTACATAATTTCCAGAAGCCAGAGAAAATTGGACATAATTCCTAGATTTTCCTACTAAAATTTAAACTTGTTCTATGTTGAAAAAAACTGCCATAGACAGGGCATCCCTGGGTGGCTCAGTGGTTTAGAGTCTGCCTTCAGCCCAGGGTGTGATCCTGGAGTCCTGGGATCGAGTTCCGCATCAGGTTCTCTGCATGGACCCTGCTTCTCCCTCTGCCTGTGTCTTTGCCTCTCTGTGTGTGTCTCTCACGAATAAATAAATAAAATATTTTTTAAAATACCATAGACAAAGTGAAAAGATGAAACAGATTAAGAGACAATGTTTACAACTCAGAGAACACAGAGGGGACAGCAGGGCGCTGCATTCTCCTTTCAACCTGAGAGGCTTGGTGACCTGGTGAGCCTAATCATTAATTTTCAACAGCTCAGTGGAGTAGGGGTAGAAGAAAAGGCCCAAAGAGGGAACTAGGAGGGAGCTAAGGGTGTTACCCACCCCACAAACCTGAAACATCAAGGGGCAACAATCTCACAGTAAAGTCAAACTAGAAATAACACTTCCCCTACTCCATTGGACTGGAAAGACATGGCCGATCTCAAAGCTGGTGGTTGAATAGCAAAACTATCACCCATCCTTAAGGCAATGAAACAGCCTGAATTTGACTTAACCAGGGGGTTCCAAAAGCCTCAAGGCAAGAATTTAATCTAGAATGTCTGGGAATGTCCCCAGAAATCTAGCAAAAGTAAAAAAAAAAAAAAAAATCCTTTTTTTCAGAAATGCACCTTTATCCCAGGTCCCAAGTATTCCCCCCACCCCTTCCAAAAATCAAAACAAAAAACAAAAAACAAACAAACAAAAAAAACAAGGAAAATGAGTAGCTTTCAGTCAAAACCAAACCAAACCATGAAACACAAGAAAACACAAGCACCATGAGAGATAGCACCAACCAGAGCTAGAAAATTCTGACCTACAAATACTTTAGATGACTCATTCTCAAAATACAGTCCCTAAACTAAGCAGCATCAGCATCATGTGGCAATTTGTTGGACATAGAAATTCCTGCTAATCACAAACTCTAAGGGTGAGGCCCAGCCATGTGCGATTTAAGGGGTTCTCAGGTCATTCTGATGTACACTCAAATTTAGGAACCACTGCTCTAAATATTAAATGTAAAGAACCAGTGTGTGGTGCAACTATGTTAGATGCGTTCCTCAAGAGAGGCTTGGAAACATGACAAAAGGGCAAACAATTCTGAATGAAGCCAATGAGGGCTTTCAGAAGTGAAAAATACAGTAAACAGAATTTAAAATTCAGCTGATCCATTTAGCAGCAGACCAGATGGACAGGGCTGAGGAAAGACTTACCTGAAAGCTAGAAGCAAAGAGATAGTATGGAAAATTTACAGAGACATGAAGGAGATAAAGTATGAGACACAGGTTAAAAGACATGAAGCATTGAGTGAATATGCATGTCTTCTATATTTCATGATGTAAAGGACACATTTTAAAATGCCCAAATGAGGGGCAGCCCGGGTGGCTTAGGGGTTAAGCGCCACCTTCGGCAGGGTTTGATCTTGGAGACCCCAGGATCGAGTCCCATGTCAGGCTCCCTATGTGGAGCCTGCTTCTCCCTCTTCCTGTGTCTCTGTCTCTCTCTCTCATGAATAAATAAATAAAATATTTTTAAAAAATAAAATAAAATGCTCGAATGACATGTATAATGAATACAAGCCAATTAATGTATACACACTAAGCTCTGTACCCCATGGAGACGTTCAAAATTGTAAGAACCCTGCCCCAGGGAACAGAGTTGGAGAGACTACAGTCACCTGGGAAAAATATGGCCTTCAGACCATTATCATCCATTAAAGGATAGTAGGGCAAAGGGCAAAGGTAAAAAGGTGGGCATGTGAGCCTGTGGCAGCATTTTCTAAAAGGAGCACACAGCCAGAGAGGCTTCTCCCCACACCAGATGAGCAGAGGGTCTGAATAGACTGTTAAAAATACTGGGTTCAGCTGAGGTCACTAGGGTAGAGTAATCTTATATTTACATTGTTTTTTAAGAAATTAATGTGAGAACTGTTAAATTGCTTTCTTTAAAAAACAATTTTATTTATTTATTTGAGGGAAAGCATGAGCAGGGAGAAAGGCAGAGGGAGAGGGAGAAGCAGGCTCCCCGCTGAGCAAAGAGCCAGACTCAGGACTCCATACTAGGGATCATGACCTGAGCCAAAGGCAGTCACTTAACTGACTGAGACACCCAGGTGCCCCAAAATGTCAAATTTCAATCAGACTTCAAGGCAAAAGGTAGACTAAGTAAAAGTCTTCGCACTTTTCCTACAAGAGAATTCAAGACATTGACTGTCTAGTAAATTGAAGAGTGTAAATTAAAAGTTGCTTATGGCAAGCAATCCGTACCAATAGTCCTTACAAACAGCAAAACTGTGCAGATTTTATACGCTTTAGAAAGTATATGGTTAAAACTAACATCTAATTATAATGGAGTGCAGCCCAGGTGGCTCAGTGGTTTAGTGCTGCCTTCAGCCCAGGGTGTGGTCCTGGAGACCTGAGATCAAGTCCCAAGTCGGGCTCCCTGCATGGAGCCTGCTTCTCTCTGCCTGTGTCTGTGCCTCTCTCTGTGTGTCTCTCATGAATAAATAAATAACATCTTTAAAAAATAGAATTATAATGGAAAAAAAAACCTCTTGGAAAACTAAAAATACAGCACTATCACCTGGACATGATAAAGAATATCTAATTTAAGGGGCGCCTGCCTGGCCTGGTTGAAAGAGCATGAGACCCTTTGTCTTAGGGGTCATGAGTTTGAGCCCCACACTGGGTGCAGAGATGACTAAAAATAAATAAATAGAACTTTTTATGAAAAAGATTATCTAACGTAAAACAATAGCCAATACCATACTTACACAAGTCATCCAAAAGATGATCATTATTAAATAAAGAAGAGGTCAAAGATGGCTGCTATCTACAGATTACTCCCATTTGAAAGGAAACTAAGAAAACACACTAAACTTTCTCCTTATCTTTGAGATTCTCAATTTGACCATACCATACTTGGAGGTAGAATTGATTTTATTACCTAGCCTGTTAACTTTTCCAACCTGAAATCTTTTATTATTCCTTTCCTTCTAGAAAATGGAATATTAAATTCTATTTAACAACAGGCAGTTATTTTAAAAAAGAAGCCAAGTGGAAATAATAATTGAAAACTGTACCTGCCAACATAAAGAATTGAATGGGTAGGGTGAATGTCAACATGGATTCCACCGAAAGTAGACTTTATGAGCAGAAGATCGGGTCGAGGAACCCTCTCATCAGAAAGTAGTAATTCTACCTCAGAAACTAATTTAAGAAAGAGGAAAGGAAAGAGAAAGAAAGAAAGAAAGAAGAAAGAAAGAAAGAAAGAAAGAGAAAGAAAGAAAGAAAGAAAGAAAGAAAGAAAGAAAGAAAGAAAGAAAGAAAAGAAAGAAAGAAAGAAAAGAAAAGAAACTCAGTGTACTAATAACAGGAGTGCCAAACAGGGCAGAGAGAAACAGAGGAGAAGAAGCATTTGAAAAAAATTATGCCTCAAAATTCTCCGAACTTTAGAGAAAAAAGCAAATCACATACAAAGAACCAAAATAAAACAGACTTTCAATATCACTGGCAACCAGAAGACAGTGGTAACACATGAAACATGCCTAAAGGGGATAGCTAAATGGGACTGCATTCCTTCCTGTCTCTGAGAGACAAGAAAAGAGGGGAAAGACATGGACCAAAAAGATAGTAGGGGAGAGCAAGCTGGTCTGAGGCTGGAGAGGATGCCAGGAAACACAGCCAAAAGAAATGTCTCAATTGGTGAAATAGGCAAAGAATATTTAAGGACAATAGTTTTGAAGAATTACCTGAGCCATGGTTCAGAAATTTACAGTAAAATATTTTCTTCTGCTGAATGCTATGAGTGTGTGTGTGTGTGTGTGTGTGTGTGTGTGTGTTGTGTTGTAACAAACTCAACAGAAGAGGCTGGATATGCTATCTGGATTGATGTGTAGTAGAAAAGACAGCCTCATTGAGATGAGGAGCTTGGAGACAAAGATCACCAAAAGGATGTAAACTCCCAATATTTTTAGAAATCTTAGGAGGCAGAGAGGATAGGACATCCACAAAGCTCTGAGTCAAGTCCATCTGGACAGCCAGGGTCCGGGAGATTTCATTCCAGCTGACATCTGGGTGACTAGCACTTCCACCTCCAGAACAAAACAGTGTTCTCCAGGGTGGTTCCTGCACCTTGGGGTTTCCCTGTATAAATCCCCTGACAAATGTCTCCCATAGCCCTGGGTCCTCAAAACTTTCTCAGTTCACTCCCCTGTCCTCAGTCTGTCTTTTTTCGCTCGCCTTTACTTCCTAACTTTTGTCCAAACGGCATTTTCCAAAATGCCCTGAACACACCTCTCCTGCTTTCTGCAGTTCACCGATCCACGAGGTCACCCAGAAGCCAGGGCTCACCGAGTTCCATTTGAGGTACACATGAATCGCCTTAAACGAGAGAGGCCCGAATGGCTGCAAGTTCATTATGTGTTTGGAAATTACGTTGTTGTAATACTCACTTCATTTCAAACTTTCCAAACTTTTTCTGCAAAGTTTAGTGACTATTTTAGATTTCACAGGCCATATGGCCTCCGTAGCAACGGTGCGGTTCTGCCATTTTGCAGGAAAGCAGCCATAGACGATATGTAAACAGTTATGGCTGGGTGCCAGTGACATTTTATTTACCAAAACAGGCAGTGGGAAGGAGTTGGCTAACAGGTCTGAGTTAGATGTAAGCAAGCATTTGCCAAAATGAACACCAGTCCCCTATAGAGGGCTGGATCTGGGTAATATTGGCCTTATGTCCCCATGGGTGTCCAATCCTTCTCCCAAGGTTTTCATGGATTTCAAGATTTCTCAAGGTGAATTTTAGCTCTAGACTTTGGCTTTGCATGGGTTGCTTCTGTTCTGTACCTGGTCTGCCCTAGTTTATGTACATAAGGTATTCATTGATTTATATACTTATTAAACTATTTACACTATATTTTGGTGACTCTATCATTTTGCTAAGGCTATTACGACAAAGTACCACACACAGGGTGGCTTCAACAATGAGATTTATTTTCTCAAAATTCTGGAGGCTGGAAGTCCTAGGTCAGGGTGACGGCAGGGTTCAATTCTCCTGAGGCCTCTCTCGTTGGCTTGTGGATGGCCATCTTCTCCCTGAGTCTTTCATGGCCTTCCCTCTCTGTGCATCTGTGTCCTAATCTCCTCTTCTTAAAAAGACACCAGTCATATTGGACTAGAGCCCACCCTAATGACCCCATTTTCATTTACCTTTTAAAAGATCTTGATCCAGGGCACTCCAGGTGGCTCAGTGGTTTAGCGCCGCCTTCAGCCCAGGGTGTGATCCCGGAGACCGGGGTTTGAGTCCCATGTCGGGGTTCCTGCATGGAGCCTACTTCTCCCTCTGCCTGTCTCTGCCTCTCTCTGTGTGTGTCTCTCATGAATAAATAAAAATAAAATCTTTAAAATATATATATAAATAAAAGATCCTGATCCAAATACAGTCACATCCTGAGGTAATGGAGCATTAGAACTTCAACTCTCCCTCCAATATGAATTTAGGGATAACATAATGGAGCCCAAATTTATGAGAATATAAATTTTATAAAGTCTTATTTATAGGAAGGAGTGTCCATATGTATTACATAGCAAAGTTTAAATTCCTTGTTAACCATTCCTATTGTTAAAAGTCTTTTTAAAAAGTTTTTATTTAAATTCCAGTTAGTTAACATACAGTGTAATATTAGTTTCAGGTGTACATTTAGTGATTCAACACTGCCATGCAATAGCCGGTGCTCATCACAAGCTCCCTTCTTAATCCCCATCACCTGTTTCATCATTCCCCCCCCCCACACACACACACACACACATCCCCTCTGGTAACTATCAGTTTGTTCTCTGTAGTTAAGAATCTACTTCTTGGTTTGGTTTGTCTCTACATTTTTTTCCTTCGCTCATTTTGTTTGTTCCTTAAATTCCACATATGAGTGAAATCATATGGTATTTTTTCTCTTATTGACTTATTTCCTTAGCATAATACTCCTTAGCTCCATCCGCATCATTGCAAGTAGCAAGATGTCATTCTTTTTCATAACTGAGTAATATTCTATTATGTATATCTATCTATATGTATATATTAAAGATTTTATTTATTCATGAGAGACATGGAGAGAGAGGCAGAGACATAGGAAGAGGGAGAAGCAGGCTCCCTCTGGGAAGCCTGATGTGGGACTCAATTCCAGGACCCTGGGATCATGACCTAAGCCAAAGGCAGACACTCAACCACTGAACCACCCAGGCTTCTTTTTAAAGACATTTATTCAGTTTCATGATCTGTTATATTAGCAATCAACAGCATGGGTGCAAAAAGAAAAAAAATCTACATTAAAACCCTTTGTTGGAATGCATTATACTTTCCACAGAACAGAAACTAAAATAACTTGTTATACAATTAGTCATAAATCCAGTCTTCGAGTTTTTTGCCTATGCATATGAGTATTGTCTAAAAATCTATCTTCTTGGGGCACCTGGGTAGCTCAGTGGTTGAGCATCTGCCTTTGCTTTTTTGTTGTTGTTGTTCTTTGTTCTTTTTAAAGATTTTATTTATTTACTCATGAGAGACACAGAGAGAGAGAGAGAGAGAGAGGCAGAGACAGGCAGAGGGAGGAACAGGTTCCATGCAGGGAGCCTGATGTGGGACTCGATCCCAGGTCTCCAGGATCATGCCCTGGACTTAAGGCGGCACTAAACCGCTGAGCCACCAGGGCTGCCTGAGTATCTGCCTTTGGATCATGTCATGATTCCAGGGTCCTGGGATCAAGTCCTGCATCAGGCTCCCCATAGGGAGCCTGCTTCTCCCTCTGCCTGTGTCTCTGCCTCTCTCTCTGTGTCTCTCATGAATAAATAAATAATTTTTAAAAAATAAATAAATAAAACCTGTCTCCTTTGTAGCAGCTAGGTCCTGCTCCCACTGCGCTTGGCTGAGTTAACAAATTCACCAAAATTGCTTCCATCATTACCAAATCCAATATAACCATTCCCACTGCCACCATATCTACCACCAACTCAACTGCCACCAAATCCACTTCACCCACTGAAGTTACCTCCACAACCACCATCAAAGTTTCCAGAACCACCACTTCGACCTCCGGCTGGTTGAAGCACTAGCCATTTCTTGCTTAGATAGGGCTCTCCTTACTTCACAGTTGTGGCCATTCACAGTATGCTGTTTTTGAATGACAATCTTATCAATAGAGTCATGGTCATCACATGTTACAAAAGCAAAGCCTCTCTTCTTGTCACTGCCTTGGTCAGTCATGATTTCAATCATTCTAATTTCCCCATACTGTTCAAAATAATGTCTTAGATGATGTTCCTCAGTGTCTTCTTTAATGCCACCGACAAAAGTCTTTTTCCCAGTTAAGTGGGCACCAGGTCTTTGAGAATCTTCTCTAGAGACAGCCATCTTTGGCTTCCCAATCCTTCATTCACTTTGTGTGGCCTTACATTCACAGCTGCATCCACCTTTTCCACAGTGGCATACATGACAAACCCAAAGCGTCTGGAGTGTCTGGTGTTTGGATCAATCATTACCACGCAGTCCATTAGTATTCCCCATTGCTTAAAATGGCCCCTCAGACTCTCATTGGTTGTTTCAAAGTTTAAACCTCTGATGAAGAGCCTCCACAGCTGTTTAGGCTCTTTGAGAGACTCTGACTTCAATGTGACTGTGGTGGGAGGGGAGACTTTAACAATACTTACTTAGTAGCAACCATGGGCAGACAGGACCACATCTTTATCTAATCATCTGTTGATAGATACTTGGGCTGCTTCCATAATTTGGCTATTATAGGTAATGTTGCTATAAGCATCAGGGTGCATGTATCTGTTTGAATTAGTATTTTTGTATTATTTATTAGAAAGATTTTATTTATTCTAGAGAGAGAGGGAGAAATCAGAGAGAAGAGTAGAGGGAGAGAGACAAGCAGACTCCACAGTGAGCAGGTTGCCTGATGTGGGGCTCAATCTCAAGACCCTGAGATCATGACCTGAGCTGAAACCAAGAGTTGGACACTTAACCAACTAAGCCGCCCAGGCACCCCAAATTAGTATTTTGTATTCTCCGAGTAAATATCTAGTAGGACCACATTGTAGGGTAGTTCTATTTTTAACTTTTTGAGGAAGCTCCAGACTGTTTTCTATAGTGGCTACACCAATTAGAATTCCCACCAACAGTATAAGAGGCTAAAAGCCTTTTATTGACCACTCTGCGACTCTGGGTTTTAATCAGTCTCTGTTTCCCAAGTCGTGTCCAGATTTCTACCCTCCAACTAGCATTTCTTTTATTTGCCTCCTTCCTTCTAGATCATGGTCACACAGTTGGCCTGAAAATTGAGGTCAACCACATGGCAAACAATCATCCGTCATGCCTATGTGATAAAGGTCCAATAAAGATCCTGGATATTGAAGCTCAAGTGGGTTCCCTAGAATTCATTGGAATGATATTGGAAAAGATGAGCAAAGATAAAAGACTTAAACTGGTTTTTTAACTATTATTTTTTTTTTTTTAGAGAGAGAGAGAGAGTGAGCATGAGCAAGGAGGAGCAGAGGAAGAGGGAGAGAGAATCCCAAGCAGATTCTATGCTCAATGCAAAGCCAGACATGAGGTTCAATTTCACAACCCTGAGATAATGACCTGAGTCAAAATCAAGAGTCAGTTGCCCAACTGACTAATCTATCCAGGTGCCCATTAAATTTTTTGTTTTTAATCTTTAAAATAAAATCATAGTAGAATATAGTTTATTAGTTTTAGACAAACAGATCCATAAAATAGAGATTCTAGAAATAGAATTACAGTATATGGTAAATTAATTGTCAACAAAAGTGGCAAAGCAACTCATCAACTAAAAGATAATCTTTTCACCAAATGGTGTTAGAGTAATTGGATAGCCATATGCAGAAAATAGCCTCAACCTTTATGTTACACCATATAAAAATATGAACTTGAAATCTTTTATCTACACATAAAAGCAAAAACTAAAACACATCCAGAATAAAAAATAATAGAAAACCTTGGGTTCAACAAGGAGTTCTTAAATATGACACTAAAAGTATGAATTATAAAAGGAATAATCAAAACAATTGTCATGAAAAGCTTTTGTTCTTCTAAAAACAATATTAAGAAAACAAAAGGCAAGCCACATACTAGAAGAAATTATTTGCAAAACATATATCCTAAAAGGATAAAGAACTTATAACCCAAGAATAAGACAAGCCAATTTTTAAGTGGGCAAAGATTTGAACAGATACTTAGCCAAAGAAGATATACAGATGGCAAATAAGCACATGAAAAGATGCTTGGTATCCTTAGTTATCAGAGAATTGCAAATTAAAACCACGAGTCACACCTTCATATCCACTACATAGCCAACCATAAAAAGACTGACCACACCAAGTGTTGGCAAGGATCCAAAGCAACATTCACTTCCTTAAAAAGTTAAGCATACATCTATCCTAGGACCCAGCTATTCCACTCTTAGATATTTATCTAATCAGGGGAAATGGAAGCATATGTATGTAAAAGAACTTGCACTTTATTTATAAATAACCCAAAACAGGATACAACCTAAGTGTCCATTAACCAGTGAATGGATAATCCAGTTGTGATTAATCTATACCAAGGAATATCACTTAGAAATAAAATAGAAACAAATGAACTACTGATACAAAAGTACATGGATGAATGTTTAAAGACTTGTATGGGTTAAAACAATCATAGTTCTACCTAAAATTCTAGAAAGTTCAAACCCAACTCTAAGTGACAGAAAGCAGCTCAGTGGTCACCTGGGACTGCTTGCTGGGACTGGAGCTGAATGGAAGGATGACAAAGGGGCACAAAGAAACTTTTGGGCATGTGGCTCTGTTCACTATTATGGTTGTGGTGATGGTTTCACAGATGTATACATATATAATAATTTATTAAGTTGTATACTTCAAAGACATGCATTTTACATATGTCAATTATACCTCAATGAAGCTGTAAAAAATTACTAGTCAATTATCAAGTAAAAATTAAAATAAATACATGCATCATACACAAAAACAAAATAATATCTCATGGTGGCCTTGGTGAGAGAGCTATGCATGGTCTACAAGAATGATGCCAGAGCCAATCAGTGTATTAGAGAAGAGAGAAGATGAGGTCAAGGAAGAGAATGCACACCTAGTCCAGGAATGAGGGAAGAGCCCAGGGAAGATACCAACATTCCAGATGAACCCTGAAGAATTCACACTGAGTGAGAAAGAAGGAATGAACGCCATATAGACTGAACAGTCTTAACAAATGTACAGATTTAGATATGCTTTTGAACAGGGCTTAAGAGCAATATCGCCTCCTCTAGATAGCATATGTTTTGCTATACAGTTATTCAGATCTGTAGTCATATTATAAATAAGATAAAATAGTTTCTTTCTTAATATGAGACCTGTCTGAATGTCCTCAGTGTTTTAGGACTCTGGCCCTTTTATAAGCACCTCATTGTTTGTGTTGTAAGCACTGTAGTATCTACTCATATATCTGCAGGAACCCAGGGCCTGGGGAAGTTCTTTTTAAGTTAAAGGTCCTTTCAAGATAGTTAAGGAAGACTGGTGCTCCTTTTGGCTCTGGAAGTACACTTGTAGTGTCCTTGAAGTACTCAAAGCCTTTTCATATAAAGTTGATTTTTTTCAATCAATCATATACGAATCATGTATTCAAATAAAATACCTAACCATATACAGGAAGAAGGGAAAACCTCTCACAGTCATGCCACACTAATCTGCTGTTAATGTGTTGGCGTTTACTTTGAGGCTTTTGTTGTTTGTTTTTTTACTTTTTAAAGCTTTTCTTTATTTGAGAGACAGACAGAGAATGCACAAGCAGGGTAAGGGGCAGAGGAAGAGGAAGAAGCAGACTCCCTGCTGAGCAGGGAGCCCTATACGGGGCTCAACATGGGGACTGATCGATCCCAGGCCCCTGGGATCGTGATGTGAGCTGAAAGCAGACACTTAACCAACTGAGCCACCCAGGTTCCCTTACCTTGAAGCTTTTAATGCAATTTTTAACACAGGGGTGACTATCAGATATATACATTGTTGCTTCTCATGACGAGTATTTTTTGTCCCTAAAGGTAATTAATTAGCTGGGTGTATTTCTACTTTATATCTGGGAATTATATGCGCTCAAGTATGAGGAATTTATCAGTGAATTACATTACCAAGAGACGGCCTGCCACTCTCACATGGATGCTTGTCTGAAGGATACAGGACAAAAATTAAAGCAGTGTCGGTTACAGACAGCATTCACCAATAACTTATTCAATAGTATTCAATAGTAACTATATTAATAAGCTCCTTTTAAAATCAGCTAATGGAAAGTTAAGTGTTAGCAAGGCCTGTTCCCAGATTGAACAAGAGTCATCAGCTTCCTGGTAGTCAACTTTTGGGCTGAAGAGGGTTTTCAATGGAAATGTGTGCATTTGATGAATGCTAATTACATGCTTCCAAATCTTCTTTAGCCAATCCGTTTGCAGCTGTTATCCAAGTTATTTTATAAATGTCTGAAACAGCTGTCAACATTCTGAGGGGGAAGCTCTTCAATCAATGAATTGACAGAAATGCAATACTTAGATTTTTCTGAGCAGAAGGCACGAGAACATAATATACATCTATTTAGTGATGTAGCCAGCAATGAAAGGGAACGATTGATACTGCCATTGTGTTTTAAAGCGTTGGAGAAAATTTTCATGCTCATGGGCATGGAAAGTACATCATAAGAGCACCCTACTTGGGGGGAGACCCACAAAGTCAAATGGGATGTTTGAGTGTCCTAAGGATACAAGCAATGCAATCTTATTTCCTATCAATAAGAACGCTTCTAGTGGTGTATAGCAACATTGTAAATCATATTTTAATTAAAATTTTAGTACTTGTTGATGTTATTTGTTTATTGTCTCAATAAAACATTTTTAACAGATGACATCTGGACATTTTGCTTAATTTCTCTCTTTTTTATTCCCTATAAAATTCTTTAGTAAATCTAATTGTTGAGATATGCATCAGACTGACAACTCTGGAAAATGAAGCCTTTTATTCAGGCTCAGAATCTGTGTCTTCAGAAAAGAACTACCTTCACGCTGCTGTTGGCCTCCATTCCATAGTGGGACTTGAAGGCTAAGGTCACTTTTAACCTTCAGCTTCCATTTGCTTCTTTGCTAAGGTTACAGTCTTTGGGGTGGGGGGTGGAATGAGCATCTGTTACAGCAGGGCTTTCTGGAGCCTCATGTGTCAGAAAGAAAATTGAAGTCCACTATGTTTTTCCACCTGCAACTGGTCCAAAATGATTCTTGCACTATCACAACCTATTTAAAAGTAATCCAGTGTTTCCTTTGCATGAGTGGAAGAGAAACCCTGTCTGCTTTGACTTTTCATGGAATCCATGTCCCTTCACAGGCATGTCATAATTCTCACACCAGTAACCAAAGAACATAAAGAGGATATGTAAGTTTGCAAAAGTCTGCCCGGTTAAGTCATGCAGGCAGCATACATACACTCACCTCTACAAATTTGATACTTATGCTCATATAATACAAAAGCATTTTGCTGTTGGTGCTGTTCCCTAAGAGATGAAAACATCAGCAGTCATGGCCTGATGGGCCCCAGGCGGTTTGTAAAAACACTCAAAACAGTCTTTTAACTTTCAAATGATTAAACATAGGAAGTCCTTTTTGTTGACTCTGAAATTTCTTCAAGCATTGCTGAATAAGTTTGTTTGTTTCCAATCGATGTTTCACTCTTTCTTACTTTCTCTTTCCTCTCTCAACTAACCTACTTCTAGGGTTAGTTACCATGGAGCCAACAGAAGCAGATACTGAGACAAAGATATGTTGTGCAAATGATTTATTCAGGAAGTGCTCCCAGGAGAAACTAATAAGAGACTGGGGAAGCAAGACATGGAAAGGGAAGAGGCAAGCAAGGGTATGATCTCAGGTGAAGTTTGCTGCAGAGAAGACCTAGCCTGACCTAGCAGGGGATTACAAGCTTTGCCTCAGTTTATCCCAACTGCAGGCAAGAGAGCTGGGCTTTCATTGGCTGCATGTGTCAGCTATTGGCTAGGGGCTTCCCCGAGGAGACAAGACCTCCCAGGCATTTCCTGCTTTCTGTACTTGTGCCCAAAGTGACTTCAGCAGACCTTGGGCAGACCTCCAAAGAAAGACGCAGGTGTGGACAGTTACAAGCAAAAGCATACAGAAGCCAAAGGAGGGATGCATAAGAATAAAAGAGATTCGACTGAATCTGGCTGAGCCCCAGCAGTGTCCAATACACACAGGAACATTAGACAATATGCTTGGAATTGTAAAGTGAGGAGAGTGCTCATTCAGAAATCATGAGCTCCGTCCTGGAAGAGTACAATAATGTCTGAGCAGTCATATTTTGAGTAGCATGCTCATTGCCGCAAGAGAAAGAAAGCACAGACCAGAGACCCCCATGCTCATTACAATCACCTGGGAGCTTTTAGAACTCCCAAAGCCCAGGACATACCCCAGACCATTCAATCACAATCTCTGGGCCTGGGGCCAGACAGCAGTGTCTTTTCAACATGTAGTCAGTGTTAAGAACCTTTGGCATAGGATATGGTCTCAATATTGTTGGCATTTGCAAAAGGATGATGTTGCCTTTCCTAAAATGGTTTCTGTTCAGAGTCTGTAAAAAACAACAAACAAACAAACAAGCAAACAAAAATCTGCTTCATAATATGATAGCATGTTAGTGGGAAAGTATCTTGCCTTGGGTAAAAATATCAGCCTATTTCCCTTATTAATATATTATTTGGTACTTATTTAAAAATTGTTTAATTGGTGCAGGGACAAGTTATTCAGAGTTTTGCAGAAATCTACAGGGAAACATTTTATTGTCTTAAGAATACAAAACAAAGAAAACTATTTTAAGAAATAATAAGAAAACTACCTTTTTATCTTATAAAAATGAAGGATTCTGGGAAGATGGCAGAGTAGGAAGCACAAGGAATCTGAATCCCCACCTAGACAGTAATTGCACTGGCAGACTCTGTCTGCTATAACTATTTTGGAACTCTGGAGTCTATTGAAGGCTTGCTACTTCCAGGGGAAGTAAATATTCTGGATGGTAAATTGCACTTAATTTCAGTCAATTTCATTGTAGCAACTACCCATCTCCATCCTCTGGCCCCACAATAGACAGCTGTGCACATGTTTCAGGAGCAGCTTGCATACAGCTTGAGGGAGCCAGGGTGGATAATAAGGACTCTGCCTCCAAATATCAGGGATCTGTGCTCTGATCACTGATTGCTGTTTCTGATCACAGAAGAACAGGCACAGAGTGCAGACACAGAGAGGCATTGTTGCCTTCACCCTTCCACTGTTACAAGCCTTTCTTTCCTTTTCAGGCTGAAATGACTGTCAGAGGATTTAAAGGGCCAGTGTCCTTTAAAATTTTCTTTTATATACCCTCCCTGCCCAACCATTTTCCTCTTTGAGGAGCCAGATAGTTAAGCTTTAGATATTCAAAAGCAACCACATATATGGAAGGAATTTAGAAAGTCATGATGCATTCCCAGGGAAAAATGCAGGCTCAGAAAAAAACTTGAGAAGATCTTTAGTTTATACGTGAGTCTGATCCCCAGCACAGAGCAGCCTACAACAATCAAAAAATAAAAACAAAAACAAAAATCAGGAAACCCTGGGTATAGGGAAAATCTGATTTCGAGAGTTACCTCATTATTTGATTCAAAGGCCCAGTTTTTAATAAAACAAAATCACAAGGCATTCAATGAAACAGAGAGGGGGAAAACAATAGACACTGTCCCTGAGAAAGACCACAGGATGGACCTACTAGACAAAGACTCTAAAACATCTGTTTTAAAGATGCTTAAAGAACTTAAGACAGACTTAGAGGAAATAAAGGAAATGACGTCTAAACAAAATGAGAATCACAATAAAGAAATTTGAAAATCTAAAAAATTAAAGAAACAGAAATTCTGAAGCTGAAAAGTACAGTAACTGAAATGAAAAATTCACTAGAGGGATACAGAGGCAGATTTGAGGCAGAAGAAAGAATCAGTGAGTGTGAATATGGAAAAATTGAAAAGATCAAGCCTGAGGAAAGGAAAAAAGATTGAAGAAAATTGAAGGGAGTCTAAGGGCCTGGTGGGACAGCATAAACCAATCAACACACACATTGTGGGCATCTCAAAAGAGGGAAGAGAGAGAAAGGGGGAGAGAGATTATTTAAAGAAATAATGGCCCCCAACTCCCCAAATGTGATGAAAGACATGAATATAAACAAGAAGTTTGATGAACTCCGAGCAGAATGAACTTGAAGGGATCCATACCAAGACACATTACAGTCAAGCTGTTGACAGCCAAAGATGAAGAGTGAATCTTAACAATAGCAAGAGAAGTGGTTTTTAACAAACAAGAATCCTCAATAAAATAATCGGCAGACTTGTCTTCAGAAACTTTGGAACCAGAGGCAGTACACTGAGACATTCAAAGTGATGGAAAAAAAAAAAAAACAACAACTGTCAATCGGGAATCCTAGATTCAGCAAAACTGTCCTTCAGAAGTGAGGGAGATATTAAGACATTCCCAGATCAACAAAAGCTGAGGGCATCTGTGACTGCTAGACCTGCCCCATAGGAAATGCAAAGGGAATCCTGCAGGTTGAAATGCTTGGACACCAGAAAACTCAAAGCCATATGAAGAAATAAAGATCTCGGGAAAATTAAATAACTGGCAATTATAAAAGCTAGTATTAATGTTATTTTAATTGGTAACTCCACTTTTTGTTCTATGCATGATTTAAGAGACCAAACATGTTTTTAAAACTTACCAGTCTAAAAGCTAGTATTACTTTAACTTTGGTTCATAACTCTACATTTTGTTTTGTGCATAATTGAAGAGACTAATGCATAAATAAGTATGATTTTAGTTTATGTTTTGGACACACAATGTGTAAAGATGTAATTTCAAGACACTGACAACTGAAAGTGGTGGGGATGGAGCTGTATAGGAAAGTTTTCTGTGTTGTTGAAGTTAAGTTGGTATAAGTTCAAATTAAAGTGTTATGACTTTAGACTATCAAATGTAATCCTCGTGGTAATCACAAAGAAAATATCTATGGAATATGCAAAAAGGGAAATGAGAAGGAAACTAATACATTTCATCATGAAAACATCAACTAAACACAAAAAAAGATAGTAATGTGGGCAATGAGTGACAAAAGGTGATAAGGCATATAGAAAACAAATGGCAAAGTGACAGAAATAAGTCCCTCTCCTCAGTAATCACTTTAAAGGTAAATGGATTAAACTCTAGAGTCAAAAGACAGAGATTGGCAGAATAGCTTTAAGAACATGATCTATCTGTTGTCTGCAAGAGATTCATTTAGATAAAAGACAAATAAGTTAGAAGTGAAAGTATGGAAAAAGATATTCTGTGCAAATAGTAACCAAATAGCAGCATTATTCACAATAGCAAGAATGTGGAAGCAACCCAAGTTGGCAGATGAAGGGATAAGCAAAATGTGGCACATTCATAAAATGGAATGTTATTCAGCCTTAAAAAAGAAAGGAAATTCTGGCACATGCTATACCATGGATTAACATTGAGGATATCCTAAGTGAGATAAGCAGGTAACCAAAAGGTATATACTATCAGATTCTACTTATATGTTTCCTTAAGTCATCAAATTTGTAAGGACAAAAAAGAGAATGGTGGTTGTCAAGGTTTGGGAGAGAGGGGGATTTTTTTTTTTTTTATATAGGTTCACAGTTTCAGGTTTGCAAGACAGAAAGAATTCTGGAGATGGATGGTGGTGATGGTCACACAACAGCATAGAAATACTTAATGCCTGGCCGCGTGGGTGGCTCAGCAGTTAAGCGTCTGCCTTCAGCTCAGGGCATGATCCTAAAGTCCCAGAATCAAGTCCCATATCGGGCTCCCCGCATGGAGCCTGCTCCTCCCTCTGCCTATGTCTCTGCTTCTCTCTCTGTTTCTCTCATGAATAAATAAATTAAATCTTAAAAAAGAAGAAAGAAATACTTAACGCCGCTAGACTGTACACTTCAAATAATTAGGATGGTAAATATTACATTATGTGTATTTTACCACAAGAAAAAAAGAGAGAGATTAATATCAAGCTAAGAGAGAAAGGGTTATGTGGAAAGGATGATAAGTCAAAGAAGGAAACTGGTGAGGAAAAAATAGAAGGGATATCTCAGCCCATTGTTTTTCTAAATCCTTATTCACTCACTCTTACTCTGAAGTTGGAGAATAAGCTTGAATCCCTGGCCAAGGGAGTATTTCATGAAACCTGGATACCAATATTTAGGCTGAATTAGTGTTTGGGGTCATGAAATTATTTCAAAAATCATTAAAGGATTTTTTCTCATTATTCAGGGTATGTTCATTCTGTGTGTGTGTGTGTGTGTGTGTGTGAAGAAATTAAAAACATCTAAGAAATTTAAGACGCAATTCCATTTTCACAATCTACCTAGATAGAAAATAATTTTATTTTTCCTTTGAAGTATTTTATTTTCATAGTGTTTAATATGTTTTTTTCTTTCTAAAGATCAAATAACACATTTCCAATGTTAATATGTGCTTTTGACATTTGAAATATGTAAGCCAGTGTATCTAACTTGACAGTTTCTGGTATGCTTAAAATCTAATTGGTTGTTGTGAGAATCAATTGAGATAAAATATATAAAAACACTTTGAAAAATATAAATTATTGAGTAAAGTTAAGGTATGCATTTTGGTCTGGATATGATTATAAATCTAGTTTTGGAGAAAGACAAATCTTACAAAGTGAAAATTTGGAAAATAAAACATGGAGTTGTGTATAATGTGTGATACATTCACTTTAATTAATTCCTAAAGGTGCTGAACTTTGGGTACCTCAATTAAATAATCATTACATAACTCATTTATGGAGATATGTACACTGGGTCTGCATAGAGAAGATAATGGAGATGTCTGGACAGAAATGAAATACCAGTGAAGTATTTTAGGAAATGAAAAAAGTCAAGGTTTGCAATATAAGGAGTAAAAAAATAAGTTAAAAAAAGTATTATGAATATAAAACAAAGGAGAGAAGCATTTGCCAAGAAACTGGCAGTTTTCCTTGTTATCTTTCACCCCAAATCACAGAAACAAAGCCACATGGAGGACATGCTCTTTGGAAAACTGTTCTGATGATCATTTTCTAACTAATAGTGTTGTATTTGCCTTGTTTCAATATCTAAGATGCCACTTTCTAAGGTTAGAAAGAAGGCATTTTCTGAGGAGTAAAAATCATCAGTGGACATTTTCTGTATAATAAAAGTGGAAATGGACCCATTGGGTAACCACACTGTTACTGTAATGGCCATTATACTTACACTGAGCTGCCTAGGCATCAAAATAAATGTAACTGCCAGGATAAAGAGAAGGTACATCCATCCAAACGTGCTCACAAATTCTCAGTTTGTACACATCCTTAACTTAGGAAAAGGAAATCAAATGAAAAATTAGCAAAGATATCTATGTGACATCAAACAAAAATTGGAGAATAATCTGTATATGAACCTTGACCACTGAAGGATTGTGGAGATAGGAAAAAAGGACAATTTTATGTTTCATGTATTCATTCATTTAACCAACACGCATTTATTGATTGCCTAGTATTGTGCCAGGCATAGTCCAGCTGGGGTTACAAAATGAGCAAAACAGACATGGGCTCTGTGCTCAAGGGATTTGAAAAGGACTTCAGATTCATCTCATGTAAGCATCTACTAGAGGCTTAAGCCCCCTTTGTAATATCCCTAATAAGTGGTTGTTGCAAAAACCGTGGATTAGCTTGCTCAGCATCCTTTTCAATTTCCTTCCTTCGACTGGGTGTATTCCAGGTCCTGGGTACTATCTGAAAAACTGTTAGGGGTAGTGCAGCGAGCAAAATAATTAGAAAATTATTTCCCTCCTGTACTGCCAAAGCAGGAACGTCAAAGACTCCCTTGCAGCTTGAGTCCCAGGTATGGTTTCATTTCTGCTGATCAGAGGTATCCATGTGAGACTTGAATTTATAACTGGTTTAAGTAGGAAAAGATGAACAGAGCGTGAGGCATATCCACTTGGCTGGTGCACATAATAGCTGTGTAGTCCTCTGGGAGATGTTCCTCAAAGTGCAGCTGTAGCTCGATCCACTGTCCCTTTCAATGATTTTTGAATACCTGGTAATAAATCCCTTTCTACTGAAACCAGTTAGAGTGGATACTATCGCCTGAAAGTGAACACAAACTCACACAGTGTTTTTAACCCAAAGTACCTATTGTCTAGAAGGAATCCCTACCCCCTGCTGGGAAGCTGCAAATCTACAATACTTTTGTCTGGTTTGTGTGATTATGGACACACAAAAGACAGACAGTCAAAACCAAAATCTTGTTTCTTTTCTCACATTGTCTCTTTGCAACAATAGGCCAAATGTATACATTAAAAAAAAAAATCTGGAAGCTGTGCTACTTCATACTACCAATTTTATCTTCCCTGGCATAACTCCATGAGTTGTTGAATTCTTACATTGAACTCTTGATTCTGACTACAGAAAGAAACACCTTGCCCTGATTGGATAAGAAATTAAAAGAAATATGAGTATTTGATGAATGTGTGCCTTAAGGTAGGCAACTTATATCTAATAAGTACATATGACAGGAAATCATGGATTTACCACATAAGCATAAATATTTGTAAGTTTCAAAGGTCATTAAGAATGTAACTCTAAAAGCGTGGTTTGAAACTGACTTGCTTATTTCAGGAATCTGTATTTCCCAGGATAAAATGTTCCTTTGAGTCTAAAGTCAAAATAACTCCATGCAGGTGTTTACAATCTAATCACAGCAAACTATTCATAAAGAGATGAGATAGTTTAATCAGACGCTAGGCTCTGATGTGCTTCTTGAAATTGGACACAATTTCAGATTTCAGATACGATACTTGATTTTGGAAAACACTTGGAAAATGGGCCAGCAATGTATCTTCAGTGGAAATCGGAAAGGTGGCATGCAAATGCTGAAGAGTCATTTAAGGATAGTGAAGAATAATTTTTAATCACCTGATTTGATAAATTGAGGTAGAAAATTCTACTTTGTAGGTATTATAAAATGGGGTAGGTTAATTGCTTTCAGAGAGGGTTTGGAAGTGGTTCTGCATAATGGTAAAGAAATGAGTTAGATGGTTTTCTTATTTTGATTTGCAGCTCTATAAAACATTTAGGAAATAAAACCATCTTGATCCATTTGGCAGGAAGTAATGTTTTCCTTCTTAAACTCCCAAATTACTTTGCAATTCTTTCATGACTATATCACAATCTTTCTAGAATGATGTTTGTGTAAATATCTTTTTCTGCCTAAAAGTTCTTAAGCTACTGAAAGACAGGTATCATATTAATACTTAGATGGTTTCTGTCACAGAGCATTGCAAAGTAGTATCAACAAATATTGGGTGATAAAGATACAACAGTTTTGCATAGAGTAAAGTCTTACTTCAATCCTAAAGTACCAAATTTCTACTTTTCAGTTGGGCAGTGAAGTCACCAGAAATACTAGGCAGGTTTATCTAGGTCTCCAAATTATGAAATAACCACTTTCTTGGTTGGCCTTTCTGGAAGAATCCTTTGAGACCTAGAGCCTTAGCATTCCTAGAAATCTTTGAGTTGGCACAATCTGAGTAGTTCTGGGGTTCATGTTTATGCCAGGAAGCATTTTTCAAATTCATATGTGTTGCACTCATGGTGGGCACTACAGAAAGCAGGATGGAATATGGGCATGTGTGGGAACTGCCTGAAGTGGGACCCCAAGAGTGGAGGGGATATGGTGAATGTGGTCAACTTAAAGTATCCTCATTTCAACTTCACACACACATACACCACTGTGTAGACAAAAGAAAACGTATCTGAAGGGCAGCCAGTTTTTGACCTCTAAAGAGCAGCGTAGACAGATGTATTCTCATGTCCTTACAGAGGAGCTGGGATGGATGAGAAGTGTGAGGGCAGCAGACAGAATCAAGGGGAGTTGGAGGCTAACAGAAGAGGACAAGTGAGCTGGGTCCTGGAAGAGAATGGTTAACAGCAAGCAGATACTATGTATAAAGGGGAGAGTGAGCTTCTTAAAGACACCCTTGTTAACTAACTCACAGTTCTCCTGGGACTGGACAAAATGTGGAAGAGTGGTTAGGATGTTGCGAGGCGCCATCCCTTCCTAGTTGTGGGACCCAATGCAAGTTATTTAACACATCCATGCTTCAACTTCCTTATGTCTAAGATGAGGATAATAATAGTGTCTCCCTCATAAGGATGTTATGATTCAATGAGGCAAAACTTAGAAAAGCCCTCAGTTAGTGGCATATAATGTTATATGATGCTCTTTCAATTAATAGTTTGTGTATGTTCACTTGTATATATCATTTCTATAACTCTCTTTCACATTTCTTGGAATTGTATCTCATGGTCCATCTAAATGCATAATACACTTTCTCTGATAGAGACACATATGTTGCTCTTACCTTCACTTCCTCAAAAGCATAAGAATGAAGATTATACTTCAGAATCTCTCTTTTTTTTTTTCAGGTCCAGATGACAATCTTCTACTTATTTACATTTTCAGGCTGCATCAATTTCTTCCCCTCAATGTACTTTTTAAGTTGCCTCCCTGCTGTGTAAAGTGGTACCTCCTTTCTTTGTCCTAAAATAGTCTCTTTTATGCCTCAAGCAGTTTATTTTGGCTCTAGTTTTCTGAAATTTAGTTTTTAAGTCTGTATTTATTTAGGCCAGGCCCTCACTAATGTTATTGATTTCAATTATATTCCTTCTTAAAATTCTTTAGTTGTTGTTGTTTGTTTGTTTTTGCTCTGAAATCCTAGCACCTTGACTATATTCAGTGTGTAATCTTGGCCATTTAGCTACCTTTTTCTAGACCTACTTTATCTCTGTTCAGAGTTCATCACAAGGGAGAACTGGGTCGAGCCCAAATCCATGGGTAGGGAGGGCATGGATGAAAGAAACACCCATAGTGTCACAGGACATTTTGTACATGCCGCTATTCCTGATAGGAAACAACTTCTAATTCTACCACACAGAGTAACTACTTCTACCATCCACATGCACTCAAAAAAAAAAAATGACTTAATCTATGCAAAATAATTGCAAATATGGTCAAGAAGGCTCTGGCCCTAAGCACGCTGCCCCTGAAGCTATGTATGTTGGAGACAATTTTCCGTGCACAGCAAATGGTGTGATTGATCCACCTTTATGTTCCATGTAAATTTGTTTTATTTTTGATAACGAGGTCTAGAGAAATAATTCTTGAAGCATCGTAACAGCATTGATTGACAGCCCCCTAAGTGCTGTGTCTTTTATAGCAACCATAATTGACAGCTCATAGGTAAAGAGCATATGTAGATGGATTGGGTCCACGTTGAACACAGTGGGGGAAAACACCAAAGAAGATATCTGTTCTATTTGTTATTAATTAAAATTCAATTAATATGGTAAAATATATGCATTTTAGGAGAATAGATTTACTTGTAGGCTGAGACAGATTGAGTTTTTTTTTCAGATTCAGTTTTTAAACTGTTATAGAAGCTTCATGTATAGCGATTATGTACTAAAATTACCTCTCATAAATATTTTTACACTTCGGTGTAATTTACATTACTCATGTCCTTCCTCCATGTACATTGCTTATTTAGCTGGGAGTGGTCTCGATAATAACAAGTCTTTAAGGTGTAGATTTAAATGCAACTGAAGTTGTGTGGGCATCTACCTGCCTGTGTAAGTTAAGTTAAAAACCTGGCCCCATTAAAAACGAGAATCCTGTAATGCCCCTTCTGGGTATATACCCCAAAGAATTGAAAGCAGGTATGCAAACAGATACTTTGGCGCTCATGCTCATAGCACCATTATTCGTGATAGCCAGAAAGTGGAAACAACTCGTGTGTCCCCCAATGGATGGATGGATAAACATATGTGGCATATACACACAATGGAATATTATTTATCCTTAAAAAGGAATGAAATTCTGAAATATGCTACCACGTGGGTGAAACTTGAAAATGTGATGCTAAGTAAAATAAGTCAGGCCCAAATGGACAAATATTGTGAGATTCTACTCATGTGCAGTACTTAAAATAATCAAACTCATAAAGACAGAAAGTGGAATGGTGGTTATAGGGGTTGGGAAGAGGGTGATTGGGAAGTATTTAATGGGGACAGAGTTTCAATTTGGGAAGATTGACGTGTTCTGTAGCTGGATGGTGGTAATAGTTGCACAACGTGAATATATTTCATGCCACTGAACTGTATACTTAAAAAGTGTTAAAATGGTAAAATTCATGTGATGTATTGTTTAACCACATGTGTACATAAAAGACATGTAGGAATCTGCATGGTCAGACCAGATGGTCCAGATGAAAGAGTATTGACGCTGGTTGAAATGTCATGGAATCTGACCTAACAAGAGCCATGAGTGATTTGTAGGGTTTCATGCTGGGTCTCACTCCGAAATGTAGTAGGTCTGGGCTGGGACCCCAAGAATTTCCATTTCTAACAAATTCCCAGGTATACTTGTCATCTATCGCTGCATAACAAATTACGTCATATGTTAGTAGCTTAAAAGAACACGCATTTATTATCTCATGATTTCTGTGGCCCAGGAGTCTGAGATTAGTGGCTCTGGTTCAGGATCTCTCCTGGAGTGGCAATCAAGCTGTTGATTGGAGGGCTGAAATCGTGTGAAGACTTGGCTGGAGGACCCACTTTTAGGATGGCTCACTCCCACTGCTGTTAGCAGAAGGCTTTAGTTCTTTACTAGACAGATCTTTCCGTATGGCTGTCTCACCTCAGGGCATCTGAGTTCCTCAGAGTGGGTGCTTCAAGAAAGAGAGAGCAAGCAGGAAGCCAGCTTTTGCAACTAATATCCAAACTCTATTCTTCAGAGACAAGTCATTAAATCTAGCTCATATTCAAAAGGAGGGACCTACCTTTTAAAAGGAGGGGTACTGGGGTGCCTGCATGGCTCAGTTGGTTAAGCATCTGCCTTTAGCTTGGGTCATGATCCCAGGGTCCTGGGATTGAGCCCTAGATCGGGCTTCCTGCTCACTTGGGAGTCTGCTTTTCCCTCTATCCCTCCCCACTGCTCATGCTCTCTCTTGTATGCTCTTTCTCTCTCAAATAAATAAATAAAATCTTTAAAAAGAAAAAAGGAGGAGTACTGAAAAATTGTAGATGTTTTAAAAAACGAACACACTGGGTATATTCTTGGGGCTGCTGTAAGAAAGGGCCATAAACTGGGTGACTTAAACAACAGAAATTTATTGTCTCACAATTCTAGAGTCTGGAAGTCCAAGATCAAGGTGTAAGTAGGGCTGGTTTCTCCCGAGGCCTGTGAGGGAAAATTTGTTCCAGATCTCTTTCCGTGCTTCCAGTAGCCTCACCTGTTCTATGGCTTACAGCTTACAGATGCCCATCTTCCTGTGTATTTACATTGGTTTCCCTCTGTACACATCTATCTATAAATCAAAATTTCCCTGTAATAGTCATATTGGATTAGGGCCCACTCAAATGACCTTTTTTTATTTTACCTGATTACCTCTGGAACAACCCTTATTTCCAAGTAAGTTCACATTATGAGGTACTAAGTATTAGGACCTCAACATCTTTTGAATTGAATCCAGTTTAACACTTAGTATAATTAGGTAATGCTGAGGTTCCTGCTCTGGGTACCATACTTTTGAGAATCACTGTTCTAATCCACCCCTCGGTTACACTAATGAGAAATGTAAGTTTTCCATAAGCTAAACAAAACCATCAATGTCAAAGAGTGAGTTTGTGGCCGAGTTCAGATGATAACACATATTTCTTGATCCACGTTCAGTGCACTTCCCAGAGCCACAGAGTATTTGGTCATCTTTGACCAAAGTTCTCTGAAGATCTCAATTATCTGTGGACTCATTGAGCCTTTGTGCTTTTTCTAGGTTAAGGTTGCCTCACAAAGTTCTGTAGTTCAGGAATCCTTTTAAGAGGTGTGTGTGAGTGTGTGTGTATGTGTGAATTTTCTGGAAACTACATCATTCATCACGTAAGCCATCTACACTGGGAAGGAGAAGAGAGAGAGTAGGAGATGAAGAGGAGATAATGAAAGAGAGAGGAGTAAGGAAATGGGATATGAGAAATACAGGAAAAAGAAATAAAAACTGTATCAATTTACACTCCCACCATAGCCTGCCACATCTTCCAATGTGAGTCATGGTGGGAAGTGAGATGAAATTAACTTTCCCTGTTATATATATCTATATTTTTCAAGGATGAAATGAACACCTGTGTATCCACCAGCCACCTAAAGACAAAGAACATTGGCAGGAGCACTGACACCTCTGGTGTCCTGCTCACAGCATCCTCTCCCTCTTTCCTGGGTTATTTTCTATTCCCAAGTCTGTGTTTATCGCTCTTTTGCTTTTCTTTATGGTTTTACTACAGAGGGATAGAACCTTAAACAATATCTTCCTTAACTTTACCTGGTTTTGAACTTCATGTAAATGGAATCAGACTTGGCAAGCCTAGGTGACTTTCTATTTTTTCCTCAACCTGGTGAAACCCATCCATACTGTGTGATTGTGGTTCACTCATTGTCATTGATGTCTACCCATCCTCTGACTAATAGGCAGGTTACTTTTGTCATTAAAAAAATGTTATGAACATTCTTATGTTTGTGTGCTGATGTGTGTCTGCTCCTTAGTGAGTTAGACAGAGACTACACCAGGTTGAGTTGCTTCAGAAGGTCATTGAGATTTGTAAGCAAATAAGGAGATCACAGGAATAATTTCCAAAGCCATGTCTGCCAAAGCAGGAATGAGCAGGTTTCTTTTATTAGGGTTTGGGATGAATATTCAGAGGGAGAGGCATCATCATCACATGTAATGGGCAGGTATAGAATTACACATTCCCACTCATAAAACATGCCATTACGTATGTTGCATGTTATGCTAATGAGGCTTATATCCCTTTCAGGATGGGGATTTTAACATTATAATGAAGCTCAGGTAACTATCAGACACTTTATGATTCACTTGCACAGGTGTCTGTCCTGGGAGGTCATATTCAAATATTTCTTTTCTTGTTCCAGCAATTTGTTAGTTTCTAAAAGATAACATAGTTTGGCAGAAGCTTCTATGGAGTTTCCTGAGTTCAGGGGTCTCCCTGATGACAGATACAAGTCGTCTGGTATGCTGTGCAAGAATTTCTGCAGGGTATACACCTAGGAATGTAACTGCTGGATTGGAGGGTATACTCCCCTTAACAGCATTGATTGGTTGGTTGATTTCAGGAGGGCAATACTAGTACACTCCCACAAGAAGCATCTAGAAGTTATCACTATCTCACATCTCAGCAGCACTTGTTGTTAGTTCAACATTTTGACTCTCCTGATATTTACCCAAAAGGCTGACCTTAGAACCAAACTCTCACATTAGATGTCACTCTACCGTATTGGACTTTGGGGATTTTATGATCCTCCTGCCTAGGAGACCTGATGTCTCTGACATAACAGGTGCTCAGTAAATGAGAGGAAAATAAAATGAGTCTAAGCTGTGGCTTTTTGGTAAAAGTACATTTTTCTCATATTTTAAATGTCTATCAGCATGTTCTTGATTCCAATCTTTCCTCCTGACTTCAGATTATGTACCTAATGCCAACCTATAGTGGTATATTTTTTCCAAACTCAAAGTCTACACAGGAAATTTCATGCAGCCGTCCAAGTGTTGCCCCTAGAGGTAGGAAATATATTACACTCGTTTTACTGTAATCTAGTAAAAGCCTGTAACATGAATTTTAGAGAAAAGGAAAAAAGAAAAACCTCCAAAATTCCTAACCTTAATTTCAGAACTTACTTAGTTCTTATATATTCCAACATGTCATTTTTTTAAAAAGAAATAGTAAAAATCCCACTTTCACATACTTATTTGGTTGTTTTCCATTTAAATTTCCACAATTAAGTTAAAAACATTTTTGTGACAATGTATAGGAACCACTTTTTAAAGGCATCTATTTTATTTTTTTTAAGATTTTATTTATTCATTTGACACACAGAAGAGAAAACACAAGCAGAGGGAGAGGCAGGCAGAGGGAGAGGGAGAAGCAGGCTCCCCGCTGAGCAAGGAGCCTGATGTGGGGCTCCATCCCAAAATCCTGAGATCATGACCTGAGCCAACGTCCAACCAACTGAGCCACCCAGGCGCCCCTAAAGGCATCTATTTTGATGGGCTATAAAGTTTTGGTTCCCAAATGCTGGTCCGAGAACCTATGCCAATCTCTGATGAAAGTTTTACTAGCCTAAAAGATAAGTGACAGAACAACAGAATGAGCTTTTCAGTACAACGAAGTGAATTCCATTTAAAGGAACCCTTTTTCTTTCTTTTTTTTTTTTTCTGGGAATATGTCATCTCTACCTTTTTAATGACTAAATGTGTTTTAAGAAATGCTGGTGTATTCATTTGCTTGACAACTTTGTATTTGTGTTTTAATTTCACTTATCCTTCAATTCTAAGTGTTTGGAAATCCTTTCAGAGCGGCTTAGTGCATCACTTAAAGTGGATTTTGTAGACAGCACCTTGGGAGTTCCTCTCAGGAGCACACAAGGCTCAGAAACCAAGCTATACTCGTTTCTATTTCGTGACGGTGCATTTAATTCTGATCGGGTTTCAGCTAAGTCTGGGCGCTAACACACGGGAGGAGGCATGCAAACCTGGTAAGACTGTTTCATTCTCACCTGTGAGTGGTGTAGCCTGTGCGTTACACTGATACACGAGGGACATGTGAGCGCCGGGAAGGCTGCTGGAGGGGGTGCAGACCCTGGCTCCTGGAAACTGTGGAAAGGCAGAGAGAAGCGGAGACCCGTCGCTGAAAGACGCACAGGAGCCAAGGTTTGGAGTCCGTTCCTCGGTGAGCAAGGAGCGCAGCGTCGCTCGGGGCGCGCGAAGTCAGACCGCAGGAGTCGGGCGGGCGGGCGGCGCGGGTTCTGCAGTTGGACGTGCAGCACCCGGCAAGGGAAGGAAGGCCCACGGGAGAGTCGTTACTAAGACCTGGACGAGGACAGGCTTCAGCACCCGCAGGAGGAGACAGGGGCCGAGAGGGCGCCGCGGAGCGCCAGGGGGCGGAGTCGGGCCCGCCCCGCGGACTCACACACCCAACCAGCGACGAGCCGCCCCGACCGCGGGACACGCCCCCGCCCCTTCCCGACAGCCCCCGGAACCTAGCTCCCTCCGGCGCCTGCGCAGCCCTGAGGCCCCGCCCCCTCGCCCTCCCGCCTGGCCCTCCGGCGGCCAACATGGCGGCTCCCTGTGTGTCCTGCTACGCCGCACTTTCCTGCCGACTCTTTCTCGGAGGTAGGGTTAGCCTCTCCCAGAAACAAGGCGTCTGGAAAGCCGCAGCTGCGGAGTTGCAGACAGGTACCGGATCTCAGGTGAGGCGGAAGTGGATGCACGGGTCCGTGTAGCGCGAGGATGTGGAGCCGGCGCCGCTGCTTTCTCCTGGCGTCTCGCGTGCGCCCGGGCCGGGACTGAAAAGGGTCTGGGGTGTTTCGGAGAGGCCTGTGGTTGAGAGAGGAGGAGTGGGTGTTGGTTTGCAGCGGCCACTCGAGGTGGTTTCTGGGTTTTGCAGGGTGCAGTGAGGGAGGAAGTGTTCTGCAGACGGACCTAGAGCGACCCCCTTCCTTGAGTTGTCTGCGGAGCTAAGGGGAGTCGGTGCCCAGGTGTGTAGGGTCTGGAGCTCCCCGCTCGCCCTGCGGTCCATTCACCCGAGGAGGTGAAGGACTGGACTCCTGCAGTGGGCTGGAAGACTCAGTGGATAAAGTCACACAGTGGATAGGATTCATAGCGGCCTTAAAAGTGCCTTGCATCTGTGCGGCTTCTGTTTTCTTAATTTCCCCCAACGCCGGTTCTCCGGAGAGATGGAGACCAGAACTTGTACATTTCCTTTACTCCCCCGAGGGCGGTGAGAAGCCAGTATTCTAGCTTCACAGCTGTTTTGGTGATGCTGACTTGGGATCTCGAAAGGAGGGGAAAGTTTTGAGAGGGAAGAAAACGAGCTTAGTTTTGGATATAATTATAGTTATTATACAGTAATAATTGGGTTGTCCACGTGGAGATTTCCAGTAGGCCCAAAGATTGACAAGTTTATAGTTCAAGAAGAACTTCTCTACAAGCCCTCTGTCAACTTGTAGATGGTAATCGAGGCCTTGGAAGTGAATTCAAACACCTAATGATGGTGTACCGAATTGGAATGAGTAGAGGGACAGGGCCCTGAAGGACAACGGCGAAGAAGAGCCTCCCAGAGATTGAGAATGAAGTGCCAAAGAAACGGGGGAAACCAGTGTGGTGTCATGGAAAACAAGTGAATGTTTTAAGTAGGCAAAGTGATAAACAAGTACCAAATATTGTATAGAGGCCAAATATTATGATATAAAAACTATTGAAAAAAGGAATACTGTGTATTTTTAAACATCGTTTTTATATTTTAACCTAAATCGACCAGTCCATCTATTCTTTTATCCATCACTTATTTTTCATTCATTCTTTTATTTTTTTTTAAAGATTTTATTTGTTTATTTGTGAGAGAGAGAGTGTGTGTGCGCAAGTGCACAAGCATGGGGAGAGGCAAAGGTAGAAGGAGAAGCGGAAGCCTAAGCATTCTCCTGGCTCAGTGGGGAGCCCTACTCAGGGCTCTTTCCCAGGATCCTGAGATCATGACCTGAGCTGAAACCAAGAGTCAGATAGATGTTTAAATGACTGAGGTATCCAAGTGCTCTTTACTACTTTTTTATTACAGAATACGTTGGAAGTTTTTATTTTTTTCATGCATCTCTTTTGAGTATGTTTTCCCTATATATGCTTAGTTAGCTATAGCGTATGGAATGTTTTAATTGCTGACACTGTGTGTGTGTATGGGGGAAGGGGCTACTAATTTTCTCTCCCTCTCTCAACCTCCAGAATCTATGTATCCTTCTCTGTCTTTACGTTCTTTTTATCATAAGCGTGCATCTATGTCAGTGCTAATAGTTGATGGCCATTTATTTTGTTTCCATTTTCTAACCATTAATAAAATGTTTAGTAAACATCCTGTAATAATTCTTAGGTACTTACATTGCTTTTATTTCTGTAGGAAAGTTGTGAGTTTATTGCTGCAAAGTGTGTGTACATCTTAAATTTTAAAAGATATTTCCACATAGCTTTCCAGGAAGGCTGTGGCAATCACACTCCATCATTGATGTATGAAAGTGCCCCCTTTTCAACTAGCATTAGGTATTTTTTTTTCAATAAGATGGTAAACAGTGATTCCTCCTTGCTTCTTTAATTTTCATCTCCCCGACTTGAAATAAAGCTTTTTTCCCCCTCCATATGGCAAATGTTTACTGAGCACTTTACTTGAGTCAGGCACTGTGAAGTAAACAAATCATTATCAAATAATTACCAGACAGTATTGACCCTTACCCTCTCCAGGGATGATCCTGAAACTGCTGCATCCCTAAATTCCTTAGTATTGTAACAGCCTATGTTTTACCATATGAAGTACAACTAAGATATATAACTGAAAGATTTAACTGACCCCCGTCAGACCCTTACTATTACCACATATATGGTTAAAGACATTTATAAAGCTTTTTTCTGGCACAGAGTTTGTCTGTCTTAAGTATTAATACTTCTGCATATCCCATCTCTAATGTTAGTATTACATTTTTCTCAGGCCATGTAGGTGGCTCAGTCGGTTGGGCTTCGGATCTTGATTTGGTCTCACATCTTGATCTCAGGGTAGGTGAGAGCAAGCCCGGCCTGGGACTCTGCACTGTGGGTGGAGCCTGCTTGGAATTCTCTCTGTCTCCCTCTCTGTCCCCTCTCCTGCACACTTGCACATACTATCCTCTGTCTCTCAGAAAAAAAAAAAAAGTTACATTTTCTTAAAGGCCGTGTTTCATAAAACAATATAATAATAATAAATCCATCTTGTACAAGATTTTTTTTGCATTTTGTTTATACGTATGAGTGTGTCCTAGGTTGTGATACAAATAGTACCTATTACTGTGGATCACAGTCAAAAACGCTTGAGAAACACTGATGCCACAAGGAAAAAGAAACAAGTTTTGCTAAAAATTGTGACTCTTTTGTGCCCAGTTGGGACCCTCACTAACAGACTCCCTCTTGTGTACCAATCTTGTGGTATATACGTTTCATATTAATGCCTCTACAATTGCAAATATCTAAGTGTACCAAATTTGGGATAGAGGAGGGAATCTTAACTTGTGAATGGCGAAACTTCAGATTATAAACCCCTGGTTATCAGGTACCTACCTATTCACAGTTTATCATAAGGTTTACAGAGGTGAATACAGAAGAACACAAAAGTGCAGTGCCTAATGCAATTGAGTTGAAATGGGTAGAGTGGTGGGATGGGCCCCTTCTCCAAGGAGATGATAGAGTTTTCTGGAGCAATTAGGAGTTAGATAAAAAAGAAAGATACTCTGTTCTAGGAAGATATATAGTCAGTTGATCTGGCAACGACTAATTGGTTATAGCTGTTATAATTGGTATAATAATTAGTGCAAGAATGGTGAGAGGTGGGAAAGTTTGATGGGACCCAGATTATGGTCTGTGTTGCTATACTAATGTACATGCCTTTTTTTTTTTTTTTTTTTTTTAATCTTTCACTAATGAAAATCTCACTGGCATTATTATAAGCAGTTGACAGTCATGGTATACTACAAAGGTTACCCATGGATTCTTAAATCCTCTATCAATATAATGTAAGAATGCTAATTTAGCTTTCTGAAATACTTATGACTTCTTAAGAAAGATTTATTTATTTTATATATAGAGAGAGGAGTGCATGTGCATGCTAACGGGGAGGTACAGAGGGAGAGGGAGAGAGAATCCTCAAGTAGACTCCCCGTTGAACATGGAGCCCTGCTTCAGGTTGGATCCTAGGACCCTGAGCTTGTAACCTGAGCTGAAACCAGGAGTCAGATGCTTAACTGACTGTGACATCCAAGCACCCCTATATATATATATGTATGTATATATATGTATGTATTTTTTAAGATATTATTTTTAAGTAATCTGTATACCCAGTGGGGGCTTGAACCTAAGTCCTTGAGATCAAGAGTTGCATGTTGTACCCACTGAGCCCTTATGGCTTATATTAAGGAAAAACAGTAGACTAATTTTCTATTTTGAAAGCTAGAATTACCAAATATCAATGATATGTCCTCTTAATTTTATTTTCTATTAAACACTCAGTGCTTAAACTTTACATTTTTATTGAGTCAGTACACCCCTTATTGAATTGGTCTGTTTGCTGAAGAATGCTCAATGGCATTTGGTGGGTTGGCCCTGTATATTTTGATTTTATTGTAAAAACAGTGTTATTTTTGTCTTAAGTATCTATTCTTTAATCTTAACGGGCTCCTAGGGATTATAATATTGTATATTTATCATGACATCCAGTTGGTTTATAGTAGGGTCTAAATAAACTTTATTGATAAATTGCTTAAAAACTCTTTGAAATTAAAAATTGACTTGCATTTGTATCAAATGCTGTATGTAGCTCTGTAAATTCGTTATGTTTTCCTCCAGATAACTTGATTTTTTTAAAAAGCCTATTTTATTAGCAATGGAAATGAAAACCTTTTTGATGGGATAAGTTGTTTCTTTTGAAATCCATCCTTTTAAGGATGGATCTAAATCTACTTGTACTATGCTTCATTGTTGTAATTAGGATGATGAATTAATTAGTTACTTATTGCTGTACCCCCAAACTGAGCAGCTTAAAACAGCAGACATTTGTTATCTCATGGTTTCTGCGGGTCGAGTTTGTAGGCACAGCTTTACTGGGTTTTCCCTTTGGGCCTCCCATAATTTAGTAGTCCAGGTGGTGGCTGTGGCTCCTGTTATCTCAAGGCTGGAGGGTGGAAATCTGTCTCTCAGTTCGCTCATGTGGGTGTTAGCAGGTTATTGGACTGGCCGTTGGCTGGAGGCCACCCTCCGTTCTTGTCACATGGGCCTCTGTAGGACACCTCACCACATCTGGCTTCTATCAGGTTGATCAAGGGGGAGGGGCAAGAGGGAAGACAGTCTTTTTATAACTTAATCTGAGTGGTGACATTCTGTCACTTTAGTAGTATTCTATTCGTGGGAAGCAAGTTTCTCAAGCAATTTGCAGAAGCCCACATTCAAGGGGAGGAGATTGAACAACAGGATGAATACCAACTGGTAGAATCATGGGAACCATCCTGTAAGCTGCCTGCAACTATGTTCTTTTTTATTACTTAAGTGACTTGTGTGTTTATAGGTCTTTCCCTTACATTTGGTTTGTAAACCTCTTGAGAAAAATAGCATAACTTTTGTATCCCTACTCTGATGCCTATTACAGGACCCACAGACACCTCCTAGATGCTCACTGATCATTTCCTGAATTAAACATGTGAAGAGTTCTTACGTGTAGGGATATATGTGTGTGCACATGTTGTGTATGCACATGTGTGTGAGCACCTGCCATGCTCCTTTTTGCCAGATAGATTAGTAACTTAAGAAAACTGCATTTTGACCATGTTTCATACTTCCTTCTCTCACTGTGGCAACATTCTCATTTTAACATCAGTCACTTCTGCTTGACAGTTATTTCTGTCAAAACTCAGGAGATAGCCTGGCTCATAATAATTGCTTAAATTTTGTTAAATTAACTTGTAAAATAGTTTACTTTCTTGGAATTTTATGAAAAATAAAGCATGTTCAAGCATTTACAAAAATAGAATACTGTAATGAACTCCCTGTATATGTCAGCAGGCTTCAATAGTTACTACTGTTTTCTGAATTCTGTTTCATCTGTCTCCCTACCTTTTTTTTTCTAGAAGCTTTTATGTAAATCTCAGGCTTTCCATTATATTACTTGTATATATACTTGAATGTGCATCTCTAACAAGTAGATTTTTTGTTTTTAAAAATTATTTATTCATGAGAGAGAGGGAGAGGGAGGCAGAGACACAGGCAGAGGGAGAAGCTGGCTCCATCCAGGGAGCCCGATGAGGGACTCAGTCCCAGGACCCCAGGATCACGACCTGAGCCAAAGGCAGACACTCAACCACTGAGCCACCCGGGTGCCACCAAGTTGCTTTTAAAATAGAAAAAAAGAAAAAAAAAAACATGGGGGTGCCTGGGTGGCTCAGTCAGTTAAGTGTCCCTCCTTGCCTTTGGGTCAAGTCATGATCTCAGGGTTCTGGGATCAGGCGCCATGTTGGGCTTCCTGCTTAAGCAGGAAGTCTGCTTCTCCCTCTCCCTCTCCCTCTCCCCCTACTGCCTGCGTGTGTCTTCTTGCTCTCAAATAAATAAGTAAAATCTTAAAAAAAAAAAAAAAAAAAAAAAAAGGCTTCCATGCCACTATGGATATATCAGGCAGAATGAACAATAATTTCTTAATATATCTGCTACTTATTCCATCCATGTTCAAATTTCCCTGGTTGTGTTAGCAATAATTTTTTATAGTTTGTCTAAAGCACGATTCAGACAAAGCCCATATATTTTATTTGATTTGTAAGTGTGTTAAGGCTCTAAATTTATAAGTTTGTGGAAAGAATATAAATCGTGAATTTTGCTCAAGTAGTGTAGTAGATTTCCATGTTTGTTTAACCTGGTGTCCACTTCCCTTTCACCAGGGCACTGCTGCTTTCTCAGGAGGGATGAGTTCTTCACCACTGGATACAATCTAGAAGGACTATAATCTGGGGCATCTGACCCAAAGTAGCCCCATTAGATAGTCCCTCCCATGAGATCTTGAGCAGAAAGCTAATGACAGTTGCAATACCGTTTTATCTTAATGGCCATAGACTTCATTGCACATGCCGTGGCTCATTGGAGTTCCTGCTTCTTAGCTCCCTGCTTCAAGTATAGTCCTGGGCCCCTGTTACTCTTCTAAGAAATGTCTCTTTTGCTTGAGCAAAATCATATTCTTTTGCTTGCATCCAGAGATCTCTAGTTGATAAAAATATAAACTCATTCAAAAAAACTTACTGTCCTCTCTCTCTCTTGGTGTCCTTCTAATGTTTCTTTCTATCCATGTTTTCTCTAATATGACTTTAGTCTTTACCTTTTCTTTGAGTCCTCCAAGTATTTTTTCTTTTGCCTTTTCTATTCAGATTAGCAGCAGCTTCTTCTTTGTTCCATTTTTATCCAATTGAACAAAAAGGAAACTCCTGAATACTCGTAATATCATTAAAGTAGTGTGTGGCACTGGCATTTGGCCAGATTTGGGACATCACTGCTCTGTCAGGATGTGTCTGCTTCTTTGGCAACCCGCTTGATTGAAATTATAGTTGTCTGACCCACTGATTATCTTAAAAAAGAAACAAATCTGTCAAGTTGTATCTATACCAGTCCATAAAAACAAAGTGTGAGGAAAATTCTCTGTCATAGCTTTTCAGTTGGAAACAGAACCTGTAGAAAATTTTGTTGGGGATTTGTACTTAACAGTAGTGAAGCATGTTCTCTCCAGGAATTCTAGCTGTTTATAGCTAAAGATCTAGTCAATTCACATTCAGCCTTATCTTACTTAATGGATTGTGCTAATGAATAATGGACTCTATTGAATGTAAATATTTTTGTGTGAATCACTGCTGGAATAATTTAGAATATTTATAAATATATTCAGTAGTCTGGTACTGATGCTGTGATGGTTTTAGAAAAATATGAATTCCAGAATGTCACATTCTTAGGCAGTGTATACAAATGTCTTTGAAAAGATCCTAAGGAGATTGAAAAATAGCAAAGTGTGGACTTTTTAAAAAAGCCCTTTCTAAATGAACAATAAAAAATTTTAGTTTTTATTTTTTTATTTTTTTTTTAAATTTTAGTTTTTAAAGCATCATTTATGTTAAAACTAAGAAAGCTGCCACATGTCACAGAGTCTTAAGAATCTAGACACAAGATAATTTTAATTCAAGTGAAGAAATGAATCTTCAGGCTAATAATCAACTCTTTTGCTGGAGGTAATACTCAAATGTTGTCAGAACAAAAGAAGAAAAGGAACTGTGGGAGAGAGAGATGAAGAAAACACAAAGGAATATTTACTCAACAAAATGGAAGAATTATTTTTCTATAACTGCTTCACACTGTCAAGGACATTCTTAAAAGATTGGGTAAGGGAGAGCTATATGAAATAGTAGATAAGACAAGAAAATACGATTGAAAAAATGGTTAAGGGAAGATATTTGGAGATAGACCAGTGATTGAAAAAGCTAAAAATTCGGAGTGGCTGCAGAATTGACACCGCAGAAAACAAAACAAAAAAAAACCCAGGAGTAAAAATTTAAACATCATTCATAATGCAGAACAAAGGGATAAATAAGACTGAGAGAACGGAGATAGAGGACAGGAAACCAGATCACCTCTGTGGTCGGAGAAGAGAATAGTAAGGTGAGAGTTGGTGAGTATTACTTTCTGAGGTTGATAGGAGAAATAATCTAAGCATTTTATTTGGAGACATATAGGTAATCACTACTAAAATAAAAGGCTGTGTAATGTCCAAATTGCTGGATCAAAAAAAAGACAAATATAAAAAACTGCAGACCATTTAGCAAAAGAAAGAAAACAGGAATGGAAGCATACAAAAATAAAATAAGATGGAAAATGTGACAGTATCTATTAAATCCATTTAAATAAGGTATTCTCATATTTGTAAAAAACTCAGATTGGCCCAAAAAACAAAACCTAAAGTGATTTAAAATTTAAATGAAAAATACGGTCAGTGGGATCCCTGGGTGGCGCAGCGGTTAGGCGCCTGCCTTTGGCCCAGGGCGCGATCCTGGAGACCCAGGATTGAATCCCACATTGGGCTCCCGGTGCATGGAGCCTTCTTCTCCCTCTGCCTGTGTCTCTGCCTCTCTCTCTCTCTGTGTGACTATCATAAATAAATAAAAATTAAAAAAAAAAAATACGGTCAGTGATATTCCAGGGAAAGGCAAATGGAAGTCTGAAAGGGTTGCAATATTACGATCCAACAGAATGAAATTCAAGGTAAAAGTATTGCCTAGGAGTGCAACACTTTATAATTTGAAGGGTACAATCTGCCTTAAGATAGAACTCTCTTCAGAGAGTACATTGGATATACCACTGAAACATACAAAGGAAAAATACAAGAAACGAAAAGATAATTAAGATTAAAGCTATTGTATGGATATAGATTCATAACTGTTTCTTTGGTATTTTTTTCTGGCTCACATCCAGTATAAAGGAGTGCTTAAAATTTTTTTCTAATATTCTTTCTTTAATTTTATTGTCTACTTTATAACCACTGTATCATTGCTTTTTGAACATGAAGTATTCAGTTCATCAAACCTGTCACCTCTTACTCTGCAGACCCATCTCATGTCCTGTTTCATAAAAATAATGGCCATAACACATAAGTAATCTTACCTTTCCGTCTTTTTCCCTCACAAACTATGTTGTTTCTTTGCATAGTAAAATAGATGTTTCTTATCCTAACACTAATGCCTGCCATTCCCCCTACTTTGATGGTGTCATGTCATGTCCCTTGCTGATTATTAACAGACGGCATCTCTAGCTCAGATCTCTCCTGTGTACATACCCACAGAGCCATCTGCCTCCAGGACACCTATCTCTCTGGAGATGCCCATCAAGCATCTCAAACTTGTCATGCCCCAAATTGAACTCATCACTTTCCTCCCTATCTTACTGTTCCTTTAGAACTCATTACTTCAGTGAATGGAAGTCTCATATTCACTGGGAGACTCATTTCTCCTGAGGGCTGTGATTGGTGGTTGGTGGCAAGTGTAGTGGGGACACCTGTATTACAAATCGTTTTGGTTATGGACAAAAACATTTTGTCACGTGACTTAGAAAACCAGCAGTGTAATCATCCTTTTGGCAGTGGAACATTGGGGAAAATCACCTCTATTGCGTGACAGCTACTTTCTCCAAATCCAGATCAGTATTTTCTCTTCATTTTGAATACAGGAAGCAACATCTTCCAGTGTTCAAAGAAAACATGAAATCATTGAAACACACACACAGAAGCAGAACCCTGGGAAAAGTAAAAACAAGATGGAAAAACTCCTGAGACAAGGATTTGATGCTGTTGGCACTAACTGTGGGGAGAGGGAGCAGGATTAGGAGTGTACAAAGAGGCTATACGTAAGCAAGTTTGGGTCATGTTTTTACTCATTGATAGTGACACTGTATCTTTATAAAAACATCTTAAGATTCTTGATTAATAATATGAAGAGAGAAGAAACTCCTTTGTGCTCCCCAAGGAAAAATAAACTATAAAGTTTCATGGGATTTTAAATTGCCTTATTTTACTCATTAAGGAGTTGCAAGAAATAATTTTATCACTATTTTGATTTGTGAGAGTTTAAGAACATAATTTTTACTATTAATAGAGCATTGTAATATTTGTAATATTTGTCCTGTATTTTTTCTTTTACTTTTTATTGTAACTACAGTGACAAATTATTATAGTTATTTGAATCTCTGATTCTCAAAGGGTTAGGGAATGGATGAGTGAGAGATGATGGTGGTGGTGGTATGTGCGAGAGAGGTTTGTTTGTTGATGAAGAGGTAAGTGAGGGAGTTACTAAAAATTATAGTTAAGGTCTGAATTGCTTAAGAGTGCTTAACATTGTTGAGGCTGGGATAATGGTCGAGAACCACAGATTAAGATTTTGAGAAAAACCAGGACCAAGAATATCTATTCTAGTTATATCCATCTACTGAATGTGGCTAAATAGTCATTTGAAAACATTTTTCTGGTTCCTTAGCACCTTTTATTGCAGGTGAACTATTTATGCCTTGGGAAATTCTTAGTGCTATAGCATAGAAGGATCAACAGCGGCAAGTGATACCATTACTGATAATTTAGAAGGATGGGAAAGCCCTTATTTCTGTAAGTTAGTGTATTGAACCAAATTAATGATAAAGCTTGTCAGTGCTTACTGAAGCAGTTTCTTCACTGCATCAGCTTAAAATAGTCTCAAGCTAAGCTAAACTGTTATTTTAAAGCCTTGAAAGATGAGCTGTATTTGTACCCTAAAGCAAGATGACTACCTATAGCCTAAGTGTGCTATTCTGCAGTACATGCCTCTTTTCTCCTTTGTCCTCTGCTTGCTGTCTGTCTGCAAGGGCATTTACTTCTTTTCAAAGGGAGTGTCATCTCTTCATTACCTGTGTGTCAAATATCACAAGTAGTTGACATTGACCAATCAGTATGAAATGTGGATATTTGCATTAGACAAGGATGTTTTCATATCACTTCTAGGTATTTTGGGTTTAACTGTGTGAAATGCTAGTAGTTTAAACTACTGTGTAAGTAGAGGCTTTTAAAAGCTAGCTTTTGAGTGGAGGACGATTTCTTTTCTTTTTTTTCTTTTTCTTTTTCTCTTTCTCTTTTTCTTTTCTTTTTCTTTTCTTTTTCTTTTTCTTTTTCTTTTTCTTTTTCTTTTTCTTTTTCTTTTTCTTTTTCTTTTTCTTTTTCTTTTTCTTTTTCTTTTTCTTTTTCTTTTTCTTTTTCTTTTTCTTTTTCTTTTTCTTTTTCTTTTTCTTTTCTATGATCAACAGGAAGAAAGAGAGGCAGACACACAAGCAGAGGGAGAAGCAGGCTCCACACAAGGAGCCCGATGTGGGACTTGATCCTGGTACTCCCAGATCACGCCCTGAGCCGAAGGCTGACTCAACCGCTGAGGCACCCAGGTGTCCCTTGAGTGGAGGAAGATTTCTAACAGCTTTCTTTTTTTTTTTTTTTTTTCCTAACAGCTTTCTTAACAGGCCTTTTACCTGTTTCCAGACTCTTGCCAACTGAGTACTATAATAAAAACAATTGTTTGAACACCCTGTTTTATGTAGAGACAATAGCCTACAAGACATTACATTGTAATGTAAATAATTACATTATTTAATTTAAAATCTAAGTTAATCACAGTTTAATTACATTGTAAGGTAAATATAATGTAAATAATTACATTAATTTAAAATCTTTTCTCTTTTCATTTATATTTTCTGCTAGATATTAAGGCTAAGGCACACCACAGGTGTATCAACAAAGAAAAATGTTGCAGCCTTAAGACGTGAAACTTACACAGTGGATTTTATTAAAAAGCAGATTGAAGAGTTCAACATAGGAAAGAGACATTTAGCCAACATGATGGGAGAAGATCCAGAAACTTTTACGCAAGAGGATATTGACGTAAGTACAGTTACTCGGTTGGGAAAGTAATTGCTGTAGAGTTTGTTTGTTATGATTTATTTATTTATTTATTTGAGAGAGAGAGAGCACTAGCCAAGGTGAGGGAGAGAGTGAAGGGTAGAGGCAGAAGGAAAAAGAAACGTAAGCAGACTCTGTGCTGAGCTCAGAGCCTGATACAGGCCTCCATCTCATGACCCTGAGATCATGGACGACCTGAGACAAAACCAAGAATCCAACACTTAATCGACTGTGCCACCCAGGCATCACTAGCTCTGTCAGTTTTAATCAAACTGTAAGAATAAGGAGAAATACCACTCTGCATTGCAAGTTGGAACCCAGGTTTCAAAGAGAAATGCTACCCTGTATTTGGAGCATTGTGAAGCATAGTGAGTGTTAGATTTTAATGTGAAATGGATAAATGTCTTGATTCAAGGTCCTAGGAGCCAATGTGAATATTTAGAACAATGTAGAAATATTTATCCTATTGTAGTTTTAAACTCAGCTTTCTTACAAATAGTAAAACAGATGATGATGGAAATAGAGTCAAGTTTATAGAAAGTCCCATAAGTAAACCTGAGTTTAGTGTTTTTTTATTATTATCTTAGCTATACATTTGAATTTTCAGTCAGGGCATGTTCTAAATGATTTGAGAGAGTTAGAACTGTGTTATTGTTCCACTCTTGAGTTGTTCTGACCCTGATAAAAGTAGTAATAATAAATAATACTTTTTTGCTAGACATCACAACATAGCTAGCAAAGGTACTTAAAATTTAACCAATTTGAAGTTTGTTCTAACTTTTTAAAATTTTATTTTGAATTCCATTATAGTTAATGTACAATGTTGTGTTAGTTTTGGGTATACAATATAGTGATTCAGCACTTCATACAACACTCAGTGCTCATCACAACTGCCTTCCTTAATCCCCCGTCACCTATATCCCCCATATACCCCTCCCCCCCACCGGGAACCATCAGTGTGTTCTCTATAGTTTAGAGTCAGCTTCTTGGTTTGTCTCTTTTTCCCTTTGCTCGTTTTTTTGTTAGCTGGTTTCCTAAATTCCACAAATGAGTGAAATCAAATGGTATTTGTTTTTCTGTGACTGACATGTTTCACTTAGCATTATACTCTCTAGCTCCATCCGTGTCAGTGCACATGGCAAGATTTCATTCTTTTTTATGGCTGAATAATACTCCTCTGTGTGTGTGTGAGTGTGTGTGTGTGATATCTTCTTTATCCATTCATCTATATCCATTGACATTTGGGCTGCTTCCATGATTTGGCTATTGTAAGTAAAGCTGCTATAAACATAGGGTTGCATGTATCCCTTTGAATTAGCATTTTTGGATTTTTTTTGGGGGGGGGTAAATACTTAGTAGTGTGATTGCTGGATCATAGGATAGTTCTATTTTTAACTTTTTGAGGAACCTCTGTCCTGTGTCCACACTGGCTACACTACATTGCATTCCCACCAACAGTGCAGAAGGGGTCCTTTTTCTCTACATCCTTGTCAACATCTGTTGTTTTTGTGTCAAAAAACAATGTGTCAACATTCTGACAGGTGTGAGGTGATATCTTATTATAGTTTTTTATTTCTCTCTGTTGTCTAATTGCTGTGGCTACAACTTCTAGTACTGTATTGAATACAAGTGGTGAGAGTGGACATCCTTATCTTGTTCCTGACCTTAGGAGAAAAGCTCTCAGTTTTTCCCAATTGAGAATGATGGTAGCTGTGGGTTTTCATTTATGGCCTTTATTATGTTGAGGTGTATCCCTTAAACCTACCTTGTTAAGGACTTTTTTCCTGACTGGATGTTGTGCTTTGTTAAATGCTTTTTCTGCATCTATTAAGATAATCATATGGCTTTAATCCTTTCTCTTATTGATGTGATGTATCATATTGATTGATTTGCGAATACTGAACCACCCTTGCATCTGGAAATAAATCTCACTTAATTGTGGTGAATGATTTTTTTTTTAATGTATTGTTGGATTCTGTTTACTAGTATTTTTTTGAGGATTTTTGTATCCACATTTATCAGATATATTTGCATGCAGTTCTCCTTTTTTGTGATGTCTTTCTCTGGTTTGGTATCAGGGTGATATAGAATGAATTTGGAAATTTCCTTCTATTTTTTGGAATAGTTTGAGTAGAATAGGTATTATTAACTCTATAAATGTTTGGTAGAATTGGCCTCTTGAGCTCTCTGGTCCTGGGCTCTTGTTTGTTTGGAGTTTTGGGTTACATAATCAATTTTTTTGCTGGTTATTGGTCCACTCAAATTCTCCACTACTACTTTCACTTTTGGTAGGCTATATGTTTCTAGGAATTTGTCCATTTCTTTCTTCTAGGTTGTCTAATTTGTTGGCATGTAGTTTTTCATAATATTCTTTTATAATTGTTTGTATTTCTATGGTGTTGATTGTTATTTCTCCCCTTTCGTATTATTTATTTGAGTCCGTTTCTTTTTTTTCTTTTTTTTTTTTTTTTTTTTTTTGTGAGTCTAGGGAGAGGTTTATCAATTTTATTGTATCTTTTCAAAGAACCAACTCCTGTTGTCATTTTTATGTTCCATTGCTTTTTAAGTTTCTATATCATTTAGTTCTGCTCTCTACTTCATTATATCCGTACTTCTCTTGGTTTGGGGTTTTGTTTGTTCTTCATGTTCTAGTTCCTTTATAGGTAAGGGTAGGTTATTTATGATTTTTCTTGTTTCTTGAGGTAGGCCTGTGTTGCTATAAACTTTCCTCTTAGAACTGCTTTTGCTGCATCCCAAAGGTGGGCCATTGTGGTTTCCTTTTCATTTGTTTCCATGTACTTTTTGCTTTCTTTGATTTCTTGGCTGACCCATTCATTGTTTAGTAGCATGTTATTTAACTTCCATGTATTTGTGGTCTTTCTAGTTTTTTTTCTTGTGATTGATTTCTAAATTTATAGTGTTGTGGTAGAAAAGATGTATGGTATGACTTTGATCTTTTTGAATTTGCTGAAGCTTCTTTTGTGGCCTAATACGTGATCTGTTCTGGAGAATATTCCATGTGCACTTGAAAAGAATATGTATTCTGCTAATTTAGGATGGAATATTCTGACTGTATCTGTTAAATCCTTCTGTTCCAGTGTGTTATTCAAAGCCACTCTTTTCTTGTTGATTTTCTGTTTGGATGACCTGTTCATTGACATAAGTGGGGTATTAAAGTCCTCTAATATTACTGTATTATTATCAATTAGTTCTTTTATATTTGTTATTAAGCATTTTGTGTATTTGGGTGCTCCCATGTTGGGTGCAAAATATTTATAGTTGTTATATTTTCTTGTTGGACTGTTCCCCTTTATTGTTAGACAATGTCTTTTTTTGTATCTTTTTACAAACTTTGTTTTAAAGTCTATTTTTGTCCAATCTCACTATTACTACTCCAGCTTGTTGTTGATATACATTTGAATGAAGTTTCTCCATCCCCTCACTTTCAATCTGTAGGTGTCTTAGGCCTGAAATGAGTCTCTTGTAGACAGCATTTAGTTGGGTCATGTTTTGTTACCCATTCTGTCACCCTCTGTCTTTTGATTGGAGCATTTAGTCTATTTACATTCAAAGTAATTATTGGTAGATACATATTTGTTGCCCATTTGTTACTTTGTTTCATGGTTTTTGTAGTTTTCTGTACACAAGATACTGTCAGTTGCAAATATAAATAGTTTAACTTCTTTCTTTCCAGTCTGGATGCCTTTTGTTTATAAAATAATGATATCTGAAACTATTTCTAAAATGTATTTAAGCAAAAATACTTAAGATTTAAAACAACTTTGAGATGCCTGGGTGACTCAGTGGTTGAGTGTCTGCCTTTGGCTCAGATGTGATCTGGGGATCCAGGATCAGTCCCACATCAGGCACCCTACAGGGAGCCTGCTTCTCCCTTTTCCTGTGTCTCTGTTGCTCTCTCTTTGTGTCTCTCATGAATAAATAAATAAATCTTCAAAAAAATATTTAAAACAACTTTTTTCATACATTAAAATATATTTAAAATTTGTCAAAGTTTTGGGGCACCTGCGTGGCTCAGTTGTTGAGCGTCCGACCCTTGATCTCCACTCAGGTCTTGATCTCAGGGTTGTGAGTTCAAGCCCTGCATTGAGCTCCACACTGGGTATGGAGCCTACTTAAAAAAATATTAAGGTGTTTACACAGACACATATCAGGGTCTCCATTTTGAATATTCTTTTTATATTATTTAGATAAATCTAAAAAGATCCTATCATTCAGTCAAATGAAACAATATATTTTGTTCTGGTTCTTAAAATATAGAATTCCAGAGAGAAGATGTGTAATATTAGTGTATGAATGTGAGAGATGATGGCTTTTCTGTACTTTTAAAACTGCATGTGTATATAGATGGTGAAAGTAAGTTGATGCTATTTTGTGTCATTTTGCTAATAGAATATGATGAAAATCTCCCTTAGATTTAGCCAATAGAGTAATAAAGTCCTGAATTAATATGAAAAACATCCAGTTGCTCATTTAAAATATGTAGAATGTTTGGGGCACTTGAGTGGCTCAGTTAGTTCAGCATCAGACTCTTGATTTTGGCTCAGGTCATGATCTCAGGGTCTTGAGAACAAGCCCCGTGCTGGGCATGGAGCCTGCTTAAGATTCTCTCTCTCCTTCTGCCCCTCCCACCATCTGAAAAATAAAATAGATTTTTCTGAAATGAAGCAGAATTTCTTGTGAGGAATACGTATATTTGCAGAACACAGAGGACTTTGTTAATTTTTTTTTAAATAAATTCATTATAGTTGAAATATCCAAAGATGCAGAACCTGGGATTGGAAGATTCCTTGCAGTGTCACTAACTAGTGTAATGTTCACCAAGTCACAGTGCTCTGTCACTTGATTTTCTCATCTCTAAAATAATACCTGTTTGCCTATCTTAGAATATAACTGAAGAGCATGAGATTAATGCAACATGTTATTGTTCTCATTACTATTAAATGCAATAAGTAAAATCTACCATAATTTGAATCATTTACTAGTTCTCCGCCTTTGTCACATGAATCTTCATCCCACCAAAGACACCATGTTGAAGAGAATAATAGGAAGTATTGTTGAGTGTATTGATATATGATTGAGGGATTGTGTCTCACCTGGCACACTGCTGAAATGCCTGTGTGGAAGTGTTAGCCCTTTTCCTTGCTGCCAGTGATGTAATCCTGCTGTGTTAGAGTTTCCTGCAAGTGATTGATCTGCTTCAGTAAGGCTCACATTTTACATCAGTTAACTCTGAGCATTTTATTAAATTTAGTGGACTCTCTTTGGCATCTAAGTAAATGTAAAAGCAAAAGAGGACAGTGATAATTGTTACCAAAGCATAAAAATTACATACTATTGTGATTCCTGGTTTTGTGTATGCTTTTGAAATTTATTTTTGTTTGAGATTTGGCTGTAAATATAACCTAAAAGAAAGTATATAGCTAATGAGTCTTATCCAGCATTTCCATATTGACAAAATGGTTAGTTATTTCTAAAGACAAAACCAAATAATTTGATATCTAAAATCAGGAAAATATTTTAAGCTTCCAGATAATTTTTTATATATATATTTAGAAACTATAATGCTTTTTGTAATGTGTTTGGCTTTTAATACAGAATTTAAAACCAGGTATAGTAATTTTTCTCTTATATAATCAGAAAATCAGATATTTCATAGAAATGAAGTTCTCAGATAAATCTATTTTTAATTGTTATTTGTAATGAAAAATTCAACCAATTATTAAAAACCTCCTATATATGCTCAAGATGCTGCCTGGGAGCCTGATTTATATTACCACATTCAGTCTTTAGAAAAACCTCATGGGGTCAGGATTTATTGTTGAGGAATCCAAAGCTGTACAAGGCCTTCCTATATGCAAAGTCTGCTTTTCCACACTTTCAGATACTAATTTTTTGGGTAACATTTTCTAAAATAAATTGTGCTCCCCCCCCCCCCCTTATTTAGTGGAGTGTAGTGAGTATAATTTAACCTCACAGTGCCTCAGGATTTTCCTTTTAATATGATTGTTTAGCTGTAATACCTTGCCTGAAGCTTGTAGTTCCTCTTTGTCCCTGTAGTGAATGGCCTGGCCTTGCCTTAGTACTGATTCCTGCCATCTCCTTTCCTGTCAGGACGTCTGCATGTGCGAGTACCCGCCTCTGCCCACTCTCACCCTCCAGCCTTCTGGCATAACTAAACTTGTTAGGCTTGTGAATTAAAACTTGGACTTGGTGTGAGAACCTGTGTGCCCTTCTAAGTAAAATAGTGAATTTATGTCACCTATTTCAGCTCTTCATAGGCATCTTTTGGGGATTTCTGGGTTTAGAACTTTATTCTAGAACGCTGAACTTGAATAGAAATCTAGTCCCTGGCCTTACTGAGTACAACATACAGAACATGTGAAAATTATACCTAGCTAATCTTACATGCTACTGTTTCTTTGAGTTATAAAGACTTTTTTTTTAAGATTTTATTTATTCGAGAGAGAGGCAGAGACAGAGGCAGAGGGAGAAGCAGGCTCCATGCAGGGAGCCCGATGGGGGACTTCATCCCTGGACCCCGGGATCATGCCCTGAGCCAAAGGCAGATGCTTTAACCGCTGAGCCACTCAGGCGTCCCTGAGTTATAAAGACTTTTAAGAGTACAAATGTGAGTTAGTTAAATAGAAAGGATGTGACAGATAAAATTTTATGAATAAAGATAATTCTACTTGTAGCTTTTAATATTTACTTAAAGTTCTGTGATTTAGAAGTTTATTATTAAAGCTACATCATCGTATATCTGCCAGAATTGTTTTTGCAAAATTACTTTGCTATATTTAATGCTCAATCTTGGTATTGCATTTATATGAAAAAATTATTTTTGGTTTGTAAAATAAGAAATTAACTGGAAAGAAATGAGTTATTGGCATATACGGGTTTTCTCCACATCGAGATAGTTTAATTTTTGCCTAGTATTTTAAGTTCTTTTAAAAAGAAACCACCCAATGCACCTCCTGACTGAACCACTATGATGCCACTGATCACCTATCAGTGACAGGTGATCGTAGATCTGACAGGAGGAAAAAATGGGTCCTCTTTCATAGTAGTAGCATATATGGTGACTTGCTGCAAGTACTTATAAGCATGTTAAATGTTTTGAAAATATATCTTAGTGCTGTAGTTCTCAACTCCCATTCCTCAAGCCTTTCACAGGTTACTGCCAAATGTTGATCAGCACCTAAGAAATATTTTTGGCTTTCACTGTATAGTTAGTATGAGGAGGATTGAACTGTCAGATTGAACACTGAGCTGAGTGGGTTCTGTAATTTAGCTTAAAGCAGTGACAGTTTGGCCAAGGGAAGATTCTCTGTGTATGGAGACTGTAAAGAAATGAGCCTCAGGACGTGTGATGGAAGCCAGGGCTGCAGCATTTGCCCTCAGTGACCCAAAGGGAAAGCCTGGTCCATGACACTAACACATTGTTATGCTGGAGCAGATATTGAGTTACAGTAATTTCAAAATCAGGCTGTCTGCACACAAAAAAAGTTGAGGACCACTGCTCTTTGCATTTTCCTTTTTGAATAAAGTGGTATCAGTTATCAATGTTAAGTTGGAGACATCTCAGTTATATCAGATATTATGGACACAAAATTGCACTTGCATTTACTAATGTCTTTACTTGGGAATTAAAAGTTAAGTTCTACATTACTATAGAAATTCAGGAAAAAAGCCAGCAAATTGATATATAACACTGCTGAAGTCTACCAATTACTTTTTAATTGGTATTATAGACCTCATTCTGAAACCAGAATGTTTTATTCTCCTCAGTGTGAATATGCTGTATGAAGTTTCTCTAATTGATTTGCTGTGCCCATTCCATTTGATGTATCATTTTTCACAATATTTCCTAATTTGTGCTCACTTCTAATGAACAGAGTCGTTAGGACAGGCATGTCTAAGTACAACTGACAGCTAACATTAGGTGCCAGATGCAGTTTGTAAAGCTATGTAGAGCTGTAGAGAACAGTTTAAATAAATTAGCACCTGTACATTAGTCTCACTTGCTGGTAATTTATAAGCGAATCAGTAGAGATGACATTTAGGTAAGTCATTGATCAAGTTAACAGCTGCAAACCCACTGCCCAGCTGGGATACCTAATTAATAGAGATTGCATTCCTGACCCAGTGCTCCTCCTGGGTTGAGCGTGCAATCCTTTTATACTTTGATTTAAGCCTAAGAAGGTAGTTAAATACTTTGCCTTCATTTTAGGGAACCCTTGAATTACCAGTACTCCCAGCATTTTAAACATCTAAAAATGTAAGAGACATATTTTCAAAGGGGAATTGCCTTACTCCGTGATTTAAAAAAATCAACCCCCCAAAAGGTTAACTTTTTAAAAATTTACATTCTTTATTTTTGTCAGCACTTCTTTTTGATTCAGGTAAACAGGGCTACGGTCCAATACATTTTTAAAGGTTTCTATACTTGCCATTAAATGTATACTCCACTTTTTTGTTTCCAAAAGAAGCATGGTTTTTGTGTTTTTTTTTTTTTTTTTTTTTTGTTACTGTGACAACCAACCATTGAACCTACTTCATATATGAAACTAATGTGGAAGAGCTTGGTTCTTGTCTCACAGAGTCAAAGAATGAATCTCGCAAAGAAGAGTTAGTAAAGCTTTAGAAATTTATTAAGTAAAGATACAGAGCAAGCTCTCAGAAGTGAATGAGATTTTCTGATTGCCTCAAAATCAGAGCAAGGCAATGATTTGTTATCTCTTTCAGGTGTATGTTCATGGATATTGGTGAGGTTTACATACCAGTATGAACTACAGGTTACATCCAGAATCTGGTTCCTGGATAGGAAAAGGGTTCTCTTGAAACAAATGCTAGCCTAAAACAAATAACAATATTAGGCTAGTAATATTATTTTCAAGCTTCTTGAAAAATTGAGTCCCAACTGATAATCCTCACAGGGTTACCACTGAGGGCTTGTAGGGTTGGTCTTTTATTGAAAGCTAACCAGGGAACCTAAATCCTTTTAATATTATCTCTTGATACCACCGTTGAGTAGGGACTAGTGATAACATCTTTAATGGCTTACTACTTTGGGATCTGGTTATTCTTTGTTGGTCACAGGTGACTGTCATAAAAAGACATCTTACCTTCCCTGCCCACACCTAGGGCAGGGTAGTCTGGCTTGTTTCCTCATCTCTGGTTTCCTTACACCTCAGCATTTTTGGAGTTTTTTGTGAGCCTGATTCCGTGGCCCCCTACCTGTCTCTCTCTACCTAGCCCTGTTTGTCCCTAACTTGAAGCTATTTTTTCAAATGTAACATAAGTTTAAAACACTAAGAACTTTGCCAAGCTGAATTCCATACAAATTCCAGAACTTCGTTATAAGAACTATTAAGCTAGAATTTATTATAGGAAAGTGCTTTTTTCCCCCTCCCTATACCCATGGCTCAGAGCTTTTTCTGAGGGAACATAAAACTGAAAGGCTAAGTCATCAACAGCCTCAAAATCAGAGTAAGGCAATGATTTGTTGTGTGTTCATGGATATTGGTGATGTTAAATACCATTGTGAACTACAGGCTACATCCAGAATCTGGCTCCTGGATTGGGAAAGGGTTTTCTTGAAACACAAATGCTAGCCTAAAACAAATAACAATATTAGGCTAGTAATATTTTTTTCAAGCTTCTTGAAGAATTGAGTCCCAACTGATATACACTTGGCCCTTGTACAACACAGGAGTTAGGGGTGTTGCCCTCCTGTAGAGTAAAAAATCCACATAGGCCTTTTGACTCCCCCAAAACTTAACTACTAATAGCCTACTGTTGTTTGAATGCCTTACTAGTAACATAGTTGATTAACATATTTCGTATGTGATGTGTATTATATATCGTATGATTACAATAAAGCAAGTGAGAGAAAAATGTTAAGAAACTCATAAGGAAAATACATTTACAGCAATACTCTGTTTATCAAAAACAAAAATCATCGCCTACATGGACCTGTAGAAGTTCAGACCTTTGTTCTTCACGGGTCAAATGCATATATTTTTGTGTTCTGTTTTTTTAAGATTTTATTTATTCATGAGAGACAGAGAGAGAGGCAGAGACATAGGCAGAAAGAGAAGCAGGCTCCATGCAGGGAGTCCAGTGTGAGACTTGATCCCGGGACTCTAGGATCACATCCTGAGCCACCCACGCGTCCCTATATTTTTGTTTTTGTAGAAGAATTGGGTGTTTCTCAGTTTATATATCTGTTTTATGTAGATTGTTTAGAAGTGAAAAAGTGCTTATTCCAGAAAATTAAGGGGGCACCTGGGTGGCTCAGTGGTTGAGCATCTGCCTTTGGCTCAGGTCGTGATCCCAGGGTCCTGGAATTGAGTCCCGAATCAGGCTCCTTGCAGGGAGCCTGCTTCTCCCTCTGCCTATGTCTGTGCCTCTGTCGGTCTCTCATAAATAAATAAATAAAATCTTAAAAAAAAATTAGGAAATTTCAGTTAATTCTCTTGTGGTTAATAAATGTGGACCCAAGTTGGCCAAACTACAATTCACATGTGAAATGCCAAGTGTCCTCTAATTTAAGACCTAGGTCATGTCCTGCTGGTACATCTTCTCTAGTGCCTAGTCAGTGCCACATGCACCAGGGAATCCTAGAACATTATAGGTAGGTTAACATTAGCAGAAAGTCCAGTATTTCCCTCACCACCTTCTTCCACTGGTTTTCTGATTGACTTAATTTTCCCTTACAATATTTAAATTCTGCATTTTTACCATGCCAATACAGATATTTCTGAATAACATCAGGAAAACTGAAAAACAGCTGAAGTTTTTCAACACTTTCTTTGCCTTTGTTTCTCATTTGGTTTACAACCAAATGATCCTGGCCAGAGAAGGTGAAATCTTATCATAAGTGCTTGCAGCGTAAGAAGTGTGAGAGGCAAGAAGCAGGAAAGCTGTTGGGTTCTCTGGTGGATCCAGTGCCCTCATAGAGGCAGGGCTTCTAGTAACAGAATGGCAGTGACTTCAGGGAGACCATGCTGATGAGATTGGTGCCGGAACAGCATACTGCAGTACACATGTTCTCATATTTTGCAAACGTGTAGAATGTCCGGGAGCTGTGTCATTACCAGCAGGCTTTAGAGAGGAAGGTGATACATACTTTCTTCCCCTCACCATTCCTGTCTATAATATGGTGGTAGGGACATTACTGTGGACCTGGACTGAAAGCCTTGCACTCTGGGTGGAGTGTTCCCTAGAGAGTACATTGCAGATATGGCTGTGTCCTCCTGGGCTCTGGAGGATAACCTTGTTGCTTCAGGTAGGCGTTCTGAGTCTGCAAGAAAGAGGTGGATGCTTTTCATTTTTGTCATTATGTTTGGTTGGGTTTTTCTTCCTTTTCCTTTGTTCTAGGAAGAAAGAGGTGCAAAACCAGGAGTTTTCAGTATTGGTCACAACTTGATATTTATATCTTTTTCTTTCCAGTCGCAAGTTAAGATTAACTATGGAAAAGGAACAACAGAGGATAGAGGCAGTGGGGAGGACAGTGGGAGCTCTCCTGAATTAATAGACATTACGAGGAGACTAATGAGGTTTCTGGAGTCTTATAAATGTTTCTACCTTCTGCCCCAGCATTGAAATCTAGGCTGAAAAGAAGTATAAAATCCAAGTGCTCTTGCCTTAGATACAGTAAGTCAAAGTCATTCAGGTTAGTAGCAGACAGCCTCAATGGTGAGATGTCAGGAAATTCGACTTTCCACATGGTTTCCATGATACTAAGTTCCCCATTCAAATCCCCAAGGAGGGCAGCTTGGATGGCTCAGGGGTTTAGCGCCCCCTTTGGCACAGGGCCTGATCCTGGAGACCTGGGATCGAGTCCCATATCAGGCTCCCTGCATGGAGCCTGCTTCTCCCTCTGTCTGTGTCTCTGTCTCCGTCTCTCTCTCTCTCTTTGTGTCTCTCATAATAAATAAAATCTTTAAAAAAAAATCCCCAAGGAATCAAATCACAGATCTGAGTATTAAAATGCTTTCACCTCACAGAAGAGAATATGAGGAATGGCTGTCATTACCAAATTCATCATAGAGATCTTCTATTCAAAGACTATTTGGTAGTTAATATTCTCTCGTGAACGTGGGTATTTGTTAAGTTAGACCAGTAAAATTAAATTATAGACTTTATAACTCTGTAACAGTTTAATGAGGTTTGAAAACCATGCTGAGGTTCACAATAGTAATGTCAGTGCAGTGCTGTCCATACTGCTTGAAGGCTTTGGTTAAAATCATCTAAAGCTGTGTGGTTGCCACTACCTAATGTGTGGTTGTTTAAAGTTAGTTAATATTAATTAACATTAAAGTTTAGTTCTGCAGTCACACTAGCCACATGTGAAGTACACAATAACCACATGGACTACAGGCTGTCATACCAGCCAGCAGCGATTATAGAATATTTCCATCATCAGAGAAAGTGCTTTTGGACTGTGTTGACCAGAGGATTGCTCTGTCATTTCCTCCCAAGTAAGAATTTTTAGTCTGCCTTGTGTTATTTAAAAGAAAGAGAACACTTTAGAAGTATAAGTAATATCATTTTGCAATTTCATTTTTAAAATTGCTTTCATTGAAACAATTCAAAATCCTTGAAGAATTGGGCTTTGAAAACAGTTCAGAAATACACTGTAGGAATAAATAGAAATTTAGAAGGTAGAAAACGGTTGCTTTTATCTGAGTGAAACAACAGGTTTACTAAAACAAGTTCAGTTATTTGGTTATTCAATTATAGAAGAGCAAAAGATTCATGACTTGTGTGTATATATAAATATGTGTGTGAGTGTGTGTACACATACATACATATACATATTTATGTATGTATATTACATGGGGGTAGGAACCAGAATTGAAAAAGTGAAAATATTCTAGGCTAATAGCAATAGCATTAAACCTTAGTTTGTATACTATTTCTTGTGAAAATTTCGGTCATACAGAAAAGGAGAAATAATTAGATAATGTATACCCTATGACCATCACCTAGTTTAAATAGCATTTTGCTATATTTGCTTCCCCTGTGTATTTTATTTATTTATTTTTTTAATTTTTATTTATTTATGATAGTCACACAGAGAGAGAGAGAGAGAGAGGCAGAGACATAGGCAGAGGGAGAAGCAGGTTCCCTATACCGGGAGCCCGATGTGGGATTTGATCCTGGGTCTCCAGGATCGTGCCCTGGGCCAAAGGCAGGCGCTAAACCGCTGCTCCACCCAGGGATCCCCCCCTGTGTATTTTATAGCTGAACTATTTTCTTTTTTTTTTTTTTAAGGGTTTTTATATATTTATTTATTTGAGAAAGAGCGTGAGAGAGAGCATGAGTGGGATGGGGAAGGGAGAGGGAGAAGCAGACTCCCTGCTGAGCAGGAAGCCTGACCTGGGCTTGATCCCAGGACCTGGAGATCATGACCTGAGCCTAACTGACTGAGCCACCCAGGCACCTCTGAACTATTTTCTTTTAAAATCTGCCTTCAGTCAGGTCATGATCCCAGAGTCCTGGGATGGAGCCCCATGTCCGGTTCCCTGCTCAGTGTCGAGCCTGCTTCTCCCTCTCCTTCTGCTGCTCCCCCTGCTTGTGTGTGCGTGTGCGCATGCTCTCTCTCTCTCTCTCTCTCTTCCCCCCCCGTCAAATAAATAAATAAATCTTTAAAAAATAAAATCAGTTACAAATGTTATGACACTTTATCCCTTTATACTTGAGTATATATTTCCAAAAAAATCAGGATATTTTCCCATATAACCACAATACCATTATCACATTTAACAAAATTAATTTGAATATAGTCTGTAGCAGGATATTGATCAGTATTTAAATTTTGCCAATTATTTATAAAGTGTTGTATTTTCTAGTTGAGTCACTCAAAGACTCTGCTGTCAATTTCCTTCTCCATTTATCCTTTGAGTACTGTATTCCTCTGCTACCTGTCTGTCCAGAAGCAGATGACCCCCCCTTCTGACATATCAGAAGGTCAGTAGGAGCCTAACATTATGTCACAGTGCCTACATCATTCACCTCACATTATCTTATCACGTAGGCATTTTATCATCTCATACTGTCACAAAATATGAGTACAGTACAATCAGGTATTTTGAGAGACCATATTTGCATAACTTTTATTACAGTATATTTTATTTTTAATTGTTTTGTTTTTTTTTAATTTTAAAAATTGTTTTTTAATTGTTTTATTGTTAATCTCCTACTGTATCTAATTTATAAATTAGACTTTATCATAGGCATGTGTGTATAGGAAAAAGTGTAGTACATATATAAGGGTCAGTACTGTTTGCGGCTTTAGGCTGCTGAGGGTCTTGGAATGTATCTCCTATGAATGAGACGGACTGTGGTATCTGCCAATATTCTCCATCTAGGGTGGGAAAACGGTGACTAAGAAACCAAGGCCCTTTGCCTTCCAGAGCACCCTCTGCATGTGACCAAGCTAAGATCCAAAAACTTGGTAACCGGCCTGGGAGGAAGAACAGTGAGAAGGCAAAAGCAAGTTATCTGAGGAGCAGCTTTGAACGTGCTCTTAGGATACTTCAGTGGGGGATACCTGGGTGGCGCAGCAGTTTAGTGCCTGCCTTTGGCCCAGGGCGCGATCCTGGAGACCGGGGATCGAATCCCACGTCGGGCTCCTGGTGCATGGAGCCTGCTTCTCCCTCTGCCTATGTCTCTGCCTCTCTCTCTCTCTCTCTCTCTCTCTCTCTGTGTGTGTGTGTGTGACTATCATAAATAAAAAAATAAATAAAAAATTAAAAAAGAATTCTATTTAAAAAAAAAAAAGGATACTTCAGTGGAATAGCCCTAAGACAGTTGACAGTTGGGAATGGTTTGGAAACTACAGAAATAGATTTAGCCTATCTCAGTTCGCTCTAGAGAATCAGAGATGGCACTCTGAGGGAACTAGCATTTCAGGGAGAAGCAGAGATGTGTTTACAAGAGACCAGGGAAGGGCAGCCCCGGTGGCGCGGCGGTTTAGCGCCGCCTGCAGCCCAGAGTGTGATCCTGAAGACCCAGGATCAAGTCCCACATCGGGCTCCTTGCATGGAGCCTGCTTCTTCTCCCTCTGCCTGTGTCTCTGCCTCTCTCTCTCTCTCTCTCTCTCTCTCTCTCTCTGTGGGTGTGTCTCTCATGAATAAATAAGTAAAATCTTAAAAAAAAATACTATCTCTTAAAAACAAAAACAAACAAACAAACAAAAAAAACGAGACCAGGGAAGAACTTGGAGAGAGGTAGGAGGGGAACATGGCTGGAAGTGAGGCAAAGACTGAAGCCTCCTATGGAAGAGACCTGGCTGTCAGTCATGAGATTCGGAAGGAAGTCTTGGTGAGCCAAAATTGCAGGATCAGAATTCTTGTGAGGCCAAATTGAAATCTGTGGGTGAAAGAATTGAGGTAGTTGAGGAAGTGAGTGTGTCCTTCTAAGAACGGAAATAAGAATGGAAATTAAGGGTGGCTTATTGGCCTGGATGACATGAGGAGTCTTGTGTAGGTGGCTCACAAATAGGGCAGGAATTCGTATGTAAAGGAAAGGTGAGCATCAGCCTTTGTGGTTGCTGCAAGAAGTATGGAAATTCAAGCCAGGAAGGACGGGGGAGAGAATAGACTGGCCAAATGGTGTGGGTCTGGAGACACCTAAGACCTCTGTCTCTCCAGTTTGTTTGAGGTGATAGGGCGGAGGCAAGTCTGGAGATTGCCCCAGTAGGTATAGACAAAGAGGGGAAATCACAGAGCCCCCAGGAAGTTAGGAGAGATCCCTCAGGAGGGCTGGTATTTGATCTAGGTCTCAGAAGACAATATGTTTAATGGAGAAATGGAACAATGGTATTGTAGGCAAAGAAAACAATGTAAAGGTAACCTTACTTGGCAAGAACTGCTAAGAAGAGCCAGATGAAAAATATTGTTGAGAAAAGTAAGTGACCACTTCCCTTAGTTCCTGCCATGTAACCTAGAAATAGTTCCAGCACAGGTCCTGGGTATATTTTACTAAGCAATATACACTGTGACAGTGACCCCCGTATTTGAGATTATGTGTGACTCTGTCTCCACTGCTAGAATGCGATCAGGAACTATATCTTCCTAAACTAGCAGAGTACCTAGAACTTCGGTGTGATGAGTATTTGTTGAGTAAAATTGATTCACGGTGAATGGTCACTGTTTTTTCCTTTGAGCACAGTTGGGCTTTCTCCTAATTTTATTGCTAAATAGCTGAATGTCCTTGATACCAGTGGAGAAGTAAATCTGTTTTCTGAGAGACTTAGGTTGGTTCCCTAACCTCAGCAGGGAAGAGCACATTCAGAAATCAAATATCAGAAGGTTCAAGTTCTAGCTTTGCCACTTTAAGTCTTAAAATACTGTGAGGAAGTATTTCACATAGAACATTTTTGTATAGCTAACATTTATCTAGTGCCTACTGGGTGCTGTACTTTTGCCAGTACCTTATTTAATCCCCACAACAACTAGATAAAGCTGATGTCCTTACAAGTTAGAATCACTGGGAATGGTGTTACCAGAGGATATTTTTATGGTTATAGGACATAGTAAGGGTCTTAGGTTATTTACACATTCACCACTCCCTCTGTTCTGAATTCTGAAGTGCAGTGAAAGTAAGGGTTTTACTGTGGTACAGCACATGATGCTGTGCCCAGAACACATCAGTGGGCTACTCAACTTCATCCTAACACTCAAAATTCTTTTCCTGTGAGTACTATTTTTTTCCAAACGATATTCACTGACTTGAGTTTTAACAACTATTAAAACAAGTTATACAGACCCAGAAAGCCAACAAAATTATTTTTTCATAAAATCCAGGTCTATTTGCCTCAGAACTTGTAAGAAATCTATTTAGAGTGCCCATAGGAGATAAATGGAAATAATAGGTTAGGTCTGCTGAACAGATGACAGACCACTCAGGAGTGTGACTTTCCTGTTTTGTATCTTCTCTTTGGTTGAAAACAGTAACCAGTGTATGACCAATAGAACACTGGAATTAGGAAGCATATTCCTCATAATCTGGTAGAAAAGATATAATACAGATTTTGAAAAAAAAAAAAGTTTACCTTATGTGCTGTTTCTTCCTTTGTTCCTTTTTCTGCCATCCTTGGTTTTTCATTGTTTTTACTGAATTTGTGATTTGGTTATTTCTCTACCATGGTATCTTGCTCTGTGGTCCTTTTCCATAGTACTTAGTACAAAACTAATGTAGTTTGGTACAAATGTAATAATACTTGGTACAATATATAAGCGTAGTACATTGTATATGCCATATCAATAATTAGTAATAGAGTATATAGTGTGTAGTATAGTATAAAATAGTACAATACAGTATAGTTGGTTGTGTTATTATTCTCACTTAGGAGCGCCTGAGTGGCTCAGTTGGTTAAGCATCTGTCTTGTGTCTGGCTCAGATTTTGATCTCAGGGTCATCGTATTGAGTTCTGTGTCATGCTCAGTGCCAAGTTAGCTTGACCCTCCCCTTCTTCCCGCCCCCCGCCCCAATTGCATGCCCTCTCTAAAATAAATAAATAAAATATAATCACTTAATATAGTGAGGAATTCTGAATTAGTAAATATCTGTTAATTTATTCTTAGCTGAAAAGTTTTGTTTTTGTTTTTGAGGCAGTGCTACTTTTCCGGATTCCTTTAGGAAATCAGGAAATTTCCAGCAAATTCTTTATTAACTTGTTTTTTATTTGTAAGACCTAGACAGCCTTTGCAATCGAGGCTTTATTTTCACGTTCTACCAGTTAACTTCCTGGTGACTTGTCTGCATCTTAGTTTTCATGAGAAATCTAACTGCAGGCTAGAATCCTTTACATTTTCACTACCCTCATGGACTCTCACCTAGGTTACTAGTAATTTTTATATTTGAAGATGAATGCCAGTGACAGCTTGAATGTGACTTGAAAGTTGGTTGCAGCTCTGTCCCCTATCCCCCATAACTCTGGCACGCTCACCTCAGGCTGCAGGTTGTACTTCAGTGTTCACGCTAATAGTCTTATGCAAGCCCTGGGGTCAGTAGCCTCTTGGCTACGATGTGTGACCAGCCTTGGGGCTACTGTGTCTGACTGTGGGAACCAGGCCTGATGTCCATCTGGTCCACAGGTGCTGTAGGCTCATGGTGGCCCTGCTGAGACAGGTTAGGTTTGGAAAGATTTAAATGACTTTTTAATTTTTAACATTTTCCTCAGCTTTTTATTTTTCAAATTTCCAGAAGACTTGAATATTTTTCAAATTTCCAGAAGACTTGAATATTCAGTGAATACAAACACACACACATATATACATCTTTCACGTAGATTTGCCAGTTTTTAGCATTTTGCCACATTTCCCTTGTCTCTGTATATATAAAAGTTTGAGTGAGCCATTGAAAATGCACATAGCATAACACCTAACCCCTAAATAAACATATCAGCATGTACCCCTAAATACGTACATCCTTTATATCATTTTTCCACGATACCACTATTATATTTAATACAATTATAATAATTCTATAATGCCATGTATTATATAGTCTATACTTAAATTTCCTCAGTTTTCCCCAAGATGTCTCTATAGCTGGCTAGTTTTTTTGTAGAATCCAGACCACTTGTCTGGCTTCTGCAGTTGTCCACATTCTGGCTTTCTACTTGCTTCCTTGTGATTAGATCTAGAATGTATAAAGGGTAATACTTACATGATTCTGTATACTTCTTATTCCTTCATACCAGGAGGTACATAATGAGTTTGTCCCACTATTGATTGTATGTCTGATCCCTTATTTAATGTGGTGACCAGTAGACCTCTTCATTGTAAAGGGAACTTTTTCCTCTTGTAGCTAAGAAGATGACTTTGGCATCCACTACTGATGCTTTCCTGAAATTGATGTTTACTTTGGAAGTTATAAAACAGTGATTTTTCTCCTTCTGCCATTCCTCCTACTACTTTTATTAACGGGTATTATTTCATAAAGAGGTATTGTTTCATAAAGAGGCTTTCCTTTTCTCTTTGCCTCCTACCTCAGAACCCTGGAGAGTGAGAGAGAGTGTGTGTGTGTCTGTAGAGGCACATTCTTCAACATGTACATATTGAGTGTATTATAAGGCATTGCCTTTTCTTTTTGATGTTCACATTGTCCCAAGTGTGGCCAGTGGGAGCTCCTTGAAGCAGGCTTCTCTGTCCTTTCATACACTTTCTTGCTTTCTGGCATGGGAAGGTGTCTCAGACTTATTTTGTACTTTCCCTGCCTTGGGCCTAGAATTAACCATTTTTCTAAGATACTCTGTTGCATATACTAGGAAATTGTATTTAGAAACCAAGATTTGGATGCTAGGGGCCACTCATTGCTCCTAGAGTTTCATTGCTTCTATGCTCCTTCAGGGGACAGAACTAAAAAGTATTATCGTTTAAATTGTAGGAATAATCCAGGGAATAGTATTTTTAAAAGATCACAAGTATGCATTGATTTGTCCAATTCAAATTTAACATTACATTTCTTCTTTTATATTTGTATCTCTTCTCCTACAGTAACATTTTGGTCACCGTGAAATTAATACATTCATTTACTTTATGGTATAATATACACAAAATGTTTCTGAATTTTAATATTAATTTTAACATTAATGTTACTGGCCATAAACCTTCCAAGTAAAGTTGAAGATTTTGCTGTTTTTCTTTTGTCATTAGAAATTAGGTTTATTTGTTTATATTAAATTTTAGAGTTTCTTTTGAAAATTTTAGTCTTTAATATGTACAACCTATTTGTGCTTCAAAGTTAAGCTGAATTAAAGGCATGCCCAGGGAAGCTTTACTCATCTCTGTGTCCCTCACCCTGCTGCCACACACTCCTTTATAAAGCATGACTTTTATTAGTTTCTACTGTACTTTCCCTTGTGGAAAGAAACCTGTGTATATTTTCCCCTATTCCTGTTTGTGTTTTCTTCCTTTTCTTACACCAAAGGTCACACTCTAAGTACATTTCCTTTGCATCTTGCTTTTATCAGTCTTTTTTAAAATGACTAGAGTGGGATGGATATGCCATCATTTATGCAACCAACCTTGTTGGGGAGGGGGGCGGTGTTCTAAATTTTGTTATAAATCGGTGAATAACCTGTAATGATGTTGGTTTTGCCTGTGGGGATATAGGTTATATAAAGGAATATGCTATGTTTTCTTGTAGTTCTTGTTTGATTTGATTTCTGCTATTTAGCTGTCTGCCCCATCTGCAGGTTATTCTCCTGTACGTTGTTGGGCTTGCATCCACTTTTATCTTTTTCCAAGTGGCAATGAGTTGTCTCAACATCACTTCTTAAAAAGTCCACCTTTTCTCCCTCAGAGAAGGAAGGCAGAGGAGTCCCTGTTTTTTTAAAAAATGTTCACAAAATTAGCACTCTGATGTTTGATCTAAGGGTTCCTTTAGTGTCCGTTCTATTGCCCAAAGGCTGAATGGAAGAATGAGGTTGACCCAGAAACACAGATGGGCTCCCTAATAGAATTGATTTTATAAGCCCCAAGTTGTAGGTCCCTACTTTGAGCAGCGGAATCTGATCTAGCACATTTACTGTGTGGGAAGGCAGAAAGGCCTGTCCAAAGAGCAGCCTCTCTAAAGGAGCAGCACTGTGTTTACATGAACTACCAGTTCCTTCAGAGTTCAGATGTAGTGCTAATAAGATCCAAGGCCACAGACGTCTCATCTGACACCATGCAAGGGAAATGAAAATGCATATGGTTTGCTTTTAATTGTGAGGAGCGTGTTGGAGAAGACGCTGTCATGGCTTACACGGTGGTTCTCAAGTTGGTGGCAGTACTAGGAGGTGAGGGGCTTTAGGCAATGTGTGGGGGCAAGATTTTTCACAGGCACTAGGATGTTCCTGGCATTGATTGTAGAGAAGGACCAGGGGTGTTAAGCACCCTGCAGTATAGGAGAAGGGGAAGGCTGCCTGCAACAGAGCTGTCACACTCAAAATGCCAATAGCATCCCCATTGAGAAATAGACATTTAAGAGAACTTGGTTGGAAAAATGTAGTTTAAAAACCTCTCACAACTTCCTAGGGAAGAGTTCAAAGAGCATCTAAAAACGTTAGGGCTGTCACGGTGGATGAGGCTTGGAGCCTGCTCTTCTCAGTATTCGGTCTTTGATATTTGCACTGCCAAAGAGAAGTTAGAAGGGGTGCTCTTGAGCACATTACTGTGGAGGTTGTATAGGAACACCTCCATTTGCTTTTAAAAAAGAGAGATTTGTGGTGTCATATTCATGTTTGAAACTGACACTTGGAAATTGTTAATAACCAGTTTAAGAGTTACAAATAATTTTTCTTTGGGGGGATGTATATGTGGTTATTTTATTACCCATTTAAAGGATTATAAGATGAGACAATGTATATGAAATTCTTAGTTTGATATCCTTAGTTTGATACTGAGTACTCAGTAACTGTTTGTCATAACATTAACTTGTGTTTATAACAGTCATTAATTAACCTTTGTGTATATTTTCAGAAAGCTATTGCTTACCTTTTTCCAAGTGGTTTGTTTGAGAAGCAAGCCAGGCCAATAATGAAGGTAGTTATCTTCATTAATATTTTTTAAAATTTCACTTAGATTTATAATATCTTACAGTAATTATCTAATGCACTGTAATTTATTTTACAGCATCCTGAACAGATTTTTCCAAAACAAAGAGGTGAGTTTGCTCAAGAATGAATGAACAGTTCTTTCTTTACTGTAGTGTTACAGTGTTACATTACATATTAGCAGTTGCCCACAAAAGGTGGAGACATATTCCTGTATCTTGGCAGTTGTGAAGTCAGTCAGTGATATTTTATAACTAATAATAAATGACTGGAATTTACAAATTATTTCTTTTTAATTAAATAATACCATAATTAGATCAGGATAGAGTTTATGCCTGTACTATTAGACTGATTTATTTGCATTCTAACATGCCTTTTTTTTTTTTTTTAATTTTTAAATTTTTTTTTTTTTTATTTTTTTTTTATTTTATGATAGTCACACAGAGAGAGAGAGAGAGAGGCAGAGACACAGGCAGAGGGAGAAGCAGGCTGCATGCACCGGGAGCCCGACATGGGATTCGATCCCAGGTCTCCAGGATCACGCCCTGGGCCAAAGGCAGGTGCCAAACCGCTGCGCCACCCAGGGATCCCCTAACATGCCTTTTTTGAGTTTGGTACAGATCTGCTGGAAACTGATTTGCCTTTTTTTATTTGAAAATTTAAAATTTTTGTTCATTTCGGAAGCATTTTCACTGAATATAGGTTCCTCCCCCCCCCCCCCCCCTTTTTTGGTCTTTCCTTTATTGATATAATTCCATTGTCTTTTGCCTCACACTGTTTCTAATGAGCAGGTAGCCATTGTTCTTGCATAGCCTTCTGTTTTCCTTGCTTCTTTTAAAATTTTCTCTTTGTCTCTTAAATGTGTAAAATTAAATTTTGACAGAAACATACAGCAGGCTTTAAGCTTTCAAGGAAATAATATATTTACTCTTTCCTAATTTACATTAAAAGCCTGTTAGCCAGTATGGACTGGTGGTAGTTGTCTGGTAATTTAAAAAGTACTAAAGCTAGGAGGTGGCCTGGGTGACTCAGTGGGTTAAGCATCCAACTCTTGATCTCAGTTCAGGTCTTAATCTCTGGGTCATGAGTTCAAGCCACTCATTGGGCTCCACACTGGGTGTCAAGCCTATTTTGAAAAACAATTTTTTTTTTAGTACTAAAAAATTTTTTTTTAAAGTACTAAAGCTAGAAATTACTTCTTAAAAACATTCAGCATAAATTTATATATGTTCATCTTTTGCTACAATTGTAGAGGATTTTTTTTTTTCTTTGAGTAGGTATCTGTTTTTTCCTATTTATTTTGCATACCCCTGCTGTCACTGAGGAATCATCAAAGTTTTTTTAGTTTTGGTTTCCTCACAGTGGAGCAAAGAACTTAAAGTTCCTAAGAGATCTGAGTGCAGAATGTTTCTGTATTTCTACAGATTTTTCCTCTAGCCACACTGAAGTGAAATAAACCTTTTTTTTTTTTTTTAAGTAATTTGCCTTTCAGTTTTTAAAAAGCATTTAACCTAGTTTCATAGAAGCAAAAACTCTCTCTTCTGTTTCCACTCTTATTTCATCTGTTTATGTAATACTTAATTCATGTAATTATAGAAATAAGTACTATTGTAATAAACAGGTTTGAGAATTGACACAGCTGACTCTTAGTAAGCATGTAACTCAGCAGCAAAATGTGTGGATATCCTAGAGAAGATCATGGTAGCCACAGATACTCATTGTGCAGGCAGCATTACTCAGTATCTTTTAGAGCCGATTTGGTAGAGATTGATTAGAGAGCAGGTATTTCAATAAAAAATGTATTTGTTTTTACATTGATATTTCTGCTAAGTCTGTGTTCAGAGCTAGGGATTCTTTTTTTTTTTTTTTTAAGATTTTATTTATTTATTTGAGAGAGAGTATGAGGAAGGGCAAAGAGGAGAGGGAGAAGCAGACACCCCGCTGAGTAGAGCGATTGATTGTGGGGCTCGATCTCAGGACCCTTGGACCATGACCCGAGCCGAAGGTAGATGTTTAACAGGCTGAGCCACATGGGCGTCCCCAGAGCTAGGCCTGCTTCCATTCTGCTGCTCCATTTTACTCTTTGAACTTTTATTTTGAATCTTGTTATAAAAATTAAGGGTCTTTTCATAACTGTATTGTGTTTTATATTTTCCTGAATTCTTTGACATAGTTGATTATAAACTATAATATCATTTCAGTTGATAGCTCTTGGGGAGATAATAAATGAAGGCTGTATTACAAGTGTATGTCACTTTAAAGATGCAGCTCAGGCTTATTGAAACAAAACTATATACAAGGCATAGAAACTTAAATTTAGTGGATTTCTGTAAATGTTATAACTGACTTTTAAAAAATTATTGTTAGTGGCTTCCCTATTTTTCAGCTTCACAGGCTCCTCATTTACATGTCTTCTCTTTGTGTATCTCTATCTACTAGTTGCATCTATTGTACATCTGCCCCTCTGAAACTATTTCTTTCAAATCATACCAGCTTCTTAGAAGTTTATTACTATCAGCTGGAATGTAACAACTGAAACTCCTAGACATCCCTGCAAAATGCTCCTGTTTTTTTGGAACTATGTTAGTATCGTAGGATTTTATTACATTGTAGTTAACTGTATTTAGACGGGATTCCTTTAGAATTAGCAAAATATTTTTTGCCACCTACCTACCAATTTTGTACTTTGTAAACATGTGACAAACTAATTTTCGTGTTAAGAAATATCAGTGAAATTTAGATTTGAATAGTTTATAATTGTTGTAAAGTGCTGTTACTTCCTTTCTTAAAAGATAGAAGCTTCCAGATTGAGTTAACATAAAAATCCTGCTCCATTGTTTAAGACAAGTGATAAAAATATCAGAAAAAACAAAGATATATACCAGATTGATGACACACACAAGGAATAGCACCTAACACTAGATGAAATAGAATTCGAGGAAGTTGAAGAGTGGTTTGATGAGACAAGAATGTTAATTTATATTAATGGAATCTAATATCTTTTAAATGGATTTGACGACCATGGTGAGCCTTTTTGTACCATGCATTTAACATTGAGATGTTCATAGGAAAAGCTGTTAAATAAGGCTCTAAAGAATTTGAATAGGGCAGCCCAGGTGGTACCACTACCATTCCTTAAAAGTTCATTATGATTTTGGAATTAAGAAATTTACATTCTAAAATAGAATTTAATAAAATGGCTAGTTGGAGGATAAACATATAACTGTCAAATAATGGATAATGTTATACCCTTAAGTCATACAAAAATGCAGAGGACAAAGATCAATAAATAATCTATTTTAAAATTCAAATTCTCTTTGGGAAAAAGCATAAATTTAAAAAGCAACAGGGGCACAGTCAGTTAAGTATCCAACAAAGTAGGTTATTCATAAACGAAAATACAAGTAGTAAACATAGGAAATTATCAGATCAGAAACAGTGTTCTATTAAAATGACAGGTGGTCATTATCACTTATCAGATTAAAAATTGTAAATATTATATATCAGCAAAAATTTAGGGTAGCTAACTAAACCATCAGAGAATTCTACTATAGAGTAGTATACTGATGATCAAGAGAGGTAGTTCCAGGGGTGCCTGAGTGGCTTAGTCTTTTTTAAGTGTCTGACTCTTAATTTCAGTTTAGGCCATGATCTCAGAGTTTTGAGATCCAGCCTTGTGTTGGGCTCTGCACTGATACTGGAGCCTACTTAAGATTCTCCCTCTCCCTCTCCCTCTGCCCCTACTCCCTGCCCAGACTCATTGATGCTTGCTCACCTGTGCACCCTGTCTCTCTCACCTCTTGCTCTCCAAAAAAAAGAAAGAAGTAGTTCTAGTTGTATTAGTACAGATAAGACACGCTGTTAGGTGAGAAAAGGAAGTGAAAATGGTGTAGTGTTGTCTTAGTCCATTCAAGCTACCATACACTGGGTGGTGTATAAACCCCAGAAATTTATTTTTCCTAGTCCTAGAGGCTGGAAAGTCCAAAATCAAGACACCAGGTGAGAGCCTGCTTCTTGGCTCATAGACCACTATCTTTCCCTGTGTCCTCACATGGTGAAGGGACCCAGGATCTCTGGGGTTCCTTCTGTGAAGTCACTCATCCTGTTTATGAGGGCTTTGCCCCTATGACCTGATCACCTCCCAAAGGCCCCACACCAAAATACCAGCACATCAGGGATTAGGTTCCAAAATGAATTTTGGGGGAGGGGAAAACAAATAATCTATAGGAAGTAAATACAGCCTAATACCATTTGTGTTTTTAAAAAACATGCAGACAGTCCTCTGTATTTCAGTAGATAGACATAGGTAAATGTACTGAAAGAGTTTAGAACAATAAACTTCAGCTTTGCCTCTGGCAAGTGAATTCTAATATTTAATCTTTATAAAAAGAGTGAGCAAAGAAGCGTTCAGAGGGAAATTTATAGCATTGAATGTGTGTAGTAGAAAAGACTATCTGAAATCACTTATCTAAGCTTCCATCTTAGGAAACTAGACAAAGAAGAGCAAATTAAATCCAAAGGAAGTAGAAGAAAGAATTGATAAAAATTACAGCAAAAGTCAGTGAAGTTAAAAACAGGAAAGCAGTGGAGAAAATCAACAAAAGCTGGTTCTTTGATAATAGATTTTATATGTCAGTTTTATTTTATCAGTAAAATCGATGAGCCTCTAGTGTCCTACTTGAAAGAAAGGAGCAAGGACACAGATTACTAGTACCAGAAATGAAAGAGGGGATACCGCTGCAGATCCCAGAGACATTAAAAGGATAATCAAGGAATACTGTGAACAACTCTGTGCCTATAGATTTGATAACCTACGTGAAGTGGACCAATTCCTTGTAGATTAGATACAATCTGCCACAACTTACAGCAGAAATAGACAATTTGAATAGGCCTATATCAATTAAAGAAATTGAATCAATAATTAATAACCCAGAAGACCTTGGGTTTGGCCATGGCTTTTTATATACAACACCAAAGGAGAAGCTGGATTTCATTAAAATTAAAACTTTCTGCTGTGAGAAAGACACTGTCAAGAGAATGAAAAGACAAGCCACAGGTTGTAGAAAATATTTGGAAAAGGCATACCTGATAAAAGACTGTTATCCAAAATACACAAGGAACTCTTAAACTCAACAGTGAGAAAACCAGTGACCAATTTAAAAATTGGCCGAAGTTCTTATTAGATACCACAGAACGTGTATACATGGCAAACAAGCATATGAAAAGATGCTTCACATCAGGGAAATACCAATTAAAGCAACAGTGAGATACCACTACACACCTATTAGAATGGCCAAAATCCACAACACTGATACCACCAAATTGTCCAAGGATGTTGATCAACAGGAGTTCTCATTCATCACTGATGGAAATGCAAAAATGCTACAAACACTTGGAAAGATAGTTTGGCGATTTCTAAACATACTCTTCTATACAATCCAGCATTTGTGTTCCTTGGTATTTATCCAGAGGGATTGAACTCTTAAATCCACACAGAAACCTGCAGACAGATGTTTATAGCAGCTCTGTTCATTATTGCTGAAACTTGGAAGTAACCAAGGTGTCCTTTGGCATATGAATGGGTAATTAAACTGTGGTATCAATAGACAGTGGAATATTCTTTAGCACTAGAAAGAAAGGTGCTATCAAGCCATGAGAAGACAGGGAAGAGACTTAAATGCAAATGACCAAGTGAAAGAAGCCAATCTGCAATGGGTACCTACCGTATGGTTCTAAGTATATGACATTCTGGAAAAGGCTAAACTATGGAAGCAGTGGAAACATTAGTGGTTGCCAGCGGTGAAGGGGAGTAGGTGGAACACAGAGAATTCTTTTTTTTTTTTTTTTTTTTAAGATTTTATTTATTCATGAGAGACACAGAGGCAGAGACACAGGTAGAGGGAGAAGCAGGCTCTCTGTGAGGAGCCTGATGTGGTACTTCCCTGGTATCCAACCTGAGCTGAAGGCAGATGCTCAACCACTGAGCCACCCAGGCACTCCGAACACAGGATTCTTAGGGCTCTGAAACTACTCTGTGATATTATAGTGATGGATCCAAACCCACCGAGTATGCAGCACAAGTAAACCGTAATGTGAACTCTGGACTTAGAGTGATAATGATGTGCCAGAGTAGTTTCATCACTTATAACAAAAGTACCACAAGGGTAGGGGAGGTGGCTATGCATATGTGGGGGCAAAGATGGTATATAGGAAATCTCTACTTTACTCTCAACTCTGCTGTGAACTGTTAAAAAAGTCTGTTGAAAAAGTAGTGAAAGAAGGGTATATATTGTGTAATAAAGTTAATTTTATAGAAAATAATTAAATGAGGGCAGTGTCAAGAAAAACAAAAATACAGATAAAACTTATAAAAATATGCAAGAGTTTTATGTAGAAAATTATAAAACTTAAAGCTCATAAGTGAAACTCTAACAGCTAGAGAAAAGATTTCATGTTCCTCTAAGGAAAGATACTGCAAGGTTGCTTCTTTAAAAACTATTAATAACTGTAATAAATTTTTTATCAAAGTCCCGCTAGGACTTTTGGAAAAAACTTCTGCACTTTATTTGAGAGAGTAAATGTTCAAGAAGCAGCAAGACATTTTTTAAAGAGAAATAAGAATAATGTAGGAAACACCCTACCAGCTATCAAAATGCAGCAAAAAGCTTATTTTAATCAAATGATGGCAGTGGTGCAGTATTCTGACAGACCAGTGGGTCAGATTAGAGTATTCAGCATCAGCATGTTTGTTTATGCCATATTTTGTGAATTCTGAGTTTTTTCAGTTTTAACATTTGACAACTGGATTCATTTTACAATTAATGTAAACTATAATGATCAACATTTTTTCCTTTGTATAAGATGCATGATGGGGCATCTTAAATCTGTAATATCTTAGATTGAATGAAATATTATGAAGTCAAGTATATACATACTCATACATCACTACATACTCACATACTCAGACGTGCAATGAGACCCAGCTCAACATCACCTCCCAAGTTTTAAGGTAGTCTCTTACCTGCAACCATGTTATTTGTCTAACTGCCTTAGCAATACAATGAAAATGAATTACATAGTGAAGTTATTTGGAAGATATACAGGATTTCATGAAGTCTATGAAAACGATGTTGGCAAGGTATTTATTTTTTAAAAAAAGATTTATTTATTTATTCATGAGAGAGAGAGAGGCAGAGACACAGGAGGTGGGAGAAGCAGGCTCCATGCCGGGAGCCCAACACGGGACTCGATCCCAGGACCCCAGGATCATGCCCTGGGCCAAAGGCAGGTACCAAACCGCTGAGCCACCCAGGGATCCCCTGAAGTATTTAATTCATCCATAGCCAATGGCATATAAGAATCTGGTTTCCTTTTTTAAGCAAAAATCCCTATCAAAATTGATTTTTCTTCGTAGTTTATTATGAAATTTTGGGCTTTGTTTTAAATATATTCACTTAAAGTGGCCTATGTGTAATGTCAGTTATCCTCAGAAGACAAAAATATCCTACTCACTGTACAGATGGTATTTCAACAGAAGAGCGTAGTGGAGCATCTGGGTGGTGCACTCTTAAGTGTCTGACTCTTGGTTTTGGTTCAGTTCGTGATCTTGGGTCATGAGATCAAGCCCCATGTGGAGTCGGCTTGAGATACTTTCTTCTCCCTTGGCCCTTCCCTCTGCTCATTCTTGCTCTTGTAATAATGATACAAGATAGTGGGATAATGACTCTTTGCTGGACAAGGTAATTGATAACTTGGGTTTCTGCCTGATGAACATAGATTTCAGATAGGTGAAATTTCTGAACATGAAAAAAATTCAAATTCCAGAAGAAAATATAGAAAAATAGTTTTTAGAAAGCCCAAAGTCTTAAAGCATGCTCTCTCCATAGGAGTGGTGTTGTCCGGGAGAGGGCATAAATGAATCCATAGGAGGTGAGAAAAGTCTGAGCTGTTAGAATGTTTATGGACCTTCAAAGGGCCACTGTGTACATCAACAGATACACAGTATATGTGTGATATTAAAAGTTCTTGAGGAGGGAGGCAGTTAGGGAAAAGATGTCTAACAAGGCTCCTTAGTAGGGGTGATAGTGGAAATCAGCCAAGAGGACAATGACAGATTCTACAGTACACATATATTTTAAACTTCTTGATTATGAAAGACACTGTAAACCAAATTAAAAGGTGACACAGGATTTAAACACATTGAAGCTCTTGGTGTTTGTCCACCTGCCCAAAAGATAAAGTACCTTGTTCCTTTAAAAAAAAAAAAAAAAAAAGAAGAAGAAAGATGCTGTCTCTTAAACAAAAAAAAAAAGTAAATGACAGATTGAGAGAAAAGAGTTTTCAATTTCTGTAATTGACAGAGAAGTGTACTTTTAATGTATTGGAGTTTCCAGAAATGGTTAACAGAAACAACTTGGTAGAAATAAGGGCAAAGGATGTGGAGTCAGGTTTGGTTTATTTACTACAGTGACTCCATTCCTGTTCATTTGGTGTTTATTAGATGTGAATGACCATCTGTATTTCAAAAGGAATTACACATAACACCTTGTGGGGGCCCCTTCTGTTTTAGACATTGAAACTCTCTGAGGTATGTCACCACAGAGTTGGAACAACAATGTGGCATGGAAAAATCCATTTAGTTTTTTTCTTTGTTATATTATGCCTTTTCCTAATTTTCTGAATGTGTAACGACATTAACTCTATCAGTTTCCCTTTTTAAGAATATGAGACCGTGTTATATTTACAGCCAAACCTAATTTCTTTGTTCTAACAAGATGATTTTTGCTGTTTTATGTGTTTATTTAAAACAGGTTCTAGAAATTCTCATAATGAAATATATAGGAATATTTTATCAGGCATAAACATTGTTTTATGTTAATGATATGGAATATTAAATATTCTAAATATTTACATGTTAAACATGCTGACCTAAATATTAAAGCTGTTTTGTCATTTTAAAAGTTAATCAGAATTGTAGACATGTCTTTTAACTTCTGTTAAGTATAGCTATTTGGTCTCTGTATACATTTTTATTTTTATTTGTTTTCATCTGGCTTTTTATTAGCAATCCAATGGGGAGAAGATGGCCGTCCATTTCATTTTCTCTTTTATACTGGCAAACAGGCGTATTATTCATTAATGCATGTAAGTATATTATATCGATGATTAATAATATGAACTGTAAGCTAAGTGTACCAGACATTTTGCTCAGCTTCAGGATCACCTAGTATGTTTCATATTGAATGGAACTAAGACCTCTAGAGATAAGGCAGTATGTCAAAAGACTATTTTATTTGTTCATTTTTGCTGAAGGTAAATAAGCATCATAGAATTTATATCAGGATGGTTTGGCCTTAAAATGCTGCTACTTACAGATTGAGATCATTGTAGGAGATAGATGCCCCACTCAGTAATAATGCATGTGTGTGTATTGAAGGTAAGGCACGAAGCAGGAAAGGGGCGAGGATATGCTGCTGTCATGGGCTGTGAGGCATTTACCATGGAGAGAGTCAGATTGTCCTCTGTACTTTTTGTTTATTCATACACAGTTTTAGCTTTTCAGAAACGAATGCAGCCTTATGAGTCTAGAATCTGTGCCTCCGAAAGACCTAAGAAATGGTTTTATTACACTTTGACTTGCAACTGGGTTCAAGTGTCCTTGGGAACGGCTTTTATTTTGTTTCAGAGCTCTAAGTGTTTGATAGTGTGCAAATTTGGGGGTTCCCTCGGGTACTGTGAACAAAACGGCTAGATTGCTAATACCCAGTTTTTTACAACAGACCCCATTTTCCTTTAAGAACACGATGTCGGATTTTATTTCTTCATTACATGATTTTTGAAAGTTGCAAAAACATTCAGCAGGCTTTCCCCCTCCCCCTCCCCCCACGTCCTCAGTCAGCTTTCAGGTTGCCTGAATCCCAGGCACACATTCACTCGGCGCTTTTAGAACTCTCTGGTGTTTATTTGTGCTCCACACACCCAAAGGACAAAATCCTCACTTGTCAGGTACATTTATTTCTTGGGGAAAAAAAAAAAAAGAAAACCTTCTTTTCGCTTTTTGTTGACCTTGGGCAAATGAGCTTCTTGCCCTGGCAGAAATGAAATGAATGATAAATGTAGAGTGTGTCTTTGCTGACTAATGGAGCCGGGCTGGCTCTCCGCCGAGCTTCTCCGCAGCCCGAGGCTGCCCGAGGACCCCTGCTGTTCATTTAAATAGGTATGTCAAATCTGCCTCCCAATGCCGCCGGTTTGATCTGTGGTAATATTTGTGAAGGTTCCATATGGACTTGAGCCCCCTGCAGTGCTAAGAAATAATGTACAACGCTTCATGGTGCAGACGCAAATTTTCTCTGAAAAGGGATGCAGTGCTGCGTTTTAGCTGTCGGAGGGGATGATGGAGCTGACGCGCTAGGCCTGTCAACTTGTTACACGGATGGGTTGCACACAGCGAAGCTGTGGAAAATCTGTGCCTTTTAACTTTTCTACTTAATCACGGTTGTAGCATTGCCTTTAGACTGTATGCTACATTAATTCTCTTCCTGCCTTCTGCCTTTCATCCCGAGTTTCACGGAAAAAAGTAAAGCATGCAGGTCTTGTAGAGGAGCCTTATCAAACAGCTGTCATCTGACAAGCCATTTGCATTTGTTTGGGCTGAAACTGAGCAACCCAAGGGCAAGATATTTTGTTGCATTCCATCATAATGAAGAAATTACACATTGTAGAAGAGGCCTAACTTCTATTTGGGTTGGTTTATGTGTTTTAGAAAGGTACTGCTAGAGAAACCAGTCGGTTTCTCAGTGGATAAAATACGACTGTACGCTGACTGAAATGTCAAATTACATCTGATTAATAAAGGTTTGGGGTTTTGTTTTGGTTTTCCTTTTTGAGTAATAGTTTCTGTTACGTAGAGCAGAATTCTTTGGGCTTTTCGATTTTAGTCAAACTCAGTAATTTAGGTCTGTTTATTTTGTTGGGAGTTTTGACTCCCCAAGCAGTATGGGGCTTAGCATTGGTTGTATTGCTCATCAGAACAGTTTACACGTATGAATTGTAGATCTTTTGGTTTACCTGGAGCATTTTAATTCAGATAATTAATAAAACCTTGTGTTTCCAAAACTTCTTATGCCGATCACTTTAGTGTCCTGTCTGGCCAGTATTATTAATTAACAACTGCAGTCCTACCAGGCACATTTCCTAGGTCATGCAGGTGAACGTCCTCCTAGAGACTGTTACTTTGCAATAGCGTGTGACTAAATATCCACTGGTCACTTAACAGGCAATTTTGTAGGGAAGTCAGGCATTGGGTATAAAGAAAAAGAATAAAACTGGAAATTGCTTCGTGTGTTTGCTCACTCCTTTGTTCTGCATTCTCTTGGGATGAAGGGCGGATACCCTTCTGTTCTGTGGGAGGGTGATCGCCCCCTCCTACTGTCCCACTGCAGCAAGGAGTCAGCCCCCAAAGACTGTGGCAGGCCTCAAATGCTTAGAAATATATGTTTGTTGTTACCGTTTCTGACCATGTGAAGGGGTAAAAAGACCCTAAACCAAACTAGGTTTTTATCATTGGCCACCTGTAATTGTGTGAAGCATGGCAGTCATGAGCCAAGCTTTTTGACAAACAACTCACAGATCTAAAGCATGTGTGCAGTTTTGCCCAAGAGACCTTTCTGACATCAATTAACCTTCTTCTCTTCTGTAATAATGCCAATTCCTCTTTTTAGTATTTGGTCACTGTTTGTATAATAAGCTTATATATTACCTCACAGAAACTAATACAAGAGAGTCCTGATGTGGCTTGCAGTTAAGGATAACATACAGTGCTTTAGTGAACACTGGTTCCAATTGGCCTATCATCAGCCCATCCGGTCTTTGTGGAGAAGCATTTCAGGGGAGATGAGGACAAGAAGAAAGAAGCAATTTATTGTTCCTGCCCAGAGGTGAAGCATAATAGGAAAGCCTGAAGTGGAAGAAACGTGCTGATCCATGTTGTCTCAGACTTTGTAAATGTGTTACTTTCCAAAGGTTGTTACCACCTTCCTTGGAACTCCCTTTTTCCTGTGGATACAATGTATGTCTTCAGGTTTCTGGGAAAGTGAAAAAACCCACTTATTTTACACTGTAGTGAGTGAATATGGTGTGCATACATAATGTAAAAAGTATAGGATAGTGTAAACAAGGAGTGTCTTAAACAGTAAAAAGTAGTTTAAGGAGAAATAAGACACTTAAGGAGTTTCTCGAAGGATCGGATTGTTGAGTACTGAAAGGGAGCTCCCAATTTTGATGGTACTGGCTCATCTGTCTTTTCTCATCCAAAATGGATGGCTTCCATTTCCTTAAGAGCCATGTGACAAGTAGAACTTGTATACTTTTCAGGCATAATTTAGAGTTTCAGCTTAGGATTTCAGGAGCAGAAGGAGGAAACAGAGGCAGAAGAAGAGAAGTTTCTTGAAACAACTGAGTCAAAGTGTAAAGGAATGGAAAGAATTTTTAAAGAGGATAATATGTGTATGTGCAGAAAAGAAAACGCTATGCCATGGCACAAGTGAGCTGTGAATAGCCTTGGTCTAGATGAGGGAGAAAACTGTGTGTGTGTAGTCAAGGGACAGGCCTGAGGGGTGGTCTGTCTGCCCTTAGGGCCTGCCAGCTTGATTGGGGGGGATACCCCTTGTCCACATCCGGAGCCTGTCCAAGCTGGCTATGCTGGTGATGAAGAAGGCTATACCCATGAGCAAGACATTTACAACCTGGCTAGTCATGGTTGAGTATGGGCAGGGCCTTTAATTGTAGGAAAAACGTTAATTCAGGTTTACTCGTTATATACATGTTTTTGAAAATTTTTAAAGTCATTCACTAAAAGCGAATTGAAGATTAAAGTTCATTACAAGAGGTGATAGTTTGACTCTGAAGTGGGAACCCTTTGTAAACTATGATTCGTGAAGTCCAGTCATGTCCACTGCAGCCTTTCCCAAAGTGTTTGCTAAGAAACACAGGTTATAAAATACTTTTCATGAAAAAGGTTCTGCCACAAAGTGAGCTGGCAGTGCCACCCATTGTGTCCTAGGAAAACATGTCCTAGGAGCTATGTGATAGCATGATAAAGTTCAGCAGTAAAGAAGCCTGTTGCAGTAACCTACTGCATCCAGTCACAGAACCCTTTGTACCCAGGGCACCTTTTATTTTATTTTATCTTATTTAATTTCTTTAAGATTGTATTAATTTATTCATGAGAGACACAGAGAGAAAGGCAGATTCATAAGCAGAAGGAGAAGCAGAAGCCTGATGCGGGACTCAGTCCCCGGACCTCTGGATCACGACCTGAGCCAAAGGCAGACACTCAACCACTGATGTATCCAAGTGCCCCTCCAGGGCACCTTTTAATCTTCCATGAGACTAATGCTTGTGAAAGGCTGTACAGACATTGAAAAAATCAGTTTTCAGATACCATAGGCATTTGCTGAAATTTTACACAAACTCCCTCACCCCAATTTCTATGATATGGTTGTGCATCTCTTTATAGATGCAGTTTTTACTGCATCCGTGATTATCATATAAAAGCCTCATTTTTAGGACTCGTTTTACAGTAAACAATGGAATATTTTCAAAGTATTTCTGTAAATTGAAGGAATTACATGGCCACAGATGAAATCTGTACCCAAAGAAGTTTGAAATTAAATAAGTAGATCATTATATATTATTTAAACTATACTGCTGAAGTGAAAAGTTAAAATTTGAAAGAAAACCCAAGTTAATTCTAATCCTGATAATTTACACATAAACAGCATTCATTTGCCTTTTGAAAGAAGGCTGGCTTATTTAGAAATTCTCTGGTTTGTTTTAAATGACTTAAGTAACCTTCTATGTTCATAAAGCATGAGAACAGCAACCCCAGAAGCATCTTGACTATGTGAAGATTCCAGACTCCAGTAAGCAAAAGTCCTGGGGACTTAGTGCCACAAAATCCTTATATAGTTTGCATTGTCTTTGTAACCTTGTAGTGAATATTGAAAACTTTCAGTTTAGTGCCTTTATCTTTAAAAATGAAATTTTAAATAGTAACCCTTCTCACAATGAGGTATTACGAAATAACTCCTTTAAAACTGCAAAATGCTGATTTTTAAAAAGGTACAGAGCAGTACTGACAAATCTTTGCATGCTCTTTTAAAACTATATATATAGCATATTGTTTTCACTAAGTGATAGCAAGGGTCTGTGATAGCAGTATGTCTCTTGAAACATTAGATAAATAACAATAACCATGATAAGTAAATTATATATTATGTTTATTTCATTTTATTTCATTGTATATGCCAATAGCTAAACAATTGAGAAGATTACTACTTAGGAAATATGATTTTCTGTGATTTTTTTTTGACAAATACGTATTTTAAGTCCGTTAGTTTTCTGTTATTTAACTAGTATCTAAGATGATAATTACTATTCGTTTATTATTGTATGTTTTGAGTATCAAAATATAGTTGACTTTTCCTGTACCACCCCCACAAGAAATGTTATTTGTTTACCCTTCCTAAAATTGGAATTTCTGCATGATTAATATAGCCAAAACAGATTTTAGAAAGATACCAAAAATCATATTGCTCATGCTCTTGGAAGGGTTTAGTTTAAGCATCCCTTTTCTGCAACCTGAGCATCTGGTATTTTCAAATTAGGCACCTTCTAAATTTGACTCATACATTATGGAAATCTGATGACACGAGGGGTGGATAGGCTTGCTTTGATTTTATGAAATATTAATCATAGCTGTGATTAATGATTCAGCATTTCACATCTGGGTTATTCCTGTCATATTTGAAAATTATACTATTAAATACAGTATATAAACTTAGTGTAGGTGGGGTCACACTAATTCTCTAGTGTCCTTTAAAAATTAAGTGGAAACTTAACAATATACCAGAAGCTACCAGTGATAATCTGTGATGTTGACAGTTCCTGGCATATTTTATACCCTCAGGGATTTTTTTGATGCAGGTTAGTACACATCCCTTCAAGGAGCTGAAGCTATAGAATCTACTTTCTAGAGAACTGTTGTCCTTAACTAACCAAGATAGAATCTCTAGAGTGGTTTTATTATATAAAAGAGAAAGAATAAGTAGAAACGGTACACCAGTAAAATTGTTTCAGTTGTTAGACTCTTGAAAGCCATATCTCCCCCCTGCTGTCATTTCTTGACCATTACTATAGGTCAGGTACTGTGCTAAATACTTGACACGTTTTCCTATTTAAAGAAATGGTTAGGGTATCTTAATGAGAATTATGTAATTCGATGGATTACAACCACCAAAGTGTAAGCATCTGCTGTAAATGAATAGAATTGACCATGTTTAAAATTTGACATGTACTATTCATGGTTGGGTTTTTCATGGTACACATTTTTTCCTGATTATTTCACTTCCACTGTTTAAAAATGATTATGGAGCTAAATATAACAATGGAAGGTAATAGCATGATTTAAAAAAAAAAATGTGTGAAGAAGTGTATGGACTTAAAAGTCTGTCCAGAGTCACTAGAAAATGATGATGACTTTAGTAGTCCACACATGGACTAAAATGGACTATGAGGCAGGTCTGTTATTACTATTATTTTCTACTTGCCATAGTTGTTCCAGAAAATAACAGCCTTACAAGCTGGGGAAGGCATCTTATTACTGCTGGTGGTGTTCTCTTAGATTCATATTTTTTTTAGCTGGATTTGAAAGATACGACATCTCTGATTTACGTACCCTCAGAACGTCCAGGCTCTGGAGCAGACCAGAGAGACTGGTGCTATTCCTTCACCAGAGCCCCAAGGGTATAGCAATGTGGTTGAGGTCGACCTGCTGACAGCTTGGTGCCAGGTGCAAGAGAGATGCCACTTGTGCTGTGTCGGTCTGCTTTGTACAAGTAGGGCAGGATTCGTCTTGTGGATTGTTATTTCTTCCTTTATTTTACCTGTTCAGAGCATTTGACAATTGCTTTCTAGAAACAGACACAGAAATTGTTCTGATATGGTATTCAGTTGGAGTCACAATCCAGTATCTTACTTAGCCTTTTAAAATGAGTTAAAAGTCAAATGAGGCTTGCCAATTCTTGGGAGATAAATTGTAAAATTTTAAGTTGAGTAGCAGATATACATACCACATGTGGATGGTTCACATTCATGTTTGTTTTCTTTGGGTAGACAGTTGTAGTTTTCTTTCTTTTTTTTTTTTAATTTTTATTTATTTATGATAGTCACACAGAGAGAGAGAGAGAGGGAGAGGCAGAGACACAGGCAGAGGGAGAAGCAGGCTCCATGCACCGGGAGCCCGATGTGGGATTCGATCCCGGGTCTCCAGGATCACGCCTTGGGCCAAAGGCAGGCGCCAAACCGCTGCACCACCCAGGGATCCCTAGTTGTAGTTTTCTACAGGCAATGGATGTACTTGGAATATCGTTATAGAGATTGTTACACTTAATATGGACACTAGAATAGAATTAACTGAATTTTCCCTTTGCTATATTATGTTGAACTAGATTCTTGGTACTGCTGATGTGTTGTGTTTTTTTTTTTTGGTAATTTATTATTTATTTATTTATTTATTTATTTATTTATTCATTCATTCATTCATTCATTCATTTAAGACGGGGGGGAGAGAGAGAGAGAGAGAGAGAGAGAGAGAGGCAGAGGCAGAGACACAGGCAGAGGGAGAAGCAGGCTCCACGCAGGGAGCCTGATGTGGGACTTGATCCCGGGACTCCAGGATCATGCCCTGAGCCAAAGGCAGGCGCTAAACCTCTGAGCCACCCAGGGATTGCCCTACTTCTGATGTTTAGATCCAAACTTTAGTGTATGTCACTTGGGGTCATCATTAAAACAGATCACTGCCCCCCCCACCCCACCCCACCCCAAAGGTTCCTCATCTGAAAGTCTGGTTTGGGGCCTGAGAAATTACATTTCAAACCAGTTCTACACTTCTATGGTGCTGCTGCTGCTGCTGCTGCTGCTGCTGCCGCTGCTACCGCTGCCCTGGAAACTTCCCTTTACAGTTACTGAACTGGTAATGGTTTCACTTTGAGATACTCATGCATGCTGTTAATGTATACATACTGGTGCATACAGAGACTGGTGCAAAGGGACACTTCACCTTTCTTAGAAAAACTATTGTCATAGACCCTGTGATATATATGGTAGTTTAATCAAAGCCCACAAGAAGTTGCCCCTCAGAAATTTGAAATTATTAAGACTGTTTGAGATATGGATGGACATGGCTACAGTAACAAGTTGTGTCTTCATTATCTGACAGTAGCTAATGAGACGGGAAGGTGGCATGATCAGCAAGAAAAAATGTTATTTATATCATCTCTGGTTCATCCTTTGAAAATGTCTACTCATTAGGTACCAGTATGGTAGATTATGTTAAATTATAAGTTAATTCATACGTACTGGATGTGAGTCCTCAATTAAAACTTGCTCAGTCAAAAAACTGGGAGACAATTTGCATGCTTCTACTTTTGTAATTATTTCCTGCAAAACGTATTTTATTGATACTCTTCATTGCCAGATTATTGCTTTTTACAAGTTCTAACAAAATGGCAGTTTTCCCCCCTGTTTATGTTACAATTTAACAAGTGGCATACATTTACAGACTTTGTTAGAAAGTAAATTAATGGGAAGAAATCAAATAATAAAAAATAAATATAATAGAAAACTTTTTAAGATATAGACTAATATGGTGTGAGGAACATAACTTTGCTGGTTAATTCCCTAAATTTAAAGTATATATTGCTATATGAATTATGACAGGAAAATTTTTGGTCCTGTTTATGGAACTTAAAGGAAAATAGTTCATAGCTTTCTTTTGTTTTTACCAACCTCACTGGAGTGTTTTTGTAGAGTTCATTATAGAGTAAATTTCTTACAGAGTTATTTAAAAATCAGTTAACCTGTACCATTACATATACTAAATTCTCATTGAAATTACTCTATCATCCTTTTTTTTTTTAAGATTTTATTTATTTATTCATGAGAGACACAGAGAAAGAGAGGTCGAGACACAGGCAGAGGGAGAGAAGCAGCTCCATGCAGGGAGCCAGATGCAGGACTTGATCCCGGGACCCCGGGATCACACCCTGAGCCAAAGGCAGACACTCAACCGCTGAGCCACACAGGCATCTCTCTACCATCCTTTTGTTTGAGTGAGAAGTAGTATAATTAAAAACTATTTTCAGTATTATTTGCTGTGCAGCTAGATTCTGTAAGGAGGTCCCTTCTGAAATGTGGGATGCTCACAGGGAAAATAGGAAGTAGAAGTCATAATGTGCCATAGCTCTTATTTTAGCGTGTATATTTTATTTGCCACAGGAAGCATATGGAAAGCTACTAGAAGTAGAAAAACGTCAGAATCAGTTGCAAGCCAAAGGTCTATTTTCAGAAAAAACTAAAACCAAGTAAGTTCTTCTCTCGCATTAAAATATGTGAAAAATTTGAACGAAAAACATGCCACTTATCATTCGTGTTTTTTAGGCATACTTAAAGCCTAGAAATGTGTTCCTTATTTCAGCATTGATGATTAAAGTTATGGGTCAAATAACAGTTGAGTTTTTTGTTTGGGAGGAAGTAGATGTTACAGGTGTTATCTTTATGTTACTTCATTCCAGATTGATGTATTAAATGGCACTTATTTGAAGATGTCCTCAGAATTTTTGTTTATATAACTGCTTATTAACTGAAATGGCAGAAATAATTAAGCCATGTAATTGTTAAGATTTGGACTTCCAGTGGACACATAGTGATAGGTTAGATCTGTCAGCCTGGCCTGGTAATGCACTCAACTTCTTACTCAGAAGACACAGGTCTTCAAGAATCTCTTGGTGAGGTCATACATAACAACTGCTAGCTCTTTATTTGGATTTTATTATTACTTTAGTCCACTGACAGAACAACTTTGTGTCCATAACATCTCCTTTGAAGTAAATAACAAAAAATAAGCGCAGTGTTCATTTTTAAGAAACCTGGTAGCTTTGTGTATCAAATGAGTTCCACAGTAATGTGTTTAAGTTCTCCAACAAAACGTTTGCTACACTGGGTGTCTTTTCTAAAGTAGGATGAGGGAATTAAATAACACTTCTCAAAAATAGTTTATTTGGGTGAAATCTTAATGCTCTAGAATACAAAAATTTGTTTCCCAATCAAGAATCGCTACTATATGTGGGATCTTCTGTGCTAGAACTCTAATTGCATGGTTAATTTAAAAGAGAATATATGTGATATTTTAACAGAGACCTGATTGACAGCAGATGGCTGATTAAGGAGGAACTAGAAGAAATGTTAGTGGAAAAACTGTCAGATCAAGATGTGAGTAATTAATCTTTTAAATTTAAGGGGACCTTGTGCCACAGGAATGCAGACAATTGCTGTATTTAGGATCGTCACAGTAATGTTTCTTAGAGGCAGGTGTTCCTTTCTAAAACATATTTATAGTTGATCTCTGCCATAGGGCCGAATTGCGGTCAGGAGGGTGACATGCCTAGTCTCCAGATCCTCCTATGTAAGTGCCCTTATGTCCTCTGCCAGTTGTTCTAGGGAAGTGTGGCAGATGTCATTTTTCATCTCCTTCAGTAAAGCAGATAGCTAATTTTACAAGCTAATAATGACGAGTATAAGGAGGTTAAGTAGAAAAAGAATGGAGCACATGGTCGTCTTTATGCAATTTGCTGCTCGCTGGCTTGCTTGTGTGTAGTATCTAGAAGGGCAGCATTTTTCGTCTTAGAATCTGCAGACCCACCCATGTCAGAATCACTTGAAATACAGCCAGAAAACTGCTTTGAAAATGTAGTTTCCTAAGATTCAGACCTGGTTGTCACCCAGGAATTCGTATTTTTAACAAGCTCCCAAGGTGAGTCTTATACCCTATAAAGTTTGTGCCCCCTGCTTTAGGTTTTAATTGGAGTGTTCTTTTGCTAAATGCTCTAATATATGCCAATATTATCAGAGGAAATTTGATGTTTTAAACATGTTGATGTTCTAAATTTAGATTATTTCTAGAAGATTTGAGTGTAAATTTCACAAATTGTTCCAAAAAGGGTTTTTTTCTTCCATGGCACTGGCTAACATTGTTAGTACCTTGCCACCCGTGTTGATTTTAAGTCATGTACTTAAATTGCTCTTTTTCTCATTTAACATATTGGATAAATTAATGATTTGGAAACGTTGCAATTTGCTTAACAAGGTGTCAGGCATTTGGTGAGCGGTAGATCTGGAGTTAATTTCTAATATCCTAACTGCCAAGTCTCTATTGCTGCATTTGGATCTAACTGAAAAAATCTCTCTTTGCTTCTTCATTGAACCCATCATTTCATTGTTTCCTATGTTTTCTGGCTACTTTGATTTTTATAATACAAGTTTGCCTTTTTTGCTTTTGGTTGTTGTTTTCAAAATGGAAAAAAAAAAAAAAAAAAAAAAACGTAGCCCAAAGACTTTTTTACAAGTGTGCTGCTGGGAAGACCAAATATATACATTTTCTGTACATACACACAATGATACATATATGTCATATACATTGACAGTAGATGTGTAGATGATAGTCATCTGTACTTTGGGGTACTGGATAGCAGAAGAAATCCTGAAGCTACTGACTGGTATCAAGATGAGGGAGGCAGAGACTTCTTAAACCTTACCTCTAGCCTATCAGAAAGGCCATGCCCTACTAGTAAGTACCCATCCATACGTTCATAGTCAAGTGTGCGGTGGAATTGAGAGAACCACTGACAGCAGAGGGCACAGGCCTGTAAACAGAGGGCAAGAACAGAGCTGTTATCAGTCCAGGTACTGTAGGTGGCGAAGTCTTGTCACCCTTACTTAGAAAATGCCCTTCTCTTCTATTGTAACAGCACAAAGAAGAGTAACCAAAGCAGGCTTTTTTAAACTTACTGTGGAGATGTTTCCACATTTCAAATTATTAATGGCAGATGTTCACGATAAAGTCAGAGGTGACAAAGAGGAGTATGATTTTCAAGATTGACAAAAACACAAATAAGGTTATCAAAAATTGGGTTTCACACTCCACATTAACTAAGGATCTTGAGTATTAGTTGTCTCCTTCTGCATAAACACTTTAGAATGATTACTCTGGTGTCTAATTTTAAGGGGTTAATACCAAGTTGTTTACTTTCTAATCACATGTTCGAGAACTATTAAAAAAAACGCACAGAGTAGCAGGGATAATTTATTTCAAGAGGTTGCCCTTTAAGTCAAGTATCTCTTGAATTTTTAAATAGCTTGATTGTTCGGTTTTAAAGGAAATCATAAACATTAAAGTAACACAGCTTGAACAGCTAAAGATATATTTGCCAAATGTATTATGAAATATAATTTAAGAGGTACATTTTCTCAAAATCAAACTCTTCCCATTTTACTATACATAACTTAACAGGAAATTATTTTTAAACCTCCTCTCGATCCAGTTAATAAAAGAGTAGAAATTACACTTGAAGATCATCTAAATATTTTTTAAAAATGAACTTAAATCTCAATTTCTTGTAATGACAATACAGAGAAGCAGATTTTTCTTTGCTTGGTAAGTCCCTTTTGTTTCTCAAAAGAAAAGATTGGGCACTGAGGGATACACAGGGGAAGTACAGCATCTGCATGCTGTTATAAAAGCAGCATGAAGGTGCAGGAGTGTCATCCTGTCAAAATTCATCAAGAAAAGCAACATTGGAAAGATCAAGTATACAAAAATAGAAAAAATTTAGCAAATGCAATTACACTTGCATCTTCTAATGAATTTTTATTTTATTGTCTGCAGTATGCACAGTTTATTCGGCTGCTAGAAAGGTTATTGACACTGCACTGTGGTTCTGAAGAAGAATTTGTGCAGAGATTTCGTAGGAGTGTAACTATTCAATCAAAAAAACAACTGATTGAACCTGTGCAGTATGACGAGCAAGGAATGGCCTTCAGCACCAGCGAAGGTAATGACATTCTGTGGAGAGAAGATAAATATAGGGAGAACTGAGAAATGACAATTATTTTTATTTGCTCTCACTCCCTGATATTCATTTGATTTTTTTTTTTTTTTTGCTACTGCTACGTTGGATTTTCTGATTTTTAAGACTCTGTTGAAAGTTTTAAAAATCTGAACCTTCTCATGTCCCAAGAAAAAATGTGGATGTGTGCATACACCATCTTGCTAGCACTTTTTATTTTTACAGATTTATGTTAAATCTTTTTATTTTCATTTTCACATTTTCAACTGGCAGAAACAAAAAGTGTTTATAATAAAGATTTCCGGGCAGCCCTGGTGGCTCAGCGGTTTAGCGCTGCCTTTGGTCCAGGGTGGGATCCTGGAGACTCGGGATTGAGTCCCATGTCGGGCTTCCTGCATGGGGCCTGCTTCTCCCTCTGCCTGTGTCTCTGCCCCACCCACCCATGTCTCTCATGCAAAAATAAATAAAATCTTTAAAAAAAAAAAAAAAAAAAGATTTCCTACGTAAAATGAAAATGCTCAGGGAATCTGCTTGTCAGATACTGGAACTCCGAAATGTGAAAACTTCTAAGTCCTCAACCTCACATCTTCCTTAAAGCCATGCAGACATTCCTTGTGATGCAGCTTTTAAGGCCTGACCTATTAAATGATAAACCTGCAACTCTTAACAATTGATCATCCTTCCTTTGGCATTTCAACTAATGTTTTCAAACAAATGAGACCTCTCCTGGGGATTCCTTCCATTTCTACCAATTTTATCATACTATTCATATATTTTTAAAAGTTACTTGATGATTAGATATATTCTTATTGATTATAAAAGATGAACACAGGGATCCCTGAGTGGCTCAGCATTTAGTGCCTGCCTTCGGCCCAGGGCGTGTTCCTGGAGTCCCGGGATTGAGTCCCACATTGAGCTCCTTGCATGGAGCCTGCTTCTCCCTCTACCTGTGTCTCTGCTTCTCTCTGTCTCTCATGAATAAATAAATAAAATCTTTTAAAAAAATAAAAAAAACACTATTGGTTGTTTTCCTAAAGTAATGTAAATAAATATGAATTACGTCATTGCTCATTGAAGCTAATTTTTTTTTTTTAAAGATCTTATTTACTTATTTTGGAGAGAGATAGAGCACAAGCATGAACAGGGGGCGGGGCAGAGGGAGGAGCAGACTCCCCGCCAAGCCAGGAGCTGGACTCAGGGCTTGATCCCATGACCTGGGACCATGACCCGAACTGAAGGCAAACGCTCAACTGACTATGCCACCCAGATGCCTTGAAACTAATTTTAAATCATTGTGGTTTTCCTAAAATGGAGTTGAGGAACAGAATTACCCCATAATAAGCTCTATTACATCAAATTATGGTTTAGTTTACCTGTTTTATTTCTTGTTTGACTTGTAATACTCACAGAACTTTCCTACGTACAGTGTAATGATACAGTCATTCTAGGGAAAGAATCTAATGTGTAGTTTTACCTATCTCAGAACATTGGCCTTTAAGATTTTGACTAATATAAATTTTATATTTACAAAGGTAAAAGAAAGAGTGCAAAAGCAGAAGCAATTGTTTATGGGCATGGAAGTGGAAGAATAAAAGTAAATGGAATTGACTATCTTCTTTACTTCCCAGTGACACAAGACAGGTTAGTTTCTGGTTTCGCATTTGCTCTTTGTCTTTATACTTGATGTTAAAAAGGTTTGTGATTTTTCTGATTATATATGTCTGAATGATTGTTTCTCTTTACCAGTATAATTCATTTAAATCAAACTAGCTGGAAGGAAGCTATCTCTCTTTTTTTAAACTCTCTTTGGTTCTCCAGATTTTGAAAAAGCAGCTTTTGGAATTCCTCATTAATTGAATCTTCCTTTTCTTTTCATCAGATCCTACTAGAAGTTGAATATTTTAGATGTAGCTTACATTCTAAAATGCATACTATGCCGAAATGAAAGAAAAGTAGATTACCACATCTTCTGTTTCCCTAGTTGGGAGGTGGACGTGCACAGAACAACTAAAACCTGCTTTGGCCCTTACCACCATAAATATTAGAAAAAGTCTGCTTTACACTCTGGATATTTTCCTCCTCAGAGGAAATTGATTACATATTGAACAAGCAAAGAAACCTGACATTGATGTGTTAAAATAAGAGCTCATCAGGCTTTAGTTCCCAGTGCCAAATATGGCAGTTTTATTTTTTGGACTTTGTAACCCATGGAGAAATCGACATTAATCATAAGTAGGTATTACTAATTCAAGTCCTCTGAATACACTCATCTTCGATCTCTGTGAGGCACTATCTGCAGGCCTTTTTTAGAGACAGTTCTTTTTCTAGTAGTTACTGTCATGATCCATGGGTAACACAGGTTCTGCATGATTATGCCCTCCTTCTTAATCCTGTTTGCTGAATGTGTAGTGTGCTATTTAAGCTGAAAAGGGGCCGAAGCTCTGCTGATCCCAGTGCTTATGTAAGAAAAGGGGACCCTGTTAATGGGCAAGTTTCTGGACTGAAAAATGACTTCAGAAAATATATGTTTATATTATTGGTATGTGTGTCTGTGTCAAGGAATTAACTCCATTCAAATGCAGTGGACAAATCCTGCCATCCTTCTCACAGGGAAATGGGTAGAGGAAGTTCTTCTTTCCCTTAAGAACAGCCAGAGAGAGACCCAGAACTTCAGCACTGGAAATTGCTTGGAGGAATGACATTTGACCAATAACTTGTTAGTTTGCTTTCAGATATAACTCTTGATTTAACCATAAATCTCATTATGGCTTGATCTCATAATTAAACGGTATCCTTAGAACTTTTCAGTTTGAATTCATCAGGTGTTTACTAAGGACTGTGTGCACAGTCTTGTTCTGACCATTGTGAAGATATCAGAGCTATGTAAGATACTGTTTCTATCATCTAGAAACTTCCTCTCTGAATGGGAAGCCTAAGGAGAGTCTTGGTGTGGGAATGGGCACCCAGGCCATCTCATCATCTTAAAGTGGTTGTAGGGATTGGTGGTAGCTGTGCTTGCCCTGGGCTGGCCTTTCATCATGCAGGAGCAGCTCAGGAGCTTACAGATTCAGCAGCAAGGTGACCACTGACCAGTCGGAAGATAGCTGAACTGAGAATCAAAAAGAGTATGCATTTGTATGTACGCTAAGTTACTTGCTTTTCAAATGCTATCATAAGGAGTTGTGTTCAGAGAAGATAGAAAGGAGACTGTTTTTTTTTTTTTTCCAAAATAACTTTGATTAGATAACAAAGAGTAAAATAAATTTGATTCTTTAAACTCAGGATTCGATCTGAGATGCCTGAGAGCAGATTAAGAATGTTTTTTGTACATATTTGTTTGTAGTCCAGTTTAATTAAAATTGTTAGCTCTATATAACCATTTTTGACTGTTATTCTTCGGGTCACACCTACCTATAAACTAAGTTTTCTTCCTTAGTATGCACCGACTTTCCAACTGTCCAGACCCTTCTTGGTGGTCCTATCATGCCTTGACCACCCTGGCTCAGTCACTCTAGTGTATCTGGAGTAGATTATAGAATGTGTTTTTTCCTGAATTTGTCTATAGTTCTTTATATAAGCATTTGTTAAGGAATCTTAGAATTTTAGGAATTAAGACGGGTAAGTGTTTAAGCTCCCAAACAAGTGGGTGACTAGAGCTACTCAGTAATGTCACTTACGTCACTAACCACTTAACAATGTCAGAAAACACAGAGACACCCCACACACACACACACAAGTCTGTGAGATAATCCCATAGATTCTGTCTTGGGCTGTCTTTCCCTGCTAGAAAAGTGAAATGCTGGAATTATATTATCATTCTCTAAGTTTTCTTTAGTTATTATGATAATATGGCTATTACTTTAAATAGCACTATTTTTATAACATTCCTATTTTTTATTTGGTTGCTTTATTCAAAGCGATATAGATTTATGTTGTTTCAGGCCTGTGTTTGTTTTTTTTGTTTTTTGTTTTTTGTTTTTGTTTTTTTTTTTATTTATTTATGATAGTCACAGAGAGAGAGAGGCAGAGACACATGCACCAGGAGCCCAACGTGGGATTTGATCCCGGGTCTCCAGGATCACGCCCTGGGCCAAAGGCAGGCGCCAAACCGCTGCGCCACCCAGGGATGTTGTTTCATCCCTGTTGAAACAACTTCCCTGTTGAAATAGCACTATTGCAGATTCAAGTTACTGTGTTCTTGGAAGGTCTCGTTCAGAGAAAAGGTTCTCTCCATCTGTCTGCATGTGATTATTTTGCCTGTGTATCCTGAGGAATAACACTTTTATATCCTGTCCATATCTATCTTTCAGCATCGCTGTGGTGTAATAAATTTTATTTGGGGTCTAGAAAGCTACACTGTCAGATAAAGCAAGTAAATCCAGTATGAATCGGCTTTTAAATATTCAGTAGAGATATTAGGGCAAAATAGCAAGATCAATATACTTGACAAAGGCAGTGGTGCTTGTACCTGGTACATAAATGGTGTTCAACAGACACTTGCTGGGTTGAGCAAGAGAAGGTCCAGGGCCACATTCTGTGTTCCATTCTCTAATCCTTGGGTGCCTGTGGGGCCCATGCAGGCATAGGCTGCTGAGGGGAGCAGGCCTGGCTGGGGTTGTGCAGTGTGTCTCCTGGTGCCAGACCAGTAGTGGGACCCTGCCACTACTGCCAAGAACCAGTAATAAGAATAGGTGTTTCAGGGGGCAGGGGTCGGGTAGGAGTTGCATGTGGTTCTAGGAACTGTAAAAACCATGTCAGGATGAACATCATACATTATGGTACACTTTGTTTAGTGAGTCTAATGGCATTTGATAATTGATCACTGAATCCGGGGAGGTTCAGCTGGTTATAGTGGCATTTCCCAGCTTTGAGACTTCTTTACAAGGTTATTTTCAAGCTTCACAGGGTTCTCATAAGAGAAAAGCTATTGGATCAACAGTGAGAGAGTCTGTATTGCTTTCTCCAAGAAGAGGAAGAAGAAGAAACGTGGCTGTCCGCAGAGCCTTCCCAGTACCAGCAGCACTGCGAAGTCTGAGTGCTGACATGCCTGATATGCTTTCTATAATTGTTGAGAGTGTGAACAGTTTATAAATCTCTATAGTAAACTACCTTTCCGTGTGACCTGTTTTAGAGAACAGTTGATGTTCCCCTTCCACTTCCTCGACCGGCTTGGAAAACATGACACGACCTGTACTGTCTCGGGGGGCGGGCGGTCGTCGCAGGCTGGAGCCATTCGCTTGGCAGTGGCGAGAGCCTTGTGCAGTTTCGTCACAGAGGAAGAGGTTGAGTGGATGAGACAAGGTACGAGTTGCAGGGGTGTGGGAGGGTTGTCTTTGCACGATCTGTGAGTGTTCGCTGGTTCCCGCAGCGAAATCAGAACATACTCAGTTAAATACATAGCATTGCAGTGTGCTGGCTTCCCTTTTTATGCCCCAGAACCGTAACAGTGCTTTTCAGTTTTCATTTCTGTGAAGTGAATTTGAATTAGAAAAAGAAAAGGAGGCCCTCCCAGCGTCAGGGAAGGTTTCTTTTGGCCCTTTACAGCCTAACCTCTTGGCCAGTTTAACCAGCGCTGCTCTGTTGTGTGTAACAGCTCAGTCAGTGATTGTTTTATCACAGAAACCTGGAACGATTCGATGTGATGATGAAGTCCATATTGTAGCTTTCCAACATTGGCGATTTCCATTTTTCTAGTGTGATGTGACTTTAAATTAATTGTATGTTGTCATATTTGCTGGGTGACTCTGTCATCTCTTCATGACTACAGGAGTCTGCAAGAATATACAATCGGTTTGTCTGTTAGGGCACTGCTTTAAGCACTTATTATAAAGCACGGGAGTTGTAGTGAAGACTCTTTGAACTGTTTCCGGAGGGAAGAAAGCTCCACGGGTGCTACTAACCAGCTGTGACTGGGCGAGTCACTTAGCACCTCTGAGCTCCCTGCCCTCCCATGGGAGCCGCTATCATCCTGACACCATGCTGCAGGTGGGCACCACTTGCAGCTGAGGCTGGTTGATTCTTTAAGTCACTTAAAAATCCATTTGCTTATAGATAACTCACCATTTGGTAGGATTCATGTCTAGTCATTCTGATAACTTGTAGGACCTTCACAATATTGCTAGTGTGCATATTGAAACATAATAAACTCTTCTTGTAATTTAAATGAGAATTTAGACAAGTCTAGTCAGCATTTTGTCCAAAATATTTATTCTGTGCCTTTTTAAAGACAAGTAAGTTCAAGAACTTAATGGGTATATGAGTGATTGAAGTTTGCCCTTGCTTTATGCCCATTCGGATATTCCTAATAAGATACCCACACCTTGTCTGCAGGGAAAAGAAGTGCTAGTGTTGGAAGAGTAAAAAAGACAAGGAAAAACTATGGTCTGTTTACATATTTATAAAAGCAGTGTAAGAGGTTTCTCATCACTGATATTCTTGAAATCTGTGGTTCCAGCCACCACGGGGGCATGTTATTTCGGGGCATATGCTGGAGTAACTCATCAGTTGCCTAGAAATCATAATCGCTCTTGATGATTAGGAGAGTGAAAGCTTCCAGAAATTTCTTTCCTCAGATGGGTTTGATAAATCATACTGTATGTCTATGTTTGTATGTTCATGTTCTTAATCTACAGTGTCCTTACACTTTCTCTTACTCCACCAGATACTGTTTCTTTTCTACCTTGAGTCTCCGTTAGAACTTTCATACCTTTAATAATAAGCAGGCAGTGTAAGTACAGTCTCAATGAATAGTGGCTGCCCACACAAGAGCAGACTTATCTTAAGTGGAACAGGCTTAAAAACCTATAAGGAACCACAGCCCTCATAGGAGAAGAACAGACTCAAACAGTGTAGCTGGTGTTTGTCTCCGAAATGGGGGAACACTCCTAAAAGAGTGAGAGCAAAGTGCTGTCATGAGATTTATACCAGGCTGGTAAATTATTACAGGTCTGCTTGCTTTCCTGCTAGGCTGCGTGCATTTTTCATGGTTCATAAAGGCTTCTCTTTCTGCACCACAGCTGGACTGCTGACTGCCGATCCACGCGTCAAAGAACGGAAGAAGCCAGGCCAAGAGGGAGCCCGCAGAAAGTTTACCTGGAAGAAGCGCTGAGTGTTCTTTCACAGGCGAGGAGAGGAAATGCAGTGTATATGTACCTGGCATGCAGAAAGCATACAATAAATATTTGCTGGCCAGTGTAAGGGCAGCACCATCAGGCACTTGAGTTGTGAGATGATTTATTTTTAAATGCTGCTTTGTAAAGGTTACCTTGTAAACATAATTTTAAAAACATGTTTAACTTCATTCTTTATTTTTTAAACTTTTTCAGAAGGTAGTTTTAGAAGTATGATTCATAGAATCTTGGCATATTAGATCTGAAAGAAACATTCAACAACATCTAGTCAAGTAACCTCGTTTTGCAGACCAGAAGGCCCAGCCTCCAAAGCGAAGGGACCTCCCAGAGCTACGTTACTAATCCCAGTGAGAGAACTCCTTTCTCTGGATTCTCTTGTTTTCCCACACGGCCGCTATTACAAATACTTTTCAAAATGAGAGGAGAGAATGCTTGTTCAGAATAATCAAGTAAGGTGTGAGTGTCTTTGTCAAGAGCCAGAGAAGGCTGAGCTGCCAAGTGTCCAAGGAGTGGATTCAGACAACTGGCCAATCTCCCCCAGTCCCTGGCAGCCACCATGCTACTGTTTCTAGGAGTTCAGCTTTAAGGCACTACATAGAAGGGATACCATGTGGCATTTGTCTTCATCCAGCTTATTTCCCTGAGTATAATGCCCTCCAAGTTAGGTACAGGCTTTCAACTAGAAGATGAATTAGTTCTGAGGATCTAATGTGGTGATTATGGTTGATGATACTGTATTGTATAACGGAAATTTGCTCAGAGGGTAGAAATGGAGCATTCTCACCCCAAAAAGGCGGGGTGATGGATGAGTTCATTAACTTGGTGGTAGGAACCCTTTCACAACCTGAGTATATACAGTAGTTCCCCTACCCCCATCCATGGCACCTGTTCCAAGATCGCGGTGGGTGCCTGAAACCATAGATAGTACCATACCCTGTACATCACGGGGCCTTTTTTCTATATGTAGATATCTATGATATCGAATTTATGAATCAGGCATTGTAAGAGATTAACAATGATAATAAAGAATAGTTTTAACAGTATACTGCAATAAATGTTATGTGAATGTGGTATCTCAAAATCCCTTATTGTGCTGGACTCACCCTTCTCATGATGGTGGGAGATGATTAAATGCCCACGTGATGAGATGAGAGGAAAGGTGAGACGGCAGGCCACTGCTGACCCTCTGATAGACCAGGAGGAGGATCATTTACTTCCAGACTGCGGTTGACCGTGGGTATCTGAAACCATAGATAAGGGGGGGCGGGGGGGACTACTGTATATCAAATCATCAAATTACACATTTTAAATATATTACAACTTTGTCAATTCTACCTCAAGAAAGCTGGGAAGAAAGCCAAATGAAATTAATAGTTAAGTCTGTCATCGCATACTGCTGTAGTATAAACAAGAGACTAACCCAGGCGAAGAGCTCCCCAGCCCACGGAGGGCTCAGCAGAGGTGCCTGAGCAAGGAGCTATGAGGCTCTGAATGAAGGTGGGCAGGCCGGGAGTTCACACAGGCAGAAGAGCGAGGGTGGGGCCAAGGTGCGGAGTCCTGGACTACAGGTCCCCCAGAGACTGCCATGCACTAGCCGTGTGCCTGGCAGCAGTGGGGACAGCATCAAGTTGTCTGCACCAGGTCTGAAAGACCACACACGGGTTTTTAGCCAACAGCTGGTCTCCTCAGTCATAGCTAAGTGTTAAATTGAGTTGCTTACAGGGTTTCTAAAGTTCTTTAAGAAACTTCGATTTTAACTTTATTCTAATTTTGCAGTAGGTTTTTGAGGGGAAAAGGGTAATTGGCGACGGGTGCTTTAAGTCCATTTTAATATACAGTTGTCTTAATAAATGCAATACTTCAAGAATTAGACCCTCTGTTCAGCTGACCTTTCCGTAGGGAGTTCTCTAGTACCGATTTCTTAGTCTAGATTTTTAAAGTTACTAAGTTCTGAAACGTGCATACACTTCACACTTTAATTTTTTTTTTTTTAATTTTTTTTTTTTAATTTATTTATGATAGAGAGAGAGAGAGGCAGAGACACAGGCAGAGGGAGAAGCAGGCTCCATGCACCGGGAGCCTGATGTGGGATTCGATCCCGGGTCTCCAGGATCGCGCCCTGGGCCAAAGGCAGGCGCCAAACCGCTGCGCCACCCAGGGATCCCCACTTCACACTTTAAACCACACAGTAACGTGATGAATAGGAGAGCACACATGTCACTGCATCATGCCCAGTGCATTATTCATCTCAGACAAAATCATAGAAAACGTGTGCTCTGGTTTTTTTCTACATGGCAGACACTCTTGTGGAGTCGGGCAGGTTCTTTTTGGCCCCTGTCAGAGTGTGCTCTCCATCCCCCTGATGGAGAGCAGCCAAGTGGTCCTGCCCTGTGCGGCGGGGCCGCTGCGGTCTCGTGGGTGGGCACGCTGGTCCACCAGCATCTGGCGAGCACCTGCCGTGTTCTCTGGATCAGGCAGAACAGGGCGAACCAAGCGAGTGCCGCCGGGGCTTCTCTGGAAGAGCCGACACGGAGGAAGCCTCGTGGGAAAGCCAGGAATCAGGCCACAGGCCAGGACCCTGAAGGACGGGAGATGTGGCTGAGACAGGAGTGGGGTAGGAGGTGGGGGTGCAGACTCCGGCAGCAGGAGAGAGACCAGCAGAAGGCAAGCCTGAGAGTGTTCAGGGGACCAGAAGCCTGTGGCAGGGCGGGGTGGGAAGGTGCTGCGCGGGTTTGTGGCAGCCCGCTGGGTCATGGAGGTGTGTCGGTGCTTGCTGCCCACCAGGAGCCTCTGAGTTGGTGTGTGTCCTCCAGTGAGGGTTGGGACCCAAATATTTTAGCTATTAGGTTATACAGTGGACCTTTGAGCTGCACAGGTCTACTTACATGTGGATGTCTTTTCCAGTAAGTACAGTACTGTAAATGTATGTTATGATTTTCTTAACATTTTCTCTAGCTTTTTTAATAAGAATATATAATAAATGTAGTATACAAAGTATGTGTTAAACTGTCATGGGTAAGGCTTCCGGTCAACAGTAGGCTATTAGTAGTTAAGTTTGGGGCGGGTCAGAAGTTCTGCATGGATTTTCTCCTGCACAGGGATCGGCACCCCCCAAATCCCCACGTTGTACGAGGGTCAGCCTGTAACAACAGAATCTGAGTGGTGCGTCCAGCCTCTTGTGAGAGCCCACAGGCTCCAAGGGAAAATCTCTACCTCTGGAAGATCACAGCTATTGCTGAACAGGAGGGACTCAACTACAGTTACACTCAAGGACTGGGCAAGGTGACCAGAGCAGGGGTGGGTGTGCGGAATGTTCCAGAGCGGCCCTGAGCAGGGCCGGGGGACTGGCCGGCTGCAAGAGTCAGGGGCACATGCCAAGGAGGAGAGCTAGCAGGCAGCTGGTAACGCAGAGAACTGCCAGCACGGGAAGGGCAATTGGCCACAGAGGGGCTGGTGATACAAGAGGGGCTGGCTGGAAGCTTCTGGTATTTGGGGACCAGAGTCAAACTGCCTGGCACACAGCTGGAAAGGAGGGGCTGTAATCTGAAGGGTGGGTCATGCAGGGGGCTGGCTTGGTTGGCTCCTCCCTGGGGCGGGGGGGGGGGGGGACATTTGAAACACGGCTGGAATCAGCACGGAGGGATGTACGGCAGGAAGAAGGCCAAGCCTCTGCTCTTGAGAGACAGCAATGATGGTGGAGGAGGGAGGAAGTTGGGGTGCCCAGGGACACTGGAGAAGGAAGCTGCAGGTGCCTTCCCCGTGCGGGCAGACATCTGGGCCCTGTGTGCTCAGCAGGTCTTGCTGCCCTCCCAGTCCCAGTTTCCTCCCTTCATATTGGGGTCACTGTCTGCCCTGGCAGCTCCACCTGCCCTTTTGTGAGGATCAAATAAGGTTGGGTGGGACAGCGCTGACCGTCTGCCCAGGAACCGGGCCATCAGAGTAGGCACGAGGCAGCCAACGGAGAGGATTAGAGCAGATCCGGCCTTGTTTCTTTGTTCAGCTTGAATCAGGCTCTTTTGCAAACAAGTGGTTAGAGCAGGAGCCAAAGGGCACTTGACTCTCCAGCCTCTGATGCTTGACCCTCTCACCACCTTGGTCAGAAACATGGGGAGTGTGTTCTGAATGCCCACTGTGTACACGGCTCTGGGAAGGGCTGATAGGCGCTATTTAAAATAATTTAAAAATAAAGACTTATTTGACAAAAATAAGATTTTGACAAGCAGGCAGAGGGAGCTGCAGAGGGAGAGGGAGAAGCAGGCTCCTCATGAGCAGGGAGCCCGATAAGAGGCTCCATCACAGGACCCTGGGACCATTACCTAAGCTACTGAGGTGCCCCTATTTTTTTTTTAATAGGCATTTGACAAGATTACTGCCTTCAGAACATGGTAAGAGCTAATGCTTCTGTCGTTCCTACTCGGTGCCAAGTACTGTTCTAAATACTTTACAAATAACAAGGTACTCAATCCTCACAGCAATCTTTGCAGGTAGACACTGAGAAAAAATCAGTGCCCAGGGAGGTTACGTGACTTCCTGAAGTTGCTTGTTGAGGGTGTGGCCAAGCCAGGTTGGAACCTGGAATCTTGGCTCCAGCACATGTGCTCTGAACTGTCTGGAACATCGAGGCAGGACACGATTCAGCACGTGAGCCCGTGCAGACTGCCCCGTGCTCACATGTGCGGTGTTTGGTGCAGTTAGAAGATTTGAAAGGGGGCGGAGTTTCAGGCAGATCCTAATGGAAGGGTGAGCATCAATTACTTAGGATTTACACTGTGCCCTATAACCAACCTGGAGCCTTCATCACATCCAGAGAGGGTTGTTACTGCCACACCACCAAGACGGCAGTGCTAGGAGGAAAGTGGGTGGGCCAGATGCTGTGGGAGACGGTTCCAGGCGAGGCATGAACAGCAATACGAGTCTAGGGATGAAGCCTGAGGAAGGTGAGGACTCCTCCAATTTGCCCAGCCTGCACCCCTCAGTATCACTGGGTTATCTCTGTGACACTTAAGTAGCTCTGGGTTTAGCTCCCCACACTTCAGGGCACATGTTAAAGCTTAAGAGTCCTTCCCAAGGTTTTATGGGTGTGTAATTCTTCCTGGGCATTGGTCCATCACTCCCACAAGATGCCCAGAGGGTCCGTAATGTTAATAACCACAGGCATAAGGAGGCTTTTGGTTTTTGGCTTTGTTTTGTTTTTAAGGAAAATAAGCCTGGGTTTGTGTGCAGCACTGAATGTAGCGGGTGAGGCAGGGCAGATAGGCCGCTGGTGAGAGGCGCTGCAGCAGGAGAGGGCAGGGGGTTGGGGAGGTGGGTCCCTGGATGTCCACTTAATATACCTTCCAGGATTTTCGTTATGAACGGTTATACAATAAAGGTACAAGGCCACCCTGCAATGGTTCGTGGAGGCTTCAGAAGACCATCTCTGGAGGTCATGCGTGACCCCGGGCACGCTGGCCTCCTCACGCCTTGATTGCTCATTCGTGAAGTGGGGAGAACACCACCATCCCTCCGAAGATCACGAGGAGTCACAAAGCCCACAGGAAGAGCTTGTAAATGTGGATTATTAAAAAAAAAAAAAATCCCTTTGACCTTCTGTCATTTAGTTCAACAAAACGCGTGGTGATCTGCAAGCTTGGAGAAGGGCACGAGGAGAGGTGGCGGGCAACGGAGCGGTCTTGGAAATGGAGGACCAGGTCATTTGGCAAGAGTTCCCTCCTGTTGTTGCAGAGTTCACGGACTACCCAGAAAGAACTAAAGCACGATGGCACAAATGGGGTGACCTGAGGTGGCAGACCAGGGTCTCCGTGCTGTGAGCCTATCGAGGCCAGGCTCGATTCAGGAAACAGAACCCCTCAGACGGTGTGTCCAGCCTCGGGAAGCCCTCAGAGCCACAGTGGGTAACAACCCGCAGGCACTACAGGCGTTTACAAGCAAGGATCAGTAGGTTGTGTCTTACAAATAGTGAAGTCAAGTGCCTTTAATGGGCTGTAACAGTCCCCAGAATTAACAGGCAAGGAACCATCAAAATAAAAATTCATCATCACCTCATGGAAATGATCTCCCCTTTGGTGAACAACCTTGTGAAAAACAACAAGTTTCTAAGCCTGTGACTACAACAACACATTACTAAGAAATACAAGTAATCTTTGAACACTAACCTGTAAAAACTACTGAACGTCAACACTGTGTGCAGTCTCATCAAAGAATTTTTGCTGCCAATTCACAGAAAATAGATCGCAAATTATTACCCGAGGAACAAAGTGTGAAAAAGATTTGAAAAGAAGAATTCAAGTCCTGTCATATTACTTTCCCTTGAGCCACAAACGGTAGCTTTTTAAACCAAATCAATTAGTGTTATGTATATTAAAAAAAAAAAAAAAAAGGAACCACGCGGATCGAGTATTTCATAGGATTAGAAAACACTTAAAGTTTCATCATGTAAGTCACATAATGTGATCCATGGAACAGAGACCTGTATCAAGCATGTTTCTGATGCCTTGACACCCTGGGCCTTGCCAACGGGAGCCGGACCTGCCTGCCAGTACGCCTTCCACGTGCAAACCAATCCACACCTCCAGCCGCCCCTGCGTCCACCTGTCCTAATATCTCCAGGCCGTGTACCTTACAGCAAGGACAGCCGCTGTGTCCCAGAGCCCTCTGAAGCTAGTCACCCCCAAGCCTGCTTACACTGCTTCATGCATTCCATCCCTTAAAACTACAATAAAAACCAGGTTTTCCACCTGCTTGGTCTCCTAGCCAACCCTGGCCCTTCCCTGCAGGGCCCAGTGTGGTTGGTGTGTCCCCCCTCTCTTGAGAATCACAACAGACGATCTCTCCAGTGGCAGTCACCTCCTGATGCGCTGGCCTCCCCACACCTGAATCATGGTAAAACCTACGTTTTAAACAAGGCCTGAAACTTGGCAGACACCGTCACACTGTGACACTCTGTGCTAGGACTGCCGTAATTGTTCTACGCCAGTGCTTTTTGTTACTCGATTTTTGTTCGCCGTTTAGTTACCACGGTCATTAGCATCAACCAGATAAGCTCCTTCCAGGAAATGCTTGTAAGAGAAGGGAGGACACCCCTTTACTAGGGCGGTAAATTCATATTACTTTTCATTAAATCACTGCTGCTTAAGCTTTAACAAAAGTTAGGACCCCTTTGGAATCCTCTATGGAAACTGTTCATGAGAGAAGTCCAAAGGTATTTTTTTCATTTTCCCAGCACCTGGTTGTATTTCTTAAAAAAAAAAAAAAGATTGAAAAAAAGATTGAAACCTCTCCAGGGGAGCCAGTGAGATCTCTCCCTCCATCCAGAGATGAAAGCATACCAAGGCGGCACCCAGGTGGCCCACTACTTGAGCGTCTGCCTTCAGCTCAGGTCATGATCCCAGGGTCCTGGGATCGAGTCCCGTGCTGGCTCCTAGTAAGGAGCCTGCTTCTCCCTCTGCCTATGTCTCTGCCTCTCTCTGTGTCTCTCATGAATAAATAAGTTTTTAAATATCTTTTTTTTTAAAAAAAAAGGAAAATTCATACCTAGCTCTGCACATTGTATGCAACCTTCCCATAAGCCGTCCCCATCATAGCTTCTGGAGGCAACTGTTTCCCCAGCGTGTCCCCCACTATTAAGTGGAACTTCTCTTGTAATTTTGGAGCACAGCTTCCCTGAAGGGAGGGGAGGGCATGGCTGAGGGCAGGTAGGTTTTCAGAGTGGTGGTTGGCGGACGAAGTTAAGGAGCTGAGCATTTGTGCCAGCCCGTGGTGCTACTCCGTTAGGATTAGGTCATACCAGGATCTCCTGGTTGCTGGTTGCAAGAGCCCCAAACTTGGGCCATTTTCAACCGCGAAGGGGCTTTCTCGGGAAGCTGTCGGGCACCTGGCCCCCTTGCGAGAGGAGGCACACAGCCACCCCGAGGAAGCGGGCGGCACCTGGGGGCCCCGGATACTGTGCCAGCACCCCTGCCTCCTTCGCTCGTGTACAACGGCTGCTCCTGCGGGCGAGAAACACTCCCACCAGCTCTCAAACGTCACGTCTGGCCCAGTCCTCAAGGTGCTTCCCGGCGACGCCAGGAGACCACACACGGGCCCACGCAGAGGGACACAGAAGCAGGTCCCGTCCCCAGAAGGCAGCACAGGTGAGCCGCGCCAGGCGGGTCTCCGGCCGCCCACAGGAAGCCCCGTGCAGCCCTGGCGGCAGGTGCGGGCCGGGCCTGGCGGGACCCTGCCTGCTCCACGGGGAGCCCCCGCCACCCCCCCCCAGGGCCCTGCCCGCGGGGGCCCCAGGAGCCACATGCGGAGAGCCCTGTTCCCAGCGGGAGAAGTACCGCGTGGGCCGGCTCCTTGGCTACAGCACCTCTGCTAAAGCTTTGCCAGGGTGCTTTGGTCCTGAACTCATCCTGTTCCTCCTGCAGATGCTCACTGTTTTCTTCTGTCGTCTTTTGTGTCGTTTGTCACAGGGAAGAAACCCAAAGGGAAGAACGCAGGCATGGGCCCCGGCAGCCTGCCGTTCCAGCGGCCCCGCACTGGGGAGACCACGGCCCCTTTGCACCGACTTTGCTGTGGGTCTTCTAAGTAGAAACTGGATGAGGTTTTCCTCTGCCATGTTCTGTGACCCGAGAGCTTGGCTCTGTGACCAGTGACAGAGTCTTCCTTCTGGTGCCCAGCATTTAGGAGGGGCATGTGCCAGTGTGCATCTGGTGGCCACTCCAAGCTACCGGGGAGCCGAGACCCAGAGGCATGGGCGGAGCTCTCCTTGTCCTTCCACACCTGCGCCCAGGGGACTTTGTCATAAGGGGTCCCAGCTCATGAGGGGCCTTTGTCATCCCAACGTTCTTTGTCCTGCTAATGTTAGAAAAGCCTCAGAAGCCCCAGTCCAGTAGCACCTGCCTGGTGTCACAGATTTGCACCTGTGACTGCAGGTGTCTCACGTTCCTAGACAGACAGGAGACACCCATTTCACTACACCATTGGCCTGTGATGACCAAAGTCTGTTTTCATAGAGTAACTCCAGTAAACCTTGGATTGCAGGGGTTCCATCTTCTGCACCCACTTTGGAGATGCCTCTTACACCCATGGTTAAGATTTATTAATTTATTCTAAGGCTGGGAAGTGGTCTCCAGGTCCTTCCATTAAACGGGTGTACTGGGGGGCACCTGGGTGGCTCAGCGGTTGGGCCTTTGGCTCAGGGCATGATCCTGGGTCCTGGGATTGAGTCCTGCATCAGGCTCCCTGCTTCTCCCACTATATATGTCTCGGCTTCTCTGTGTCTCTCATTAAAAAAGGGGGGGGGGATTATTGGATCGAGTCACATTTGGAATAAATATATTAATGGAGACCCCACTCATCAATGAGCAGATGATGAATCTTCTGAATGGGAAAATTTTCTCTATTAAAAAAAAAAATTAATGAGCTCTCCTGCTACAGAGCTACCTTATTGGTATCTCTGGGAAGATTGGATTGAAAACAGGGACACCACAGGTAACCTTAGGAGCACCCTTAACAAGATGGAACAGAAATTAGACTGGGAACAAAGGTTAAAATCCACACTCAGCATAAATTCCCTGTCTCCACCTTCTCGTGTACCACGCTACCCTCACCTCCCTGTCCCCTACCCTCCAGATCTTTTGGATTTCCACGCCTAGGGTCAAAATCCCCCTTCTCAGAAGCCAGCTTCCATCCTCAGCAAATTCTCATGGCTCACCAAACTCTCCTACCTGCCCCTGAAAAATCCCTTCAATGCCCAGATACCTGTTTTAACTTCCATTCCCCCACGAGCATTACAGAGGGCACTCTGGCCGGACTTCCCAGCCCAGGCCGGGCTGCCTGTGGAAACATTGCACGTCAGGCCCCTATGGCAGGTGGTGAGGCTGCCTTACTGGCCCCTATGGCTCCTCCTACTTCCAGAGCCTGCCAGCCTCAGGCCTTCCTAAGCAACGCCCCTTACAGATGCATCCTGGACTCCCCACCACAGAGAATCCGTGGCCCCTGGACCGCAGCAGACCTGTGAAATTACAAAGCCCTTACCTCCACTTTCAGAAGATCCTACCAAACCCAGAGAGGAATTAGATTAGTGGCCATTCACAACCCTGCTCCCAGAGACCTCGACTGGCTGCTGGAGAGTTCTTCCCTCCCGTGATCCTACTGTGGTTACTAGGCAGGCCAGACAGCCCCCTGAAAAAAAACCCTTGCAGAGGACACGGATGGCCCAAAATTCTCCAAGGCCCTTCTGCAAACGACCAGGAGAAGGCTCAGCCGGAGGCTAATAATCAAGACTTGATGAGAACAATAGTTGAGGCTTTTCTCCCTGAAGTGGCCGGAGGCTAATAATCAAGACTTGATGAGAACAATAGTTGAGGCTTTTCTCCCTGAAGTGAATTGGTCCAAGGCTGAATTGTGAACTCAGAGGCAAGGAGAACATCCAAGGCCTTTGCTGAGTGCTTTATACCAACTCTTCAAATGTGGGATTGTGCTGAGCTCAGAAACTCCAGAATGTAAAAATCTTTTAACTTCTACCTTAGTAGGAAACTCTCGCCCTGATATAAAGCGGCACCTTCAAAATAATGTGGAATGGGCTGGCCAGCCTATAAATGAAACAGCTACTAAATTCTTTGAAAATAGCTTGGAGGGGGGGAAAAAAAGTTAAAATCAACTATTCTTTCTCTGCAATTTGTAACTCTCAAAGCTACTCCAAGGCCACTGTGATCCTTCCAATTTGCCTCCAGACATTTGAGGATATTATAAAAAAACAATATTGGAAGAATAACTGTCCTGCACTTCAGAGAGAAAAGTCAAAGAAACCATCCCCTGGGGGCCCCGGGCGTCCCCGGTTTGTCTCCTGTGGGAAAGCCCGCCATCCACGGGCAGGGGCAGCTGATCCGCAGTCACATCCAAGCCCACCGTGCATTGGAAATAGAGGGGGCACCGGGCGGCTCAGTGGTTGAGCGCCTGCCTTTGGCTCAGGGTGTGATCCTGGGGTCCTGGGATCGAGTCCCACGTTGGGCTCCCTGCTTCTCCCTCTGCCTGTGTCTCTGCCTCTCTGTGTGTGTGTGTCTCTCATTAATAAATAAATAAAATCTTTTTAAAAAATATTGGAGATAGAGGACCTAGAACAGGATGTTTACATCGACCTTGATGTGACTTTCTCTACCATCCGCTTGGAGGATTTCTCTCTGCCTGGCGCCTGATTCTATTCAAACCGCTGGAGACCCCGGGCACCTATTCCATGGCCCCTTCCCAACCACCCCCATATCCTCATGCCCTTCTAGGATCCAGCTCCTCATCAGCAAACCTTTCTGGTGCAGATGTGTAAGTTTAATGCCACTGTCAAATGTAACGAGAAAGGGGTAGGCCTCCCAGCCCTCCGACCAAGATGCCCCGGGGTTGTCTCTGGGCCACGCACGTGAGCCAGGTTGGCTGGTTCCTGAGCGCTGAGCAGGTGGGTGTATTTCTTGGAAAGGAATGAGCACTTCCCATCAGCAACCCAGCGCCCCGTCCGCAGCCTCACAGAGCAGGGCGCTGAGCCCCGAAGAGATTTGGTGGCAAAGATCACGCTGGTCTTTACTGCCTCCCCTTTAACACCTCAATGTTGCCAGTAAAGAAAGAAGGTACATTTGACTGGGACAGGACCCAAATCTGTCCATTTGTGCAAGACCTAAGAGCCATAAACTCTTGCACTGCCTCGTCGCCCTGTGTCCCTAATCCAGCTACTGTTCTTGCCTCAGTTCCCGGGAACGCCGTGTGGCTCAGAGCAGCGGCCCTCTGCTCGGCTTCCCCGCGATCCCACTGCAGCCGCATCCCCGCGCCGTCGGACGCCCTTAACGTGGGCCCGCTCGCCTACCTCCAAGACCTGCGGCTCGCCCTCGCCCTCGCTACTTTCCCAAGTCCCTACAGCCGACGTACGTGGGCGTAGGCTCCGCATAAGGCTCCACTCTCATTCACTATGTTGATGAGCTTTAAAGCGAGAACCACATAGGCCTGCCGCTCTTACAGAACCCCTCACCTTGGGGCGCCCTGGTGGCTCAGTGGTTGAGCATCTGCCTTCAGCTCAGGTGGTGATCCTGGGGTCAAATCCCGCATCAGGGTCCCCACAGGGAGCCTGCTTCTCCCTCTGCCTGTGTCTCTGCCTCTGTGTCTCTCATGAATAAAGAAATAAAATCTTAAAAAAAAAAACCCTCACCTTCCTAAAGGCACCAGCTGAGTGAGGCCATAAGACCTGCCCATCTAAATTTCAGTGGGTGCAAACAACTGTTACCTACTTAGGGCATGAGATGTCCTCAGGATGTTCAAAGGCTCATCCCAAAACATTTTGAATCACTTTTGCCCACCCCTCACCCTCAAACCAAAAAAGTTACATAAACTTCTAGACCAACCAGTTACTATAGCCGACGGATTCCTAATTATGCTGCCCCTGCTAAACCTCTGTGTGTCCTCCCAGAGAACATCCCAGAGCCCATTTCCTGGCCAGCCTTCGAAGGCATTAACCTCCTTTGAAGCCTTAAAATAAACATTGTCCACATCCCTGGCTCTTGGCTTATCTAATTTTGACAAACCTTTTTATCTGTACTGCCATGAAAATAACAGGGTCCCAGAACAGCCTCTGCCTCTGAGGTTTATCCTGTGGCATAGCTCCTGTCAGTCAGACCCTGTGGCATCAGGCATGGCCCTCGTCTTTGTGTGCTACAGCCACCACTGCTGGACATAGCCTCTCGTCAGGCTCCCCCTTTCACCTATGCTCCCCATGAGGTATCTGCCCTCTGACAAGTTCATAGACACGGTATGTCTCCACACGGTGACAGACCACCTACATCGAAGTTCTTCGACCAAAGTTCCATCATCTTATATCGTTATGCTTTCAATCACCTACCCTGCACCTGCACCACCAGTGGTCCCCTTCCCCAGACACCCCATGATGGTCGCCTTGCAACTCTAGGGATAGGCTCAAAGCCACAAGAGGAGCTCCTAGACACCCCCTTAGATAACCCAGATTTCCTTCTCATTTGTAGTGGCTCCTATAAATGGAATTTCCAGGGAAATGTAAAAACTGGCTATGCCATAGCATCCCCAAGTGAAACACTGGTGGCCAACTCCTTCCTTGCTCGCTATAAAATCAGCCCCAGCAGCTGAACGCTGGCTGTCACCACAGCTTGTCTGTTGGTGGAAGGGAAAATTGCTGCTTTTTACACTGACTCCAGATAGGCTTTTGGGGCCTGCCATGCTATTGGCGCAATCCAGGAATCCCTCGGCCCTGGAACCTCTGCAGTACTCTCATTGCCAATGTGCATATGATTGCTGCCCTATTACAAGCTACTCTCCTCCTCCTAAAATCTCCAACGTTCCCTGCTCAGCCCACATTGAGGAAACGGATGTTACGTCCTAAGGAAGCAGTGGGAAGCCAGGGCTGGTAAGAGTGCAGCCCCAAACAGAACCCTCTTCCTTTCTCCACCCAACTTCTAAGCCTGCCTTTATCCTTGACTGGTACGACTATCAGGCAAATGCTCGCCCACCCCAGTCTGAAACAGACACATGGATACTGAAAGGTGCCAAACAAGTTAGCAGATGGACTCCACGTTGGGCCAAACAGACTTCCGCGGCCACTTTCCTTTGGCCTTGTTGGCTTTCACTTATCTCCCACCAAATGGGACATATGTACAGACAGGAGATAGGTAAGGAACTAAAAGACAATTGGTTCTGCCCAATTGCTGACATCCACAGAATTGCTGACCAGGTGATCACCCAGTGGGCCCACTTATCAGTCTCACCAAATTTCTAGAAGAAATTGACATACCCTAGGAAGTCCTCCTGGGCCTACACAGTAGCGGTGTTCCAAATGGATTCTACAGATTTGCCTCCAGGCTTGGACTCCCCTCACTTTTTGCAGTGTGCTCGGTGGATGGACTGAATGCTAGCTGACCAGATGTGCTGATGCCAAAATAGGTAAAGAAATTAACAGATTATTCCACGTTTCATTGTTGTGTTGTGGATTGAGTCAGACCAAGGGATTCATTTTACAGCAGAGATAAACTACCTGCTTGCAGAGACTTGGGATATTCATCACAGTTTCAGACTCTATGCCATCCTCAATCATCAGGGCAAGTAGAACATAAAATTTAGACGTAAGAAGGACTGTAGGAGAGACTGGCCAAGAAACTAGGCTTAAATGACCAGATGCATTACCCCTGCCCCTTATAAAGATCCAGAGTACTCCAAATAGGATCATGGAATTGATCCTTCTGGAAATAGTGTTTGGACACCCAATTGCCTCCTGGCATTTAAAACCCTCCACCCTGGGGGCACCTGGGTGGCTCAGTCAGTTAAGCGTCAGACTCTTGATTTCAGCTCAGGTCATGATCTCAGAGTTGTGGGATCAAGTCCTACATCAGGCTCTGTGCTGAGCAGAGTCTGCTTGTCCTTCTCTCTCTGCTCCTCCCCTCACTCACACACACTCTCTCTAAAAAAAAAAAAAAAAAAACAACAACAAAAAAAACACACAACAACAACAAAACACCCTCCATTCCCGGATTAAGTGAACATCATGGAACTTAAGTGAACCATTTAACACTGTGACCGGCTATATGCAAGCACTAACAAGTCCACTTGAAGTGAAGTGTACCACCAACAGGTAAAAGGGGCATGAGCTCCACTGATGGATAAGCCTTGCCATCCCTCTCAACCAGGAGACCCATATACCTCAAGGTCTTTAGAAGAAAACACACACTGTCCCCTCCCTGGAAAGGACCTTGTGGGCTACTGCTGACCACCTGCACTGCAATGAAAATAAAAGAAGAATCCTCTTGGATTCATGCAAGCTATGCCAAAAAAGACCCAGCTCATCACTTCTGAGATAATTGGAAGACAATCTCTACAGATGACCTTAAAGGAAGGATTTCTAGAATGGATTTCCAGGATCTTGAAACTGATGGTCATGGTCCCCATGACTCAACACCATTGTTGGCTTAGATATTTTCCCTGGGGGATGATACCACATACTTTGTTCCTTAATATCATCAGTGTGTCTGTTTTGTACACAGTTGTCTTAGTTGGTACCCGTAAGAACATCTCTACCTCAGCAAAAAGTTTGGAGGCCAGAAGTTATAGGCATGTGTTACGCCCTGACCAATGTCAAAGTGTTAAGAATAATACCGGAGGGGTGCCTGGGTGGCTCAGTCAGTTAAGTGTCTGACTCTTGGTTTCAGCTCAGGTCATGATGTCAGGGTTGTGAAGACTGAGCCCTGAGTCAGGCTCCACGCTGAGTGGGGAGTCTGAGATTTTCTCTCCCTCTCCTGCACCCCACTTGCACACTCTCTGTCTCTCTAAAAAAATAAATAATAATACTAATACTGGATGTGAGCCCTTGGCCTGCAGGCCTTAGGAAACCAAGCTACTTGGAGGTGCACTCCAAGCTAATTTCCAATGAACGAAAGTCTTACCAGGTGGGAGGTCCTGTGGCCATTGCAAAATGAGTCCCTTCTTCTGTTGGATAGGCCTCTACCTCCTGACAATCCCACACCCGAGTACCCAAGCTACGAGGATGCTGTTGGTTACACATTATAGGCTGACGTCTGTCCTGCTGTGGGTGAGACATCAAAGAATGGAACTGCCTCAGTTCATTGTGGAGACCATCCTCTGTGGAAGCCATTTGATGACAAAGTCTTAAACATGTTTGTCATTAGTCCATTCATCCTTTCAATTAGGCCTGCAGCAGTGGAGTGTGTGACCGATGACAAGTCCACAGGATGTCCCAGGCCCCTCCCCATTCTTGACACTCAGAGCTGGTCCAGTGAGTCCCTTGTCACTAACCAAATCAGGTTCCACACCTGCCCTCTCATTTGTTAATCTCTTTGTAGTGGCAGCCTGACTGGCTCTTTTACAGGTAAAGGTCTGTACAAGTCCTGTGGAGACATCCACACAGGTCAGTGCATGATGGTGTCCTCCAGTCCTGGCAGAGGGCCTATGCCATCTATTTGCCTGTGAGAAAGAGGGTGTGTTATCTAACCAATGTGCCCACTGTCACCTGAGGTGGCATCAGGAGCATTCTTGACTGCAGCTTGTGGCTCTGCCTCATGCCTGGTGGTGCTGGTGTGGATGGGTTCTGAGCAGACACATGCTGCACTTGGTCAGCTACATCGGGTTTAGTGCATCCTTCCCAAATAGCTTTCCTCGAACCAAGTCCATCAGAATCCAGCAGGATGGCAGAGGAACACCAAATAGGTGGGTTTCGCCAGCAACTAGTATCAGCATACCACGTGTCTGCCAGAGGCCCGCCTACCCCTTCCTTTATCTGAGGGTAGGGAGGCATAAGGTCTGCTGTAGATAAGGGTGCCATTGCTGTAAGGTGCTTCCCTGGGCATAGGCAGTCTCGGGTTTGCTGAACGTGTCCTAAATCCACTCTCCCATCTGCAGAGAGGTTCTACCTTCAGAGGCAGGTCAACTATCAGTCCTGCATCTATCGCAGTAGGAGATATACAGCTCATGTTTGTTTCTTGATGGGACTATACCCTGGCATAATGGAGACCAGAATCCTAATGGGATTCATTTCCCATTTTGCCATTGCCTCAAGCCCTAGCCAAGCCCTCTGGATATGAATGCACACATCACTGGGCATTGATACCCCCAGGGCCTACATTGGTTTCACTACCATTTTTGCCTTTAAGAAAGCCTCTTGTTGGGACGCCTGGTGGCTCAGCGGTTGAGCATCTGCCTTTGGCACACAACTCCACTGCTCTACATCGGGCTCCCTGTGATGAGCCTGCTTCTCCCTCTGTTTATGTCTCTGCCTGTCTCTCTGTCTCTCATGAATAAATAAATTAAAAATCTTAAAAAAAAAGGTTCTTGTTGATAAAGGGCTTAATATCTGCTCTAGATGGGAAGTGAAAGGTCTCTAGTAACCCAATAAACCAACAAAAGCCTGTAATTCCTTTACCATGTTAGGGATTGGGAAGGCTTGGATCCTTTGATGACCACCTCCCTCATCACCTGTGTCTTGCTCAACCTGATGGCACCCAGGCACTGTACTGATTGACCTGGCCCTTGGATCTTGCTGCCATTTACCTCCCATCTTTGTGATTTTATGCCAGATGTGACTGCTTGAAATAGGGAGGCTAAATCATCACAAGTTAACTTGACATCATCTATATCATGAGAAAGCACTATCTCCTCTGGGAATATCCATTCTTCCAAATCTCTGCCTACAATCCCATGACAAACTGTGGGACTATAGAGATTCCCTTGGGGCAATACCTGGAAGGCCCACTGTCACCCCTTCCAAGTGACTTCGAATTGGTCTTGGGATTCAAGTCCTAATGGCATGCTAAAAAGGCATTAGATAGGCTCGGTACAAAATGGTAGGTCTTAATGGACGCAATGATTTTTTTCTAAATATAAGACTATATTAGGCACCACAGCATGGATGGGCAAAGTAACTTTATTGAGTTCCCTATAAGCTATCACCATTTGCCAGGTTCCCTTAGATTTCTTTACAGGCCAAACAAGACTATTGAATGGGTTTTGAGTGGGCCTGATGACCCCCACCTTCTCCAATTCTGTCATGGTGACAGTAATCTCATAGCACACCCCTGGTAGCTTATAGTGTTTTATATTTGTCACTCTCTGGGAACCCGCAGATATATAGGTTCTCGTTTTGCATATCCACTGTGGCGGGTTTCACTATTCAGATACACAATTCGAATTCCCCTGCTGTTGTAGTTGGATCCAGATCCTGTAAAACATCTATACCCCAAACACACTCAGGAATGGGGGAAATACACACTAGAAAAGAGTGGGGAGGAAGCCTGCTGGGCTGTAGGTAGAGACTAGTTTGTCTGACCTTACTAATTTTGAAATGGAGTAGGGACTGGACTCAGGTCCCCTCAATCCTGACCACAAAATCCAGTGTTCCTTGATAAATAACACTCTATGTCTCTTGAGCAGCAGGTGTTGCAGGAAGGTGGAAGCAAGATGCTTACCAAAGGAAGTACTCAACTACAAAGACTGGTGAAGACCACACCGAACCAGTCTGCATCAAGATGGACCCCAGCATTGACCTGCCATGATCTTTTGTCCACATTACACTACTAAAAATCACACCCAGGAACAGAGATTTAACATGCTGATGAGCCATTCGATGTATGACAACCATTTTCTGTCCGCTGTGCCTATGTGCCCAACTTCCTGTATCTCTCCCCACCCCTACATGCTTAGATACCAATCCTTTCTGGCCTCAGTCTTTTCAAGAACTTTCCCTGGCCTTTGTTTAGAAGCCCAACATGAAGGATCCTCTCCCTATGCTTGAGGATAAGCCCCAACAAAAGTTTTACCTGGAAATTCCTATTGGCCCCAGCCAATTTCTACTGCTTGGAGAGCCCAAGGACTTGAGTTGGTAACAATTTGTCTCCCATAACCATCAAGAGCTTTTATTTCTCCCGGAAATTTTGAGGGGCTTCTATAAATAAGTATACATTCAGCCAGTGAATATTAGAGCTGGTACAGTCTTACACTGTTTGTTAGTGCAAAACCAATAAACGGTTAATTCTACATGGGGCCTCTGGTCGCCCCTCAGTGCGTGCACTAGAGGGCAATGTTGGCCTAACGCCCTGGTCTGTAGGGGTAAGGCGGATCCACCCCTGAAACTCTGTTAGTGGAAGGGCTCTCAGGGACACACGTGGCTTTTCTGAGCCCTCCTCCAAGGGACTAGACTGCCAGTCCTTAGGCAACACCTTCCATAGGCTTTGCAAGACCAGATTGGGTTGTTTGTCCATATTTTCTCCCAGGGTCCCAGATAATATTAGATCTTGCCACAGCTGCTTAGGAGAGACGGTGAAGGGGCTCCCTGTCTGCCGTTTTGTCCTTCACAATGTCCTTTGCTTTCCCCTGGTTTTCAACCCAACCGTTTTTCCTTGTGACAGAATCTTTGAATTTCACATAAATCTGCCACCAGAGCAGCTACTATAGCTGTGAGCCGATGAAACACAGGGACAAGGACAGATACTCAAGTCCCACACACCATGGCCTCTAGGCCTGACTGTACAACACAGTCCTTCCCACCAGAGGAAAACCATTCTGCGTCTGGGCCTCTGAAGTGCTGGGTGTAAATGGCACGCTTGATTCCCAGTTCACGTATAATTTCCTGGGCCTTGGCAGGGTGCCCCCAGCCCCATTCTCACACACTGATCCAGAACACCTGGCCGAGTCTCCCCATGTGTGGTGTCTGGCCAGTTTGGGGTTTCCTGCGCAATCCCCTGGCTGTCCCGCCCTCAGTGAGGACGGCAAGCTGCCCCCAGCACCACCCCTTTATTCGTGCTTGTTTCATTTCTGCTCTGTGCCTAGCTCGCCACTTGGCAGAGGGTGGAGAAAGATCAGCAAAATATCCTTCCCGCTGAGAAGGCACTTTGAGACCACAACATAAGCAAGCCACTCCATACCGTTTACAGAGTCTTATTTGGGGTAACTCACCAAAACGGGGGGAATCCAGGACCCCCTTCATCTATTATCTCTCCAGTCCAGACCTTAATCCCCAACTTTTATAGGATGAGGATCTTGGCGGTGCGGTCACAAGGTAGTTGCCTAAATTGTGGCCGTCTGTGCACCAGGGGATCACCACTAGTTACCTAAAGTGGAGCCTTCTGGGTGCCACCTTAGGGAAGATCAGAACAAGCCTTCCCACACCTGGGGCAGGGCTTATATTAACCCTCTGCACCACCTGGAGCATGTGGCCCTGAGGCAGGTCACCCCAGGGCGTGACCAAGGTGGAGCGCCAAAGATGGACTCAGTGCTGTCCGCACTCCTAGAGGCCGTGTCACCAAGTAGACCACCGTTCCCAAGATCATTGGTTATTAAACTTGCTTCCACCCATCCCTTCCCCTCTCTTTTAAGGCCCCCCTACACACACATACACACACACACACACACACACACACACATCTCTTTTGTTATTAGTGAACATAACCCCCCACATTTATTAATCATTTGTTAGAAGGCTGAGCAGCGTGTCCCCTGCTCCCTCTGAGTTTCCACAATGGCTCTCTTTCAACCTGTATCTTGTTCTCACCAATGTAACCTTTCCAACAGGTTGGGCACAGACCCAACAGCCCCTCTTGTCAGTTTACCAAACGCTGGCTGTGTTGGCTAATGAATATGACTGTTGACTATGTCAACATCCAAAATAGTGCAAAAGAATCTGAACTGGTTTTCTTTCCTGCCAATGTGAACACGCAGTGGACTAAGTATGGGAAACGGCTGAATGGCAGGGTATGGTGTCCGCTCCTAGAGAACTGTCCCTCTGCCTCTTCTTCAGGTGAGTTACTGGGCCTGGGAAAACCTCTATAGAAGGTCAAAGACTATCCCTTGCCCAGATAAAGACAATAGGTGGAAATGTTTCCCTTTATATTGAAAACCTTCTTGGGTGACACACCAGGACGATATTGCAGACAATATCGTTGTGGGTTGAGTCTGTAGATGGCATCTTCAAACATGTCAAGGAAATTAAAGGTGACTCTAGCACTACCTCCCATGGACACAGATGTTTGCCAAACCGCTATGTTTTTGATGGTTCATGGGCCACCCTTGTGTGATTTGGGGTATCTCGGCTGCTCCCTGATTAGACTACCCAGCACCCCAAACTGTATATGAATGGACCAAGAAATCTGGACTAATTTGGCCAGGTGACAAAACCAAGATTTATGGCTCCCAAAGCCAGAGGGCAGGTTTCCTGTGTCAGATGCTTTGCAACCTGGCCTGCTCCTACGAACAGAGAGTGCAGATGTGCGGATGCTAACATTGCTGGTAGCAGAGGTGATGGCAAGCCCCAGGTATGGGATATTACAGAGCCCACTCTGATCTTATCTTTGAATCACATGGGTCTTTTTATCATATGTGGCGACAAGTTTATCGAGCGTTCCCGGGTTTAGAGAGGCAGGTGACATGGATGGTCATTCTCCCCAGGACTTTTCTTCTGTGAACAGAATCAATAGGAAAACAACACTAACTGGATGTGTCACAGGGTCCCTGAGGATGACGCTACGATTATTTCTTTATCTGTAAGTTGGCTTGGCTTTAATTATCTTGTTTGAGATTCGTGGTTTCTAGGGGTCCTCCCGTTTCTCTTTGCCTTGACCTTGCTCACAGACTATGACAAAGGCTTCGTTAGTTGTGGCCCAACACACAGATGCTGGGGGTTTTCTCTACAGACATGTTTGCAAACAAATATCATCCAGGCTAGAGGCCATCAGGCACACCGTTGGCACTTGCTTTCTTTCCAGATGATGCTAATTTAAACCATATAACAATTCTACTAGTCCATGGTGGCCAAATGGAATCAGATGAAAGCAAAGGACTCTCTCGCCCTAGAGAAGCGTCCTGTACTGGCAATATCATACAATCACATTGAGGGGTTCACAGTACCCCTAAAGTTAATCCGTGGGCTGGGGCTTCTACTTGCCACCAAGCTAAGAATTCCCATTGAGTTTACTGAGATGAGACAAATTCAAAATCGTCCAGTCAACTTACTTAATTTCTGATTTTCTTGTTCCTACCTTTGAAATGCATGTTTTAAAAAGCACAATGGATTAATTTTGGCCTTTGCCTAGACGCTCCCTAAATATAAGCCCCAGTTATTGTCACACGTATGTGATAGGTGTTTCTGACTGTCTGCAAGGCACCACCATCTGAGATCTCTCCCGGTCCAAACCTTCCTGAATTCCCTCCCTCCACCTGCCTTCCACCCAGCCTGCCTCTGAACTTGGGATCTGAATGGAGGAAAGGTGGTATGTTAAGAAAAGTGGCAGCTCACGATCAGCATCTTACCCTTCCTTGTCTGCACACGCTGCTCCTTCTCTAGAACTTCCTGGCTGATGGGTAGAAATCCTTTCAGACCTCAGAGGGCTTGAAGGGAGAATCTGGAGGCCAACAATAAGCCACCCAAAACTCTGAAGCAGATCTTTAAACTACAAACTTAGCTCCTTCCACAAAATGGAGCCTACTCATGGGTAAGACTGGAATGGGAGCTGAGATGTCATACTATGTGTGGAGCATGACCCAGTGCTTGTTAGGCTTGAGGACTCTAGTGGCTTCGGAGTAAATCGATGGGTGTTTTAAATTTATGACACATTTTATATATTTATACACACACATAATGGAATATTACTCAGCTATAAAAAAGGAGGAGAACTTATCATTTTCTACAACACAGATGGACCTAGAAGGTATTGTGCTAAGTGAGATGAGTCAGACAGAGAAAGACAAATACCACGCGATTTCACTTATATGCGGAATCTAAAAAACAAAATAAAACAAACAAAAAGCAGAAACAGGCCCATAAATACAGAGAACAAACTGGTGGTTCCCAGAGGGGTGGCAGGGGCTGGGCAGAATGGGAGAAAGGGCGGGGGAGCTACAGCCTTCCTGTTATAGGAAAGACTTGGTCACCAGGATGAAAGGTACGGTATAGGGGATCGAGTCAAGGGTATAATAGCATGTATGGTGAGACACGGGAGCTACCTTAGTGGTGAGCATAGCATGACGTATAGACTCGGGTCACTGTGTTGTACCCTTGAGAGTGATATAGCATTGTGTGTCAACTATACTTCAATAAAAAAATTTTTTTAACATACCTAGTATATACCTATCATTATTTCATTATAGTACTGGAGTCTTTCCAAACATTGTCCAACCGTTTGCTTAACTTCTGAGCTGAATTAGCAAAGTAACAAAAACTTGCTCATGGCTCAGTAAATCTATATATTTCCTTTCAGTTAGGAAAATTATAAAGGAAAATTTAAACATTGAATAATCGATGTCATATTCCCTATTTTTAATCTAACCAGCAAATGAATTCCTAGCCTTAATGATAAGGTGGGATGTATGTCCAGAAAGGAACACAGACTACCCACACCCTGGCTTTAGCCCGGTGAGACTAAACCTTCACAGGTGGATTTCTCATCTACAGAACCGTAAAGATAATACATTTGGGCTATTTGTAGCCATTAAACTTCTGGTTTGTCACAGCGGACATAGAAAACTAATACAGGTGTGTATTGAATCTACTTTGCTGTTACTTTTATACCAGAGTCTTGGAAAGAATGAGATCAAGCTGGCGCCAGCCCTCGAGGTGCCGGGCAGAGGTCCCAGGGAGCTGTTCCAAGCATATCACGGAGTCACAGGAGGCAAGGACTTCTGGGCGAGATCTGTAAATTGAATTCCCAAATGCAACCCAGCCTTCTCTTGAGCTGTTTCCATGGCAGGCCGGGCCTGAAGAAGAGCTTGTGTGGGATAATTTTGCACCTCCCCGAGGCTCTGCCATAAAAGCTCACTTCCAGAAGGAGGGATTTGAGTCTGTGATGTGCAACTTTTAACCCAAAACTAAAAAACAACAGCAAAAAAAGAAAGTTCCTTTTAACACATATTGCCTTATGAGCCCCTTTGAGCCAAAGCCTTGGGCACAGCGCATGGATGGATCGACTGGGTGCAGGACTGAGGATCTCTGTACCGGGAGGATTCTGAATCCAAGTTCAGCTGGACAGGAAAGAGCCCGACCACACGGGAGACTAAAGCCCCCCCTGGGTCACACTAGCACTTCCTTCCCCAGTGGAGTTCCATCTTCCTGTTGTTCACGGGCTGACGCCCCTCCAAGAGGAGTAGGGTCCCTCCAAGCCAGAGATGCCCAGATGCTCCTTCACTTACCCAGCAAGTGACCACTACTCCCTGCAGCCCCGTGTGAAGTGGCTGAGGATGTCCCAGAGAAGAAAACAAAATTCTGACGCTCTCGGGGCTCCCACTCCACCCAGGACACAAACAGTAAACTAAGTCAGGTACCTGGTGTGGAAAGTGCCAGGAAGCAGGGAAGAAGGGGGTATCGAGGAGGAGGCAGAGAGGCTGCAGCTTTAACAGTGAAGTCACAGGGAGCCAGTTTAAGAGGGGATGTGGAGGCAGCGGGACAGTGAGCAACAGGTACATCCGGGACCAGAGGGCTGCAGGCAAGGGCTGGTTTATGCAAAGGCCCTGAGGTGAGACCAGGAACAGGCAGATGTGGCTGGAGCAGAGGGTGGGAGCGTGGGTAGAAATAGTAGAAGATGAGGCCAGAGAGATGGTAGGGGGCGGATATAGGGCCCTCAAGTTACTTAGGCAGTAATTTGTCTTGGAGGTTCAGGGGAGTCACGATCGTTCTAAGCAGAGGCTGATGTGCCCGGCAGTGACTGTAGGAAGTGGGGTGGGAGAGCAGGGAGGCCAGACAGGGGGCTCCTGTGCCAAATTAGGTGGCGCGATGCTATTGGACCCAGTGCTAACGGTGGAGGTAGAGAAAAGGTTCAGACTCGACTTGGAAAGCCAGGTCCTGATTCAAGTCATTCTTGATTCATCTAAAGCTGATGTTACTCTGCCCTGTTCCTTTATCAGTGGCACCCTTGCCACTAACTGCAGGACCAATTAATATTATAACACGTATTATGACCCGATGGACTGCAGTACCCCAGTCCTGCATGGAGGGGAAACTTTGAAAATTAATAGTGAGGTGAGAGATAAGCGAGTAAGAACGGGTGGGATGTGTCATTGATGGCAAACTTAAGCGTTCATCAGAGTCACCTGGGAGGCTTGTTAGGCCACATCCAGGTCCTGCCTCCCTGAGTTTCTGATTCAGGGGGTCGGAAAGGCCCCGGGAGTTTGTTTTTCGGAGGCTGATGCTACCAGTGTCCAAGGACCACACTTTGAGAACCACTGGCTCTCAGGATAGGAACAGAATCTTTGACTGTCTCAAGCAGAGGAGAACCTAAGACTCATTTACTGGGGCGCCTGCAGGGCTCATTCGGCTAATTGTCTGCCTTGGGCTCAGATGGTGATCCCAGGGTCCTGGGATCGAGCCCCTTGTCGGGATCCCCGCTCCATGGGGAGTCTGCATCTCCCTCTACCCCTTTCCCCTGCTCATATGCTCGCTCTCTCTCAAATAAATAAAATATTTTAAGAAAAGAAAGAATCATTTACTAACTGTTGCAGACCAAATGCTTCCCCGGGGCGGCACCATAAATGTACGGAACCGGTGTGAGACCACGGGCACCAGAAGGGCTGGGGGCAGGATCAGGATTCCCCGGTGGGACTCTACACCCACCCCTTCCCCCTGCAACAGATCGGGAAACTGAGGCCCACGGAGGCCGTGGTTACCCTAACTGATATGAAAATACTCCATTTTTATTCCAACCTGCAAACCAAACACCAATCAGCTGTCTCCTGAACTGTATTGGGATGGGGGTGATTCATTTGAAGTGAAAACAGGCACATGGTAACCACTATTTCTTACATAGAAGAAAGTGCCAATGTCAAGTACCTACACTCGACTTATAAAATATGTGTCTCGATAGCTCTAGACAATGAAAGTATTGATACATTTTACTTTTTTCTTTTAAGTGTGGTTTCGGTTTTTTACAGCTCATTCGTAACTTTGATAGGAGAGAACAGTGATTGGGCTGTGACGAGTGTCCAGGTTTCCAGCGCTGAGTTCCCCCGTTCAGCCACAAGATGGGGTAGTTTACAATCGAATAAGCAGCTCAGTGCCGGCAGAGGCCGGAGGAGTGGGATTCCTGCCCCCTTCCAGAATTTCCTCTCGGTGACTCAGTGCCTTGTAGGGCCTCTTGAGAACATCAGGCACTAATTGTATTTTAAAGTCCACCTATTGCAAATGAATTTCCAAATTCTGATTTTTCCGACGCTTACATTCTGAACGTAGAATTCCCTCTTATTACCTTGATTTCTTTGAATGAAAGGTGAACTGTTAGAGAAGACTAGAAGCCGAAACTGTACTTACAGCAGCTTCTTCTAATGAAGGAAAACCCTTGCACGTGCAGGAGGAGGACGGGTCCCCAAGGCTCCGCCTCAAGCTGCCCTGCGGCCCAACATGGACCTGCAAGTGTTTGACTTCATTTCAAAACATGTATTTACATCAATGTTTTGAACCTCTAATAAGCTCTCTAAATGTTAATGTAGAAAAAAAGAAAAGAAAAGAAAAGGAAAGGGAGGACTTAAAAGAAAAGAAGACCAAAAAAAAAAAAAAAGAAGACCAATAATAAGAGCCTGAGACCCAGAAATAAGGTGTTGGGCCACATTCCCTGCGAGCCTCCGGGGAGAGAGGCTGGGGGGCAGCTGAGCATTGGCTGAGTGAGGACTAGCCCCTGCCGAGGGAGAACCTCCCTGGTTCCTGGGTCCAGGCTCGGCAGAGGCCTCTCCCCCCTGCCAAGCCCCCCTGGGCTGCTAATGTGGTTCAGAGCTTGGCTGCGTGTCTCCTGCCGAAGCACCCAGTGCACCGCGTGCTGCTGACCACCGATCGCAGGAGGCCCGGTCGGTTACTCTGCACACTCAGCGCTGACATCCCATGGGACGGGGGCCTGACAGAATCACTGCACCCCATGAAATCCATCTCAGCGGACCTCAGTACCATCGGAGTACAGCCCGGGGAGCATCAGCCCTGGTCCCTTTTGGGTGAGGTAATGCCTCAGAACATGCAACGCTAGTTTTTTATCTTTCTAACCAGCACCTGTAGCATTAGGATTCAGAAGGAGCCTACCACGTGGAGAAAGAAAACAAATCATCTAACCATTATCCCCAGCCAACAGCTACTATCATTTTTAGGAATTCTATTGTGGTGTGTTTTCACGTGAAGGCGTATTTCATGTGGTTGCAATTAGAGTATACATACGATTTCCCAATGGGTTTTCCATTTACTGTCATAATCAGTTTTCGGTGCAGCTCTAAGCGTCATAATTATGATTTTAATGACCTCATAATATTCCACCCATTGAGCATATGTTCCATAATTAACTAGTTTTCATACCGTTAGCCACATGGGCTTTTTAAAAAATAATATTGTAAACAACATGCCACAAGCACATTTGGGTGCATGCTTTTCTTTTCATTTGTCCCTAGGGTGAATTCTCCAAACTGGCTTCATCGAGTCGATGGGCCCCAGCTATGACTTTATACCTCATGACTTTCCCAAATGACTTCCCAAGAAGAACTTGCGTCTCCCTGCATCCACACGGGCACTGGGCATTTTCATTTTTGGAAGCCTCCAGCTTTCCCACAGTCTGTCCCTTAGACGCACATTCTTTACTGTCCCTCTCTGTTCCGGGGTGGCCTTCCTACTGAAGGTAGATGATTGTGTGCATGCACCGTATCCCAGCCCCCATACCCTGCCCCCACTGGGCCTGGGCCCATGGTTATCCTCTGGGCACCCTCAACAGAGTCCCCCCACCCCATGCTGCGAATGTGCCCACAGTTCCTCAGGGGCCCTCCAGTGGCCCGGGGTCAGTTCCTCTCCTCCCCAGGTGTGCTTCCGCACCCCATGGATGCTCCAACTTCCCCTTCCTGCCTCACTCCAGGCAATCTGGCTGCTGCTTCCACCTCTTCAATGGAATGGCTCTTTCCAGAGCCACCAGTGACGTTAACTGCAAAAGTCAGGGGACATTGTGAGGCACTTTGCATTTGCTCTCTGTGAAGCAAATGACACCTCTCTTCTGGAAACTTCCTCCTGCCTTGGCTTCCATGTCTTCCTATCCTTCTGATGTTTCTCTGCAGATGTCTGCTGTTTTCTCTTTGAAGACTCAGCCCTTAACCCTTGGTGTTCCCCCAAATGGGATAAATGGAACGTAATGCAATGGGGCCTCATGCCCTATCTCCATGCTGCCATGTGGGTTCTAAAATTTACAAACCCTAGTGTGTCTTCTATCCTGGCTTTGTGACTCTCAATCCTGGATTCAACCTCCCCCTTCTTTTAGTTCTACACACGTGATTCATGAACAAGCTCATCTGCTTCCAAGATCATAATCTTCCCTTTGTCAATGGCTTTTCCATCTGTGCCTCCAACACGGTTTTTCTATTGAATTTGACTCTTATCTAAGGTCCTGTAGGTATGTCAGATCCAGCAGGTGCTCAATAGAATCCCGCCCCCAAACTTACCTGACAGTTTACTCATGTTGCATTAATGAATGACACCACTCTCCACCTCTGTGATCAAGTTCAAAAGCTGTGTATCACTACAGACTTCTTCCCCTTCCTCACATCCAGGGCCACTTATTCACTAGGAGCTTGTCCATCCAACCTCCTAAAGCTCTCCAATCTCTCCCCTCATGTCCATCCTTCACTGCTTCCTGAGTTCACCTCACAACTCTTGTCAACTCCTGCCTGGGTTATTCCAACAGCCCCACAAATGGCCTCCATTCTGTAGCCTGTTCTCCCAGCCATCAAGAGAGCAGGTAGGTTCTAGGGCAGACTTTCCTGATTCAATTACATACTGTATCTTCTGCAGCTTTGGGCAGATTCTTTAACTTCTTTCCTTTTGAGGGAAACATAACAGCATCTACCTCAAGGGAGTAGGCGTGAGACAGGATGGGGACTACGTGTGCGTACATGTGTGGCACCTGAGACAGCACCTGGCATATTGTAGGCACTCATTAAATGTTCATTGCTGTTATCATCATCATCATCCTCTTCTTCTGCACCACCAGGTGGAACTTTCTAAAAGAAAAATCTGTTCCAGCCTGTATGCTACTCAAAATCTTTCAATTCAAACACATTTGTACATCCATCCTTATAGAAGTGTTCTTTGCAATAGCCAGAGGGTGAAAACAATCCAGTGTCCATGGATGGATGAATGGATAAACAAAAGGTGGTGTGTACATGCAATAGAATATTATTTTTTTAAAGATTTTATCTATTTATTCATGAAAGACAGAGAGAGAGAGAGAGGCAGAGACACAGGCAAAGGGAGAAGCAGGCTCCCAGAAGGGAGCCTGATGCAGGACTCGATCCCTGGTCTCCGGGATCACACCCTGGGTCGAAGGTAGGTGCTCAACCACTGAGCCACCCAGGCATCCTGCAATAGAATATTATTAAGCCTTCAAAAGGAAGGAAATTCTGATGCGTCCTATAGAATGGATAAGTCTTGAGGACATTATGTAAGTGAAATAGACCAGTCACAAAAGGACAAATACTGTGTGATTCCACTTTCAGGCATCCAGAATAGTCAAATCCATAGAAACAGGTCATAAGGTGGCTGCCAGGGGATGGAGGATGGAAGGGCAAATGGAGAATTACTGTCTCATGGGCACAGAATTTCAGTTTGGGAAAATGGAAAAGTTCTGGAGATGGTTGGGGGTGATGATTGTACAACAATGTGAATGTATTTACTGCCACTGGACAGTTCACATAAAAATGGTTTAAAAATATTTTATGCATTTTTTGCCAGAGTTTAAAAAAACTTAGTGTCTCCCATTGTCTACAAAGTTGCAACACCACAGCATGTGCTGTAAGTCCTTGAGGATCAGTCTCAGCTCACCTTTTCTGGCCTCATCTGCTACCTCTTCCTGAGCTGCAGCCACACAACACTACTGTGGTCTCTTGGACCATGACTTTGAACAACACACAGCCTCTGCAGGGATCTCCAGTGCCTCACCCTCTGTGTCTGTGAGGTTTGATTCATGCCCATCTCCTATATTTCTGGTCTTGCTGATGGACTTTCACTTGGAATTGTGAAATATTAGAGACTATTCTAGTTAAACACTCTCCTTTATAGGTGGGGAAAATAGGTCATTGATTTACTTGAAAATATATAACAAGTTGGTGGTACAGCCAAAATAAGAACCCATGTTTCCTGCCTCCCAACCATGGACTCATGATATTATACCTTGGCAGCCATGGCATTCATGAGAAAGCTAGTCCTGAGCCAGAACAAGGCTAAATGCTGACATGTGGAGGCCACAGATAGTCCCTGAGAACCATAGAGCTCCCAGACTAATGGGGATTCTGTTTGTTGGGACAAACTTGTTCATTTGTCCATTCAATCATTTGTATATCAATCCATCCCCCCATCCATCCATCCATCCCCCCATCCATCCATCCATCCATCCATCCGCCCATCCATCCATCCATCCCCCCATCCATCCATCCATCCATCCATCCACTCATTAATTCATCTGGGAGACAGCATAGCTAAGAACTATGAGTTGCTTAGTCTGAAACCTACCTCTGCCACCTGTTTGGCAGATTTTGAGCAGTTTATTTGCCTTCCTGTGCATCACTTTTCTTATCTGTAAAATGGGGGGAAATACTAGTTACTTCATAAGGTGGCTATAAGGAATAAATGAACATATGTAGGATGCTCAGTACAGTGCCTGGCACATAGTAAGCTAAGGCTTGGACTCGGCACCAAACTGAGGGAGGAATCCCTCCAATTCTGGAAGCTGTAATGCATAGGCTGGTCCGTTGAGACCCTTCTCCCCTCATGGCAGGCATCGCAGGCCAGCAGTGATGATGACAAAAGCGTCAGGCAGGGGGGCCTGGATTTCAGAGTGGAGGGGGAGTCCCAGGAGGCTTAACTCATGTTAGTGCTCGCGTGTCTCTGAGCTCAAAGTTAACTAAGATAAACGCAAGATTTCAAACAATATTCGGATATTATGCAAATAAGATAGCAAGGTTTGTTTTTAAACATTAGCACAAGTAAAGTTTAAAGTTTATGGGCTTTTCTAATGAGAAAGGCAAGAAATAAAGCCAAATGGGAATTTCTGATGATTCATTTAGATGACAAGCGGAATTAGGATGTTGTGGGGGGAGACACTGCTGCTCTTGACCAAGGTCTGAAAGTGGCTCTGCCTTTAAACCACGGGGTTTTCTATTTCTCTTTTATCAAAAGCCAGTTCAGGTGTTAGAAATTCTTCTTGGAATATTAATAAATTAAATGGAAAATTTCCCTTCTTTTCATATAAGAATTTTTCCTGATTATTCATTGATTTTTATCATCTACAAAGCAGAAAAGAATTTCATAAAAGGCATTTTTAAGCTACTGACTGTATTGTGTTAAGGGGGGGAGGGAGTTATTTTTGCAAGCACTGATGAATATGGCTGATTTTAAATTTTCTCTCCAACTTAAAATATCTCTTACTGCAATTTGAGGCTGCATTAAAATGCGATGAGCGTCTGTGCACATGTTTTTATGTGTACCTAAGTCTTCATTTTTCTGGGGCAGAGGCCTAGGAGCGCAATTGCTGTGTCAGCTGCATGTTTGGTTTTATAAGAATCTGCCAAACTGCTGGCCAGAGTGGCTGCATCATTTTGCATTCCCCCCAGCAATGTGTGAGCGATCCAGTTTCTCTACATCCTTGCTAGCATTTGGTGTTGTCACCATTTTAAATTTTAGCCATTCTGGTGGGTACATATTGATGTCTTATTGTGGTTTTAACTTGCATTTCCTGAATAGCAGATGACACTTTCTTGCATGCTCATTGGCCATCTGTGCATCCCCCTCTGCAAAGACATGTCATGTTTCCATTCATGTCTTTTGCCCATTTTCTAGTTGGATTGTTGGCTTTTTACTGTTGACTCTTGAGAGTTCTTTACATATTGCGTTACAAGTCCTTTATAAGATGTGTGGTTTGCTGTTCCTCTGTAGCTTCTCATCCTGTAATATGGGATATTTTATATACAATGGGATCTTTTGAGGAGCAAAGCAGATGACCAAGTGCACTTCAGGAAGATCAAGTTTTCCTTTTATGGATCCTTTTTTTGATGTCAAGTCTAAGAATGCCTCTCCTAGCTCTAGGTCCCAAAGATATTCTCCTATTTTTTCCTAAAAACTTCACAGATTTACATTCTTAACATTTACATTTTTAAAAATCTGCGACCCATTTTGAATAAGGTTTCTTTGCATGAGGTATGATGTGAAGTCAAGGTTCACTTTTTTTTTTTTTTTTTGCCTATGGCTATTCCACTGCTCAGCGCCATCGTCCTCCATTGAATTATTTTTGTACTTTTGTCAAAATTAGTTGGATCTTTTGATCACAGACATGCATAGCAGTGTTTGTTTCTAAAGAGAAATGCAAGATTAGTGGAATCAAATATTGGGTATCACCTTATCACCTTCTGTGTCTTCCTCTTTATCAACACAGAAGGTTCACATGCTGTGGTGTACTGGCAGCGAGAGTGATTCATGTAGCAGGGGAGCGCCTGTGTAGGAAAGGGGATAGGACAGGTATGTACGCATGGTGTTAACAATTTAACAAGCCTGAAGCTCACATTTCCAAACCTTGCTGAGCCTTTCCAAGACAGTCGCCCTGGGACTCTTTATCCAATTCAAACCCCAAACCCTTTCCATGAACTTCCCAGGACCCCGGGATCACAACCTGAGCCAAAGGCAGGTGCTTAACGACTGAGCCACCCAGGTGCCTTTTGCTTTTATTTTTTAATCACAGGTGGTATTTCCTGTCCTGATGAACCCCACTTTTCCCCTTGATCACAAGCTGACTTTTTCAGGGTTACACAGCAGTAAGTAGGATGAGGTTTCAACAATGACAGACTTACCTAGCTTTGCTACTTACGAACCAGGGACTCAGGATGAGTTACCTTGCTAAGTCTCCATTGCTTAGATGTAAAATAGACTCGGGGGCATAGTGAGGACTAAGGAAGCTATAAATCCAGGGATCATAGAACAGTGCCTGGTATATAATAAATATTGAATACATGATAGGGAGTGCTGTTAGCACTTTACTGTTTTGAAAAATAAATCCTTGTAAGTGATGATATTTGAAGTACATGCTGAAGCTCCGAAGGTAATTCCATGAGGGCCAATCAAAAATATTCTGAGCAGTGCACTGACTACTTTGAAGGGGTGAACTCTCATGGGTTAGGTGATGTTTGGCATGATTGTCAATAAAGTATTTTCAAGGTAGTGATCACTTCTAGGGAGAGCAAGATGATGGGACAGGTCAGGGGCAGACAAGAAGTTTGACAGTACTGGAAATATGTTGGCGAGGCAGGGTGGTGAGGTGACAGGTGTTTGTTTTATTAATACATATGACACAAATCCTTTTTTAAAAAAATTATCTATTTATTTATTTTAGAGAGAGAGAGAGAGAGAGAGCACACAAGCTGTGGGAAGAGCAGAGGGAGAGGGACAAGCAGACTCTACATACTGAGCACGGAGCCAGATGCAGGGCTCAATCCCAGGACCCTGAGATCATAACCTGAGCTGAAATCAAGAGTTGGATGCTCAACCAACTGAGCCACAGGCACCCAAATTCTTTTAAATCCAATGCTACACAATAAATTCATTTAAAAATTTGTCTCAGAGTTATAGTCATATCTGATACACATATATGTAATATTCATAGATGTGCAAAACACAAAAATCAGTTTAGTTCCACACATTTCCATTAAATTTCTGCTGCCAAGTAAGAAAAAAACAAATACATAATCTGCACACATGCTGAGAGGGCTTAATGGACATTGGAGGACCAGGTAAGTTTCAAATGTGGTTAATATGCATCAAGGAAAGTTTGTTGCAAGAGGTAAATCTTTGAGTTATGAAAAATGTAATTTAATGATGGAATGAACCAAATGAAAAATTAAAGTTTCTGGTGGAATTTTTGTACATTCCCCCCCACCTTCAAAAATCCCCAGAATACACTGAGTTCATATTCTGTGTCAATAGCATGCTGGAGGCCTTCACCCTCTTCCTCACTGGAGATGAGAAAACTGAAAGCTCAAAGTCACACCATATGTGAATGCAGGAGCGGACTCGACCTCAAATCCTTCCTAGTTTACCAAGGCCACTGATAGAGGAAAACATCCAATTGATTGAAGCAGTTGAAATTCATGAGTACTAAGCTGTGATTGTTGTTCTAATCCATTGTCTAAAGGTAAAATGCTTTGAAGTAGGAGACAAAAATACTCAACAAAATTTATTTTTGCTGGCCACCGATAAGATGCATTGTAGACGGGTTATCAGTGAATTCACACTAAATCACGCTGCAAGCATAATTAACAAGCATAAATCTCAGTGGTTTGCAGCAACTCACTCACATCACAGGGTCAGCCATGGCTCTGCTCCAAGATTTATTTACTGCAGACCCCAGCTGTTGGAGCCGCTCCTGTCTGGGATGTGGCTGGTCTTGGGGCAGAGGGAAGGAAAAAGATGGCAGGACCACATGGCAATTCTGTGCTTCTGCTCAGAAGCACAACACCTGATGCAGATTTTATACGTCAAAGCATGTCATATGAGCAGGTCTGACCTCAGTAGGGTGGGAACGTGTAATTCTCCCCTGGGGAGGGATGGTGAACGTACCGAAAAATAATATAATCTAACATAAATGGTAAAGTAACAGCCAAAAACTACTTTGGTTTTGCCTTGATATCTTACATCTTAAATCAGATCATAAAAAAAAAAAAAACATCAAAAGGAATGCGAGAATTCCAAATAATGTAAATTGTATTTTTACATGATTTCTCTGATCCATTCATTCATCATAGAGGCATAGAGGGCGAAAAATAGGTGGTGGCAATAAGTCCACTGGCGATGGGGCTGGTGAAATGTAGGGAATGGCTGAATGTTTCAAATGTAGCACAGGAGTGTCAGCCACATAGAGAAGAAAGTGCACAGATTTTCAGACAAAGGTTCAAATATCTATAGCTATTTTGACTCTGATAAGAACTTTAACCTCTCATGGTCAGTTTCCTTGCAAGTAAAAGCTTTTCATTTATTTATTCATCTTAACTAGCATCTAGTCTGGGCCCAGCACAGGACTAGCAGGGAGATGTTGCAGAGAACAAGGGGGTGGGATATGTTCCTTGGAGAGCCTATGAGCTGGCAGGGTGCTGACAATTATGGTGAGTGATACATACCACCAGGAAGAAACGGATGAGTAGGTACTGGCTTGGGTGTGACTGGGGGAGGTGGGCGAACGGGGGAACATCCTTCACCCAACAAAGGGCACACATGTAACCTGGTGAAGTTCTCTGCTCTGTCCCTCAGAGATGTAGATCTAGCCTAGTCTGAGGTCCAGGGCCTGGCAGCTCAAACCCATCACTCAGTTTCCACACTTAACTTCTTCATATTCTTCTGCGTCAGATCTGGAAGAAACATTCAGCCTTTCCTTTTTTTTCCTAAGAAATTCAACCAGACATCATTCTGTATTTCCTCATCCTTCCCGCTCTCCTTTCCTCCATGCCAGGTAGTATGCTTGGCACTGAAGCTAAATCAGTAAACCAGGCAAGATCCCTCTCCCATGGAGCCTATATTTTAATCGTGGAGAGAAACCATCAATGCTTCTTAAAATAGGTCATAAGGGGCACCTGGGTGACTCAGTTGGTTAAACATACGCCTGCAGCTCAGGTCATGATCTCAAGGTCCTGGGATCGAGCCCCACATGGGGCTCCCTGCTCAGCAGAAAGTCTGCTTCGTCCTCTTCCTCTGCCCCTCCCCCCTGCTCATGCTCTCTCTCTTTCAAATGAATAAATAAAAAAAATATTAAAAATATGGGCAGCCCGGGTGGCTCAGCGGTTTAGCGCCACCTTCAGCCCAGGGCATGATCCTGGAGGCCTGGGATCGAGTCCCACGTCGGGCTCCCTGCATGGAGCCTGCTTCTCCCTCTGCCTGTGTCTCTGCCTCTCTCTCTCTCTCTCTCTCTCTGTGTGTGTGTGTGTGTGTGTGTCTCACGAATAAATAAATAAAATCTTTAAAACTAAATATTAAAAATAAAACAAAATAGCTCAAAAATAAATATGGTGATGTAAATACTACTAAATACTGTGATTAGCAGCTTGTCTCAAGATTTGGCGTATTCTTGTGTGTTTTGTGATACTGCCAGCAATTCCCCAATTCCATCGGACGCTGAATGGATGTCTTACAGATTTAACTCAATTCTGACATCAGCTACCTGAAGATACATTGGATCTCACAGGTAAGTGCTCAGCGCCACAAGACTGCCCCCACTTCAAACATCAGTCTCAAGTCCAGTTTGCCACCTGTACTTCTAAATAACTGGTTGAAATCAGGATTTTTGCGACCCCCATCTTGGGTCTGATAATTTTGTAGAATGGCTCACAAAGCTCAGAGAAATACTTGCTTACGTTTCTCAGTTCTTTATAAAGGATATTATAAGGGATACAGATGAATAGCCAGGTGAAAAGTACATAGGGTGAGGTCTGGAAAGGTGGCAGACATAGGAGCTGCTGCCCCCATGGAAGTAGGGCACACCACCCTCCCAGCATGTGGATGTATTTAGCAACCCAGAAACTCAACAGATCACATCGTTCAAGAGTTTTTATAAAGTTTGATATGCAGCCCCCCAGTCCTTCCCAGAGGTTGGCAGATGAAGCTGGAAGTTCCAACCTTCCAGCCAGTTAGTCTCTCTAATGACCAGCTCCATCGTGAGGTGATCTAGGGGCCCCACTCTGTCACCTCATTAGCATAAACTGAGGTGTCCTCAAAAGGGAGCTCCTACGGATAACAGAAGACCCCCTTATAACTCTTATCTCTCAGGAAATCCTATGGGTTTTAGGATCTGGCACAGATACAGGGAGAAGACCAAATACATATTTATTATAAATCACAGTATCAACATGTGTCCTAGAGGAAGTGGCACAGCCTGGAGTAGTAGTGGCGGAATGAAGTAAATGGACTAGGGGGTTGAGTTAGACAATAGACTCTCCCAAACCTGGCAATTTGATTAGAGTGGAGAAAGAGGAGTCAGGAATGAAGGCCACTTGATGAGCCATCCACATGCAGGTGTCTGATGGGCAGAGAGGGGAAGAGTCTAGAACCCAGAAGAAGGGACAGAGAGAGATACCTGGATTGGGGGGCCTATGGCTGGTATCTGAAGCCATGAGAGTGAATGGATAATGTTGAATGAAAAAGAAAAAGCCTTATGAGGTCCAGTGACATTCAAAGGACAAGGAAAGAGAGAGAGAGAGAGAGGAAAATGAAGGTTTCAAAGGACCAGACAGAGAGACAAAAAGAATAAAGCAGCAGTCTCAGAGATCAAGGAAATGCAGCCCTCCATGGAAGGGGTGAGGGGGGTCAACCGGGTCAACCCAGTGCTGATAGATGTCAGGTAGAGACTCAAGAGTGTCCACTGGATTCAGCACAAGTGAGATCATCGGTGACCTTGGCAAGAACAGGCTCAGTGGGTGGTGGGCAGAAAGCCACACTACGTGGGGGAGAGCATGAGTCGGGGGCCACGCAGAGAGAAGCAAGAGGGAAAGGTGGGTCCCCAGGAGGGTTTGGTCCTGTGTCAAGATGCCTCTGCCTGAGTGTGTTTAAATTCTGATGGAATGGGTCAATGAAGATGGGGGATAAAGTGGATGTTAGGAAAGGAGGTGAAGATGCTGGAAAGAAGACCCGGGGATGCAAGAGAGGAGAGGACAGGAGGCGGAATCACCTCCACTCTTCTATTGTAACAGGAAGGACCAAAGAACGCATCGGTGTCCATGCAGATCAATACATCCATTCGCTGGTAGAAGGCTGCATAGAATGGGGGCTCTTAACAGTAACGGGGGAATCTCAATAGTACCTCCTTGTGGGAATTGTGCAGGGGCTTTCTTGTGTGTGTGTGTGTGTGTGTGTGTGTGTGTGTCTGCACTTTCTTAGTGGCTGAGGGATAATACTGGCATTTACTGCATAGAAGCCAGGGATGTAGGGTGACCTGCCATGGTCAAGACAAAGTGAATCAGTATTTTAGGAAACTTCCCCACCAGAGCAATGCACTGCTGGTGGCAATCAGTGTGCCAAGCTCCTGGTCCTGACTTCCAAATACTGCTCTTACTAAAAAAGAATCACACTCCTTGGAGAAATAGCTGCTCTGTTTAGAGCAGGGAATGGACAAGGTGAACATGGGTTGTCTCATGCCAGAGTTTTATTAACCAAATAATCGAACCAGCAATCCCGTGCCCAAGAGAAATGAAAACTATGTCCAAAGAAAGACTTGTTTGTATGCAAATTTCATAGAGCTGTAATCTCACTCACCCCAAACTGGAAACAACTCGAATGTCCAGCAACAGGTGAAGAGATAAAGTGTGTTGTACACCCTGCAGGATAGTGCTACTCAGAAATAGTGAGGAATTGGCCACAGTGCATCCAGCAACTGAAATAAATCCCAAAAACACTGCTGAGGGGAAAAAAAACCAAAAAACTAACAAACACCGAACCCATATGGTATTCCTCCTCTTACATGAAATTCGAGAGAGACAAAACTGGCCAATGGTGATGAAAGGAGATAATGCTGAATGAATGCAGGCACAGGAGAAGTCTGTGGGTGCTGGTGGTGTACGTGACACAGGCATATGTCTTTCTCGAAGCTACCAGAATCCTCAGTGACAATGGATGTAGTTCATTTTCTATAAATAATATTACAGTGAAGTTGACTTTTTTGAAACCAAATAGGGAAATCAAAAAGACACAGAAACCACTTCAATACTTTCTCTGGTCAAACTTGGACAGTTTGAATAACAAAAAGAATAGTTACTGTAAAAAAAAAAGAGTAAATAAATACTAGGGGGCCACAATGTATGTGTGTGTGTGCGTGCGTGGGTGTGCAAGAGAGACAGGGACAGAGAGAAGCTTGTCTTTACTTAGGGATCCCTATGTAGGAAGTAAACATTCAAAGAAAAGTATAGAAGCATGTGTCAGCGAAGTCAGTGGTTGTGGGTGAGGGAGCCCAGGGTGGGCTTTTGGGGTGCCGATCATGCTCTATTTCCTAGGTAGTGACTATATCTGGTGTTCACTTTAGAATTATCCATTAAATGGCACATGTCTGTGTGGATATTATATTTCACAAAAAAAAGTGCACCTTCTGTGTTCAGAGAAGCAGCAAAACTCCAAGTAACCCTTCTAAAAATTCCATTTCAATCCATTGACTCCATTTCTCTCATCAAAGTTGCCGATTAAATTTAACAAGGGGGAAATGCATGCATAATTAAAAATAGACCTAATTCCTACACTAATGTTATCAAGAAAGCCATCTTTCAACAGAGACAGAGCTTCTTGAATAAGCCAAGATGAGAAATAACAAGTTGCCAGAAGAGCAATAGCTCAATAATAAATGATCTCTCGTCATTCGAGAAGGCTCCCCAAATTCCTCCAGCTGCTCTTAAGAATGGAAGAAACAGAATGGAGGGCCTCCTTCCTCGGAAAGAATGGCCCCCCTAACTTAGGGGCTTCCCTGGCTTGCTTTCTCAAGCTCCCTCTGCAAAATATTAATTAAGTTATCAAAAGCCATTTGATTTTCATAAAAAAGGGATTTGATTAGGACCTCGAGGAGAACTGATTAGAGCCTCCGACTCCGGAGGTTGGTGTCAGCGGCTCCAGCAACGCCTTCTGGGGGCTAATTGATGAAGACCCCGGTCACCGCAGCTCCTTCCCCCTGGGTACGGTGCTTGTACTCCCCTGGCATTACCCGGATAACAAAAGGCCGGGTGATCAAAGTTGACAATAACAGGCAGATTCCATCTCTCCTCGCTCAGTCTTGGGTGCAAACCTTTTCATCTTCAGGCTACTTTTTCCCCCCTCCCCTTCATTTTAATACATTTATTCCGCTTTGCCCAGAAAATTATTTCGGTCTCAGACAACTCTTATTTATTCCTTCTCGTGGATGAAAGCAGAAGCCTGGATAATGCAAAATGATACAAATCCAGAAACCTTTTATATTTGACTTTCAAATGTGGGCTTGTACTTACGTTTCATTATGCGTATGTTTAATATTCTAGGAATTCAATTCAGATAAAATAAATGAGTCGCAGGATAAGCATCTAACTGGAAAAGGTGTGAGCCGTTCCTTGGGTTCTGAGCCCCGTTCCTTAGCCAAAATCTAGCCCCAGGGGACAGGTGGTAGGACTCTGGACAGAAGACAGATGGAGACCCGTCTAAAGGCGCAGATGGCAGATGCTTAACCGCTGAGCCACCCAGGGATAGGCCTGCAGCCCAGGGCGTGATCCTGGAGACCCCGGATCGAGTCCCACGTCGGGCTCCCTGCATGGAGCCCGCTTCTCCCTCTGCTTGTGTCTCTGTCTCTGTCTCTCTCTCTCTCTGAATGAATCAATAAATAAATCCTTAAAAAAATAAATAAGTAAAGGCGCAGATGTAGCAGCGGCTGCTGGGCTTGGGAAGCTCTGGCTTCCCTGATGTTCCCGGGGTTCTGCTCACCCCCCATGCTGCCCCATGCTGCCCGTTGTTGCAGAGCAAGGGCCATCCGTGCTGCTAAGGTCTAGAAAGGAGGCTTCACCACCAAGAGATGACTTTCCACCCACGGGTGCGAAGAATTGCTTTGCTGGTCTTTCCAGCTGGTTAGTGTCCCAGCTAACCCTGAGTTGTCAGTTCTTGGTAGGGGTCCTGCCCACACTCGAGGGGGGTAAATTAGACCCCACAAGGCAAGGATGAGGAGGCCACCCGAGAGTCTGACCGCTGCAATGATTATATTTAGAACCAATCTGTCCACCGTAAGGGGCAAATTCTAACCAAATGGGTAAAACCCGCACAGGTGCAAGCACGCGGTGGGAAGCAGCCTGCCCTGAGCGGCATCCCTGGGCCTTCCCTCCTGGAGTCTAACCACCTTGTGCACCCTCGCCCTGCCCTCCACCTGGCTGGCAACCGGGGATCTCTGTGAGGACACTCCCCACGGTCTCCCAGCTTCCTCCCCTGCTAGGCACCGCCCCTTGCAGAAGCCCCAGAGCCCTTAGTCACTTTCTTTGTAGCAAAGGTTTGTGTTGGGGTTTTACCACGGGGAGAACTGGGGAGCCTGGCAAGTAAGTGATGGATCAGAAGTGTTCCAGAGAGGGAGGGCGGGAAGGAGGGGGGAAGGAGGGAAGAGGGAGGGAGACGGGGAAGAGAGGAAGGGGGAGTGAGGGGGGGCAGGAAGGGAAAGGGGAGGGAGGGAGGGAAGGGGGAGGCAGAGGGAGGAGGGAGAAGGGAAGGAAAGAAGGATGGAGGGTGGGAGGGAGGGAGGAAGGACATTTTCCGTAACCAACCTCCTGTGGTCTCTCTTCCAGCTGATGGAGATACCACAGGGGAGCTGTGTCTGAGCTGACAGTGGCCTTCTAGCAGTTCCTCTCCTCTTAGGGCGTCGCCCTCATCCCTCCTGCTCCTGAAGATGGAGTCCAGGCGCAGGGAGGAGCTGAGGTCCCGTCCCCAGGGCTGGCAGGAGAAGCCTGAGGTCCAAGCACTTCCCCACAGGGTTTCACCAGCACATTGCTCCGCCATGTGTGGCCCAGGCTGCTGGCCCCAAGCAGGCCTCCCGGGGCCAACCCCTGGCTACCCAGCCAGTAGAGCCACCCAAATCCACAGGCTGATTCAGCCTCCTCTCTGGGACACTGGCATAGAGACCTTCTTCCCTGGGCCCTGGGGCTCTTCCTGTCCTGCGTTCTCAGTTCCTTCAGGCTTCTCCACCCCCACCCACTATGAGTGGGACCCAGGGGCCAGCCCTCCTCTGGACTGGGACTGCAGACTGCCACCCTCTGGGCCTGTGCCTAGGGGATGAGGAAGAGACCTTTTGGGTCTGCTTTCCCCTAGAGCTGTCTAGAAGTTTCAGGTGTGGGTGAATTAACTCCAGTCTTAATCAGAATCCCTACCTCTGAGCCCCTGCCCTGCCCCGTCCCCTGCAGCTCCCCCACCTGCCCTGAGCTCCCAGAGGGCTCCCCTGCGCTGTCCCTACTCTGTGTTCTCGGAAAACTCCGCTCACAACTCTCAGTTGGGCCTTGGTTTGCAAGGGAATATGATTTGCAACACAGAAATGAATTTAAAAAAACAAGTAACATTTTTCTTTCTCATTTCAACCAGGTTTCTAAGAACACATTCTTGCCATAGATTTAAAATATCTCATTTGTTGGGCAGACCTGAGCACAAACCCCCTTCCTAGGGAATTTGCAGCCTCCCTCTCAGGCTCGGAATGCCACTGATCCAGTGGAAGGGAAGCCTACGTCACCTATGAGAAAGGAAAAATGCATCTGTTTAATATCACGCAGTCATTATGCCTGCAGAATTCTTTGGGACGATCACTCAGAATGCAGTGCAAGAAATGAATTAAACATGGACAAGACAGGAGACAGGCTATTTAGGATGCTGTTGCAAAAACCCGAGCAAAGAATGACAATGGATTTAACCAAGGCTGTGACCATGGAATAGAAGAGACACATTCAAGAGGCATTGAGATATTAATATTACGATTGACATAGTGAGGCTTCACCTGCGGTTGTTTGTTCCAGGAGGAGGAAGTTTTCACATGGATGAGGGAAGGGGCATGAGCAAGAGCATGGCTGGCACACCCCGAGGGTTGTAGATCAAATGGAAGGAATCTAAGATTCTATGAACATTGGGGAACTAGGACTTAATGTGTTGACTCCCAGGCTGAATTTCCCAGAAGCAGATGCTGAGATGCCAGGGGCTTGGGGCACAAGACATTCCATGAAGATTTTTATTGGCTGGATTGTGTCCCTACCTCCTCAATTCCCATGTTGAAGCCTTGAATCCAGGTACCACAGAATTCAACTGTATTTGGACATAGGGTCTGGAAAGAAGCAACTGGGTTAAAATGAGGCTCTGAGGGTGGGACCTAATCCCATATGACTGGTGTCCCTGTAAAACAAGATTAGGACACAGACACACACAGAGAGAAGATGACCACCTACAGCCAAGGAGAGAGGCCTCCTGAGAAACCAACCCCGCCAACATCTTGATCTTAGACGTCCACCCTCAAGGACTGTGAGAAATTTCTCTGTTGTTCAAGCCATTTGGTCTGGGATACTTTGTTATGGCAACCTGAGCTGACTTATAAGGAGGTCAAGGCCTGTGAAGGGGAGGACCAAGTATGCGGCAGAGGAGAAGCTCAACTGCTATGTGAGCCCCCAAAGCCTTAGCTAAGTTGGCAGGAAGCTCTGGGGCAAGACAGTTCATAATCACGGCATAGCTGTGCCCTCACGCTCTGCCTCGCTCAGTCACCAGATGAGGGCTGCCCTCGTGTGGCTGTGAGCTCAGGCTACGTGGCTCTCCTCGGCGGAGGTGGACCATCCAGGAGCCGGCGGGTGGAGGCTATTCGCACTGGGCGCAGATGGCATTCTCCACGTCTGTCACCATCCAAGCCTTGCCTGGCACAGACACACGCTCTCCATGTATCCAGGCAGGAGTGTCTTGCAGAAGTCTACTGGCCTCTGTCTCCGAGAAGCAGCTTGGAAGACGGGAGGAGCCGCGCGGTACTTCCCACCAGCATCTCTCCTCCAGGGACTCAGAAATGCCTGCAAGTGAACGAAGGCCACGTCTCCGAATGCCCCCAGCTATCCCAGGGAGGAAGATATTCGTAGGTCCAGGGAAGTGCATAAATCGGAATGGATGGATTATGTGTCCCCTCACCAGAGCATTAATAAGTGGGCCACCACCGGGCACCTGGGGGCTCAGTGGTTGAGCGTCTGCCTTCGGCTAAGGACGTGATCCTGGAGTCCTGGGATGGACTCCCGCATCAGGCTTCCCGCAGGGAGCCTGCTTCTCCCTCTGCCTGTGTCTCTGCCTCTCTCTCTGTGTGTGTCTCTCATGAATAAATAAATAAATTTTTAAAAAATAAAAAATAAATGGGCCACCAGCACCACCAAAGGACCCGTGATTACATCCTTTGTAGGCTAAAGGTCAGGGCGGGAGATGCTGCAATGGAATAGGTTTCCTGATCTCCATGGGAATAATGGGGACCTGGGCAGCTAGAGGCAGATGATGCTGCAATCATACTCAGGGGTGGTCCTAAAAATCCCTGGCAAAGGGAACTCCCCTCCCTGCCCCCATGGGCAAAACTTCAGTTTGTCCATCTGTGTGGAAGAAGAGATCTGGATCAACACTGACTCGTGAGCTGTGACTCACAGATGAGTTGCCAGGGAGGGATTTGGAAAGAGTGAAATTGGAAAACTGGTAGTAGGAGCTCTCAGGGGACTGTGGTTAACCTCTCGGAATGTCCCCGGAATGTGATGCAATCTGCATTCCATGTGCTCCCTCCCAACAGCCAGCCACCCAGAGCAAGGCTCTCCATCATCAGACGTGGGAGACGACGCGCTCTGTAGCTGCCAGGCAGTACTTGCCCCACCACCTCATCAGTCACCGTGTGGCTGGGTGGCAGGCATTGGCTTGTGCAGCACGAAGCCTTCCCCTCACCAGCAAGGAGCTACTTCCAACAGCAGAGGCAACACGAGGGGGCCTGATATGGCTCCATTCTTTCTTGGGCGGTGGGGAGTAAGAGATTCACTACATTGGGCTTCATTCATGATGGAGGAAGTAGCAGCCTGGCTTCAGAATGATTATAATCTGGGTGTGGGTTTACCTTTTTTGTCCCCAGTGCTCTGCCAAGTCCCCAAATGCGGACTTAAAGAATTCCTCAGTTGTAGCCATAATATCCCTTACAACTTTCACTCCACCCACAGGACACATGTTCTGATGATGGACGTTCAGGGGATGGGCTGGTCTTACTCCATGGGCCACCACCAGCCAGGAGCAGCGTCAAGGGAATGGTGGAATGGCCTTTCGAAGTCATGATAGCAGAAGGGAGGGACACCCTGAAAATTGTTGGAATCTGTCCTATAGGATTTAGCTTCCAACCGATGGCTGATGTTTGGTGCATTCTCCTAGTAGCCAGATCCATGGGTCTAGGAATCAAGGGGCGGAGGTGTCAGTGTCCCTAAGTCTCTCATACCTAATCCCCCCAAAACCAATTGGGGGACTTTTTCCTTCTCATCCTGTGATCTTGGAACTGGTAAGTAAGTTTGGAAGTCCTAGAGCCTGACAGGGGCCCATGTCACCAGGGAACTTAGTCACAGCACTGTTAAATTAGAAGCTGGGCCTGGCCCATTTGGGTCTCCTCATGCTGTTAAGCCAAAAGCCTAGAAAAGGTCATGGGACTGAACAGAGCGATGGATCTTAATTACTAGGAGAAAACCAGATCGTCGCTACACAGCGGGTGAAGTAGGATTGGGAGTTTGCTCAAGGGATTCCTGGGGAGAGCCTCTTGGTACTTTTTCCCAACTCTCCTCATCCATGTAAAACGGCAGTAAAGTCAAGGACCCCAGTCATTCAGGAATGAAGGTTTGGGTCAGCATCATGCATCAGAGAAGCCCGTCACCCAGCTGAGACACAGGCAGAGAGGGAGGAAGAGGGACACGGTGTCGGAGGAGGGAGGAGCTGGGTCATAATGCCAGGTAGCCTCATCACCAGTTATAAAAGAAGAGTACGCAGCAGATGTGTTTCTGTTTATTGTTTGCCTTCTCCTTCTTCCCCACCACGTATGTTTCAGTATAGGAAGAGCACTGTTAGGGCTAAAACGGTAGGTTTCTTGTGGGCATATGGCTGAATTGACATCACCTATGGTGCTATCACATCTGATGAAATTCATTGTGTCCTCTCTGTGGAGACCATGAATTTTTTTACACGAACAAATGACAAGAGGGGATAGACCATGAAGGATATTTTCCTTTGGCCCTATAGACCCATTTTCCAACCTTCTCCACCCTGCTTCTTGTGTGAGGAGGCATCAACCAGGCCCCTGTGCTTGGGATCCTGGATGGGACCAGCCAATGGGCTGCCCAGCTGGAGACTGGAGGGTAGGCTGCAAATTGCCCCCTCCTTTTCCCACTGGGTGGTCCCTCCCCTGACAGCTCCTGTCTGGCACTCCTCTCCATGAGCTACTCCTCCCTAGCTTGGGAATGCCTTCCCCTTTGGCCTCCTCCAGCACCTCCCGGTAATGGCTTCCCTCCATTGTTAGTCTCAGACCACTGCACTGACCTTTGTTTCTTTCCCTAACCTTGGCCACAACTTAGTAAATATCTGCTCCTTTAAACTCCCCTCAATGACTGGGTTTGAGGGTCTCATCTATTGCCTGCTAGATCCCAGATTTTCCCAAGTAAAATAAGCCATTGGAGCTATGTTTAAATTATGAAATATAACTTCCACAAAGAAAAGTGTACATAACACAAATCTAAACATTTAACATGTAGTTATAAGTTGAACGCCCATTTGTTAGGGCTACCCCCACCAAGTCAAGAACTAGAATGAGGCCTGCCCTCCAGAAGCCCACATGATCTTGTACATTTCTTCCCTATGACAACCCCCTTCTTCCCTTTACAGATTAATTTTTGCCATGACAAATAACCATAATTTTAGTGGCTTAAAACAACACAAACATATTACCTTACAGTTCCAACGATCAAAAGTCTTAAAGGTATATATCATTAAAATCAAGGTGATAGCAGGACTGCATTCCTTCTTGAGGCTCTAGGAGATAATCAGTCCCTTGCCTTTGCAGCTCCTAGAGGCTTGGAGCCTCTCCCAGGGCCCACCCTTGGCCCATGGCTCTGTCACCCTGACCTCTGCTTCTGTCCTCATATCCCCTTCTCTGACCTTGAGCTCCCTGATTCCCTTTTATAAGGACTCTTGTAGATGACATGGGGCCCACCTGAATAACCCAGGGTGATCACCCTATCCCAGAACCCTTAATTTAACCATATCTGCAAAGTCCCCTTTGCCAGGGAATGTAACATATTAGCAAGTTCCAGGGATTAGGACATGGATATCTCTGGGAGCTGTTATTCTGTCCACCACACCCACTATCTGGACTTCTTAGGTAATCATTTCTTCAAATAAAGCTGTTTTTAAAATCAATTAATTGGGCTGTTCATTGCTATCTAGTGACTCTTTGGTTAGGCCATGGCATGGTCACTGGCCAGCCTATAGTGAGCTGCTTTTGATTTGACCATCATTCCTTGGCCCCTTCAATTTTGGCCAGGAAGGCAGAAAGCCACAATATAAGACATGCATCACTCACATGACGAACGGCTTTCGACCACTTTGCATTGCATGGACTTTTCTCATGACCTTGAGAGGTGTATTATGATCCCCAATATTGTTCCCATTTCACAGATGACGGAAATGAGGCTCAAAGATCTAAAGCAGCTGGCTTCCAGTTGCTCAGTTAATGAATGTCAGAGCTGTTGAGTCAACACCCTAGTCTGACACCAAACCCCACCTTCTCTCTGCTCTGTCACAGGCTCTCCATGAAGAGAAGGTAATTCCTTTTATCTGCAGATAAAATGAAAGTGAGGTGGGACATCCCAGTGCAAACACAATCCCATTTAGTTGATACAGCAGCCCCAAGCATGTTTTGTACTATAAGCCAACTGTAGATAGCCCATGCAGGATCAGTAGCACTAATGCACATTTCCCTAAAGTTTCCATTTGCTCATTTTATTGTCTATCATCAGGTTCTGCAGAAGGAAAAACAAACAAACAAACAAACAAACTACCCACCAAGTCACCTTAGCAGAAGTATGGCTTGTTCCATGTAGCAGAACAGTGTGCTGGGTTAATGACTCTAGTAACAAAACGCATGCCAGGGTCATTATTTATAATGGGCAGTGACAAAAAGGCAGTAGCAAAGCTGGCATGCAGTAACAGGAGTGTAAAATTTTAATTGCAAGGCATTTTCTGGAATTTGATTTGAAATATCCTGTGGTTATAAAGTGAAAACAGCTTTCAAGAAAGATGGGCATAGTGACCAGGGCAAGGTTTTAGAACTGCGTGCATGTTTGCTTGGAATGCTAGCCAAATCTCTTCTCCCTGACACTTATATCACATTATCATCAAATTAGAAATCATCTGAGAACCGACTAAGTACTTAGCGCCTATAAAAACCTCAGCAGAAAAATAGAATCCCTGTGCTAAGGTCAATTCAAAAATCCTTGTCTGACACCTGCCATGTGCCAGCCCTGTGCTAGAACATGTGGGTCCAGCTTCCTCATGACTGCCCATCAGGATGGGGACTGCCCATCAGTAGACCGGTCATTCTGGAGAAGTGTGACTTCCGGAAAGTAGAGAAGAGTTGGGCAAACAAAGGGAAAAACAGTGAAAAGTTTAGGGCAAGGAAACCATATAAAGATTATTACTGAAGGCACTGCTTTTCAAATTGCAGATTCCAATCTATTTCATGGGTTATGGAATCAAGACAGTGGATTTTGAAAAATTAAATAGGACAGAATAGAAAATTCAGAGTGATTGCACATAGGGCAAGTATTGCTCAATGAAATTTTTAATATGGTTTTATAGAGGTGGATTCTTGTGTGGATTAGATGACAATAGGAAATGTATTTCTTATCATGGTTCGCAGTCCAAAAAAAATGGTAAAACTTGGATTTAAAGGGAGCTGTTGTGAACTGGCTATAAAATCAAACAGCCTAGGGGCACCTGGATGGCTCAGCTATTTGAGCATCTGCCTTCAGATCAGGTCATGATCTCAGGGTCCTGGGATGGATGGAGTCCTGCATCCAGCTCCCTGCTCAGTGGGAAGTTGGCTTCTCACTCTGCCCCTACCCCTGCTTGTGCACTCTTTCTCTCTCTGAAATAAATAAGTAAAATCTTTTAAAAAAAAAAATCAGAGAGCCTATTCATCAAATCCATTACACAAATCTACTTTTCTCGAAAAATAAATCACCTGATATGACCAGGCTCAGGAGCCCTTTCTCTGCTTCATGTCACAGAGTAAGTGTGTCCTGGTACACTGATGACCTTAACTATGACTGGCACTTACGGGCCACTCAACGTGTTCTAAATGCCTCTTGTGTATTCAGTCTTCATGACCTCCTCATCTTACAGGTGGGGACACTGGGCACAGAGATGATCACTTTCCCATGCCGTGTAGCTGGAAAGGGCAGAGCACAGGCTGGAATTCAATGAGACCCCAATCTTGCTCAGCTTATATCCCACTGATCTCTGCTAAGACTGTAAGCCTTTTGAAGGCAAAATTGTGTTCCACCGCATCTGGCACATTTGTGTTTATTGTTAAATATTCCTATCTAAATATTCCTATCTAATTCCTATTGTTATCTATTGCTACACAAAAAATACCCAAATTTAGAGGCATTAAACAAGCATTTTATTATGCTCACAGTTTCTTTGGTCAGGAACTTGGGTAGGGCACGGAGGGGATGACTAGTCTCTTCTCCATGATGTCTGAGCTCTCAGCTGGAAAGACAAACAGCTGGAGGTAACTTGAAGGCTGGATACTAGAATCATCTGGAAGTCCTGAGTAGTCATATCCCAAGAGGGGGCACTGGAGGGCAAGCATTCCAATCAAGCCAGATGGGAGCTGCATGCCTTGTATGATCTGAAAATCATATATATCGACTCTTCCATATTTCTCTATAGATGGAAAATGAAGCAGAATCAAGCCCATCCATATTTGGTGGGAGGGGACATGGATCACACCTCTTGATATTTTAAAACTGCCCCATATGATGTTCTCAACTTTCTTAGTTTCCTACTAGTGCGTGCAAGTCCTTCTTGTCGGGATAAGTGGATTTCCTTTGATGTAGGGGAGTGAGTGGCTCAAATTCCTTGTGATGCACGGGGCACTTCGTGGTTAATAATCTGCTGTTCATTATAATGATCTGTAGTCTCTATCATAACAAATGGGCTGGAACCGCAGATATATTTACTGCCTTAATTTGGTTGCTGGCATTAGGCTTATTTTGAAGTATTTTCTCTCCATTTGGACTGAAATGTCTTTTATCTGAGCTTATCTTCACTGTCAATAAGTTTAGCATTCATCAACAGCTGGAAGCCCCGATAATATACATCTCTCCTTCTATTAATCTTCTGGGAGTTCGTCTTTATAGCTGTAAATCCATTCATCACCCCAAGCTGTCCTTCACATTTGTATGGCGTTCCATTTAGCTAAACCAAACTCCATTTCTTTATCAGGACTAAAGTTCTTTGTCATTTTAATAGTTTTGAGAGCTTTCTCTTAGAGCTGGCACTGAGTGTCAGATTGTCCACATGGAACAAATGGATGCTATTAATACTCTTTGTTGGGTATCATCTTAGCCCCAGGGGCTCTTTGGTCAGTTTATTCCCAAGAAGACCCATAAAGTCTGAGTATCCCTAAAGTATTCTACATCCTGTAAGAAGACCTAAAGTTTGGTGGTTCTCCCCTGAGTACAACTAGATCCTACATGTCATTTGTCCATCGCATTCTACAAAAACTTTAGTCTTGATTCTACTCACCTACCTCCTCCCTAATTGATGCAGGCAAAATACGGTTTGAAAAATCAACATGATCCATATTATGAGATAGAAAAGGAAGAGATGCATAAGCGAGGGAAGGGAAGGAGGAGAAATGAGAGAGAGAAAGGGGAAGGTACAGGGCGAAGAGAAAGTCAGACTTCAGAAGATGTTACTGAAATCCAGAGCGGCGCCAGGGGAGGTAGCTATGCTTCCCAGCTTGGGGGTGAGATTACAGAGCAACCAGCAGATGAAGACTCAGAATCACAGTGTCATGATCAGGGTGACTGAGACCCCCCAGCCCGGGGGGCGTGTCCCTTCCTCCTTAGGCCCGGCCCTGCCCTGGGCAAGGGCTGGCAGGTGAGCAGGTCTGAGTTACTTGCTAGTTGCTGGGCTGATGAGGGGACATGGAAATCCTGGCCTGGGTTGAACCCTATCCGGAGAATAATAATCTGTGTACATTACAGGAAGTGCTTTTTGCACCGATGCTGGGTGGGCCATGAGCAGGATGTTACGGGCAACGCTGAGACGGTTGATGACGATCTCTGCTCTCAACACATTTACAGTCTGGATGGGCCCACACGACATGCAGAGCAACTGACATCACTAATCACGAACGTAGGGCAGGCCCAAGAGCTCGGCCTGGGGAGATTTCCCGCTGCCTGGGGTTGTCAGAGCCACTTGGCAGGCGAGGTAAGGCTTGGGAAGGCAGGAGAGGAACTGCCAAGTTCCACTGGCCGACACCGTCTGGCTGGGTGGCTGGCTAGAGAATGAACGCGTCCCTTCAGCAGCTCAGAGACCATTTCCCAGAGCCCCGTCAGTAAGGAAACCCACAGTATTTAGGAACCGCACCGAGGCCCGCCAGTAAGCACCTGCACTCCCTCCCCAGGCCCTCTGTCAAAAAGAGAAGAGCCACTCTGTCAAGGTATGCTCTGCTTCTACTGCCGCAGAAAGCGGGCTCTGGCCCTGTCTGCTTCCGCTGAGGCTGCGAATCCTTGGGAGCAGCAGAGGTCCCCTAGGTTTCAACCGCCCATTCTCCCACTTAGCGGGCACAAGCAGCACAAATGCTCTGAGCACCTTTTCGACCTTTTTGAAGTAGGCACTGATGGCGCAAAATGCCCCCTGGCAGCCCAATGAGGCAGGTTTGAACAACAACCCTGAGAAAACAGGCACAGAGATGTCAAGTGACTTGCCCAAGGTCACTAGCAAGAGGTACTGGGTTCAAAGCCAGGCGGAATCCTGACTGCTCTGCTGGGCTGCCTCTTAACATGCCCCCGAAAGCCATACATTCATGGGTGTGCTCCAGCTCTGCCTTGGGGAATCCAGATGAACTGAGGGTTTAGTTGCTCTTGGCACAGCTCACGTCTCTTCATCCTGGAAGGATGCTCTTCTGCGGTCCAGCTGAGAATCCACCGCCATTGCCACACTTGCCAGGGCTTAAACACAGAGCTTCCTCCCAGGGAAAAAGGCCCGATGTCCGAGTGTGACTCCCCTGCTGTCCTTGGGCCCCAGAGCTCTCAGCAAACAAGAGGGGAACCCAGCAGAATACGCAGGTTCTCATCTCTGGGGCCGCAAGGGACATGTCCAGAGCCCAGCTCTGTAGTTTGTAACCTGCAGTTGGGTTCAGGCAGCTCGTGAGAAGTCCTCCAGAATTTAAATCCAAATTCAAGCGTGCATTTTTCTGGAAGGACAGGCTGCAATGAAAATTTTCCAGGGTCTGGGACACACTCAGAAGTATCTGGCCCTTTCGCTAGGTCAGAGCTTCCTAATTCCTGCTCCATCAGTCAACAACGTATACAACGGTTGTCTATCACCAGCTTTGGACACAGCTAGGGCCCGCATCACAGCTGAGCAGCATCCCTAAGGCACTAAACACAGACCTGAGGAGAACTACTCAATGAATAACCACCAGCTGTTAACAAATCAAAGTCAGCCGAGCCTAAGGAATTAGTCTTAATTTGGTAAGGTGGGGCAATGATACTGCCTGTGTTCCTTTAAAGTCCTTAGCCTCTGGGATGGAGAAGGGTGGGGAATAAAGGAAAGGACGGGAAATATTACTACGATCTTTGAAGCTGCAGCCGAGCACTCAGGGCTTCCCTATACTATTCTACTTTTGATTTTTTTTTTTTAAATCACATAATGAAAAGTTTTAAAAATAAAAATAAATCAAAGCCACTATTCTTAGCAAGATGCAAATGACTGGGCCAAGCGAAAGACTGCGGGGGGGGGGGGGGGGCGGGCGCCTGGTTGTTGTTGGTGGGGGTCTCCGGGGGCGCCTGGTTGGTGGTGGGGGGTTCCTGGGGGCGCCTGGTTGGTGGGGGTGGGAGTCGCCTGCGCGGGTCCCCACCCTCTGGCCTGCCGGATCCCGCGGGGGGCCAGCAAGTGGGGCCGAGCGAGGGAGGGTAAACGGGGGAGATGTGGGTCCCACTCCAAGAGGGTTCCTCGTCCCGGCATCCTCCTCCCACCTGGCGTCTTTGGGCACTTCACCTTCAGGTCTCAGTTTTGCGCTTCCCAAAACGGTTGGCGGCCAGGAGGAGGGGTGCGTGGACGGGGAGCGGGTCCCGGCGGGGGCGCGCCCAGACACGTACAGGTGCGGCGGGGGCTGGCATTTCCGGAGAGGGCTCGGGCCGCGGGGGTGGAGGGAGAGGATCCCGCCGGGGAGGAAGGCACGCGCGCGCGCACACCCGCGCACACACTCCCGCACACGCACGTCTCCCTTCCTCTTCCTCCCCGCCCCCCCCGAGGGGCGGTACCCGGTCCCTGGGGGGAGGTTTGCGGGCGAGGAGGGCGGCCGGCCCGGGGCGCAGGAGCGGGGTCGGGCGCTGCAGCGGGGCGGCCCCTGCCCGCCGCCCCCTCCGCCTCCCCCTGTCTCCCCCTCCCCCTCCCCCTCCCCCCGCTCCTCGGGTCCCTGGCAGCGGCCGGAGGAGCCGCCGGCGGCGCAGCGGCCGCGCAGCCTTTGTCTCGGGGCCGCGGGGCAGCGGGGCCCGGCGCTGGCGTAAGTGACCGCGGCCGGGGCGCGGGGGGCGGGGGACGGGGGGCGCCGGCGGGGGCGGGGGCGGGGGCGGGCGGGGCGCAGGGGGAGCCGGGGGGGGGCGGCCGCGGGGGGCGCGGGGGGCGCGGGGGCCGGGGCCCGGCGCCGCAGGCTTGCGCCCCAGGACGTGCGGCTTGGGTGCAAATCCTGGCGGCTTGTTTCTCCGGGCAGAGGCCACGCGGGGACAGAGGAGGCAGAGGCCAGGCAGTGATGGAGAAACGGGAGAGGAGCCGGCGAGCGTCGCCACCACCACCATCACCATCACCATCCCCGCCACCACCGCCTCCACCGTCACCGTCACCACCATCGCCATCCCCATCCCTGCCCGCCGCCCGTCCCAGCGGCACCCCGACCCCCCCCTCCCCTCTCATTGCCCCGGGTAACGTCAACTTTATCGGATTATTTCCTTTTCCTGGGTGATACTTTGAAACCGCGGCAGAGCGCTCCGAATCCGGAGTAAGTCCCTCTGGCTGGGACCCTGGGTCCCCTCGGCTTGGCCAGGTAGCCGCCCCGCGTTCACCAGGACAAGGACCACGGCGGTGCTCCGTTCCCCCCAGTCCCTGTGATGGCTGGCAAGCTTCCAGTTTTTCTAGTCTGGTACTGGAAAGGGTTTTACATAGATATTAAACATTTTTTTTTTCTTCTCTCACTTGGGAATAATGATGATCATGGTGAGAAAGTAGTATCGCCACTAAATTCATCAGGAATTTTAAATTTTTGTCTCCTTTGATTTTGAATGTCACAATACCGGTAGCAAATAGAGGCGTAAGGAAAATGGAACTTTGACAAAAATACTACCAAAAACAGAAGCAAAACAGGTACGTTTATAGAAGAATCACCGGAGAGGGCTGAAGGCACTGACTTTGGTCTCAAGTGTAAAAAGTGCCCTTTCAGTGGTTAGTGGCCTTAGATGTCATTATTTTGGATGCACGTGTGTCCCCTGGGTGCTTGTCACCCTCGCTGAAGAATGTTTTAATTGCTATTTCAGAACTGGCCTTTACCTGGTCCAAAGACCTGCTGAGCACTCAGAGCTAACAGCAGCGGGGCCAGAGGGGCTGCCAGGAAGCCCAGCATGACAAAGCACAGGGATCTTCTTACCAAAAGTAACTTACAGAACAAAAGAGCCTAAATGCTCTGCATTTTTGCCTATTCCTTAGAAAATGAATCTTGAACACTCCATGTTTTACATTTTAGTCTAAGAGACAGCCAGACATCCTAAAGCGCTTGACATGATCGCAACAGTCGATACAGCAGTGTTGCTTTTCAATGGGGTAATGCACCTTGCGGTATGGTCCTGTGTCCTGTACCTACTAGGAGAAAAAGAAAAGTGATAGTATTAAAAATAATGGGGACCCAGGAGAGCCGCAGTTGTCATTGCACGAGTGAAGATACCTCAAACATTGAAAACATAAGTATACATCATTATCTCAAATCCCTCAGAGATTAATTACTTATCTATTTATTTAAGAACAAAGATCTAAAGAAGGGGCACCAGGGTAGGTCAGTCTGTTAGGTGTCCTACTCAATTTCCCCTCAGGTCATGATCTCAGGATTGTGGGATCAAGCCCCACTTCTATTCCACCCTGGGTGTGGAGCCTCCTTGGGATTCTCTTTTCCCCTCTCCCTCTGCCCCTCCCCACCATTCTCTTGCCTCCCTCTGAAAAAAAAAAAGGGGGGGGGGGACTTAAAGAATTGCTTCAGCATGTTTTTGTTCTGGATCTTTGGGAAATAATTAGCATCTTAAGGAACTTCTGTGCCTTGGGTTGTTACTAAATTCTAGTGTGAAACCCACATGAATTGTTTTAACCCATATGCACTTTTATATCCCCATATGAATTATACCAAAATTTTAAAATAATTCATTTCTTTTATGGAAGTATGACTTACATATGTAAAATGCACCACGCTTCAGTGTACAGCTTGATGAATTTTTATCTATGTACACCCTCATATTGCCTCCACCCAGAACCAAATACAAAATACTTCCATCATTCTAGAGTGCTCCCCTGTGCCCATTCCAGACATACTGCTTCTCAGACTGCTTTCAACATAGAAAAATAATTTCTTTTAAGTTTCCCCTGTTGAATCTGGTTGGCCTATTCCTTCAGCAGATATGACCAAGTCCAGGCCCTGGCCCCAACACTGTGTAGACATGAGCCTTCCCCCGAAGAGCAAATGAGACTGATAATTAAACAAGCAGGGGTAATACTGTATATGTAGATACAGAAGGTCATAGAAACTCAAAGCAAGCCATATCCCAGTCTTAAGGAGTGTTTTGTTTTGTTTTTATTAGAGAGGAAGGGAAGGCTTTTTGAAGGATATAAATGTTTGAGTTGGGAACTGAGAAATGCGTAGAAGGCAGTCGGCTACAACATGTCACAGGAAGAAAAGGAAAGAGTATTCCAGGTGGAAAGAATATCGCAAGCCATGGATCAGAAATGAGAGCACATGGAATGAGGAACAAAAATAAGTTGGGGAGGTCAGAGGTCCAGGGCTGAGGAAAAGCACGTGAGATATAGTTGGAGAGGCCATGGGGTCCCAGTCAGAAAGTTTAAGGCCCTGGGGAGGGTGGGGCTCTAAGGGCAGGTAGAGTCACTGGTTAGGTTTTAATGCATAGAATGAGATTGAGTGCATTTAGTGCATAGAATGAGATCAGATCTCTCAGCCGACTGTGTGGTGCAGAGACTACAGGAGGGGCCGGGTTGGAGGCTGGGGTGGCCTTGATGTGGCAATGGGAATGGGGGTAAGTGGATGGACCTGAAAGAGATTTAGGAAGTGAAATCAGCACAACTTGGTGTTTGGCATGCAAGGTTTCTGGAATGACCTACAGATTTCTTAGGTCTTACGGAATGGGTAGATGATGGTACCGTTGGAAATACGGGGAATGAATCTAGTTTGTGTAATGCCCTTCTCTGACATATTTCTTTCCAAATACATTTGATGTCAGTTGCCAGTTAGTTTGTGGGACTTTCAGGTAGAAATATGTACTAGGAAGTTGTAACGGATATTTATCGGGCACATTCTATATGCCAGGCACACCCCAGTCACTTGGGATGTGTGCTCCATGAAGCTCACATTTTATCAGGCTGGAGCTGCAGCCTGGAGGCTACCAGGTGTACATGGTTAACTAAAAGCTTCAGAGTGGACAAGATTTCAGGGAAAGGAAGATTTCAGGGAAAGGATAGAAGCTTAGCATAGCATCTCGAGGAACACTAGGGTGCTAAAATGGAGAAGAGGAGAGAGATGGCTGGGAAAGCAAGAGATGTGTGGCATTCAGAGATCTGGGGAGTGGTGCCCAGTGTCACACACAGCTGAAAAAGAAGACGAGGACTAGAGGTGGTCTGTTGTGCTTCTCAAAGTGGGGTCCCCAGACTAACCACAGCAGTAGCATTACCCAGGGGTTTAGAAAGCACATTCTTGGGTTCCACCCCAGACCTACTAAATCTGAAACTCTGAGAGTGGGTCCCAGGCATCTGTGCTTTAACCAGCCTTCCAGGTAATTCTGATGTACACTGAGGTTCAAGAACCATTGCTCTACCGTGTTCATTGACAAGGAAGTCATCACTGATAGGAAAGGATGACAAAAACAACTTCATTGAAGTTACAGCCTGTTGGGGTAAACTAAAAAAAAAAATTAGTAGGAGGGTTCAAGCTTTGTTTTATTTTTTATCTAGAAATTTCCAATGTTTTATTTATATTTTTGGCCTGTTTGAATTTTTTCTTTCTTTTTTATGCTAGTTGATAATTGATTCCCATTTTGTCTCATTCTGTTCTCTATTTTTATCTGCTTTGAGACACATCCCTTTATGGGCTCTCAATATGTTAGGCCACCTGCATCATTGATCATTGGTTTGCTGTCCTCAACTCTGAAATGGAGGAATTAAAATACCAAAACAGACTGCAATCATGAAGATAAGTGAGTCTCGACTCTGAATGGCAGCCGAGAAAACACCTAGATGCTTAAATTAGCTCTTCCAAAAAGTTCCAAGACTCTATCAGGGACGTATTTCTAATTATTTGGACTTGATACTCATGTGAAGTAATTGGAAGTGTGCCCTTTTCATCTGAAGTGATCCAACAACATAACCGTAATTATTGTACTTCCAATGTACTTATGGAGGAGAGGACTCTTATTAACTAGGTCTTTTCCTGCTTCTTTTGTTATCACACTCCCAAGTGTTTTGTTTCACTTGACAGGAAGAAGTAGAGCATATTACTATGTTTTGCTAACATCAGGGAAAATCTATGGTAGATTTTCAAATCAGAAGAAATTGATGCAGATACTACTCTTATTGCCATTCTAGTTCACAAGGAATACTTTTCAGTTTATAAGAATAAAAGCTGGTAGGTAGTTCCAGTATTCTGTATAATGAGTAACAAGCACAAAGAAGGTCCCCAAATATCAAGTGGGTGGATGGGGAAGTGGCTAAGTAGGTGACTGGATCAGAGGATGGATAAGTAGATGAATGGATAGATTGGGGTACGTGTTTGGAAGGACAGATAAAACAATGAATGGATGGAGCAGTGGATGGATGGGTAAGTAGATAGGTGGGTGGATAGATGGATGGATTAATGGATAGATCGATGGATGGATGGATGGACAAATGGATGTACAGTTTGGAAGAGTAGATTGATAAAAAGTGGCATGAGAGAATTGTCTTGCCGAAAGAGGGAAAAGCAGTCCTTGTAAAAATATTGTCCCCCCCTGAGGAGGGTGCAGTGAAATGAGCTGAAGACAGAGGCATTATTGTTGCTGCTCTTTATTTCTAACATGATCTCATACAAACCCCCTAACACTGTTGAGTTCCTTGTGCAAAAGGATGGTATCAGCCACGCTACCTGCTGCCAGATTTGGGGTCAGGACCCCATGTAAAATGATCATGAATGTGTTGTTAAAATTGTAAAGTGCTATAGTAATGTAAATAATCCTTATTATATGTGGATAGATAATGGATTATAGTTTGAGGTTGCTTTCCAGTGTGCTAGGACTGTTCTTTTGCTCATCTTTGAGGAAATCCAAGTCATTCTTTGTGCCAACTCACACGAGATTTTGGCAGGCTCCCTTTCCTCCTCCTGTCTGGATTAGGTGGTGCAATGATTTTTTTTTTTTTTGCTTAATACAGTGTCTCCCCAAATATGGTATGCAGCACAGAAGCACGTGTCACCAGCATGTCAAAGCTGTGACTTATTGATTGAAACGAGATGAAAATAAATGTACAGCAATAAAGTTAACCTAAATTTGATGTGAAAAGACATATTAGGTAAATTATAACACAGGCGAGATTCAGCTGTCTGTGGCAAAAAAAAAAAAAATTGTGAAGGTGGCAGGCACACAAATGACTAACTTTGGGGCAACTCCAGCTCAATATATCTGAGAGTGGGGTGCATAAAAGCAATCTGAAGTTACTAGCTATTGAGAACATATCATGAGCTATTCTTCTTTCCAAGCCAAGGGCCATCCAGTTGCACACAATGAGCTTTCTTCTGCCCCTCTGTTGGTGATAATGGTCTTCGGAGATAGGCTAGCTTATCTCTTAGTTGTTTACGAAGTGCTTTCACAAAGTTTTTTGGGCACCAGGTTCCACTTAAGTGGCATCACCATTGCCACGTTTACAGATAAGGAGGGAGGAGAAGTGTTCTCTGTTGAGACCCCAGAGCCAAGACTCTGAATCAGGTGTTCCCACAAGAGCAGTTCTTTTCTCTTGAGAACTTCTCAGTAATGGAGCTCCTGGCAAAGCGTGTGTCAGGTCGCAGAGGTGCCAGCCTTTGATCTTGTTAACATGTTGATTCTTTTGAAGAATCATCAGGTGGGTGGGAATGGTTTCAGAACTGGCCAGTCCCAGCAAATGGCATCTGATGGATATAACATCAAAGGAAGGTATGTTCCCTGCCTCTGGTGTGGGTCCCAGATGAGTGTGGGCGCCTCCTACTCAAGCTCAGGTTGAATGCTTACAAAGTAGGTGTAAATGCTAGCTGCTCCAGCACAGCCACGTGTCTCCGGCCACATTTGTGGGGAACGTCCTTGAGTCAGAGGCATCTAAAAGGTAGACAGTGGGCTTTTTGGCAAAGCATTACTGGGTACTTGTGGCCTCTCAGGAATATACTTTTTGGTCAACCCCTATCGAACTGGCTCTTTGAGCCAATTCACAAAAAGAAAATAAATGCATTCATTCATAATCAGCTTATTCATACATTGTACAAGTGTTTGTGGAATGCCTATTGCATGCGGGAAGCCATAGCTATAAGAAGGGGTTTTTTTTTTCTATTTTTTTTTTTTTGTTATATCTACTTGACATTTTATAAAAAAAAAATAGGAACTGAGTTGAAATTATGTAATAAAGACAAAGAATTTTTGAAATCATAGGAATACTAATGAGAATAGTCTTGTGACTTGCATGTTAATTATTGGCCTCAGACACTCTACTTCAGAAGTGCTGAGCCCCTCTGGGGACTCTGGTGAGGGCCTCTTTGTGGATGCCATCAAAGTCTTCATGGAACATGATGCTCAGATGTCTGTGTGAATGATGACAAATTGTTATGTATTTTCTGAGACAGAAGGCTTTCTGTTTGCTTGTCAAACCAGGTCACAGCACTTTCTGTATGAGACTGTCTCAGATCTGGATGAACAGGTCTGCGAAAGTGCATAGAACTTGGCAAGAGGCAACCCAAGCTCTGGAGTAATTGTGTTCTTTGAGTGGGAAGGTTTTGGGGTCATACAAATCTGCATTTGAGGCCTCACCAGGCCACCTAACATGCTGGTTAACTGAGTGAGTCATTTTCCTTACTGTGACTCGCAAAGTGGAGATTATAACAGACACCCTTAAGGATATTGTAGGGACCTGCCAACACCTAATTCAAAGACATCCTGTGCATCAGGCATCATGCTAAACATTTCTGTGACATTATTTCATTTAATCCTTAAGACATCATATGAGGGAGATGCCATTCTTAGATTCATTTTACAGATAAGAAAACCATTTAGGTAAGGTACTGTCAAGTGTCTGGAACAGAACAGCCTTCAGAAATTTAGCACACATTAGAATTGTCTTTTCTATGCCCTCCCTGATGTGTGCTAGCCTCCCTGGGCTTCAGTTTCCTCACAAGTGAGTGAAGACATGGCACCTTGCCTTATCACTGGACAGTTGACAAAATTTTGGCTGACAAAACACTTTGTGTTGGGAAAGTACTGTGGAAACACAGATGGACATTGTATGTCACCTGGGTTCACCTACCTCCCATATAAGCCACATGCTGGTGACACCAACTGATGGCCCTAAGGAGAAGGCAGAGGTGCCCCCAAAGAGGAGCCTTCCCATGCTTATGTCCTTGGTCTCAGCAGCCATCTTGACATCTTCCTAATCTCACCTTGACATCCGAATGACTCTGTTAATCAAGATATATGAGCCCTAGCTACATTTCAGAGTTCAGGGAGGGTTGGAATTGGAGCAAGAAAGAACATAGAGAACGTTATCTTTGATGAGAAATTTGCTTCTTTTTTTTTTAAGATTTTTATTTATTTATTCATGAGAGACACAGAGAGAGAGAGAGAAAAAGAGAGAGAGAGGGGCAGAGACACAGGGAGAGGGAAAGCAGGCTCCATGCAGGGAGCATGACGTGGGACAGGATCCCAGGTCTCCAGAATCACACCCTGGGCTGAAGGCAGGCACTAAACCACCGAGCCACCCGGGCTGCCTGAGAAATTTGCTTCTTAGTGGCATCTGTATCTCTCTGTAGATGTAGTGGCATGAATCTTAATTCTGTAGAGAATGTTTCCCAACTGCATTGCTGCTTCCTGCCCAGTGACCACCAGTGACCTGCATTGCTCTTTCTGGGGTGGTGTGTGTTCCCATCATAGGCAGAGTAGGAGTTTCTATGTCCACCTCAGCCAGGGTGGGCTTAGCTTCTAGCAGTGGTGGGGCATGCGTGTCACCAGGACGGTTACTGGACAGGGTAGGAAGGAGGAAGACACCTTACCCCAGGCCCTAGGTGTGGCTTTTCTGGGGTTGAGTAGCAAATGACAGAGCCAGTGGCAATTTATGGCAGGGATGAGCTCATGCCCTTCCCTCTGGCTACATCAGTCTCTCATTTTGTACAGGACGGAGGAGAAGAGGAGAGGGAGGGTCATACGAGTGACATGACTGAACATAAGTTCAACACATCAGGGATAGAAACAGTGCACGTTTGTGCCATTCTAATCCTGTGTTACACATCTGCAGGCTGAAGTCCATTGCCTTTCTGTTCCATGAGGACCTTTAGCTTATTTTCTTTGGAAACCCCTGTGCCTTCATTACAAAAAGCACTGACTTTTCCTGAATTTCTTACATGTAGAGCAGGACTAAGAAATGTAAACATTTTTTATGGGAAAGTTTACCATTTACCTGATGTTCCCAATGTAATAACAGAAATAAAATCTAACTGAAAATAAACAATTAGCCTCATCAAGAGTAAGTTAAACAAAATCTCAATTTGTGCACTCGCTAATTTTTTCTCTCTGCTATGTCAAAGGAACAAAATGGATAAAACAAAAAAAAAATGTCTCAAACATTCAGGGCAGGTTGCTGGTGACATTCAGTGGCCATGACTTTTCAGAGTCCACAGACAATGAAGGGACAGACAACAGCTTATGTCACAGAAATGTTGTCCTCTCCCTCAGCAGATGTGGGGGGCAAAGTCTACTTGCCATGTGGAAAGCTTTCTAGAATATTCTGTCTTAGGAGGTTTCCCAGAAACAACACATGGGTTGAAAAGAATATCGAATAAAAGAGAGGAGCCTGGGTTTTAGGTCTGATTCCACCTCTGCCTAAGCTTCTCACATTTGCAATCTCTCAGTCTCTTTCACTTCTTTTGTGAGTGGGGGTGCAAGGTACACAATTGCCAGTATGCCTGCCCGTTCCACAGTGCTACGATTCTATGGCTCTATCCTATGTGTGTTTTCCCCCCCAAATCTTTTTTCTTACATTCTGAACTCAACATCCACTAGCTATATGCTGTCACCATAATTACCCAATCACTGAACACCACATGATGGAGAATAAAGTCACCACTATTTATTTTAAATGGTTTCATTATTTTGGAGGGAGGGCGGGAGAGAGCTCTATGCATGAAGCTCTAATTACAGTAATATGGTGTATTAGATTATAGCTCTCTTCTGCCCTATTTTATTGATGATCATAGTCCAGGAAATACAAGCCAAGATTTTTATCTCTGTGCTCACATTTCACACATCCAACAAGGGGCCAGCTCTCTCAAATGAGGAAAGAAGGACTGAGGTGGTAAATCTCAGTGTAAGGAAGGGTCAATAAAGGAGGGTATGGAGGCTGCATTGGCCCCACACAGAACTCATCAGTGAGGAGCACTTTATGGTGCTGGTCTGGGCTTCAGTCTTCTGTGTCTGTGGCTCAAGCAAAGCCTGCTGGGACTGTGCACCTCAACCTTTAAGAGCATGCCACTGAGAGGCACCCCCCTGTGCCAAGGGAATAACATAGAATTATCTTTCTAGAGTATACCTTCTTAAATATTTTTGCAGAAGGAATATCCAGATTTTTTTTAAGATTTTATTTATTTATTCATGAGAGACACACAGAGAGAGGCAGACACATAGGCAGAGGAAGAAGCAGGCTCCCTGTGAGCAGCCTGATTCAGGACTCAATCCCAGGACCCCAAGGATCACGACCTGAACCGAAGGCAGATGCTCAACTACTGAGCCACCCAGGTGCCCCAGAAATATTCAGTATTAAACTCAACAAAGAAGCTCTACTAATGGAGGAAAATGCACAACTTGGACAAAAATTTAACATGAAATAGAATGCCCCAAAATTTTTCAAGAAAATAGAGGCTACTTTGGGATACTATCCCAGGCCTTGCAAATATTCTACTCTTCGGGGTACTGGGGTGGAAAACATTGAAAATGGTCATTACTAATGTTTATGGAGTGCCAAACAGAGTTCTAAGCATTTTTATGTGATTCTCTGTATATTCTATAATTATCCCCACTTTGCAGATGAGGAATGTGAGGTACAAAAAAGTTAAATAGTATGTCCAGAGTTTACACAGCTAGTAAGGAGCGGAGCTAAGACTTAAGCAGCTCCTATTTTCACTTGCTCCTTTTGCTGCTACCACACTCTGAACAGAGAAAGCATCAGTACCCCATAGGGTGAACTGTCCATATTACAGGTAGAGGTAATGAAGGGCAAGGGAGCTTTGATCTAGAACATCTCCAAAACTGACTTCATGCCAAGCATGGTGGATAGATCTCTAAGGTTTCCTTCCCTGGACTTCCAGAGAATCCTGAGACAGAACAGAATCTCCTAAAATTGGCACATTTTCTAGAAGTAAGCAAATGTTTCACTGACTTACCTCCTGCCCCAGATGAAGCCAGCTCCAGTCTTGCCATCCAATGATGGGCTTGCTCTCCTCCTGGGACCACTAAGCCAAGAAGGCCTGGTTTTGTACAAAAGGAGAGAATCTGCAAAAACTATACATTATGTCTTGTAACTATGAAATGGATTGGAAATATGTTTAAAGAGAGATGTGAGCAAGAAGCTATGGTTGTTGATAGGGAAAAGTATCAATTCTGACTTAGGTGATCAAGAATGTTTTCCTTGAGGCAATGGGCCCTGACCTGAGTGGGTAAGGGGGTACATTCCAAGCAGAGGGCAAGTATGAGTGCAGGCCCTGGATCAAACTGCATAACATGTGTGCGGGATCTGGAAGTGATGCCCTTGCATTGCAGCATCAAATTGCATGCAACAGCAGAGGATGATAAGGCTGTCAATAGGAAGATGAGCCATAACATTGATGACTTTGAACTCCAAGCTAAGGATTGAATTTTACTAAGTAGCCAGTGATGAGCTGTCTTAGGTCATGGAGGAAGAGAAAGGAAGCACAGTGATTTATGCCTAAGGAAATAGAACTGCCCACAATCTGTAGAACAGCAGACTGCAAGAAAGGGAGAGATTGTCAATTTAGGGACTAATTAGGAAGCCATTTAAATAATTCAAGCAAGAGATAATGAACAGTTTCTGATCAGGACAAAGGCAGGGAACATGGAAAAGACTATACTTTTAACTCAAGCAGTTTTGAGGGATGTAATCCTCAAATATTCTTCCAGTATCAGAAATGGACTCCTAAAACAAGAAGACAGATGGCTTAGTTAAAAGAAAAATAAGTTTCAGCTTCTAGAAAGACAGTATAATTAACTATCCTTATCTTTTCTGCTAAGTAGAGCTAAAACTCACTGACATAATGTGTAAAACAAACATAAGAAGACTGAAAAGCAGAGAGAAGGAGGAAGATCCACTAGGGATCTTAGAGCTTGAGAATGGCATGGTGGTGAGTTCCCTGAATTTCTTCTTGCCTCTGGTATCCCAGAGTCTCATAACATCATACTCAAAATGTCTAGGCTTCAATCAAAAATCACTCATAATATAAAGAATAAAAAAAAATCTCAAGTTGAGTGAAAGAAATCAAGCAACAGATACTTACACTAAGATGATACATAGAATTACTGGACAAGGATTTTAAAACAGTCATCATAAAAATGGTCTGAGCAGTTGTGAATGCATTTGGCACAAATGAAAAAGAAGAAAGTCTCAATGATAAAATAGAAGTTATTAAATGAAAGGAAATTCTAGAACTAAAAAATATTAGAAATAAAAGACAAATGTCAGTGGACGCACTTAATAGCAAAATGGGGAAAAGGGAGGAGAGAATCTTGAACCTGAAGATAGGGAAATAGATATTCCCCAATCTGAATAATGGAGAAAATAGACTAAAGAAAGAGAGAAAGAGAGGATTAGGGGCCAATGTCTTCCAAAAAACAGAAGAGAACTGAACATGTCCCAGTTCTTTTTATGAATTTATTATTACTCCAGTATCAAAATCAGAAAGCAGGGGCTCCTGGGTGGTTCAATGGATTAAGTGTCTGCCAACAGCTCAGGTCATGATCTCAGGGTCCTAGAATCAAGCCCTATATCTGGCTCCCTGCTTAGTGGGGAGCCTGCTTCTTCTCTCTCTGCCCCTCTCCCTGCTTCTGCTCTTTCTCTCTCTCTCTGAAGTAAAATCTTAAAAAAAAAAAAAAAAAAAACCCAGAAAACAATAGTACAAAAAAGGAAAATGAAACACTATGAATACAGGATCAGAATTCCTTTATAGGGTATTAGCAAATAGAATTCAATTATACATAAAAAAGAATTATGTATCATGACTAAGTAGGATTTATTCCAGATATGCAAAGCTAGTTCAATTTATGAAAACCAATCAATGTAACCTGCCGTATTAACATAACAGGCTAAAGAAGAAACATCACAATAATGGTATCAATTAATGCAGAAAAGATGTTTGACAAAGTCTAATAACCATTCACAATGAAAACTCTGAGAAAACAAACAGTAGAAGGGAACATCCTCAACCTGACAATCTACAAAAACTCTATAGCTAACATCACACTTAATGGTAAAAGAATGAGTGCTTTTGCCCTAAGTTTGGGAACAAGGATGTCCCCCTATTCAACACAGTAGTGAGAGTTCTAGCCAATGCAATAAGGCAAGAAAAGGAATTGAAGTCATACAGATCATAAAGGAAGAAATAAAATTGCCTTAATTTATAGATGACATCATTTGCTGCATTAAAAAAAAAAATCCCAAAAAATTCTCCAAAAATTTTTCTGGAACTAATAAGTGACATCACAGGATATAAAATTAACAAACCAAAGTCATTTATATTTCTATGCAGTAGCAAAGAAACTAAAATAAAAAATACAAGACTATTTATAGTCACTCAAAAAATAAAATACTTAGGTATCAATCCTAAATATATATATATATATATATATATATATATATATATATATATATATACCAGCCTTATATGCTGAAAACTGCAAAGCCATGAAAGCCATTTTTAAAAATCTAAATAAATGGAGAGGCATGCTGTGTTCATGTATTGGAAGATTCAACTTAGTAACAATGATTATATTTTCTAAATTGAGATGCATGTTGAATACAATTTCTGTCAAAATCCCAGAAAGATTTTCTGTGAATTTAGACAGAGTCATTCTAAAATTTATACAGAAAGGCCAAGAAACTATGATAACTAAAACAATTTTGAGGAAAAGAAACCACAATAAAATGGGTATAATTCATTTTCCCAATTTGAAGTCTAGTACGGATACAGATGTGACTATTTAAGCCTGTGTGATATTCACAGAGAGATGGACTCATAGATCAGTAGCATAGACTAGAAGACCCAGAAAAAGACCTACACAAGTACAGCACTGATTTTTTTTTAAAGTTTATCTTTGTTTATTGAGAGAGCAAGAGAGTGCACATGGCAGGTAGGGACAGAGGAAGGGAGAGAGACTGAAAATCTCAAGCAAACACCACACTGACTGTCGAGCCTGACATGGGACTCGATCTCAGGACCCTGAGATCATGACCTGAGCCAAAATCAAGTGTTAGACCTTAACCAACTGAGCCATCCAGACATCGCATACAGCACTGTTTTTTGACAGATTCAAAAACAATGCAATGAAGGATAGTCTTTTCAACAAATGGTGCTAGGACAATTGAATATTTTTTTAAAAGAATCTTGGCTTAAAACTCACACTTTGCACAAAATTTATCTCAATATAGATCACAGATTTCAATGTAAAACATCAAATTATGTAAAACCTTTAGAGGAAAACATAGGAGATCTCGGTGAAGCATTTTTAGCTATGACACCAAAAGCACAATGCATAAAACACAAAAATCAGGGTAGCCCCAGTGGCTCAGTGGTTTAGCATCGCCTTCAGCCCAGGGCGTGATCCTGGAGACCCGGGATTGAGTCCCATGTTGGGCTCCCTGCATGGAGCCTGTGTCTCTGCCTCTCTCTCTCCCTCTGTGTGTCTCTGATAAATAAATTTTTTTTTGAATCTAAAAAAAAAGACAAAAATCAATAACTTTTACTATGTCAAAATTTGAAATGTTTGCTTTGCAAAAGACCTTGTCAAACAGTTGAAAAGACAGGCTACAGATAGGAAAAATATATTTGCAACCATACGTTTGACAAAGGACTCTTATCTAGCATGTATAAAGATCTCTCAAAAGTCAACAGTATAAAAACAATCTTGCTAGGAAACAAGCTGCATGAAGAGACATTTCACTGAAGAGGCTATATTTATGGCACATAAGCGCATGAAAAAATATTCAGCATCACAAACCATCAGGGAAATGCAAATTAAGACCCTGATGAGATATCACCACACACTTATCAAAACAGATAAATAAAATATATTAACAGTATCAAATTCCGGCAAGAGGTGGAGAAAATGTATCTCATATATTGCTGATGGGAATGTGAAATGTTACAGCCACTCTGGAAAAGAGTTTTGTAGTCTCTTTAATTACTAAATGTAAGTGAAATAAGCCAAACAAAGAAAGACAAAAATTCTGTATGATACTCTATGATCTAACCTACATATGACACACACACATATATATATATAGTTTTTTTATGTGCTTATCTGCCATAAATATACTCTCTTCAGTGAATGTGTATTTATGTATTTACTCTCAGAAAGGAGATCAGGGGTCGCCTGGGTGGTACAGTCATTTGGGCATCCAACTCTTGGTTTCAGCTCAGGTCATGATCTCAGGGTCATGGTATCAAGCTCTGTACTCAGTGGAGGGTCTGCTTGAGATTCTATCTCCTTCTCCCTCTGCCCTTCCCACTGTGTATGTGTGCTTTCTCTCTCTCTCTAAAAATAAATACATCTTTAAAAGAAAAGAGATCAGATCTGTGATTATCAGAGGTGAGGATTTGAGGGGGAAGGAAATTGGATGAGGTAGTCAAAAAGTACAAATGTCCAGTTATAAGATGAATAACTATTAGGGATGTAATGTGCAAAATGATGACTATAGTCAACACTACTATGTGGTCTATTTGAAAGTTGTTAAGAGAATAAATCTTAAATGTTCTAATCACAAAGAAAAAACTATTTTTTGTATCTACATTAGATGAAGAATGTTAATGAAATTTATTGTGTGATCATCTTGCAATGTTTATAAGTCATTATGCTGTACACCTTAAACTTATAGAGAGCTGTAGGACAACTATATCTCAATAAAACTGAAAGAAAAAATTTTAAAAAACAAAAAATTAAACATATGCTTAATCACATCCCTACAACCTCACTCCTGGACCTTTGTCTCAGAGTGATTAAAGCAAGTCCACACAACAACCTGTACACCACTGTTCATAGCATTGTCCTAGCGACTTGCATGCTGCAAACATAAAAAGCCAATCTCCATATATCATATACTATATGATGCCATTTGAATAATATTTTCAGCAAAGTACAGAAATGGGGAATAATTTTATGGTTGCTGGGATTAGGGATGGGGATGGAAGAAAGATGGGTGTGATTACAAAGGAGTAAGATCTTTGTGTCATTGGAACAGTTTTGTATCTTGATTCCAGTGATGGTTACAGGAATCTACACATGTGAGGAAATGACAGGGAACCACACACATCCACTGCTTCAATGTCAGTTTCCTGGTTTTGACAGGGTACTACAGCCACGTGAGATGTAACCACTAGGGGAGACTGGGTAAAAGTCACGAAGGACTTCTGTGTACTATCTTTGTAACTTCTTGTGAATCTACATGTAATTTTTCAAAAATAAAAAGTGAAGATATATATATATATATAAGTGGAGATGGGGAGGGCAGAAGAAGATGGAGAGAGAGAATCCTAAGCAGACTCCACGCCCAGTATGGAGCCCATGCAAGGCTCCATCTCATGACCCTGAGATCATGACCTGAGCTGAAATCAAAGAGTTGGTGCTTAACCGACTGAGCCACCCAGGCATGCTGTGAAAAGATATTTTAAAGAAATATAAAAGTCTGGAGAAGAGCTGTTTGGAGAAGAAGACAGCACTTGATGGAGAGCACACTGACCTGGGGGAGTGGTGTGATCACCAGATGGAGAGGTCTCCACTGGTCTGAATGTTGAGAGCGTCTGAACCCAAGATGAGACTAAACTAAGCTGCAGGCCGTAGTGTGGTTGCTAAGGGAGAGAGGGGAAAGAAAAGAGAAAATAAGGATATTTATGAGGTAGGAAGAGGAGGAAGGTTGCTGGCAGGAAGAAGGTGGGCTCTGGGCTGTCAGTGGTGCAGAACTGATAGGCACACAGCTCCTGGAGCCTTTTATTCCACCAGCAAAAGCAAGCGTTTTCGAACTATTGGATTGCCCATTAAAACAACTGGATTCTAGAACCAGATCTGCCATCAATTAGATATGTTAGGTAAAGCTCTTCATTTCTGAGTCTCATTTCTTTAGCACAACGGCACACGTCAATGTTTGTAATCAGGTAGCTTGGGGTTTGGATCTGCCCCACCTGTGTTCATCTGGCGGCCAAGGTAGAGGGCCATAGCGACCCTGGACACATCTCCAGGCAGATTTCCAGAGCACATTTTTTGTTGTTGTTGTTTTTAAGTTTTATTTATTTATTTCAGAGTGGGGAGGAGAGGCCGGGGGGCGGGGGCGGTGGGGAAGGAGAGAAGCGGACTCCATGCTGAGTGGGGAACCCAATGCAGGGCTCAGTCTCAGGACCCTGAGATGATGACCTGAGCTGAAATCCAGAGTAGGACACTCAACCCACTGAGCCCCCCAGAACTCCTTCCCTTAAAGCAGGTTTTAAGCCTCTGCTTGCTCATGTCTGCTAAAATTCTCTTGCAAAACAAATGACAACACCTAGCGGGGGAAGAGTGCCCCACTCCTAGGGGATGGGGAGAGGAAGTGAGTATTTGCTGAGTAGTTCAACCTTGATGTGGTCTGAGCTTTGTGTTAGGTCAAACTTGGGTTCAGGATACTTAGAACAACCTAACCCGGCCTGCTCGGATTGATACTACAGTTGCGTCAGTCTCTTCATCAAACCTCAGCTGAGCCTGATTTTCTGGGATGGCTTCAAGCTGGGAAGAAAGATTCTCAGATTCCCCCTGGATGGGCATCACCTGCTTCCTAGGAGCTCACCTGGCCTCGAGTTAGCTTTCTGAAGAGGAGGCTCAGGATGGTCACCAACCTGATGTTTTCTTTACAGTATGGAACATATTTTTTGTCTTCCCCTCCAGATCCGCTTCCCCATCTTCCATCCTGCCGAATTTAGACCCTAGAGCAAGGGGCTCTTTTGCATTCTGCGTGTGCTGGGGTTTGCCCCCTAAGGAACTAGCAGGGGATCAGAGTGGGGAGGAGAATGAGGTTGGGTATTTACTCCTTGTGAGATAGCCCTGGGCCAACCATGGGGTAGCCTTGGGTAACTGTGGGATAGCACTGAGCTAACCATGGGGTAGCTCTGGACTGATGGTGGAGTAGCCTTGGGGCCCCACTAAATTCACTGCTGCTCTCATGACAGCTTTTTTTTTTTTTTTTTTTTTTTTTTTTTACCATTTCCTTCCTCTCTAGAGTTCCAGTATCTGCTTCCTCCCCTCTGCTATTCAGCCTGTAGGTGGTAGCAACTCTACTCTTTCTGGGTTTCTGAACTTGCCCCAAGTGGATTCCTTCTATCTGTTCATATCTTTGTCAAGCATCCTTTTATTCACCTCTCCCCAAATGACCCTAACTTGAGTCTGTCATGAACCTTTTGCTGGGACCCTAACTGATATAACCTTAGATTCCAGTCTGGTCCACGAGAGTGCAAGGATTTCTGCCAGCTTTTGCTCACCTCATTGCCATAACCCTAGTGCCTAGGAAAGCGCCTGGCACATAGAAGATGCTCAATAAATATCTCAATGATTCTTTTTTAAAGATTTTTTATATTTATTCATGAGAGACACAGAGGGAGAGACAGAGGCACATGCAGAGGGAGAAGCAGGCTCCCTGCGGGGAACCCGATGTGGGACTCAATCCCAGGACCCCGGGATCACAACCTGAGCAGGGGGGCAGATGTTCAACCACTGAGCCGCCCTGGTGCCCCAATATCTCAATGGTTCTTGAATAAATGAAGAAAAATGAGCACTACATCTCACACAGAATTCGTTTGCTTTTGTTTATCTGAATGAGAAAAGAGTGCTGTGCTCTTCAAGGTGGGAAAGGGTAAAATAACTGAGAGGAGCACTATTTTGGGGTTGGAGAGTCTTTTTTTTTCTTTTTTAAGTTGTGACAAAACAGGGGCACCTGGGTGGCTCAGTGGTTGAGCATCTGCCTTTGGCTCAGGTCGTGATCCTGGGGTCCTGGGATCAAGTCCCATATCGGGCTCCCCACAGGGAGCCTGCTTCTCCCTCTGCCTGTGTCTCTGCCTCTCTCTGGTGGCTCATGAATAAATAAATTAAATATTTTAAAAAATTAAATTGCAGCAAAACCTACATAAGATCAAATTTAGCAGTCTATTTTCAGTGGCAGCAAGTACATTCAATCACTGTGCATCCATCACCACCATCCATCATGAGGACTTTTTTTATCTTCTCAGACTGAAACTCTGTGCCTATTAAACACTAATTCCCCCTGCCCCAGCTTTGGCAACCATCATTCTACTTTTTTGCCTCAATGAACTTGACAAATTCAGATATCTCATGTAAGTAAAATCAGACAATAATTTTTTCCTTTTGTCTGACTTATTTCACTGAGCAAATGCCCTCACGTTTCACCCACGTTGTAACCCGTGCTAGAATGTCCTTCCTTTGGAAGACCGAGTAATATTCCATTGTATGGATATGCCATGTTTATTCATTCATCCACCAACGGACACTGGGTTCTTCCATCTCTGAGCTATCGTGAATAAGGTTGCCATGAATGTGGGTATAAAAATATCTGCTTGAGTTTCTGCTCTCAAGTTTTGGGGATCTATACCTACAAGCGGGATTGCTGGAACTTATGATAATCCCATGTTTAACTTTTTGAGGAACCTCTGTACTGCTTTCTGTAGCAGCTGTACCATTTTATATCCCATGAGCAATGCACAAGGGTTTTCTCTTTTTCTTTCTTGGTAGTAGCCATCCTAATGGGTGTGAAGTGGCATCTCATTGTGGTTTTGATTTTTCATTTCGCTAATGATTAGTGATGTTGAGCACGTTTTCATATGCTTATTGCCCATCTGTGTATGTTCTCTAGAGAAATGTCTATTCAAGTCCATTGCCCATTTTTTAATCAGATTTTTTCTGTTGTTGACTTGTAGGAGTTCTTTACATATTCAGGATATTAATTCCTTGGTTGATATATGTTTTGCAAATGTTTTCCACTGGTGGCCTTTTCACTCTGTTGATAGTGTCCTTTGATGCAAAAAAGTTTTAAACTTCAGTGAAGTCCAGTCTGTTTTTTCTTTTGTTGTTTGTATCAAATCTGGAGATTTGGAGGAGCATCACTACTATGTAGAAATATGACATCTTTTCTCAGTGGGACCCACAGTTCTTTGTGACCCCCACACAGCACCCTTTACCACTGAGCAGAGCCTATGGGGGTACAGTGCTGTGTAAATTCTCTCTACCACTCTTGTATCCCACCAGACTACAAAACTCCTGATGGTAGGAAGTTTCTATTCATCCTGGGATCAAGTAAAGTACTACATGGCACCGTGAGGAGCTGAAAGAATGTTGGATCAGTAAATACCAGGGTAACTGAATAAATGGCTGTAGAAAGGAAGAAATTGGCTTCTCAGCAGGGCTACAGAGCCTCAGACCTGACTGTTTTCAAAAGTCTTTATTTCTTTCCTTTCTTATTGTCCTGGGAGTCTGCTTCTCAGTGGGACTTGACTTTTATATATGTGTTTGCAGCATAACAATACTGTTCTATAGCTCTAAGGCAGTGGCCTAATTTCCCCTTCTTCTTTAATGAAAGGGACATGTCTTCTGTGAGAAATCGGTGATTTATTGAGTGACCAAAGACTGTTTCTTTTCCTAATAAAAACCAGTGTAGATAAGCTACTTGCTGAAGGTGAGGAAGGAACATGACCAGCTATTTCTGAATAGGAAATTAATTTCATTGCCCCTGGTGTGTCCTTGCTAATTTGGAGCTGGGTTCATCCTGATGTTCTCCCTCAGATGGACAGCCCTCCTCAGGACATCCAATCCAAACACCTTTATAATGAACTTTGTGCACGTAACTCTCCTGTGAGCCCCCAAGGCTCTTGAACACAAATTCAATATAAAATCAAAATTGGGAGCATTCATTCCAAATTAAAAGAAAATCTACTGAATGAAGCATGAATAGTTGTTAATTATCCTTTTCTAATTTTTCATTCCTTTTAGGATTGCTGATGTTACTCTCCCATAAGGGGGTAGCAGGCACCAAAGCTTGGGAAATAATAGTAGGAGAAAAACATGAAATTAAGAAAATTCTCTCAATTGACTTTTTGTGCAAATTGGAAAAAGGCTATCATTATAAATTATTATTTGATTTTAGCAGAGGAACATCCCAATCCAGCTTGTCTTTCTTGTCCTGCTGCAGCAAGTTTGAGAAGTCATGACATTCTAGAAAGAAGCAGGGTGTTGAACTAGACAAACCTGGATGTGAATCCTTGCCACCCTCCTCCTCTTGTCTCTGTGTGATTTGCACGAGTTATGTAGCCAGTTTTAGCCTCTATCTGCTCATCTGTAGAAGAGGGATAAAATGGGAGATGCTTTACAGAGCTGTTGTAAGGTTAAATGAAACAGCATGTGTAAGACATGTAGTGGATGCTCCATAAATCACCCCTTACATTCCCTCGTACTGTGTGTGACATTTGTTGTGGACATAGCAGTTTATGGGTGGAGTTACTTGTTAGGGGATTACTAATTTAGAGAACAGACTAGTGGAACACCCCATGACCAAGGGCCTGTGTACAGAAAAATCATTCTGATTTTTTGCAAAACATCATCTCCTTTATCCAAGTATTTCTTTACCAAACACTATGTGCGCCTTAAAAACGGAGCTGGTGGCAGGGAAGGACTGAAGACCGGGCTTGTCCCTGGAAGCTTGGCTTGATTTGTCGTTTCCTTTTTCTGCCCTAATTTCCAAATGTCACCAGACAAGGGTCTCTTTTTTGATGCACACTAAACCAAACACCAACAGCAGTTCTTGTGGCAGAGAGAAGGGGCCTTTTTGCAGGGCACCAAGCAAGGGGCAGGGAGGAAATTTCTAAAATTGGCCTCCTTGAGCATAAGGGGAACTGAGCATCTATGATAATTTACTAGGGGGTAGGCATCTGAAAGGTGGATGGAGGTGATTGGCTGTTGGGAAAGGTGAGGTAAGGGGAAAGACCTCACTGCTTCTGTGTAGGCACCACCCAGTGACATCCAGGCACTTAGGTCATTTGTGCAAAAGATGGCAGCAGGAGCAGACCATCATGGGGAGATTTTGCATGTGTCGTCACGGAGACTAGTTTTGTTCACTCACGGTCCCTCTGTGCAGCTGCAGGGCTTGTTCTCGGTTTGTTCAAATCTTGGTCTTGTGGCAGCAGGTCAGCTTTCTGCAGGACAGGTTCATAAATCAACTAGGTTGGACAGAGTGTTCTTGGGGTAGGATGGTCAGGCATGTGTCAACACATCAGTTTCACAGATTGTCCCCAGATACTTGGGTTGGTTTGGCAGAGCTGTTGTAGCCGCACTGACGGATGTCTGAATTCCCCATGTTACTGTAAGTTCCAAGGATGGGCTCTGTGGGTTTCATTCAGGGCTGCATCCCAGCACCCAGCACCCAGCACACCACCAGGAGGGCCCTCACTGGTCACAACTGGTCACTGACCTGCATCCAGGAAATAACATTTCTGCCTCATTTAATTCAATAGAATCTCCTCTTTCTCAAGTACTAAATCCAAGAAGAGACTGAGGCAAGGCATGTTTGGTCACTTAGTTTTTTTTGTTTCCTTTTAGTAGGGCAGGGAGTGAATGGAGTGGCTTCCTCTAGGTGCTATTTCCACCCTCATGAAAGCAAAGGGATGTGGCAACCTATTTGGGGAGAACTTTGCAGACTTAAAAGATTTGTAGGAAATGATAGACTGCCCTGTGGAGCCCAGAGGCAACTGAGGATAATTGGAATCCTGTTCACCAAAGAGATATGACACCCTTCCATATTTTTTAATCACAAATTTCTCCACTTTGATTCCGTATGGAGAATCTGTCTCCACAGATATTTATAGTTCAGACTCCCAGAGGGTGGAAGCCTCCTATCCTTGCTCCTCAAAAATTTTCTTCTGCTGACAAAACAGAATAGAGGTGCTCACCCTGTCTGGAGGGCTCATGTTAAAGAGGACAGACAGGCCACTTGCCTATTCCAAGGCCTCCCATGCAGGGCTTCTGGGAGGAGGGAAAGTTGCTAGTCTTCATTTTGGAAAAACATATTCTCAGCAGAGACACTTCGGTGGGTGGTCTGTTCTCACTTATAAAGAAGTTTGACAACCAAGATTAATTTCTTTTAAAAATATTTTATTTATTTTATTATTTATTTTAGAGAGTATGGGTGAGCACACAGGGGGAGGAACAGAAGAGGAGGGAGAGAAGAGGGAAAGAATCCCAAGCCAACTCAGCACTGAGCACACACTGAGCCTGGAGCCAGGGGCAGGCTTATCTCATGACCCTGAGATCATGACCTGACCCCAGACCAAATTTGGAGGCTTAACTGACTGAGCCACCCAGGCACTCTGATTAGCGTCTTTTTAAAAACAATGTCCCCATTATTAAAACCCAAAATTCAACTAAGGAAAAAAATAAAGATCTCATTGGCTTTATTCAGAAATTCATGAATAAGGCAGCATTCCTACTAGCAGATAGAAAGGAGCTCTGAGGAACTGTACAAAATGAGGCAGAAGGGGGCAGTCCGGCGGCGGGGGGGGGGGGGCTCAGCGGTTTAGTGCCCCCGCCTTCAGCCCAGGGCATGATCCTGGAGACCCGGGATCGAGTCCCGCACTGGGCTTCGGACATGGAGCCTGTTTCTCCCTCTGCCTGTGTCTCTGCCTCTCTCTCTGTTTCTCGAATAAATGAATGAAAATCTTTAAAAAAAAAAAAAAATGAGGCAGAAGGGAGCAGGAACAAAGAAGTTAACACTAGCAAAAAGTAGATTGGCTGTGGTAAGGTCACCTTTCCTTAGGCAATGACAAGGGTCTATCAGACAGATTACTTCACTAGTCCTGACTGACTGGTTTAAGATTCCATTTCTGGAAGAGGCTGAAAACTGTAATGAAGTTAAATCTTGGTTGGTGGTGTGGAGATTAGCATAAATGACTCTATTTTGGGCCTGTTTTTAACACCAGATTGGAACCCCCTTTCCCCCAACTTTGTGGTTGCCAGAGGTGATTAACTTACAACCAGGAAGCCTTTCTCTACCTTGTTGTCCTCCATTTCTTCAGAGTGAGCAACATCACACACCCTGTGAACTTATCCATGGTGAAAACAACTGTTTACTTGGCTCGGACTTTTTCTTCTGAACTCATTCTGTTCATGTATTGAACAGCCAGCATAGACCAACACAGAGCTAGCCCTCTGGGGACAACATTCAGAAGTAATTGCCATGTCCAAGGAACTGAGGCTCTAGGAGGAGAGACTGAAGCAAGAAAATGGACTCAGAACTGTGTGGAGGGGGTTGTCTTTAAGGTGTGTTGGGATACTCTGGGAGGAAAGGATGAAGCCCTAAACACTGGAGAGGGGGGGCGGGTCATAGAAAGGCACACAAAGTCCAACAGAGCCACTGAGTGAGCACCAGGACAGCAGGCAGGAAAGAATGTTTCTAGTAAGTGTGAGAAGGTCTGCAAAGTCCTGGGAGAAGCAATGGGCTTGGCAAGGCTGGAGGCCCAGATGAGTATGGGCAGAGTGACAGGAGTCCAGAGGTTAGGAATGAGGCATGACAGCCTACAGCACTTTACTTGTGGGGCAGTACTTAACCATGAAGGCAACAGATTTCATTGCACACTTGCTTTTTTAATTAAAACAAAAGAGTACTATAGAAATGTTAAAACACACACAAAAAAATAGAATAGTATAACAAACTGTCCTTATACCCCTTATTGACCTTGGACAGTATCAATATATAGCCAATTTTGTCTTATTTAACATTTTTCCACTGCCCCATCCTCCACCCCCTAGATTATTTTAAACTAAACCCCAGATATTTCATTTTAGCCCATATTCAGTATGTATCCCTCAGAGAAAAAGACTTTTTAAAAAAAATATTTATTTATTTATTCATGAGAGACACAGAAAGAGGCAGGGGCATGGGCCGAGGAACAAGTAGGCTCCCTGCAGGGAGCCCAAAGAGGGACTGGATCCAGGACCCCAGGATCACTCCATGAGCTGAAAGCAGACACTCAATCACTGAGCCACCCAGGTGCCCCAAAAGGCTCTTAAAAAAAAAAAAAAAAAAAAAAAAGAACACAGCATAATACCATTATTACAATTCAAAAATTAATGGTAACAATATCATCTAATATTCAGCCAGTTTTCAAATTTCCCCAATTGGCTCCAAGACATCTTTTAAGGGTGGCGTGTTGGATCCACACAGAATCTACACATTGCACTTAGTTGATAAGCCCTAAGTCTTGTTAAATCTGTAAGAGTTACTCCTGTATCTTCTTGTCCCTGGCACTTATTTGTTAAGAAGAACAGGGGATATGTCCTCCATTCTCACTTTGGTCATTGAGGGGATTTGAGCAGAAGCATGTCACAGCACAGGGTGCTTACTAGAACAATCTGGCAGCCTGGGGCAGGTGGACTGAAGAGGACCTGACAATCTGGGTGCCTGCAGAATCTGGAAAAGACTGGATGTGCTAAGGTCAATAAAGCAAAAAAAGAGAGACAGGTCTTAGAAGTGGAATTGGAGGTATAAGGTGAGGAAAAGGGGTCAGCTGGTGGCACCCAGATTTCTAGTTTAAGTAGGTTGGAGCACAGGGTATCATTATCAGAGGGAGGGATTTGGATGAGGAGAGGGAAGGGATGATGTATTATTAGAATACAAATTTGGATATTTAAACAAAGACCAAAATGAAACACACATATACACAGTGATGGGGTTCAGGACACTACCCCCAAAATATAGCTCCTTGACATATTGAATATTTCAAACAGAAGTTAAGAAATGACATGTACCAGGACCTTCTGACCTTTCCCTGAAACAGGTCATAAAATCATCATGTGAGAAGTACCCTCCCTCTACTCAGAGGAGAAGAGCATCTTCATCTTGGATGATAAAGGGACAGACACAGGAATCTGAATGAACAGGCCTTGGCTCAGTACGCTTGGCTCAGTACACTTGGCTCATACCCTTTGTCCGATCATATTTTTCTATAACCTTCCACTCTTCATCGAACCGTAAAAACACTCAGATTTAACCATTTCTTTGGGTCTTCATTTCCTTATAAAGGCTCCCATGTCCTGTGAAACTTTTGTTAAATAAATGTGTATGCTCTTCTCTTGTTAATCTGTCTTTTGTTTTAGGGGTCCCAGTTAAGAGCCTAGAAGGATAGAAGAAAAAGATATTTCTCTTGCATATAAGACACACACAAAATGACTTAAAAGGAAAGCTTATTTATTTTCCGCACAGATGTGGAAGTGTAAGCAGTTTAGAACTAATATGGTAGCTCCATGGTGTGGGGACACAGGCTCCTTCTACCTTGGTTTGTGATCTACATGGTCCATGACAGCTCACCACCAAGTCCCCCTGGCTCCAGTGAAATGGGAGGAGAACATATCTCTTTCCTTCCGGTCATGACTCATAGGTTTCCCAGATCCCTTTTGCTCATGTCTATTTGATTAGACCTTAGTCACATGGCAATACCTCACTGCTGGGAAAAGGGGCAACATTGTCTTGTGCCCAACTAATATTTTGGGGACAGAAAAAAGGAGAATCGATAGGGTGAGAGGGGAATCTTCGTAGTGGAAGGTGTGGTTTAGTTTGAGGCATTTTGAGCTTTGGGTGCCCATGGGTGAATTCCAGGGCAACTCAGAAGAGAGGTCTGGCTGTAGGGTGGGTGGACTTAGGATTCATAACTTTCATTAGGAAGCCATAGGCATTTGATCAAGAGAGGAACCCAATAGCCCCAGCATTTAAGGGCAAATGTTGCATGTCATTTGTGGGATCACTTGGAAAGAAGTGAGGCTGAAAGTGGGTCACATGGGAGCTGTTGCAATGATCTAGAAGACTTTGCAAGAGAATAGTCACAGAACTCAGCAAGTGATTAGATAAGATGGAGGAGGCAAGGGGAGAATCAAAGATGACTCAAGGTGTCAAGTGCAAGTACCTGAGAGAGTGAAAATGTCATGTATAGGAAAAACAGAAAGAAGGACAGACCTCAGATGGGGTGAGTGGATAAGAGGAGAAGGAAGAGACTGGCTTCAGACAATTTGATAGGAGCTGCTCAGAGCCATGCAGGGGGCAAAGGAATGGAAGGTAGAGAAGGACCCAGGCGTGGTATCAGAGCTCAGAGTTCAAATTTGAATTCTGCCACTTGTAGGTCATGCAGCCCTGACTGGATGTTATAACAACTTTGCACTCTTGTGTCCTCAAAAACGAAGAGGGAGTAGTAAGAGGACTCATAGAGAATGGCGTAAATAGATGTAAAATCTGCACATAGTAAGTGCCTGATGTATGTTTGGTTTGATTATTACAAGGAATAATAAGTTAGGTAACCAGCAGTTGGAAAATGCAAGCAGAAAAACTCCCATGGGGGCTAAGGGTAAAGTTCAGGAATATTAGCAACAAGGTGGGAACATGTAAGATCCCCCAAGGAGAAGCAGGAAAGTGTAAGCACGCACTTGGAGAACACGCACATGTGGGGAGGGATACTTCCCCTGGCCCCACTGTCCCCGGGCAGCTGTGGCCTCTGCACCATAGATATGGCTTTCTCAGGCCTTCCCAGCCTTGTCACTTTCCATTAGTTAGCTGATTGTTCCATTAAAAGTCTGTTTCCCATCATATCCCATGAGGGTAGGCGCCTCCCTGAACCCCAGCCCCTAATGCTGAGCCCAGCGCAAATTAGATGCTCAGTAATTACTTGTTGTTTAAAGGAATCATGTGGGGGAGTAAGATGTGCTGGGGGAAGAGTCTGCAAATATTTCTGTTGCCATGGGAGAGCGCTTGATGGAGAAGAAATGTTACGTAGGGGTTGAGGAGAGGAGCGGGGTCAACTTTAACTTGGCATCCTACGATTTACAGCAACCATCCTCTACCCTTAGGCTTATTAAATGGCAGAATGGTTTTACTGAGAATGAAGCTTTAAAATGCAGTCAGCCAAGCAGATCTAATCACATAAGCAAGTGAAAAATAAACAGCCAATGTCTGGAATGGCTAATCAGAAGCTGAAAAAAAGAACGTATGTGATTCCCTCGAGGTCTGACAGTCAGTCACCTTCTGGGTGCATATCCTTGAAGGCTCCCGGGGACATCCAGTGATTCTGAGCACTTATTTATTTGCAAGGGACTGCCAAGTGTTTTATGAATATAATAAATGATTCTCAGGGCAGAGAAGCAACCCTAAGTCTCTTCCAAGAAGGAGAAAGGCGCAACTGGGCACTTGGTGTCCTCCTCCAAATAATCCATCATTGTCAAGACAAATCCAGTGTCAGACTCTACAATGTGACTGCATAAAAAATTTTAAGTCTACCATAGAACAGGAGCAGGAACAGCCCTTGGAGACCATCCAATCTAAGCTCATGACCTCATCTTAATGATTAGGAAACCAAGGCCTTGAAGGGAACCAGCATATCAGAGAATGAGCTTTTACTGAGCACCTACTGTGTGCCCAGCACTGTGCTATCTGCTTCTCCATATGTCCTTCACTGAAGCCTCATAAATATTTTCTGTAGCTTGTTGGAAGCATTGATATATATATGTGTATATATGTATTACTCAGTGAGGGCAACTAACTTGCCCAAACCCTTAGTTGGGGATAGGATTTTGATCCAAACCCTGAATTTATGCCTGCTGCGTCAGTCAGGAGGAGCGAAGTTATGCTGTGGTAATGACCCCATAGAGCAACAAAGAGTTCCTACTCTTCGTGCTCCATGTTCACCACAGATTGGTCAGGGCTCTTCTTTTTGTCACTTTCATTTAGGGATGAAGGAGGGACCCAGACTGAGCGAGGCTCCACTGCCAAGGGCCAAGAGAAGGAGGATATCAACCCACATTGCCCTTAAAATCAGCCCAGAAGTGTGCAATTCACAGTTGGCTGGACAACACAAATTGCTTGCCACCCCCAACCTCAAGAGAGCAGAGAAGGCAACCCTACAGTGCAGCTGGAAACCTACAAGATATACGTGGTGGGCTCCACCAATAAACACCACCCATTCTCTGTTCACTCACCCCCAACTCCCCCAGTGGAGCACTGAGGGATCCCCTGGATGACACAGCCCCTCCATGGTAGAGCCTTTTCATTCATTTCTTGCACACGGCACTTTTTGCTTCCCCAGGGTACCGCCATCTGCCTGGCTAAGAAAGAGCAAAGTTTTTATTCTTTCTTCTATGGCAGTTTATATGAATATAAATATGTTGGCAAACATTACCAGACCCCAGAGCTGAAAGATGATACGCAAAGAGAACTAAAATTATAGACTATAAGAAATAAGAAAACAGTGTTTGGGTTTCCCCAAGTCTTGATATTAATGTTTATTTTCCTGCATAATATATAGTGGTGGAAAAATATATTCTTTCTTAGGCTATTTCTTTCCCCTCTCCTTTCTCTGGCCTCCAAACTACATGTAAAACTTTTACATTACTTTAATTTGAAATTAATTTAACAAAGTAAAGGGATTTCCCAAGTAGTATTTCATAAATCTGTGTGTGTGTGTGTGTGTGTGTGTGTGTGTTATTTTGGAAATATTTTTAACATAGACAAAAATAGAACAGTATTGCAGTTGTTTAAAACGTGTCTGCAAGTCATTTGACATCCCTCTCATTATCTATGTCTCTGTCCCCTTATACCCATGTGTACATTCGTGATTGCCTCCACCGACTAGTATGATGGAAATAATGCTGTGTGACTCCGAAGCTAGATTAAGGAGGGCAGTACAGAATCTGCCTGGGGTTCTCTCTTGGGACATGCACCTTGGGACCCCTGGCTATTGTAAAAGGAATCCTAAGAGCTGTTGTAGGGTTGGGAAAAAGTTAGTTTTCCCTCTACCCATCTTCGGTTCATTGGCTGGCACCCTATAAATTAGGCTGACAAAAGACAGATTAGCAAGAGAAAAGCAAACAGAAGTTTATTAACATGTTCAGTGCACACTCACACTCACACACGCACACACACGGGACCACTCAGGGAGGAGTCACTGAAGGGGTGCTTCAACGTGGGCTTCTGTAGCATCCCAGGATAGACCAATAATTTCATAGAGAGGTGGCAAGACAAAGAAAAAGGATCTGGAGCTTCGAAGGGCAGCAAATTGTGGGAGAGCAAATTTCTGGGGAAACCGATAATAAATAAGGACTAGTTTTAGCAAAGTTTACATAGATTCCTCTCGTGCCATCTTTGGATAGTAAGGGTCTGGAGTTGTCTCTGGTGATTGGTTTCTGCCCTTCCTGCTAGTGAGGGTAGGGAAGGCTCCTTTACAAATTTCTGTCCTGCTTTGAGGCAAATCGGAGGAGGGCAAAGTGCTTTTCTTGTATCTGCTCTTTCTTCATTGTTTTCAGCTCAAAATAATTCTTATGCCAATTTGGCAAATGGGAGTGGCATATTTTGCTTCGCTTCCCTGTCCTGGGAGAATCTTACACACAGAGAGACAGACAGACAGAAAGAGAGAGAGAGACAGAGTAGTCAGAAGAGCCCAAGGAGGCCCAGATGCTGGAGTCTTCGCAGCCCAGTACCAAGCATGGGCTTGGGTGGACATTGAACTGTTTCCAGCCTTACCACCATCTGAAAACTGTAATTGTGCGAGAGACACAGAGCAAGTACACATCTTAGTGGAGCTCGGCCAGCCTCTAGCACCTTGAAAGAGAGTATTAAACAAGTGTTGTTGTTCTAAGCCTCTAAGTCTCGTGGTGACAGGTCACACAGCAACAGGTAACCGTGACACGTATAACAAACCCCATGTACAACATCACTCACCTTCAATAATGATCAACTCTTGGCCAGTCTAGAACTCCAGCCAGTTCCCCCATTTCAAAATATTTGGGAATAACCCCCCCACCCCGTCTCGTCACATCCTTTCATCTAAAGATATTGACTCTAAATATACTTTTACTCACAATACTGTCAATTGTGGGTTGCAATGCATCCTCCAGAAAGATGTGCTGATGTCCTAACCCCAGTGCCCCTGAACACAGTCTTACTTGGAAATAAGGCCTTCGTGGATAGAATCAAGTGAAGATGAGGTGATCCTGGATTAGGGTGACCCACTGACTCATGTGTAAGAGGAGAGGAATTTGGACACAGAGACACACAGACACAAAGGGAGGAGGCCACGTGATGGTGGAGGCAGAGACTGGAGTGAGGTGTGTACACAACGTGGAACACCAAGGATTACAGACAAGCACCAGAGGCTGGGAAAAAGGCACAAGAAAGTTTCCCCCTCGGGCCTCCAGAAGGAACCAATCCCAGCAACAGTTTGATTTCAGATTTGCAGCCTCCAGAACCATGAGAGACTACGTTTCTGTTGTTCTGAGACACCCGTTTGCGGGAACTTGTGAAGGCAGGCCCTGGGAAATGAGCACACCATCCAAGAAACACTCTATTTTAAGTTGAAAATTAGGTATTTCCTCTCCTCTCATGCATTAGCTCTCATCCGTCGTGAGCTTGTTAACGCTTCCAGTCGTGTGTGGAGTTATTATTTTCTACGTCATAAAAACAGAGGACCATCAATAGTGCTGAGTCTGTCATCCTGGTGTCCTTTCCCCCCTCAGGTCATACAACCCTCTGCAAGCAATTGTAGCCTGGACTCAGTTGGGAGAACCCAGCCACCATCACGTGTTCTAGAATAGGAGGCTCGAGTTGTAGGGAAAGAGCCCATGGGGCTTTGGCCCCAGACAGTCCAGGGTTCCCTCCCTGGCTACGCCACTTCAGCCAGTGCATGTGGCTTCTGGGGACTTTGTTCTCCCATCTGAGCCTGGTTCACCCAATTGTACAAAAGGATTAACCCTTTATATTCCAAACTCTTACCTTGGGAATCAATGGAAAGGTTTATGAGAATGCTGGGCCCAGTGCCCGGTGCATCAAGCCTTGTTTCTGCTTTGAGTCACCAAAGTGAGAAGGAGAGCCCAGGTTGCTGAATCTTTTGGTTTTCTCAAAGTATTGCAACAGCTGCCGGATCTGTGCTCAGAGAGCATGGAACGGTCCTGTCTTCTCCAAGTTCAGGAAGGAAATGAGCTGGCTTTGAGAAGCTGCCCCTTGATTGGCCGAGGGCAGAGTGTTCGGGGCCTGATGTGGTGTCAGGAAGGGATTCTAAACAAATGTCCTGAAATCCTACTGTAGGAAAGTTATTCCTTTAACCTGAGCTTTGCACTTGCATCTTCCAAAATGTTAAGTGGTAACTCAGTAAGTCCTCCTCACCCTAGAGAGAATTAATTTATTAGGGTACTCCCCTCTAAGACTGGAGGGCCCTGCATGGTGTAAAGGCACCAAGGGAGCCAGAAGGAGGGGTCAGTTCAGACAGACAGGTCCCCAGAGGCTCTCCTGTCCCGTGCAGAGTGCTGGTGGCTGATCGAAGCACAAAGCTAATGGGATGGGCTGCAAGACCGGATTTGGGCAGTGTCTACGCTCTGACCCTTCGAAGTGTAGTTCTTCCTCCTGGCTCCTCTGCTTTCCAGCCAGGGCACCTGTGCAAAGCATTCCACCTCCATGACCTCAGATTCCTCAGGTGTCAAACGAGGGCATCGGGCTGGACTAAGAGACCAGAGACCCCTTTGGGCTGCAGCAGCTACACATCACTAACTAGAGCTCTAACCTGGCTTCTTTTCAGCTGGATGTTGGCTGATCCATTACTTGTTTACGTGACTTCAAGGAAGAGAAACCCGAGCTAAAGGTGGTTTTAGCAATAAAGACACTTGATTAACTCAGGGAACAAAAGGTCCAGGATCCAGGGCTAGACTGGCTGCTGATTAGCATCCCCCAGGACATCACATCTCTCTTCTCCTCGGTGCTTGTCTGGTTTTTCAGTCCTGTGGAGCCACAAGAACACAAAATGGCCTTGTTCCTGCCCTTCCTGTGCTTGATGTTTATATGGGAGCTCATATCTTTCCCAAGTGCACCCCGGCCAACTCCCCTCACGCCGCATTGGCCAGGACTGGGTCATGCGTCCCCTAGACCGGGGCCTGGCTCACCAGCCCAGATGCCCAGGTATATCTGGACCAAACCCAAATTCTGTTGCCAGAAGAAGAGACACCTGGTAAGGAGGTGCCGGCTCACTGGCCCACATCGGTTGTATCCACGGCTTCCCTGAGACAGAGTCACAACATTAATAATAGGATCATTCCCTTGGGAAAGAAAATTCGCTTTAGGACAATCTTCTCTTACAAAACCATTCCTAGTGGGAGCCGGTGTCCTGAGCTTTGCCGCTTAGGTGAGCGAAACAGAGAAAGCAGCAGAGGCATCTCTGTAGAAACTTCTAGGAACTCAGTGCACCAGCTGGCCTGACAAAAACACCTGCTGTGGCCCCTCCAACCCGGGCCTGGCTGCTGACAGAAAACTTCTTCCTGTTTCCACCGTATTCTCCCAAAGGCCTTCTTGCTCTTCTTGATTCCCCTGTCGAAGCAATTTCCCCGTCCCTGGCCTAGCGCTGACTCCAGAGCCTAGGCCAATGACATGAGGAGCAGAGGCGAGAAGGAAGAAGCGAAGGTGCTGTGCTTCAGGACAGTCTGTCAGACAGAAGAGACATAAATGGCTCACAGATGCAGGAAGGGTTAAAATGATCTATTAAAAAGTGTGTAGAGTTCCAGCAAGGCGATGCATGCGAGGCAACCTGCTGTGTGGACCGCCCCAGGAGGAGGATGCCAGTAACCCTGGCTCTGGCATTTATTACTCATGTGATTTGGGGCAAGTGGCCTAATTTCTATGAGCCTCAATTTCCTCATCTGTAAAATGGAGCTAACGACACCTTGTATGTAGATTATAGATAATGTTAAAGCCTCGGACACGTGCAAGGCCAAGATAACAGAAACATTTCTAGCTTGAGAGTCAGTATCCTATAACCGAAAAAGCACAACTTTAGGGCAAGAGAGACTAAGTTACATCCTGTTCTGGGGCTGGCAGGTCACTCAACAACCTTCTCTGAGCATCTGCAGAATGGCCTGACGCTATGTCTCTCGAGAAGAGTAGCCAAAATGGTGTTAAAAGTATCCAGAGTGAACCTGGCACATAATGAGTTCCTAATTAACAGTACCTGTTGCTGTAAATGAACGAATGAATGAATGAATGATTGTTGAAAGGAAATGTACAGAGGCCTCGCCAAGTGCCCAGGGGTGGCAGGCTGTCTATAAATGGCCTCACCCTTCCCTTGGGTGGGACCACAAAATTTAACGTGGTGTCCCCCTAAAAACGATCAACATAAATAATATTTTCATGCAAAATGAAAACAAAAAATCCACAATGAGCAAAATATCCAAATGTTTAAATAAAGACAGGCTTGTTAACACGCCTGGGTCAAATTAGGGCCTGAGGCAAAAGGAAAAAATCAGTAATTCTGACCCTGCCTTTAGTTAAAAATGAAGGCCTCAATCCCCTGTCCCCGGTCTCCCCTCCATCCCACCCTCTCTGGGGTTCTGGTGGTTCTCTCCTGCACACTGGAAACAACGGTTGCACTTTTTAAAAAATGAGAATGCCGAGACCTACCCTCAGGCCAACCCAAACAGAATGTCAGGGCGTGGGGCCTGAGCATCGGTATTTTTTAAATTCCCCAGATGACTCTGTGGTACAACCCTGGTTGGGAATCACCGCGACCGCCAGACAGAGCCTGGTGGGTTCCCTGGAAAGCCAGCCATCCCTCCTCTGGGGGCTCTCTTAAGTGGAGAGAGCAGGAAGCAAGTAATTATACTTTTAGTTTTTTCTGCGCAGACACTGGAGAAGAGCCAACATGCTAGGAATCTTTCTGCCAATCCGAGATTTACTGGTTCCTGGAGAGGCTCCTTGCAGAAACAGGCTGCCTGCTGGCTCATCCCCAGCTCATCCTCAGCTCCCCCGGCTGCCCACCCAGATAGTCCTGAGTCCTGCTTCTCCACGGCAGGTCATTAAGATTGTGGGGCTTCAGTGGCCCCCTCATCTCCCAGAGATGGGATACCTCCTGAGGAAGGTGTTCATGAGAAACAAATCTCATGCAAACAGCATTCCTAGTGCCTGGTTTGTGCTAAGTCCTCCACAAAGGGTGGCTGCTGTTACTTGATGCTAATTTTTATAACAGCGATATGAAGATGAACATGTGCGTTCCTCTAGCTAAGGCAACAAATTCTGCAGAGGCATGTGGTAAATGCTGTTGGGTAGATGCACCGTGTTGTCCTCTGCGAAGCTATGTTTATCCGGTCAGTCAACATACATTTATTATTCCTGCACTTCTAGCCATGCACTATTCTAGGCACCAGGGACCACAGTGGGTAGTAAAAAAGATCAAGCCCCACCCCTTGGAGTACATGTGGAGAGAAGTCAAAGAACAAACAAATGTATGATGTGAGGTTAAGTAGAGGTGTGTGCTTTGAGGAAAAAGAAAGCAGAAGAGGAGAGAGAGAGCACGCTCGCAGGAACGTGATTTTGGCCAGGGGGTGGTGGAGGTGAAATGTGAGCAGGGCTGGGAATGAGTGACTCAGGGCATCATTTGGAGAATATTCCAGGTAAGGAGCCACAGTGCAAAGGCCCTGGGGTAAAAACATAGGGCCACGTGGCCGCCGAGAAGTGAGGGGAGGTGGGGCTGAACATGGCAGGACGTCGGGTTCTGGAGGTTTATTCTGAGTGCAGTGGGAAGCCTTGGAAGATTTCGAAGGAAGTGGAGGTAGCACATACTCACTGGAGATAAAAAGGCCTAATAAAGTCTTGTGAACTGTGTGTGCACGGGGAGGGCAGGGGTGGTGGTGGTGGAGGGGCCCTACCGAGGGGCCCGGGGGCTCTGGCCCAGCCACAGAAACCTTCTGCCCACCCCCTTCTCCTCCTCCCGCCCCGGAAGGAACAGCACCTCGAGCACACCTGCCTGACCGTGTCGGGCCCGCTGTGAGGCCAGGGCTGGACGCTGGTACGAGCGGGCGGCCGGAGCCCCTCGCTGAGCCTTGGCCAACGTGGTCTTTGCTCCCAGCGTCGGGGGCCTGCCAGGAGTTAGCTTCTCCAGGTCCTCTGTCATACGAAAGACAAGAAGCCAGAGGACTTAGAAGCAAAATTTCCAAACCAGTAGATTATTGAAATGACCTCAGTGTGCAAGATACCACTTCTTCGGGTGCCTGAGCTTCAGGCAAGGGACGCCCCTCTTTCCTCTGGGTGTTCAGACAGCCGGTGAAGTGCCCCCCGCGCCTGGGGCCTCCCATCCTGTGTTGATTCTGGGTCTTCCCCGCACCTGCCACAGCCGCTCTCTCTTCTGATACATGCCAGTCGGCACACACGCCGGGGTCAGGATAGCTGCAGGGTGCCAGGGAGGCTGGGTGACAGTCTCTGGAAGCTTCGAGTGCAGGCCCAGGAATGAGGGCTGGTGCCTCGGGCACAGGAGGCTCAGAAGCATTTCCCACCTGCGTCAGGCTGTGTCTGAAAGTTTGTGTGTACCCATCTGCACTCAAATTCATACCTCAAATCCGAACCCCCAACGTGATGTATCAGAAGATGGGGCCTTTGGGAGGTGATTAGGTCATGAAGGAGGAATCCTCACGAATGGGATTACTCATCTTCTGAAAAGAGACCCCCAACAGCTTTCTCCCTTTCTACTCTATGAGGATAAAGGAAGAGTCTGTAAACCAGGGGAGGACTCTCAGCATCCTGTCAGGCTGGGACCGGATCTCAGACTCCCAGCTTCCAGAACGCTGAAGAAGAAATCTCTGCTGTTCCCCAGCCACCCAGTCTGTGCTGGCAGAAAGCTCATTGCTCCTCCTTTGGCTTTCTAAAATGTTGTCATTTGATCTATATTGAATTTGTAGTTTGCTTGGATTTTCTGGCTGCATAAGAGCCACAGCATAAGTAGTTTGCCCCGAGGTCTATATTTGTGCCTATTTAAATAAGATCATAACTGGAGTGCCCGGGGTGCTCAGTCGGGTGAGCGTCCAACTCTTGATTTCAACTCAGGTGGTGACCTCAGGGCCCTGGGATCGAGTCCTGTGTGGGCCCCGTGCTGGGCGTGGAGCCTGCTTAAGAGTCTCTCTCTTCCTCTCCCTCTGCCTCTCCCCCTCACCGCCTCTCTAAATGATAATAATAATAACAATAAGATCATAATGAAAGTAACTCAGGCTCACGGGGTTCTGTACCTTACTCTAGTCTAACAGCAACTGAATTGGAACAGAGGGCCTGGGTGGTGGTAGCTGTAGAGTGAAAAGGAGGCTAAGCCAGGTGTCCCACTGGGACCACCCTTCATTGCCCTTCAGCAGACCTCGTGGTGAGCCCCTATCTCAGCTTTTGCTCCGACCTTGTGTGACGCAGAGTAACTTGGACATTCTGCTAGTTCCCATTTGGCTTTCTCTCACTGGAGGGGCTGTCCTCAGGGGTCTTAAGTGCACAGAGCAGGGACCAAGCTCCTCACACCTTTGTCCCCAAAGCTCTTAACGTCGGGTTCTGTGCACAATTACTGTTTAACAAGCACACGTAAACCGAACTTCACACATTTTTGTTAATTTGTTCTTACCAGCCACAAGGGAGCTCGGCCTTCCAGGGTGCTGTGGGAAAAGCAACCATTTACTTTTTGGAATGACATCATCTTCATTCTTTTGTATCAGTAGGTGTGTTTTCCCCTGTTTCTTCCAATTGGGCCTATTTGGTCTCAAATCTTCTTATTGGGGAAATCAATCGGAGGTTGCTTTTTATAATCTCTCTCATTCTGGTTGATTTAGCTATTATAAGACCATCTTTATTTCTTCCTAAAGTATTCAGATTTAATTATATGTTTTTCTTCTGCCTTTGGTTCAAGTGTGGTAATTATGCAGTATTTAGTCTGTCTCAAGTTTATTATTAGACCTTGCATTGTCCCTGCATTTGGTAAATTGCAGAGAATTTGTATTTTTAGGGCTCTTTCCATTCATGGTGTTATTACTTGAGCAAAGTAATGTATATATATACACATATATATGTGTGTGTGTGTCTGTATGTGTTATATATGTTATATTATAATATATATTATATATCTCATATATGTCATATGTATATATAACAGGAGGTTTAATATTTCCAATTCAGGTAGATTTCTATTTATTGAATCAAAGTTGGTTAATTCTGTTGTCAGCCAGCTTATGAGCATTGCTTTAGTAAAGTCAACCTAGAACTACAGCTTTTTCTTAGAATGGATGGTGGAAAAACCAAGGGAAGTGAGATACTGAAGTGTCTCCTGCTTTAGAATCTTGCTTTGAAGGGGCACCTGGGTGGCCCAGTTGGTTAGCCATCTGACTCTTGATTACGGCTCAGGTCATGATCTCAGGGTCCTGGGATCAAGGTCTGAGTTGGGCTCTAGGGTCAGCACAGAGTCTGCTTGTGCCCCTCCCCCTGCTCACATGTATGCCCGCTCTCTCTCTTGCTCTCTCTCTCTCTCAAATAAATAAATAAATCTTAAAAAAAAAAAAGAATCTTGTCTTGAAGATGAATCCACATGCATAATTGACAGCCTGCTTCAGAACCTGTATCTCCTTTGTCTTGGTGCAGGTTGCTGGAATAAGGAGGCACTTGGCCATCAGCCTTGGCAATGGCCCTTCATTTCAGCATCAAGGGAGCTCCATCTACCCACCTCTCCCTTCTTTTGGCCATTTCACAGCTTATTTCCAGGTGTACCATGGAACAGTTAGGGCTACAACTACATCACTGCTATTCTTCCTTGACTTATGCACTGGGTCATTCATATACTCAATCAACAGATCCTTGCTCTCATGAAATGTGTATTACAGGAGCAGGGAAAGTTCTAGAGATAAAAACAAATGAAAATATACTATGTCAAGTGGTATGCCAGGATGGCACATCATTCCCCAATTCTTCACACCCTGTTCCTATTAGAATTATGCATCAGAGTGAATTACACCATTGATAGTGAAGGTTCTCTGACAGAAGGTAGATAGATACCTTTCTATTCTTGTTGACTTGGTCACATGAATCACTTTGGCCTATGGGATATTTACAGCCATGATGTAAGCAGAGGCCTGGAACATGCTTGTGGGATTAGGCCTGCTTCTACTGCTTCTGCTATTGCTATGAGAACATGCTCTGGGTAGCTTCTGAACAAAGAATAATGAGACACCATAGAACTGACTTGAACCCCACCCACAGCATGGAGATGAGCCCAGCAGACTAAAGACAGAAGCAGAGGCAGTCAACCAAGCCCCAACCAGATCCACCAATCCAGTATACCTGCAGATCTGTGAGCAGGAGAGACTTGCTACTAGCGGTGAAGAAATTCAAGGGATGATTTGTTACAAAGCAGTATCACTGAAAGAGCCAACGAATAGAAGGGATGGTAAAGGCTAGAAGAAAAATAGAGCTGAGTAAGGGACAGAAAGTACCCATGGCAAAGAAAGAGGAGTAGTATTTTCCTTAGGATAGCAGTTCAAGCTCCCTGGCCATGATGACATTTGAGCAGGAACTTGTGGCATTCATATTTGTTGACCAGTTATATGTGCCAGACAACTGAATTGTCTCATTTATTGGTCAAACATGTTATGTGGTAGGTACTGCTAATGCCATCACTTTTTAAAGATTTATTTATTTTTATTTGAAAGAGAGAGAGAGCACAAGAGAGTGAGGGGAGGAGCAGAGGGAGAGAAAGAATCCCAAGTAGACTCTGCACTGAGCCTGGAGCCCAACAGAAGGTTCAATCTAAAGACCCTGAGGTCATGACTTGAGCCGAAATCAAGAGTTGGATGCTCAAATGACTGAGCCACCCAGGAGCCTGGCCAAAGCTATCATATTTTAAGATAAGGAAACTTAGACACAGAGAGATTTTGTGACTTTCCATGGTCTCACCCACAGCAGGTGGGAAGACTGAGATTCTATTCTATTTCAACTGTAACTTGATCCACTGCAGTGCAGTCTGGCACTAACTACCTGGTGTTAGCACAGACACTATAAGTTCAAGCACAGACACTATAAGTTCACTATAAGTTCAAGGACATGACCCCAACAAGACTGGTGTTAGCACAGACACTATAAGTTCAAGGACATGGCCCCAACAAGACTGCCCTTATTTCAGATGCCAGCTATCATTTGGGGATGCACACACTACTGGCACATCTGACTGCTGGCTATAAATCCAGGACTTTTTAGTGACCCCCTCGGGTTCAGTAATTTGCTAGAATAACTCACAGAATCAGGGAAGTGCTCTATTTATGTTTACAGGTTAATAAAGATACTAATTGGGAGGACAATACAATCCCTCTGTTCTGAAGGATACAGAGCTTCTGAACTCTCTCCTTTTGAAATCAGGACACATCGTTCTACCAGCACATCAGAGTGTTCACCAACTAGGAAACCTTGGTGTCCCCTTTTTATCAGGGATTCAGTAGGTAGGCATGATTGGTAGAATCATTAGCCATGTAGCTGAACTCAACCTGTTGTGCCCCCTTTCCTCTCTGGATGTCAGCTGAAAGTCCCAACCCTTTAATCACAGGGTTGTCTTTCTGGTGACCAGTCCCCATTCTGAGCTTTTTAGCATAACAAAGACACTCCCATCAGAAACTCCAAGGGGTTCTAAAGCTCTGTGCCAGGAATATGTGAATGAAAAAAAAGGAATAATTGAAACATCCCTAGACAGATCAAATAGCAGAATGGACTCAGCAAAAGGAAAACTTTCTGAACTGGAGGAGAAACCTGAAGAAGTCACTAGGGAAGCACAACTAGGAGATAATGAAATGGAAAATAAGATGTTATGAGACCAGAGAATAAAGAGAACTCCTCTTGTGGCTTCTGGGTAGCTCAATCAGTTAAGTGTCTGACTTCAGCTCAGATCATGATCTCACGGTTGTGGGATTGAGCCCCATGTTCAGCTCTGTGTTCAGTGGGAGTCTGCTTGGCCCTCCCCCTGCCCATGTATGCTCTCTTTCTCTCTCAAATAAATAAATAAAATATTTTAAAAAGAGAGAGAATTCCTCTCAAATGTCTAAAGTTGGAGAAAGAAGAAAAAACAATGAGAGAGAAGGGACATTGGATGTAGAAATTGTAGAATTTCTACAAATGATAAGAAAACTAGTTTGGTCTCAGGAAGCCCAAGTAATGTCAAGTAGGATATTTAAAAAGACATCGGGGTGCCTGGGGAGCTCAGTCGGTTGAGCATCTGACTCTTGATTTCTTTTTCTTTTTTTTTTTAAGATTTTATTTATTTATTCATGAGAGACACAGAGAGAGAGAGAGAGAGGCAGAGACACAGCCAGAGGGAGAATCAGGCTCCATGCAGGGACCCCGACATGAGACTCGATCCCAGGTCTCCAGGATCACGCCCTGGGCTGAAGGTGGTGCTAAGCCGCTGAGCCACCCAGGCTGCCCTTGATTTCAATTCAGGTCAGGATTTCAGGGTCTTGGGGTCAAACCCTGAGTTAGTCTACATGCTCAGCGGGAATCTATTTGAGATTCTCCCTCTCTCCTTCTCTCTCTGCCCCTCCCCATTCCTCACATGTGCTTTCTATTTCGCTCTCTCTCTAAAATAAATACATCTTAAAAAAAAAAAAGGGTAGGCACATCTGCAACGTCACAGCAGAGAAATGCCGAGGACAAAAGATCTTAAAATCATTGGGATACCTGGCTGACTCGGTTGGTGGGGCGTGAGACTCTTGATCTCAGGGTCATGAGTTTGAGCCCCACATTGGGCATAGGGCTTACTTTAAAATTTTTTAATTTAATTTAAACAGATCTTAAAATTGTCCAGAGAAACAGATTTTTTTTGAAAAACAGATTATACGCAAAGAAATTATAGTTAGACTTTCCACTGACTTCTCAGATTGTAATGAAGCAAGGAGATGATCTCTTCAAAGTCTTAAAACTGTTGACCTAGAAATTACTAGAGGGTGGCAATTAAAGCTATTGAAATGCAGTAGCAATAAGAATGAACAAATGGATTTTTTTCAAGAAATTTGGTGGTTTCATCAAGTGGACTTATAATTTTAAAAATAGGTAACCTTCAACCAGAGTTCTAGGGTTTTCATGTTGACTGCCTGAACCATGGTGCTGTCAATATCAAAAATCAGAAGTCAGGAAAGACAGATTTGGAAGAAATGTAGATGAATGTAGGGACTTTGTTGTTGTCATTAGTACTGTTGTTCCTGATAATAAATATGAAACAAGATCTAGGTAACATACATGAGTGCTCTTCTTAATAATATCTATACTTTTCTGAAGACTGGTATTTTGTAGTATTTTTAAAAATTAAAGTAACACAGATCCAGGGAAGAAAATGAAGAAATTACCAAAATGTACCAGAGAAAAAATTTAACCACTCACAACTAAAGGGTTAACTACCCTTGGGATTTTGAAGGCCTCCATGTTTTGGTAGCAGTAGAACACCCAGGCAGGCATTTAAAGTATGGGGCCAGCGTAGATGCTGATTAATTTTTGATGGTTGACTGAGCATTTGTTTAATCTTTGGTTGAGATGTGTTGCACTTCAAGCAGAAGGGGGAAAATGCACAAGCGATGTCCTCAGCACTTTTCCTGCATGCTATGTGCCTACTGCAGTGAACTGGGATTCACAAGGCAAATGTTAGTCGTGAATGTATTAACCTCGTTTCCTTGGGAACCACTGAACAGAGGAGAGAATGCCGGTCACATCTAGCAGCCTGCTATGTGTAAGGCAATTAGTTCCAGAATTTGTCAGATGACAGTTCTATTTTTGAGCACTTTCTTATCAATTAGGAGAAAAATATCTGACAGGCAGGGATTTCTCAGCAGTTTGGGTTGCAGGTTAGCTCATGAGCAACAGGAAGGCAAGTTTAAACTGCCTCGTACCAAGATCATTATAATTTGTTCCTTTCGGTGGAGGGTCTTGATGGATCGGCTCAGGGATAAGATACAAGGGAGAAGTGAGCAGCCGATGCTCAGTTCGCGCTCCTAGGAATACACATAGATTGTGGCAGATGTCCTGCTCATCCTCAAAGTCGGCACATAAAGTTCCTCATTATTTTGCTCTGGTAAGTAACGGTGGTGCGGCTTACGAAGTAGTTCTTTTCGGTTAATCACATGGGTCTGGGTAAAGCTTTGAGCAAGAATAATAAAAAAATAATCAGAGCAATGCAGCCATTTATGGAGTGCTATGTGCCAGGCAGTGAAGTAAACCAGTACATCCTCACGTCAGCTGGTCCCCCCGACGGGCCCTGTGTGGAGGGTCAGAAGACGGCAGATTGGCCTGTTGTATGAGCATGATAAAAGGAAGCAATGAAAGCTGTAAGGAACTCGTGATCTAGAAGTTCCGTTTATGCATGAATTGTATATATTTTACTTTCTTTTTATTTATATTATGATGTTTTGTGATCTTAAAAGATCTTTGTGGCTGGAGAGAGCTGCGTATCCCAGCCTTGGCCAGTCTCAGAGACAGCAAAAGGCCAGACAGAGGTGTGCTCCGACATGCAAGCTAACCAATCCAGAGCCAGACCCCCTCCACGGGGCTGCACACAGCCCAGCAGGCAATAGGCCTCTGCCTTAATCATCCCAGGGCCAAGTGCCAGGCAACTAGAGACCACCCCTAGATCCCAGAGTCTGCCCAAATTATTCAAATTAGCCATTCTATGCTGTTTGCCCATCCCTGTTTGTCCCTCCTGTGGAAACCCCAATAAAGGCAGTGTCCTAAACCTTTATTCCCTTCTGCCTCCTGCCCACACTGGTGTCTTTCCCGTGTGACCTTGATCGGCATGCCTTCTGTCTCTAGGACCTGTGAGTATAGTAAACTTTGTTTCCCTGAGCCTCCCTTTGTCTCATCTTGTGGCCACACCCAACTGACATCTCATAAAAGAATAGGCAACACTGTGGGGAATAGCCACTATCCACAAACTTACCAGGTGCTTATGCCCATTTTAAGAAATCTGACTAGTAAAGAGCTTGAGCCTGCATAGTTTGTTAATGAAGAGTAGAATTTGAGCCTCGGTTTGTCTGTCTGCAAGCCACACTCAAATCCTGCCCCCTCACTACTCAAAGCATGGGCTCTGAGTAGTGCGGCTCTTTCACTTGAGAGCCTGGTAGCAGCCCACCATCTCAGGCCCCACCCCAGACCTAGAGACTGCCTTGTAATCAGACCCCAGGTGGTGCCAAGGGAAGCTGGAGAGGCTCTGTTCTCCACCCACTCAGCCAAGCACCACTGAGAGGGGAGTGTGTGCCACAGGGCATAATGGGAGTGACATAAGAGATGCCAGAGAAGGCCTGGAATTCTAGAGAAGGAAACTGGCGTTGAGGGCTGGGATGGTCAGGGAAATCTCCCTAAAGGAGGTCGAACCTGTAAGGAATAGTAGGATTCAAACCCATTAACACTTAAAAAAATTTTTATAGGAACATCCCTCATCTTAATGAACGTGCACCCCACTATCTCCATACACGGAAGCTCTGAGGTCTCTAAGCTACCCCATGTGCCATGTTTTCCTGGAGCTCAACATTTTATCCATGATGTAGTGACTGCCTGCATAGGAAAGCAGTACTCGGTTGTGAAGACAGCCCAGGTGACAGGAGGGAGACTGTCTCCCAGCCGTGCTGGTACAAAGGCCATCTGTGCTGCTGTGTCAAATCCTACTTTGAAGGAGGGGTACTAAGGAGTCATCCACTTACTTGTCCATTCTCATGTCTCTCTCAAAGCTGTCTTGTAGCCAAAGTTAGAAAAAGCCTGTCTCCAAGAAGCATTTTCTACATTTAAACTCAAAGATGAAGTAAACATTTCTTGAAGTGCTTATTTCAAGAGAACATGCACATTTTTAGGCACCGGTAATGATTTAAGTAAGCAGTGATTTTAGTTTATCTAATGTAGCTAATGTAGCAATTTTTTTCAGGTACGTGATTCTTTTTCTGCGCACATGGAAGAGTCCTGACCCACATTTGTTCATATGCTTACTTACAAAAGAGATAGAGGCCACTTGGTAGTGGCCAGCTAACTGTTAAAGGGCCAATCCTAAGACCCTGGCCCATTTCCATGCACCTGCAGTCCATCAGCCTGCATGGGCCTCCAGTTCCCTTGTGAGATCCTTACCCAACCCCAAACAACCAACTTACACAGCCTTTCTAGACAACTACCTGATTCAAAAGATTCAGGCCCTTCCATCAGCCAGCAGCCCTGTTTTATTTTTCTTCATAACACTTAACACCATCGGACTCGGTTTCCATAGTTTTTGTTGTGTGACTGTTTATAGTCTATCTCCCTGCTACTTGAATGCAGGGATTTTGATGGTTTTGTTCACCACTGAACTCCCAGCATCTAAAATAGTGTCTGGCACGATAACCACTTGTTGAATAAATAAACTTGTGTGTAAACAGAAACCTTAATGAACATGTTAGTTGACAATCACTGAACGAGTGAGTGATGTTTAGAGATTGAACATCAAAAATTTTGCACAGCGCAAGGAAGAATGTGGGAGGGCAAGGACATCTCCCTGGCCTGAGGATTGGCGTGGGCCTTATTAAATGTATCCTGACAAGAAAAAGCAATGTAGGCAAGAAGGGAAAGAAAACATAGGCAAGGGACATCTGGGTGGCTCAGTGACTGAGCATCTGTCTTTGGCTCAGGTCATGATCCCAGGGTCCTGGGATGAAGTGCAACATCGGGCTCCCCACAGGGAGCCTGCTTCTTCCTCTGCCTCTCTGTGTGTGTCTCTCATGAATAAATAAATAAAATCTTAAAAAAAAAAAAAAAACATAGGCAAAAGCCTCTGAGTAAACGGTCGGACAGGTGTGTTCTGAAGCCCCAGAGAGTACATTGTCTCTTTTTGGCCACGTGTCATTGCTGCTCATACTGTCCAGAAAAGTGCTCAGGCCTGCTCTCTTGTGAGTCTAAATATAAGTTCCTGGTGCCACTGCTGAAATGTTGTTGATTAACAACAAGAAGCTCCCAAACACTTGATGTTGCTTCACCTTCATCATGGCAAGTGGTCCCAGAATATGCCCCATGCACGAGGGATTCAATGCCTTCATTCCTTCTATGGAGAAGGGGGGAGAAAAGGGAGCACAGGAAGCATGCTGAGGCCAGGTGACACAGCTTCAGCGCCAGTAGTCGGATGGCCTCGCTCCTCATCGGGACAGAGTGGAAATGCAATAGGGTCTCCCCAGAGAGAAGTCAAGGGGGTAGGTCTCCCAAAGAACCTTCCACAGCACAGTCTGGGGAGATGGGCTGCAGATATCAAGTGCTTCAGGGTCAAACATAATTTAGAAAGCCTCAGTCAACCAAGGTAGAAAGTTTTCTTCTATACAGAACTCCCCAGGGCTTTAGTATGTGAATTCAGATGTGATTCACCCCATGGTTGTGGTCTAGAGAGAAACAGGCAGTGAAACAGAGCCCGGGGGGATAATATCAACAGGCACTGGTGATGAATTAGAAGGGAATATGGTGTCCAGCCTCCCTGCAAGGTGTCTGGCTCACACAGTGGGTGGATGGTGGGACCATGTGCCAAGACTGGGCAGCAAAGGCCCTTGTTTAGAAGGGAATAGCAACGGCTTTAGTTTAGGCATATTGACTAAGGAAAGCTTTGAGAGAACCAAGCAGAAAAAACAATCAGAAGTGGAGATTTTGTTGACATTTTAGGCAGGATGATTCTTAATTTAAAAAGTAATTAATTAACTAGCTGATTAATTAAAAGAAATGGAGATTCTGAACTCCAGGGAGAGTGCTCTTCCGCAGAGTTGGGATGAATGCGGGCCGGGCTGCCCTGAAGGTCGCCGGGGAACCCAGGACTGCCAGCAATCTCTGGAGGGGGCCGCTTAGGGGCTCCAGAGCTGCCACCTCCCCTCATCTCACCCCATCTAAGTCTCCTGAGCCTTCAGATAAATTACAAGCTAAGCTTCAGACTTTAGCACAGGATCAAAATATATACACTGAACTATTTTAAACAAAGGATGGCCAATAAATGTCATTTCGCATGCCACGGCTATTAGTCACCAGTAGCCGCCCGGTGAGTCGTGGACACCTCCGAGACCATACCCAGGGCCGTGACTGAAGAGTGAGTCACCTCTGCGCGGCTCTCGGAAGGGCAGGGTGGAAAGAGCCTGTGACACAAACGTGCCATCCTGGGCCTGGGCCTTGTGGGAGGTCTTCAGCCAAGCAATCGGGCACATTCCTGGCCATTTCCCATGATGAAACGGAGCAAAGTCTAGTGCCTTGGGAGCACTGGGAGCCTTCTGTTGCTTTTAAGGAGCGATTTTTCTGCAGCGGCTCCAGGTGCCCCCTGAGCTCAGAGAGCGGCAGGGAGGTGCGTCAAAGCGAATCTGCGATGATTTAGAAACGCATAGCCGTGTAAACAGAACTTGACTTACTTCTGCCGCTTTTGTGAGCCCAACTGAAGTTTTTGTGTCTAAAATGTACAAAACAGTGCAATCGCACGCAAACTGCAAGGTGTAACATCTTGGTTTGGCAAGGGCAGATTCCAGCCACGAAACACACTGAATTCCAAGAGCTTTATAAAGCAAACGTTTTTAATTGCTAATTGCTTTAAAACTAGAGAATGAATCAAGAAAACAGTGATCATCGCGAACTATAATTCTGTGACATAGAGTAGGGCTGCTGAAACGATTCATCTGCCCATGAAACGTGCTCGCACACCTTGCTGTACATCTCACCGGGTGTGGGGGGAGAGAGGGAAGCAGTTCTGCTCAAGCGGGGAGGATTCGAGAGTGAAGGAGCCCGGCCACTGCAGGGGACAGAGAGGAACACGGCCGGCGAAGCCCTCCTACAGCGGCCGCTTGGGCTCCAGGCCCAGGACGTGCAGCCCGTGGGGCAGGACGAGGGTCTGCGCAGGCGCAGTCAGGGGGGAGGTTCTGTTCCCCTTACTTCCGCGGACAGGCCGCAGGAAGCCGGAAGTGACGTCACACGAAGTACCGGGATGCGGGGAGCAAAGGATGCTGGGAGAGGGACTCTGGGTGGGCCCGAGAAACGTGGCGCCTCCTCCTTCCTCCCGCAGACTCTCACTTTGAAACGTACGCTCCCTGCAGATGTCAGATCACGGTGTGAAGACCGAAACTAATATGATACTGTCCATTATACCTCAAAAAAAATTTTTTTTTCTTTACGTGTACTGGGTTTGCCAGCACCGTCACTCATTCCTTCTTGCAAACAAGCCTGCCTCCTTCCGCACCCCGACCCCACGTCCCGGGGGGCGTCTCCGGAGCCGCCCGTGCAGCAGGTCGTGGGGGCGTGGGCTTGGGGCGAGGCCTCACCCGGCCCAGCATCTGTGGGGCCCGCTCCCGGCTGCCTAAGCGGTGCGGTCGGGCGCAGGCACCCTGGGCTGTGGCTCCTCCTGCAGAACGAGGTGACGGCAGACCCGGCGCCGCGGTGTTGAGCAGTGACTGATGCGAAATAATACATCGGGAGTTTGGTCACGTGCTTGCTACACAGTGGCCAAGTCAACGAATGGTAGTATTCTCTTAATTATAAAGTATTCCCATTTTTCATTGTAACATCACGTAACTTGAACTTTGCCATCCTACTCCCCTTTATTTATTTATTTATTTATTTATTTATTTATTTATTTGCATTTCACATTTTCCACAGTAGACTCCTAGAACTCTTCCATCTTGCAAAACTGAAATTCCGTAACCACCCAACGGCTTTCCATTTCCTCCCTCCCACCTTCTGGAACGACCGTTGTACTTTCTGTTTCTCTCAGTTTGATTATTTTAGAGACTTCATAGGAGTGGAATCATACAGTACTCGTCTTCTTGTGACTTTCTTACCCCAGGTATCGTGATATCTCCAAGGTTCACCCATGTTGTGGCATGACAGGATTTCCTTATCTTTTAAGGCTGAATAATAGCCCATTGTACGTGTAGACCACAGTTTGTGTATCCATTCACCCCTGGATGGACATTTGCGTTGCTTTCATCTCTTGATTATTGTGACTAATGCTGCAGTGGACATGGGTGTGCAATTATCCCTTTGAGATCTTACTTTCAAGTCTTTTGGATGTATTTCCAGATATAGGGTTGCTGAGTCACATGATAATTCTATTTTTAACTTTTTGAGGACTCTCCATCCTGATTCCCATTACAATTCCATTTACCAGTAGTGCAGGAGGGTCCTGATCTTTCCACATTCTCATTAACACTTTGTATTTTCTGTTTTGTTTGGTTTTGGTGTTCATTTTTGATAATAACCATCCTAATGAGCGTGAGGTGATATCTCAATGTAGTTTTGATTCTCATTTCCCTGGTGGTTAGTGGTATTATGCATTTCCTCATAAGTTTGTTGGCCATTTTCGTATTTCTTAAGAGAAAGGTCTATTCAAATACTTTGCTCACTTTTTAATCTTTTTAACATATTTTTTGTTGTTGTTGTATTGAGTTGTGGGAGTTCCTCATATATTTTGGATATTAAAACCTTGTCAGATAAACGATTTGCAAATATCTTCTTCTGGTTCATTGGTTGCCTTGTCACTGTTGATTGTAACCTTTGCTGTGCAGAATTTTAAAGTTCAGTGTAGTCCTATTTGTCTATTTTGGGTTTTGTTGCCTGTGCTGTGGTGTCAAATCCACAAACTCATCACCCAATCCAATGTCATAAACATTGCCCCCTATGTTTTCTTTTAGGAATTTTATGGTCTCAGGTCTTATGTTTAGGTCTTTAGGGTGTAGTTATTATTTATATTATTGTTACTACTTCTGCTCCTGCTATCCACAAATGTTCCTGCCACCGACGTGGAAAATTAAGAGCTCACTATCATGCATATCAATCTAATACTGATTGTGCTTACTCGCATATAAATCTCTCTGCTGACTCCAATGGCTGGGATATAAAAGTAGAAAGATGTGACCCCTTCCTCTCAGATAATGTCTAGTCCAGAAGATAAAATATTCTCAATGCCACCTCTTTGCTCACTCGCAGGCTCTGCTCTGGCTAGGGTGCAATCATTAATTCCATTTGCCACTGTTACTAATGCTTCCCTTGTTTCCAGCTGGGCTTCCTCCACAGCCATTTTGTGTGAGATGCAGAGGTGCCTTATTACTACTCTAACTCCAGCAATTAAGAGGACATTTCCATCAGGCACTTGAGCAAAATGAAAGGACTCTGAAGAAGACACAAATTACAAATGTTACTAATGCTGGGTGAAGCCTCACCTTTCAGGAACAGTTAATGATGGCAGAGAAGGGCCATCACTTTCTACTCAGTGTGGGCAGTCTTTATTTCCATTAAGTCATTGGCAATAGAGAACACTCTCTGTTTAGCTCCGAAGTCCTGCTGCTGCAGAGCCGGCCCCAGGCTCTCCTCTGGTGATTTCTGCGTAGACCACAGAGACCACAGGAGTTTAACTACCTGGTTTCTGCAGGTGGAAACCCAGCCCGAGTTTCCCTCCCTGCTGGAGCTCCAACTTTAGGTTCTCCTGAATGGACCTAGGGCTTTTCTGTATAGGACAGAAATGTTTCTTACATCCTTGACTAGAAATAGTGCAGACTTACGTGCATCCAAATCCAGGAAGGAGGCAGCTTTCTGGTCTGGATTAACTGAATAAGTAAAGACTTCAGGAAGCAGAGCCCAGAGATTGTCTGAGCCAAGACAGAACCCCTCAGAGCCCAGTGGGGAGGGCTTCAGAGGGGCACTAATGTTCCCTAAAGGGAAGGCCTGAGGAGGGTTGCAGCTGTGGGGAAGCATGGAGGCCATGTCTTCCACACAACGTGAGGGCTGATCAGTGTGAATTCTGTAGGGCATGATGGCAGCTTGGAGACCCAGGGAAGAGCTGAGGGTGAAGCTTAAGTCTGAAGGCAGCCTGGAGGCAGAAATCCCTCTTATTCAGGAAGGTCAGTCTTTTTCTCTTAGGGCCTTCAATTGATTGGATGAGGCCCACCCACATAATGGAGCATAATCTGCTTTAGTCAAAGCCTACTGGATTCAATGTCAATCTCATCTGAAAAATACTGTCACAGAGACACCTAATAATGTTCAGCCAATATCTGGGTAGCGTGGCCTAGTCAAACTGACACATAATATTTACTATCACACCCACTTTGGTGAACTGAAGGGAAGACCCACCCACCCATTGTACTCCCCTCACTACAATCGGCCTCACCTTTCACCAATCTTCACCTCAAACTGGAACGGCCAAGTGGGCCCCTCACTTTTCTCACTTTCACAGATTTCTTAGAGAAACTCCCTACAAATCTGACCTCCAGACTCTTCTGAGGAAAACAAACCACTTTTCTTTCAAAGCCCACTGACCATTTTGTACATGTTTTATATTAGATGTTTAAAGAGATGCAAAGACTCCCTCGCATGGTTTATATTAGCTTTCTCAAAGGTACTGGCTAAAATTATTTTCAACAAAGGCAATGGGTATTCAATTTCCCTGGGTCCAGCTGGCCTGGCCTCCCCCTCTCATTTCCTTCCCTGCTTCCAGCACGTCAGGAAATGGAGAACACACCGTCCTGGGATGCTCCTGGGGTGCATTTACATCAGATAAGCAGTTTGACTGGAGGGCTGACAGGGAATAATAAAGCAGGAGTTTATTCACTCCTTAATTATTTCCTCAAGCTGATGTGGCCACTGAAGAAAACTATTATTACTGGGTGTGTGTGTGTGTGTGTGTTTACCAGACACAGAAACTCATAATATATATAAAAGGAAAAAGAAAAAGAAACAAATGGTTTAATGGTTTACAAAAGTTCTCTTTCATTCCTTAATCCTGGGCAGTGTGATTTTTATTGTAACGGACAGTGCTCTGACCCCTGCCTTAGCCCTGGGGTGTGATAGTGGCCTGATCCTGCTTCAGGACACACCTCTACCTGGGGCCCCACTTGGCAAAGCTTTCTGGGGAGCTGGGGCGGGAGGGGGGCGCCGTCTCCGATTTAGAGAGCCCACTTACCCTGCCTCATCATGACTAGGGGTACTTTCCCAGCCACCCTGCCTATGATGGGCACCCACATTGAGAACCTAGACTACAGTTAGCCTCAAAGTCTTAACCTCTTTTCATTCTCCCAGCAAGTTTAGTCACAGACCTTATCGCCCCTGTACAAGTAAGTAAATGTGATTTGGGCAAATTCAGTGCCTTGACTGGGGTGACCCAGACAGCAGGACAGGATGAGGCTCATGACTGCAGCCGGCTGACCCCAAAGCCCTCCTGCCCCCAGCCCCGTCTCCACTTTGTGGAGGTAGAAGTTGGAGAATGTCCTTCCAGCCCTGCTTCCTGCTCTGCCTCCAATCTCAGACTCCCAGCTTCAGATGCTAGAATTCTGTAGTCTCTTCCCCTTCTGCTCAACACCATTTGACTTCAGAATTAATAAGGAATGAATGTGAATTAATGAATTAATGAAGCATGAATAACTGCTATTTATAGCGTATTTTTTTCTCCCTGGGTAGATGCATTAGAAGCTTGGCAAAGCCCCTTTGTCTGGCTCAGGCCTAATGACACCTTCTTATTGCCTCCAAAATATTAAACTTCAATGTAAACCAGGGGTTTCATATTTATTTCATATGTAATTTTTTATGGACCACCGAGATAATTTCCATATAAAAATTTCATATAAAATAAACTATTTTCATGCTGGAAATCATGCTGAAATCATATGGAGGAAGTTTGCCTTCTATGTGGGGCTCAAAAGAATCCTCCTTCATCCTCTAGCAGCACCCTGTAGGACACTTTACTCATGAACTTGTCTGTGAGCCATTCTCTAGGGGAGATGTGGCCCTGCTGTAGATGTCAGGCCTGTATTCTCTTTGAATTCAAGGCAGTAATGCTGCCATATTTGCTTCTATGTGTCTACAGGGTCTTGGACATCTGAGGGGCCCAAGCGACCTTTGATAAATAGCCCTTAAATTAATGAGTGGGTTCTCTTGTTTGTTCATTCTACACGTAGTCATTGAGTACCTGTTAGATATTGAGAACTCTGCTGTGGCTGGAGACACAGACGTGAAAAAGGATGTAATTCTTACTTCAATGGGGTCAATGGCAGGAAAGCAGACACAATGCAAGGGATGGATTGCACTACAGTGTGATGTGTGCTACAAAGGGGAAGGACGAAACGTTGGGGGACATATGACAGATGACCTATCCCTGCCTAGGGATCAGGACGTCTTCCATGAATAAGGGACATTTAAGCTGAGATTGAAAGAGTAAGAATTAGTCATTCAAGGCCAGAGAGGGGCGGATAGGTAGATGCAGGACAAGCAAAGAACTTCAGGAAGACTACTGTGTGTACAGAGAAAGTTGCAAGCAGAAGGAGAAGGCAGAGGGGAATCTGGAGAGTTGGTCCAAGGCCGGATCATGAAAGGTCTTGTCTACTAGTGTTTTTCAAACTTTTCTTCACTGCAACACATAGCAAGAAATACATCTGAGGTTGTAACTCAGGACACACGTGTGCCAGAAAAAATGGTCACAAAGCACTTACACTTATCATGAACAAAGTATTCTATTTCTATTCTATTTTTTTCAAAGCTGGTTATGACCCCAAAGTATTATATTTCTATTCTATTTTTTCAATGCTGGTTATGACCCCCAAAGTTGATTTTACAACTTTCCAACGAGTCTCTTCACCCCCTTGTAAATCATGGTTGGGAATTTGACTTTATCCCAAGGTTAGTAGGAAACTGGCGATGAGCTTTAAGCCAAGAGCAAGCCGGTCTAGTTTCCTTTGTGGAATGATGCTCTAGCTGGAGCAGAGGGTAGGCTGTGGTAGGAGTGAGGAGGGGCACCCTAAAGCTGGTTGGTTGCTGTGACCTGGTTGAGAGATGAGGGCACCCCAAATACAAGCAGTAGCAGTATGGGTAGGGGGAAGTGGATTGATTTTTGAGATTCTTATGATGGAGAATCATTGGTTGGCCACATGAAATGTCCTCAAGGAGGACTCCAGGATTCTACTTTGGTAATTGGAAGGACAATGGTACTGGCTGTTGAGATACAGAGCACTGGGGGAGAATCCCATTTGGCAGTGAGGGTTCCAAGTTTTGGTTTGGATATGTTCAGTATGGGACACCCAACAGTTGATTTTTCCATGGACTTTATTGCTCAAGGAGCACTGTTGGATTGGGTTTGTGGACTTGAGACTGAGCAGTATCTTGAGAGTGTTTGAAATCTTGGAAGAGAGGAGATCTGTTAGGGAAGATATATGAGGAAAGCAAAGACAGACCCTGGGACATTCACCATTTCTTTTCTAGAAGAAAATAACCTTTGTCTCCAAGTAAGAATCAAGTCATCATCTCTTACACACTCCAGACTTTGGATAATACTACTCAGATGAGGTTAACACAGAACAGGTTTCTGTGTTCGAGCTGATGGTTAAACATTATCTCAAGAAATTTGAACCGAGCCTCCATTATAGCAAATGAACCTCTTCTCCTGGCTGAATGTGGGAGAAGCCCACATGGAATTGCTAACCTGGGGGTTGGCTCAGCCCTGTGGCTTGGCCACGTAACTTCAAATGTTTTCCATCTTGGCTGCTTTTGAACTAAATGTATTCCTCATGCTGGAGAAGGCATGTGTTTGATGTTATTAGAAACCTGAACAATAAAAATATGTTGAAAATTATTAGAAGTTGGAGCAGCTGGTATTGAAATATTTTTGCCCTAGGTTTAAATCAGTGAGTTGGCTTTCTTGATAAAGAGCAGTATTCTATTCCAGCCCCTTGATTTAGCAAAGGACTTGGTCGCTGTCAAGGAAGTAGCCTGAAGTCGCAGGTTGTGCCAGTCTCCCTCTCCTTCCCTCCATCTCACAATCCTTGTCTTCCATCCCTGCTCATCACATCTACATACCTGGAGTTCAAAACAGAAACAGGGTAAAATTGACCCCCACAGATGCAATGCTACTCAATTTTCAAATGGTCATTCTTCTTGTTAGAAGAAATAAGGTGTGTTACCTGCAGAAAGCTTCAAGGATATAGATTAGCAATGGAAGAAAAGGAAATTATTCATCCATTCAATGAACATTTACTGAGCAGCTACTAAGTTATAGAAACTGGAATAGGTACTGGAGATACAAGAGTAACCCACACCTACAGGTTCCCTGTCTTCTTGTGGTAAGTGTTTAGACAGGATGTGAGCTGTTGGTGGGATGGTTGTTAACATTGTAGATATGGTGGACAGAACCCTGTGCCAAAGTGACTTTCAAAGAAAGTGAGGGAGGGATCCCTGGGTGGCGCAGCAGTTTGGCGCCTGCCTTTGGCTCAGGGCGTGATCCTGGAGACCCGGGATCGAATCCCACGTCGGGCTCCCAGTGCATGGAGCCTGCTTCTCCCTCTGCCTGTGTCTCTGCCTCTCTCTCTCTCTCTCTCTCTCTCTGTGACTATCATAAATAAATAAAAATTTATTTAAAAAAAAGTGAGGGAATGAGACATGAGGGTAGTTGGAGCAAAAGTTTTTCAGATAGAGGGAAAGGCAAGTGCAAAGACCCTGCAGCACCTGGTGGCTCAGTAGTTGAACATCTGCCTTTGGGTCAGGTCATGATCATGGGGGTCCTGGGATTGAGTCCTGCATCAGGCTCCCCACAGGCAGTCTGCTTCTCCTTCTGTCTGTGTCTCTGCCTGTCTCTCTCTCTCTCTCTCTCTCTCTCTGTGTCTCTCATGAATAAATAAAATCTTTTTTTAAAAAGTGCAAAGGCACGGAGGCAGGAGCATACCCCATTTGTTGGCAGCACAGCAAGGAAATAAGAGTGGAGGAGCAGAGTAAGAGAGGAGGGAGATGAGGGGAGGTGCTGACATGAAGGAAGCTGGGGCTGGAGGTTGGTGTTTCTAGATTAAGTAACAAGCTTGGCCTTCACTCTGATTTGAGTGAGTTTGGAGTCAGTGGAACACTTGAAGCACAAAAGGGACTTGGTCCGACTTATGTTTTAGCAGGAGCTCCCAGGCCTGTGCCGAAGCGGGGCTGTGGGAAGTGAGGAGGAGAGGCAGGGAGATGGCCAGAGAGAACCATTGTGAACGGTCTTTGTTTTTAACGCACACGTTTATAAATGAAAGATCAAACTCTATAAACTATTCTTTAACCTTCATTTCTCACTTGATATTTCACGAACAGCTTTCCTTTCCACTCCATTGAGCATCTGTCTCCAGTGTGATTGCTGATGCCTAAAGCAATTCTGTTTTAAGACCTTATGTGGCAGAGCAGAAGTAATAAAAGCTGGCCTGACCTCGCACTCACCATATTCTAGGCTCTGTGGTGTCCCTGCCAAGAGCACTGGGAGACCGGGAATCTCATTATGCACACTTTCAGACCAGGAGACCAAGGGCACGTGACTCACCCAGTTTCATCACAGTTTGGCTCTCAAGTGGCAGAGTTAATACCTAACCCAAGCGCCGAGAGTCCAGGTCCTGCCCCTCTGACTCCCTTACTGTCCTTGAACTTAGAACCCACTTCTGCTTTTATGAATACCATCGCCATAAGCATTCCTGTGGCTAAATCTTTGCAAGTATCAATAATTGTTCCCCTAGCATCGATTCCTAGAGGAGGAATTTCTAGCCAATTCTTTTAAGGTGACAACAGGTTATATTTGTTTTGTAAATTAAGCAAGTAGGACCAACCTGTTCCAGATGCTCAGAGGGACCATGTATGATATTGAACACCACGGATGGTAGTCCCTTTCAAAGCAGTAATTACCATTGGTCTGATGTGATTTCTTTGAAGTGTGACTCTCTGAATACATGGTTTCTCCAGAACAAGAGCTTGGACAAGCATTAGCAGGCGTTTCTCGAGATTCAGACCTTTGCTCCAAGGGGGCCACAGTAGATTGTTGGCAGTGGTCTTCAGCAGATGTTCATACCAGGGCTATCTCTTGGAGATCCAGGCAGGCATTTCCTGAGTGGCTACACTGCATGATGCCAGTGAGCTGGGAAGAAAGGGGTTGTGACGTCCTAGGTGCCCCCAGTCCAGGGATGAAAGGATGTAAACTGGAGGGGCATTCAAGGACCCACTCAGCCATAATCAGCCCTGCCACTCTGGGCAGGCAAGTTATTAAATCTCTTTAAGTAGAAATAACTCCTACCTGGTGGCTTGTGGTAAGGGCTAAATGAGACAGTCTACCAGGCTCTGGGGAAATTGTAGCAATAGTGCCAGCAGCCTCATTCAGATTTAAATCCTGAGCCCCTCTCTCCTCTGCTCAGGCTTGTTTTCCTTCACCCAACCCATTCCTACCAGAACATAAATATGTGTTGAAAGGAAATACTGTGCTAATATGGAGCACCTAGAGCAGTCCGATTCATAGAAATGGAAAGTAGAATGGTGGTTGCCAAAGGCTGAGAGGAGTGGAGAATGGAGAGGTGGGTACAGAGTGTCAGGTTTATGCAGATATTTTGGAGATTGTACAACAATGTGGGTGTAGGTGACATTACTGAACTATACACTTAAAAATGTGTAAGATGGTAACATTTATGTTTTGTGTGTTTTACCATATTTTTAAAAGGAAATAATGCTCTTAATGTCATACTTTTCCCAGTACAATGTTAATTTTGATGGTCAAGGCATGTGTGTACTTTACATTTTCTGGTTCTAATTTCCAAAGCTCCTTCATGGCCATCTTCTTTGTGGTCCCACAACAACCACAGGAGACAAGGGTCACACTCCCCTCATTTTGTGTCTGGGGAAAAGGCAGTGCTGAGAACTTAGCCTGCATCCCCCTGTTTTAAAATGTAGGGGTGTTTTATTATCAGGTGTGCCCAGGCCAACAGATTAAGAGATGACCACCATTGAAAAGATAGTTCAGGAGCACCTGGGTGGCTTAGTGTTTGAGCACCTGCTTTTGGCTCAGGTCGTGACCCCGGGGTCCTGGGATCGAGTCCCACATTGGGCTCCATGCATGGAGCCTGCTTCTCCCTCTGCCTGTGTCTCTGCCTCTCTCTCTGTGTCTCTCATGAATAAATAAAATCTTTAAGAAAGAAGAAAAAGACAGCTTATTGCTCCCAGTTCCCAAGAGGCCAGAGCACACTGCACCAAGCTGGGAAAGCACCAGGAACAGCTAGGAGGGCGAGGGAAAGGGGGCGGAGGTGGACAAGAGCTTTTGCTGTGGTTTCCATAGGGAGAAATGGGAGAGGCAGGGTGAGCAGGTTTAGGATTGGGCTCTGGGACACGAGGGCTGTCCCTGGTTGTCCAGGACGTGGTCCAGGGTAATCAGAGCAAGTGGACAGTAGCCCAGAGTGTGGGATCCCCATTAAGGAGGAAGCAGGGATGTGGGTTCTGAATTGGTCATTTGTATTTGAAAAGCATGCTCATGGGTGTGTTGTTTACTATCACTGGGAATTGGCCAACCTTGGGAGCGGCAGTCTCCCTGGGTCAGCCAGGAAGGCCCCAGGAGCCAGAGCATCAGAATATAGGAAATAGGTAAATCTAGTTAATACGTCCAGCCTTTTTCTCATTGCACTGCGTGCCCTCTCTCACGGAGCTATGTTGCTTCCTGAGGACAAATCCATCATCTTCTTTCACCCTTTAACTTATTTGATATCTGCTGTCCCAGGGGTTCTCATTTCTGGTTGCCCCCCAGGACATCACGGGTGTGGGGGTGGATTTAAAAATCCCAGAGTCCAGGCCTCACCTCTGGCCAATGCCAATATTGAACTTCACCCCCTCCTCCCATTTTGCTTCTCTTCCCATAACTCTCAGGCTGCTCCCTCCCAGAAGGCGGGTGTCAGCTCTGGTGCAGCACAAACTGCAGATTTGCTACAGGAACTGCAGAAATAATAGGGGCCAGGAGACCTCATTGGGGCATTTGGGTGGGGGCTGGAAATACAGCCCCTGTTGCCCACCCCAAGTGCTGATCCCAGAGGTTGGGGCTTGCTCCAGCATGCACTTTTATAAAACTACCCAGAATAAGTCCTGGAGATGTCATGTACAGCATAGTGACTCTAGTTAATAATACCATACTGTATACAGAGATCCCCTGCTTTTCAAGTTTGCGGTATGCTGCTTATTTTACAAAAGATCTGCATTAGTCTGTTTTCATTAACCAAAAGAAATGTGAAGGCAATTTTCCACTTTACAAAGTAAAGGTGAAAAGCAAAAATAGCATTCATTAAATCTGTAGATTGCTTTGGGTAGTATGGACATTTTAACAATATTCTTCCAACCCATGGGTGTGGAATGTCTTTCCATTCCTTTGTGTCATCTTTAATTTCTTTCATCTGTGTTTTATAGTTTTCAGAGTACAGGTCTTTCACCTCTTTGGCTAGGTATGTTTCTAGATATCTTATTATTTTTGGTACATTTGTAAATGGGATTGTTTTCCTAATTTCTCTTTCTGCGTCTTCATTAGGAGTGTCTAGGAATGCAAGCGATTTTTGTACTTTGATTTTTGTATCCTGCAACTTTACTGGATTCATCAGTTCCACTGGGTTTTTTTTGGTGGAGTCTTTAGGGTTTTCTATATAGACTATCACATCACCTGCAAATAGTCACAGTTTTACTTCTTCCTTACCAATGTGGATGCCTTTTATTTCTTTTTTTTTTTTCTTGTCTGATTGCTGTGGCCAGGACTTCCAGTACTTTGTTGAATAAAAGTGGTGAGAGTGGACAGTGTTTGTTTTGCAGCCACCATAGAGACAGCAATCACCCCTCTAGGGGAGAGTGGCACCTCCCACTTTCTTCCCCAGAACTACACTTAGCATCTCAGCATCAAAGGGCCAGAGTTTTGAACTGTGTCTGTGAGCATCTGTGCTTTATCTCAATTTATTTTCTGCCTTCATTATCAGGATGTGTCCCTAAGGTGTCAGAAAAGCCTAAAAGAGGCTATTTTGGGGGAGTCTAGGCATGCTCAACATTTTTTCCATATAAATTAATGATAAATACTTCTGAGCTATACATTATTTTGGCTTGTTATATATCAAGCATATCTCACTAAATAAAGAAAATAAATAGCACATCCTTTGCTCCATGAGGCCCCTCATTCTGTAGTGTGCTTTCTGCTTTCTTCCTGATGGAATCAACGTCCTCCAGGAGATCAAATGTTTTGCTAAAAACTTCATAAAACAAAAAAACAAATACTGATTAGTACTTGTAGCAAACACAGAAGTTTGAGCCCCAAACAGAGTGACATATATTTAAAGATGTAGCCTTGGGGTACCTGGGTGGCTCAGTCGGTTAAGCATCTGCCTTCAGCTCAGGTTGTGATCTCAGGGTCCTGGGATCAAGTGTCACGTTGGGCTCCTTGCTCAATGGGGAATCTGCTTCTCCCTCTTCTTCTCCTTCTGTGATCGCTCTCGCTCTCTCTCTCTCTCTCGAATAAATAAAATCTTTTTAAAAATTTAAAAAGACATAACCTCAAGACTGGGAGAGCCTAGAGCGACACAGCCACAGCCAGAAGACTGCCACCAGAAACTGCAGAACTGAGGAAGGAGTCTTCCCTAGAGCCTTCGGAGGGACAGCATGGCCCAGCTGGCAACTTGATTTTGGACTTCTGGCCTCCAGAACCGTGAGAGGGTGACTTTCTATTGTTTTAAAACCACCAGAGCTTGTGGTAATTTGCTACAAGTGGCCACAGAAATTAACAGAGTCCCCAAAACCAAAGGGCCCAGCATCGAGAAAGCTTCAAGTCAAGCAGTAGGTGCTCCAAGTGAAGCAGCCCCAAGGCCTGCCGGGTTGAGACCAAGTCTTTATGGACCTCAGAGCCTGGGATGAAGAGGAGGAGGAGAACAAGACAGGAGGAGATGGAGGAAATTATATCATAATAACAATGGCAGTAACAGCATCATTTGCTCTTTTTTTTTTTTTTAAAGATTGTATTTATTTATTCATGATAGTCACACAGAGAGAGAGAGGCAGAGACACAGGCAGAGGAAGAAGCAGGCCCCATGCAGGGAGCCTGACGTGGGATTCGATCCCGGGTCTCCAGGATCACGCCCTGGGCCAAAGGCAGGCGCTAAACCACTGCGCCACCCAGGGATCCCCATTTGCTCTTTTATGCATGTTATAGTCTGCTTTATTAAATCGATTCCTTATAACATTTTGGGTAATGAATATAATTGCCCATATTTTATACAGCATGAAATGAGGTTGGGGAAATGAAAGATTTTCCTGCAGTCACTCAGCTTTGAAAGAACCAATTCCAAAGCCCACCTTGGCACTAACCAGTGCGCAACACTTCTGGAGGCTTTCCAGAGCATCCCGCCAATCCTAACCCCTGGAGTAGCAAATATTGTAACTAGGGGTGCTTCTGGGTGACTTTAGATGACCATCTGACAAGTTAAACCATGGGGCATCCCGCCTCCAGCTGTGGTGTGTCTGGAGAGTCGGACCCAGGGAGGAGCTCCCTGGCGGGTATAGTCCTCCCACCATTAGCAACACGCAAATGTCGTGCCTCCTCTGTCAGTGCACTGGGAGCACTCTCTAGCTAACATTTTGTATTTAACAAGTGATAGTGTGCACAGTAGAATTTGGCACACCTGTCTCAGTGCAGGAGGAACAGGTGATGGATGCCCCAGCATAACCTTGTGAGTTATGATCTTTCAAAGCTTCTCATTTTCTTGGGAGTCTGGCACAGGTATGTGGCTGTATCATCGATCACAGATTCCCTTGGCCCCGAGAGGGAGGCAGATGGTGCGACGTGCAGCAGAGCCAAGCCCATCATCTGCTTCTCTAGTATTATCTGTTACGATCCACTGCCAGTCTCACAGATTGGGGCACTAAAAGTCCCGTGGGAGCAGATTTCCAGCCCCCAACCAGAGATTTTGCTCTAGTGGGTCTAGTGGATCTTTCAGTAAGTAGCCCATGCCAGCTTTGTGCAACTCCTCCTCTGACCACATCTGGAGAAAACCAGACTAAACTATAAATTCCTAAAAGACAGAGATCACCATTGAATCCTCACACCTGCCCATGGTAACCACTTACTAAGTATTTCTTGAATAAATGAATACATTAATTTCTCGCCCATGGGTTTAGAAATTTGACCAAAGCCAGGATTTTACATACAAGTTCATGTGTGTGAGTGTGTGTGTGTGTGTGTGTGTGTGAGTGAAATGACAGAAAAAGAAAACAGCATATTGTGAGGGTTTTCTTGTCTTTTTCTAACATGCACAGAGCACTTACTAAGGTAGCTCATTTGTACTGACAAAACTGACATGCATTTGACCCTTGAAGAACCAAGTGGTTAGGGGAGATGACCCTGGCCCCCATGTACTCAAAAATACACATATAACTTTGACTCCAGCAAAAAACTTGACTACTAATAGTCTGCTATTGACCAGAAGCCTTACTGATAATTAGTCAATTAACATATATACATATGTTATATGTATTATATACTGTATCCTTACAATAAATAAACTGGAGAAAAAAATGTTATTAACAAAATCATAAGGAGGGGCACCTGGGTGGCTCAGTGGTTGAGCATCTGCCTGTGGCTCAGGGCATGATCCTGGGGTCCTAGGATTGAGTCCTGCATCGGGCTCCCCGCAGGGAGCCTGCTTCTCCCTCTGTCTGTGTCTCTGCCTCTCTCTGTGTGACTCTCATTAATAAATAAAGTCTTAAAAAAAAAGTAAAAAAAGAAACTGTCTTCAAAAAGAATATATCCTAATTCTGTGCCAAAATAGAAAGTTCCTGGCACACACATCACAAACAAAAACAGCACAGTGAGGCGTACATTTTACATGAGTAAAAGGAAGATTGGTCATCCCAGGAATTCTTTGAATTCCACATTTTCTCATAACACAGAAACCAGATACTTTACAGGACCTATGGAAAGAAAAAACCTACACGGATTGCTTTGTATTCTTTGTGAGTTGTTCAGTCAGGTGTGGCCACAGAAGGGGATAGAGGAGCAGCTCAGGGGTCCTAGAGTTTGGAGGCACACCAGGCCGGGTGACCTGGAGAAGACAGCAGGTCGGCAGACAGAGGACAGGAAGGCTTAGACCATGGCCTTTATTAGGGTTTCCTGGGAAGGGCAAGGCAGGGCAGGGTGAACACCATAGGATTAGCTAGTTGGGATAATTTTGGTGGGCTTTGGGCTCTAGCGGTCATCTCCAGTTGTCTGGCACCTGGCTCTGGGACGATTAAGGCAGAAGCCTATTGCTCCCTGGACCATAGGGCCACAGAGAAGAGCTCCAGCTCTGGACTGGCTAGTTTGTGTATCAAAGGGACCCTGCTGCCTGGCTCTGCTATTTCTAAGAATTGGGTAGCCCCGGAGAGGCAGATCTCCACAGCCAGGAAGGTCTTTTAAGAACTAACTAGAATTTAAATGAAAATTTGGGAGAAAAAAAAAATCAGACAGTAAGTTAAAAAAAAAAAAGATGTCAAAACATCACAATATATAGAAAATTTTAAATATTTGAAATATACATATGAAGCTATGTTGTTTTGCTATCAAGACATATGGGGAAAAAAAGCCATTATACACCAAAGTGATGCAGTTGCCCAATACCTCAGGGTGGAGTACAGAAATCACAAAGCAAGGAGATGTGCTGGTGGCCATTCCTGCTTGGCACAGGACCACTGTCAAGACGCCGAGTCAGGGTTTATTTGGAAGTGTTCTTACTTCCTTAGTGTATGTAAAATAATGAAGCATCTTAAAATCAGTGGCCCTTAGAGTCAGTGAAAGACTAAATGTGTATATTTTCCAGACTTTTTCTCATTTGGTTCTTACAAGCTAATGGGTATAATAATACCCATTTCACAGATAATTTTGTTGAGGCTCATAAAATATAAATACTTTGAGCTACTGACAAATGACTTTGCAGGAAGACTGAATGGAGAGTCTAACCCACCCTGAGGTCTCCCCATCCTATCCCCATGTCACTCCCCCAGCTTTGCTTCTCAGGAGACCCTGCATTTCTACCCAACGCATCACTTGAGCAGGAACATTTCAAATTTGGCATTTGCTGTCACATGCATTCAACCCAGGAAGCCTTGAAACATCGCCTTTGTATTCACAACCACTGGTTAACTAATTTAAGTTTGTATAACAGTGGGAGAGTCATATGCAAGCTGGAAAATTTCCATAGGGCTTACAAAACTTACAAATTAACAAATCCCTTTTTAAGTGTTCTAATAATTTTTTTTAAAAGATTTTATTTATTTCCTTGAGAAAGAGAGCAAGCTAGAGAGAGAGAACATGAGTGGGGGTGCGGCAGGAGGGGCAGAGGGAAACGGAGAAAGACTCTCCGCTGAGCAGGGAGCCCGATGTGGGACTCCATTCCAGGACCCTTAGATCATGACCTGAGCAGAAGGCAGACATTTAACCAACTGAGCCACCGGGCACCCCTAAATATTTTAATAATTTTTTGTAACCCAAGAATTCAATGAATACTTCTCTTAAGATTTAAGATTTCCTTTTAACGTACAACTCCAAGAAGTGAAAGTGAACACATTTTCCCCTTAGATTTTACGTTTTCCATATAATGGACCAAATCAACTCTTCTATGGTTGTTTTACTTTTAAATAGACCCTCTTAGCTCATTAACAATGAGCAAGGTCATGGACAAATTGGCTCATGTCACAGTAGCCCCTTAAATGCCAGTGGGCTCAAGCTCTGCTAAGAAAGAGGGTTGAAATTCTGGAGCCATTCTTTCTGCCAGTGGGGGATTCTCAGCCTCTGTGGGAGAAGAATCACAGACGTCCAGCTTGGAGGAACTGGTGCCAGCTTTGCTCTGCACACACTCTGTGACCTTGTGGCACTAGTTCAGTGGCACTAGTAATAGGGTCATGAACCATTTTTGCAAAGCAGAAATACTAAACATTTAAAATTAAATTTATTTAAGGAAAACCGTCAGGAGAACCTCAGGGTGACACCGCCAGGGACCCACATACCCATGATGGTCTGGAACTGTCCGTCAGATCTAGCATGTTGTGTGTGTGTGTATGTGTGTGTTTTATTTAAGGCTTTATTTATTCATTCATGAGAGACACAGAGAGAACAGGCAAATACAGGACTTGATCTCAGGACCCCGGGATCATGACCTGAGCCCAAGGAAGACTCTCAACCACTGAGCCACCCAGGTGTCCCCAGATCTGGCATGTTATTGATGGGACTATACTAGCCATCTGCCCTGATAGAGGCCCCCCTTGACCTTGCCGAATGCCTTGTGATTCGAAAGGTGCTTTCATAAATATTTACTGTTCACAACAGTGTTGTGAATCAGAGGCTGGAATGTTGGGAATTGCTCCCCAGGTGACAAGGCTAAGGAGCAGAGACCATAGTTTAGATCTTCTGGAGTTGCCCTGCGAGTCACCCAGGCCCCGCTGCCTCCTGGACTTCATTCATTCATCTTGACTTTATGTTAGTGGGTTAGTATTTTGGTGGAGGCATGAGTGAATAAGTTAAGCTTGCCCTGCTCCCTACCCAGCTAACACTTGTTAAGTCAGGCTCATGAATGTCACCATGGGCCAGGACTGAGGGACTAAAGTGATTTAAATGATTTTCCCTCTTTATGAGGAAGGTAGCCTCTTCAGTGCTACTTTCTTTCATATGTCGTGGGTCAGGGCAAGAATGTAAGGGCAGGGGCTTCTGGAGTGACCAGCCTTCCATTAGAATTGTCCAATTCTTGGGGGTTTGGGGAACTCATTTTTGGAAAATAAACTGAAATCACTATTAAACAATTAAATCAGATGACTGCAAATAGACATAAGGGATCTTTTTTGGGGGGGAGTGGCAATGCTCTACGTGGATAGACGGGGACAGTTGTACAATGCTATAAATTGACTAAAGATCACTGCATTATAAACTTACAATGAGCAAATGTTATGATATGTACACTATGTCCCAATAAAGCTGTTGAAAACATTAAAACATCATCAAAATAATTTTAACCAAATAGATAAGCTGTATCTGTCTTTATTATAAACCAAGAAGCATATTTTTAACCAGATTTAGGTTTTCTTTTTATTTTTTTTCAGAACAGAGGCATGAAATGTTAGAAAAATTGCAAACGATACAGAAAGGAGTTTAAAATTGGTTTTTGAGGAAGCCAAATAAAAGTAGGGGAAGGGCGCCTAGTAGCTGTGATTTTCGAGAAGGGAAAAGTTTTTGCAAAGCAGCCCGGCTGCAACCTGAGAAGTCGGAGGTGCCAGCATCAGGTTCTTCTGACATGAGTAAGTCACAGCTGTCCTGGGAGCCCCCGGGTACAGGCTACTTGGGACGTCACATATTCTACCTGGAGGAACTTGGCATTGGCAGCTCTTCTAGCATCTTGAAAAACGCTAAGTCTCAGATTTCATTAAAATATCAAGCTATATCCATTTTTAAATAAGCGCCATATGCTTTGTGCCTCTAGCAAATCTTCATACATGGTTCAGGGAGTTAAAAAACCCTATCTTAGATGCAACACCTCTAAATTGGTTCAGAAAGGAAAAATAAATAAATAAATGAATAAGTTGGCTTTTAACAGTTAAATGCACAAATAAAACTCTGAAAGATGTGCTTGGAAACTAATGACTCTGAGAAAGTAATACACTGTAACCTCCTCTAAAGAAAGGTAGTAACACATGCAGACATAAAAACAGACATTTTGTGAGTATTGGGTGGGTTATTCTGGACTTTTCAGAAATACTTAAAATACCAATCATTCTTTCTCATAACTATATCAAGGGTAGCCAGTTAGTTGACCAGAATCATAATCTGAACCTGTAGAGAGGATTTTGTGCACACAACAACATCCTGAGTACAGTAGTAGGAATCCCTGACCTGGGCCCTACCCAGGACAGAGGAAAGGGGATAAAAGCCTACAAGTAAAAGAGAAGAATGTCCTCTTCCACTTGTACCATCTTAAGCAAATCACTGAATCCGTATTGTTGTCTCATCTGTAAATGGAAGTAAGAATATATCATCAGATGGCCATGAGAAAGAAAGAAGAACACATTTTTTGGGCAACATTTTGTATATTTCAAAATCTTATCCAAATACTAGATACTATTATTGTGTCTTTGGTCAGAGGAAAAATTTAGTCTACCAAGTTGGCTACTCAGGATTAGGCTTCCCAACCAGGGTGCATGGCCCTGGAGCAGCGAATGGACTACCGGTGTGTCCAAGGAATTAACTCTCTCAGCCCTCTGTCATTCTAGTCTACCATACAAATATTTTTTGTATGTGTCCTGGGGAAGAAGTGAGGATTGAACAGACACTGGTTAGTGGCCGAATCCCCATGCTACACTGTGTCTCTGTGGATCTGGCATTAAATCTTACCTCCGGGATCCCTGGGTGGCGCAGCGGTTTGGCGCCTGCCTTTGGCCCGGGGCGCGATCCTGGAGACCCGGGATCGAATCCCACGTCGGGCTCCTGGCATGGAGCCTGCTTCTCCCTCTGCCTGTGTCTCTGCCTCTCTCTCTCTCTCTCTCTCTCTCTGTGACTATCATAAATAAAAATATTTAAAAAAAAATAAATCTTACCTCCTCTACAGCCAGCAGATTTTAAAGTGGTGGACAAGTAGGTTCCATCCACATTGGCTCCAAAGGCATCTGTGCGAGCTGGTCCATCTGGGGCACAGAATGGAACTGAGGTCCGAGGGCAGCCTGGTGTTCATGACTGCGGAGGCCCTGCTGAGCTTCAGCCTTTGCCAGTCCTACAAAGGGTCCCTGCATCCTCTCCCCTTGTCTCTTCTCTGCTCCTGCCAAAAGACGTCCTTGCTCTTGCTCTGCAATCCTAACCCATGACAAATATAAAAGTCTTTTTTAAAAAGATATTTATTTATTTATTTATTTATTTGACAGTGAGAGAGCAAGCACAAGCAGGGGGAGCGGCAGAGAGAGAAGCAGGCTCCCCACCGAGTAGGGAGCTGAACCTGGGGCTCAATGCCAGGACCCCTGGGCCTCGGGATCACGACGTGAGCGAAGACAGACATTTAACCAAGTGAGCCGCCCAGGCACCCCAGCAAACAAAAAAAGTCTTAAGTGAACCACCACTTACATCATAACGGAAGTGGCACAGCCAGGGATTAAACCGGAACTCCTGGGTTCCAATGCAGGTGAATCTACTACTTTCTAGGTAAAGAACAGCTCATTGGTTTCCTCATCCATAAAACTGGGTCATTGGCCAGGTTCAATGAGATAAGCTATGGTTGTGGTTCTGAGATGTTCCGAGAACATCTACCTCCCTGGACCCTTTGTTGAAACAGATGGTGGAGCTCCCCTCACCCCCACCCCCCACTGCTGGAGCTCAGATCAGTGGGTCTTGCTGGCCCTGATAATCTGCACGTGAAACACGTTCCTTGGTGATGATAGTGCAAATCCAGAGAGCCCCTGCGCTATGAAAAAGGCTTAGCCTGGACGTAAAAAAAATTTAGGTACTACTAAGAAAAATAACCAATAAAGATTTGCTCCCTTAAAGCTTCCCAATTCTGTTCTATCTGAAAATTTCCCCCCAAGAGTCCTGCCTGAGTTGAGAAATAAAAACTCTGGTCTCTTTCAGTTCACTTTTCTTAGAAATTCAGACACGTGGGGGTAACACCTGTTTCTAAACACAGCTACTTGACGTATTACTTTTGGCAGCTCTTGCATATTTTCTCATTGCCAATAAAGTTGTTGAAATTGAAATACACCATCTGTTTGAGAATTTGTATCAAAGAGACAGGTGACAGGGTTGCAGGTAATGACAGAGTCAAGCTGTTTCAACAGCAAACTTACCCATCTGCCAAAATTGACTTCATTCCTTAGAGTTGGCATTTGTGAACCGATATGTTCTTCTGGTGTAGGAATTAAAAATCCAATATTACAAACACCCATTGGTTACTTAAAGCAATATTAACCACTCCGGAGAAAGGGCTCACCAAATTTCCCGCCATTTGGCTTGATCAGAACCAGCAAAAACAGCAAGTTCTTTTGGCGACCTGTATACCTGCTATAGTCTGCACTATATTCACAATACATACATGTACATATATGTCAATGGGTGTGTATTTCTAAATCTGTGAATTAAAATGTAGATGTACTTGTGCATATAGTGAGTACCTGACTTCTTTACTGTTTGTGTAAAATAGTTCCAAAAGAACTGTGACTCCCTGGCAGGGCACAAGGGGCCCTTTGTTCCTAGTAGGTCGTGGCCCCCGCCCAGGAACACACGGCGGGCGGGGCCTCAACCGAACAATCTCCTCTCAGGGGCGCGCGAGTGCACGGGGACGCGCGGTGCATGGGGACGGTGGGTGCACAGGGGCGCGCGGGCACACGAGGACGCGCGGGCGCACGGAGACGCGCGGGTGCACAGGGGCGCGCGGTGCACGGGGACGCGCGGGTGCACGGGGACGCGCGGGTGCACGGGGGCGCGCGGTGCATGGGGACGCAC